>NC_092822.1:114837500-116240000 GCF_023375885.2 Dermacentor andersoni | reverse complement strand
CCACCAAGCTGTTGCTATTAAACTGCCTAATAACCTACCTATCTTAAACAAGAAAAGGAAAGAAAAAAACAACGCTATGAACTCCCACAACCAAATTTTCTGATCACCTATTGCGAACTTTGCTTTTGTACGAGTCTGTTTTTTGTCGTTTCCCGACTTACACCAATCTTCCAATCGCCTCTTACTAAACTCTATTGCGGACGTTTACTTTTCCAGTGCTCTCGCTGAACCCAAGGATTTCAAGGAGGCCATCATCATCATCATCATCATCATCATTAGCCTAGTTACGCCCACTGCAGGGCAAAGGCCTCTCCCATACTTCTCCAACTACCCCGGTCATGTACTAATTGTGGCCATGTTGTCCCTGCAAACGTCTTAATGTCATCTGCCCACCTAACTTTCTGCCGCCCCCTGCTACGCTTCCCTTCTCTTGGAATCCAGTCCGTAGCTCTTAGTGACCATCGGTTATCTTCCCTCCTCATTACATGTCCGGCCCATGCCCATTTCTTTTTCTTGATTTCAACTAAGACGTCGTTTACCCGCGTTTGTTGCCTCACCCAATCTGCTCTTTTCTTATCCCTTAACGTTACACCCATCATTCTTCTTTCCATAGCTCGTTGCGTCGTTCTCAATTTCAGCAGAACCCTTTTCGTAAGCCTCCAGGTTTCTGCCCCATATGTGAGTACTGGTAACACACAGCTGTTGTACACTTTCCTTTTGAGGGATAGTGGCAACCTACTGTTCATGATTTGAGAATGCCTGCCAAACGCTCCCCAACCCATTCTTATTCTTCTGGTTATTTCAGTCTCATGATCCGGATCCGTGGTCACTACCTGCCCTAAGTAGATGTATTCCCTTACCACTTCCAGTGTTTCGCTACCTATCGTAAACTGCTGTTCTCTTCCGAGACTGTTAAACAGTACTTTAGTTTTCTGCAGATTAATTTTCAGACCCACCCTTCTGCTTTGCCTCTCCAGGTCAGTGAGCATGCATTGCAATTGGTCTCCTGAGTTACTAAGCAAGGCAATATCATCAGCGAATCGCAAGTTGCTAAGGTATTCTCCATCAACTTTTATCCCCAATTCTTCCCACTCCAGGCCTCTGAATACCTCCTGTAAACATGCTGTGAATAGCATTGGAGATATCGTATCTCCCTGTCTGACGCCTCTCTTTATAGGGATTTTGTTGCTTTCTTTGTGGAGGACTACGGTGGCTGTGGAGCCGCTATAGATATCTTCCAGTATTTTTACATATGCCTCATCTACACCCTGATTCCGTAATGCCTCCATGACTGCTGAGGTTTCGACTGAATCAAACGCTTTCTCGTAATCAATGAAAGCTATATATAAGGGTTGGTTATATTCTGCACATTTCTCTATCACTTGATTGATAGTGTGAATATGGTCTATTGCTGAGTAGCCTTTACGGAATCCTGCCTGGTCCTTTGGTTGACAGAAGTCTAAGGTGTTCCTGATTCTATTTGCGATTACCTTAGTAAATACTTTGTAGGCAACGGACAGTAAGCTGATCGGTCTATAATTTTTCAAGTCTTTGGCGTCCCCTTTCTTATGGATTAGGATTATGTTAGCGTTCTTCCAAGGAGGCCAGTGGTGCCTAAATCGACCGCTGGACAGACGTCTTCACATTCTAATTAAACATGCTCTATCGTTTCCCTAGATCTTACCGCAGCAAGCACATACTTCGTCTTCCTTCTTATATCTCGCTTATAGGTGCGTGTTCTAAGGCATCCCGATCTCGCTTCGAAAAGTAATGAGCTTCCCTTTGAGTTATAATAAATTGTTTCTTTCCTGATTTCGTTTTCTTTTTTTTCTCTTAAGTAGTTACTCATGGCAGGTTTCTTTTCCATTGCCGCCACCCATGAGGTTATTTCAGCATCTCTGACTTCCTGCTTGACCTTCTTTGTTGCCGTGTTGCCCACCCTACAGGCCGCATACTTGCTGGTAAGCTTCCTAGTTATTTTCTTCCACTGTGAATCAATGTGTTTCCTGTACAGATACCTGGAACACTCTCCAAGCCCATTTACTTCCTTCCATATTCCTCAGTCGTTTTTCATAATCAATTTTACTGTTGGCTTCCCTCACTTCAAAACTAGTCTAGCCCATATCACCCTGCACAGTTTCATTTGTAGTCTTCCCGTGAGCGCCCAATGCGAGGCGACCCACTGACCTTTGGCTCTCATCGAGTCCTGATTGTACCCCTGATTTCAAGCAAACAACCGCATTTCCAAAACTAACTCCTGGAACCATTACACCTTTCCACATACCTCGGAGGACCTCGTACCTATTGTATCCCCAAAGCGCTCTGCGCTTCATTACGGCTGAATTTCTCTTCACCTTTACTGTTATTGTTTTTCCCTGTGTTTCCATATATCTATTGCCTTCGTTTATCCATATACCAAGGTATTTATATTCTCTTACCCGAGGTATTTCCTGGCCCTGTATTGCCACTGTCTGTACAATGTTTTCATTGAATACCATAACACCTCATTCTCTAACACTAAATTTCAGATCTAAATTCTTGCCTTCCTGTCCACAAATATTAGCCATACGTTTCAAATCACTTTGGTTCTTAGCTAGCAACACAATGTCGTCCGCTAAAATAAACCTGGAAACTGCTGATCTACTACTGTACCCGCCTGTTCGTATGGGACATTAAACCCGATATTACTTCCTTCTAGCGCCCTCTCCATCCTTAACTTGTACATCATAAACAGCAGTGGCGATAAAGGGCACCCCTGCCTCAGTCCCTTGTTGATATCAACTGTCTCCTCGCTTCTCATCCCTTCCCATTCAATGCAAACGGTATTTTCTAGGTGAATCTCTCAAAAGCTGTAGGCAATCGTCACCTAAGCCTTCCCCTTCCAGAATATCCCACAAAATCTTGCGGTCTACGTTGTTTTACGCCCCTGTAATGTCTAAAAAGGCCACATATAACAGTCTCCTTTGTACTCTTGATATTTCAATACACTGAGTAAGAACAAATAAGCTAGCATCCAAACGCCTACCTATTCTGAAGCCATTACGAAGTTCTCCCAGAATGCCATTATTCTCTGCCCAATTTTGCAGCTTTAATTTGATTGCCTGCATTGGTAGCCTGTATATTACTGATGTAATGGTCAACGGTCTATACGGGTGAATTCTAGCTTTCTCCTCTTTACCTTTATAAATTAAATTCATTCTACTTTGTCGCCAACTGGCTGGTATTCGTCTATCTTTTAAAGTTTTTTCCACTGTTTTCACCAGAGCTTCCTTACTTTCTGTTCCTAGTTCATTAATCATTCTAACGGGAACCTCGTCAAGCCCTGTGGCTGCACGCTTAGGAATTTTCTCTTCGGCTTTCTTCCAGTTCAAATTCGTCAGCAACAGCTCCTTTTCCATCTGGTTCTCTTTCATGCTCTTTTTTTTTTAAATACAACCTCGTCATTGACTTGGAAAGATTCGGCTGTAATTTAATGCCGCTTTCCCTTCCAATTTGTTTCCGTCTTCGTCTAGGATATGTAGTAGTATTGTTGTTGACTTCCTGCCTAATAATTTGATGTGGTTCCAATAAACTCTAGGTGCGGCCTTCTTTTTCTCACGTATTTCTGACAACCAACGTTCACTTTCACCTTTTATCTTTGTTTGCACCTGCATTTGAACCATAGACTTTTTTCTCCCGGTATAGTTCCCACTTACTGGCTACTTCAACTGCGCTTACTGTGCCTGCCTGTGCTCGCGGTATGCTGTCTGTAGTTCGGCGATCGCTTCTCATATCTCCTGTATCATACGTAATGCACACGGTCGTGGCAGCAAGAAGACTATTGATAACAAGGGAACGTATTTATAGCCGCGCTTGTGCACCACGCTGATCTCTTCGTTCGCCCAGTGTCACTGTCTTGGTTGGCCGTTGCATCCTCCTTTCTTTGAAGAATGAAAACACTGAAAACACGGAAAGCACTCAGTATCGATGAGTAGCAGTCGACACTTCTAGGCCGTTTCAGTCTGCTGGAATCCGTGCGTGTAGGCCAGGCGATCTGGTAGTCTTCGCGGTCTGGTAGATCGCCTCAGTGAATCTAGGATGTTGGGCGGGCCTGGTGTGCATGCTGGTGGCCGATCCGGTGGGGCCTGCGGAGGTTCTGGCCGCTGCTGCGAGACTGCGCTCGAAGATGAATCGGGGGTGTCGTCGCAGTCGTCCGCCTGGTAATGGATGGCTCGATGAAGCGCTTCTGGTGTTTTGCTAAGGTGCTGTCTATTTCGACGGAAAACCCGGCCATCCTCCGTCAGAACAGTATACGACCTTGGGGCCACGAGATCTTGGACTTGCGCCATGATTTCCCATCTACCATTTACGAGGATGCGGACGACGTCTCCCTTCTGTAGTGGAGCTAGTGGTCTTCCTGCGGTCCTTGTTTGAACATGTTTTTGGGCGGGACCTGACGCTGACGCTGAAAAATCTGGAAGTAGCGTTCTGAAACTTCGTCCCTAGCAGTTCCGATGGTGAACGGCCGTCCTCGAGAGGACACACCCCGTAGTTGAGAAGGCCCAAGCCAAACTCCTCTTTCGTGCTCTCAGTCTTGCTCAGCAGCCGGTTGACCACTTGTACGCCCTTCTCGGCGAGTCCGTTGGACCTGGGAAAACGGGGACTGGAAATTGCATGCACAAAGTAATAACGAGCAGCAAAATTTTTAAACTCTTTTGAGGCAAACTGCGGGCCGCCATCACTGCAAACTTTTAGTGGTAATCCATGCCTTGCAAAGATCTGACGTAGTTTATGAATGATAGTCGTTGCAGAGGTCTCCTGCAGGTGCTCGACTTCTGGACAATTAGAGCAGGCGTCATGGACCAAAAAATGCTCCCCGGCGTGTTAAAAAAAATCTGTACCAACTCTGACTCATGGCATGTCTGGATCGGTGCGCTGGCACAGGGGCTCGTCAGCCTGTCGATGGGCAAACTTCTTGCAAACGTCACACCTGTCGATGAAATGGGCAATATCTGTTGACATTCCTGGCCAATACATCAACTTGCGAGCCCTCAATTTGCATTTTCCTAAGCCGAGATGCCCATGGTGCACTCGTCGCAGCATCTCTGTTCGCGTGCTTGCAGGCACGACTACTTTGGTTTCCTTGAGGAGTAATCCGTTGACTACAGAAAGTTCTTGTGCGAAGGGCTTTAGCTCGCCTTCTACAGGTATTGACGACTGCAGCCTGGAGATGACGTCTTGCGTCCTTGCATCACTGGCCGTTGCTGCCTGCAGACGGGATAGGGTGGCTGGTCCAACAACGGCAGTCAGGGCGCCCAACAAATGAACTTCAACGTCCGTTGTGGCTTTTTCTGGTTGTTCCTGTTATGGTATTCGTGACAAGGTGTCAGCGACAATCAATTTGCTGCCCGGAACATACTGCAACTAAAACTCGTACTTCAGCACTCGAAGAAATAGTCGTTGCAGACGGGGTGGCATGTCGCCTATTTCTTTCTTTGAAATTGCCAACAATGGGTCGCGGTCGGTTTCAATAACGACATGTCTTCCAATAACGTAATCATTAAACTTTTCACAGCCGAATGTTATGGCCAGAGCCTCTTTCTATTTGGGCGTACCTTTGCTCAGTTTCCGTGAGTGCTCGTGATGCGTGGCCTACCAGGCACCAGTCTCGTACATGTTGCTGGAAAGCACCGCTCCGAGTGCAAACGCTGACGCATCCGTACACAGTTTCGTGGAAAGCTCGGGATTAAAAATAGCCAGAACGGGTGCTTCCGTCAGCATCATTTTGAGCTACGTCCACTCACGCTCGTGAACCTGCGTCCACTCGAAAACTGTCGTTTCTAATCAGGCTGCGCAAGGCCTCAGTGTGGGCTGACAACAGTGGCAAGTATTTCCCGAAATATATAGTTCACAGTGCCAAGTAAGCGTTGAACGTCTTTCTTGGTCGTTGGCGGAGGGTGGTTTAAAAGGAACTTTATCAGGTCGGGATTCGGCTCAATACCTTTGGAACTAAGCTTAATTATCACTCAAGAATCTGATTTCAGTACGTCCAAAAATGCACTTTTCTGCATTCAATGTTAGGCCCTCTGCCTGTGCCCTTTCTAGCGCTTTGTACAGGCGTTCATCGTGTTCCTTTTGCATAGAACCCCACACTAGCACATCGTCAATGTACACACGTGTACCCGGGAGGTCGTCGAATATCTGGCTCATTGTACGCTGGAAAGCTTCTGGTGCAGATGCAGCACCAAACGGCAGTCTGATATGCCGATAACGATCAAACGGCGAACTGAATGTGCAGATTTCTTATGTTTTTTTGTCGAGAGGAATTTGATGGAACCCACTGTTTGCATCGAGTCTGCTGAAATACTTTGCATGTGTTACATCACCTTCGCTTTCTTCCTGGCATGGCAACTGAAAGTGCTCTCTCTTCACCACCCTATTAATTGCCCGCGGGTCCATGCCTACTCTTAAGTCTCCATTTTTCTTCCTCACGGTAACCAAAGGACTTACCCAGTCTGACGGTTCTTCCACCTTCTCGACGATGTTCACAGCATTCATCCGGTCGAGTTCTTTCTTAAGCGGCTTCTTGAGGGCATAAGGCGCACGCCGAGTTGGCTGTACTACAGGGACAGCGTCCTTCCGAAGCACCATTCTGTACTCGCGCTGCGTCCTGCCAATGCCCGTGAACAGCCTTGGGAATGTCTGCTTTAAGCTTCCGTATGCCTCGCTGCTGTCCACCGAGTTCACTCTGTTGACCAGACCAATAAGTTGCTCACTTGCCCCCGAGGCCCAGGATGGTTTGCTTCTTTACTATGAAGAACTCAAACAGCACATGCCGTTTGTCTAACTGCACGGCGAGGCAAACCTTCCCACTGTGTGGTATTTTGTCGCCCTCGTAATGGTGCAGGATGCTCCTCGTGGGGTACGGCTGCTGCCTAGTTCCGAGCCTTTTGAACAGTGAACGCGGCAACAAGTTAGCCTGCGCTCCCCTATCGACCTTCAACAAGTTAGCCTGCGCTCCCGTGTCGACCTTCAGCTGCGCATCACTTCCCTCAATGCTCGTTGTTACAATCCAGTCGCGACTTTCGGGGCCACGCTTACTTTCCGTCGTCCTTATCTCAAGAACGTTGAAGTCAATGTCACTCTCCGCTCCCTCGAGCACGCCATCAACGGCTGCTCGCTTGCTCGTACAGCAGGCGGCGAAGTGATTAGGCTTCGTGCACTTGTTGCATGTTTTGCCGTACGCCGGACACTTCCCTGGCGCGTGCGAGAAGTTGCAGTACCGACATTGTTGGCGTCCGTGTTTAGCTTGCGTTCGTAAAACAGGTTCAATCTTGCTTTCCGCCGTCCACGCCCTATTTTTCGATTCGGCAAGTTCCTCAGCTTTGCAGCATTCCACTGCTGTGGCCAGGGTCAGGTCTTTCGAAGTTTTTCTCGCAGGGACGTGCTTAAAATGCCACAGACGATTTGATCCCGCAGCATGGAATTTCGTAGATCCCCGAAGTTCTTGCTTTTAGTTGCAGATACCGAAAGACCTGTTCGAATGGCTCTTCGTGTGCCTGACGACGCAAGCGAAACGCATATCGCTCTTAAGTGTCATTACACTTAGGCAAGCAGTAGTTTTCAGATGCTTTAACCAAAACGTCATAGTCTTTAGCTTCCTCCGGTGATAGGTTCAGAGTGTTAAACACGTCAATTGCTTCTTGACCCGCAACGTGCAAAAGAAATTGCAGCTTTCTGCTACTTACTGCGTGGCTTCGTGGGCTCAGTTGCTATCAGGTACAGCTCGATGCATTGCTTGAATGTCTTCCAGGACGCCGCTGCGTTGTCGCCCACTTGCAGTGGCTCAGGCGGGCGTAGGACGGTGATGGTTCCGTGAGCGATCTACACTTCTGACACCATGTATCGTGCGTAATGCACACGGTCGTGGCAAGAAGAAGACTGCTGAGACTGCTTTATTGATAACAAGGGAACGTATTTACAGCCGCGCTTGTGCACCGCGCTGCTCTCTTCGTTCCCCCAGTGTTGCTGTCTTGGTTGGCCGTTGCATCTCCTTGTTCCACCAGCTTTTCGTTTTCTTTTTTCCTTTCCAACGAACATGTTGTTTCCTTCCGTATTTCTGTCGTTATTACACTTAAAAGCTCACTATATTCCCACTCTTTACTTGGCCATTTGCAAAATTCTTCCTCTACTCTAGTGACTATATTTGTTATCTGTTCAGCGTTTAAATTTGCCTGGCCATTTTGCACACCTTGCTCTCTTTCCCAACTACATATCCCATATTCAATATGATACGTTTATGGTCACTCCCTATGCTGTTATACCCTTCCTCATCAATGACCATTTCTCTCAACTTATCATGAATTCCTTCTGTCATCAAACAGTAATCAATGGTTGATTGCCGGTTTCCCACTTCCCGCGTGATCTGCCCTTCACACTTAGGCCCTGTATTCACGATAACGAGGTTATGTTGCTCACAAAGGTCTAGCATTGACTTCCCATTGTTGTCGGTATAGCCATATAAATCCTTTATGTGGGCATTCATGTCACCTAATAGGATAATTTCAGCACCATTCCCGAAACCCTTAATATCAGCGCTTATGCATTCCACTAACTCTTTATTCTTCTCTGTGCTATTATTTCCGGTCCACAAATATGTAACGCCTAGCCAAGTTCTTTTTCCCCTCATTGTACCTGATAACCAAAGATGCTCTAGACATTTTGAATTTTATCTTTTCCATTTGGCTTCCTGGTGTATTAGCATTCCGACTCCCCCTTCCTTTCTTTCCAACTTAGTTCTGTTGCACCCTTCCGAAACATAATTCTCAATCACTGGCGGCTCTTCCCAGTCCCTAAGGTGCGTGTCTGTAACCACATACACACCTATTTGTTCTCTATTTAACTGCTCCTCAATCTCTGCCCACTTTTCCTTTCTTCTGCCGTCCTGCATGTTCATGTAGCCTATTGCATGGCGAGCTCTCTTTCTTGCTTTCCTCCTATTTCTGTTATTGACGGCGATGCTATACTGAGGTTTCCTTAGGGGACCTTCATTACCACCTACTCAGGCCTCCTGAGCGCCCGTGGGCCCCCTAAAAATGCAACAGCGCGACCAGCAAGTCGCCAGCCCACTTCTCGTGCAAGCCTGTAATTGAAGTGGATCCCGTCTTGTTGAAAACCACCACACCTTCTCACTTCTCTGTTTTCTTCGACAACCTCGAAGCCTTTCTCTCGGGTCATTTTCCATACCGCCTAATTAGCAGCCATTATGGCTCTTTGTATGTGACCGTCACGTACAGGCACCTTCGGCACCGTGCACACCACGATCTGCACCTGAGGTGACAGCTCGCGCAAGTCGTCCACCCTCTTCGCCAAGCGCTGGGCTAGTCCTGTCCCTTTCCTGTTTAGGACGTCATTTAGCCCCCCTGCTACTATGACAAGGTTGTGCATGTGAGCATTTTCCGCGAGCTTTTCTTTCGCTCGCTCCATGACAGCACCCTGTGTCCGCCCTGGAAATGTCCCTACCGCCACTCTTTTATCGCCTTTCACCCTCTCCACTATTGCTTCTGAGCACCCAGCCAGATTTGAGTCGCCGGCAATAATCACCTTTTCACTCTCTCCTACCTCTCCCGCTTCCCTTTGACCTTTTCCGCGCGATTCTCACTCGACAAGGGGCATTGTCCCCTGTGCCCCTGCTTTTTCCGCGTGGCAGCCTCAAGGTAGGTCTTTCTTTCCAGGCCGCTCTTTCCAGTTAACCCTTCACCACGTTGCACGCATTCCACATTCTTTGCTAGCACTCACTTTCCTTTCACTTGTCCTGACCATTCTCGTTCACAATGGCGGCCCTGTTCAGCTTTTCCTCGGCTGCTTCAAGTCCTTTTTCCACTACCTTCCGTGCATCACGCTCCCTATTTAGCTCATTTTTGTGCTATTCAACCTGTTTGACAAGCTCTTCCTGGAAAGCCTCCATTTTCTCCAGCCTAGCATCGACATCACAGTGTGTGCCGATTGACTCGCTTCCCTCTCCATTGTCATCCGTCCCCTCATCTTCCTTGAGGGACCCCCCGCGCACTGCTTGCTTTCCCGGCTTTCTTGTCATGTATTGCACGGCTTTTTCTAATGCAAATACTATATTACTATTGTAATGCAGAGCACGTGCCTTCTGGCAAAAACTGATACGCACAGGATCTAAATCCTTAAAATGCTGCAAAGTAATTCTCACAAATGTTTTAAAAGCAGTCAAAGCCGCAGAGCTAGACTTAAGGTATGACACGTTTTCGCACGTGTTCAACCACGCGGCCACGCTCTCACTTTCCTACCAACACACACACGGTAAAACCACTACTAGCTATTAGTCTTGCCACTTCACTATTTAAAGGCCATAAGGACTCAACGTCGCACCCGGTTGCACGTGCTGAAGCACGTGGCGCGAAAGGGCGCTTTGACTATCTTGCAAAACCTAGTATACACGAAACACACGCACACACGAAAAAATGAGAGTGACAAAAAAAAGAAGAAAACTACCCAATTATTATTTAAAGGCTAGAAAAACAGCAAATCAAAAACAGAAGCAAGCTCAAAGCATGCACAAGAACTTATGATTTCGTCGTCGCCGCCACGGAGCCCTATAAAGCACGTCCATCCGCCGCAAAATCTCGAATGCTGGCTTGGGCGAGCGCATGGCGGTAGTTTCTGGCGTTTCTTTTCGCGCTCGTGCGGTCTGTTTAATATGACGTGGTGTCTTCTACGTGGCAAACGGTTGTGTGAGACGTGCTGAAGTGGTTTAAGAGGAAGCTTTAGCTCGGGCCCAACTCCGACGCGGCCTATTCAAATACATGTAAAACGCAAAAACGTTTTTATGAGATAAACCCTGGACCGATTTTGATGAAATTTGTTGCATTTGAAAGAGAAAGTTAAATTCTAGTGACTGTTGGAAGCGGAATTTCGATTTAGGACTTGAATTTTCTTAAAACAATTTTCAAATATTTCACCGTTTGAAAAAAATAGAAGCACGAAGTTTACTAATTCATAGCTCTGCATCAAGAACTGATATCGCGGTTCTGTAAACGGCATCCATTAGATCGTTCAAAGCGGACAAATTCAATATGTCATTTTACATGTTACGTGAATTTGTTACGTTGGTTACAACGGTTTTGCAAAAGTTGTATTTCCCTGTGATTAAATTTTTTTATATTCATGTGTAACATATCAATTTTGTCCGCTTTAGATGTACTACTAGATGCAATTCACAGAATTGCATTATCATTTTTAGTGGTTGAGTTACAGAGTTGTAAACTTGATAGTTTCGTTTTATAAAAATTTTCAATTTTTGCCAATTTTTAATAAAAAATTGACAACCTAACTCAAAAATTCGAAACCAACAGTCACTAGATTTTAAGTTTGTCTTTTAAATGCAACAAACCTTGTCAAATTTGATGCAGTGGTTGCCGAGAAAAACGAATTCTCCTTTTGCATGTATTTAGATAGGAGCGCCCGAGTTAAAGCTTCCTCTTAAGTCGGCAGGGCCGTACTTTCTGCTGGCGTTGGCGAGCACGGAGCACGCAGCGCGATGTGTGCGCGCATATAGAGCCTACTATGAGCCTCGGAGATCAAGTGTATATTTTTGAATGTTCCATTCACTAATGTGACATTATCGCAGTATTATCCTCTAGTTCTACATGGTGGTTTACAAGCAATGCAATATGCACGAAGATCGTAACAGCGAGGGTTCCGTTCTGCTACGATAGGAGCTGTGCTGTTATACTTTGACAAGCGTTCAAACTGTTAGCTGCAGATTACATTGCGTGGCTACTTGGTTCGGTGGATGAGGTTTGCACCCATGCATAAAATAGCTTTGTTATTACGAACACCATACTTTACAGTGTGAATTAAGCTTGTCCAGCAAAGCGACAGTTCACGAACCACGCGATAGGTGCAGTGATAGAAGTGATATGTGCTGGATTACAGATATCTTTGTTCTATATAGCGCATGGTCCGAGCATACGACATCAACGTTTATCGATCTATAAACGTTGATGCCGTATGCTGATCTATAAACGTGGTGCGGCGTGACCATACGAGGTAGTACTGCGGCTCTAGCCCGTTTTCTCTTTTTTTTTAATTCGAAAGCATGCCCTTAGGCATAATACAAAAGATGTTAGAAATACACGAAGAGGTTCGACTCGTGCAAAAAATCTAGGAGTGGACGATGATGGGGTCCATGAATCCAACGTTCAAGGTCGGGTGGGCGGCCAGGCCGGAGGCCTGTGGCCCGGAGATGGCGGAGACGGCTTAGATGAAGTCCTGGGCACGTCCATAGTAGGTGTATCACTGTCACATTTTGGATTCCTGTGTTGCAAAATGGGCACGATGAGCCGTAAGGACCATGGTATTGTTGTGGCCAGAGACGGGTCACAACAGTCGACCCCGACACGTAGCCTCCTTAACGTAACCTCCTCTCGGCGGGTTAACCCACCAGGGAGGTCAGACCCACACGGAGGTATGAGAGCTCGTGTGGTACGTCGGAGGTTTTCCGTTTCCCGGATCAGTCGTCCACAGGCGTCTTCAGGGAAATGTGGAAGTGGGTATGTTGTAATCTGTGGGTGGGTTGCCATATCTGCTTCAAGGAGACCCGGCAGTGCTGCTCGAGGCACCCACTGGACGCGTATGAGGATATTCGTAGTGGCAGCAAGGCGGTGAGTGCTATCTGACAATACAGTGGACCGAGATACCCTACGTATGTCGTGGATGGCTTGAGTCGAGTCTGTGCGAATTATGAGTTGAGAGTATCGATCATTATGAACAGTAGGTAGCAACGCGACCAAGCCGTCTCGTATGGCAGCAAGCTCGGCAAGGTAGGCCGGTGGTGCAGGATCGGCAACATACGAGCACGCTTGGCCTGCCTCTGGTATCAATGGATACACGAGAGCTGTGTGAATTATGGTGCCATTAACACTGGCATCAGTGTATGCTACAAGAGTCGCATCGTCTTGATTGTCATCGGCACGGTGAAGGCGGGAAACATGGGCATTCGCCTGACGAGGAACCGGGCTATACAGACGACCAAGAGGCTTATTGTCACTTAATTGTACCCTTTTCCACGGAGCTACATCGGGTCTCGTAGATGCTGGATTGTCTATTTCGTGTCCCATGTACCGGGCCAGTGAAGCAGCCGAGCCGAAATATGATGGCTTTAGGGCGCGCGCGCATCGACGTTGGTGTACGAGTTCGTCAATAGTGTTGAGTTGGGACTCACCCTGTAGGGTTGGCAACGGAGTGAGACGTGGTAGTCCCGTTATGGCCCGCATAGCTTCGTTATTAATGGCCTCAAGGCGAGCCCATTGTGCCTTCGTTAGATGATGAAACTGGACTCTGTAGACGAGTCGTGGTTGCAATACAGAATGGACAAGAAGGCGAGCCATGTTGGTGCTCGCTCCGCCAGATTTCTTCGCAATCCGACGTATCAACTGTATCGTTTCTGCAGCCTGTTGCTTTGCATTCTTGACCCATGGTCCCGCAGATCCGGAGCAATCCATTTCAAGGCCGAGTACACGGAGATGATGATGATATGTGGTGTTTAATGGCGCAAGGGCCAGGTTTGGCCAAAGAGCGCCATGACAAGTGGTGATGTTGACGATGTATTATGGAGATGTGACTTGGCTGTAAACTGGCCTAAAAATTGTCGCTGTAAAGTGCGTAAAATCTACGTGCTATAAAATTATGGCGATGACTCATGACGAATACTTTGAACATTAAAATCCATCGTAAAAGTATGATGCAGAATAGAAGATATATGAGATAGTAAAATTACCTGGAGCACTGCTGCCTCACCGGAGCCCTGGAAGCACAAGGGCCTAGAGGCGCGTGCTATACGAAAGAGCTATCGCAGCGGCATCCTCTGAAGAGAGGACCCGCTACGAACATGTGGGGCTAAAAACATGCAGGACAACATCTTTCAGGAAACTTAGAACTGCGTTGGTGTCAAATAGCGGTTCTGGGCCGAGTAACATTACCGGATGTAGGGGGATGTGCTGCCGGTATGCTAGGGAAAAATGTTTCCTTCTTTCAGGTTCGGCTGCCCGACACTCCAGGAGGACGTGCAGGACGGTCAGCCTCTCCCCGCATCTACCGCAGGTTGGAGGATCATTTTCAGTGAGTAGAAAATTATGCGTGCCAAATGTGTGTCCTATTGTCAGGCGACAGAATAGGACATTTGTTCGCCGTGATTTTGTTACGGGGGGCCAAGAACCTAACTGTGGTTTTATCACGTGCAGTTTGTTATTTACTTCTGCGTCCCACATACGTTGCCAGTGATTTCGCAGTTTCCTTCTTAAAAAAGGCTTCAGGTCTGTGACAGGGACCGAAGCAGCAGGATTAACTGTATGCAAGGAAATTGATGTGGCCATCTGGTCTGCTAGAACGTTACCCTCGATGCCCCTATGTCCAGGCACCCAGCATACAATGACATGCTGGTTAGACATATACGCTCTACAGAGAATGGAATAGAGTTCAGTAATTACGGGGTTTCTGTGTTTACAGTGTGACTTCAAGGCTTTCACTACGCTTAGGGAGTCTGTAAATAAAATTGTTTTTTGAATATTTGATTTTCTGATATGTTTCACAGCCGACAATAGTGCATGGGCCTCAGCCGTAAATATACTTGTTTCAGGGTGCAGTACACCGGATTCCGAGAAGGATGGACCAATGGCAGCGTAGGACACCCCGGCATGCGACTTAGAAGCGTCTGTGTAAAACTCTGTGCACGAGTACTTGTACTGGAGCTCCAAGAAATGCATTTTGATATGTGTCTCTGGCGCATGTTTAGTGACCTCTACAAACGATGTGTCACACTCTATCAGCTGCCACTCCCAGGGCGGTACTAGCTTAGCTGGAGGCATTAGGCGTTGTTCGAGAATTGGGACATCCATTTCCTTGCTAAGTTCTCTTGCACGCAGTGAGAAAGGAAGTCTCATAGAGGGTCTGTTATTAAAAAGTGTTTCACACGTCAAGTCGTTAATGGTTGTGAAACACGGATGTTCCTTATTAGAGCGAACCTTGAGAAAATACGTTAAGCTGATGTTGGTTCGCTGAAGATGGAGTGGCCACTCATCCGACTCTACATATAAACTTTCAACAGGGCTTGTCCTAAATGCGCCAGTGGCCAGACGGATACCCAGATGGTGTACGGGATCTAACATCTTAAGCGCGCTCGGTGCAGCAGAGTGGTATACTACGGCACCATAATGTAACCGTGATCGAACTAGGCTCCTGTAAATATTCAATAAACACTGTCTGTCGCTACCCCACGTTGTGTGGGAGAGTATTTTAAGTAAGTTCATTGTTCTAAGACATTTTTCTTTAAGATGTTTTAAGTGAGGAATGAAAGTGAGCCTGGAGTCAAGGATAATACCTAGGAATTTGTGTTCTTTGTTGACAGGAATTTGTTGTCCGCCCAGTTCTACACAAGGATCGGGGACCAGGCCTCTCTTTCTTGTGAAGAGAACACAAGAACTTTTGTGGGGGTTGACCTTAAATCCGTTTTGGTCTGCCCATTTGGACACTTTGTTTAATTCCTGCTGTACCTGTCTTTCGCATACTGTGAGGTTGCAGGATTTGAAGCCTATTTGTATATCGTCTACGTATACGGAATAAAAAATGGCAGGTGGTAGTGAAGCACGTAGTTTGTTCATCTTAACAATAAAGAGAGTGCAGCTGAGCACGCCTCCCTGGGGTACACCAGTTTCCTGGGTAAAGGGACGTGACAGTGCATTGCCGACTTTTACACGGAAGGTACGATTGGACAAATAGCTTTCAATTACTTTCAACATATTTCCACAGATGCCCATTCCCGACAAATCTCGCAAGATCCCGTAGCGCCATGTTGTATCATATGCCTTCTCCATATCGAGGAATATGGAGAGGAAATACTGTTTGTGTACAAAGGCATCGCGAATATATCCTTCAATGCGCACAAGATGATCTGTTGTTGACCGCCCTTGTCTGAAGCCACACTGATGGGGATCGAGTATATTGTTGAATTCAAGGAAGTGTATGAGTCTGTGATTAATCATTTTTTCGAAGAGCTTACACAAGCAATTCGTAAGAGCTATTGGACGATAACTTGCTGTCAAGGAGGGGTCTTTTCCTTGCTTCAGGACAGGAACGACAATCGCCTCTTTCCATGTAGATGGGAGGTATCCCGCAGCCCAAATAGTGTTGTAAAGTGTGAGTAGTGTAACTTGTGTGTCAGTATGTAAGTTTCTGATCATATCATACATGACTCTGTCAGGTCCCGGTGCAGTGCTTTTGCATGTGTTCAACGCAGCTCTCAACTCGGCAATACTGAAAGGCCGGTTATAGGGTTCATTCTGCCTGGAGTTTCTAATAATTGGCTTACATTCTTCTATCTGTTTATATTTGAGAAAGGACTGAGAATAATGGGTTGAGCTCGAGACGCCCTCAAAGTGCTCCCCAAGTGAGTCTGCCTGAGCTTGCAGGGTATCGCCTCGTGTGTTTACCAGAGGGAGTGATTGTGCTTGTCGCCCTATTATCCTAATAACCCTGCTCCAGACCTTGGCCTCATCTGTGTACGAGTTGATGCCCGATAAAAACTTCTGCCAGCTTTCTCTTCTGGCCTGTCGGCGGGTTCGCCTGCCTTCGGATTTTACTTTTTTAAAGTGGATAAGATTTTCTGCAGTGGGAGAAGCGCGTAGCAAACCCCACGCTTTGTTCTGTTTTTTATGTGCGATCCTACAATCGTCGGTCCACCACGGGACGCGCCGTTTGCACGAGAGGCCATTTACTTGTGATATGCATTTAGATGCGGCATCTATTATAAAGGCTGTAAAATACTCCACAGCTGCATCAATTTCTAAGGAGGAGATGTCATGCCATGAGATACCAGTAAGAGTTCGAAATTTGTCCCAATCAGCTGTCTCAATCTTCCACCGAGGTGCCTGTGGTGGATATTCGTTTTCTTGAGGTGTTCGTATTAGTATGGGGAAGTGATCGCTTCCGTAAGGGTTCTTTGTAACTTCCCATTCGAGTTCGGGCAGAATAGAAGGAGAGACTATGCTGAGATCGATTGAAGAAAAGGTTCTGTTTGCTAGAGAGTAATATGTGGGTTCCTTCTTATTCAGAAGGCACGCACCACAAGAAAAAAGGAACTGTTCAACAAGACGACCTCGCGCATCTATACGAGAGTCGCCCCACAGGGAGCTGTGCGCATTGAAATCGCCGAGGACAAGATAAGGTTCTGGCAATTCGTCTATAAATGACTGAAATTCATGTTTGTTTAATTTGAAGTGTGGGGGTACATAGAGCGAGCAAATGGTGACGAGTTTACTTAGAAGAACAGCTCGAACCGCCACTGCTTCAAGGGGCGTTTGTAGCTGTAAACGCTGACAGGAAATATTTTTATGAACCAAAATGGCAACACCGCCTGATGATACGACAGCATCATCGCGATCTTTGCGAAACGTGACATACGGTCGGAGAAAGTTTGTGTGTTGTGGTTTTAAGTGTGTTTCCTGTAGACACAGCACTTTTGGATTGTGTTTTTGTATAAGCTCTTGCACGTCATCAAGGTTCCTGAGAAGTCCTCTGACGTTCCATTGAATTATTGGTGTATCCATATTGGTAGTAAATAAGTGCTGTGTATACGGAAACAGAAGTATTAATTACAGAGATTTCAGAGCTTAGGTTCCAGAGCTCTTTCGAGGCCCTGTAACCGGGGTTTTACTCTTTTTGAAGCGTTCGAGGGAGCCTCGCCGCTCCTTAGGCGCTTGGTGCGCCGTGGGGATAGGTGTTGTGTCCATTGCCTCTTGGGAGGCGCCGGACACGCGCTCTTGCGAGCGAGAAGTTTTTCGGGAGAGTCTCACCTCGGAAGGCGAGACCCCTGCGCCCACCAGCCCGGAGGTCGATGGGGCACCCTGTGGAATTTGGCTGCGCCGGCTGTTGCCAGCGCTGGGAGGGGCCGGGGAAGTCGAAGCAGCCTCGGCTGCGCCTACCTTCGGGGCCACTATCGGTACTGCGGGATCGCTGCGTGTAGCGTAGGTTGCCGCAGAAAAGTCTTGTGGGGCTGGCAACCCAAGGGTAGCCTGGCCTGGTTGCTGGTTGGATGGAGTAGGCTTACCTACTTCCACCCTGGGGGCAGGAGCCAAAGGTACCTGCTCGCTGCACGCGGGCTGGGCACTTGGCATTGGCCGCTGCGACGCTGCCCCCCGACGCGCCGCATCAGCATAAGGTGTGTTGTGGAAAGGTGAGCACCGTTTACGGGCTTCCTTAAACGAAATATTTTCCTTGACTTTAAGCGTGATTATCTCTTTTTCTTTCTTCCAGTTTGGACAAGAGCGTGAGTAGGCTGGATGGTCACCACTGCAGTTCACACAATGAAGTGTGCCACTGCAGTTGTCTGAGGGGTGGCCCTGGATTCCACACTTTGCACAAGTTATTTGACCACGGCAGCTCTGCGAGCCATGGCCGAACCTCTGACATTTGAAACATCGTCTAGGGTTGGGGATAAATGGTCGAACATTTAATCTGATGTATCCTGTTTCGATGGTTTCTGGCAGTACGCTGGATGAGAATGTTAGGATAAGATGTTTCGTGGGTATTTCCTTGTTGTCTCGTCTAATTATAATACGTTTTACATCAGTGACATTTTGTTCTTTCCATCCTTCCAGGAGTTCAGCTTCTGTCAAGTCTAGGAGGTCTGCCTCTGACACGACTCCCCGTGAGCTATTCATCGTTCGGTGTTGTGTAACAGAAATTTGTATGTTGCCAAATGTCACAAGACTGCCAAGCTTCTCGTATTGATGTTTCTGAGGGATCTCAAGGAGAAGGTCCCCGCTAGCCATTTTCGTTACCTTATAACCTGGCCCTAAGGCTTCGGTTAAAGATTTTGCTACTGTGAATGGCGAAATGAATCTGGCTTGCTTTTCAGGATTTCCACTATGGACAACATGGTACTTCGGTTAGTTCTCTTTTATGCGGGTCAAACATGCGCTGAAGTCTTCGGTGCGTCCCCTCTTCTGAGGGTGACGATCAAGTAGGCGGGGAAATGCGGGTGTTCCCATGGTATTTCGGTTTGTGTTCGGCAGCAATGGCGGCCACCCACCACGGAGCCCAACATGGGGACGCTGCAGGCCTTAACGCTTAAGGCTGCAGGCGCCAGCCGTACATTGCTACTATAACCTAATATATTATACCCAAGGGAGGGCAGATACACAAGGTTAACCCTTGCCGCCGTGGAGAAAGGAAGTAATAAGAAGTGAAGAGAAGACAGGAAAGATGTAAAAGTGGGAGAGGAAGTCGAAGATTGGAGAGGAGGACAGGAAGAGGCGACTACCGATTTCCCCCGGGTGGGTCAGTCCGGGGGTGCCGTCTATGTGAAGCCGAGGCCGAAGAGGTGTGTTGCCTCCGCCGGGGGGCCTTAAAGGTCCAAACACCCAGCTTCGGCTCAACCCCCAGGATCCCCTTTTCCCCAGACACGGCTAAGCCGCGCACGGCTACACGCGGGAGGGTCCAACCCTCGTGTGCTCGGGTACGTGGTGTCGCAACACACCAAACGCCTGCTGGCGCAGACGCCCCTGCGGGGGAGTACACGGAGAGTTGAAGCCTCGTGTAATGGTTGCTGATCCAGAGTTAACTGAAGAGGCCGGAGTGCCAGTAGACGGCGCCCATACTTGTTCGCTACTGACATGTACGTCGTCTTGTCCTTGGAAATGTCAAGGCCTATCTGAGCACACCAGTTCTGCGTCATGTTTAGGGCCTCTTGGAGGGATTGTTCTTGGTGGCAGATTTCAGGATCAACTGACCAGACAGTGATGTCATCTGCGTACATTATGTACTGTGCGTTATGTATCGTGGCTAGCTTCCAGGCTAGTGGAAGGAGAGCAATATTGAAAAGGACTGGTGCGAGCACAGATCCTTGTGGGACACCCCGATGTGCGACGAACTGACCTGCTGCTTGGCCAGCCAGGCGAATGGAGAAGGTGCGAGCGCACAGGAAGGCTTCGACGAATGTGCTGACACGGCTAGGGAACTGAAGCCAGTGAAGAATTCCTACAATTGCTTCGTGACTCACATGATCGTATGCTTTACGAATATCCATTGCCAGAATCGTGCGAATTCTTCGGGAGCGGCCTCCGATGAGAACCATAGAAGATAGGTATGCAAGGCCATCCTCTGCGCCTAGATGAGCACGGAACCCGATTTGGCCAGGATGATACCATGAGTACCGCTCGAGCCACCATGTAATACGTGTCGCGAGCATACGCTCCATCAGCTTGCCTAACGTTGAGGTTAGTGCTATTGGGCGCATATGAGCGATATTATCTTGGGGTTTTCCGGGTTTGGGAATAGGGACCATTTCTGCATGCCGCCAAGAATCGGGAATGACTCCTGTAGCCGAAGCTTCGTTTATGGCCCCCAACAGCACTTCGAGAACCTTGCCTTCCGTGTTTTTATAATGTTCATACGGTATGCCATCCGGTCCTGGTGCCTTGCATGGCTTCGACAGGTCGATTGCCGCTAAAAATTCCGCCATAGTGAAGGCAGCTTGTATACCCTCGATGTCAGAGAGCGTAGGCGGCGTGCCTGCGTCCGCGGGAAGGCAGTTTTGAACAACGAAGGGAGGCGGTGCTGTGTCCAAAGCCGGAAAAAAGGTGTGGGCGACAGTTTCTGCGAATACTGCTGGTGTCTGGCCCGATGCTAACAAGGCGCAGGCTGCGGGCTCTGGAGGGCGCCGACCACGTTCCATTACCCGGAAGGCGCGCCAAATGGAGGCATTGGACGACGAAGGTCCGAGAGAAGAGCACCAGTCCATCCAGCGGCTACGTTCTAAGCGGTGTTCATGGCGCCGAGCTACTGCAGTAAGGCGTTGGGCCTCTAAGCGAAGGGTATTTGATGCAGGGTCACGTTCTGATGCAAGTTCTGCTTGGCGGCGCGACGCCCAGAGACGCAGAAGTTGCAAATCAGGAGCGGTTCGCGATTCATCAACCCAAGACGTACGTGTCGCCTCAACTAATGCCGCCTTAAGACAATGGGACGGGTCCACCATGAAGTTGGATACATTGCTTTCTGATACCGCCCTGTATCGATCCCAGTCCACCACTCGACATAGTCGGCGGAGGCGGCCTGTTCCTCCCGAAGATAAGCCAAGGTGAATCGGATGATGGCCGCTACCCCAGCAGTCGGGTTCACATGACCACGAGACGGTCGTCCTTCCTAGCCACCAAGATAAGTCCGGTGAGTGTGGCGGCGCGCGAGGGTGGTCTCGCCGACGAGTAGGCACTGACACATTATTAAGCAGAGTGAATTGGGCGTCCATAAATGTGTCCAGCACACATGTACCACGCGCACTGGAAATAGCATATCCCCATGTGGTGTGGGGCGCGTTAAAATCTCCTGCGACCATAATGGGTCAACCAGGATGTTTCTGTCGTAGGTGCGCCAGCCAGCCGAGACACAACCGAACCGCACGACCGCTGTAGGGGCGGGCATAGTATGAAACGATGATAACGTCCGTGCGTTGGAGACGAACCAATACGGCCACGACTTCTTGCCATAGAGTACACCACCGTGAAAGACCAACGCGAGTCTGATGAAGAGTGCATCTTATATACGCTGCAGCCTTTCCTCTAGGGACATCGGGCGTAGCACTCCTGCGATCCAACATTGAAGGCGATGAGTATGCCACAAATCCTGGAATGGGTGGCAGGCCATTGGATTCTTGAAGCAGTAGAGCCCAAACACGCAGCTTCCCATATCTGAGACGCTGACGCAGCTCTCCGACCTTCCCCGCGATGCCGCGACAGTTCCACTGTAAGATGCCTTCTGGCACACTTGAAGACGTAGCAGCCATCATAGATTAAGATTGGCCAGTAGAACCGAGGTGAGATGCTGGAGCTGTTGCGCAACGAAGCGCAGGAGTTCTTGGGGTGAAAGAGGCTTCGACACAGATGCCGGGTTAGCCATATGAGCAGGACTAGACGTCGACGGCGAATGCGACGGCCACGCTCCGTCATGACGACGCCGGAGCACTGTACGGCGTTCCTTGAGACGTTGGATTTCCTTTTCAAGGTTGGCCAGGCGAGCGTCGATCTCGAACTCTTCGTCTGCCAAAGGAAGCGGCGTGTCTTCTATCGATTGTGATGCCCGTTGCGGTCGTGAAGTGGACGACCTAACAGCTGCGCTATAGGTACGAGTGGCAGCATCACTAGTCGCTGTACTTGCTTTTGTCACCTGGCTAGCGTCCTCTTCCAGCGAGGTCATAAGGCGTAACGGTTGTACACAGGGACTTGTTTCATTGATGAATCTCGAGGGGTCCTTGCTGGCTGTCGAGAATGGCGTTGTCGAGCCTTCTTGGTGGCCTTCAACTTCGTAGGACACGTCGTGGAAGTGATGTCATGATCGTTTGTTTGGCATAGGCCGCATCTAAACGATGCCGACGGTTCAGGCTCCATGGTGTCGTCCTTAGGTGGGCAGGGGCAGGATGACTTCATGTGTCCCTGTCTAAAGCAAGAGTAGCAGTACACAACGGAAGGCTTGAACGGACGCGGGCGCAGTACGCAGCCGTAATACAGGATACGTTCAGGTGGGGAATGAGGACCTTGAAGCGTGATTAGGCAAGTACGGCCGCTGCCTAGGTAGCGAGCAGCCACGACATTGTGTGTGGGACACGATAGTTCCTGCAGGAGCCTCTCGGCTTCTTCGTCAAGGTCAACGCCATTAACCACGTAGCGTCTTAAATCTGTACCACTGGCGAGGTACGCCTGAACTGGAAGGACACACTCTTCCGAGACTTGTATTTGTTGCAGTTCTTCGAGTTTATAAACTAGTGCCATAGCAGACACCCATACTGAGACCGTATTAGTGGGTTTGTGTAGAGCAAAACCTTGAAATCGGGAAGTCTCGAGGCAGGCGTCCAGGGCCGCTTGAATAATACGGTTGTGCAGAGTGGACATGTCATATCTAGCACGAGGAATGATAACCACTTTGTACCACGATGTCGTTGGCGACTCAGGAGACGTGCGTGTTGGTCGTGCGGGCAGGCCTTGTGATGAGCGAGGTCTTTTCGGGGCTGCTGGAGCTACATTTTCACCTGATGGGAGGCCAGTAGCTTCCTTCGTTCTCTTGGCTGAGGTGTGCGCCACGACAGCAGGGCTGTTCTGCTCCATGTTGGTGGTATCCATGCTCAGGGTACCGCCTTCACACGTTGCACTTGTCCCCACGAAGGAGACGTTCCTGGCTTGGATGGCAGTTGCATCAGTAATGTTCCGCTCCCTCGACGCAGCGGACAGCAGCTTGGATGCTCCGCGCCGACGCGGCGAGTGCCGCGGGGGCACTCGCACTCGTGAAGCCGCGCAAGAACTCGAGCTGGACGACGCAGCAGGAAGGTGTAGATGACGACGGACCTTGTAGATAGGCGCCAGTAGTAATTACGAACCGCCAAAGCGGTCCATAAACAACAGAGTTCGAAAAAAAACAGCAAACGGGGCGAAAATCCGGAGCTACGGAAAAACACGTCCGAGCGGAACGAGCGCTGGAAACGCCCCTCCTTTCTCTTTCTTTTTCGAGAAAAAGGATGATAACCGATTTTTTTTCTTCTTTTGGGGGGGGGGGGGAGGGGGGTGTTCGTTCCGTTCTGTACGACGAACTCACACGTATCACGGAAATTTTATCGTCGAAAATAGCCATCAGGTTCTTTTTATCCGATCCCTCTCATATATCATGCAAGGTAAATATACCTGGTAGCGAAGCTTCCATAGGAGCCCATAGGTTCAAAACATGGCGGTCCATCGGCGGTCCATGGGGCTTAGCGCCATCTGTATGTGGTGGGAACACTTCCGGCGGAAGAAAAAATAATGTGACGCCATGTCCGTTAAAAGCAGAAGTGACGTCATTTTGTTTTCGAAGGCGCAAAATTTGTTTTGTTGTTCTTCCTTTGGAGCTATATATTCAAATGCCCCGCCATTCGACTTGATGGGCGTTTCGAGCTTTCAGCGTGGAAAGCGATGCAGGAAAAGGCCAGCCGTATGGTTGTCGAAATCGCATCCCTGCACAGAACATACTTTCTTTGGAAGCCGACGAAAGCTTTAGGTGTAGAGTGCTGATCCTATTGTTGGATGCCAAGCCCGTCGGCCAGCGCAGTCGCACGAAAACAACTACACAATTATCTGGCGGTCGTAACTCACTACTTTTGACTGAACAGATTAAGAAGCAATGCTACCCGCGTCACCAAATTCAGACAAACTTCGACAAGCAAGAAAGCACAAACTGTGAGGGGGGCGTATTTCAACAGGTGATACGAGTGCGCCTTTCTGCCCATTTCAAGACGTGCATTGCATTGCGAGTGATAGTGGCGTCAACGCCCCCTGTAGCGATGGGCGCTGAAAAGA
This sequence comes from Dermacentor andersoni, assembly GCF_023375885.2. Taxonomy (NCBI): domain Eukaryota; kingdom Metazoa; phylum Arthropoda; class Arachnida; order Ixodida; family Ixodidae; genus Dermacentor; species Dermacentor andersoni. Next base: position 116,215,623 of record NC_092822.1, on the reverse strand, counting down.
AATGCATTTATTAATAATAATAAAATTAAACTTGTATTTTCTTAACACGTCACGAATATATAAAATTGACTAGGAATTTTATTTTCGTTGAATGAATCTAACTGTGTCTCGTTTGAATTAAAAAACGCGTTTTTCTTTCCCTATGTTTGTTCCCTCCAAACCTAGTCGCGCTTCAATCGCTGCTCCCATAACCCCCCATGCTGATGTCGGTGACAATCTGTACTGAACCGCTTTTCGCCCGAAGCTTCGCGACCTATTTGAATCGACCTTGTATTATGCCTTTACGGGAAAAAAGGCAATGCCGAATCACATAGCTTGTATATGTATCCTGCTGGTTCACCAACCGCAGTGATCGCTGTGTTGAGCAGCGCCATCGGCCTCATGCCGGACGCCTAGCGTAGACATATAGTGACTTCAAGCCTTAGTACTAGACTTGAAATGCGTGAGAACGATGCCGGTGTATAAGAAATGTTTGTTATAGCACCTGCCGATCGTAGTTGCCTTAGGTTGGCCGCACACGAGCATGCGCTCTTATGTTTCATGTGTTTAGCCCCTACGCCAAGCGATCAGATAGTGAGCAGATTTACCATTTCATGCTGGTAGTACAGAGAAACCGGTTCTCTTCGTTGAATTAAAACCGCTACACGCAAAATAATTCACACATACGCACACCGCGGCTGATAATAGAGTGTTTTAGTTGAGCGTGTTTACGCTCCGCTAAGCAGCTAAGCGGAGCGGAAGCACGAATGCGCATGCGCCGTCCGCTTAGCCGGCAAGCGGGCTAGCGGAGCGAGAAACACGGTTCGCTTTACAAGCTGCGGAGCCCTCGCTAGGCAGCTCGCCCGCCGCTCCGCCGGCCCACCGCTCCGCTTTGGCTTAGCGGGGCCACCCGGAGCGGAGCGTACCGTAAAGACGCTCAACTAAAATACTCTATTACGCGTCGCGTGTTTGCACCCTAAAGAGATACTTCCGCGTACTGTAGTGACCAATGCACCGGGAGGCTTTCCTGATGACCTTATATGAATGGACATTGGGGAAATTTCACAAATTACGATATGAAACATCTCGAAATCGTTCCGCAGCACGCGACAGCAATACTTTCCAGCTGCGCCGCGCAGGATTGCACATGCCAGAGAGGAAGAAAGGCTCGCCACGCGCCTTTTCCTCCTCGCCCGATGAAAAGGTCTATATATATTTAGACGCTTGAAAGCTGCTCAAGTTCATTATGATGATTTCAGGCAGAAATAAACTGCTCAAGATATTCATGAATGTTTTTGGTATTCAGACATAAAGCTTTTGCCCAAAGTAATTGGCGATTACTGTTAAGATACCGTGTATGACGGGAAAGAATGTTACACATTAACTTTAACTTATTTCACTCGCTAAAGGAAGCAGACAGTTATGAATCTATGTTCTCTTTAGCGATGAAAAAGTACATAGCGACTTTTGCACTTGATATAGGGTATTTCTGCTTGAAAATACAATGCATACTGGCATCTCATCACACAATGTGCAGAAAGTCTTAAATATACACAGGTTATTTACACAACCTGCACACTTTAAATCGGCACACAAAAAAAAAATATCAGCATATTTATTTACTCTTTATAAGCCTACTGCAATGTTTCAATAGAGAAATGAATTTGGCTGGTTCTGTGAGCCAAGCATTAACTGCTGTATAATATATGATACAACATGCAGTTCTGGAAAAATAGGCGAATTGGTGCTGATTCATGGCAATAGGCAGCATGAACACATGGAAAAGCGCCCTTTGTACTAGAAGCAACATACTCAAAAGAACGGAAAATTGGGACAGTTGTGTTGATTCATGGTAGCGTGTAGCAGTAATGAGTCTGACATCGACTGAAGATGGTTTCCAGCGATTATAACATGGATGGTGTTTTTGTCATGCTGCAGCAGTAAGAGCCCGTGCCCGCCCCAGTGCTCCCGAATGAGGCACTAGCAAAGTCAAGCACCACATGCATTCTGTGCCTTGTAAAATCGGGCTGGTATACTGTCTACTAATATCCTACTAATAGGATGAACTCGGAGATCTATAGATGCAGTGCATTCCCACTTGGCCTTTCACTGCAACAGGAGCAGTTGCACACCAATATTTAGTGAGGCTGAAGTGCTTTTCCAGCACAAAAATCGGAGGATGTGCCAGCTTCTTGAGACATACCATACAAAGAAAAGAAGAACTGTGTGCATCAGCCAGGCATTGGTATCACTTTCACAAATTGAAATAACCTTGTTAGGAAAGGGGTGGGCACATGTGCAATTCTTTACAAGTGAGTTTGAAATAGTCTGTCATAATTCGTACCTGGTGTCAACATATGTTTTCTTATGCTTTGAAGTCTTTGTTATCATTGCCGTCTGTGTTGTTTTTCCTTTTTCTGTTGCCATGTCGTACGATAGCTGGGGTTAGATAACCTTGTTTGTATTTAAAAATACTTTTCTATGAATAAAATGTAGTTGCAGTTCAGCACTCGTTGTGTGCGGTTCTTTCTTATGGCGTTTTTCACTGGTCGATCTGGAGCGGCCGCCGAAATCCTCGAGCGAGCGCTCGGGTTTCACCAATCCGAATCGGCCAGCGGAGCGGAAAAACGCTCCGCGGGTGATCGCACAGGAAATCCGCGTACACGTCGCACAAATCTTCGTTGTTTGTGCTGCCCATTACCATGACATTACAGTTTGTTTTGTGGAGGACAGTAGAGATGTTTTCTCACGAAATAACGCGTTTCGTGGCAAAATTTATTCGTTTGCATCAACTATACTTTTTTATAAGAAAATGAAAATGCCAACAGTGTGAACAGTGAAGATAGCTTGGGACCTGTCATGTTCCAGAAGCTAATAAGAGAAGCAACAAACAACTCCCAGAAGAAAAAAAAAAGGTTTTCCTTGAGCTTGTGCCAAACTCAAACAACGCAAAGCAAACATAAAACCAAGGTGTATAAATGGTCTGTAAAAATGCATAAATGAATAAAAGACATTGAAGGCATGAATCAGCCAGTCAAGGAAGACATCAAATTTTAGTCTAACTTGCATACTGACTAGAGCTGTGAGAAATATACTCCATCACTTAAAGCAAAGCAATGTGTCAAGTCATTTCAGTAGTTCTGATATTATTATTTTTTTGAGTTTATCGGCAATTTTATACCAAGTGTGCTGCTCGGCTATCAAAGATTTGCGTGGTCTAAAAAGGAAATTTCTTTTTCTTGGTGGGCTCTTGAAGGCTGACTAACAGATTGTATTAGCCAGATTGCTCCCCACCACAACACAAATTGTTGATAGCTGAGCAGCACTGTTATAGATTGTTAATTATTTTTAGTATCAAATGATCTCACCACTAATGCTTGTCATGAATCGTTCACTGCCTTGCAAGCACATGCGCAGTTTAAATGCATATGAACTTGTAACTGCAAGGTCGTATGCGACAATTCCCGCTCATAAATTTGCAACTAGCAATTTCTTTAGCAAATTTGCACGGTTGCTTCAGGCATATCTGGCCTAAACAAAGGCTTGTTTAATTTTTTTACAGAACAAAAGTTCATGCTCTACGGGGTTAAAAGAGAATCACAAGCATGTGATTTCCAGTTCAACCCTGTGCTAGAACGTAACGGTTTACGCCGGCTTGAACTGTTTGCATAAGTTATGGATAATTACAGGAGAACGGCATAAACTTGTTGCACAAAAAGTCGATTAGGGCTCCTGCGCTGCGTGGAAACAAAAGAAAAAAATTTTATGCACTTTGCTTTTCATGTTACAAGAAGTTAAGAAAGTGCATTTTGGAAGCACACCTCGGAAGAAATAAATCATTTCTATCGCACCTACCTCTGTTTACAAACCAATGTAATCAAATGTGGCAGCTTATTAACTAGAAGCACTTTGTTTGGCATGTAAAACCCCATAATTTAATTAATTTAGAAGCGCTTCGTAACTTCTACAATTTAGTAGCTTCACTAAGCACACGTGTTTATCCTATCTTGCGTCTCGCCCAGAAACGTAGGCCAAATCGCCATGTCGCTGTACAGCTTTTACACGCTCTACAGTCATTAACCTGTACTGCAGGTTACTTCGTAAATGCAGAACTCGCGATGCATAATGGTGTAAATTTCCCGCAAGAATCACAACCGATGCTTCGGCACCAAAGTTCAGAAATACTGATACCGCGTCGTTAATTTCAGACGCTTTACTCACCACTTTGCGATTATTGGGTTTTCATATGCCCCCATCGCGACAGAGAAAAGACGATTTACGACTGCAGAGCACGGCAGAGCAACAAATGCAAGAGGCGTGACTTCTGCCACTCCATAGACGACCGCACGCCAAGTTTCATCCTAAAATCCCTTGATGATTTGAAAGTAGCGACACTCTTTGAACTCTGCCGCCGCCGCGCGACCTCCTCGCCTCCTCCTCGCCCCTTGCGCGTTCCCCCGTTTTGCCCCCGTTTTCGTGCACGACGATTGGTCTCCCTGCCGTTGCCCTTGGAAACGCGCGGATCTTGAGTTTTGCTTGTGTTTTTCTTTTTCGTTCGCGCCATTTTCCTCTTCAGCACGGCTGGCTCGGCCCTTTAACTCGGCGCAGCGAACGTTATACGCTGTGTTTCCTGCTCTATGTGCTAGCGCTATGCCGGCCTGTTGCGCATATAACAGCAGCAAGAAGCCTGAAGATGGTTGTGCCGTTTTTGTGATGCCACAAGGAAAGCGTGACGGCTTGCGCAGGAAGCAGTGGCTGCATGACATTGGCCGAGAGAACTTTGTTCCGACAAAGAACAGCGTTGTTTGCGAGCTGAGGCATCTTTCTTATAGCTCGTAGCAAAGCATCCCGTAATGCTGCATTTTTTTTTTCATTCTTCCGGCCTGCTAACCAGTGTTTTTGTTGCGGTTGTCCTCAGTATGCTTAATATTCTGGGGCGGCTCCATCACCTCGCACGTCGCTAACTGTTGTTATTCAATCGGAAGTGCAGCATTATAGATTCTGCCTTGCGCCCTGAAAAAATCAGTGGCAAGTATACCCGTGGTATTGCGGGTGATAAGCGTAAGCCAGTCAACATTGAGTTCTTTTTTCAAGTTTTAAGGCAAAAGCCTTTAGATCTCTGTTTCAAGGTCGCGTTGTAAACTGGAAGTATCACGTGACCCAAGGAGGCCAGAGGTGACCCAAAGCATGTCCACCCCGGTATAAGAGAATGATTCAAGTTAATTAATGAATCATTGGTGATTGACCTAAGGTGGATTAGGGATGATTAAGGTTGATTAGAGTGTATTAAGGAAGATTAAGGTGGATTATAGTGCATTAAGGAGGATAATATGCATGAATAAAGATTAAGGTGGGTGGAGGGAAATTAAGGCGGATTATGGTGGATTAAGGTGAAGGGTTGATGAAAGTGTATTAAGACCGATTAGGGTGCATGAACAAGGATTAGGGGGGATTAAGGTGGACAAAGTATTAAGACCGATTAGGGTGCATGAACAAGGATTAGGCGGAATTAAGGTGGATAAAGGGAGATTAAGGTCGATTAATGTAGATTCGGGTGAATTAGGGTTGGTAAAGGAGAATTAAGGCCGATTAGGTTGGATTAAGGAGGATTAGGGTGTATTAAGGTAGATTGGGACTATTATGCAGGATTAAGTTGGATTAAGGTGCATGAATAAGGACTAAGGTGGGGAAAGGTGGATTAAGGCGGATTATTATAGATTCGGGTTGATAAAGGAGGATTAAGACCGTATAGGGTAGGATAAGGTGCATTAGGGGCGATGTGGGTTGATTAGATTGTATTAAGGTGGAGTGGGAGAATTAAGCTGGATTAAGGTGGATGAATGAGCATTAAGGTGGATTAGGGGAGACTAAGGGGAATTAGGGTTCATTGAGTATTAAGACCGATTAGTCTACCATAATCCTCCTAATGAACATTAATCCACATTCATCGACCTTAATCCTCCTTCATTCAGTTTAATCCACCATAATCCACAAAAGCCCTTTTTAATGCACCCTAATCCACCTTCATCGACCTTAATCTACTCTAACCCTCCTTAAGGCACTTTAATCCTCCTTAATCAACCGTAATGCTTCCTCATTCACTTTATTCCACCCTAATCCACTATAATCGTTCTTAATTCACCTTAATCCACCCGAATCCACATTCATCCACCTTAGTCCACCCTAATCCTTATTAATCCCCCTAATCCTCCTTCATTCACTTTAATTCACCCTAGCCCACCATAATCCTCTTTAATGCACCTTAATCCACCCTTATCCTTCTTCGTGCACTTTAATCCACCCTAATCCACTATAATCGTCCTTAATGCACCTCAACGCACCTTCATCCACCTTTATCCAACCTCCCTTATGACCTTAATCCACCTTCATCACCCTAATGCACCTTTATCGACTTTAATCCACCTTAATCCTCCTTAATACACCCGAATTCATCTTAATCCAATCACTAATCAATCATTACTTTGCTAATAATTAATCATCTCTTATACGCGGCTGCATATGCTTTGGTTCGCTTCCCGCCTTCCTTCGGTCACGCGATATTTTATGTAGCTCACAACGGGACCTTGAAACAGAGGTCTAAGGCTTTCGTTTAATAAGCCACACACAAAGGGATGTGTCACAATGAATACTAGATCAGACGCACGAAGTAAAGCGTCTGATCGTGTGGCAGAAAAATTGTCTGGAGTATAGAACTCGCCTCAAAACTTCCTTTAAACCAGTATACCCAGTTCATACGGCTTTAAGAAAAAACCAACCTCCTCATAAACGTTGCCTCCAGCATTATCGATGCTGTTATCAGCATTTCTCAAAATTTTCAACCCCACTGGTGCACGCAACTGGCCCAAAATAACAGACCTCCATAGAATCCTGCGGTCCGTCCGCGGGAGCCCAGGAGGAATAGCGTGCCGTGCGCAGCCAACGGGCGAGGAGAATCGAGGAGGAAAGCGCCGTGAGGAGGAGAGTGTCGCTACTTTCAAATTATCAAGGGGTTTTATTTCATCCTAGACGCCAGCGCTCGTTTCTCCCCTGGCGGAACGATTTCATCTCCAACGGGTGTAGGTTTCCGCCGCCGCTTCCCTCGGTCGCGCCCGCGTTCGGTTCGCGCTGCGCGCGAAACGTCTCTTGTTTGCGACGGCGCCTCTTCGGATGACCGGAAATTATTATTGTGTTGTTAACTGTCACGACAGGAATGTAAACACGAAAGGGTTGTTGCCACCAGTGAAATTCTGCCGATTCACAAGAAAATGGTACGAAATAAGCAGACGACACACATGGATTACTGCGGTGCGCCGAGCGAAGTAAACAACTGGAAAACGAAGCGAGCTCGTTCATTGATCACTCCTGAGTGTATGACGGTTTTTATATGTAACCCACATGAATTTAATAATTACTCGGTACATAATCCTTTTATTCATATAAAAACTTTAAGTTGTTCGACGAGCGCTTGTCCTGTCGTCTTTCTCGTGTTTCGTTTATGTATGCGCTGCCCAAGAATGGAAACCACTTCTGTTGTATGCGCTAGCAGTGGCCGAACTTCACGCGTGCCGAGAAAGTGAATATGTGCACGATGCATTGAGCGTGACCAGAGTTCATTCCCGCTTCAACACTGCACCGATCGATCAAGTTGCTGGACGATTCACGCCAGCGTCTTGGTCGCGCCGGCATTGCTGAAGCAGGAATGATTACTAATACTTTCAACTTCCGTCTCTTGAGCACTGTTAAAAAATGGCCAAGCTGTCTACACTGCTGCTTCTATTCCATATTGTAGGGGACGCACTAGTTAAAGTTGTGTTCGCATGTCATACTTGTGCTATGCAGCGACATATTTTTGAGAGCAGCATTCCGGGCAAGTTGGTAATCCATTACTTAAATGATATTGCGCGACAAAAAACGACACGAACGTGAGAGACGACACACCAAGCGCTTGGTGTGTCGACAACATGCGCTTGGTGTGTCGTCTCTCACGTCCGTGTCGTTTTTTGTAGCGCAATATCATTTAAGTCATCGATATATTTTGTTTATTTCCGCACAGTGTCGATGGAAGACCGTTGTCGCCATCAGAGACAACACGGATTTGTAGCAAACATATTGTGAGAAACTGCAAAAATGACTTTAGCTCGTATGTGCCGTATGTATGTGCCGCATCGTATGTGCTGACGATTTTTCCGGCGGTACATACGATGTCGTTTCCAATCAATTGCTCAGCGTCACTTACATGGTTAAGCAGACGCTGCCCTTTCGCCGCATTGCAGCCATAAAAACAATCGTCAAGCGTACCGATCTTCTTAAAGGCAAATAGAAGCGTGTACAGTCTGTTTCACACTTAGGGGAAAACTCGGAACGTATTGCATCGCGATGCGGCAAGCAATGGATTCGTGCGGTGGCAGCAGCTCGAGCAGGCGCAGACGCTCGAGGGGCGGAGTCGTGATCTGAGTCGTCTGCTACGGCGGCGCGCGCTGGCCGCATTGTCGGGAAGCGTGCTACTGTCAGGGGCAGTGCACGTATATTTCTTCACTGTGTGTGCTACCGTAATAAGCAGCGACAAGACGCACTAAGATGTGCGCGCAACGTGTTCAGTCTTTGTTTGACTCGAAAGGAAAACAAAGCACTCAACAATGACAACTATGGGAGTCGAACACGATGAAACAAACGGATACGATTAAATGAATGTTTTAGGTTCAGACATTGAGCTGGAAATGATTTTTTCTCGACAATCATTCGCTACACCAGACAGACTCTGCCCGCCGGCGGGGAATTGGACACGTCACGCACGGAACTTCAGTATCTCGTCATGTCCCCAGCGGCAGCGATGACAGCGCTCATCCTGGAAGGAAGTGAAGTGCAGAATGACTTGATCAGGGATGTGTTCATTCGCAGCACGTCTCAGTCGGTGACGATGGTGGATCGAAGCCTATCCTCGGGCGACTGATAGAGGGGATGGTGCGCCAGCGATACTTTCAACGAGCCCATGACATTTTAAATGATGTTGGCGCCCGGGGATTGAGGCGGCCACTCCAAGAGAGTGACTGTGCGCTCTTCTAGCAGTTGTTGCACCACACGAACAGTGTGGATAGGCGACCTATCGCGTTAGAATATATAGTCGCCTTCCAGAAACGGGCCGTCAAGAATGTATGGAATCAGTACGTCGTCTATGACTGCCCTGCAGCGATGAACTTACCTTCGAGGCATATCAGTTGGCGTCGCACAACGCATAGTAAAGAATACCGGCTCATTTCACGCCGTAACGATGAGATCGGCGCCCTGCAACTGATAGTAGAACGTTTAGCAACAATGCGGCCAGCGCGCGCCGCCGTTGCAGACGACGCCGTTCAAGATCCCGCCCCTTGAGCACCTGCGCGAGCTGCTGCCGCCGCCTGACTCAAGCGCTCGCCGCATCGCGATGCAATGCGCTCCGAGTTTTCCCCTAAATGTGAAACAGACTGTACACCGCCCTTCACGCGCGCACACGTAGGCACACACCGCGCGCGGCGCGAAACGTGCCCAAACACGCGCAGTGCAGGAGGCAATCAAGGCGGCGCGAACGAGAGATGGGAGAGGGGTACCACCCGCTAATAGAATTTTGCTTCGCATGCGGCGCTCTCAACACCGGCGCAGCAGCGCCGCTCTCGGTGCCGTTCTTGTCTATTGCGGCTGTGTTTCAAGTTGTGTGGTAGCATAGCTAGGGACGAATGGACCCACGGGCGTTTCTTGCATTAGTACCTAGGCTAATGGCGTTGTTAGGGAGAAAAAGTGCCCAGAGTCGAGGTGCCGGCGTGGTTCACGTCCTCCCGAGTGGCGGCGCTACAGTCGAGGGCCCTGCTGCCCTGGAAAATGAATTACGCCAACCGGGCTCCTCACGTTTCTTTCTTTGACACGCTGCACCTTCTATAGTACTGCTAGAAGTCCACGCGAGGCCTCCGAGACGAGAAGCATGAGCGCACCGGTGCATGTGAACGCTGAGAATTGTTCCCTTGCTTGACTGCACACTCAGTGGCGTATACTCAGTGACCCAAGCTTGCGAGAGGTTCACTGAAGAGCGGCACATACCGAGTGCATTTGTGGCGCAGCCTACTAATGTGTCGGGTCGCAGTCCTTGAGGAACCTTTGTGACGTGGGCTTGTTTCTGCTCACCACTGGATAAATTTAAACTATCTCTTTATTTATTGTAGAGCGGCACATAACTTGCTACCGAAGTTTGTGTCGAAGACCTTCGTTGAGTGGCCACACACCTACTGACACATACCCAGTGACCCAAGTTGACATAAAGGGGTTAATTGGAGACCCACACAGAGCGAGTGGCACATAACCAATACTCCAAGTGGGCGTCAGTTTTCTTGAACAGCAGTATCTGCATACCCAGGCCCGCATCTACAGCGACTCATGTCGGCACGAAAGAGAGAGAGAGTAAAACTTTATTCAATCTAAATAAAATAAGGCACGATGGTTGGAGCCCCTATTCCAGGGCCCCACTGGCACGAAAGAGGTTCGTTGAGAAGCGGAACGTCTGTACACATTGCCACATACTCGGTGACCCAGGTTGGTCCGATGGTTGGTTTCGAACCCTAGGTTACCTGAGCACAGCAGCCCGATGTGCTACCAATTCGAACACTGTCTACCCAGTGACCCAGAAAGGCGGGGAAATGCTTAGACAGACAGACAGATAGATAGCGCCCGGAAAGTATGTGAAGTACCCAAAGAATGCTAATGCATTTAAGGGGGTACGTGGCTTTGAAAATCAACTTCCTTATTTCTTCATGGATTTTGATTAAAATTGGCACAAATGTTTAGAATGTCTCCCTGGTGCTTCCATAAAAGTTTCAGAGTGATACCTTTAGAATATTTTATTAAATTTGATTCAGCAGAATGTTTCAACCTCGAACTTTGTGAAGAGCCTTGGGAACTTAAAGAACCTGATAGAAGGCTTGTTAAGTACTAACTACATAGCTAAATGCACGCTGAAGGTCGTGACATTCTTGCTTTTTTTTTCAACACAAATTTTTTGGAGTGTCATTTTTTATGTTACCTTCGTATCAAGCACACTTTCGGGATGAACGAATAGCCGCATCATAAATTTATAAAACGTCAAGGCCTAAAAGCATGAATGTCACGACCTGCACTGTAGCCCAAGGAACAAGACAAAAAACAGTCAGAATAAGCCAAACGGTAACAAAGAAAGCAGCTGCACAAACTGAGCAGAAAGGCAAAAACACAGTTTTGAGAAAAATTTGCCTTGCCTCCACTCTTCCAAAATGCACCAGGATTGTATTCCTTGGTGTCCTTAGCACAGCGGGGCTTCTTGGGCATGCGGCCTTTTATTTGATGTTGTTTCGATGCCTTTTTTTTTCGTAGGGCATCCTTTTCTGCAGCTCTTTGAAGGGAATGCTTTCCTGGCTTCAAGCCAAGTGAGGCACAAAACTGTCTGTATGCACGAAGCGTTCCGGCGTTGCACTTGCAGACTGCCTCATCGGCAGCTGTCTCCGCTGCGATCAATGAAGCATTTTGCTCTTTTGGTAGAATTGAGCAAATGACAGAGTGGAGTCTCTCGGCTGCATTCAGTCTTCTTGCCTTGGCAACAGCTGAGTAGCTGAGGATCCGAGAGGCGTTGATACACAGGCAGCAACGCAGCTTAAACATGTGTTGCCAATTTGTACTTGTGTTCTGGCGGAGCTTTACCTTCAGCTTCTGCAGCCCGGTGTCTGCACGAGCTCAGGGGTCCTGGAGGGCAGAGCTCATGATGAGGGTCTTTATCTGTTGAAGTGATATGATAGAAGGTTGCCATTGTGGCCCTTTGCATATCATCTACTTCACTATTGTTACGTATGGCCATGCCCTAATAATTGGTGAGCTTTTTGATTAGGTCTTGGGTCAGGCCACCCTTCCCTCCAATTGGTTTACTTCTACTTTTTGAGACAAGTGTTCGCAGGGCTGTACCCATCCTCTTTTTCACTTGACTGATACAGTCCTCTTTGGTGAATGTAATGAAGCCATAAGCCTTGTCTTCACAAAGGGCCTGGAAAGTACGGCTATCCCCATCACAAACAATAGACGTGTAGCGGAGGTCATTCCTTTCCAGTCACCTGAACAAGATCAACGCTGCCTCGACCTCCATTCGGCTTGAGTTTGCATCGGTGTTCTTTTGGCACACGTGATTCTCTTTCCATTCACTGTAGCCTTCATCGTTTTCTTTCGGCCCAAGCGTGCATCCATGGCATCTGTTCGAGAGCACAACGCAGTCAAATACCAGACCAGCGTAAAATTCAATTATTGTGGCCACACCAATATGCGATGCATGACCACGTGTGATCCATGTCCCGTCGTAGACTACTGTCAACATTTTTTGTGAATGCCAGGTCCATTTCGCTGTAAACTTTCTGCACGGCTGCCACAGCATCAGAAAAGAGACTTGCCGCAGCCATCTCACCAGCAGGCCTGAATTTTGATTTCAGATGTCTTTGGAATGTCTTATGGTGCAAGCCTCTGTGTGAAACGTTCATTACTGACCAAAAGTCAGTCAATGCAGTTGCCCCTCTGCCGGTGGTTTCAATTACTTGCATTGCATGCATATTCAGGTCAAAAGCCTTACCACCCGCTACTCGCGGCGATGGCCATTCACTTGCAACAATGCCGCAGGCATTGCAGGTCAGTAGCATTCGTGCAGCCAATCCATGCCTTGTTCCCAAATGAACAGTCAGTCCCGGCTGAGAGCATTCTTGGCACAACGCATTCTTGTACAAAGCATTCAATGCTGTGACCTGCACCACCAAAAACTCATCCGCCAGCTCCACATCGGCACAACTTCTTCTCTCACCTCTGAGCTTCATTTTTCTCTCGGTCGCCGAAGCAGAATTGAGTGATGCTTGCACTGTCTCGGCTCGCCCACGAGAAGCTTCTATCGATATGTAGTGCGGTTTCAAGTGAGCCTGAATTGTACTGCCGAATCTCGACTGCGTTTCATCCACGCTCGAGGTGCTTGGTCGCGGGTCCGAATCATCGGCGCGTGAAGTGCTTGGTCGCAGGTCCGAGTCGTCGGCGTGCGAGGTGCTTGGTCGCGGGTCCGAGACGTAGGCGCCCGAGGTGCTTGGTCGCGGGTCCGATAAGTCGGCGGCCGAGGTGCTTGGTCGCGGGTCCGATACGTCGGCGCCTGAAGTGCTTGGTCGCGGGTCCGAGACGTCGGCGCCCGAGGTGCTTGGTCGCGGGTCCGAGACGTCGGCGCCCGAGGTGCTTGGTCGCGGGTCCGATACGTCGGCGCCTGAAGTGCTTGGTCGCGGGTCCGAGACGTCGGCGCCCGAGGTGCTTGGTCGCGGGTCCGAGACGTCGGCGCCCAAGGTGCTTGGTCGCGGGTGCGAGACGTCGGCGCCCGAGGTGCTTGGTCGCGGGTCCGAGATGTCGGCGCCCGAGGTGCTTGGTCGCGGGTCCGATACGTCGGCGGCCGAGGTGCTTGGTCGCGGGTCCGATACGTCGGCGCTCGAGGTGCTTGGTCGCGGGTCCGATACGTCGGCGCCCGAGGAGCTAGGTCGCGGGTCCGAGACGTCGATGCGAAAGATACGTCGTCGCGGGTCCAAGACGTCGGCGCGCGATGTGCTTGGTTGGGGGTCCGATACGTCGGCGCCCGAGGTGCTTGGACGCAGATCTGAGACGTCGGCGCCCGAGGTGCTTGGTCGTGGGTCCGAGACGTCGGCGCCCGAGGTGCTTGGTCGCGGGTCCGATACGTCGGCGCCCGAGGTGCTTGGTCGCGGATCCGAGACGTCGGCGCCCGAGGTGCTTGGTCGCGGGTCCGAGACGTCGGCGCCCGAGGTGCTTGGACGCGGATCCGAGACGTCGGCGCCCGAGGTGCTTGGTCGCGGGTCCGATACGTCGGCGCCCGAGGTGCTTGGTCGCGGGTCCGAGACGTCGGCGCCCGAGGTGCTTGGTCGCGGATCCGAGACGTCGACGCGCAAGATACGTCGTCGCGGGTCCAAGACGTCGGCGCGCGAGGTGCTTGGTTGCGTGTCCGAGGCATCCATACATAGAGGGAACTGCTGCTGTGTGTCCACGATGTCCGCGCCGCACTGAACATCAGCAGAATCAGCACTGGAAGCTGTTGACGACGCTTTACTTTTTGGCATAGAAGACTTGCGCTTACGGCTGCCAAATTGATGCGAAGTTTTGTATTTCTTCTTGCGCCGTCGCCGATCCGTGATCACAGCCGAGATCCAACGCGAAACTACGCCACGGAGCTTCAGAGCCGCTACCGTAACTATGGGGAGGCTGGTGATATGGGCGATGGAGAACGTAGCTGCTGGAAGAGCAGACGACGCGCAGCACTTCGCCCGCGGTTGCTAGGGGCAACCGCTCCGGAAACCAACGGGGGCGCGCGCCGTTGTCACGTGGCACGCGCCGCCAATCGGGAACCTTCGCGAGACCTCGAAACTTTTGCTTTTTCTGTATTTGTTTTCGCTCGGAAGAGGCCGGGATGGGCGGCAGATTTGAAGCTGAAGAAATGCTCTTTGTGTTGCGACCAAGATGACGGCGCTCGGTTGCGCCGTCAAGGAGATATCGTGGCTTGAAAAACACCGTCTTTTTGCGATTTCCGCAAAGCTTCTCGTCGCCGTGGCTGATACAACAATTTTTTAAAGCACTTCTAAGCGGTTTTCAGGGAAGATACTTTGGAATCAGGTAGAGAAAGGGTTATAAAAACTGAAAATGTTATTTTTGAAAAATCGGCTTTTCGGTCATTTTTCGCGATGCGAAAGCCGCGTCCCCCCTTAAAGAGGTCAATCATTTCAAGTGTCAAAGCTAAAGAATACAAGCTTCATGTCGTTTAACTGGACACAAGTGTGACACGAATAAGATGAAAAATGAGTGAATAATGAGCACTAAAAAAGAGACAGAACAGAGAGACCATGTAAGACCATAATATATATTTGTTCAGTTGAACCGTGTACATTGACCTTGTCTTCTTTATTGTGAACGCTCGGTTGACCATCTTTTTTTTTTTTTTTTTTTTTTTTTGCTGCAGTGGAAACATTAGCAACCTAGCATTATCACTGTTTCGCGCAAAAGTGTTATATGCCCCATTACTCGAAAATCCGTCGGCATCGACCTGACCCAATGATAGCACCAAAAAATGGCCCACGGAGCAAAGAGTAAAAACACATAAAAAATACTCGGATCGACGTCAAATTACTCAAGGAAGCTGTCGTAGAGTGTAAACAAAGTGAATTAATGGCTTCGAATAGAGAAAATTTGGTACATTTTGGCCTGGGTGGAAACTGAACCAGGGCCTCCAGGGTGCGAGACGTGCACGCTTCCTCGACGACATGGCGGCTCTGCGGTTCTGGCTGATTAGTGCACCTGGTGTGTGCGTCATTGGGCAAGTGACGGCGCAGCCAATGTGGAGGAGGTGGTGCTACGTCATTATTGTATAAAATGAGCGCGTTCATGACGTTCCGATGTCTGCAAACGGTATGATCCTTTCGCATTCGCACATGTAAGCAGTGTTAAAGTGTCTGTGCTGAATTTTACTTTTATAAACTTAGTTGGAAATGGTCACAAGGTAACTATGAGCACAGCATAGTTTGTTAATTATGCAATGTGTGCAATGGATAATTTTCTGCGTACCTTTGCAGAAGGCAGCACTTCGGAATTTTTATGTAACACTGTTAGAAGTGCATCTTTTAGTGACTATAGTTTTGAAGACTGTAGCAGGTTGTCCAGTGATTCACAATTTAACAAGTTGAATTAAATAGCATAGAGCTTTTTCTGCGTTTCTATGAGGTGCTGTACTGGAAACTGCCTTCAACTAGTATTAAAATTATCATAGCTGGCTAAAATTCAAGCAATGACAGATACCAGAACAAGAGTTATGACTACCAACTAAATTTCACCAGTTAGCTTCTCGCTAATTCAGTACCATTGAGATAATACAACCAGAGTGTGCAGTCGTATATTTTTCATTTATTTACTGCGAAATTAGCAATAGTATTACCGAGATTGTTCTTGTGATCCCAAAATCAGCCAATATTTGTTGGCGGGCTATTGAGGAAAAGCTCCCCATAGCGCCCATTCATTGAAATCACTAACCCCAAGGGCGCCACCATGTTACCTTGCTGTGCAGGCTCCGACCAGCGCGGACAATGAGATGCGATTCAAACGAGACGTGCAATCAAAAGCAGCCCCAGACCTTCCTCGGTATGGTGGGACTACCTAGTAGGGCTACCTACAAGCGCACACTTTCATGTACTGCAAATTTTATTCCGATAGCAATTATGTGAACACTCCAAGCGAATTTCTGCTGTCGTCGTCGTGATGTTCCGTATTAAGTGCAAACACGTTAACATCATCGCCGCATGCCGTATGTGCGAGTTAAAGCTTGTGAGGGTCAGCCGACGATAGTGGCTCAAATCTCGCGCGTGTGAGGGAGGAGAGCCGAATTGAAGCCATCTTCTGTCGCGCGTGAGGCACGAGCATGGAAGGGGGGGGGGGGGGGGTCGTCCTACTTTGGCGGCTGCTGCTTACGGCACGCCCACGTGGGCCCAGTCTTCAAAGCGATCTGCGATGTGGACAAAGTGCACGCGCCGCGTGCCGGTAGTTTCAGATGCGCTGTGCTTTCGACGTTTAGTTCGCATTGAGGCGAGACAACACGAAGGTCAATTCGCTCGCTGCTGCTGCCGCGTTTCCTCACTCCAGCATTTTGAGAGTGAGTTTCTGCGGTGATCGAGTGTGATGTGTTTATGTTTACCTGTGTGCACGTGACACCGTGCTTGGTAGTTCAGCTAGCAAGCGAATGTTTACAACTTCATATGGATGGTAAAAGTAATATACTCACTTCATATATAGCTCCCTACTAATTTGCTATCGCAAACGATGCTTCGCCTTTCAGGCGAAACTGTTTTTTTTAAATAAATACCCATTAGGTCTTTCTCAAAAATATACGGAATGAACCTTACACATTGTTTATATGCATGCGTTACAAGTAAATACTTATTTTTTGTCATAATTGTTCTTTGGCATTACAGAAATGGTTTTAGAAATTGTTAGGTTACAGAAATAGTTACACAAACATGGCAGCTAGTGCCTTTGCGGATGCCACTTTCTTTTTGCTCAGCTTTTTCTCTAGTTATGGTGGCTAGAGCTAGCATACTAACTCTATGTTAAGTGTATAACAGATGTGCTAGGGCCAATGCACAAGACCTAAGTTTCTAGGCGCAAAGCCTAGAGCTCATTGGTGCCACATGCTGCATTCTGTAGGCAAAGCCAAGCCAATCGCTTTAGCATCAGAAGCCAAATGACGCACATTGTATGTGTGAGCACAGCAGAGCAAAGTGCAGCATACATTTAGAAGGAATCCTGATGTTGCACTCATATTCGGATATGTGTTCTTTGAATGTCAGGTGCTGTCAGGCATAGGTGTTCCACAAATTTTGTTCTGCTATGTGCAAGGAAGACTGGACAAAGTAGCATACATCCATGCACAGAAACAGAGTCGGAGCACAAGCTTAGGGAGAAATATCTGAAGGCTTGTGTTTGTTTTAGGATTCCCACTGTGTCAGTACTCAAGACCTATTCGTGAACATGTCTTGAGCAGTGACTGGCATCAATTCCTAACATTTAAAACTTTCCTTACTAAAGAGAAATGATAAATCTGTGTAGAACGGTATTCTTTCTAATTTCATGCTAAGCAGGTTATTACATGAGGAAATCAAGGTGAATGCTCTACTTTGAAAAGGTTGCACTGAAATCTCAGCACTGGTATGCCAATGCAAGGTCACATATTTGAAAGTATTCTTTTCCACTTGAGACCCGGTGGCTTAGTAAAAGTTTTTCAAACTTGCCAAGTTACAGCTTTGGCACCTTTAGACTACAATCCAGTCAATCTTAACCGAGGAAAATTAAGTGGGCCTGGGTGGTTGCATTTTGGTGAGCTAGTGCAGAAATTTCAAGGGTACGTCGCCACCCACCTTTTGTTCTTGCGTCTTAGCTGGCTCATGAAGCTGTCAGAATAAGAGCAGCTCTTCTTGTATTGTAGGTAAGTAATTTACTAATTTACTGTTCAACTTATTTAAAATCTCATTGGAATATGCCCGATGTCTACCATTGCTACGACTCTGCCCCAGCAATGAGTATTCTATTTGGAAGTCCCTATTTCAAATAACTGAAAAGTATTTGCTGAACCAGCCAACGTATACTGACACGAAGTCATGCTCTCTTGTTTGCTTCTTTAACACATAGGTAATAGGAAACTGCCGTAACTGTGGTGGTACACTACAGTCTCCAGCAACTACCACACAATATGCCCAAGGCCATGCTACCTGTGGATTGCAAATCACATGAAAAAACAAGCCACAAGAATGGTTTCAATGAGTGCATGGCATGACCAGCACTTATCACGCAGTACCTTACATGGAGCTGCTCAGCCTTTACCAGGAGCAACTTCAGTATTTATTCAAGTCTTCACCAGAAAGACTATTCAAGCATTTTATTAAATCTGGGGCACAGTATGTTGCCTCTGTGTTGACCACTGTCTACATATTTTGTTTTCATAAGCAACATAAAGCTTGACAATGCAAATTTTATGAAATACCCATGCAAGCACACATACACATTACGGTTATAGAAGTTAACACATATACAGAAAAACAAAACTGAACACTACCATAGTATTTGAGTGTAAGAATCTAAAAAAAGAAAGAAATTGCAACTAATGTCTTCCATTTGAGACAGTGCAAATATGCACTGACAGATAACATTGCACACAAAACATCCAAATACACTACATCAAACTTGTCAAACTTCCTTAAGTAATTTTGTCAGGCGATCACGAAAGAAACAGACTCCGTGTCACTTGATGGTTTGATCAGTTGTTATGGAGAGCAATAACTTCGCACAGAAAGTAAGTCTGGACATTTGATGCAAAAGCAAAGTGCCAAACGAGATACAAGCAAGAATGTAAAACTAAGTACTATCCCCTCGATTAACTGCACAAACAAGCTGCTCTCTGCTACTGTTCAGCCATTGAACCATGCACACAAACAGAAACATCAATGACTTGCATAAGGCAATTAGCCTCGTACATCACAACTCATGCGCTAGGCCTAGCATGCTAGGCTTAGCACCTAACCACTACACCTAGTCTTTCGTAAATGCCACAAGCTGCATTCTGCTCTGTGGGCTACAGGCAAAGTTTAGGCAAGCACTTCGCTTGAGAAAGCAAATAAATGGTCCACAAGAGTAGCTGAAAACAGCAGTAGAGAAGCCACAATGTACAACATCCACAATCCCTCAATCATATTTTGTAGCCAAGCACTCATTGTGACCAAGACGAGTAGATGAAATATATGCGTGCACTTTTGCTTGCAAAATGACTTCGTTGCGTGAGGAAGTACACCACATAAGAACAGAAAGCTGAGTAAGCAATAATTCAAAGTAAATTCACTGTGGCAATGTTTGGTCTATTTTAGCACATACAATTTGTTCATTCTCAACCTGCCTGATGGATAATTTTCCACTGCAAATAGTGCTCAAGTTCTAAAGCAAATAGCATGGTTAGCAAAATTTGTAGCTGTGACAAATTCACAACTCATTCCTTGTGAAATCATCACTTTACAAATCAGTTAAATGTACATGACGGTGCACCACCGAAAACTGTCACTCAAATATGAAGCAATGAACCTGGTAAGCGGAATTCAAAGAAATGCGCTTACCTGTCAGGGGTTTCTCCATAATCAGTATGATGCAGCTAAGCTGTCTGTAGTGCTTGGCACGAGACTAATTTCATCACTGCCAGTGCACAGCTTCAGGTCTCCAAATGCCAGTTAACGCCAAATTTAACAGGTTACCAACTTCAGGTTTCACATTTCACTAATACTTAGCCTGAATTATAGGCCTAAAGTAAGTCAGGAGGCTGTTCTTTATACTAGGGCCCTTCGTGCTTCTGTTAGACGCACTTGCCAAAAAAAAAAAGAATACTTCGCTTGAGAAATCTAAGGCTCTTATCCCTCTAGGCCAAGCCAAGTCTGGCATTTATGCCACGATCAGAATACCAGCAGCCTGAATTAGACTTGTAACAGATGTGTGTGATGAGTGAGACATTAGCGGTTAATCATGCCCGCAGTTAATCAAGCGGTTAATCATGAAAGCTAGCTTGAGCTGTAGATGGACTTCAATGCTACTAAAGATTGCCAACTATCCATGAAATTTGGGTAAACAGAGTGAAAGAGCAATCTGGTCTTTGGCAACACTGTAGTATTAGTAAGACTGACTTTGTGCCCTGCCAATTTCATGTGTAGGTGCACACAACTCTTTGCAGCTCAAATATGGGTGGAAAAGAGCTGCCATCTCTTCATCTGCTGGGCTCCATGCATTTAAATTGTCACTTTGTTTTTGCTTCACTCCAAGCCAGACATCTTGCAGGCAACACAACTGTGCTGGTGCCCTACTGCTCACAGACAACTCCCAAGTGTCATGTATGTAACTTCGGAAAACTAGGGCACACAAAGATTTAATCCGTACATAACTGAATACGCTGGCACCAAGTTTTGATTTATACTGCTGCTGCAAGTAGAACACAGCCTATGCAATGCCACAAACACATTTCAAAGCAAGTGCTGTCTTAAAGTTTCATGGAAGACAGCTTTTTAAGTAAAACCAAAAGAAGTGATATCATGAGAAGCCAACAAAAAACCATAGGGGAAATTACTTGTACTTGCTAACTGAATTAAAGAAATTATAAATTAATGGGAATTAAAATGGATGAACAAACAACTTGCCGCAGCTGGGGAACGATCCCACGTCTTCGCATTACGTGTGCGAGCATTGCACGTGTAATGCAAAGATGTGGGATCGTTCCCCACCTGCGACAAGTTGTTTGTTCATCCACTTTAATTGCCATTAATTTATCATTTCTTTAATTCAGTTAGTAAGTACAAGTAATTTCCCCTATGTTTTCTTTGGTGTCATTGCTTGTTGGCTTCTCATGATATGATTAATAAAAATCGGGCCCCTTGGTTAACCCCCTTCCTTCTAAAAAAAAAGTAAGTAGCATAATTTCTGAAAAGGCACTTAGCTCACACATTGCTTATATAAAACTCCGTACGGTGAACAAGGTAACAAGGCATGATGAGATGCTCCACAGACCAGTATCACGTGGTTGCCAGAGAGCCTCAATCGTATGGCTGCTCATCTACACCTAGCGGCAACAATGGTTCTGAGACCATGTGATGACATTAGTGTTAAAGCATCACATTACTTCATTCATTCATTAATCACACCAACTAGCCCAACAGCTTACTAGTCACACTAATAAAAATTACACTATTAGTACAAAACATCAAACCACCAGCTATGCCATAGTCGTCAGTTTAGAAATGACTATTAGGTCCCATCTAGTTGGCAAACAATTAGACAGGCAGTCACTGCACGGTACTGAAAGACACATCTGGATCCCAACCTAGGCCAGATTCTGTTTGGTGGTGCACATACAGTGCAGCAGCCGGGCAAGCACTTCGCAGAGTGCACGCCTAATCATGGCAAAGTTATCACTGGCACAGCACTAACAGAGGAAGTTCCAAGGCCTATATTGACAAGCGAAACTGATAAGCACACTGATAAGCGAAACAGGACACTAACACATGAATGAATCTACACGGTTTGCAGAAAGCCTAGCACCTAAGGGCACACTTGAGGGTATAAGTGGATTGCACTATAAATAATTTCCATTAAGCTTTCCCCAAGATAAGACAGGCTGCCACATAAGTAGTGCTGTTGAACATCAGACGCCACCCATGGTGGTTGTACATGTGCCCGCTGAGCAACAGCTTCAAAAAGCACCGGGGAAAGCACAGCTCACTCGTATGCTCTTCTTCATGCTTTAGGAAAGATGTAAAGCTAAGGAGTTTCTGTGGAAAAAGCTGGCATCCAAATCACTGCCAACGTGCATAATGCACTTTCTGCTGCTCAGGTGATAGAGGGCACTGCGCACAGATGCAAAGTAGTATGTGTCGACAAGTATTTGTGCACTCCAAAAGATCTGCTGTGCACATCCATGAAGTGACACATGCAGTTAAGATTAAGCAGCAGAACTGCGCAGTTGAACCTAGATGAACAGGGCATGCATCCACTTATGCCAAAGCAGCAGGTCGCCATCCATACACAACATTGCACAACGCACTCTGGACAGTCTTGGATCACTGGAAAACGCAGCATGATGAAGGGCTTGCTTATGTGGGCCAATGGCTGCAACTTCATTGCCCGCAGTGGTTGCCACCATGAATTCAGAGATGTGAAGCCGGAATCCCCCCCCCCCCCCACCACCATGCCTACATTCACTCTTATGGCGCGTTGTCGTTGTCGCCAAGTATCTCGTCCTTGTGGATACGGAGGTGGATGGTCAACAGCTGGCGGGTGACAAAGGCCTCGGGGCAAAAGTAGCAGCGGAAGCGCTTCTCATTGGTGTGTGCCTCTTCATGGGCGATGAAAGGTGTCAGGTAGACAAAGAATCTACCGCAGTAGCGACACTTGAAATTTCCCCTCTTGCGCGACTGGCTGGTGGCTGTGTACGGGCTGTTGCTAGATGAAGACAACAATGACAATGTTAGCATTATTACATAACAGGGTGCAAAACTCTCTTAGCACTATTTCAGTGAAGTGCAGATGTACTTTAAAGAACATTTCCTAAGCCAACTCCACAGTACCTTGCTAGGTGCACAAAAGTATGGGTTGCCGCCTAGTGACTTCTATAAACCTCTTGCCATTTTCAAATGGAGGCTCTAGAAGACATCCAGTTTTGACCACTGAAAAAGCCTGTTAAATTTAGCAGGCAAGAAAGTATTATGGCAGGCCGCAGTGCTATACTACTGTAAAATTCCAAGCAAGCGCTACCCCCTATAGTGAAAGATACTCCTTGAAAGTTTGCAGGGGGGACTACCTGTCTTGGATCCGGGGGTCAGCAAGCTAGGCCCATACCGTCTCTCAGCGATCACAGGCTCGCCTGGTTTGTTTGTTTGCTTCCGTCAGCGTCAATAAAATCAAACACATTGCAATTTAAGCACAACATAATTGTGTACACATTGTGCTGATCAACATATGTGTTTATTACGAGCTACATGCGGTCGTGTCCCAAGTGCCACAGGTCTCTGGTTTAACTCTATATGCACATCTTACTGTACATATGCTTGATCGAGAGGAAAAGAAGCCTGAGGGTCTGATCATTGTTAGTCACATTTATATGAGGCTAATGTGGTCAATGCATGCTCACTGACCTGGAGAGGCAGAGCAGAAGGGTGAGACTAAAAATTAATCTGCAAAAAACTAAAGTAATGTTTAACAGTCTCGGAAGGGAACAGCAGTTTATGATAGGCAGCGAGGCACTGGAAGTGGTAAGGGAATACATCTACTTAGGACAGGTAGTGACTGCTGATCCAGATCATGAGAGTGAAATAATCAGACCAATAAGAATGGGCTGGGGTGCGTTTGGCAGGCATTCTCAGATCATGAACAGCAGGTTGCCATTATCCCTCAAGAGAAAAGTGTATAATAGCTGTGTCTTACCAGTACTCACCTACGGGGCAGAAACCTGGAGGCTTACGAAAAGGGTTCTACTCAAATTGAGGACGACGCAACGAGCTATGGAAAGAAGAATGATAGGTGTAACGTTAAGGGATAAGAAAAGAGCAGATTGGGTGAGGGAACAAACGCGAGTTAATGACATCTTAGTTGAAATCAAGAAAAAGAAATGGGCATGGGCAGGACATGTAATGAGGAGGGATGATAACCGATGGTCATTAAGGGTTACGGACTGGATCCCAAGGGAAGGGAAGCGTAGCAGGGGGTGGCAGAAAGTTAGGTGGGCGGATGAGATTAAGAAGTTTGCAGGGACAGCATGGCCGCAATTAGTACATGACCAGGGTTGGAGAAGTATGGGAGAGGCCTTTGCCCTGCAGTGGGCGTAAACAGGCTGATGATGATGATGATGATGATGATGAACAGACAGCGAGGCCAAGGAAAGCATGGGAGAAATTACATATATTTTTAATTCAGATGTACATATGATAAAGTAAAGAGAAATAAAAGTGGACAAAAAACAACTCTTTGAAAGTGGGAACTGAACCAACATCTTTCATATTACCCGTACGTTGCACTACCAATTGTCCTTTGCTGTCTTTTCATCCATTTTCTTGTGTGTCTGTGTATGTGTCCTGGACCTAGGCCTGGGAGTGTTAGCCAGTGCCACCACTGATAGCCGGTGGACGTAGAACACCCTTTCAACTGCAAGTGTTTGCAATAAAACAAAGTGGCCCCATCTGAATGGTTACGACGAGCATGTTCAAATAAAAGGAGAAGTAACAAAGGGTTCATGGAGAACGCAGATCATCCTCTCCTATGCAAATTGGCGACAAGAAACCCACGACATAAGGCCTCTAGAAGCGAGACCGGGCAGTCTTTGTGGATTCGTGATTGCACTTAAGAGCCTGGAGGGCCATCGACAGGCCACCAAAGGCTGATGCTGGTGTGTGCCAGGCCTAGCCATTCCCAAGACCCAGTTCACCATGAATGTCTTCATGGACAGTGCCAGGAAGTTTGCTGTATGGATGACACCGCGACACCAACTCCACCTTGCAACACATCTGACTAGTGATGGCCTGCATTTTTGGCACTGGCGTGAATCATGAAAACCCGACTTGAAAAACAGAGCATGGTATGCAAGGCAGCCGTGGAAGCAACTGCAAGAATTCATGGATGACACCGCGACACCAACTCCACCTTGCAACACATCTGACTAGTGATGGCCTGCATTCTTGGCACTGGCGTGAATCATGAAAGCCCGACTTGAAAAACAGAGCATGGTATGCAAGGCAGCCGTGGAAGCCACTGCAAGAATTCATTGTCTTTTGCCTTTGGAGTGCCCATCATTACATGAGCTGCAGGAACTTCATTCCACAATGATAAATCAGTAACACGTACTAAGGAAAATCGGTAAAAAAGATAGTGCGACGGATAAATGAAAGGAAGAGAGGTTAACCAAGGCTGAGTGCAGTTGGCTTCCCTGCATTATTGGAAGGCGAAAGGAGAGGAAAAGATTAAGAGAAGGAAAGAAAGTCCAGTTATAAAGGCCAACTGCAATGAAATTATGGACTGTGTAAAAAGCCCTGTTCAGGTAGTTTAGACGTATAGCAGCCTCTGTGGAAAATTTTATGTTTGGAATGCAAGTGTGTGCTTCACAATATGTCCGCATAGTAGTAGCATGCTGCCCTATATATAATTTGGATTCACTGCAGCGACTGTGTTTACCCTGTTTGACTGTCTTTACCCCTGCCCTGCCACCACCAGGGAAAGGGGCTGACTGGTGGGTGAACAGTGTCCCAGAGAGACGAATAATGTCCTGCAGGCCGAATATAGTAGCCCATTGTCGGATCGCCTGCGACAAATTTTTAAATTCTGTTAATTCCGGTATGCTCTCTTATTTTTTTCCCTGCTGTGGTAACACATGCGCTGTAACGCTACATTCTCATTTTATAAAACTCTGATAGGGTTTTGACTTCCACATCAAGATTTTCTAAGTCTACTAAGACATCATTGCTGCTCTGTGGTTCATGTGCTATATACTCTTTTTTTTTTTTGCTCATCGCTCTGGTAAATCTCAGTTGCTCAACTTTCTGCACGTTCATTATGCTTATTTTTTCTTCGTTCTTTTGTATGGTGCACATTGATGTGTATTGCGCAATGTATGGTGAGCACTCCCCCCTCCCCGCCTCTCCCTAATGTAATGCATGCTTGGGTGATATGCAAGTATGCGAACAAATAAACCCATACGCTACGAGAGCCACCGCACTGCAGAGCTCAGGGTTCTTTAACCACTACCTCAGGTTCTTTAATGTGCACTAAATACACACCCCTTCCCCCCGCACCCCCCCGAAATGCAGCAGCCACAGCTGGAAACCAAACGCGCAACTTCCTCCAGCCCAATAGGAGAATGCAAATCCAGTGAGCCACACTGAGCCAATGATGCGAGAGGGAGGGGGTGATGCAAGATTAACACTGGAAATCAGGGTTGCCATGATCACAGCCCATGTGAACAAGGAAGCCATGTGCAGAGTCAGGTAAAAGGAGTACTGCATAAGAGGTAACCCCCATAGAGACAACAGCCCCTAATGTCTCGGTGCATGATCTCTACAGCTTTTTGAAAAAGAATTTATGTCACACTACAAATATTCAGGAACTTGTGTAACAAGCCTACAACTAATTAGCTGACAAAGCACATAGCAAATATATTGTAGTATGTCGAGAGAATTGAAAACACTGCACCGTTGGTTCTATTCATTCTATGATTTACCAATACTTGAAGAGTTTGCTTCTGGTCGTGTGAAGGCCACTGGGCATGTCTGTGCATGTTCCACAGCAAGCTATACAACAGCAAAAAGCTCAGGTATCAGCACTCGTGCTCCAAGGTGGCCTAAAAGATTTAATGATGTGGTCTTAACTGCTTAAGCCACCTCTGATTATGGGGCACGACACAGTGGACTGCAAATTAATTTTGACCTTCTCGGGTTCTTTTACCACATGCCCAATGGAATGGTGCACATGTTTTTGTCTATCATCTCCGTCGAAACTTAGCCCAGTAGTATGACAGGCCCTGGCAAATCCAGTACGAATGGCAGACTCCCCAATTAAGGTGATCGCTTACTTATACTTCCAAGTCATGCTTGTCAACTGCAACTCCTTCTGCAGACATACCTTGTCCCCGTTCAGACAGCCAGCGAATGTCTTTGAATGAAAGCACCGAAGAAAAAAGTGACGAGGACCCCAAAGAAAACAGTTGCTGCGGTGATCACAGGAACAGTAAAAGTGGTGCTGCGCTGCCATAATACCAAACCGTAGGGTGAAATTCAAGCCGAAATTCACATATATAACTCGTACCAATTATTCAGATTATCCCGAGGGCTTCCATTTATTGGAGCTATCCCCGCCAAGTCTGAATAATCTATCGGCTACTCTATGTCGCCTTATATTACTGAGCATACTGAAGTAACTTTTTTCGGGTTCCCATACTGGCGCCCTCAGGTTATAATCGTGACCACCTTATAATCGAACAAACATGGTAGTCAAATTATTCCACAGTTCACAACAGTGACCCTCAAGGCACCTAGGTAGCTTTGAACATTAAACTCCATAAATCAGTGAACCACAGCAGCCTATGCAAATTAGTCTGCTGAAAATCGTGCTTTGCAAACAATGTGCCAATTTCTAACTCTTTTTTTTTTATTTGAAAGTTTGCCCTGGGGTCCCTCATCTCCTCTGCAGTGGAAGTGCCGAGAAGCTACACATTATTTCTGGGCCATTACTCCCACTTAAAAAAAAAAAAAAAAAGAGGCAGGTCTAGGTACTAGAGTAAGTTATGCTGTTAAGCAGATTAGTTGGCTGCTGGCTTTTTAATGTTACCTGTGCAAAATCCCATTTCATTTTGCCGTCGCAAGATGAGCAACGACCTTCAATGCACACTACCAAAGTTCCTGAATAGCAATTTCCCCGGTAATATGGCGCATCACCTAGTGAAAGCACAGATGTAAAAACCTGTCCAGCACCAGGAGTGTTGGTGAAAGAATATCAATAATCACAGATCTAGCTCTGCAATAGGGTGAACACAAATTCACTGGTTCGAGTCCGGTATTAGTCTGTCATTTCTTCATTGTGTTGCTGTTAAAGATAGTTGGTGGGTCAAAGACAGGGATCACGTCACTGTCTGCATCACTGCGGTGGTGCTGAATTGGAGAGCTTAAAATGGTAGTGAAAGTTCCCATGCAATGCATTGCGACACCAATGTGTCCATAAAATGTCGAGCCAAGCCTACCTTTTGTGAAGTGAGAAGTTGTAGAAATCACCGCGCTCCTTGGCGTTCTCCCTGTAAGCACAGGTGTTCAGCTTGACGCCTGTACCGCTTCCTTGCGTGCCCAAACGATGTAAGAGTTTCGGTATGTCCTTCTCGAACGAGGCACCGGTTACTACAGAGAGAGAAAGAAAGCCACTCATGTATGGGAATTGCTGAAGGATCACGGTGAAATCATATGCACACACGCACTGGGCAATGGCAGTAGCAAGAAAATAATAATAATAAATGAATAAAACAACTACAACAGCTTGAGGTCAAACTAACTTTAAGTTAAACATAAGCTCTGCAAACACAGTCATGGTTCTCCCTGTTGCAATAAAAGCACCATTAAAAAGTGCACTACATTTCAAATATCATTTTATTACACGACATAAACAAACCAAGACTGTCTTGGTAAAGCATTTACAGCCAGAACTTGGCGATTCCTCTATCTCTAACCAACTTTGAAGCCACTTGGTTCTGAATTTTTGCACACCATTATGCTAAAATTACAAGAAAGGCTGCTTTGATATTTAAAAATGATGGACGAAATTAGTTTCACTCATTGCATAAAAAGAAGCAGTGATGCTAATGATGACATATGCTAAGGCAACCAGCACTTCCCATTTTTTATCAAAAAAGAATTCTGTCTTGCTAGTTTGCTACAGGCACTTTCATGAGCCAGCCATAAAATGCCAACAGACCAAGTCAAGGACTGTGCAAGGTAAATGTGAATTTTAGTTGAAAAGTAGAAATGAAGGGTGGAAAAATTTGAAATTTTGAATACAGATTGCGTGTTACTCACTATTGATATTGGAAAAGGTAATATTCGGCATTTTTGAATATTCATAAGTACCCAAACACTTGGCAACAACTGACTGTTAAAGCCTAGACACTATATATCGATTTGCTAAACAAGGTATCTGCAATTATCAGAAATGAAACAACACGACAAATGTCTCTGAAGGAATGCAGAAACAAAATGAATACCGCAAGTTTTGCATTTGGTTTTGCAGCATAAGCCTACATGCAATGTGCGAGTTTTGCTGGTACTACCTAATTTAGCGTTTTTGGCAGTCTGGTCACGTAGCATTTTAACCTTTTACACTAGGACTAGCGACATTTTCCTTGTAACGGGTCCCCTTATGTGTGTTTACTGCACACTAGTTCTTTGTGGAGCTTTTTTTTTCTCTCACAAGTTGTTTTCAGCCACCATTTCTTTAGTGTTTCTTATAGCTCCATTTCAAACAGCCAGCCGTTCATTCTTTGAAGCATGTTTGCAACCAGGCTCCAATGATGCTGACAGGTTATTTGTGCAGTTCTTTAATGGCAATTAGTGATCTGTTTAAAACCGATTCCTTGCCCCCGATAGCTATCTTTTTTGGACTAATGAGTGCAGGCGTCTTAATTATGGAGAAAGAGATATTCCTACTGTAAACATGTACATATGTCTGCATTTGTCTATTCAATACTGAATTCAAATTCGATACATACAACTCATATTTGATTGATATTAAAAAAATGTGGTATTTATGCACCTTTAGTAGAAATAATAAGGAAACAGGAAATGAAAATGGAAGAAATGACACCTGGCTGCAGGTGAGAGTCAAACCAGCCATCTCCACATGTCGTGCGCCAAGCTCTACCATTTCAGCTACAGTGACAGTTATTTTCTCCCTCTCGCCATCCATTCTCACAGGTATTTTGTGCACGCACACGAGCCTACCCTAGGGCAAATTAGCCAGCACCACTCACAGCCACTGAGGCAGATCTGCGATTCAATCACGGGCAGCGAGCTCCTGGTCCGGGGCTCCAGCAGTCACTTTCAGAGATACTTTAAGTTTTGTAAGGTTTCTCCAGACCAGCACCAGACATGTCGATGTCTACGAGTGACATCACTTCTGACACGCTCTGTCAGGATGGTTGGTAAAGTGGTAGAACGCTGTGGCTCGTGGATGCCGAAAGCATCAGGTGCTAAGTTCCGTGAAATCTGGCAGAGGTGAAAGTATCTCTGAAAGTGATTGCCCGAGAGTGCTGCCCTTGCTATAATGGCCACAAGTAGCACTAGCTAACACACCCACGTTACGTTTAGTCAAATAGACAAATACCAAAGAGAGTGGACGAGGAGGAAGGGACAGCTACCAGTGAAAGCTTGGGTCACTTCCTGTGCACCTGTATGGCACTAGAGATTAAATGCAGCAGTGGGAAGCTGCCATTTGGCAGATGCATGCACCCAACAGCCACATACATAAAGTTTCCAATGCTGCATCAAATTTTTGCCTCAGTTTTTTCACCAATGCAGTTGCAAAAGTGATCTCGACTGTACAAAGATGCCAACTTCAACATTTTGCAAAGGCTCCATAAGTGTCCCATAAACATGCACTCGGCCTTAGTGCACCAAAGGGTTTATACTGCGAGAGGGTGAGGCTGGCCAAACATGTAAAAGCACAGCATGTGGCAATGCATAGATTGTGCATGATTGTGCGAATTCACCTGTGAGATAATGTACAATTGGCTAGCTCGCATGATGTGGTAACGTGCTTGTAGGACCGCCTGAACAATATCAATCGCAATACAAACTGGAACTCAGGTGGTCACCAGTACTTAACATCAAGTTACACATTTAGTCAGCAAGACAATGCATCTGTGTAATGTCCTTTCCGATTGCTTGCTACTACCATCTATGGCTACTGTCATAGCATGGTGCCTTCCTCATAACCTCTGCTTCAGCAGTGGTACATCAATGAGCGGGACATTACAAGTTTTAAAACATTTATATATTTGGACCATTTTTGCTTAAAAGAAAGCTTTTAAAAAATTTTCTGGGTTGAGTCATTGGTAGCCTTAGAAATTGACATAGCCCTCATTTATGAATGAAGAATTTAGTTAAACAAGGCACTACAAAAACAAAAATCCATTAAGGTACAGGGGGCTGGTGAGATTGCACCCAAGGTGTCATCACCCCTGGTCCTTGGTTTCTGCCTCTTTGCTGCCTTACCTGGTATTAGCTAGTAGAAAAACTGCCCACAGTGGTATCCTGCTAATGGAATTTACCATTCCAGTTGAACCTAGCATCCCTCCTCCGTGTACCTTTATGAGCCTGTTCTGCACATCATGATCGTAGGTTAGTTGTATTTGTGAATGCAACAAGGTCAAGAGTTCGCCGCACATTATGTTCTAACAGCTTTAAAAAATAGGTAATGTGCTTACCGCTGCTTTCCTATTACTCAAAGTTCACATAACTGCATCTTTTAGCACGCATCAGTCCATAACCAGTGGTGTACTTGCCTGCCTAGTTTAACCAAATTTTTTATTCCTGACAGCGCACAAGCAGGGACAAAATACTGCAGGACCTGCGGGCATGTGCCAAACAGCATTACCGACAAAGCAAGCACCTGGTGCCATGACATGGCATCCTGCACGAGTGTCCTGTTATGCTCCTGTGCCTGCCATTGCGCCCACTTCTCGTGAGCCTGCAATCAGAATTGCTTTAAGTGCAAAACATTACACTAAGAGAGCGGTGTTTGTTTCGGCCAGCATAGTGTGGGGTACACTGTCCCTCACATCACAACAGCGAAAAGAGATGCTACTCTCCCAGTGTGATCTTTCGCACTCATTGCAACTCCTACAGCAGGAGTTGTGCTGCAACTAAACTGCAACTGCAAGTTGCATTGGAACACTGCAACTTCTACAACAACACGGCATTGCACGTGCACAGTGCCGTTGTTTCGACACCTGGTGCTTGCTTCATCAGAGGGCACAGGAATGCAACTTGGCATTAACTCACAAATCCTGTAATAGTTTGCCTCCACTGCACATCACTGTGGCTGCTCACTTCTCCAATGGTGAGACATGGGGAGGTATTTTCCAAGTCCACCTAGTGGGCATGTCCACTTCGTCTGCTGCTGAAGTGCTGACTGACTGTGGCATCTGGTTGCTGCAGACACAAAGCCCAGCCCAGCCAATCAGAACTTCAACAGCTGACGAAATGAACATGTCCACTAGGTGGACTCTTACAGAATACCTTCCGTGGTGCTATTTTCGTGTGTGTATATCTCTTAAAGGAAACAGGTAAGCGGATATGCCAAATGTTCTTTTGAATAAAGCAGACCAATAAATCCGATCATTCTGGGAAATTTGAGCGAAACCAAAGAAGCTGTAAGCAGAGAATATTCTTTCGGAGCTGTCAGAATAAAAATACACAGTGTCTACTTCAAGGGGGCAACAATCAGAAACAAGGAAAGGGACCATGTACACAGCAGAAGGTTTCACCCATGTTGCCACAGCTATACAGTACGTGGATAAATGTTAAATGTTTGCATGATAAAACCACTTGAGAACGAGGAATTCACAATGAATAATTTTTGCAACATGACACCAAATACAACTACAGTCACTAAAGAAGGGAATCTTGGTGATGTGGGACACAAGTGCAAACCTGGAACACAGAAAAAGAAATTAGTTAGAGGAGCAGGGTGAATGTTCAGGTGACATGGTGAGAGGCGCTTGCAGTCGCAACAAACCACATAAGTACATAGAAAGAATGCACGATTGGACATGCTAGCGATGGATACCTGCGTGGTACCAAGAATATTTATTGGCTCTCTGCAACAACTGCAAACTTGGAAGGCCTCCAGCGGTCATCTACTGAAAGTTGGAACACAATCATGCAAATACGCCAACTTAAAGGTAGTGCTCCTCAAAAAAAAAACAATTGAAGTTTCACCTACAACACTGGTTGATGGCTGGGAGCATGCCATCTTCACTTTTTGAATTGAGCGCATTTTAATCTTGCATGTCTGTAGTGCTATAAATGAGCTTGTTTTAATTTCTTCCAATGCTTGACCATTTATTGCTTAAACGTGTAATAATTATCGGATAAATATAGTGCTTAGCCCATTGGTTCTTTACCTTACCTGGGCGCAGGTGTAAGAATGGAGTTCAGTCAAGTTTGTAACTGAACATTTATATACACATAAAGTAAGTATGTCTGTGGAATTGCCAGTTAAAGAAATGAAGAAAGTAGGCTGTATGCAACAGCACACTAATCGGTGTTGACACTGCTGCTGATGCTAAAATTTCAAATTGATATCAAGTTTGAGTTGTCATTCGGTGTGCACAAACCCTATGTGGCTGTTTCTTGGGCAGAAAATGTTGCAATAACACACCCTGATTTTAAAAAATGGGGTGGGGCTGGGGGCTTGGGACAAGGTTGAATGATGTATAATAATGTGAATATAAATAAAAACGTGAATAAAATGTCACTGGGACACTCCGGACGAATGCAACCAGCAGGCGATCACTCTCGATCGTAAAGCAAACTTAATGATAAAGAATTATTTACGCGATGCAATTACACAATGTGTATACACGCACACACGCACACACACACGCAAATCCTTTCACCTCGTAATAATAGCTATTGCAAGTTATTCACTCCTTAATGAAAATGCCAAAAATGCACAATCTTTCTAACACCATCAGCAGATGAACGTTTCGAGAAGAACAGCTAGTTATAAGCATGAAGATCACACAACATTCCATAGCAATAACCATCGTGCTTAACTGTCGCTGAAGCAAACGCAGTTAATAAGCGGCGCGTGCTAACTACAACGCATGTTCGCTGACATGATTGTACTACGCACAAACAAGTGCACCCCTTGGAGCTGTCATATCTTCGTTCGCTGATGTGCGGATATCTCGAAGCATAGGCACAGCGCGACGATTTCTTCACCACAACATCGAAGAGATTTACAAGGATGCTTGTCATATCTGCCGAACGCAATACCGCATGCTTATTCCTCCGCTGGAAGCCGGCTCTTCGATTCGGCACCACGGAAAACGTGAACGCGTGCATAAACCGAACATTTCCAAGCGCGCCATTAGAGCGCGCGCTCACGGGCTTCACGGTTTCGAGATGTTTCGTTTTCCGCCGTCACGTTATAGTCACGTGGATTGCCAGACTACTTGCGTGAGTATGTACAGCAGCAACGTTTAGCCGTGCTTAATTATAAGTTTACTTTCCGGCCAATGCTTCCTAGATGTATAGTATTTACGCAAAACACGCAGGTTAGATACGGCTGCGCGCCCTGGCTGATTCCAGCAGCGCTCAGCTTGTGCAGTTGTGGTGGTCATTGCCATTGCTTTCAGCGTTTCAGCGGTCAATGTTTGCCTGTGTCGCCTGTGTTGATGATAACTGTGGTGTTGACTACTGCTGTTCGTCGTGTTCTAACGGCAACCTCGAGTGTCCGGCCTTATTATCGCGGTGAAGCCACCGAAGACGCCGGAAAGGCCTGTCACTTTCTTGTCACGTAGCGAGAAGATTGTGTGCCGATATCGGTCTCTTGACCTTCCCTTCTTGTTGCGGACCTACCAAAGATTAAACCACTGCCAGGCAGTCGTCGAAGGCTTCGACACTAACCTGTATGACGCGTGCTTTGAAAACGTCGCATAATACCAACAACGACGCGACCGTCGCTCTCGAGAATTAGTACTTTCATGCGTCGCCGATTGCATTATCTGGCATCATTTACCTAGCCAACCATTCTTTCGCAAACATTAGGAGCTTCTTGGGTTCGAATTTTAACTATTCGTCTGACATGCGGGCCTACGTCGCTCAACAACTTACATAGTCCTTGCATAGAGAGCATGCATTGAGCGTAACCGAAACTGCGCGACGCAGACGGAAGGTGCAAGTTTGTTTCGGACTCCATGCGGTAATTACCTTGGAAGTTGGACAAGTTTGAAACCTTGTGGTGTTTTGACTGGACACTTATCGCATTCAGTGAAGCAGACGAAAGTGGTTTTTGTCGTGGAAATCTTGCAAAAAGGTCGCGAATTTTTAAAATTTTTGTACGCGTGCTCCGGGTATTAAGCTTATGATATGCGAGCGTAATTTTTTTTATAGTTCGTAAAGTGTAGCGAAGAATCGGCCTCGCTGCACTACGCAGTGCACCCAAAGCGACACTACCTTAATGCACAACACAAGACGGCTTAGTAATGTAACAAGGTCCTGAATATTTGGTTGCGCGTGTTCAAAAAATGGTCTTGCGCTCACCGCTGCGCTGTTCTTGCTCAAATTTTGCAGAACGATCGCATTTTGGCGTATACCGCGTTTAGTGTAATACTTGACACGATTAGTCGCCTGTTCTTTAAGACAAAAATGAGAAACTGTTTTCGCCTGTGGGAAAATAGGCGTCTAAAAAGCCGGCCTTGGCACATACTTGTGTCGCCACCTGCCGCCATCTGCAAATGTCATCTGCATCTGGTCCCTCATTAGACAATGAGGGACCAGGCCTCCACCTGTCCATGATAATGACTGACAAGCAAGAAGAATACACCAAAATTTCATGTCTGGCATTCGCTGACGATATTGTGCTGCTAGCTAGCAGAATCAGCAGCTGACCTCCAACACCAGCTCAACATCTGCTCCCAAGTTACAGGAAACGATCAGCTAAGGTTCAACACTGAAAAAACACAGTGGATGGGCCCAGAATAAATGCAAGCAACACTAGCGACGAATTCGCCCTCCAAGGGAACCTAATAAAAAAAACATTGGAATACAAATACCTCAGCGTAACTCTCAGCGACCAACCAAACTTTCTGGATCCGCATCAAAATTCATTAGTAAAAAAATCTAATCGCCTCAAAGGCCACATCTGGCACTTGGTCAGACATTCATACAACCCATACACTGTCGAACGTACACTGTGGAAGGGAGTAGCAGTACCAGCGACAACATACGCAGGCGATGTGAAACCATAAAACGCCTGGAGCGTCACCAAACAGAACTAGGCCGTTGGCTGCTAGGGGGCAGCATAGCCACTGCAAATGCTGCAGTAAGCGGCGAAATGAGCTGGTCCTCATATGAGGCAAGGGAGGCGAGGTCCAAATTACAATACGCCGGCAGACTCAAATTCATGGCAAACACAAATTACAGTCGCAGAATGTACCTACACCTAAGATACGAAAACATCAAGATGGCTTGGATTTGGAAATACACGTCCCCAGACACGACATACAGCCAAAATTCAAAACACTAAGACAGAGGCAGAGTGGCACAAGGCAGTCATCAAGGAAATCAAGGATGCTGAAAAAACTATTTGGCACACGACAGTGGCAAAAAAGCAAAGCCTGGCACTGTATTACCACCACAAGCCGAAACCGTGCTCATCACCACACTACCGAGGAGATAGAGGCAGCACCCTGCTGTTTCAAGCCCACACTGGCGCTCTCCTCACAAACCAACGCCGCCACGAACTATTCAGCGTGGATTCGACGTGCCGCTTGTGCAGTGCAGCGGAAGAAACCCTTCTCCATGTGCTACAACAATGTCCGAGACTTCCCACAGATCCCCAATCGTGCCCCCTGGCTGAGAGCCTGGCACTGACTGGTTTCACCGAGGAGGACCGAACTGCATGCGCCGAGACTACGAAGATCCGGCTAGAACAGTGGGAACGACTGGGCAGGCGAGCCGAATATGTGAAGGAAACCCCCAGACAGACATCGCCCGGCTAGAGCCGCCCAGTCACAGCGAGTGGCCGCTGACGCCGACCACCTCAGCTACATGAGCTGCTATGACAGACGGCCGCCCAGGCAGCGACGCGGCTGGGACGCGCTGACTTGAACCGGCATGGCTGGCAGATTGGATCGTCGTGGCTTTGCTGAAATCCAAGGCGACTGGAGCCTAGAATACAATGAACCAGACAGACTCACAGACTGTGACTGTGACAAAACTGTGCTTTACGTTCTTTCTCTCCTTACTTTCTACACCTTACTTTCTTTCCTTTTCGTACTTTCAACGTCTCCTGTGGCATTGACAAACACCTGCCCTGAGTCAAAAGGGATCGGGACCACTTACTTACTTACTTACTTACTTACTAGCAGCGTTTAAGGGAGGGTGGCCGCGTGTTGCCCATAGAGTCATATATTAACTCTATGCATATAGGGGTGTTAGCTCCTGTAACCATAGAGTTCAATACAATAATGAAACTCTATGCCTGGAATCATGGAGTTTTGCCTGGAACAGGTGACTGCCCTCCCTGAAACGCTGCTTTCTGCAGATGATGACAGGCGGCGACACAAGTTTATACTTGCGCCGTCGCGGCAGCAGCTCGCATTTTCATAAGCGTAGGCAAATTTGCACTTTTTTCTTAGAAACCAGGCAATCAATTGTGCTAAGTGTTATACTAAACGAAGTCAACGCCAAAATGTGATCGTTCTGCAAAATTTGAGCAAGAACAGTGCAGTGTTGAGCGTAAAAGGTTTTTTTGAACACGCGCAGCCAAATATTCAGGACCCTGTACATTTGCCATTCTGCATACGTTATCTTCCCAACCAAGGATTAATTCCATACCTCCTCAATTTCACAAAACACAGCTATAGAACTCAACATGCCCCCTTTGACCGGACTTGGTATCCAGGTTTAGCCAGCACAGTCTTTCATGTGCTGGCCTTTTTTATTGCAGTAGCAATTATACAGGCACCCACTGTCGCCGTGATGTCCTGGCATGGACGTCGCAGGTGCAGCATGGGCCCGCGGAGGGTTAGAAGTTTTCCAGAGACGTGATGTGCAGTGCATTGCAGCAAAAACAACAAAGCCAAGTTGACGTACCCCGTTCAGTTGACTTGGGTGCACAGTGTTTTGTCGTCTGCTGCCCGCATCAGCGTTCTGTGCACCATAAGAGTTGGGGTCGGGCATGTAATAAGTGGTATTTGGCCCATGCTGTCGTCCGACTCATCCATGCTAAGGACGTGGTTGAAGGAAGAAACTTTTTCTCATTAAGAACTAGGATTACGAGATTTATTTACAAAATTTACATGAAGACCTGGAGGATGTTACATTTCATCAATCTAGCATGACTGAAAAACGAAGCACACCGGTGAGCCGAAAACAGCTGCTTGAAAACCCGTCTGTCCTCCTTGCCGTCCAACCTTCGGCCAATCGGAGCTTTCAATGTCGTCGAAAGATTTTGAACCCTAGCCCATGAAGGCGAGGGTTCACATTCTCACTTTTGCACTTTTGTTTCACTGAACACACCGAGTGGAGAAGGTCCTCGTAGACAGGGGTTGTCACACTTGACTTAAGCTGGCGCGTCTTAATTCCAGAATTGACTCCGCTGTTAGCCGCCGTGTATGTCAAACAACTGTGACGATTACTGGGGGCTGTGAGAAAACGCCGTAAAACATTCTTTTTTGGGAGTTCTCTTGCTCCAATTAGGCCGTGAAGGCGACAGCGAACCAACTAACAATACTCTGTCTGCTAAACGTGGCTAGCCTTG
Organism: Dermacentor andersoni; assembly: GCF_023375885.2. Classification (NCBI taxonomy): domain Eukaryota; kingdom Metazoa; phylum Arthropoda; class Arachnida; order Ixodida; family Ixodidae; genus Dermacentor; species Dermacentor andersoni. The sequence goes on along the minus strand of NC_092822.1, from coordinate 116,177,502 downwards.
CTGGCTCTGTGGGGCGGTCCGAAGGAGGTGCATTGTCGGCTTTACAAAGTGATTCGTCACAGTGGGCTGGGAGAGGTTCGAAGGTCACTACCCCCGCAGGCCGATCGTAACAGCATGCACCCTAGCATTTCTGTTAAGCAACAGTGTGAGCGCAACACCATAGTCTAAGTGTAACATATAGCAAACATCACATGTAAACCAATGCCTTTCAATACCTGCCAAAGCTAATCCTTTCCTTGAGTGGTGATAAAGGCCGATGGTTTCTTGTTGAACACCGCTGGCAGTGCTCTTTACCACTGCAGCGTTGAGACGCGAGGTAGCTGCCAGGGCACATCTCTCGCTGTGCAGCAGAAGTTGCCTTGCGTGCTGCATCACGCGAACATTGTTAGAAGACCGTTTAAGGAGCTCGAGTATATGCTAAAGCTTCGTGTCACTGTCAATCCTTTTGCCTTCCTAGAAAACTGAAAATTCTTTTACCTGCTGTGAGTGAAAATCCAAATGTCTGGTTTCAATCGATCCTCTGTAAACACTGATTGATGTCTGCAGTTAGAGCTAATGTCACCCGCTCTTCAGGCTCACTGTGTTCAGCTAGCTTATACTCAGTCCCCAGATATGTATTTTTGTACATGCTGTAGGTGTGTTTATAAAACAAAGCCACGGGAAAATTTGTAGCCATATTCTTTAATAATTCGCAAGCTGTAGCAAAGAATTGGCCTCACTGCATGACACAGTGTACAGAAGGCAATGCCATTTTAATGCACTACTCAAGGGCTACCCAACAGGGCTAACAGGGCTCAATAATACCCGCTCACCATTGTGAAGGCAGGTGGTCGTGTCTTTTTCCCAATAAAGGCTTCCAGCCTTCTCAGTTATGCAATACATCACTCCCATATGGCGTGGAAATGTGAAATGCCCTCTTTGACAGGCCTCTGTATGCGGACTAAGCCATCATACAGTCTTTTAGGTGCAAAGGGTTTTGTTAATCCGATGCATCGGGCATGGTGGTTTAATCGGACTGTTCAGTTTTCGCTGGAAATGCTGGTTGATGTGTATGTGGTTGTGCAATCTGCAGTAAAGCTACTATCCCTGTGTTCCTTGTGTTTGGCTTCCTGTGTTTGGCTGGCCCTCAGATTGTATGACTTCATGCAAGAGAGGCCTCAAGCTGCTTTTCTGCGTGTTGCCGTTCTTCTGTTGTGGTAGACTTGGGGCAGGATCGACTAGGCATCTCGCTTTCTTAATGGTCAAGATGTATTTTTGGGCTAGTTCGTTCATATTCATAGTAAAACAGTGCCAGAGAACACAGGGGACCAGACGAAGAAGGATGACACTTACACAGGGCGCCCTGTGTACTTGTTGTTCTTCGTATGGTCCCTTGTGCTCTGACGCTATTTTACTATAGCTTTTCTTAATGTTCACTTTGCCTCCTTCACTTTTTCACTTAGTAGACATTGTTCAATTGGAGCTCCTGCCTTGTTGCGCCGACAACCTCTGATGAAAGTTCAGCATCGGCAAATCACGAGTGCAATCAAAAGTGCAGAAAGCAAGATGCTTGTCTAATGTCGCCATTGGTGATCAGAAGTGCTTTAATACCCTTGTCGCGACAAAGCTTTCAAGCGTGCTCAAGTCAATGCAAGTTAAGGACTGCTACATATTGTTTTCAGGCAAGCGTGACTTTGAGCTTGCTGTACTACTCAGTAAAGTCTCTATCACAGTGGATAATTTCGATGCAGGTTTACTTCAGTGAGTACCAAAACTTTGTGTGTGATTGAGGTCATGCATGGGGTCATGTCTGACAGAAGTTTATGCAATCTGTTGAACATTGCTATGATGAAATTACATCTGACACTGAAATATCTTTGCCATATGTGACGGACATTCATTGTAAGCATATATTCAGCATATATATAGGCATATGTATAAGCATATGTATCCCTGCACCATCTTGTTTTTCTTCGTGCTTTGGCGCTGTTTTATCCATCGTAGATATGTTCATTACATTTGCTGATATCTACAAGAAAGATTATAGATATCTACTTTGCTATATATGTGTACATTATTTTGAGGTTTTGCTGTATTACGTGTCAGATTGCTTCGATCTTTGTGTTTAGCATCCTAGGGGTCAGATTGACCATGTCAAATATGTACATCCAGCCATACAAGATGCAGGAACTGTGCAAAAGTTTTTATTTAATACTGTATGACGATGACTATATGACGAAACCTACTTAAAAAAAGAAAACTAGAAAAGCATGATTCCTGAAATAAAAAAATGCATTTTGCATTAGAGTTTCAGGCCTAAACAGCACGCCAGTCAAGTTTGGTATAGACTACCAGATATTCAAGCTCTGTCACAATGTCTGTCTCGAAATCTTTTGTGGACCAGTGTACGCACATGTATAAGTACTGTGACATGGCAAAGAAAAAATATGCATGAGTATTTTGTGTTTGAGGCAAAAACTGTGTTTGAGGCAGCCCAACAGTATATACTGAAAGAATGGAAAATATCATCTGTATGGTGCTGTTAAGGTAATCAGGTGCTTAGGATACCTACACCCCTTGTGAAAATAGGGATTCTCTATTGTTTCCTTTGGCGTGAAAAGAAACAAATGTTTTTCTGGTGCATGCACATTCCAAGAAATGGTTTGACAACTTTTTTGTTTTTTTTACAGTTCTTAAAACCATTGCCAAAGTTGTGTGATTACGACAAAGCAGAACGTACATTTCTAAGCAGTGCGTGTAGTCAGTCCCATCGGCATGCAGACAAAAAAGAAATAATGGACTAGGTGACCATTGTTTACGTTGCCGATATAAATAAGTGCATTGAACTCCACACTGTGCCTTCAAGGCCACAGCAGCACTGCTGGGTACCTGTTTGGTTACTTGCATGCACGCACACATGCTTTACCTTATTCACTGTCGGCATGGAGTGGCACACACATTGTGTCTTTACCTCTGTACAGAGAGCAATGCCAGCCACTGCCTCTCCGCATATACTTCATGGTGCAACATTACGCCTCTCTCAGAAAGCAAGACTACGACCTGATCTTGCTGCGTCGCTCTTGTGAGTTGTAGTCGGGAAGTGGCATGAGTATGGTCGGGAAGTGGCATGAGTATGGCAAGTCAGCTACGTGGGAGCCTGAAAAATTGGAAGTTTTATGGAAGGGGGATATTCTAATTGACCTGAGCATAACATAGAAGAAAACCCACGGAGGTTTCTCAGAAAGCTTCGTAGCTGGAGAAGAATTAATCCTGGTATTGGGATCTGACTCAGTACCAATGCTGTTCCCCACTTTGCGAATTTCTGTGCAACCAATTTGCCATATTCAATCTTTCTGCAGTTTGAGTTCTTGATTAATTTAGCATTTCGCTGCTATCTGCTTGCTAGCCTTCTGATTGAATAAGCAATGAGGCAACATACTGGCACTTCCAGCAACTGCCCTTGAAAGTTCAGCACAGCTTACAGACACACGTGAAGAAAGGGACATCTTGACACAAGCACAGTGTCAACACTTGTGTAATATCTTTCGAGTCTAGCACTTATTTCCAACATGGTTTGTACGTATTTAAACAATTTGTTGCTCAAGTATAGCCAAAAGTGTCTTTAAATGCTTGCAGTATGCCTTAAATGTCATTGTTTTGGTCAGGTGTTACATAGGTGTGCAATTGTTGGTGGAGTAGGTTTTCATAGTCATGTTTATATACAGTTATGTAATATGTGGTGTTCAAAACACAGCAGTCAAACACCAAAACACAGTGCTGATCTCCAGGAATAATTGCTTGTTTGTCAGCGTTTTAGAAAGCTGAATATGGTTTTGCCTCTAGCATTGTGCACCATGAAGTAGCTGTCTGGAAGTTTGTATAACAAATAATGGAAAGAAAATTCTACCCAACCACCATCTTAGTTTGAAAAGCCCATATTGTCACATAAAATTAATAAAGAGTGCCAAGTGTTATTATTTTTGAGCAGTACATAAAGCAAGCAGAGCTGGTGCCATGTGACTAAAAACACTGTACAGTTTCTAGCAACAGTTCAGGCACCATATGGCATCAACAAAAGATTTCTTCTAGCACAGGTCCTCATTGCGCAGTGGTCAAACACATGCACATTGGCTATACCACTTTATTTCAGCTGCATGACCAGGCTGTGAAAAAAAAAAAATTGGAGGTGCCACTGGTCTCTAAACTTTTGCTTGCAACTGTACATAAACTGCTGTGTATTTTTGTTCGCTGTTTTTTTTTTCCAATGCTTTCATAGGGTTTAAAAAGAATATCAAGCTTCACTTTAAAATTTTTCAGAAGGTTAAAGCTGTCTGAGGTTCCTCTTAGAAGTAAACACACTTATGGAATGTACAGATGGCATACTGTAAATATTTGAATCAGTTTTATCAGTCTCATATAGGCTCTCTAGTTGTCGTGTAAAACACTTACAATGTCTAACAGTGGTAGACATTATGCAGTAGAACCTTATTCATATGATATTTAGAGGACCGTAGAAAAAAAAATGCACGATCAGAGCAAACATCGAGTAATGTTTATGATGGGATACAAATTGCCCCACTTACCCACAACTAGTACACAAGTAACAAAGTACACAAGTACACAAAGTACACAAGTAACCACACGAGCAACAAATGTGTTAAATCATCGAGTCTCTTGTTATTTGTCACATTGTGGTGTCCCGTGTTACTGTACCATCTGTGGGGCTCAATGATAGCTAAATTGCTTACCTTTGCGATTAAGGCGCTCGTGGTACTTCTAACATGTGCTATTCTTTTGCTTTGTGTAGTTTGTTTTCTGTTCTCCTTCTCTTCGCATTTTTTATCTTCTAAGGTTCCTTAGCAACTGTTGATGAGATAAATGTTTCAGTTTATACTCAGTGTCTTTTCATTTTGTTTCATTTTTTGGTCTCGTTCGCTTACAAATCATTTACCAACATCTCACCTAGTTGTGTTATTGCAGCTATTGTTCTATTGTAACTGTGCAAAGTATCGAAGGCCACAAGACGGCACCCGTGGATGTGGTGGGGGGTAACCCCTTCAACCTTTATTCACCTCCTCTTGGCTTTCAACTTGTGAGTCGTGTTGAGATTAGTGACGGGCAACGATCTGAACAGAGTGAAAGTCCATCTGCGGTCGTCCATCGGTGCTATGTGGCAGGTTCTGCAAAGTGACCGTTTTTAGAGATGACACAGGGCAGTCAATGTAGGCACCGCTGACAGACAACGCTTCATCGGTGGGGCACTTTCCAACTTTTGGATGTAACAACTGGGAAGAGCAACTTAATAATCAGGGATCTAATACACATGACCCTATGGAAACGAAAGTTGTACGGCACTTCAGCGCATAAGACCTGGAAAAACGTAATAGGAAATATCAACGAAGTATAGTCAAAAGAAAAGTGGATGACAACTACAAGTATAAGACATTCCATCATTCATATGGGAGCCTTGTTCACTATGAAAGCAAAGTCGGAGGATGGTTATGTACGCATGAGTGGATGGCACCGGCAGCGGGCGTAAGGGGAAGGAAGGACGCCGTCATTGCGGTTGCAGCCTGATATCAGTCATTTGGATTGATGGTTATTTACGTTTGTGATTGGCATCCATTTTCCTTTGAGCATCATTAATCCTGACCAGATTAGTTTTTGTCAAACCTTTGACTTCTTTTCGACTAGGTTCTACTGTATTTGCATTTTTGCTGCAGCATTGCGTTGTGTTCTTCCATTGCAGAGACTCATGTGACAATTATTTCCAGGTTCCGAGAGAAGAGCCAAGCTGTTAGTCAATAGGCTGCATCAATCACATTGGGAAAGAACAACATCTGGTTCGTGAAGCTTGGATCAGGGGTGATGCACCGGGAGCAGTAGTTTAGTTTGTTTTCACAACACATGCATCTAGGAACTGTGCTACCAGCTTAGGTTTACTGAAGGGTGCATCCTACTCTGTTGATTGTGACTCATTACCTGCCGTGGTTCAGGGGAGAGAGGGGAGGGGGAGCCCCCCCCTCCCCTCTGAACCGGCTTGCCATGAACCGGCTTGCCATATTTGTAGCAATATGGCAAGCCGCCCTCCTCAGCGAGGCACCCGAAGACCAGGAGTGGGCCGTCCAGCGGGCCAAGGCCGTTTCTGAGGATCTCAAAAGATTTTCCTCGGGCGATGGACCCCTGGCAGCCTAGCCTCGGGCACCAACATCAATAACCGTCGTACAAATAAAGTTTATTCCTATCCTTTCCTAAAATGTTAATTAGTTAGTTTTTGTTAATTAGTCAATTTTGCATTTCAAATTTTCATGCAAGTAGTGTCCGCCGCTTCGAGTAGACCGGCTCATAAACTGCACTTCAGCTATCTGCCACAAGCAACCTCTAAAAAATTTTGAAATTGTTCGCTGAAACACCCTGTATATATACATAAGTATACACATATATACAAAATTGATACAACAAACATTTATTACTAACTCTAATAATAGAGTTTGCAGAGTTTGCAGGGGTACTGCTCTGCAAAACTATCTCAGCCCGCTGCAGGTGCTTCAATCGACCCGCGGTGGTGGCGCCCTTCAGAGAACCAGTGAGGACGACAGCGCTAACCGACCATGAACTTCCTTCGGAGAACTGGAGACTACGGCAGCGTTAATTCACCATGCGCCTTGTTAAGGAGTGCGCAATAGAAGTCGGTGGTAACGCCGTTAAACAGGAAACCAGTAAGCTATCGCAGGAGACGAAAGATCTGATCAAGAAACGCCAATGTATGAAAGCCTCTAACCCTACAGCTAGAATAGAACTGGCAGAACTTTCCAAGTTAATCAACAAGCGTAAGACAGCGGACATAAGGAACTATAATATGGATAGAATTGAACAGGCTCTCAGGAACTGAGGAAGCCTAAAAGCAGTAAAGAAGAAACTAGGAATAGGCAAGAATCAGATGAGTGCGTTAAGAGACAAAGCCGGCAATATCGTTACTAATATGGATGAGATAGTTCAAGTGGCTGAAGAGTTTTATAGAGATTTATACAGTACCAGTAACACCCACGACGATAAGGTGAGAGAGAATAGTCTAGAGGAACTTGAAATCCCACAAGTAACACCGGAAGAGGTAAAGAACGCCTTGGGAGCTATGCAAAGGGGGAAGGCAGCTGGGGAGGATCAGCTAACAGCAGATTTGTTGAAGGATGGTGGGAACACTGTCCTAGAAAGATTGGCTGCCCTATATACACAATGCCTCATGACCTCGAACGTACCGGAATCTTGGAAGAACGTTAACATAATCCTAATCCATAAGAAAGGGGACGCCAAAGACTTGAAAAATTATAGACCGATCAGCTTACTGTCTGTTGCCTACAAAGTATTTACTAAGGTAATCGCAAATAGAATCAGGAATACCTTAGACTTCTGTCAACCAAAGGACCAGGCAGGATTCCGTAAAGGCTACTCAACAATAGACCATATTCACACTATCAATCAGGTGATAGAGAAATGTGCGGAATATAACCAACCATTATATATAGCCTTCATTGATTACGAAAAAGCATTTGATTCAGTCGAAACCTCAGCAGTCATGAAGGCACTACGGAATCAGGGTGTAGATGAGCCATATGTAAGGATACTGGAAGATATCTATAGCGGTTCCACAGCCACCATAATCCTCCATAAAGAAAGCAACAAAATCCCAATAAAGAAAGGTGTCAGACAGGGAGATACGATATCTCCAATGCTATTCACAGCATGTTTACAGGAGGTATTCAGAGACCTGGAGTGGGAAGAATTGGGGATAAAAGTTGATGGAGAATACCTTAGCAACTTGCGATTCGCTAATGATATTGCCTTGATTAGTAACTCAGGAGACCAATTGCAATGCATGCTCACTGACCTGGAGAGGCAAAGCAGAAGGGTGGGTCTGAAAATTAACCTACAGAAAACTAAAGTAATGTTTAACAGTCTCGGAAGAGAACAGCAGTTTACGATAGGTAGCGAGGCACTGGAAGTGGTAAGGGAATACATCTACTTAGGGCAGGTAGTGACCACGGATCCGGATCATGAGACTGAAATAACCAGAAGAATAAGAATGGGCTGGGGTGCGTTTGGCAGGCATTCTCAAATCATGAACAGCAGGTTGCCACTATCCCTCAAGAGGAAAGTGTATAACAGCTGTGTCTTACCAGTACTCACCTACGGGGCAGAAACCTGGAGGCTTACGAAAAGGGTTCTGCTGAAATTGAGGACGACGCAACGAGCTATGGAAAGAAGCATGATAGGTGTAACGTTAAGGGATAAGAAAAGAGCAGATTGGGTGAGGGAACAAACGCGGGTAAACGACATCTTAGTTGAAATCAAGAAAAAGAAATGGGGATGGGCCGGACATGTAATGAGGAGGGAAGATAACCGATGGTCATTAAGGGTTACGGACTGGATTCCAAGGGAAGGGAAGCGTAGTAGGGGGCGGCAGAAAGTTAGTTGGGCGGATGACATTAAGACGTTTGCAGGGACAACATGGCCACAATTAGTACATGACCGGGGTAGTTGGAGAAGTATGGGAGAGGCCTTTGCCCTGCAGTGGGCGTAACTAGGCTGATGATGATGATGACCCCTGCAGGCCAATCCTAACAGCATGTGGTACTGGGCGCGGGCAACTTTCTGCACCCTTTTGAAGCCAGAGCTTTGGACCTCTTTTGAAGTCAGAGAAGCGCAGAGCAAAATTTTTTTTGAAAACTCGGGAATGTGGATGAAAATAAATGGGTGGCTAAAGCGCACTTGTCTTTCTACTGTAAAAGCATACACACAATGGAGGACGAGGTCAACGAAGGTGGCAACCAAGTACAGGGTAAATGAAAGTATAGACAACCAGGAGTCATCAGAGACAAAGAGAGAGAGCAAACTGGATGCAATGAATGGAAACAAAAATGATCATGGAGACTTACAAAAATGGGAAGAAAGGAATTAGAAGGGAATATCTGTACGATAACACAAAGGGCAGTGTCCTGCTATTTGAGGCTAGGGCTGGTTGCCTAAGGACTTTTCTTGCATTCTGTTCTTTCACGCTGCTTTCTTTTGGTTTGGCTTAGTTGTTTTACCTTAACAAGCTTGCCCCTTCTGCATTTGATTTTCATCCTTTTTTACTTATGTATTGTGTTTATCCCCTTTTTCACTTTTTTCTACGTCTTTCTCATGGCCATGGGACAGTTCAGGTGCCCACTAAGGGGTGAGCAGATAATATGCCCACGGCCCTTCATTTCCTACTTCCTTCTTTTCCCCTTATAATCAATCAATCAATCAATCAATGATTTCCAGAGAACTAACTCACATCAGCTTCTCTTATTGCTTGTAGTATTTTTTTGCAATTTCGTGCATAGTGATGTTGATGTAATATTGTCAAAGTGGATGTTGTGGCTTCTTTAATTAATTTGCTGAAAATTCGGGGGTGGCATTTCATGTGGCAGGCAATTGCTACCATGTAAGTCTAAATTAGGCTAATAACTGTATAAGGAATGTTAGGGGGCGACTTTCTAATGGGCACCAGAAATACGGATGCTTCAGTGCCTGCTAGATTTAGTTCACTGAGTGGCAAAGTCCTGCGTAGCTCTTTGCCAGAATGTAAACCATAGCTTCTTTTTTTGCTGGCTTAATATGGCGTTACCAGCTCTGGGCTGTCTCAATCGTCTGTTTAATTGTGTTCACTTTGTGGTGTTTTCTATGTTTTGTACATTCCTTGGCCTGTTATCAAGAACTTTGTACTTTTTTATGGCGGTACAGAATTGCACCCGTACTGCAGAAAGACCTGCAAATTTTATACACTTCCTCTGTCAGCATCTTAGCACTCGTATTTAACACTTAATGAAGCTGTGTCGACACATTTTGTAATTGTGTCAGCATGTGAAACAGTTACTTTCTGTTGATGCCTCATTCAAAATTCAATTGTGTTACGAATGACTGGGGTTGTCAAGATGGAAATGACAGCAAGGAAGACAAACACTCTGTTGATGTTGTTCGCAGCTTAATGGTAATGGTAATTAATACATCTAACCAATCCACCATCAAAGGGTAGTACATGCTGTTGAATATTGTTGATGTTGCTATGGCAAAAGAAAGGTGGTAGGAGGTTGTGTTTTTGTTAGACTGTTTCTAAAGCTGTTTTACCCAGTTCTTTTGTGTAACTGCATGTTAGAGAATTGACTTTGTTTGGAATGGAAAGACAGGTTCGCAGAGCTTCTGACAAGGCACAACTTTGAGGGGAGACAGTGTTTTTGGCATTGCTGATTGCTGATCTGCCCGGTTCATTTTACCTTGTACCGCTTGGAATAGTGCCAGGACTCGGCTGCATTTTAACTGAATGCATGAGTTGCCACTTACAAAGGCGTGGGCAAGAGGGTGTTAAACTTTGCAGCTCTGGGCAGCTCTCTGCTCAACCTGCTCCTAGAGGGATGAACTGCACTGCTGTTAAGATCGATGCATTTTGATGGCTGGTTAAGTGCTTCACAATATAGTAGTCGGATTAGTTTTTTGCATGGCGCTATTAGCATGCACATAAGTTGAACAGTGAGCAGATTGAACCTCAAGTATTCAGGCGTAGTTAAAGAGTAAGCAGGCAGATAATGGTTGGCTTCATACGGTAATTAAAAAGCAAAATGGTCCTTGAAACACCTTCTGTCAGTATTTCTAGGCACAGCTACTGACTCGAGTAATGTCAACAGATGGTTGAGATTCCAGAAGTGGTCTAAGGGCAGATAGCGAAAGTTTCATCTACTCAGTGCCTTGACTGTAGCTTTGCTGCACATTACCCGACTTCTTTTTTTCTCCAGTGCTATTGCAGACTCCCGATTTTCTGTCCACAAGAAAGAGATTGTCTGCTGGTGCTGTTCACAAATTTAAAAGCGCGACCATTCGAATGCAGAACCCTTTCCAGTATTTCCACTTTTTTCTTTTTTTCTGGCCCTAGAATATCTCCAACTCCAGTCTCAGAGTATAGACCGCAGCTCTATGAGTGTGTCTTGCATTGCAGGTTAGTCTTGGATTTGTTCTGTTGCTCGTGTACATAGGCAGTAAGCCATGAATGCTACCAGATTCACATCTGTAATGAGTTTCTCTTGGTGAATGTCGCATGTGTCGAACTTGTGTAGTTGGGTGGATCAAAATGCCGATGGTCTTCATTGTAGGACTGCTGCAGCGGCTGTGGTGTTCAGCTGCTGAGCATGATGCCGTGCGTTTGATTCTCGGCTGCAGCACTTTGAGTCGGGATAGTGTAACACTCCTATTCCAACTCTTTTCCTTCGCGCACTTCATAAGTCCGAACGGTGCTTTACCTATGTCATCACCAGAAAGAATGCAATATGACAAGACATCTAACTTGTTTGTTCTTCGAAACCTATTTGCCAGCCATCTCATGCACTCACAATGAACCACACATCCTTATTCACTTTGTCCTCATGTGCTGGCTAACTCTGTGTGCCTCATTAACCTGCTGAAGTAGGAGGGGGGCCATGGCTATAGGCCAACCATGACCGGACGATGATGTAAAAGGTGTAGAATCTGGCAAAAGGAATTGCAAAATTGTGCCAGTCTTACATTAATCCAAGTGGGGTGGAAATGCAAGTGAGCTTGGGTGCCATACCTTGGGGGCATCCTAAATAATAACAGGTGGTTAAAGTTAGCCTACCACTAGGGTGTCCTCATAGGGCCTGCATTGCCCAAAGTATTTTCATTGCAAAGAAACAAATTCTAACTGCTAATAGTGTAGTGCCAGTGGTAGTCTGTTGTTGCGATGTCTGAACAACAATGTGCATTGCTGTTGTAGCCCATGTATGTGATGCACTGTGTCTGTGAAATTTGCTGTATGGTAGCAGAACTGCAACCGCTTTGCATCTGGAATATTTCCGTTGTTTGAAAAAGAAAAACGTACTTGCAGGTTTGTGTTTTATATCATCAGGTAGTGCAAGTATGATCATTTGTGTGTTTATGAGAGCTGTTACGCGCTGATGTTTGAGCCATCAGTTATGAATAGCTGGAATACATGCATCTGATAAAATCAGATTGTCCTTGGTGCAATTTATGACTAAACTGTCTTTCTTGCTGAAAATTCAAAGTAGAGATTTGTGAATAAAAAATTTGTGAACTCGTAGTCTTTTGCAGACATTGTTGACTTTTGGAACAAACCATCTCATTTTGTGATATTGTGCATTTCTAATTGCCACTTTGTTTTTGCTAGTTTCATGCAGTGGCAACAAGCCGAAAACCATGACTGCTGAGCTGTGTGCAAACTGGGCCCTCTGCTTCCGTAATGTGTCTCCATTTCACTTCAGCGTAGAGGGTGTTGACACGCATAGCAAATTTACTGAAGGCAACCACTGCATTAAATGGGAGGTTTTGTGTGTCGCAATCAGTCAGTGCTGGCGAAAGCACTTTTTAATTGGGCATAATGCCTCCAACTGCTTGGTAATTAATGCATTTGTGGTGCTGCAAGCCAGTGCTTCAGGTCTTTCCATGAATAATTACAGTATGACATTACTTTAACTTGAGATTTCATTTATTAAAATTGCAACTAGTTGTTAGATGTTGCATAAATCGTCTTTCTGCTGCCTTGAATTTGATCATTGTACTGCAAGTATGCAGCACTATTGTATAAAATTATGTAAATTTGGCAGATTTATGAGCAGTTCATCTTAATTCCTGTTGGAAGAGGTTATTTAACTCGATGAGCTCAGAGTTTCATCAAGCTGACAGGTTTAGTACGCATAATTAGCATGTGGCACAAAATTTGATGTAATGCAACTCTTGCTAACACATTAAGGTGTCCTTCTTGCCCTGCCATTTTTTTTCTTCAGTTGCACGAAGTTAGCGTACAGCTACTGTTATCAATAAAAAGAGCACAAGGTTTATGCTGTGTGTAGGTCACATTGGCTCGGCTAGGACACTTATGTATAGCACACCATAGTGAAATGCTCTATGTTATTGCTTTACCGAGAACACACTGAACAGAAATTTGGCGATGGTCAGTTGGCTTACAACCAGGCTTGCAGTTCTGAAAGCTGTCCAAAAGGAATCAGGGTGCAGAGAAAGAATTACAAGATGGAAGGACGTTTCTGTTTCTTTATTAGTGTTATCCTACTCAGGACAGTGACCTGATGAAAGACGAAAAAAAGCATGTAGCAGTTTGTGTTTTTATATTTGGTGTGTAAAGAAAGTCATGATTTGTTTTGTTAAATTTTGTTGATAAGAAACATGTAAACAACTTTTCTAGCCATACTGCATGCCTCCTCCATGTGCATATTTCACTCGGAGGTAGCATTTTGCAGTGTAGTATTTTGTTGGTACTTTGTTTGTGGGGAGAGCAGGATTTGCCTGTTTCATATGAAATAGATCCCGGCTACACTGTTCAATTTCTAGCTGCTGCTTGCTGGCTTCACCCAGTGGCTATGGCTGCCGAGCTCAAGGTTGTGAGTTTGACCTCTGTTGCGGTTGCCACATTTTGGTGGGGGTGGAATGCAAAAGCACTTGTGCACTGTGCACAACCTAAAGAATCCCAGAAAATCAAAATTAATTCAGAGTCCCCCACTACAGCATGATTAATCATATTGTGGTTCTTGCATGTAAAATTTCAGAATTATTTTCCACACTTCTGCAGTCAGAGAATTAAAAAATGCCACAGATCCAACAAGCCGGAATCTATATACAGCGAAGCTTTGTGTGAGTGCATGAAGAGCTGAAACACGAGTAGACATGCACGCGCGCACGCACAGAGGCACTGACAAATTATACTGAGCCTTTTGTTAAGTGGAGTTGCTGACTACAAGTGAGTACGGCGGGTCCTTTGAACACATTGCGATTTCAGAGGCAGCATGCGCATGTGTATGTAGCGCGATTCAAATCCATTTTATCCGCAAGGAGCGTTCACTTCCTCATTACCGTGCAGCTGCGGATACGCTAAGGCAAGCTTTCTGGATCTTTTTCTTTGCGCAGCCGCTGTCGCAGATGTGTCGAGGCAAGCGCCACATGGTGGTGCTACAAGGAACCGAGCGGTGTGTGCGGCATGCATGATCCGCTGTAATTGGTTGGCCTATTCGGCAAGGGAACAGTCAGGCCACAGCTCCCACGTTCACGAAGCCTGCAAGGTTCACTACGAAAACCTTCACTTATAAAATGTTGTTTCAATAAAAGGAGCATTGGGGCACCATCTGCCTTTGATAGGTAGGAGAGACCGGTGTGCATTGCAACATCCACATGTAGTCATTGTTTGGTTGCTAAAAAATTCAGAATTTATTTTTTTCTATTTTATGACTAGGCTACAGATGACACCTTTTCCTGAATAATTCTCATTGAAGTGTGCACGTTCTGCACCCAAACAGGGAACTTTATTTTTAGGAAGATTTATTGCGTCACCAAACAATAGTCTCTTTAACATGCATTTTCTTGCTTTAACACTGCACTCTCAAAACTTTCACGACACAAAAGGCCTGCATGTATAAGCGTAACATTTCCCTGACTAAAAACTAGGAAGCATTGAGCACAGTAAACAAAATGTATATCAAGCGCAAAATATTACCCAATAAGTTAAATTTTTTTAAGTGTAAGCAATGTGCACAATAAAATGTGTCCACTCTGAAATTTGATTGCTGTTGAGCCTGCAAATTCAAGTGGAAGATTCTGTGTACACCTGTCTCTCTTAATAATACAATTTTTGGCATTGCTTGGCATTTTTTGGCATTGTGCAGTGTTCCCATTGAGAAGCAGCTTGCGTAAGCCTCGGCAATATCTCCTGTTTGGTGCAGTCTGCAGTTATGGATTCTGGCTACCGTTCCCACACTAGTGCCGTCAGAAGATGGTTCAAGCCCGGCAAATGTGCATCAGAGCTTCGTCGAGGTGGCCTTTCGAGGCTGTGAGCAACTGTTGACACTCTATTGGAACCACGCCAGGGTCATGCAAAGTCGAGGTTATCTGCACCCATTGAGAGTCTGCAGCAAACTGAAGACCGGTACTGCTTGTCTGGAGAACAATCCGTCAAAACAGCGTGTTCCACCCTGTGCCCAGCAGCACGTTCCAGCTACACCGTGACCTGGTGCCCCGCTTAAATTTCGATTGTGTGATGTGAGCAGAGTCATCTGGCTAGTTGAAACACTTAATGGGCCATATCAAGGAGTGTCATACTTAGTGATACAGGTCTGCTTTGGTGGGGCTTGTGTTGATGACATTTTACTTGTAGCACGAACAGCCGGCCCGTATTGTCAGGTAGGAAGTTTTGTTATAAAGCAGGCAACTTACATTTGTTTAGCAAAAACCAAAGAATCCAGTTGTGTCTTTGTTCATGTGGTGCCATGTGTTTTAATACACTTAAACTGTCCAAAGCTGGTGAAAGTGTATTACGCTTGGAATTCAATGAAGAGAAATGGTGTAACAGCTTTCTAGTCTAGTTCTAGTATAAACCCATGTGATGCGACAATGTGGTGTGTTACTGTTCTTAGATGGCTTGTGTGATGTTTGAGAGAGTTCTTAATTGTGCATAATAATAAGGTTACAAATGGGGATTATACATACATACAGAGGGAGGTCCCATAGTGAACAGACTGTACAGGGGACCTCCCATTACAAATGAGTAGGATATGTAAATATAAAGCAGCTGTACGCAAACACACAAGACACCACAGTACTGGACCACATTACTGGCATCACAGACACCACAGGCTTCCTCACTCTGGGCAGCCAGTGGATAAAATTCAATCTTATCAAAAGTGCATGGTGGGTGTTTTATGAGACTGAAGGCATCAGGTTGAGTTTTTAATGCTTACGTACAGGCCTCATTCCTTAGTAGACTTTGGTTGGTAAAAGCTGACATAAAAACATGCTAGATGTTAATTCAAACAAAATGCCTTCTGTACTTTGATGATCATGTGTCTTGTTTTGAAGAAAAGAAAAGGGAATTGTTGAAAGTGTAAACATGAAACTGTAACAGTGTTGGTATAGAAATGGTAAATATTTGTTGCAGTTCAGTGTTGTCAGTATGTTTCTCAGAAACTGATCTTTCGAGCAGTTTTTAACTACAGGCATGCTTATTGAAGCTGCTTATTAACCAGGCATGCTTGATAAATATAGTTATTTAGCCTTCTGTCATCGTGGAAAGGTTTGAAGAATGAAGTTGACTCATTTGCACATAAGACATCACAAGGACAGCTGTGATAGAGTTTGTTGACTAACATTTTTGTTATTATAATATTTGAGCAGTTGTTTTACCACATACTCACAATTTTTGTTTTAATTGCCTTTTATTGTGCATGGCATAGAAGTGATGGTATTGTTATTTGTGCCTTCCTTATCGACGATTGAAGTTTGGTTTGTAGATGAGCTTGACCTTTTCCTTGTCATTAGCCTTTGAGTAAACATTTTTGGGAATCTTTCTGTGGTAGGATGTTGCATTTAATATTAGCCATTCTGCAGTTTTACATGCTTAAAAGGTTTGCTGTAATCATGCTGAAGTGCACCTGGTGTAGATTGCCTGCAAGTGTTATTACGAAAAAATTGAGCTTAGCACGACCGTGATTTTAAAACATTCTTCACTGGCACTTAATTTTGCTCTCACCTTAGTTTATTTAGACAGTGCCTACTCATGCTGTGAGTGGCAAGCTAATCAACAAACAATCTGAATTCAAATGTTGATGCCACTGCTAGTATTAATACAAATTTTTGTTATATTAGCTCAATGGCCATAGCACAAGGATTGGTGCTGTATTCTATGTCATTGCTAAGAAAGCCAGTGTGACAGCCAAATAGAGTGCCTGCTAGAGTTTCCTTTACAAAACTGATTGTGATACTCTTATTTCATGGTTGTAGAAATTAGCTTTCAGATTTTGTTTGTTCTCACTTTTTTAGATCTTGGACACAAATTTTAATTTTATGAGTCTGAGGAGTGAGGGCTATGTGACCTTACTACATATTTTGCTGTACATCTTTTGCCTTTGCTTAATGTTCAGTTTAGATTGTTTTTTTTGCGCATTTTTGGTGTTTTTTTAACTAGCAGCAACAGTCAATGACTGCAATTGTTTATTATTTATTGCTTATCTTGAATTCTTTTTTATTTGCCTGCATAAATCTTGTGATGGGCATTTTGCCAGCTGCCTAAATTAACTGATTTGTCATATTTGTTGTAGTGCACCATTCTTTGGCAAGCTAGCTGATATGTGTTGCATTCGTATGGCCTTTATTTTCAAATCTATTTGTGGTTTCAAAATCAAACAGCTCATTCTCTTAAGTCAAGATACATCCTGCGTGCCTCACGAACGCTATTTGTCTCTCCAGGCAACCAATACTCTTACCTGGGTCACTTTTCATTCAAAAGCTTGTCAGGCCTTGCAGTAATTGAACGTGACATAATCATATTGAAGCATGGCCACTCTTTAATGAAGGATTTGTTACCCTAGATTTTAGCTTGTATCATTTGCTGAATACATATTAATGATGGGTTAAAGCTGTAGCTTATCATAGCTTCATTCATGGCTTTCTCCATGAACTTTCTTGCAATGCACTATATTTCTGTGCTGTGAAACTTTCCACTGAGGCAGTTTAAATGATCTGTTCAAGTAGATCCTTCATGTTATAACCCATTAGAGATGTTTCCTCATTGCACTTTTATGCTTTTGAAGCCATTTACTGATTCGTGTCCCACATAATTTTAATTAGTGCAACTGCAATTGATTTACATTCCAAGTGCACCCAGCAAGCTGTGTTTAAAATGGCACTTTTTCATTGACTTGGTCAAGGTTTAAATGCTTGCCCTTGTGTAATTGGATTTGATACCTTTTAAAGTAACACTGATGCTCTATTTTAGACATCTTGGCTACAACACATGGTTATATGCAGAGCATTTTAAAAGGTTGTGAAAGATAAAAGCAGTTTCTTCTTTTTTTTTTTTAGTCAATGTGAAAAACCTTGTCTGCTTTAATGCTAGGCTTAAAGTATACTAGTCCATAAGCCATAAAATTAGTTGAAATGCCAGTTCACCAAGAAAACTACCATGTTCTTTTTGTGATTGACATAGCACTGTGGCGTTGCAAGCTTATAAAATTTCCTCCGAACAGCATTTCTTTTCGTAAAGAACAGGTAGACTCGTGGAAAATTTTTCTGAGCTGCTGTAGTAGAATGTGGCTGGTGAGAAACTTACTTGTAAACTGCTGACACACACCACATTGGTTTAGGATTCTGCAGCTGAACAAAAAATTGGCAGGTTCGCTTAATATCCCGGTAGCTGCATTCTATGTTGCTTTTGCACAATAAAATCAATCAGTCTTTTTTAGTTTGGTGACATTAGAGTTCTGCCTCTCTGCTTTTCCCTCAAGATAATCTATATAAAATTGAACTGGGATGTTAGTTGGGCCTGGAAGTATAGTTTAAACACTGCTAGTATGCAAGATAGAAGCAGCACATTCATCATGTTTGTAATGCAGATAGTGTCTGTGGGAAACTTGTGAATCAGTGTTGCAAAGCAGAAGCTTTCATTTACTGTCAGTAGAAGGAAATAACTTCTAGTGGAACACTTGAGCCAAGCCTAAACTATTCAATTCCATTGAACTTGTCCATCTAATTGTTCCTGAAAGAAAATCTGTGCGTGGTCTGTTGGCTCTACTGCTGTGCAACAGTGCTGTAAACATTCTGTGCGGGGTGGCTACATGTTGAGATGACATTGGCAAACTTTCACTATTCTGTTTCATTCTTCATCTTAATTGTCTTATTATAACTGTGAGCATGTCACTAAATTAGAGGGAAACAAGGCTGATAACATGCTAATAATACTGAGTTGCCTTGGATGTCAGAATTTCCCCTTTGTCCCCAGACTACATCAAAAATTGCCATGGTTGGCAGCACTCATTGACCTTTCTAACACAAAAGTTCAGGTGATTCCATGCAGTAAGTCTTTCCTACTTTCTCACTATTATACTCTGTTTCATACTTAGCAGGCAAATGCTGATGAAGCTACTCAAGTACTAGTTTCATGGTCAACTGGCTTTTAATTCAGAATATCTAATTGGGAACAACTTCTTCGTGTACTGCTTAATTTACAGCAGATAGAACTAAATTTGTGTCAAATCATGTATTTATGTACATTTCTTGCTATATGATGCTCTATGTTTTGGTTGCGAACACAGGTGGTGCGTGTTGGAGGCTGTGCAAAAAGTGAAGTCATACCAACGTATCCTTCCTCTTGTTCTGTACTGAACAAGCCCAGATATGCAGCATTTTTTATATCAGAGTTTCTTCATAATTGTGACTGTAACTTATAAGGATAACATGCCCTAAATTGCATAACGCATCCATGTGCGTGGCTTTCATATGGCATGCACTATTTTTTGGTTGTGCACACAGGTGACGTGAAAAGTTGCTGCAGCCTCCTCGGCTTTGCCTGCTGGGCACGAAGGGGAGTATGGAGCAGTCATCAGAATCCCTGTGACATGCCATGCCATGCAACCTTCAGTTTAAGCTTGCAAACAATTTGTTTTCTGCTAATTTTGCTTCACACAATGCCTTACAGAAAAAAATTGCAGTAAGTTCTCTTGAAGACAAACATATGGGAGTCTTGAAAACTTGTGTCACATCAAAATTTTGACTCCACAAAAGTCTTCGGAATCTGTCGAAAGCTGGCAAAATGTCTTTGAACTGTTCAGTTTACGAGATAACATATCTGAAAAAGTCTGGCATGTGTTTTCTTTATTTTACCACTCTCGGGGTGTGCGTTTGTGTCCTTTGTACAGGTTCTTTTTCTTGGCATTATTATATGTTCAAGTAAGGCAGTATGTAACTCTAAAATCTATTAATAGCCTGCAGCAGCAGTCTGGTTGTCTTATGCATCACGAATCACAAGTGCATGTGTCTTTTGGAAAACTTTTCTTGCTTTTGCAGGCTGGGAACAACTGCCTCACACATTCTCTGAAGGTTTGGCCCAGACTAGCCGAGATCACAGTGGCTGCGACGAACTGGCCAGGCACCTAACGACCAGCTCTTCCTCGGAAAGTAGTGGCGCGCCAGACCAAAACAACTTCGTCGAAGAACTGCGACTCAGTTGGAGCGCTGCAGGCCTTCCGAGTGTCGCGACGGCTCAGTCGCAGCCACATCAGCAGCTGCATCAGGAACAACCATTGGCACAACTGAAGCGGCGCTGGCCATGCCAGTTGTGCCCGATTGTCTGCAGCACCGAGTTCAACCTGACGAGCCACATGCGACGCCACGCCACCCGCAAGCGCCACGCTTGCCCCGTCTGTCCAACAACATGCAGTACCCTGTTCAACTTGGCCAGCCACATGCGCACGCACACGGGCGAGAAGCCGTTCAAGTGTGACATGTGCCCCATGGCGTTTGCTGCCAAGGGAACACTGGTGAACCACCGACGGACACACACGGGGGAGCGGCCGTTCCAGTGCCCCTTCTGCAACAAGAGCTTCACACGCAAGTTTGTGCTGCGGGACCACATCAGCTACCGCCATTCAGGCCAGAGCGGCTCGTGATGAAGTGGCCAGAACCCAGTTGCTGTGGCCATAGTTCTTTAGTTACCCAGAGGGAAAAGTGTCACTCTCAAACATATGGGAATGTCAAAATCTGGGAGCTTTAAGTTCATTTGGAAAGCCAGGGACTCCCTGTAGATACATTTGGCAACCATTGTCCTTTCTCTCGTGACATTTTATTCTATACCTCAGCAGCACCTAAGCAGCTGTTCTTACTGTTAATATTACTGTTACTACTGTATATGAGAATTTGTTATTTAAACATGGGCACTCAGGCCAGAGTGTACAGTTGTGTCAAGTGGCTCTGTGAGTCGCTCAAGTTAGAGAGAAGGTGTGAACGTCTGCACTTACTGTGCACTGGTTTCAATTGTATGCTTTCATTTTCATCATTATGCTTACTATACTATGTGTGAGTAAATGAACTCTTTCATGGAGGGGGGGACATATCGGACCACACTTTTCAAGGTAGCTTTAGTGTGCCATAGCGTCGAAATGCAACAACTACAATTTAACTTTTCTGTGTGCCTTCGTTTCTGTAGTTCATTTTATTTATTTGTTTGTTTCTTATTCGACAGTCATCAACGAAATGAAATGGTTGCATTAATTGCTTACTTTCTCTTTCTTTTCTGCTCTGTTTCATTATTTCTTTCCGTTTACTTTCCTCTAGGTGGCATTGCAAAAAACTGTTAAGGTCTCGCTACTCTTTCAGCACTCATGTGCCCTGAAGGTATTAGTTTATTCTCATCAGCTGCTATTGTATGGACAAGTTCTCAAGACATTGTTAGGCCTTTTGGAGGTTTCATCGAATGCAGTGGGACAGCGTTGGAATCAAAAAGTGCAGTGGCACATTTTGATCCTGTATGGCCTGTGTAAGCATTTGTGGAACGTGCCAATTAAGCAGTAATCTGTGCATGTTTGGCCAAAAAGCTATTCAAACCCAGGCTTCAGCGTACCTTTGGCTGGTCTTGGCAAATTGTATGTCAAATCATACTACACGGTTTTGGCTGCATGTTGTTTTCAACATGCAGCTTATGCAAGCTAGTGTTGCATAAATCAGTCACATGTGAGCAAACACTGTGGGTAGCTGCAAGAAGCATGCTCAGGAATATGAGGTTGTGTTTTTATGTTCCCACCTAGGTTTATAATGTTGTACATACATTCTAACAGCACTCCTAGTATGGCATGTGCTCATATTTCTTTCTGTATTTATGGAAAAATTAATGTAATGCATGTGTCAGTTATTCCTTCACAAGCCTGGGGGGTAGGGTGGAAGAAGTATTTTGCAAGCGTCCAGCTATTGGACATATCCATTTCATCTGCTGATAAAGTGCTGATTGGCTGGGGGTGCCTGTCTCCTTACACATACCCCAGCCAATTCCCTAGTTTATATCACTGGATATGCGAGTAGTTTATCAGTTTTATCAGGAGTTATCAAGTTTTTTGTTGTATGCAATAAACTGATAGCTGTATGTGAGCCGCGATAAAGCAATTTTTCTCTTGTTGAAAGGTGCTTAAGAAATCTAGCTACCTTTTGCAACTGCCATAGTCACTTCAATTAACTGCGTGAAGCTTGTCGAAACCTTCCTTGAACACTTGTAGCAGTAATAAAGGACAAAGAACAGCGATAAAGAGTTCTAGTACAAGCGTATTTCTTTTGGCCTAATGTTGCATTACTTCCAAGTTCACTCCTATGTTTGAACTGTAAATACTCCTGTTCGATGGACTGCTTGGTTGCTAGATTCTTGATTCATGCTCTTAGCGCAATATAAATTGGTGTACTCTTTGTGTCTTGTTCATATTGTGCTGGTAGTATGAATCAGGATTTTGTTTGATGTTGTACAGTAGTATCATTGTAGCAAGAGGGATCCCTAAGGAGCACTAATGAACATCTCAAACAGTATAGGACTTGGAAATTATTATAACAGCAGTGAGCATACACCTATCTTTTTTTTTGGCAATCCAGCTATAGTACTGTGAACTAGAAGCACACACTTCCTATACCATAAAGGTAAATTGTTTAAACGAGCTTAAACTGCGAAGAGCCTATGAAGTACAATTTCAATGACACTGTCAACAGCTGATATTTCCTCATCTGTCTTAAAGCTACACAGGGTAAACGCAGTGACAAGTTGCAAAAATAATTTGTCGCAACTTCAAGTTGAGGAATAGATATCACATTTAATGGTGGCATCGAGGTTGTGCTTTGTTGCCTTTATAATTTTGTACTAGGGAGCCTGAATGTTCATACAAGAAAGATGTCAGTGTCTTTGAATGTAATGAGCTTGTGCTGTGAGGCACGAATGAAAGATGGGTGCTGTGTTTGAACATTTTCCTGCTGGTGTGACACCGGCGTGGTTCATTTTTAGATGTCAAGCTTCTGAGTTGCAGCATGCTTATAGATTTTAATAGTGTCACATGACATATCGAAATAATTATGTATAAGGAGTGGCATAATTAAATTTCCTACTGATAGCTAACATGGGAGACCTAAGGCCCCGTCAGCGAAAGCTCTTTAGGACTATAAATAAAGTGGTTACCAAACTGATAGCTGATGTAGAACTTTCCAGCTTCAACTTTGGCCTAGTCAGAGGTAGGTTCTTGTTGTAGGTTGTAGCAATTATAAGATTAAGTATATACAGAAAGTTGAAGGAAAGAAGCCACTTCAGATCGAGTTTGAACCTGGTACCTTAATATTGTCTACTCAACTGTTTCACTAAATAATCAACAAAGTGCAAGTGCAAAGAGTGGCTTGTGAGGCAGTTATAAGGCATGGTATAATGTGTGTGATGCTTATATGCTCAGTTCAAGGTGAAAAGGGCTTAAAGTAGGTGCAAAGAAATGAAATGCAGGATAGGCGAGACGCTGAAGCTAAAGCAATACTTCCTTTGAGCAGGTGATCTGTAAACTGCTGGTATTCTTTTTTTTGTGTGTGTAATTTACACAGGTGCAAATGCTCGCTGCTGTAGCTCAGTGGATGTGGAATTCCACTGCCAGGCACAAGATAACTGGTTCAATTCTTGGTTGTGACCACATTCTAATGGATGCAGAATGAACGAACGTTTGTGTACAATGCTTTGTGGGGGCATGACTAAAAATGCTGCTTTGCAAAAATTAATCTGTAGCTATCCACTATAGCATCTTACATGGATCCTGTCTTGCACTTTTCTTCTTGTGATAGAAACCAGGAACAGCTCGGCTGCACAAAAGAGAGGTGAAGAAGGAAAAAAATTAAATTGGCAATTTGCGGCAAGCTGTTGTCGCCTTGAATGGTTAGCGTGGCTTTTTTTGTGTGTGTGCAAAGCATTGCCGACTGCCAATGCAGCAACTGCGGAATGAAGAATGCTTAGCTATTGTGTAAGACATTCACAAAGTGCAATAAATTTCGAGGCAGATATTTGTGTCGTGTTGCATAGCAAGGCCCCATGGGTTTAATAAAATTTCGCATATCTTTATCACAATTGATGCAATATTGTGATGAGCGGGTGTGTACTTTGTAAAGCTTACTTATGTAGACGTACACCAATTCCACATTGAATGGGTGCAGCTGAGCTGTTAAGTACTTTAACATTATGAAATTCTTACGTATAATTTTATAACTTTACTTTTTGTTTGCCTTGTTCTGTGTCCTGGAATACTGACCCTTCATGAAAAACTGAATTCCTAAAAGCTAAATCAACACACAATTTTTGGTGTTTTATGGTCATGCCTGAAAACGCCAACTCCAGCTAAAGGACACCTGTCGTGGTTGTAGTTGCCAACCTTCTCAAATTTAGTGGGGCAGTCCCGACTTTGCAGTAAAAGTTCTCGATCCCAACTTGACCCAGTCAGGACAGCCAAACGTTCCGACTTTTCTTCCTCTACTGAGTAGCAGTAAACTGTACGTGTACTGCGTACAGTTCTGAGTACTGAGTAAATCAGATTTTTTTTTTTTTTCTCGTGGTAAGTCGCGACACAGTAGGACTAAAAAAAAACATTCAGCTTTGTTGCACGTACAGACTGGAAGCTCCCAACACTGAGAGGGCCGGTGAAGACTGACCCTGTCATTGCCGTTTACCGACATGCACAGTTGTCATAATAAGCATTTGTGAATGATAGATGTGGTGGTAAAAGCTGCAGGCACTATGCCGAATTCATTGGAATAGCCCGGCAGATGACGCTCAATGAGTGTGCACCTGCCCTCACCATTTTGGCGGGTGGGCTCCACGACGTGGCCCAGGCCTATGTGCAAGTTGTTGCTCCCATGTGAATGATAACTTCATGGAGGGCTATGTTTAGGTTTAGGTGCATGTTAAAGAACCCCAGATAGTCAAAATTAAAATCCACTACAGCATCTCTCATAGCCTGTTCGGTACTTTGTGACATTAAAACCCATAGTTTTGCAAGGGGAGGTGCTAGGGGTTGTTGAAGAAAGTTTGGCAGAAGAAGGAACAGAGACAACAGGAGAGATAAACTTTCTTTTTAAAGACTGCAATGCACACATACGCACACACCCACAGCTTATTGTGGCTACCTTTTTTTCTACTGCTGCTGCTATTTTCTTTATTTCATACTGTAAACGCTGTTGATGATAATGGAGACAGCTTTTATCCTGTTGCTGGTTTATAGGAGGATAGCATTCTATACAGAAGAAATTCGGTGCTGATATCAAACCTATTGCATCGAGACGTGACAAAGGAATTCAGCTACAGAGTCAACATCCATATTAGACTGAGTTGATATGAGAAAAGCTATGTTTTTTTTTTTTCATGTTCATGTGTTGCCGGCTTTGTACCACAATGTTTAGCTGTCTTTCAAGCAAAAGTTAAGCTCTACGTTCTAACAAATTATGCAAAACTGATTTTACAGCACTGTAGATGTTGCACTAAAGACATTTGGTGCCAACATTACCATCACTTGCATTGTTCACTGTATCTCTCTATATTGCTTTCTGTGCCTTATGTTGGCTACCTTCTTTTTTTGTGAACTTTGGATACATATCCTGGTATCGCAACCATAAAGAGTTGAGTAGTCATGCAAATTACAGTGTTCTGAATGAAGAGCAGCATTTCGATTTCATTCACGAGTTCTAATGGTCATCCACTCGTACGGCAGTCTGAAATAAGGTGTTTCTTCGCAGCCCATCTGATAAAACATCTATGGCAAATTAAAACGAACGCTCGTCTCAAAGAAGCAATGGCTTTTTAAATGTGACACTTTTTTTTTAGAGCGCAGCTCTCGGGCGAGCATTCCTGTGGCGAGCATCGCCGTAACCGAGCAAACAAGCACAGTGAAGGATGAAAAAGCAAATGCAGAGTGCAGGGGGGGATGAAAGATGTGAAGAGCAGCGTATCGTGAAAACGTGAGAAAAAAGGCTTAGTGTGGCGACGATGGGCTACGAGATGGTGCCAGAGTAGCATGCCTGTGAGGTCTGTCCTGCAGCAGCTGCCGTGAATTGCGCCCACGGGTCACCCATGTGCTGCCTCTCGCGATCTCCAGATTAGCGAGGCAGTCACGCCACACTTTGCTCTGTTTGCAGCTTGCCGCATGAGACAGACTGTCCGCGATAACTAATATATTACAGTATGAAAACACACATAGAGCTGCACTCAGATTTCGCATTAGGGAGTATTGTAATTGTAGGCAAATTTTTTTTTCAGTCCCTTGTTAAGTTTTGGTAGTCTTGACGTCTACAATAGTGGACAGAGCACCTGATGAGGTAAGGGAGCTGTGATTCATGAAGCGAGTTCAAGCAATACATGCTCAATTTCAGGCATATGACTGGAATCAAATAAGTAGGTATGTAGGTGTATGTGCATACGCGTATTTGTAAGTAGGGTGGAACGACAATGTTGTGTATTGGATGCAATTTTGTTTAATTGTACTGTAAAGGTTATTATGTGTTTTGTTTATTGTTTCTTATTAAATGGCAGTGATGTTCATCTGTTGTGAAATTTCTGTTGTGACATAATGCTATTCACTGGTTTTTGTTGAACCACTGAAGTTTATAAGCATTTGACTCGGCCAGTCCTCGGGAGGAAGACCCACCTGGGAAGACCCAGCTTAGCCATCGCTGTCCACAGAAGGGGGCTTGAGTCTGCCGTAGTACCAGAAGACTACCAGCTGTTCTTGTGTGGAGGGCAGCTCATTACCTTAATCCAAGATTGGATGAGCAAAAGTTATTATTGTTTAGCCAAAACAATCTGTAGCATCTTGTTGCACTCATACGAGCACAGCTGTGCTCCCAACTTTGAAGGCAGTAATTTCTTAATGAGACCCATGATAGTGTGGCTTGCAATGCAGGCAGGCCAGATCATTATAGTTATGGCTGAATATGCGTAAATCAGTCTTGGGCTGTCTTCCATGACTATGAATTGTCAGATTTTAACTAGTATTTCTTGAGAGTGCAAACATGTACACGCATGACTGATGCGTTGGCACTGCTTTCACTGCAGTGTGCACAGATAATGTTATGACTTTTAATTTTATTTTGACCCGGTGTGACGTTTGGTTCGACAGTTCGATTTTCTTGATGTCATTTTGGTTTCTGTTGTGCCCATGTCCTTTCCACATGCTGTCAGTATTATTAATCAACTGTGTTGCTTGTCTCTCCTCTCTCGTAGTCTCTCGACAGCTTGAGTCGGCAGAACCGTACGGCTTGGGTACTACGGGTCCCTTTGGTGAGCATGAAGGGGCACTGCCTGCTGGCCACATGCTTCTCCAGTTTCCTGCGCCTGTCCAGCTGTTCTTCGCCGAGCAGTTCGAAGCTGGAAACAGTCAGGTTGGCAAAATGTTACTGCCACAGCAGTTAAAGAGCAACCATAACAAAATATTGAAACGCCTAAAAAGCTTAGTTTCCAATAGTTTAGATGTTATGTTTGGAGTGTTATGAGCCACCGCGAGCTAGTGGTGAGGCTGTTGCTGGGCGCTACAAGAAGGCAATCAGCGATAGTCATCGGCAGTCGCAAGAGTGCCGGCTTGAGCTTAACATCTGTAACCAATAAAGTTTCGTCTTGCTCCTATCTGCGTGGTGCCTTCTTATCATTATATGCTCAGCAGCCTCAGCGTAAATTTCATGTTTGAAATACCAATAGATGTGCCATGACAAGCTAGCAAAAGTACACTTCCTTGATATCGAAACTTAAAATAAAAGAGATGCACACTGGAAGTGGCACATCACCCAAAGTGTGTGCTCCTTGGCTTTCGAGAAGCCGGTGCACATGCCACTGAAAGCCATCTCTCAGCAGTAATTATTAATGATCTTCGTGGCAATGCCAGTGGCAATCAAAGCAATGTGTAGACAGAAGCGTGGCTAGAAGTCAGTGAAATGGTGTGCTTATTAGACCTATTCCTAAAGCAAAAATTTCTTTGCCTTCCCCTCCACGATTTGGCATGCCGTGGTGGTGGTTCTCATTGTCGGGGTGTTGGTTGTCGTCGTCAGCCGTCTCGCCGGGTATAAGCTGTTGCCATCGGGCACACGATCACTTCCACGAGATTTCACGTGACCTGGCACCAGATGCGTCACTGGACATTCCTGACAGCGTTTCTGGCACTCTGCCAAGCTCTCTATTTTCATTTTCATAGGGTGACAGGAACACCTTCAGCTGTTTACTCCAACACTTCCAGTGCTGAGTTGCACGAAATTTCATGGAGGGGATCGTATCACTGAAAGTGATTGCTCGAGTACTATATCACTGCTGAATAAAACTTGCCTTTGTTCTTCAAGGTATGCCACCATGGCTGATGATCGCTATGCGGCGCATTCATCACCAAAATCCGCTGCCCATTTTTTATTGTGATGTGCCATTTTGTTTGGTTGGCTTACCAAAGCTTAGCTTACGCCAGTTCTCACAGTGTGTGAAATTGACATGACTTTCATTTTCTACTTGAAAAGTGACTGTTCTGTGACAGCACAAAAAAAAGTGACAAAAGTTATTGAAGATGACTGTCAGTCATCGGTACCTTTCGTCGGTGGCCTGCTGCATATGCCCTTCATCAGCAAATCATGAAACCTTATCAGCACATCAGCAGACACACTAAGTGGCAATCTCACTGCCAACCACAATGGTACCGTGACGTACTATATGTCTTGCTGTAATTACTGTGCCCCAATTGAAACTGTGTAGCATCCCTACTATGCTGGCTGCAGCTTCGTTGAAATGGCTATCGGTCAAGCGGCGGTGCTCGACGCAGGGGTGTCTGTTGTTGATGTGACACCTTTGCTTTAGTATATTTAAGGCTACAAACCCCTTGTGTCGCCCTAGCACATCAGTTGCGGTGGAATGACCAAGAATGGGCTCATACTAATGTCACACACGCAGTGCTGAAGTTGCCTGTTCGGTCACACACACAGTCGCCCACGCTGTCTGCCCCCGCAGGACAACAGCCACCACATACCTAGTGGCCCAACTTGACTCTTCCCATAAATGGCCAGAAACATACAAACCTAAAGTGGGGGTCAGAGCCAAAGAAAGTTGTCTCTTTAAAAAAAAAAAAAGTTCGAATTGTCATTGTGTTCAGTATTCCTTTAGCCCTTTGACCGTCAAGTATTCTTTACAACTGCTACACAGTCCCTGCCTGCTTGGCTTCTTCTGTTTGTTTGTTCAATGGACATTTTATGCTGCATAGAAGCTGGTTTTTCGTCCCTGTTTTCTCCCATTTCAATATTCGTTAACAGTTCCTAAGTTTCTGCATTTGTCATAGTCCAGACAGGCAGACGCACATACAGACACGCCAGACAGATAATGACCATGGCTGCCCATCAGATATTCAGTCCCAGCCGTTTTCCTTTTCCCTTGCTTGCTCTGTGGACATTTCATGGCACATAGAAACTGTTCCTCCATCACTGGTTTTTTCCGATTCGTAAAATCATTGTGTTCATAAATCCCTTCACCAGTAAAGTAAGGATGGACCTGCCATATTTGCCGTGGCCATCGTGCCATGGCAGAGTGACAAAGCATTGAGGCATTTGCTGCACCTGCAGTCGGAAATTTGACTTGCAAAGTTTTTGTGTGTATAGATGGCCTCTCCATAGATGGCACAACTGGTATGCGGTGTCATTTTTTTGCACGAGTTGCTTCTGGAGAGACAGGGAATGCGCTAAAAATGCACCGACGCTACCACCACACTTCTGTTTCGTCCGCTACAATTTGAAGCTGAAGCTTGAATCCTTTTTACATTTGAAAAGTGCAGTGCTATATATAGTTATTTACTGTGCTTAAACTTCCTGCTCTTATTGAAGTTCTGTGAATTAATGATGACCTGGGACAATTTATTGTGTGATCAGTTCACAAACTGTTTCTAGAATTGTAAGGTGATGAGATTGTAAACAGTATAACTTTTCTGTCTTTTGTTTGTCCTTATGTGCCTAGACTCTTTAATAGGGAACAGAGCACTAAAAATTTGCAGTTCCTGAACAAAATTGTTGAGCATGACGTTGAAGAGACTGCTAATTGTAGATCAATCAATCTCATTATTTATTTATTTATTTATTTATTTATTTATTTATTTATTTATTTATTTATTTATTTATTTATTCAGTCATAATACCTTACAGGCCAGTTGTAGAGCATTGAGTAAGGGGGTAACAATGTCTACAGAACCAAAAAGAGTTAGTACCAAATAAAAAGGTAAGAAAACAAATGTTACATATTGTACTGTGGAACATCATTACACAACATTATGAAAGAGTGTATTCAGGCTATCATGAAAAGTTCACATCAATACAGTACAGACACTAAAATTTTGTTTTCACTAATAGAATACAAATATTTCATTCATGATTATTCATCACAATGCACACTTTAGCAAAGTACAGATAATAACAGCACATTTTTGACCATGACTTGGGACTTCTCAAAATGTTGACCCCAGTACAACCAAAGGCAGCATGAGATGAGAAAATATGCTGGACTTGCATAGCACTGGTTGTCTTTATGTGCATCCAAATATGCACGCACAGTGTTAGGTGATCGCTGTGAAGCAGTGGGAAATTG
Organism: Dermacentor andersoni; assembly: GCF_023375885.2. Taxonomy (NCBI): domain Eukaryota; kingdom Metazoa; phylum Arthropoda; class Arachnida; order Ixodida; family Ixodidae; genus Dermacentor; species Dermacentor andersoni. The sequence continues at coordinate 116,147,066 of NC_092822.1, read as the reverse complement.
TTTGATTGCTCGCTAGAGAGGACGCAGTGCAGATTGGAGAGAAAATGCAGGTAATTGATGTCATAGTCGAGATTTACAAGAGGCCATGAAATTCGGCAGGGTAAAAAATGCATAGAATGTGTAAGTCGGGCTCTGTTAGCCCTTTATCGCGAATCCTCAGCCATTCTCATCCAGGACACAGCTTATTCTACTTTGCTTGTTTGGAGACAGGCCATACTCATCAAATCAGTTTGCATCATGCATTTGGGTTTTGGTGCTTGAGCATACTCTTCAATGCTTTTGATTCCTTTCGTTATCATCTGTAACGATAATTATGCCCTAACGTTCACATATGCTGAGGGTATGCCTCTTTTTCAGGCAGATGTGTTTCACTAATATTTCGAGTGAATGCAAGACAAAAGCTTGCCCAAGCTGCCCTTGCCAGTGTCCTCAGCTTTATTGCTCGGCATTCTGTTGCAGAAGTCTGGATGCGGCACAAGTCTTCTTGCTCCTGGGCCAACTGTGAGTGGGACAGACGCGCCTGTTCCCTTGAAAAGCCATAAGCCAAGACCTCGCGGCAGACCCAGCACTGGTAAACAGCTTGGTCAATATAATCAGTGCACGCCTTAGTGGCTGACTGGCTATGCCACTCTTTCTCAGTGCAAGGTTGCAGGTTTAATTTTCCAGCTAGCTGTGGTGGTTGCATGCTGATGGGGAGCAGACTGCCAAAGCTTTCTCGCTAAGGTGCCTGGCATAGGTCGCACAGTAGGTAACTCCGCACTCTTACCCATTCACCAAAATTTTTGCATGCTCTATACTCACTCGCACTATGTACCCACACTCATCGTCACTCATTCGATGTTCATGGTAGCTTCGATTCACACTTACAGGCAGCCAGTTGTGTCTTGAATCCCATCAAACAGTTCTCTTGGACAGTCCCAGGGGGTGCCCAATTATTCACATACAGTTAAACCTCAATATAGCAAAGTCGGTAAAATTGGTAATTTGCTTCGTTACATAGAAATTTCGTTCTATTGAAATTCAACCTTCTATACAAATAAGTACAGTCCCCAGTCTATTTTTCTTACACAGGAAGGGGCCGCAGGATTTTCTGAATTATCAGGCATTCGTAAAAAGCAAACTTGAATGAGAAAACAATTCATTTTGATAAATTTAGGAGTCGGCGACGAATGATACGGTTTCATGCCGTGTATGTCGAAGATATGTTCTTGGTGGCAGTAATTAAGTGAAGCCAGTGATGCTTTCACATGGTTCTGCCCACACAGCTGATAGCATTGCTTGCACTGGGGTGACGCTATCAGGAAAAGCACCGGCAGCAGGGAGTGAATGCTTTGCCTGGCTCTCACTACAACGGGTCACCGGAAGTCAAGATTGGACAAACTCTAATCCTAAACGCACAGTGAGAGAGCTTACATGGTGCCACACCGTCTCGGCACACCCACTCTTTGCACACATGGCAGATTATATATAAAGCAGGGCCCGCGCAGCTGCGTACACGCTAAACCACGCTTACAGCCATGCACAGCCACGGCCGCGACGCGTGCCAACTTGCCCCCCCACTCCGCCCTCCCCCGCCCCCTCGCACGTAGTGGATCGCGTTACCGCAGGCTTGTTCGCCTCCCCGCTTTCCCTTTGCTTGTGTGGAAAGGTGGCACTTGTGAAGGCACCATCTTTCTTCTCTCACCCTCGCACACTTTCACTCACACTTAAAGCACATAGTGTGTGGGGCGCAATGGGATCTTGTAGCACTCGATCTTTATATGGAACATGATGCGGCTCCACTTTGGCGGTCGTTCTTGTCACGTGGTGCGGGATTTGAGAGGTGCGTTTGCAAACAGCCGCTTGTAATTCAATCATTTGACCATCTGCGTCCGCAGATGTTTCCATTTATTGTCTCAGCATTCCTTTGTGGCAGCAGTGAAATTTTATTATATTGAAATGGCATACAAACACTCTTAATTATTTTGAGGTTCTAAATACGTGGTGTTCTACAGACAAGAAATTATGAAAAATTAAATACTTCGTTATATCAAGAATTTCGTTATATTGAAGTTCATCATATCAAGGTTTAACTGTAACGCCAATCCGCAACAGTTGATGAAGGGGCTGGGCATGGTGTGGAAACACCACCTTTCTTAAAAGGACAGTAAAGGCAAATACTAAGTCAAGCTAAAGTGACAGATTAGTGCCTAAGAATCTGTAAGGTGTCAATATTGTTGACCCAAACCCTCACACCCTTCCGCAGTTGGGTGGTGGGAGATTTGAATTTCGAAAAAGGTATTCGAACCCTTCAGATGCAATTTTCTCGTAAACAAAGTCTTTTCTTGGCATGAAACAAGCATTGCTAGGTTTCTGAAATGCTATTTAAACAGTCCACGCCGACTTAGTATTTGCCTTTAGTGTCCCTTTAAACTCACACCACTCACGCTCATACTCTCTTCAACTCTCACTAACTGCCACTCACATCTGGTGATTAATCAGTCACATTCGTGCTCACCTCCACTCAAACTCACCATCACTGGCTTTCATTAATGGTCACATTAATTGGAACTCACTTGTACTGACTTCCACTCACACGCTTGGTCACTCACTAATGCTCTATCTCATGCCTTTGAAATGAGTCTGCAGCAAGTTTGAGCCAGTGTACTCATCTACGATGCCTGGGCAAGAACATAAGGCGATTGACATTTATCGTTGGAGCCTTCCAATACAGCCATGAGAGTTTCACCCAATGACAGAAAACAAGAACCTTGGAACCTGGCCTACTGTGATGTTGTTAGGACCGTCACGTTGCAGAGCGTGTGACGGGAGGAAGATGGAAGAGACGGTGCATGATGAGCAAACACACAATTATATTAGACGGCACGTAAACACGAAGAATATCTTACTAGACCCACACATACAAGGTTGTTCGTAAATGGAAAAAATGTAGTCTCACGAGGTTGCGGTTAAGTCCGGAGTGTGGTGAGGCGTAGAGTTCTTGAAGTGGAACACTCGCTCGACGAGTGATGACCGGCGTGGTAGAGCAGACGCAGCAGCACGGGGCAGGAAAAGGTGGACGGCCCACAGCTCCGTAGACGAGAACAGGCCACTCGGTCGCCCGGTCACCCGAACCTCGCACGTAGAAGCGGGTTCCAAGATGCCGGCAGGCCCGCCTGAGGCCTCCTGCAAGGCAACGACCCGAGGCGCTCCTCGTCTCGACGACGGTCGCTCGCTCTCCCGAACCTCGCGCGCAGATGCGGGTTCGAGGCTGCAGCAGGCCGTTCCGGGGTCTCGTGCCGCGCAACGACCCGAGGCGTTCCCTGTCCCGAAGACGGACGCTCGGTCAGGTGAACCTCACCGGTAGATGTGGGTTCCGTAGGCCAGGCGGCCCTAGTCATGCCGGCGTTCCAACCATCTCCGTTGCGCGAGCCCCTTTTCCTGCGCTGCACGAGCCTCCCTCGTCTTTCTTTTCCTCTTGTTGAGGCCGGCCGCAATGTCGTCTGCTCTTGCGCTCGGTAGTTTGTGGCACTTCTTCACACCTACGCAAACATCAGCGCGATCTGCTATGAAGGCGCTGCTGCTATACTTGAAAGACACGGGACTTTCTGACAAATTGTGACTGTACACTGTGTGATGTAGGACTGTACGGTGACGCTGCGTAAGACTAGGAACGCCTTTGCGGGCTCCGTGACAGTGCCCACAGAAATAGTTTGTGTGTACGTGCGTGTGTGTCCTTAGGTTTTCTTTTCTTTCCTTTTTTTTATTCTTTCTTTCTCACCTATTGCATCCCCTTGCCCCTCCCCCAGTACAGTGTAGCCAACCGGAGATAATGTCTGGTTAACCTCCCTGACATTCTTTTGCCTCTCTCTCTCTCTCTCTCTCTCTCACAGTTACCTGGTGTAGAAAATGAATTTTTCGACTAACTGCTGCTTTGAGTTCTTGTTTAATTCATTCTTGCACTGCGATTGTCTAGCTTCCTAGTTAGCTCATGTGGTAGAGTGACTGCCACGGTCCTGGGTTGGATCCCCAGACCAAGACGAATTTTTCTCCAACTTTGAAGCTCTCTACCGTGTTAAAAGTCCGGTAGATGTTTATAGTCTAGATTTGTGCAAGTGTCAATATTTTGGTTTGAAGTGCAGTTGAAGTGAATTACAATTAGCATATAATAATTTCGAAGCAAATGCATTAGAACGTCACTCATACATTTTGAGAAAAAAAAAGAAAACTTGGGAAGAAAATATACCAATTTAAAAAAGATACGACCCAAAGTCATTGAAATATTTAGCAGACTCAACTGTATCAGACATCTATGTCATGCAAAATTTTGCCTGAACTGTCGCATCACGAAACACTGATGCACGCCGCGCTGGTGGGGTTTGAGCAGCCCGAGATATGCGTTGTGGTTTTTGCAGCTTCAGCAAGCTTATGTTCACGCTGCTTGAATTTCATGTGGTTCAGCAGCTCCTTGGGGAAACATATTTTGGTACGCAGTTTTGACGCACCCACTTGGTGAGAATCGTTGCAGCACGAGGTACCGAAGTGTGTTGAGCTAGCGGGCACAAGTGGCCAATGACGCTCATTATCATTTTTCTTTTGTGTACTGTTTCAAGACGGCGACAGGAAACGAACGAAATCGGGCTGGTATGTGATACCGGAATGTTATAATGCCAAAGCTAAATGTGACACTCACTTTGCACTGCCTGCAGCAGGAAACGGCAGTGCCTTTGGGTTGTCGCCTATTAAAAGCATGCAGTATGCAACCAATGGCACTACACCACATGCGCTGTGAAACAGATAGGTGAAGATGCTTATTGCAATAGGATCGGCAGCGAGAGCTGTGAGTGTGACGTGCGACAACCCTCGAGAAGATATGCTGGTACCGAATGAGGAAACTGAGTGCATGCCGGCAATTTCACATGACACGGGCAGGTGAGTACCGTGGGGATGCTGTTGTGACAGGTGCCTACTGCTTTCAATTGGGCATGCTTCACGCCTTTACTTGTTCATATGGGATCTAGTGGCCGTTATATGTATGGTACGATTGCAGATTGGTGATGTACAAAACATACATTCCAAATGATTGTGTTTCCTGGGAACATAGTAGCAAGTAAAAAAGAAGCATATCTGTATTTGGTCACTGTTTTGCTTTCTCGATCATGAATGATGCTGCCGGGAAATCGTGCGATAGAATATCTGCTTGACTATTCTACAGAATGTTCTAAAATGTTTAGTATTCGCACGAGCTTATAGTGTTTCTTTTCATGAACCTCCCTTGATCTTGTGGGTTTGTGCCGAACTGATTTGCCATATTCACCGATACACTTTAACTCGTCATCTGATTTTTCCGTGCAGGCAAGAAAAGACATGGGTGCCACCTGTGCACAAAGAGCTTCATCACAGCACGAGACCTGCGCACACACCTGCTCAAACACCAGGGCCACAAGCCATTTCACTGCCACCTGTGCCCGGCCACCTTTCTGGCACGTGGCTACCTGGCCGACCACCTGCAGAGTCACTCGACCACCAAGCGCTGCAAGTGCGACCTCTGCCCAAGGTCGTTCATGCGCCCCGTACAGCTCAACCGGCACAAGGAACGCCACCACTCTAACGCGACATGAACGCTCTTGCGGGTTGTGCAGTGGAATGTAATGAAGTACGCCATGTTGTTTTACTGCACAAAGCAGTGATTGAGCAAATTGAGTTTAAGTGGTGGCAATGTCATACTATTATGCTACACTTCAAGTGCACACACTTAAGTTATTCCATGGCCAAAATCAGACAGGGATGGATGTTAAATTTAGCATGGTGATAGTTGGTGTAGTGAAGTTGAGATCTGCAAGATTCACCACAAGTACACAAGTACTTTCGCCACAAGTACAAATTTGTTATGTCAAGGTTTGACAGTATTTCATAGCCTGCATGTTTCTTTTCGGCAAATCGGCAAAGTTATCGGATGATTCACATAGCTGTAATTAATAGCTAAGAATTAAGTTGGAGGGAAGTGCAACAGCTCATAGCAGTGGTGAGCAGGCACATTTCCCCGGCATTTGAATGAAATCGTTTTCTAAATACAAATGTACCTAGTTAACTGCTTCTGACATAAGCAACTTTTACTGCAGTAACAGCAGTAACAATGCATAAGCAGAGCTGTCTAGGTCCAAGGCCTAATTCCTTCCATATCCACCACCATTTCTCAGTGGCTCTTGTGTTACGTTGGTGGTCCTGCAGCCACCGATTCGACTCCCAGCCGTGTGTGGCCGTGTGTCCAGCAGAGCTAAATGCAAAAGTGCTTGGTAACATGCATTAGACGTGTTGATAGGCCAAGCTGTTCAGAATAATTATGCAATTCGCTTCACTACACAGTGCAGTCAAACTTCGATATAAAGAACCTTGATTTAGCGAAATTCAGGATGTAACTCTTTTCATTTCCGAGCCTTAGTTCCATTGAAAACCATGTATTTTTCTGCTATTTAATGAAGTAATTATGTGACAAGGACTTCATTTAATGAAGTTTTCAGTCATTTCAAGCATGTACTTGGAGCCTGTATGGCTGGTAAATGTAGCAAGAAACTATAGAAATGTCAGTGAAAGCAAAAGTTATTTGCTGCATGAAAATTCAAGCAGCAAAAACACCATTGAAGCGCGAGCACTCGGACGAGGTATGCAGGAAACGCCGCTGCACCATTTGTCACGTTGCTAAACAACTTGCAGAAACCACGGGACACACGGCACCTCGGAGAAACCTGAAAGCTGACAATTTATTTGGTGCAAGGAGGGGTGGAGAAGGAGTGAACATGCAGCAACCTAAGCAAACACGTGCAAAAGGGGGAGGCAGGAGAGGCACATGTGCATCTATCAGCCCTCTTCCCCTTGTGTGCTCACCTCCTCTCCTAACCTTGCCATGAGAGCATGGCTGTCCACACACAGGCCATGCGCAGTATCTTGGAGGAAACCTGCGGCAAGTGGAAAGTGATTCGTTTAGAAGTGTTCACTGACGGGATTCTATGCACCAGGAATGTTCTGAGAATTAGTGAAATTGTACTCCTGAAATTTTAAAACCTCGAATTAACGAAATTCTCGACTTAACAATGTTTTTCGCCACAAGTACAATTTTGTTATATCAAGGTTTGACAGTATTTCTTAGCCTGCATGTTGCTTTTCAGCAAATAAGCGCCATCTGTCCACAGACATTTTTTTTTCAATTGTTTGAGTGAGCTGCCCTGGCGAACACCACAGTTACCCAGAACTCGCAACCACATCCTACATCTCTGTGTCCAGAAAATTGTGCTCGCAGTAACTGGCAGCAGTACCGGGTACCTGGCACCAGCTGTCAGCGTGCCTCCTATAACATTCTTCATGTAATATTATGGGCAACTTGCTGCTGTTGCAGCTCAATGCTGGGCATTTCGTGGCACCAGTCGTACAGAATGAGGTTGACGCTATTGTTCCCTCTTGAGGGACCTCCTCAGCACAAGTTGTCAGCAAAGCAGCCAACAATGGTTCTCAGCTCAATGCAAAAGTGGTTCCTTGAAAACAGGGATGTCATTTTTGGGTGATCACTTTCAGAGGTAGTTGCACTTTCGGGAGATTTCGTGAGACTTTGCACTGGATGTGTCGAAGTATACAGCCAACAGTGCTCGTGGCACTATGCGAAGACAGCAAAATTGCCACAGCACCAGAAAGGGCCATCAGCCCTATACGCTGGTGCATCCAAGGCTGGGTCTCCTAAAATTTTGCAAAAGTGAAACTATCTCTGAAAGTGATCACTCGAGAATACAACCCCAGGTGAAACTCAGCTTTTGCTTTTGACAACGAGGGAAAAAGCAGGCTTGTGGACAAAGGCTTTGAGAGCTGGGGAGTTTATCAGGGCAGCCAACTTGCAACATTGTTGCATTGACGCCAGCTATGCATCCTGCCGTTCCATTATGTGGCAGATTCACTGCCCGTCTTGTAAAAAATTTGGCCGCATGACCACAATGCGAAGGCGATCGACATGCCCAGCAGCAGTGTTCTTGCTGGTTCAGCATTCAATTGAAAAATGTGCAGTTGCTTAATAGTGATGCATGCTACAAGTCCGCTTGCTTCGTATGACAAGCTCTGAGTTGTGAGGGGACTAGTTTCTCAAAGCATGTGCCTCCTTTAGGACAGCTGTCTTGTTGCCTTGTATTGGCAGATTTTATGTCAGTCAAGGAAGTCTTTCTAGTCGTAGTATTCTAAGAAACCAAGAAAATAAGTGTCAACAGTGCATTTTCAGTGTAAAAAAATGTATACAGTGAAACCTCGTTAATTCGACCCTCGTTAATTTAGAGAATCAGTTCATTTGGACTTGTCCTTTGGTCCCTGCAGGCGTGCGCATCATTTAATGCAATCAAACTCCCAATAATACAGACATATTTGGCCATATGTCGGTTCATTCGGACAACTCTTGGAGCTTGACGAGCGAAGGGTGCTGCAAATGTGTGGCAAACAGTAGTTTTGTTTTGACTCAGTGCAACCGCTCCACACTTGTCATAAACATGGCGGAAGCTGTCGAGGATGTAGAACGCCGGCTACATCGCAATGGATGGACGATCTGTTGATGACCAGCTGCGTGATTGATTCAGAATGCCAATCAGTCACAAGATGACAGGAATTGCAGCTTTTGCATTGTTTGTGTGCAAGATAGAAACAAAATTTGCTGATTCATTCAGTAAATAACAGTGTGCTGACTTAGTTAGCAGTTGTGTATTGTTATCTTGATATCCTCAATAGTTTGACATTCGGTTAAGTCGCACACTTTCTTTTTTTTTTCGGTCCCCTGAAATCCGAATTAGCAAGGTTTTACTCTATAATGTTAAAGATTGGCATGAAGGTGAGGGATAAAAACAAGAAGAGATTGGCTCAATTTATTTCTTTCCTTGGCCGACACCTGTGTTTATTTTCACATACTTTTTCTTTTCTTTTTTCTTGTATCCTAGTCACTCGAGTATATTTTGTTTTGCATTGAATTTATATCTACGCACCAAACTGACTTGTATGATATCCTAGACTGCAGTGTTATTCACTTGGACGCAAACGTAATAGCATGCTAGTAATGCACTTCTACATTTGTCTCCTGTGTTGATGATGACTTGTACTACTTCATGTAACACCACCACCTTCAAAACCGTGTTTACAGTTTCCGTGCTTCCTACTGTGCCTCTCAAACCCTCGTGATGGGTGCAGACTGACTAAGACAGTCAAGCATTTGCTTTTGCAGCAGCGGCCGTTGCAGCAGGTCGTAGATAATGATTATCATTGTGTCATAATGATGATCAATAATCAGTAGGTACCAAGGCTTGCTTGAACCGAAAGCGCATATTCCGTTTTTGAGTCTAGCAACTTTTCCTCCAAAAGAACACGCTGTACGACTGCTGCCCTGATGTCGACAATGTGTGAGCACAATGAACAGCACTGGCTTATGTTCGAGGTGTCTTCTTTTTATTGTTAATTTTTAAACACCATCTGCAGCATATAGCACGATTCTACTAATTGAGCAGTATTACTCTGAGGTGTACATTATTTGCACAAGAAATGAAAATGAATATTCGAGCAATTAACAAAGTTTTCCTAATTAACACTTAAACTAGTTGTAGCTAGCAACTTTAAAAGTCACATCCTTTTGTAACGAATTGTGAGGGCGATGCCAGTTTCAAGATATGTGTTCCCAAAATTTTCTGTGGATTGCATTCGTGTTCTAATAATTTTTGAACTTCAGGGCATAAAAAGGCATTTTGTTTAAAAAGTATGTGGAACAAGAGAAACACTAAATCACTTTGGACTGATAAAGTATTCACTGAAAGGTCTATTTTTGTTAAGTTTACGACAATAGGTTTATTATGGGGGGGGCAGGAGAACATGAAGGTCAAAGTTCCATTTTCTGAATGTTGCTCCGCAACCCCGACGCTGCTATGTCACCGTGTTGCCATGGATTCCAACTTTTTTTTTTCCGCCTCATTGGCCCCTGTTGGCTTGGTGGAAGTTCCCGAAACTTGCCATATTCAGATTCGGGCTTCTTTGTAGAACAACATAGTCCATTTTTACCAAAAAATAATTAACTATAGGACCTAGCAGATGGCCACCAAAATCCATGACATCACATGTGCTTTCTCGCAGTAAGAGTGCTCTATTTAGTATTGATGAAGGGGCAGTGTGCTGCCACTGGTGAAATCATTTTAAACGCGAAAGCATTTCTATGGTTACCCAATGAGAAAACTGCCCATCCATCCCTCCTTCGCATAAGATGATCGCTTTCAAGATAGAGCCAGCCAGCGGTGGAAGAAGACGACGACGATCATGCGAGTAGTGGCACGAGCGCATCTCTGTGACCATGTGACATGTGCATTCAGGCATGCACCAGAACTGTGGAGCAGTCGTGGCTTCGGATCGGAACGTCATCAGTGCAGCTGGCGGTGCCAGCTGCAGTAGCTTGCTGGCCTCATCAGTTCATGTTGCGCTGCCTTCCACAGCAGTTGGTGTCACCGTAGCACTGTCACATTTGCCGCAGTGGCACAAGGACGACCGCAGCTGCTTAGTGAAGAACGGAAGCGCAGGAATGCAGAGTATCAGCGTGAATACAGATCATGCCGGAAACAAATGAACGACACAGAGCAGAGCAGGGAACTACAGCAACACGCTGCCGAATCAACAAACAAGAGGAATGACGCCTTGCCGACACTGCCCGATACTGACATTGCAGGGAAAGCTGCACACATTTCCTTCATTTCCTACATCTCTCTTGTCATTTCACCGCACGTCCATATTCGCTGCGGGCTCTCTATAACACGAGTGAACATTGCTTCTGTTCACCTCGCCTATGTCATCTTGTGCAGGTCTGACTTAACAGTTTGGTATTGAAACCACACTTCTCCGGTTCACAATTCTTTCAGTCGTTCTTGTAATTATACCAAATGCACCAGCGCATGACCGCTTAACACCAAATCATTACTACGAAAGGCTTACACATCACTGAGATAACTCCCTGAGGATATTCTACGTGCAATTTTTCTCTATAGTGTGTCCCTTTAACCCCTTAACTGCTGAGGCAAGGTAACTCGTCATCACAACTATTGTACTCTGGTGCCATTGATGAGTTAACTTGTGCAATTTTAGCAATTTTTGCAAAGAATGGCCAATAGATTTGAAAATTTTAGAAAAACATGGTGTTAAATATGCAGCTCTTGTAAAAATTTCACACTTCTAAACAATTTTTCGGAATTTGTCTTGGCAGTTAAGGGGTAATGTGATAGCTGGACCGATTTTGATTGTGTTTGTTTTGTTAGCATCCATAGACTGTGTTGGACATACAAACAGTCTTCAGATTCTCGTTCACACCTAAAATAGTTTATTATTTCACAATTGTTGCATGGTACAGTGCAGTGCAACATTGTCACACGTGTGTATGCTGAGCATAAAATTATGAAGGTTGGTAAAACAGTAACACTGTCTTGATGTGAAGATAGCTGAGCAAGCATCAAAAGTAGTTGCAGCCCCATAGCATATATGTTTCATCACTGCCAAGGCCTCCATGAGCAGGAAATTTGTACAGGCAGTGACCGATTTCCCGGACGCCCGATTTTTTTTAACATGCCCTATAATTCAGACGGCTTCGCGGCACAACCGCGTACCCTCCCCCCCCCCCCCCCCCCCCCCCCCCCGCAGAGTCAATGTTAAGAATGTCTCAAATTTCGGATGCAAGAACCTTTCGCCCTCCAACCTTCTGGACATTTTGCCGTGACCGCAGGTCCGAATCGGCATTAATCAAAGCCACCACCGCCACCATTTTGATTATCTCGCTGCCATGAACCAGCGCTCTCGCACCTGCGCAGATCCGCTAGCAGCCGCAGCCACCACCGCTGCAACGCTAGGCCTAGCGACTTCGACGTTCGGTACCAAGTTTTTTAGCGTTCGGTGCTGTGCTTTCCATTAAAAGAATTCACCGCTGTCACCAATGGCACCGACTCTGCCTTCGTAATTCTCGCCATTGAATTTGAGGCTTCAAAAGCGCGGCGAGTTGCATAATTCCGGTTGCCAAAAGTGAGTTTCGCCTCAGTTTAGAAGTGTTACGCGGTGAAGCATACGCGAAGTATTGCGGTGAAAGATGCTAAGAGTGGGAAGGGGCAATTGTCATGGGACACGGTATGTATTAATTATACACCCGTGCATCCGCCGTCTCCTGTCACAGTACGACCACCAATATGCCTAATAAGTGCACTGGCAGGCCTTCAGAGCTTTCTCTGACATGCCTGTAGCGATTTGCAGTAAAATGCATGCTTTCATTTTTTTCGGACTGCCCGATTTTTCGGAGGTTTTAGCGGCCCTTAGGGAGTCCGAAAAATTGGACGCTAATTCTTTTATAAAAGAAAAAAGCAACGCTTCTTTCGCGAAGTGAATCTGTATTTCGCATGAGCATACTTTAATTTGTACCATCATTGTTTATCTAATTATTCATCTAATTATTATCTTATTCTCATTGCTCCGCCGACTCTGCGTTGACTTTGGTACGATACTGGGCAGCTTGTCTGGTCACTAGTCGAGCTGCATGCTGTTCAGGGGTCTCCTGGGCACGTCTACCCTGAATGTATTGCTGAGTGCGTTCGGACCGGCCTTGGCATTTAGCAACGACTTTGGGAAGACTCGCATTGCTCTAGACGGCACTTCCGTTGCATATCTCTGCCCTTGTAGCTCGCCGTTCAGCTATAACATATCGAGAAGGACCCACTCCGTCAATATTACTTCACAGCGGTGAAGCACCAACTATTCTTGCCAAGCGCCAGTACAAAACTGATTACGCGCCTCTCCGAGCGCCGAATTATGTCAGAGGCTGAAGCCATCCGCTCCGCCCTGCGCCACTGTGCGAGTTGGCACCCCGCCAGCTGTGCCTATGACGTCATTCGCAGCAGTAGCATCATCAGCCTGGCTACGCCCACTGCAGGGCAACGGCCTCTCCCATACTTCTCCAACTGCCCCGGTCATGTGATAATTGTGGCCATGTTGTCCCTGCAAGCTTTCTAATCTCATCCGTCCACCTAACTTTCTGCCGCCCGCTGCTACGCTTCCCTTCTCTTGGAATCCAGTCCGTAACCCTTAGACCATCGGTTATCTTCCCTCCTCATTACAGGCCCTGCCCATGCCCATTTCTTTTTCTTGATTTCCACTACGATGTCATTAACTCGTGTTTGTTCCCTCACCCAATCTGCTCTCTTCTTATCCCTTAACGTTACACCCACCATTATTTTCATAGCTCGTTGCGTCATCCTCAATTTCTGCCCCATAGGTGAGTACTGGTAAGACAAAGCTGTTATACACTTTTCTCCTGAGGGCTAATGGCAACCTGCTGTTCATGATCTGAGAATTCCTGCCAAACGCATCCCAGCCCATTCTTATTCTGATTATTTCAATCTCATGATCCGGATCCGCCGTCACTACCTGCCTTAAATAGATGTATTCCCTTACCACTTCCAGTGCCTCGCCACCTGTCGTAAACTGCTGTTCTCTTCCAAAACTGTTAAACATTACTTTAGTTTTCTGCAGATTAATTTTTAGACCCACCCTTCGGCTTTCTCTCTCCTGGTCAGTGAGCATGCATTGCAGTTGGTCCCCTGAGTTACTAAGCAAGGCAATATCGTCAGCAAATCGTAAGTTACTAAGGTGTTCTCCATTAACTCTTATCCCCAGTTCTTCCCAATCCAGGTCTCTGAATACCTCGTGTAAACACGCTGTGAATAGCATTGGAGAGATCGTATCGCCCTGCCTGACGCCTTTCTTTATAGGGATTTTGTTGCTTTCTATATGGAGGACTACGGTGGCTGTGGAGCCGCTATAGATATCTTTCAGTATTTTTACATACGGCTCGTCTACACCCTGATTCCGTAATGCCTGCATGACAGCTGAGGTTTGGACAATCAAACGCTTTCTCATAAATAATGAAAGCTATAGACCGTTTCATCGGGCGAGGAGGAAAGGGCGCGCGGAGAGCCTTTCCTCCTCTCTGGCTTGGGCGATCCGGCGCGGCGCTGCTTCAAAGTATTGCTGTCGCGTGCTGCGGAACGATTTCGAGATGTTTTAGATCTTACTTTGTGAAATTTACGCCATGTTCGTTGATATAAGGTCTTCAGGGAAGACTTTCGGTGCATCGGTAACTACTGTAGGCAGAAATATGTGTTGGGGGCGCAAAAATGTGACACGCATAATCAGCCGCGGTGTACGAGCATTATCAGCCGCGGTGCGTGTATGTGTTGTTTACTATTTTGCTTATATCGATTTTAATTCAACAAAAAAAACCGGCGTCTCTGTATTACCGACATTAAATGGTAAATCAGCTCACTGTCTGATCGATTGGCGTAGGCAGTAAAACATAAGAGCGCATGCTCGTGCACGGCCAACCTAAGGCAACCACGAAACATCTGAGCGGCAGCCGCTATCAAATATTCGTGATACACTGGCATCGTTCTCACGCATTGCAAGTCTAGTATGCTTGAAATTACCATATGTCTACGCTAGCCTTTCTGCATGCGGCCCATGGCGCTGCTCAACACAGCGACCACTGCGGTTGGTGAGCCAGCACGATATAAGCTGTGTGCTTCGGCATTGCCATTTTGGCCTGTATACAGCCATAATATATGAGAGGGTTCGCATAAAAAGAATGCGATGGCTATTTTTGAGCGCAAAATTTTCGTAATACGTGTGAGTGCGTCGTAGAGAACTGAACGAACACAACCGAAAAAAAAAATTTCGGTTATCATCCTCTTTCTCTAAAAAGCAAGAGAAAAGGGGCTAACGCCGCACAACGTTTGTAAATATATAACCGCTGATGCCGTATGCTTGGACCATGCGCTATACAGAACAAAGATATCTGTAATCCAGCACCTACTACTGCTTAGGACGCTCGCGCAGTTCGTAAACGGTCGCTTTGCTGGACAAGCTTAATTCAGACTGTAAAGGTATGCTGCTATCACTAGCCAAAACTATTTTATTCATGGGTGGAAACCTCATCCATCCAACCAAGTAGTCACGCAATGTAACCTGCAGTGAACAGTTTGAACGCTTGTCAAACAGCACAGCTCCTATCGTAGCAGAACAGTACCCATGCTGTTACGATCGTCGCGTATGTTTTATGGCTCCTAAACCGCAGCTTAGAAATAGAGTATAATACTGCAATAAGGTCACATTAGTGATTGGAACATTTAGTAATACACAATTGATCTCCGAGGCTGATTGTAGGCTCAAATATGCGAACACACCATCGCGCTGCGTGTTCCGTCCACCTCAACGCCAGCAGAAATTCCGGCCATGACGCCTTAAACCACTTCAGCACGTCTCACAGAACCGTTTACCACGTAGAAGACGCGCGTCATACTAAACAGACCGCACGACCGCGAAAACAAACGCCGGAACCTACCGCCGAGCGTATACCTGCCATGCAAAAGACCGCTTTCACCCAAGCCAGTATGGCGCTGCTCATAGGCGGCGCCACTGCGTTCACAATATGGCGGCGCCTACGAAAAAACGGTCTATATATAACGGTTGCTTATATTCCGCACATTTCTCTATCACCTGATTGATAGTGTGAATATGGTGTATTGTTGAGTAGCCTTTACAAAATCCTGCCTGGTTCCTTGGTTGACAGAAGTCTAAGGTGTTCCTTATTCTATTTGCGATTAGCTTAGTAAATACTTTGTAGTCAGTGAAGAGTAAGCTGATCGGTCTATAATTTTTCAAGTCTTTGGCGTCCCCTTTCTTATGGATTAAGATTATGTTGGCGTTCTTGCAGAATTCCGGTACGCTCGCGGTCATGAGGCATTGCGTATGCAGGGTGGCCAGTGCTCATGCTCATGTGTAAAAATGACGAAGGTAGTTTTACGAACATTTAGAATTGTTTCATTAGCGATTTGCAGTCGGTGTGCCAAATTTTAGCACTCTATGCCATTAAACAAAAAAGTTTGCTCTGCTCCCCTACTCTCCCCCTTTAAGTGAAATCCACAGCACGAAGGAACAGAGACGTGAGAAAGCTGAGGCAGTGCAGAAGTGGGACAGTACAGCAACCAAAAGGGAAGAGGCAAAGTACCTGCATAGCCTGATTGGGGAGGATCAGTGAGGTACAGATTGTTTTGGGTACCACTTTTTTTTTACTTTTCAATATGTTCTACATGTTGTATAATTACTTTTGGACCCATATCCAGAGGCTATTAGTTAGTCCAGTTAATAATTACAGCATAACCTCGTTCAAACGTAGCAAAAAAATAGAGAAATAAGCTTACTGACCGAGAAAATGTATGATCCGAAGTCACTAAAAAATTTGCAGATGCAATTGTAGTTGGCATCTACTTAACACGAAGCGTTGCGCGAACTGTTGCAGCACGAGACTCCGATGCGCATTGTCATTTTTGTGGCTTCGGCAGGCTTATGGTAGCGCTTCTCGAATTTGGCCTGAGTCAGCAGCTTCTTGGATCTGTGCATTTAGGCGGGAAGTCTTGAAGTGCCCAGTCGGCGAGAACCGTTGCGGCACAAGACGCCGACGCTCCAGACTAGCAGGACCCGAGCAGCCCGGGAAGTGCGTTGTTGTTTTCCTATTCCGTGGTGTTTCAGATGGCAACGTGAAACCGAAACGGAATCGAGCTGATAGGTGATGCTGTTGCAATCTCGGCCGGGTGAGGTGGGTCTTCACTGCAGGAATCGGGAAACGACGACGAAGCCAGGCGTCGTGATGATTAAAAAAGTAGAAAACATTGTATTCACTGCATTGGTACATGGATGGGACTCTCGATCGCCTGAGCCTCGAGCAGTTCTTATTAACACGGGGGCCAGCACGGCCTTAAATAACCTCTGGCGGTCCTGTGGGGTTCAACGTCTTCCTCTGGAGCCGCCTGCCTTTCCCTTTGCCCACCCTTGGTTCCAGCTCGGGGAAAAGGGTGATGTCGTCTTGACCTTTGGTTTGTCTCTCTTCTGTCCTTTTTGTCAGCTCGTGTACAACAGGTTGGCGTCATCTTGACCTTGGTTCCCTGCGCCCATCCTTGGTGTCAGCTTGGGGAAAAGGGTGACGTCATCTTGACCTTCGGTTTCTTCTATCCTTCTATGTATAAGCTCGTGGAGAATGGGGTGGCGTCGTCTTGACCTTGTGGCCTGTCTTTGCCTTCGCCCATCCTTTTGTGTCAGCTCGGGGAAAAGGGTCATAACTCGTACAGAAAATACGGGGCTTCACGGTTCTGGCTGCCCAAAGGTGTGCCCAGTGCGTGCGTCAATGCACACGTGACAGCGCAGCCAATGGAGATAAGGTGGCACTGCGCCATGAGTGTATACAATGAGTCTATAAAATAAAGGTATTCTTATTGAATGGTACTGAGCGGTCCTTCGAGTTATGAACTCTTCGCAGCCAAACGAGTGCGTTGAGACGCTCGGCGCATTTTGATTTGGCCTATACCGGCGCGCAGTTAGAACGCAGGCGGGAGCTTTCGTACAAGGAATGCGCGGAACAGAAAAAAACATTTCACCAAAGGAACTATAATGTTTTCGTATTCCCACACGTAAGCAAAGTGTTTTGCCGAATTTTTATTTTCCCCCAGCTTGCCTTGGATGAAATTCTACCTTGTATTGGATTGTGACAATTGACGTATTCTCTCGGTTCAAACATTTTTTTTTTGTTACACTCCTCAGTAAATAATACGCCTAATAACACAGTATTTAATATTGCAAGCATTGCCTAAAGTAACAAATATATAATGTACATGCTAATCTCCCTATGAGCCCATCATCATTGGCATCAAAGTCGAAGGCACACTTCGTTTCTTTATTTCCTTCTTTCCATGTGTTTATTGGTTTATTAAAGACAATACTGAACTTGACTGTACGGGTGCCACGGGATGGTCAGGCAAAAGCTTGTGTCCAGCCGTGTTCCCTAAGGCAAACAGCGTTCCGCCAATGGGACACTTGGTGCGGCGAAATGAGCTCGATCAAAATGTCGCTGAATTTTCCCGTTTGACCTTGCTATAAGCTTCTATAGTCGCCTTCAAAATGAAACGCTTTTTTATTTATTTATTTATTTACTTTTCCTGGGTGTCATTGAGCAAGACATCGCTTGCCGCGGACACGGGAACTATTCCTGAGCGCAAGGGCGTGTAAACGACAGCGGTGTATTCTGCAAGGGTTTACATTTCACCGGGTTCGTATGTAAGCTACGAATTGCGGCCGCTGAAAGAAGCGCAAAATGAAAATTACGCACATTACACGCACTGTGGAAATCGATGTAAGCGACGCTTACGGTGGTGTTTGCATTGACTGACAATATTTCTCGGTGATGTTGACGGCATACGATAGTCGCGAGGTTATGGTAAATGTTACCGGCGTACGCCATTCATGTTTGTCCATGTGCTGCACAGAACACGCGGCGAGACAAATTTGATCGAGGCGTTGTTGTGCTCCATTCTTCGGAGCCTGCGAGACGCTTAACACTGTGATTGCCTGAGACAACACAACGCATCGTACGTAGTTGAAATGTTGGTTTGCGTGCCTATTATTGTCTTAACGCTGAGGTGCTTTGATGCGGCTTTACATCTGCACGCTGTGCATCAGTTGCCCGCAGCGACAAACTTACATTGTGTTTATTTAACGGAAACGTGCCTTACCGTACCTTGAATATAATTTTTCTAGTTTGTCCGCAACTTTAGAAAAGATTTAGCCATGTTATATTATAGTAACGTTTTCTTTATTATGAGACCCCGTTTCTATGCTTTCTGACGGCGCCTACCCTTCTCTCGCGATTATTTCATGTATACCTACAATCTGCCGCGAGCAAAGAGTGGCAATGTCGTTATTCACCCGTCTCGTGACGACGTTGAGTTTACCCTTTCAATATCCTCGCTACCATTCTATCCATCTATATGTTGCTCGTGCGTATGGAGCTAAGCGCTGCAGCTTTTGCAAAGCTGATTTGGCTGGCGGAAACGTAAATACACCGTCTAGAGAGCATTGCGTCGACAGCCAGGAAGCTCCAGAGTGCACTCTGGCAACGGACACGGAGCTGCAGAGGGAATGGTGGCGATACCGGGGGAGATCTCTTGGAACACGGTCTCGTGAACCCCTCTCCCGGGCCTCTGCCATGTACATTGTACACGTTGTCAACTACCCGCCGATGCGGCATGCCAGACAGCAGCAGCAGTTGAGAAGTCGAAGAAAAAGATGCGCTAAAGGAAGGGAGTGACACGCCTCCGCTGCCAGGCGACACCCGGCTCGGTGAACTATTTGCAGTGTGGGACCCATCTAGAATCAACTTTAGACGGACGTACGCTTGATAGTAATGATGAATTATTTTAGATAGATAAGGTATTATTGGAGAACACTAGTTGTTTTCGCGGTACTGCGTTGACCATTAAAATAGTGAATGACGATCAAAGTTTCATACTTGAGATTCGCGCCGCAAACTTATAGCTGCTACGTCTGTGTGAGGTCATGTACGCCAAATTGTTCTGTTCGCATTTCGGCCGTTTTGGTTCAGTAAAGGTTGTTGAAACTTCCTCATTCGAATCTGACTTTTTATACCACGTTGCAGTGCATTTTTTTACCGATAACAATTAAGGGATAATATTAGACAAAGATTAAGCTATGACGATTAATTGAGTGTAATTGGAAATACCTAGGCTAAATAATCATAATTTATGGCAATATAGATAGCCTAACCAATATTGACGCGTGTACTTATCTTTATCGGGCGACCACGTTTCGCCGCCTAACAAATGTAATCGCACAGCGCTGGATGCGCCTGCATGTATCCGAATTTTCTGGAAAGTTATCGATAACTTTCCAGAAAATTCGGATTTGTTGGGGCCTTTTTTGATATCAACATCCGGGAATAAGTGGATCGTCGTGGCGACGGACTATCTCACCCGCTTTGCTGAAACCAAAGCTCTACCGAAAGGCAGCGCAGCCGAAGTGGCGAAATTTTTCGTCGAGAACATCCTGCTGCGACATGGAGCCCCAGATGTCCTCGTCACCGACAGAGGAAGGGCTTTTACAGCAGAGCTCACCCAAGCCATTCTGCAGTACAGCCAGACAAGCCACAGGAGGACAACTGCCTACCATCCGCAGACGAATGGTCTCGCGGAGCGCCTGAACAAGACCCTCGCCGACATGCTAGCAATGTACGTCGACGTCGAGCACAAGACGTGGGACGCGGTCCTGCCGTATGTAACCTTCGCTTACAACACGGCGGTGCAAGAAACAACACAGATCACGCCGTTTAAGCTGGTTTACGGCAGGAACCCGACGATGACGCTCGACGCCATGCTGCCGCACGTCACGGACGAAGAGAATCTTGACGTCGCGACCTTTCCCCAGCGCGCCGAAGAAGCTCGACAACTCGCCCGCCTACGGATCAAGAACCAGCAGCGTACCGACAGCCGACATTACAACCTCCGACGACGCTTCGTCGAGTACCAGCCCGGTGACCATGTTTGGGTTTGGACCCCTATACGCCGACGAGGACTGAGCGAGAAGCTTTTGCGTCGCTATTTCGGACCGTACAAGATCATCCGACGTGTTGGGGCACTGGACTATGAGGTCGTGCCAGACGGCATTTCGCTATCACAGCGGCGCCGCTCACGACCTGAAATAGTCCACGTTGTGCGACTCAAGCCGTACTACCAGCGATAATGAACTTTGGGACTTCGCGTAACTGACCTTTGGACTTACTTTCTTTTCGTTGTTTTGTTACTTATGTTTAATAAGTGTCCTTTTGTGTTTTGCTCTCTTATATTTGTAGCATCGGGACGATGCTTTTTAAGAGGGGGGTATTGACGCGTGTACTTATCTTTATCGGGCGACCACGTTTCGCCGCCTAACAACTGTAATCGCACAGCGCTGGATGCGCCTGCATGTATCCGAATTTTCTGGAAAGTTATCGATGCTTCCATCCGGCTGTCTGTTGTCGCCGAACCTTGTGTTATCTGATTTCATCGCGTGACGCGAATGGTGTAGAACTTTGTGGAAGGCACGTGGGTCCGAAGGATTAGTCTGGAACATTCGATGACTGCTGTATAAAAGCCGACGCGCTTGACCCGCTGATCAGATTTCCGACGATCGCCGACCTTGTTCGCCGCTATCGTTGTGCTATAAGTGTAGCCTGTTCTTGTGGGCACAGGTTCGCCCAATAAAAGTTAGTTTTTGCCTTTCACAGTATCGCTACTGCGTTCTTAACGTCACCACCACGTGACAATATCAAATAATGTTAAAATAATTAGGCCTAGTTTCGATTGCTTAAGCCTAACCAGTATTAATTGTGAGTAATTTGATTACGATGACTTAGGAAGGCAAAAAAAATGGAACCTAGCAAACGTTGCCATCATACCACCACACGCGTTCGGATACGACAGGGACGCATGTGTGCAATATGAGAGGCTGGAAAAGGTTAGTGATGTTTCCCTTCGTGAATGCGGGTGACGCGCAAGCGTATGTATGTTATAGGGCACATGATCGAAGCTATCGGCCCTCGGTGGACCTAGATGCCTAGACTGTCCGCATCGTAGATTGCTTTAAAGATAGGGCTCGCGCGGCTGCGCCATACGCAGCAGCCGCCGGAGTAGAACTACCCCCCCTCAACGTGTACAGGTAAACATGAACATATCGCATTCTATCACCGCGGAGACTCGCTATCAAAACGTTGGCGTGAGGAATCTCGGCAGTAGCAGCTAGCGAAGCGACCTTCGTGTTGTCTATCGCTTCATTGCAGACTGAGCAGCAAGAACACAGCACGCACGAAGGTATCTGTCGTAGGCACACCTAGACTCTCCCCCAACGCAGATCACTTTCAATATACGGCCCGCGTGGCTGCGCAGTTCCTGCAGGAGTACAACGCCGCTTCCCCTCCCTTCCCCCCCCCCCCCCTTGATAAGACTTTTGCAGCTACTGCCCAAAGATATTGCACTTTCATGTAGGTATCAGCATTCTACGTATATTGAACAGTACGTATGTCAAATTTCGTTAGTATAGGACAATCATAAGTGCACAAGGTTCTTTCATGGTTCTGGAAAAAATTTCTTGAAATTTATTAATCTTAGAACTGAGGTTAAACAGCGCGAAAAAGACAAGGACACAAGGAAACAAATACCACAGACAAGCGCTGTCTGTGTCAGCGCTTGTCTGTGGTATTTGTTTCCTTGTGTCCTCGTCTTTTTCGCGCTGTTTAACCTCAGTTGTATGAACCAACTAGCCCTCATCAAGATTTTGTTAATCTTTTCTTGCATAGTTCCACTTATTATACATGCAGTTTGGATAAATACCGGCACTTTGTAGTCTACAAAGAGCTAAATAAGCCACAGCACGACGCATATTTTGAAAATATAATACGCAAGAAAGTGCCTTCAAATATCGCTATATTTTACAGTTGTGTAGGACATAACAAAATAAGTATAGCAGTTACACAAAACTAATGAGATATTTTAAATCTAAATAAACAACTCTATGCATGGCAGTATCTTCAAACTTGCAGTACAAATAGTAAAAATATATATATATATATATATTTTCGAGTTGCATCTCCCTTAAAGGGCCCCTCACCAGGCCCAATAGCAAATTTTGGTTATACGCTGGAAGTCGTTACGTGTCCTCTAGGGAGCGTTCTGCCGCAAAAAAAAAAAGAAAAAAAATTAAAATCGGCTCATTAATAGCCGAGATAGAAATATTACAGTGCCGCGAACCCATGATTTCAGCAGGCGGGCTCCACTGCCAATCCAGACGCTCTCTCCACTCGCCCCGTATAGGCTTCGCTAGCGAAATTCCTTCCCTGGGATCGCGTGACGCATACAGAAGTCATACCAGCGCGACCGCCTGGCCCGCCTCATGCACACCATTACACAACAACAAGGAAAAGACGCTGTTCTCAGGAGTCTGGAAGCCAAGTATCTGCCAGACACGCCAACGGAAACCCACTCGCCGTACGGGAGGCTGCCCAACGCGTGGCTCGACCGAAACATTACCATATCGGAAGTACGGGTAGCGCTGCACGAGCTCAACACCCGCTCAGCAGCCGGCTCAGATCTCGTTACAAACAAGATGCTACGCAACCTGGAAGATACTTCGATTGAGGCCTAACCCATTACTTCAATGATTGCCTGCATTCGGGTAAGCTCCCCCGACAGTGGAAAACGGCAAGAACGATCCTGATTCCGAAACCGGGCAAACCACTGGACATCGGCAACCTGCGTCCCATCTCGCTGACGTCCTGCGTGGGCAAGGTGCTGGAGCACGTGGTCGCCAACCGGTGGCAGGAATACCTAGAGAAGGAAGGCCTCTATCCTGACACGATGATCGGCTTCCGGCACAGACTCAGCACACAAGATGCCATGTTACAACTCAAACAAGAAATCATCGACAAGACACAAGACAGCAAAGTTATTCTGGGTCTCGATTTACGAAGTGCATTCGACAAAGTCAAACACTCAGCCATATTAGCACAAGTGTCGAGACTCAACATGGGGGTAACGAGCTACAATTATATTCAAGACTTCGGGACCAACCGCACGGTGGAACAGCACGCCGGAGACCTCAAGCTCCCCGAACCCAAGCGCGGCAGCACGGGTACTCCACAGGATTCAGTCATCTCGCCGTTGCTCTTTAACCTCGTCATGATCGGGGTGCGAGGGCAGTAGTGGGTACCGGCGTCCGGCATACGATCTACGCCGAGGACATTACCCTGTGGGCGGCCGGCGGCACCGACGCCAGCATCGAGCAATAGCTGCAAGCGGGGGTTACCGCCATCGAGCAGCACCTTGACGGCACAGGCCTAATGTGCTCGCCCGCCAAATCCGAGCTGTTCGTCGTCACACCGCTTCGACCGGGACGGAAGCGCGCTCCCCTTCGGGAGTGTGATCACATCAAGGTTGTGACTACATCGGCGCAACGCATCCCCGAAGTTCCCAAGATCAGGGTCCTGGGCCTGCTGCTCGACAAGAGCGGCCGCAACGACGAGACCATCAACAAGCTTACCACCAAGGCAATGTACGCCATCCGGCTCATACACCGAGTCTCTACACGACGGGCGGGCATGCGGGAAGACAGTCTCGTGCGCCTTGTCCAGTCGTTCGTGATCAGTCACATCGCCTACGTTGCGGCCTACCAAAACTGGCACGTCACTGACAGGACCAAGATCAACACGCTGATCAGACGGGCCTACAAGACGGCGCTGGGTTTAATGGAGACCACGAGTACGGCTCGGCTCTTGCAGCTCGGCGTCCATAACACCCTAGAAGAAATAGCCGAGGCGCAGCTCACCGCGCAATTCGAGCGCCTCTCTACCACCAAGACGGGCCGCAGTATACTGACGTCCCTGGGTTACAACCCCAAGCTCCCAGCCGGCAACCGTGTGAGATCACAGATGAGGCGCGGGCCCACATTTACGTGGACCCCATCCCGAAGAACATGCACCGAGAGTACAACCAAGAACGGCGGCAGGCGCGGGCCAAGGCCCTCACCGAACAACACGCCCAAGACCCGCCCGCCCGGTACGTGGACGCCGCGGAATACAAGCGGGAAGGCTTCGCGGCAGTGGTTGTTGCGGCGGCTACCGGCACCAAGACAACGGCAGCGAGCGTGCGGTGCACGAACGCCACGGACGCTGAGGAGGTTGCCATCGCTCTGGCGATCACCGAGGCCGAGTGTCGCACCGTGCTCAGCGACTCGAGGAATGCCGTGCACAACTTTGCCAAGGGGCGAATATGCGCTCCGGCGGCCGCCATCATCGGCAAGCTCCAACTTCAAGACCGCGGCAGCACCGTCCGTATCAAGTGGTTCCCGGCGCACGCCGGCGAGTGTGCATCCTCGCCGAACTACAACGAGACGGCCCATTCGGCGGCGCGAGCGCTTACTTTCCGCGCCCCCGAGAGTGACCGTTCCGTGGGTTGGTTCGAAACCAAGGACAAATTGACTAGTTATGCCGAAGTAACCAAGTGTTACCGCTTAGCTCGACGGACAATGCCGCCTCCCCACCCGGCACTCAGTCGGGAGGAGGCCGTAATCCGAAGGAAAATACACACCGCGTCAATCCTCGCCCCCGCAATGCTGCACGTGCTTCACCCAGAGCTCTATCCGAGTAGGCTGTGCGGTGTTTGTGCAGCGGGTCCGGCGGACCAATGGCACATCATGTGGGACTGTGCCAGGTTCCCGACGGCAGCTACCTCCAGGACTTACCCACCCGAACTTCAATGTGCACTGCAGTCTGCAGGCAAGGACTCACAACTATGGACCGTCCAGCAGGCCCGGGGTGCGCTCGAAAAGCACAAGCCTCATGATCCACTACAAACGGGCCCAACTGGGCTAGTGCAGAGTAGGGTATAACCCCGGGTCGACGCTTGGCCAGCGTCACAACGCGTTAAACCGTCGTTTGCCGGCACTTTATTAAAGTTATCCCTATCCTATCCATCCTACGCACCCAAGGATAAGGACACGGCGTACATTCGTGCAGTAAATTGATTAATGTTGGCTCTGCAGATCCCTGATTGGCTGTTGTATTGCGATAAGAAATATATGGACACTCCAGGCGCATTTCTGCCATCGCTGTTCCGTATAAAGTCTAAGGCCGATAGTGCGCCATATGCTGTATGCGCAAGTGAAAGCAGCCAAGGAGAGCCAACGATCGCGGCTCAGTCTGGCACTTGCGAGGGAGGAAAGCGGAGAGCAAACGCGCCGTCTTCCGTCGCGCGAATGGCCGGGGGGGGGGGGGGGGGGGGGCATGGGAGAGAGGGAAGGGGAGGCGGCGTTGTGCTCCGGCAGCAACTGCGTATTTCGCGACCGGGCTCAAAGGGAACTGACGATCACTAAAACCCCTTAAACTTCCTAAAGTAGTGCCACGCTTTGAAGAAAGCCGCCTCCTCCTCGCGCTCTCTGGCCGAGGCCGACACCATGTCACTATTGGCCTAATAGCATTACGTGGGCCCTCGCCCCGTGCATCAGCGCCATTATAGAGACTTTTAGCCTGTCCGCTATTCCGGTAAACGGGAGCGGTTAGGGCGGATTGCCGGATTTGCGGGGGCGTAAACGTGAGCGGTCAGAGCGGTGCAGCGGCCTGGTAGCGTAGAGTTCAACCAGGCAAACACAGAGCTAAAACTGCAGTAACCCACTATATCCTGCTTCGCTACCGGTGCAAAGTTTTGGCAGCGGTGTAATTGTGAACACGATTACGCCACTGTCGAAAATTTACACCAGCAGCTAACCATAATATAGTAATTAGCTTTGTGTTTGTGTGGTTGAGCTTTGCGCCACCAGCTGGCGCCACTAATCTGGCCACTCGCATTTATGCCCCCGCTAAACCGGCAAACCGCCCGCGCTTGCCGGAATACCGGACACGCTAAAAGTCTATTTTTGCTCAAGAAGCGTCTACGGAGTGGCGAGGAGCGCATGCTGGCGCCGTTGCTACGCTCGAGCAGTGTAGGCGGCGCCACGGTTGAAGAGAGAGCGTGAAAGAGAGGAGTGAAGGCGGAGGAGGAGAGTGTCGCTACTTTACGAAGTTTAAGGGGTTTTAACGATCACTGATCAATCTCTCGCGCGAAAGGGACGAAAGCAGAGAGGGTGCACAGGATGGATGGCGGCTTCTATTCCGCCAGCGCCTGCGTACTTCATGCGGCCGCGCGAGGTAGCGTGCGCCGTATCTTGAAAGCGATCTGCAGACGGCTCATACTTTTGTGCGTGCTGTGTTCGCGGCGTTCAGTTCGCGCTAAAGCGATAAAGCACAAAGGTCACTTCGCTCGCTGCTGCTGCCGCGCTTGTTGACGCGAGCGTTTTGGCAGCGAGTGTCCGCGCTCATCGAGTGTGATGTGTTCATATGTGCTTGTGCGCGCTGACGCCATGCTTCTTAATTCAGTTAGTAAGCGAATGTTTCGATGTTTATACGGCCGGTAATACTACGGTCCGCACTTCGTATAGCTGCCTACTAATTTGCTATTGCAATCGATGCTTCGCCTTTCGGGCGAACCTGGGCCTTTTTTATTCTTCGTAATAAAGCCACCTCCTGAAAATAGTTTTTTTCCCTGATTTATTCTGTATGTATTGTACGCCATCAAAGAAAACTGTCATATATCACACCAGGATACTTGACAGAATCCACGTGTAAAAATGTTCAGCTTGCGACAAAGAGATATATGCACCGGGTCCTTCAGAGTAAATGCAAGTAATTCGCATTTGTACACATTTAGAGAAAGATTCATGTTATTAGGTCCGTTATCTGGAACAAATAATTACGCTTGCAGAATTTGATACCGTGCGTCAATGTCTTTTTCACTGAGAGAAATGTTATATTTTCCGCATATACTAGGGTATGCACATCCTTATGACA
Source organism: Dermacentor andersoni (assembly GCF_023375885.2). Taxonomy (NCBI): domain Eukaryota; kingdom Metazoa; phylum Arthropoda; class Arachnida; order Ixodida; family Ixodidae; genus Dermacentor; species Dermacentor andersoni. The sequence goes on along the minus strand of NC_092822.1, from coordinate 116,119,753 downwards.
TGGAATATAGCTCAATAAAATATTAAATGTGACTGGGATCATCATCGCCCCTTGAGAAACTCCTTTTAACTGTTTTAATGCGTAAGCATTCTTTGGTGAGTCAGTACCCTAGCCCCGTCACGCGAAAAGTGTAACGCTTTGTATCTGCAAGAAAGTGCGTAATTTGCGAAGTTAGGACAGTTAATCACTGAGATAGTGTAAATGTAGATGATCGGTAGCTTTATAAGTGATAAAAAGCAATCTTAACCAAAAATAAGAAGACAATACCCATTCAGATACGTAGGGCTCCTTAGAAAAGGCATGGGGAAGCTTATAGTAGGTGTGGTCGACCTGATATTTGGGGTTGAGTCAACTTGCAATTTGTAGGTGGGCGAACTGAAATTTGGGGGTGGGCCAACTTGAAATTTGCGGTTGGGCCAAATTGAACTGTGGGATGGGTCAACTGGAAATTTGTAAGTGGGCCGACTTGACATTTGCGGTTGGGCCGACTTCAAATGATGGACGGGCCAACTGAAATTTGGGGGTGGGCCAACTTGAAATTTGGGAATGGGTAAACTTGAATTTGGGGATGGGCCAAGTTGAGATCAGGGGGTAGGCCAAATGGAAATCTAGGGGTGTGCCAACATGAAATTTGGGGGTGCGGCAACTTGAGAATTTTTATGCACCCGATAAAAAGTTGCTCTGAAAACAATAAAACTATCTGCCCCTTAAAAGCTGCGTAATCCAATCTTGTAAATATTTTGGGAAGTCCTTGGACTCAGCGGACTAACACCCCGTGTCAGCGTGCCTGGCCCACCGGAGGCGCTGCTGCACCTGCGCTGGGCTTCCACGAGGTCATCTGCTCATTCTGGTTGCGGCAGCAAGCGCACGCAATAATCAAGCTACTTCGCATCTGCAGGTTTGTCATAAGCTTATTATTATCTATTAGTAATATTACCTGTATGGCCACGGCTGCTGCCAGAATTCTGCGGAATGTATTGATCGGCGCAACAACCAACTGAGGTTAGTTTCACTAACTTTCTTTTTTCTTCTTTGTGCTGCCTAACTTTGGTTTATTGTCGAGAGAGTAGTTCCCACAACTGCAGAGCTCGCGAAACGAGGGGAGCAACTAAAATCCAAGCTTGAAATTCATATCAAACAGCATATCATATCAAGAAGCGCATAAATTAGAGCATCATTTGTTAAAACTGCTTTTCTTTGCTACGCATAACAACCGACGTATCGCTAATACAGACACTTTTTTTCTTTCTAATATGATATGCCTCCATGATCTCTCTTGCCAAAGCATTGCCACTCCTGCCTAGAATTCGAATACTGGAAAGAAGTGGCGCACAGGGACAGGACTTACAATGCATAAATAAATGAAAAGAAGTTTGTTAACTACAGACCGCTCATATTCCCCCACCCCATCGTTGACACATCGGCCAGTTTGTCCGCTATGTACCTTTCCGCACTTAAGCGGGATCTTGCACACAACAGCGCATGTGAGGTATGCCTTGGTATGCTTCTTTCCACAAACAGGTTTCCGCGGAAGTCCCGAAATGCGTGGGCACAACGCAGCAAGTTTTCGTGGCGCAGAAAACACCATAGGCCAGTACCTTTTTGCCACATTCTTCAGGTTGTGCGCAACGCTGTGAACCAAGGGCACCACTTCCGGCTCCCTTGTTCGTATAACCTGTCGAGGCATTTTTCTACCCTTCAGTTTTTGAACGAGGGTCTCTGACACAGCTGTCAAAATCGGACGACGGAAGCCAGCCGCTTTTAGGTGATGGCTTCGATATTAGCCATACGTCGGTTGTTTTGCGTAGCAAAGAAAAGCAGTTTTTAGAAATGATGCTATAATCTATGCGTTTCTTGATATGATACATTGGTTGGCTTGATGGTCAGTGCGCTTGCGCGATTCCGCTCTGCTGTGTACTTAAGTACGCGAAGTCTTCAGAATAAAATTTAGTTGCGAGTTCGCGCTTGTGCTGTTCTTGTATCTATCTTCTTTCCTGTCTTGGAATTGCGCTTACCAGTAGTCGTTTCCCTAGGTCGATATGTAAATACCATATTAAGCACCTTAGCTAGAAACCAAGTTGACATAAACATAGGAGTTTTCTCCTATTACAGTGGAACGCCTGTACAACGAACGCCTTTACAACGAAATTACCTGTATAACGAAGGAATGATTCCGTCCCGGTTCTTTACGACGAAGTTACCTATTTCAGAGGCCTCAAGCACTGTTATAAAGGCGTTACACTGTAATATTATTCATAACACAAAACAGATAAACTTCTTTCAACTTTACAAAATTTAATGTTAGCGAAATTGGCCTGATGAAGAGGCAACCCTCTCCAGGTCCTTTAAGGAACAGTATATTCTTTGCAATTTTCCACTGAAATGGAAACCATGCTCTTCTGACTGGATAATTTATAATCGTCAGTAGACTATCTTGCGATTCCTTCCATAAAATATTTGACACGACCGTAGTGACCACATCTGAGCTCGGAGCAGCCGAAGAAAGTTTCCGTATTGCATCTCACAACTCAGTCATAGAAATTTCACTGAAATCATCCTCAACAGACGGAATCAATATATAGAGAAGAACTTAGCAAGAAACATTGATTTTCCAGTGCTTTATCAATTGCCATATCTTGTGTAGATAAAATAGCGGATTTTGCGATTACCGGCACCGGAATCATTTTCCTATATAGAAGAAAGCCGATTAATGCGCGTTTGTTGTTAGGTTTCAAAAAGTCATCCTTGTTTCTTGTCATACTTAACTTTATATATCGACAGGGAACGTTTAAATGCACCGGGAAAAAAATTGCCTGACCAATGGGTTAGTAGCCATTTCTTCCAGGCGGCTTTTTTTCGTCTATAGTTCCTCGAGCAGTCGACACTACCAACTCGAAGAGGATTTATTTTTAACTGCGTCATTCGACAGGGCTCCTTTTCGACAGGGCTCCTTTAAAGCAGAAGAAATGCTGAATGCTTTTTGTTCAGAATTAGCTTCAGATAAAGAAGCCAGTGAAGAGTAAAAACTGCTTTGAAATTTACTATAATTTGAGCAAGTGCGCACCTGAGAATCTCAAAACGTTAGTGGACGTATAATACAAAACACCATCGGCAAGCAGCCGCTTTTCGAGGCATAGTCAATCGTCGACCAAAAGGAAATGCCGAAAATCGTGCCTGAAAATGTCAAATTCAGAGTGGAAGAAGCCAGACGTATGGAAAAAGTAGGGTGCCCTGAATTTTGAAAAGTAGGATTATTATCCTGTGACCAATCTCACAAGCGAGTTCCGCACGAATCTTAAGCCCCATGCAACATGATGAGAATTAGTCACGCACAAAATAGATATCATCAATAAAAATAACGCTATATATAGGGCAGGTATCATGGGCCCTGAATGATAATAAGCATTTGCGATAGAAAATGACCGACATGAAGGGAGGGTGAAGACAATTAACTAGAATTTCAAATTCAAGGAACAGTAGTGTCAGTGTTTAAATTCGCCTTGCGGCAATTTCCGGCTGACACTAGCCTGAGTAAATCATAATCTCTGGAGGATTGATCTCAACAAAACAAGCGATAATTTCTGAAATAGAAATTTTATCTGGGGCTAGAGAATTTTTTTTTAAGAATGTTATGTGTAGATTTGCATTACCAGTCAGGCAATATAAATCTATTGAGGCTGAAAAATTGAATTAAAGTTCCACTGCAATGATGTCAAAGATCTTATGGTTAGGATAGTACTGTAATAGAAAAAACTTCTCGAATATGCTCTCCTCGAAAGCACTACTAGGCGGATATGTTTCGGTATTTGTCTTGGGCATCAAACAGGAGGAGGGAGGAGGAGGAGGGAAAGAGATAAGTAGAAGGCAGGGAGGTTAACCAGAATAACGTCCGGTTGGCTATCCTACACCGAGGGAATGGGAAAGGGGGAAACAAAGATAACAGGGAGAGACAGGAGGGAAGGAAAGAAGGAAATTGCGGTGAGTTCGCTGACGTGTATGGTCTTACAGAAATTGCATTAATAGTCACAGATGGTCGCACAAGCCCGTCGTCCTTAAGAAGCACAATAGCGCCTTCACCGCTTTATGGGCCGACGGGCGATGGGGGCGGTGTTCCAGCAGCACCTGCACAGAAAGCGGCCGATTGTCCAGTTTTTTAAAAGCTTTGGCAAGTTCTTGTCTCTCAGGGGTGTAACGTGGACAATGGCACAGCAGGTGGTCGATGTTTTCTTCGGTGCCACAGACCTCGCATGCTCCACTGTCAGTCACTCCAATTAATGTAGAGTATGCCTTTGTGAAGGCAACTCCTAACCAAAGGCGACAGAGAAGCGTAGCTTCACGTCGAGGAAGTCCGAGTGGAGGTCGGAGTTGCAGGTAGGGGTTTAGTCGATGCAGTCGTGTAAGTCGTAAGTTTGGCGAGTTCCACTCGGTCACTGTGAGACTGCGTGTCAGGTGTCGAAGCTGCCTTGCGGCGTCTGTCCTCGAAAGCGGAATCGGAACGCTGTGCTCTTCATGATGTGCTGTGCGAGCAGCGTTATCGGCGGAATCATTGCCACTGATTCCACAATGGCCAGGTACCCATTGAAAAACGACCTCGTGACCTTTTTGTTGGACATGATGGTAAAGTTTCGCGATTTCGTATGTCAATTAGTCATGGCATGCGTGTCGGAGAACTGACTGCGGGTACTGTAATGCCGGTTTTGAATCACAGAATACAGCCCATTTTCTAGCTCTTTCAGATTCAATGAATTCCAGTGCTCGACGCAGGGCCGTTAGTTCTGCCGCCGTTGAGGTCGTGACATGCGATGTCTTGAAGCGCAGTGTCATTCCTCGCGTTGGTATAACCACGGCACCACCAGAACTGCACGACGTAGTCGATCCATCGGTATAGATGTGCACGTAGTTGCTGTACTTCTCATGCAAAAGAAGTAAGCTCAGCTGTTTTAGAGCAGGGGCCGGTAGGTCTGTCTTGTTCTGTAGTCCTGGAATCATTATATGTACTTGTGGACGGCTCAAACACCACGGAGGAAACGCTGGCTTGGCCACAGGTGCGTACCCTGAAGTAAACGACGCACGATGTGCACTGACAATGCCGCTAAATGTCGAGCAGGGCCTTGCAGCAGTGAGGCTCGTCAAGTGGTGGGAAGGGGTCCTAGCATAATGACTGAGATGCATACGCATTGTGTCAACGGTAATGTGCGTCGTGATTGGGTAATCCTGCGCAAGGGCAATGGCTTCAGCCGTTGATGCACTGCGTGGTAAGCCAAGACATATCTTAAGGGCTTGGGCTTGAATACTCTGAATCGTACGCAGGTTAGTCTTGCAGGTGTTGGATATTGCAGGCAGGCTGTATCGCAGGAATCCAACGAACAACGCCATGTACAGCTGTAACATAGCGTGTACAGATACTCCCCAACTTTTTCCTGCAAGGAACCTGAACAGGTGACAGATAGCAGTCAGCCGCGTTTTCACGTAATTCACGTGCGGAGTCCAAGACAGGTCTCTGTCAATTACGACTCCCAAGAACCTGTGACTTCTGCTGTATGGTATAGGTTGTCCGTTAATAGATACGCCTTAACCAGACATTCGCTTCCTCGTGAATGCCACCATTGCGCACTTCCCGCATGAAATTTCAAGTCCTTGTTCACGAAGGTAGCAAGATGTCATTGTGGCTGCCTTCTGAAGCTGAGCGCGAAGCTGAAGTCGTGTCACACCTGATGCCCAAATGCAGATGTCCGCATAGATGGAAAGTCGTATGGTGCTTGGCAGGTTGTCAACTAATCCACAGAGTGTGAGATTGAAAAGAGTCGGGCTAAGCACTCCGCCTTGGGGGACTCCTCGGCTACCGTAATGCTCGGATGTCGGGCCATTTTCTGTGTTTACATAGAATGGTCTCCTCTGTGAGTAGCTGCACACCCACATATACATCTTACCACCAAGTCCGACGGCTTCTAACCTGCTAAGAATGGCGTCATGGGTGACATTATCATAAGCCCCTTTAACGTCTAGAAACAGAGCAGCAGATAGTCGCTCACAGGCCTTTTGGCGTTGCACAAATGTTATCAAGTCAACAACATTGTCTGTTGACGAACGGCCACGTCTGAATCCGGCCATAGCATCTGGGTAGATTTCATAGTACTCTAAGTACCATTCCAGACGTGTTAAAATCATTCTTTCCATTATTTTTCCGACACAGCTGGCAAGTGCTATCGGACGGTATGAGGAAATCAAACAGGAAGCACTGTTTAGTGGGGACCGGCTACGTTTTAGATCTCGCGCATCGAGGTACACGTCAGTAGAGACTGCAAGTCCGACATGTGAAGTTGCCTGGGACCCGCAAACACTTAAAAATATCACGGCCGTCATCAGAGGGTAGCACACTGCAGTTATTGATACTGCTTGCTTCTTTCGCAGTTGGCAGCTTAAAAGTGTCAAGAGAAGTTGCTGAAGCTATATATACTAGGTTAGCCATCTAGTACTATTTAGCCGGCATAAACATTCAGAGAGGCTGCTAAGTAATCTGTCTATTACATTTTTTACTGCCTCGTCCACTGCGGTTTAAATTGTCTGTGTAATCTGTGTACGTGCATGTGTTGAACGGGGGGGGGGGGGGGGGGGGGAGATTTGGAAGATTTTGGAGGTAACCTTAAGCGGGGTCTTTTTTTTCGTGTGTGCGGAATTGCATGCTTCACATAGATCTACTATTTCTGTCGGTGTTAAAGACGTCATGTTCAATTTCAGACCAAAATATGGAGTAGAAACGTGTTGTCTCGTCATTTCTTTTATTATGTTTTACAATCAAACAGGCAAATTTCACAGCAGCTCAGTAGGACAATGATCCTCACTAGAAGTCTTCACAATCGGACAATGGTCCTACACCGGTCCTCGAAAAGAACAACGTAACTAGCGCTTGTTGTGAGAGAGATTCTAGGTTTCGATATGGCACTGGTATTATGACTTGCTCATTATACAAAAAACGAAGAAAACAAAGAGTGCTAGAGACATATGTAGCCAAATGTCTGCACCTTAGACTATTTCCTAAATGTTTAGCCGAAGCAATATTACACTAAGTAAATGAAAGCAGCAGAGTGGGTTTGAAGTAAAGAGTAAGCGCTTGCCCCGTGCAGCGTGATTATTAGCAGTATTCGTGTATTTTGCGTCATTTCAAATACGAGTACTAGATGCCGTATCATCAGCTTGGCGGCTACTTCAAAGAACAGAGCTAAGCAAGCCGCTTTACTTGGCCCGCTGTACTTTCACCGGCCGTAGTGCACAAAACACAGTTTGTGAAAGTTGCCAACGTTAAAAGAAGAGGTTGGCGATGGCACAGAATGTTTCGATTGCTTTGATCTATGTCTTTGACACCAAAGTCAACAGACAGGATTTACTGCACAAAAGACAACAACGCTTGGCGAGTTGATACTGCATAGTGACAGTATATGAGAGCAGCAAACAAATAGCAACAAGGACAGTCCTTGCCCCACTCTGTCACTGTTTTCGAAGGACTAAGACACAGTCGAACAATGACGGTTGCTGCAGTGTGGTAGCATAGTTCGTTCACTGAAACAGCGCGGGCCTTTCGTGCGGTGGGAAGTGCCTATCACTGAGGCCCGCCATCCTCGTGTCTGAGATTGAAGGAAGCCGCGACAACGTTGATCATGGCCACCACGGTTGCGATGGCGGTCGCCACGTTGGTGAGCAGCTCCACGCGTCTCTGGTGGCACTCTTTCGATAAGTCCAAGAATCCAACGACCACGAGAAGCCCCATTTGTATAACCTGCATGGAAAGGTACAAGGCTTCGTTGAGACTTCAGTGTCATTGCAGTGCCCAATGTTGTGTAAACAAAAGTGCCAGCTGCACGTGACCCGTGCGACTTAATTACTGGCTCGGTTGCGACAAGATTTCGCGAATAGGTAGGCATTTGATGCGAGCAGTTTCTTACCCTGTTTGGGTGTATTTCTATATTTTAACCCCCTATACCCCCACTCTAAGGTGAGAGCATAGCAGGAGGACTACATCAAAGTGCTAGAAATTTCTAAATGTTCCTCTAAACACAGCTTTACCAGCAGAGGACTTCCTAAATTAAAAATAATATACTTGAACGTTTTTTTCAAATATGCTCACTGTGCACGCAGAAAAATGAAGCACAACCGCCAGCGCAGTATCGTACTCAGATATAAAAACGAGAAAGAAAAAGTGGATAGGTGCAAAATATGAACTCTGTAATGTGCTGCACCAAAGGTTCGCCAAGCAAACGACGCACATTGGCTGCTCACAACCAGCCAATATTAAAAGAAGGAAATTAAATACCATAACGGCCAGTATCTAAGAAAACAGAAATAGCCTTAAAATGGAGCAAGTGTGCGCGGATCATTTTGTCCTTAATGTCTAAGTACGCGTCGCGTGGCGGTAATGTAAAGTATAAGTGTAAATTCTGAAGAAACGGAACTGTGGTGTTGTCAGTTTGAAGGCGTATGCCGTGCCTTGATTGCAGCAGATGGTGCACTTTTTTTGTTCCCCTAACTTATGCATGTACAGCTTAGCATCTTCGCAGGTGACGAGCATTTCCTGTTCGTTTTGCACAAATATTCTGCATACTTGATCACAGATTTAATCCGTAAGATCTCGAATTAGGAGCGATTTTTATGATTTAGAATAATGGGAGTGCGTTAAAATGTAACTGCTTCCACGCTTTTCGTATAAACAACTGCCCTGAAAGTGTTAATGGGTGAAAATGTAATGAACAAGTCTGTTCAATTAGTATTCCGAAGCCCACGTTATTTGCAGCAAAGTATGCCAGCCTCGCCCTTGGACCTTCTCTGCAAGAACGCTATCTTGGCTACGCTCGTAGTCTTTTTTTTTTTTAATGCGTATGGTGTAAAAAAGAACAAGACAATATAGATACGCGAACACTTCTATTTTTTAATGAACGGTCGATCCTGAGTTCGAAACAAATTGGTTTCAGATCACAGTGCTCAATATGACAGGCACATATTTACCTTGAAAGCCGTACTCAGTTGGCAGGGCGCCAAATGCAGTATGCGGCATTAGACTCTCTAGACATCTCAAAAGCTTATGATAGTGTTCAGCATGTGGTATTGCACAATCAGCTGCGTAACATTAATTCTCCGAAATGCCTTCAAGTATGGGTCGCAGAAAATTTAAGAAACAGATAACTTTGTTGCTTCCAAAGCGGCATTTCTTCAGCTATATATACGCGCAGGTGTAAAGCTCCCTTTGAAACGTTTATGCCTATTGGTTGCAATGTCTTGAACTTATGGATAAGGTATGATTCTCTGTATTTTCTTTCTCATTCAGAACGGAAATTTGACTGTAAGATGTAGTGTTTAAGTTCATCAAAGTTATGACCTGGTTGGTTGAAATGCTCGGCGATGGCTTCGGGAAGCTTTTTAGCTGTGTCCGCGCGATGTCCCTTTAATCTGACATTCATTGATTGTCCTGTTTCACCGATATATTGTTTCTTACAGAAGGAATATTCAAGCATATAAATCGCATCCGAACTTGTACAAGTGAATCTAGATTTGACTTCATGTGTATAACTATTTGCGGTGCGTTTAATTTTAATGTCACTTTGAAAGTGCCTGCAGGTTTTGCACCTGGGGCGACAACATGCTTTTATTACGGGGGAATGCTGTTGGCTGACTTTTGCGCGCCTAACGTGTCTTTAATGTTCGTGTTTCGGCGATAGGTAACCCTTGGTACATCCGGAAACGCTTTTCTCAGACGCTCGTTACTTGATAATATTGGGTGGTATTTTCGTAGGATGTTGTTTTTGTTTGAGAGTGCATTAGAATATTTTGTTATAAAGACTGGCGGTCCGCCAGATTCTGGTGTAGGCTGTTTGTTAGCTAATTCCGAATGTCTCCCCAATCTTGACGCGACATCATAAGCTCTATCGAGAACGACTTGTAGATAGTTTCTTTCTGCTGGCGTTGTTTTAAGGTCATTTAGGTGGTGAATATAATCGTTATCTTCGCTACAGATTCTTCTTATTCGTTTCGCTTGTCGGACAAAAATTTCTTGCTTGCAGTGTCGCGCGTGATGACTGTTGTAGTAGAAATATTGGTGGAGATCCGTTGGCTTCCGGTAAAGTGTCATTCTCAGTTTTCCGTTTCCATGTAGACCATCCTGTCGAGGAAGTTTATTTGACTAGGAGAGTGCTGAGCATTAAACTTAATACTTGAGTGAAAGCGATTGAAATGGCTAATTAAGTCGGTTAACGCGCTTGTGCCGTGTTCCCATATTATAAGTATGTCGTCGATGTAACGAAGATAGGCGTGGGGTTTCAAAAGGTAGGATTTCAACAGGGTCTGCTTCAAGCTGTCCCATGGAAATTTTCGCATACGTATAGGAGCGAATGATGTTCCCCATGCTAGTGCCGAAAGTTTTAAGGTAGTGAATAGAATTGAATTCGGAACAGTTGAGCGTGAGAACTAACCTAAGGAGCGATAAGTTAACTTCAGGAGCGTGCGCTTGGGGATCGATTGCGAGGGATCTTGAAACGGCTTCAATTCCTTCACTCATGGGAATGTTGGTGTAAATGGCAGAAATATCCAAAGTGACTAGAATAGCGCAGTCGGAAAGGATTTCGTTGGCGTTGATGCCGTAGATAATTCAAAGGAAGTGCGGCGTGTCTTGAACAAAAGATGGGAGGGTAGTGGGGATGTTTGACAGGTTGTGATTTAAGAATTTAGATAGTGACTCGGTAGGTGTGTTGTTATTAGACACAATAGGCCGACCTGAGATTTCTGCTGTAAGCATTGCTTCGACGGGAACTTTGTGTATTTTAGGAAGAAGATAAAAGCAGCCTGCTGCTTTGTTTTGGGGCATCATGAAGCGATATTCAGGTTGCGTGATTAGTTTCCTTGACAGGAGCTCCGCTTTTGTGCTTTGTACAGTATTGCTGTAGTCTGAAGTTGGGTTAGAGTCGAGTTTTCTGTAGTTAGTGTGGTTTCTCAGATGTTTGGAGACCTCATTCTTGCACTTTTCTATAGGCCAGATTACGATACTGCCGCCTTTGTCAGCTGGTTTTATTACAATATCATTCCTTTCTGCAAGTTCCTTAAGGATTTGGTGCCGAGCGGGGGACAAATGTGGCAATGCCGCGCTGACTCTAGAATTTCCTTTGAGATTAGCTTTATGTATAAATACAGGTCTGGGTACTGTTCGGCTTCGGTGTCCACGTGCTAGGTGGTCTAACAGAGCCTCTATCCTGCTTTCCTACGTCTGGATTATCGAAAAAGAATTCCTTGATGCGCATGCGTCTTGAAAACTCTGTTATATCTTCGTGGAGTTCGTATTCGTTTACTGTGTTGTTCGTGGGACAAAACGTTGGACGACGTTTCACGTATAGGGGCTTAGACTCTGAGATATGTCTACTACGTTGCTGCGGTGCTCTGGATCCTCGCCTTTAGCACTGTCGGTGGAGCTATGTGCTATAGGGGTTACATTAGTTTTCGTGGGTGGATCTGCAGCTCTAATACCTTTGTGCTGGTATTTATCTAGCAATTGTTTCTCCGTAGTTTGGACGAATTGTTCAAGTTCTCTTTTTTTTTCGATTCAGATAAATTTATGCTGTCCAGTTGATCAGTAATTATCGGAAGTTGTTCCTTGCAGTATTCTTCGAGAATATCAGTTAAAGAGAGCGATGCATTTTCTAGGAGAGCATTCCACTTCAATAATAGCCTGGAGGGTAAAGAACCAAGGGCACATCTAAACTTATTTCTGAGACCTTTTGGAATTTTCCTCTGTTTAATGCAGCTAGTCTAAGTTTTTAGGTGAAATCTGTAATTTGTTTGTCTGGCGGCGAGTTTGCGAGATTCGAGGAAACTACTACTACTAAATAACGACGTGTGGATAATGGCACAAATACGAATGCCGCAGCGTTGCATCACGGGTGGACGTACCGAACAAACCTGGTTTATGCTCATCACTTCCGTCCCAGTATTGCTGCAAATGGTCACGGGATTCCTAATACTTCTTTGTGCGCGGCACCATTACCTGCAGGCCAATGGAGAGTGATACCAGGATCAGGACGGGTGTGTAGAAGTCGAAGCCTCGTCCCAACTGGAGCACATGCTTGAGTTGCGCCCCATTCGCCGAGAGCAACGCCACGTCGAACAGGCCCTCGGAAACGCTCTTTTTGGCCGCGTACCAGTTGCGGTAGTTCGCTTCCGGATCAGTGACCGGTACGGAAAAAAATGGAGACGGCAGGCCCACCGTTCGGTCCACATTGTCGCCTGCCTGCATATGCGCATCGGTGTCAAAAAGCCATTCTGCTACTTGCCTTCAACAACTAGCCGGTGACTACAACTTCGCCAAAGGGAACACCTTTGTTCCCAAGCGTCGCTTGTAGGCAGGATTGCTGCAGCACTGCGTGACGTGCGTTCGTTCCTGGTACAGTGATGCGCGAAAGCTAGCCCGTCTGTGTTGAGTGCGTCTGATTAAATGGACGTGATCAGCTTTGCAAATCGGTGACCCTAACTTTTGGAGCCATACGGATAATCAATCGGGCAGTGATATTTTCGCCACACTTAGGTACCAGCGACCTTTTCATTGGGCACTTCTTTCCTTTACCCGGCTTTAGGTAGTTTCCTTTGTTTTGTATTTCGCTTTGATTGCCATGAAGCACAACTTCAGGATGAAATAAAATGTAAGCGTTGAGGCCAGTTTCATGCAGATACAAAAAACAAAAAATGCGACTGACAGAGCTTGTTGTCCATGATCCATCGTTCGCACTCTTCAGGTTGGTCAGTTCCTAACGTTACACCTACAAGTACGTTCTTTTAGACTGTATTTGTGCCAGAGCGCGTCGGAAGTAGATGGCCGGCATCCGCTGCCTGTAAGGGTATTTTCCATGCCTAACCCAGCCTAGCCTGCTCCCGCTGGCTTGCTCGTCTTGCCTCTTGGCTATGCTTTACTTGCAGTGTTATCACCCAGTAAAACATCTAGCGCCGTCGTAAGGTCTCGGAGTACCACGCACGCGAAGCGTAGTTCGAGCAGATAATGTTGCTGCGGATTCGTTCAGTAGTGCTACCAGTTGTCAACCAAATTACCATCGTATAGTTTACCAGTTCCACAAAACGTCTAATTACCAAGGAGCATCGTATCATTGAGCTAGAGTTTATGTTTCCTCAAAAGGGTGCACCCTGTCTGAGATCACATTACTTGTGTGCCAGTGCTCGTGCATTTTCAATGCCTCTTCTCGCGTTAAGCTACACGCTCGAGGTCAGAGATTTTCGGCACGCCTTTACAAGTAAACGTGTGCCTGTAGCTGGCCACCTGCTATTCGTTCTCCTTGCAGGACTACGAGATGAACTATAGGCGCAGAGTGGGAGAAAGTGGCTAGAATGTATGATTAGAAGTGAGGACGGGGCCATCACTCAGCCGTGGCTCGCGTTCACAAAGTTCTTTAAACTGACGTTGCGTTATGTAGTATTCGAAAAAATAGCAACGGGCTGATAAAGCGAATGCCATAGTAACATATCAACATTATCGAGACCCACTGATCGCATGATCGATAATTAATTTATTATGTGGCCTATGATCACTGCATCGGGACTGCGTAGGAAATTCATTATCAATTCCGCTACGACGGTATTATCGGCTGCTTTTCTCTACAATATCTAAATTACTATAGGCAGCACATATTTATCGGTAATTCAGACTTTATTGGTGACTGAGTTATCTTGCAGCATGCGTTCTGTGATACTGCGATGAGCTTTCTCCCTGCATATTGCGCTCACCGAAATATCGCTGGCCAGCAATATCAGTAGATAACAAGTATGCGACATATGGGTTTAGGCAAACTGAAAGGAGCTGCATGTTAAACACTGCCCAACCACCCCTTCCTCCGCATGGGCATCTGGCAGTATTATAAGACAGCTGGGAAAGTGAGTGGCTGTTGCATACAAAGAATACAAAAATGAAAATAAAATAATCTTAATTTACCTGCAATTAAACCCAGACTAACGAAAGAAACCTGAGGATTCCAGAATGTTAAGGTGGCATGTAGATTGTGCACTTTCTCGGTAATGCGAGCCTTGTCGCTATGAGTTCCTTGCATGTATAGGCCACCTTGTGCAATTACTGTTTGTCAACATGACGTGCTTCTAAATATGAGCTGGAAGCACATTTCAGAGAATGAAGTATTATGTGTGTGTGGCAAACGTTCAGAAGAAAAGTGTTTTCACACGTTATAGACAGTTAAGATATTTGTTCCTTTGCGACCATCAATGATCCATGTAATTGAACTTTAGAGTTCGTGAGAAGTATCCCCATATATGACTAACTGCAGCAGTACAACAAGGCTGCGCATTCAGAATGCGGTGATGTCCCTACCAAAAGGTGGATTTTTTTTACATATAGATTGTGCACATGGAGAAGTTAGCACTTATGCTCTGGAAAACATCTGCTTGGAAGACCGTGTGACGCTTTAAGCAACGTCAGTATGTCATTTTACTCTTTTAGTGAGGCTGCGAAATCATCTTTTTCGTACCAGCCTGTTTCAATTAACATGCTATTACGTAGCCAAAAAAATATGAAATTCCTGCAGCATGAACTATGGGTCAAAACGCTAGGTCATATAGAAATGAATTCAACAAAAGGGGACACTCGGCGAAAACTGGCAACAAGAAACACGTCATGCCTATTGTTAATCCCATCCATTAGTTGACGCGAGCATCGGAAATAAAGAATGTGAAATTAATTTACAGACGTTTTATTTTTTAAATCTTTCCCACTAAAACTAAAAAGTTTTACGTATGAATGAACTGATACATTGCGACTTATTTTTCTTGCGCTACCTAGCAACAAGCTAACGGCACGCCAGGCGCGACAGATGCATGCGTCATCATCATCAGCAGCAGCCTGCTTAAGCCCACTGCAGGGCAAAGGCCTCTGCCATACTTCTCCAACTACCCCGGTCATGTAGAAATTGTGGCCATGTGGTCCCTGCAAACTTCTTAATCTCATCCGCCCACCTAACTTTCGGCCGCCCCCTGCTACGCTTCCCTTCCCTTGGAATCCAGTCCGTAACCCTTAATGACCATCGACTATCTTCCCTTCTCATTACATGTCCTGCCCATGCCCATTTCTTTGTCTTGATTTCAACTAAGATGTCAATAACTCGTGTTTATTCCTTCACCCAATCTGCTCTTTTCTTATCCCTTAACGTTACACCCATCATTCTTCTTTACATAGCTAGTTGCGTCGTCCTCAATTTAAGTAGAACTCTTTTCGTAAGCCTCCAGGTTTCTGCCCCGTACGTGAGTACTGGTAAGACACAGCTGTTATACACTTTTCTCTTGAGGGATAATGGCAACCTGCTGTTCATGAAATGAGAATGCCTGCCCAACGCACCCCAGCCCATTCTTATTCTTCTGATTATTTCAGTCTCATGATCCGGATCCGCGGTCACTACCTGCCCTAAGTAAATGTATTCCCTTACCACTTCCAGTGCCTCGCCATCTATCGTAAACTGCTGTTCTCTTGCGAGACTGTTAAACATTACCTTAGTTACTGCAGATTAATTTTTAGACCCACTCTTCGGCTTTGGCTCTCCAGGTCAGTGAGCATGCCTTGCGATTGGTCCCCTGAGTTACTAAGCAAGGCAATATCATCGCCGAATCTCAAGTTACTAAGGCATTCTTCATTAACTCTTATCCCCAATTCTTCCCAATCCAGGTCTCTGAATACATCCTGTAAACGCGCTGTGAATAGCATTGGAGAGATCGTATCTCCCTGCCTGACGCCTTTCTTTATTGGGATTTTGTTGCTTTCTTTATGGAGGACTACGATGGCTGTGGAGCCGCTATAGATATCTTTCAGTATTTTTACACACGACTCTTCTGCACCCTGATTCTGTAATGCGTCCATGACTGGTCAGATTTCGATGAATCAAGCGCTTTCTCGTAATCAATGAAAGCTATATATATAAGGGTTGGTTATATTCCGCACATTTCTCTATCACCTGATTGATAGTGTGAATATGGTCTATTGTTGAGTAACCTTTACGGAATCCTGCCTGGTCCTTTGGTTGACAGAATTCTAAAGTGTTCCTTATTCTATTTGTGATTACCTTAGTAAATACTTTGTAGACAACGGACAGTAAGCTGATCGGCCTATAATTTTTCAAGTCTTTGGCGTCCCCTTTTTTATGGATTAGGATTATGTTAGCGTTCTTCCAAGATTCCGGTACGCTCGACGTCATGAGGCATTGTGTATACAGGGTGGCCAGTTTTTCTAGAACAATCTGCCCACCATCCTTCAACAAATCTACTTGCACTTGATCCTCCGCAGCTGCCTTCCTGCTTCGCATAGCTCCCAAAGCTTTCTTTACTTCTTCCGGCGTTACTTGTGGGATTGCAAATTCCTCTAGACTATTCTCTCTTCCATTATCGTCGTGGGTGCCACTGGTACTGTATAAATATCTATAGAACTCCTCAGCCACTTGAACTATCTCATCTATAATAGTAATGATATTGCCGGCTTTGTCTCTTAGCGCATAAATCTGATTCTTGTCAATTCCTAGTTTCTTCTTCACTGCTTTTAGACTTCCTCCGTTCCTGAAAGCATGTTCAATTGTATCCATATTATAGTTCCCTATGCCAGCTGTCTTACGCTTTTTGATTAACTTCGAAAGTTCTGCCAGTTCTGTTCTAGCTGTAAGGTTAGAAGCTTTCATACATGGGCCTTTCTTGATCAGATCTTTCGTCTCCTGCGATAGCTTAGTGGTATCCTGTCTAACGAAGTTACCACCGACTTCTATTGCAGACTCCTTAATGATGCCCATAAGGTTGTCGTTCATTGTTTCAACGCTAAGGTGCTCTTCCTGAGCTAAAGCCGAATGCCTGTCTTGTAGCTTGATCCCGAATTCATCTATTTTCCCTCTTACCGATAACTCATTGATCGGCTTATGTACCGGTTTCTTCCTTTCCCTCCTCAAGTCTAGGCTAATTCTAGTTCTTACCATCCTATGGTCACTGCAGCGCACGTTACCGAGCACGTCCACATCTTGAATGATGCCAGGGTTAGCGCAGAGTATAAAGTTTATTTCATTTCTAGTCTCGTCATTTGGGCTTCTCCACGTCCACTTTCGGCTATCCAACTTGCGGAAGAAGGTATTCATTATCCGCATATTTTTCTGTTCTGCAAAGTCTACTAAGAACTCTCCCCTGATATACCTAGTGCCTATGCCATATTCCCCCACTACCTTGTCTCCAGCCTGCTTCTTGCCTACCTTAGCATTGAAGTCGCCCATCAGTACAGTGTATTTTTTTTTTACCTTACCCATCGCCGATTGCACGCCTTCATAGAAGCTTTCGACTTCCTGGTCATCATGACTGGATGTAGGGTGTACGACTTTAAATTTGTACCTCTTATTAAGTTTCACAACAAGACCTGCCACCCTCTCGTTAATGCTATAGAATTCCTGTGTGTTACCAGCTATATTCCTATTAACCAGGAATCCGATTCCTAGTTCTCCTCTCTCTGCTAAGCCCTGGTAGCACAGGACGTGCCAGCTTTTTAGCACTGTATATACTGCATTTGCCCTCCTGGGTCAAGGTCGATCCAAACAGGACGCGAAGCTTCGGGTGAAAATCGGTTCAGTACACATTGTCACCGGCATCAGCAAGGCTGGTTATGGGAACAGCGATGAAGCGCGACTATGTTTGGAGGGAACAAACATTGGGAAAGAAAAAAGCGTTATTTTTTTTTTTAATTCAAGCGAGACCCAGTTAGATTCATTCAACGAAAATAATATTCCAGGTCAATTTTTTTTTATATTCGTGACTAGTAAAGAAAGTACAAGTTTGTTTAATTTTATTGCTATTAATACATTTTTTTTCAGCGCCCATCGTTACAGGGGGCGATGACGCCGCTATCAATTGCAATGCAATGCAGCTCTTCAAATGTGCAGAAAGGCGCGCTCGTAAAGTTCACCTGTTGAAATACGCCCCTAACACGTTGGGTTGTTTTGCTTGTCGACGTTTGTCTGAATTTGGTGACGCGGGTAGCTTCATCGCTTTTTAACCTGTTCAGTCAAAAGTTGTTAGTTGCGACCGCCAGATGACTGTTTTAGCTGTTTTCGTGCGACTGCGCTGGACTACGGGCTTGGCGTCCGGCGATTGGACCAGCACTCTACACCTAAAGCTATCGTTGACCTCCAAGGAAAGTACGTTCTGTGCACGGGCGCGATTTCGACAGCCGTACGGCTGACCTTTTCCTGCATCGCCTTCCACGCTGAAAGCTCGAAACGCCCATCAAGTCGAATGGTGGGGTATTTGAATATATAGCGCTAAAGGTAGGTCACCAAAACAAGTTTCGCACCTTCTAAAACGAAATGACGTCACTTCTGTTTTTAACGGACATGGCGTCACATTCTTTCTTCCTCCGGAATTGTTCCCTCCTCATACAGATGGCGCTAAGCCTCATGAACCGCCGATGCACTACCGTGTTTGGAACGTATGGGCTCCTATGGAGGCTTCGCTACCAGGTACATTTACTTTGCATGCGTTATGCGCCAGACAGGCCACCGAAATCAGCGAGGCAGGTTGGGCATGTGAAGTTCGCCTGTTCGACGACCCGTCTCTTTTGGATATAGCGTGTTTATTGGACTCCCGTCATATTCTTGTGTTCCTTCTGCACTTCGACCCTGCACCACTGCACTATTTGACTATGGCATGGAGATAAATTTGGTTTGACACTCTGCAACGCATTTCAAGCAATTTTGGCTTTTACGGCACGGAACCGAGACTTGTGACGCAGTTAGCGAAAAACAGCTCGGCCGTCCTGGCGTAGTTAATTTGCGTTAATGACTCGTACTGGGAGACGTTTGCGACGCTTTCTATGAGCCTCAAGATTACTATGACTTATTTCAGTAGTTTTTGCGCACGCTCGCCGTACCCGGCTTTGTGACGCAGTTAGTGAAAAGTACCTCGCTCCTGTGACGCAGTTTCGCAGTACTGACTCTTACCAGGACGAATTTTGGCGCTTTCTCTGACCCACAACATTATTATAACTAAGTTCGTTACTTTTCGAGGTACTTTTCAAGCACAGTGGCCGCGTCCGGCGTTGTGACGCAGTTAGCGAAAAGCAGCTTGGCCGTGTGCAGCGGTTTCGCGTGTACTGAATCTTACTGGGACAAGTTCCTGACCCAATTTCTGACCCACAAAATTATTGTAATTAAATTCGTTACTTTTTAGGATACTTTTGAGGCACGCTCGCGCGCCTGGATTTGTGACGCAGTCTGCAAGAAGTAATCCGGCTGTAGTGGCAGTTAGCTGGCGTGCACAGAATCTTAGTGAGAAATTTTTGACGCTTTATATGGTCCCGCAACATATACCTTATTTCGGTACTCACGCTTGTCGAAGACGCGATGTGTGATTGCCAAGAACGATAACATTGCATCGTGTTGCTTGCGCCGGCAGAACGCACAAAAGATAACGTCGAGGAGCTCAAAAACCAAGAACTTGAAAATTCTGTCTTCTTAACGACTGAAAGCTGGCTTTGCACCCACGCATCTGTCTTGAGTGCGAGTAGAAGACATTCTACGAGCGTCTAGCATGGTCTGGCTGAGAGCCTGTGTTGTAGCCACCTGTGTATATAGCGCACTATCGCGTCCGCTGAGGCCAAGTTGTTTTGGAAACGCGCAGTCGTCCTTGCATTTGTGCCCTTAAAGTGCAGGAAATCATGCCCGGGAATGGGAGGAATGCTTGGAAATGAGATGTTTTCTTCATAATTAATAGTACTGCTTGGAATGAGTCAGGTATTTTCGACGCCATGTATGTAAAAGCGAATTGCTTTTGTTTGCATGTCGCTCATTCAACACGTTCGCACGTTTTTCCTCTACACGCAGTATTTCTATAAGGTCTAAATACCACAATTACATGCTTGTAATTTACTTTTTTCAGCTGATGCCGTCCGGTGGAGCTTCGTACGGGAACTACTGCTGCTTACCTGGTGCCACAACGTTGGATGAACGCACAGAAAGCCCGGGTAGAGCATTTATATAGAGCGAAATAAAAGTTTCCTCATTTCACAAAGCGTTTTGCGTCTACTTTACGAAATTGTACGTGGCACAGATTCGACGGAGGCTTGTAAAGGTCGATCGCAATCGTTTTAATTAAACGATTCCGCAATAAGACCGCGCGCGATTGAGCAGCAGAAGAGAATAAAAAAGCGCAGAGTAGCGCAGCACGTGCCAGCGGTCGTTCAAAATGCACGCGCCCAAAACCGAAACCGGGAGGAGTTTGGTGCGCTTCAGTCAATTCGGCCGCTGGGCTCTACGGGAGTGTCCGCTCTTGTTGAATGTCTCTCTACGGCTAGACCCTTTGACGTTCAGTTTTGGCAATTTGAAAACTTGTGCACCCTATGGGCACCATACAAGCTAATGAAAAACGATGATGACTGGAAAACGTCTAAATTGAGCGGAGCAATCAGTGCCCCGGCTTCAACAGCTACCACTTTCATATATGATGCTCGCGACCCATGACGACGTGCGTGCTCTTGCCTCAGGACGGTAGTGGGAACGATGCTTGTGTTACTGGTGGTAAACAATCGAAGGTATCATTATCGAGACGCCTGATGCTTTCCTGGTGGATACTGAATAAAGGTAAGACTTGGTCAAGAGCTTTAATAGTAATTACTCAAGCCGAGTACTCAAGTAATTACTCAAGAATTTACTCAAGTAATTACTTTAATAGTAATTACTCAAGCCGAGTACTCATGCCGAGTACTCAAGTAATTACTCAAGTAATTACTCAAGCCGAGTAATTTGGGGTTGTTTACGTGAAACAGCCTATTTGCTACAAAATAAAAATTTTTTGTTCTTTCCAACTGCCATGTTATGATACTCTAGGGCCTAACCAAAGCTGGAAAAGAAAACAGAATAAACATGGGTGCCCCGATGCAGCAGCGGAACTTTCTACATCACAGAAGTCAAATGCTGGGGAATATTTCACCAACATTAAACCGAGAGCAAAAGAAGGGCCTCACCTGTTTCGGCGCAGCCTTCACGGATGCCAGTTCAGTCATGTCCATGATTATCAATACAGGCACTAGCCGCGCTTCGTAGCGCAACAGAAAGTGCCAGCGATGACTGCGTCTAGCAGTTAGTCGTCGCAAAGTGCAAGCGATTTTGTGTGGGCGCGATGCCAAAGGTTGTGAACAGGTCGAAACAATGTACCGTTTATATTTCTGCTATTGTTTACGGGGCACAGATCACTACCGCGTCACGCTCTTGGCATGCCCGCTATGTTATGCGATCACTCGCACATGCACGGGAGATAACGTCTTCTCTGGGGCCTGCGCAAACACTGAGGATGTGAGCCACTTGTACGTACGGTGAAGGCCGAATCGCTGTCGTTCAAACGCCGAAAATAAGCATTTTGTTATCGGTTGCCTAAACACGCACTGCATTATAGCTGTATCTAAGCCTTCCTTCGGAACCTTGCTCTTATCTACGGTAGGTGCCGTTCGAAATTATCGCTGTTATCGGCAAAATGATACGAGCTGTATAGTTGGGCCTGCTGATGACATTTCAACTGCATCGCTTCCGCAGTCGCTTTTGCTTGCTCTCACAGTGGCATCGCACACACAGTCATTAAATCTTTGTTTTTTAACGTCATTAGCGGCAGGCACGATGCACTTAAAGTTGCCCAAATCTTGCATAAACTCAACTGCACTGCGCCGCTGCGAGCAAAATATTGAATACGATGGCGCCAAGAAAAATGTATATTTATTCTAGTACAGCTCCGCTACATGGAATTGCTAAAATAAATTGCATTAGTGCAACACCCGCACGTATAGTCTCAACCACTTGATTTCAGTCGGCATGCCCAGGCTGCAAAGATGTACATATTTTTTTCGAGGCAGCAGTAATCTGCAAATTTTGCTCTCGACTGAACATCACAGCGCAGAGGGGCTATTATGTCGCTTATGTCGCTTAATATCTCTAAAACCAAGTTCATGTCATTTAACGGCCGAAAGTCTCGAATTGAAAACACTTACTTCATTAATAACCGCACGATTGAGTCTTCCACTTCCTACAAATATCTTGGCCTTCATTTCCAGTCTGACCTAACATGGCATCACCATATAAATTTAACCCTGGCAGCTGCTAACCGTACTCTTGGAATACTTAAACGAACCCTCAAGCAAGCGCCACCACTCGTACGAAAACAGGCATATACCACAATCATTCGCCCGAAAATTGAATATGCTGCGGCAATTTGGGATCCCCATCAGGTATATCTAGCCTCTAACCTTGAAGCCCTGCAGAACCGTGCTGCTCGATTTATTTTTTCAGATTATTCTACATTCACCAGCGTTACATCTTTAAAAAATCGTGCCGGTTTGCAATCCTTGAGCCTTCGTCGAAAACATTCCCGCTTATCACTATTTCATAAACTTTTCCACCATTCCTCACTTCGTGATGATTTCTTTCAGTCACCGCCGATTATCTTTCCTCGCCGCGATCACCCTAACAAAGTAAAACGCATTTTGTGTCGGTCATTAACTTTCGCTCAATCCTTCGTACCACGCACTATCATCGATTGGAACGATTTACCCTCATACATAGCCATGGAAACTGACATAGCCAAATTTAAGGAAACAATTTGCACTACTGTGAGAAGCTGCTAAAATGTTGTTTCCTTATTCAGTGTGTTTCCCGGATAATTTTTATGCTGTGTGATGTGCTGCTTGCTCCTGACGTTTTTATGTAACGTTTTTTTTTTTCTTTTTTTTTTCTTATGTTGACTACATTGACTTGTTGAACGAAAACAAAAAAAAACGTCTTCTAAATGTTTTTCTTTTTATGTATGCTGTACCTGAATGTACACTTGCTTTTCTTGTAGCCCCCCCCCCCCCCCCCCCCCTATGTAATACCCTCCTTCGAGGGCCTTTAGGGGTATTGTAAATAAATAAATAAATAAATAATGAAACCTTATTTTTATATATATCTTGTCCTTCAAGCGCAGCTGGCTTAAAACAGCTTTCGCAATAATGGTCTGTTCATTAGAGCTACTCAAAGCAGCCCTCTTCAAACCTGTCATATAGTCAGGTAAATGACGCAATTAATTTTACACCTAACCGCAGCAAATTCGTATAACGACGTAAATGTCGATCGGGAGTTGTGAGCTTGTGGTCCTTTCTTTTTGCTGCCCTAGAAGAGACTTCATAGTTAGATAAACGGCCACAAGCCGCTCTGGCCTCTAGCTTTTCTTTCGTTCTTTCTGCGTTCAGACCTTGCCTATAAAACAAAAAGAAATTAAAGTAAAATCAAACCTCGAAAGTCGTAGTACACCGATGTGAAATCTGACTGAAATATGCGGCAACGTTAAAGAAAGGATATATTATATGTTATTATGTAACCATCCAAGGAATGATACACAAACGCTAGCCTACCGGCGCTTGAACACACAGGCCAAAACTCATCATCCTCTCCGCCACTCCTCCCTCCCCTCCCCCCCCCCGTCGTGTTACCAACAGCCTATATTTACTTGTTTGTTTCTTTATCTAGTCATTTGCTCAGAAGCCGTGCTTTACTAATTTACTAGTATACTCATTTGAAAAATATCTCCTAGTAGTGACGGTGAAAAGCGGTCACCAGAAAAATAAACAGATACGCGTGTCAGTGCCCCCCTCTCAAAAATCATCGTCCCGATGCTACAAACATAACAGGAGATCGAAAAAGAAAATTAGAAGTAATAAAAAACGAAGTCCAAAGTGACACAGTCCAAGAATAAGTCCAAAGTTCAGCAATGCAATCTCCTAAAGTTTGTCAGCGCTGGTAGAACGGCTTAAGTCGCACAACATGGACTAGTTCAGGTCGTGAGCGGCGCCGCTGTGATAGCGAAATGCCATCTGGCACGACCTCATAGTCGAGTGCGTCAATGCCTCGGATAATCTTGTAGGGTCCGAAATAGCAGCGTAAAAGTTTCTAAGTCCACGGCGGCGTATCAGGCTCCAAACCCAAAACGGTCCCCAGGGTCGCATTCCACGTATCGTCGTCGAAGGCTGTAGTGCCAGCTGTCGGTCCGCTTCTAAATCTTGATGTGCAGGTGGGCGAGCTGTCGGGCTTTTTCGGTGTGCTGGAGATAGACGCTGACATAGAAATTCTCTTTATCAGTGACGTACAGCAGCATGGAGTCGAGAGTCTTCGTCGGGTTCCTTCCGTGAACGGTGTCATTTGAGTTGTTTCTTGCACTGCATTGCTATAAGCAAAGGTTACGTACGGCACGACTGCACCCTACGTCTTGTGTTCGACGTCGACGTGCACAACTAGTATGTCGGCGATGGTCTTGCTCAGGCGATCCATAAGACCACTCGTATGCGGGTGGTAGGCAGTTGTCCTCCTGTGGCTTGTCTGGCTGTACTGCTTGGATGGCTTGGGTGAGTTCTGCTATGAAGGCTGTTCCTCTGTCGGTGATGAGGACTTCGGGGGCACCATGTCGCAGCAGGAATTACACGACGGAGAATTTCGACATTTCGGCTGCGCTCCCTTTCGGCAAAGATTTCGTTTCAGCGAAGCGGGTGAGGTAGCCCGTCGCCACGACGATCCACATATTTCCGGTTCTTAATGTCGGAAAGCTTCCCAACAAGTACATCCCGATCTGCTGAAATGGTCGGCAAAGAGGCTCGATCGGCTGTAGTAATCCTGCTGGCCTTGTCGGTGGTGTCTTGCGTCGCTGACAGTCTGGGCATGTCTTGACGTAACGGGCGACGTTGGTGGTCAGGCGCGGACAGTAATACCTTTCCTGTGTCCTCGATAGCGTCCAGGAGTATCCGAGGTGCCCAGCTGTCGGATTGTCATGTAGGGCGTGCAGAATTTTTCGATGCAGTACTGAGGGAACAACAAGGAGGTAGTTGGCGCGGACTGTGGAGAAGTTCTTTACGAGTACGTTGTTTTGAATCGAAAACAAAGACAATTGTCGCTTAAATGCCCTGGGTGTTCCTTTCCAAATACTCGACTAAGCTTGTTAGCTCCGGGTCTGCTCGTTGCTGTTCAGCGAAGTCTCCCGCGCTTATCACTCCAAGGAAGGTGTCATCATCGTCGGTGGCGGGTCAGTGGGCGCGTGATAGGCAGTCGGCATTAGAGTATTTTCGTCCGGACTTGTAGATTACAGTGATGTCATATTCTTACAGTCTGAGGCTCCACCGCGCCAGGCGTCATGAAAGGTCCTTTAAATTCGCTAGTCAACGCAACGCATGATGGTCGCTGACGACTTTGGATGGCCTGCCATATAGGTAAGGACGGAATTTTGCTGTAGCCCAAATGATGGCGAGGCATTCTTTTTCGGTCGTGGAATAATTGCCTTCCGCTTTTGACGGCGACCGGGTTACGTAAGCTATGACCCGTTCAAGTCCATCTTTCCTCTGGAGAAGGACGGCACCGAGGCCTATGCTACTGGCGTCAGTGTGGATTTTTGTATCGGCGTCCTCATCGAAGTGCGCAAGTACCGGTGGCGACTACATGCGTTGTTTTAGTTCTTGAAATGCGTCGGCCTGAGGTGTTTGCCACTTAAACTCGGCATCACATTTAGTTAGATATGCCAGTGGCGCAGCAATGCGTGAAAAGTCCTTGACAAAGCACCTGTAGTATATGCCGACGACATAACCATATGGAGTGCCAAGGGCAATGTAGGACAGACAGAGACCAGATTACAGGAAAGTTTATATGTTGTAGAGAACACACTGAAAGACATGGGGCTGAAATGCTCGGCAGCCAAATCAGAACTCTTAGTCATTATTCATCGCAGAAAAGGTCGTAAACCAAGAGGTTACATTCTGGAAGATGAGCCAAGAGTGTGCTTATACACTCATGAAGGATCCGCAATCAGGCTAGTTGAAAAAATCAAGGTTCTTGGGTATCACATAGACGGAAACAATACTAACTATAGAACAATACAACATATCTCGAATAAAACAGATGAAGTCATTAGGTTACTAAGGAGAATTACCAATAGACACAGAGGCCCTAGGAGAAGACAGCGCTTTGAGGCTAATACATGCCTTTGCTCTCTGTCACTTCACTTATGTGGCTGGATTATTCAAATGGAAGCAGGCAGAACTTAACAAACTTAATGTGATGCTCAGAAAGCTCGTTAAAGTAGTCCTAGGGATACCCAGTAACGCTGCAACCGACAAACTCATGAGTCTAGGGGTGCACAATACAATGGAAGAAATTGCGGAGGCCCAACAGCTAGCGCAACACGAAAGATTGACAAAGTCACGAGCTGGCAGGAACATATTACAGGCAATGGGTGCAGAACTGAATACATCAAGGAGCCCAATACAGGCTGAAGTAGAATTAAGGACTGAAGTTAGGAGCAAGATCAGAACCAACCCTCTCCCCAGAAACATGCATCCAGAATATAATGTCGAAGGGAGAAAGGCAAGAGCTAAAACACTCTTGAAGGAAATAGAACAGCAGAACCAACTGGCACCTATAGTTGATGCTGCCTGGGTGAAAGGTAAAGAAGCCTATACGGCCATTGTATCAAATTATCAAGGGAAGGTGCAAGACGCTCTCACTATTTTTACCAAGGACCCCACGGTGGCGGAACAAGCGGCAATTGCTCTAGCCATCAGGAGTAATAAGTGGGCCTTCATTTACAGTGATTTGAAATCCGCTGTAAAGTGTTTTGATAAAGGCTACGTAGCTGGAGTTGCAGCTAAACGTTTTGAAAACATTGTGATTATGACAACTGAAATCCGATGGTTTCCTGCGCCTATGGGGAAAGTGGACGAGACTCGGGTAAACCTCAATGAGGTTGCTCATGACTCGGCACGAGGACTTGCTAACCGTGACAGTCACAACCGAGCCGTTCACCATCAAGCCAGGGAATCTAGAGATCATTTAATAACATACAAGGATGTTACCAAACATTACTATTTAGGACGCAGACAATTCCCATTGCCACATTCAAAACTGAACAGGGCTCAGGCAGTCTCACTGCGCTTATTGCAAACGGGTACATATCCCACTCTGTACACCATTAATAAAATATATCCAGAGAGGGAGATTAAGATGGACTGCAATGATTGTAATGGCATCATTGGAATCAGACATATGCTGGCGGGGTGTCCTGCGACTCTCCCCAACCTCGTTGAAGAATGGACACAGTGGGAGAAAAGGATTCAAAGCCCATTGTTTCAGGACCAGCTAAGGGCCGTCCAGAGGGCCCATGATGTCGCTGAAAGGCTTGGCCTGACAGTGCCAACGTGGGAGCGGCCCACCTTGGCTTGAGAAGTCGAGCCTCCGGGCTTCATTACAATAAAAGTTTTCACACACACACACCTGTAGTAGGCACACACGCCAAGGTATCTACGCACTGCTTTCTTGTCGGTGGGCTGCTGGAACTTTGTGATGGCAGCTGTCTTCTGCGGCTCGAGACGGACTCCAGATTTCCTAATGACGTGGCCAAGGAAAAGAACCTCATCGTAAGCGAAGCGGCACTTTTCCGGCTTCAGAGTGAGTCGGGATGTCTTGATGGTTTCTAGTACTGTTTCAAGCAGCCTAAGGTGAGCGTCGAAATCTCCGGCGAAGAAGACGACGCTATCCAAGTAAACAAGACACCTTGCCACTTCAATTCTGCTAAGACCATGTCCTTCACGCGCTGGACAGCTGCAGGTGCCGAGCACAGTCCGAATGGCATGTATTTGAACTCATGCAGGCCGTCTGGCGTGTATGAGTTCAAATTCGACGCAGAAATGGACGCAGAAATCGACGCAGGAATGTCGGGTTCCACCCTTTTTATTCGTCAAGAGTACAGGAGATGCCGGACGGCTGGGTGATGTCGTCGCGCGACATTTCGTGGACTTGTTGCCATATGGCTTCACAGTCTTGCGTCGAAACTGGGTAAGGGCGCTGACGAAGTGGTCGAGCACACACTGCGGTTGTTATGCGATGCTTTGCGACTGGTGTTTGTTGAATCCTCGATGACGTCGTAAAGAAGTCTTTGTATCGCCTCAGAAAACTTCTGAGCTTTTGCTGCTTACTCACGAGGAGACTTGGGTTTATGTCGAAGTCTGGTTCGGGAGCTATGTTCGTCGTTGTATATGAGGAAGAATCAGGGAGGACAAGCGCAATGCTGGCTTCTTGAATTTAATCGATGTATGCGATCGTCGTAGCCCTGTTGACATGCTTGAACTCCTGGCTGAAGTTAGGTGGGCATCACTTTCGCTTTTCCTCCTTGCAGTCGAGCGATCCCTGTTGTTACACGAATTTCACGATCAAGCAGTAGACTTTATATTCACCCTCGATGACGTCTCTACGTTGGCGAGTGTTTCAGTCCCGGCGGGAATAATGCTGGAACGAGGCGGATGTTCAGTTTACCTTCAAGCACACTCAAGGCGTAGTGACTACGACCGCTGTCCGGCGGTATCACCTGATCTTCCGACAGCGCTATCGAGTTCTACTTTAGGTCGATTAGTGCGCCGTGTTGGTTCAGGAAATCCATGCCGAGAATGACGTCTCGTGAACACTGTTAGAGGATAAGGAAGGTGGCAGGGAAGGTCCGATCATGAACCGTAATTCTTGCCGTGCAGATTCCAGTCGGCGTTATTAGGTGTCCTCCAGCGGTCCCGATTTGAGAGCCTTCCCATGCAGTCTTAACTTTCTTCAACTGGGCAGCGACGGGTACACTCATGAGGTAACAGTCGGCTCCTGTGTCAACTAAGGTGGTGATTGTCTGGCCATCGAGAAGCACGTCACGTTCGGTCGTTCTTTGTCTTGCGTTGCAATTGGGTCTTAGCGTCAGATCACGGCTGCGTCGCGTTGTCAGGTCGTCTTTCGTCGGCGTATTCTTGACTTTCAGGCTTTGTCGGGATGGCGTCGTCTTGTTGATACGTCGTCGAGCTAAATCTTGGAAGTGTTGTCGTCATCGACGGAGGGTCTTCGGCATTTAGACGTACAGCAACTACACCTCTATCAGTTGCTGCTTTTAGTTTTCCGGATATTGACTTGCGGGCCGGCCCCTGGCTGGGCCAGTGTATGGTCAGCACTGCGGTGACAAGTAACGGCCTGGTGACGGCGAACGGGGTGGTTTTCGAGAACTCGACTGAGTGGCAGCGGGGTAGTCGGCGATGTCACGAGGGCGCTCCATAAGCTGTGGACACGGCGCGTTGACGGCGAACCCTTACAGTCCCAAGTCGTGGTATGGGCATTGGCGGTACACATGGCCGGCTTATCCGCAATGGTAGCAGAGTGGGTGGTGGTCAGGGGCGCGCCAAATGTCTGTCTTCCTCGGGGCGCTTCGCTGGCCGGCAGGTGGGCGGGTTGGCGGCCGCGGTAGTGGCGGCGTCTACGAACGGAATCGCGGCGTCATGGAGCCCTGGCGCGGCCGTGGAGGGGGAATCTGGCGGCGGGTGGCGGCCCCGGATGTCATCGCTTCCGGATGAGGCTGTGGTGATGGCGGTTGCACTTCGGTAACTCCAAGTGATCGCTGAAGCTCTCCTTTAACGGTGCCGGTGATTGAGGCCACTTGAGGCTGCGACTTTCGAAAGAGCTTCTGCAGTTCCTCGCGAACGACAGCTCTGATGGTCTCTCGCATGTCGTCGCTGCCGATTACTTGAGCGTCGGTGTAGCTTCAGCGGTTATATTGCCTTGTCCAAAGATAAGGCAATATAGCCTTTAGCCAAAGATGCCACAAGAGGCCACAAGCCTCTTTGGCTAGCTATGAAGCCTTATATAGGCGGCAAGAAGAAAGGACCACAAGCTCACAACTCCCGATCTACATTCACGTCGTTATACGCATTTACTAAGGTTAAGTGTAAAATTAATACCGTCATTTACCTGACGAATTGACAGGTTTGAAGAGTCGTTCTAACGAACAGACCCATTACGGCGACGCCAGCTGCGTTTGAAGGACAAGTTATAGATAAAAATATGGTTTCATTATAAACAATATTGCGACATTCAGAGTATAATTTCAGTTCCAGATAAGCGCATGATAATCTGATTTGAACAAGCATATAAGTAATTGCAAAAAGGTGAATCGCTTGATGGGGATCAGTAGCACACACCTAGTATTATTGTTTTAAACCAATAGTTAGGCAACAGCAAATTAGCTCTAAATACGTAATAATGGGCACAGAAAAACAGTTAATAGAATCTTTAATATCGAGCAGGATGCCACCAACAATTCTACCTGTTCGGTCACTTCGGTAAACAACATATTGGTTCTGACACTCAAACAATCCGGAGTTTATAATTTCGCTATTTAGCCATTGTTCTGTGAGTACAACAATGTCAGCATTATAGTCTTTAATAATGACACTTAGTCTTTGTTAAAGGAGAAAGTCCGAATGTTAGTAAAAAGAACTGAACAACGCGATCTCTTGAGGCACCTCCCCTGGACGGCCCCAGCTTGTCAGTAACGTGCTGCCAGAACGCAGAGTTGTGCCACGTCTTTGCTCTTTTCTACGCATTTGATAAATGCTGTCTTTAGCTTCGTCATATCTGTAGCAGTTTTCATCGAAGGTTAGTTTTTATGACGGAGTTTGAAAAAACTTGGTTTTTGATGGGCCATATTGTATTAATGTTTTCATTACGTTACGCGTTTCTTGGCAGAAATCTTCGCTCATTGCTGAGTTCATGTTTTATAACCAACCTTGCTTTGAAGAGACAAGTTCCCTGGTATTGTAAGCTTCAAATGTAGTTATGAGTGGTCGAGTTTTCGCTGAATCAAAGTGCCCTATCCTGTGCGCCCGGCATATGTCAGAACCTATGATATCAACATTCAGACTATTATTCAGCAGATTTAGTACCTTGTTTTCTGATTTGGATGAAGTTTCTTCTGCGGTGCACGGTATTCCATAAATGATTATATTGTTTCGTCGAGACCGATCTTCTACGTAATGAAGACTTGAGTGAAAGGCACACGTGTCTTTTTGGGGCGCTTTATTGTCGCTTGCAGTTCTTTCATATTTTGTTGTCACTGCTCAAAAACGGAAAGTCTGATTTTCAAATTTCACTAGTCCGTGCTTTATTTCGGACATCGCTTCTGAAACAGACTGCTGTTGCTGCTTTAATTCAAATATTGTTTCCAATATTGATTTTTGTGCTGATTCAATTCTTTTTGAACGCTGATTCAAGTCCTCCATCGCTTGCAGAACTTCTGCAAGATAAACGGGGCCCAGGTCACTTTCGACATCCCCACAAAGAAGAAGCAGCAAGGAGCAAAATGGCAATATGACTGCTTCCGGGAACGGAAGCACGATAGTAAAGGGATCATCTGATCTCAAACTACGACAAGGTAATTTGGAAAGACAACTAACCTACAGGACGAAAAAACAGGTGCGTGAACCTTTGGCTCTTCCGTTAATCTTGCATCCGTGCCCACTCTTATGTCCTGTGTCTTGTGCTGTTGCTCGTTTTTTATGCGAACGTGTACCAACCGCCTCAAATTTGCACTTCATTGAACAGCGTCTGTTTCTGGGTGACATAATCAGCAAGCTTTGGATGCAGCCTTTCCTTACGTAACCTTCGCTTACAATGCTGCAGTGCAAGATACAACGCGGAGCATGCCGTTCAAAGTGGTTTACGGAAGGAACCCGACGCCGACTCTCGACGCCATGTTGCCGCACATCACCGACAGAAGTTATCTCGACGTCGCCAAAGAAGCACGACGACTCGCCCGCGGGCGCATTAAAAACCAGCAAAGGACGGACAGCCGACGTTACGGTCATCGACGGCGCTACGTGAAATGCCAGCCTAAGGACCATGTTTAAGGATGAAGCCCGATACGCGACAAGAACTTACTGAAAAAAAAAATTGCGACGCTATTTCGGACCCTACAAGATCCTCCAACATATTGGCGCACTGGAGTGTGAGGTGATGTGAATCAAAGCGGTGCCACTCACGACCAAAAGTATTTCCTCTTGTAGGCCTTAAGGCGTTTTAGCAGCGCTAGCGAACCCTGGTACTCGATTTCATTGTTCCAGTGATATTTTTCTTTACTAGGTGCACCTTAGTTTTTTTGCTCCCGCGCTATGCTCTCAGCATCGAAACGATGCTTTCTGAAAGGCGGGCATGAGACGCGTACTTATTTACCTTTTTTCCGATGACCGCGTTTCACCGGCTAACAAATGTAAAAAGTTAACACCCGGTGCAAGACGAGCCTGCGTGTATCTGAGAACTCTCGATTGTTGTGGCCGAGTCCATCTGTTGTCTATGCAGTTGTCTCCGAACCCTGTGTAATCAGATCGCATGTGCGACGCAAATACTGTTGTAGTACATTCTGTAAGGCACGCGAACACCAGCGATTGCGCTAGAATCTTCGGTTAGTCGATTGTGTGTATATAGCCGACGCGCTTGATCCGTGATCAGGTTTTCGACGATCGACGCCTGTGCTCGTTCCTATCGTGTTTGAGTACAACTTTGTTACGATGGGCACGAGTTCGGCATATTAAACAATTAGTTCACGTGACTCTCCTCTGTGCCACGGTCTGATTCTTCATAATCACTACTACTTGACAATATCACAACTTCGCATTGGAAAACAAATGTCTGCAGATCAACAGAATTACGATGGGTACCAAAGTGGCTGCTAATTATGCCAGTATCTTTAGGGCCTCATTAGAAAATCCCTTCTTGAAAACTTCATTTATAAGACCAATATTTTCCAGGAAATCCATCCGTGATATGTTCTTTGTTTGGGCGGACCCTGGATAAAGTCCTTTGCAGTTAGTTTCTAATTTCGATAATCTGCACCCGTCACTTCGCTTCACTCACTTTTTCTCAAGGAAGAGGTCTCAAGGTAGCGTACACATCACTGAGATTATGAATAGATGTGTCTGCGTCTCACTGAATAAAGATCACCACCGACCTTCGACAGTGTACTTAGCTTTAAAGCAGCCAGCGCTACTTATCCAAAACAAGCATCAACTTCATGGCTAGGCGTTACTGGCGCTACGAGGATTAAATAGGCAACAAGAAAACAAAGTGCTTTCTTGTCGGTAACTGGTTGTTGGTTATGCATTTAAGCAGCGCATCTAGCCATTGTTTTCGACTAGCCCTGGTCTCAACATTACTAAAGCATTCATTATTCTCAAGCTCATAGATACAGAAGAATTCACTCGGAAAGCACACAGCTCTAGAAGCAAGGCAAGCAACTCAAGTCAATCGCTGTGTGGCAAGAAAACCCTGAACAAAGTGTAAGCCGTGCAATTCAGTGCACTCATAGGTTAGGTCCACCACGGGTAACCGGAGAAACGGCAAACCGGAAATACTTTCCATATGATTTGGATGGAAGGATGTATTTAAATTTTAGATTCAGCGGATGCGGTTCTCACACAGAGTGCCGGTGCTCCCCTAGTCAATGATATCGTCAGTCGCCGCCTAAACATCATAAAACAGTGCAGCCGACGGACTACTATCTTCAAGGGGCCACCTAGTGTAGCATATCGAAGAAATAAATATGTGACAGCTTCGTTTCTCAGGGCGAGGACGCAGAAGCACGACAAGCCCTAAGGTTGTGAGCCGTACAGCATATCTCACTGCAAGGTGTGTCGCCTCACTTTTAATCTTCTCTGTCGTCTCTTCACTTCTCCTCGCTTCAAACTTTCTAGGCGGCAAGGCTTAACCTTGTGTGAGTAGCCAACCTTGGGTATACCATATATGGTTATAGCAATGGCGTACAGCCGGCGTTTGTAGGACCTGTGTCTCCAGGTCTTGCAGCGTCCCCTTGTTGGACTCAACGGTGGGTGGCTGGCGTTGCTGCCGAACAATTTGCCTTTACATATAGAAAACTCATACCCTCCACTCCCTGATCGCCCTCAGAAACGAGGGCACACCGAAATTTCCATGTTTTTTGGCTGAAACACTGATAATTTTCGACGATTTCATGTTATACATTCAGAGGAAAAACAAAAGACAGCGAGAATTATCTCACCTTTTCTGGTTGCAGAGACACTTACTGAAGCTTTTGACCCAGGTTATAAACTCTCCATGTTGGTAAGCGGCTATCTCCTTTTAGAACTCCGCGAAAAGAAACAGCACGAAAAACTCTCTAAACTAGTATCTTTCGGGAGTCTGCCAGTGACGGTCACCCCGCACCCCACAATGAACATCACCCGCGGAGTCGTTTCCGATGCTGATCTCATGCAGCTGGCTGAAGCTGGACTACTGGAGGGCTGGAGCGATCAAAATGTGATCAATGTCAAGAAAATAAAGATGAGGCGCGATGGCGCGGAGATCGAAACAAAGCACCTAATTATATCTTTTGCATCAAGTATGCTACCTCAGACCATTGAGGTTGGGTACATAAAGATCCGAGTCAGACCGTACATCCGCCGTCCTCTCCGATGCTTTAACTGTCAAAGATTTGGCCACAGTTACAGAACTGCCGAGGCCGCCAGATTTGCGTTAAATGTAGTGCCCAAGAACACCCATCTGACAGTTGCGAGAATGCTCCACACTGCGTGAACTCTGATGGGGAGTACGCCGCGTACTCGCGGTCCCGTGCATCATGTAAGAAAGAAAAAGGAACAGTCACAATCAAAGTTAAGGCAAACATATCGTTCAAAGAGACACGCAGGCGGGTAGCATAAATGCCAAAGAACAGCTTTGCCGAAGTGGCGCGTCAGAGGGCAGCGCCATAACGGCCTCTGGCGGCTGTCCGACCCACACCCAGTGAGGCGACAGTGGCGCCCCCCCCCCCCCCCCCCGGCGGCTGCAGCTAGCGCTGCTCCGCTGCCCCAGCAGAAGAGGCCATCTACCTCTGGGATGGTGGCCTCAAACGTTTCGTCTACGGAGACGAGGCCTTCACATGAATAGCAGCACTCGCAAGAGCGCCTGTCCAGCGCCTAAGGAGCGGCGAGGTTATCGCAATGGTCCAAAAAAAGAAAAGCACCGCATCGTGGCGCCTGGAAAGAGCTCTGTGAGCTAAGTCCTCTTTCTTAAACACACAGCACCAAAACCACATTCTCTCTGCCATCGGTGACTGCGACAACAGCATGTTCTTGGAGACAAGGGCGCACCCCCTTCAAGATAGCGGCCATGGGATTCACAGCCTGCCAGATCTTCGCTTCAACGTGCAAGAATCCTGGCGTGATTACTTATATCACTTGTCAACGGGAGCATCACATGACCTTCAAGAATACATACAGTATAAAAGGCCCCATCTGTACCATTTCGACTTCAGTGGGAAAGGCAGCGGCAATAGCGTGAACATGCTTCTAACCAGGCATTTTTGCATACTTCAGTTGCTGCTGCTCTCTGCTATCGGTGACTGTGGCAACAGCATGTTCTGGAGACAAGGGCGCATCCCCTTCAAGATAGCGGCCATGGGATTCACAGCCTGCGAGATCTTCGCTTCAGCGTGCAAGAATCCTGGCGTGATTACTCATATCACTTGTCAACGGGAACATCACATGACCTTCAAGAATACGTACAGTATAAAAGGCCCCGTCTGTACCATTTCGACCTCAGTGGGAAAGGCAGCGGCAATAGCGTGAACATGCTTCTGACCAGGCATTTTTGCATACTTCAGGCAAGACTTCCGTTTCCTTGCTATAGAAGTGATCGCTTTTCGCTGCTGCTGCTGCCTTTCCCACAAAAGATGTGCGATTTAGTTACGTCGGTGAAGGCGCTTTTCACCAAATTGTTGTTGCTGTCGGGTGACATTGAAGAAAACCCCGGTCCTGGGTCTGGTACGGCTGCTATCCTTCAAAGTTTGCAAGAGGGTCAAACAACAATTCTTAGTAGACTAAGTGACATTCTAGAAAGACAAAATATAGAAAATATAATGGGTGACTTCAGAGTAAGGTTAGATTCCCTAGAGTCAAGGATAGCTATCTTCGAGGGCATAGAACGTGAGACTGTTAGTACAAATGGCGATATGGCAAGGCGGTTTGGAAACGCAGATACGACAGCAAAAAAATAAAAAAAATAGGTCACTTAGAAAACAACAGCAGAAGGATGAACCTAATTGTCTACGGCTTCGAAGACAATGAACCACGTGAAAGCTGGCAAACTTCGGAAAACCTTGTCAGGAATCTTTGCCAGCACACGTTAAAAGTAACCGTAGGGATGATTCAGAGGGCCCATAGGATAGGCAAACATACTCTTGGGCGTAAACGACCGATTATCGCAAACTTTGCATCATACAAGGATATCGAACTGATCCTAAGCAACGGCAATAAACTAAAAGGGACTGATTAGGTAATCACACGGGACTACTCTAGGCGTGTCAGAGAAATTCGTCAGAAGCTCGGGGCTGTTGGTAAACCAAGAAAACTTAATGGTAAAGACAAGGTGTCCTTGGCATACGATAAACTAATTATAAATGGAGAGGCGTTCGTGTGGGATGAAGACACCCAATCAGTAAAAAAACTAAATAAGGAATGACCAGTCTTAAGCAATAGGAAGCCCCAAAGTTCGGAATGCTCTGTTCTCTTAATAAACTGCCAAAGCATTAAAAACAAAGTTGATGAGTTTTATGCCCTACTCCAGATAACGAATCCAGATATCGTTTTTGATACCGAATCGTGGCTAGATGACTCAATAAGAGACAGTGAAGTGTTTCCTTCAACATATCAAGTCTTTAGAAAAGACAGGAACTCTAGGGGCGGCGGAGTATTTATCTTAGCTAAGGAATTCTTGCAGTGTACCGCAATAGACGTGGAAACCAGCGATCATGAATCAGTTTGGTGCAGGTTCCGCACTCCTGATAAAGGAACGATAGCGGTGGGCGTAGTTTATCGTCCACCCAGCGCACGACCACAAGTTATCTCATCACTGGATGATACACTGGCCTCGCTTCCCGATAATCGAATTGTGCTAGCAGGTGACTTCAATTTTCCAAACTTAAACTGGGATAAGAGCATGCGTACAGACGAAACCTGTTCAGCATTTTTTTATATGGTTTGCAAATATGGGTTTGATCAATACGTGATGAATGGTACACGTGGAAATAACATCCTTGACCTACTATTCTGCAATGATCCGAGCGTTGTTCATGATGTTTGTGTTTCACCTGGTATTATCTATCACAAAATTGTCACTGCAATGCTTACTCTGCCACAAATAATTCCTGCTACCCACGAAACTCGCAAAGTGTATGACTACTCTAGGGTAAATTTTAATGAAATCAGTCTTGGTTTGGAAGCAGCGTTTCAGGCTTTTCCACAACACTCATCCGAAGGTGTGAACGTTCTGCGGAATTCTTTTAAAAGCGTGCTGTCATCATTGATTGAAAATCATGTACCTTTCAAATACGTCTCAGACAAAGTAAAAGTAGACAAACCCTGGATGACTTATGAGGTTAAAAGGAAGATAAAGCGAAGGACTCATGCTTATCAAAAATATAAAAAGAACCCATCAAAGGAACATGAGCGCCGTCAACAAGAGTTACACATAGAATATGTCGAGGCTATCGATACCGCCAAGGACATGTACTTCTCCGGACTAGCTGATTCTATCAAGACAAATCCAAAAGCATTTTGGAGGTATCTAAGAAAAACGCAGAAGGAGAGTACAGGTATTCCAAATATTCTTCACAATGGAATCCAGATATCTGAAAGCAACGCTAAAGCGGACTGTTTTAACAACTACTTTAAATCAGTATTTCTAAAAACGAAACATAGAAATACTTTTCCCAACACTACATACAATGTGCCAAACGTAATGCTTCCAATTACTATCACATTGGAGGGTATCAGGAACTGTCTCAACTCCATTAATGAAGCCAAAGCAATTGGACCAGGCGGAATCTCTCCGAGAATACTCAAAGCCTGTTTATTCGTTATATCTCAATACTTAAAATAATATTCTGCAAAACCCTCAAAAGTGGCGTGCTCCCTAAAGATTGGAAAAAAGCCCATATAGTTCCAGTGTTTAAAAGCGGTTCCAAGCCATCCGTATCTAACTACAGGCCAATTTCACTTTGTTCCATATGTTTTAAAATCTTTGAGCACATTCTTTATAGCAATATAATAAGGCACTTAGAAGGAAACAATTTTTTCTTTCCAAATCAGCACGGTTTTCGCAAAGGCGTGAGCTGTACCACTCAGCTGATAGAACTACTTCATGAGCTTGCAGATAGTGCTGAAAGAAGAATACGTACAGATGCAGTCTTTCTCGATTATCGCAAAGCCTTTGACTCCGTATCACATGATCTGTTAATACATAAAATGAGCACTCTTAATTTGGATGCGAAAGTCATGAAGATTATTGAAGATTACCTGAACGACAGAATACAATGCGTAGTTATAGGAGGCAAGAATTCTAGTTTTGCCCAAGTTACTTCTGGAGTGCCGCAAGGCTCGGTGCTGGGGCCGCTGCTGTTCTTAATTTACATCAATGACATCGCTTCATACATTTCCTCACAAATTATACTTTTCGCAGATGACTGCGTTGTTTACAGATCCATTCGCAATCAACATGATATAGACGTACTCCAGCAGGACCTCAACAGCATAGCCTCCTGGTGTCAAAACTGGGAACTTAGCCTGAATACTGATAAATGTTACCAGGTAACATTCACTAAATCTAAAATCACCAATGAACCTACTTACAAACTGGGAGATTCCATGCTCAAGCAGGTTAACGAAATTAAATACTTAGGTGTTCATCTAACTGCTGATCTGTCCTTTTCCAGCCATATTGATATTACCGTCAGGAAAGCCGGGAAAATGCTTAGCCTACTTATACGAACCCTTAGAACTGCCCCTCAGATTCTTAAAACCACAGCATATAAGTCGCTGGTAAGGCCGCAATTAGAATATGCCACCGCCTTGTGGGATCCCCACCAGCGGTACCTGATTGATAAGTTAGAAGGCATACAAAACCGCGCTGCCAGGTTTATATCAAAGCAGTACTCCAGACACGCAAGCATAACAGCAATAAAGAAACACATCGGACTAGAGCCGCTACAGATAAGACGCCAGAAGCACCGACTGAAACTTCTGCACGCGATATACACTGACGCGACAGGCATTGACAAGCTAAAATACCTTAAAGCACCCCACTATATCTCAAACAGAAGAGACCACAGTTTCAAAATACGTGAAATTTCCTGCAAAACAAACTATATGAAGTTTTCTTTTTTTCCCTGCAGTATTTCTGAATGGAATAAGTTGCCAGTTGAAGTTGTGAGTGCTTCCCGGGATGCATTTTTAAGACTAATCAATGATTTGTAATTGCAATCGTCTTCCAAACCAATGACTGCAGGCTGAATGAACTTTTTTCTTGTACTGTTTTTCTTTTACTGTTTTTCTTGTACTGTTTTTCATGTACGTATTTTTATGTTGATGCATTGCTCCTTTGTCATCCCTCCCTTTTGTGTGATTATATTCTCGTGGTAGTCACTTTATGTTGTACCCACTCCCCTGCTATAATGCTTCGGTGCTGCAGGGTGTACTGTAAATAAATAAATAAACATCGATACACAAATAGTACACTGAAATGTTAGCGGTCTCTTCCACAATCTCGATGACGCTAAAGAACTCCTGCATGAATATAGTTTAAAGGTGCTGAGTGTTCAAGAAACACACCTCAGACATACGCAAACTAATTTTCTCCGACAGCACGCTATTTTTCGCAAAGACCGCAATGACACTGTCGTCTCGTCCGGGGGTGGTTATCATAGTTGACAAAGGTGTTGCCTGCCGGGAATTAAAGCTCCGTACGCCGAGGCGCAGTTGCTGTCCGAAGGGTGTTGTTTAACAAGCTATTCACTATTAGCTCTATACAGATTCCCCCGAATTACCAACTTCACAAAACAGAATTACACTACCATGTAGATGAACTTCCGGCATCCTACATAGTTGTTGGTGACTTAAACGCACATAACGCTTTGTGGGGAGACTCTCGTTGCGATGCGCGAGGTCGCCTAATCGAAAGCTTTCTCTTTTCCTCAGGAGTATGTATAATTAATAAGAAAGACCCAACGTACTACAGTGTGGCACATAACACGTACTCATCCATAGACTTAAATAGAGTATCGAGCACACTAATTCCGTATCCTGAGTGGACCGTTCTGAAGAACCCCTTTGGGAGCGACCACTTTCCAATTATTTTAAACCCAGTGAAACAGGATGGATTCTCGCCACATGTTGCGCGATGGAACGTGAACTCAGCCAACTGGGAACTGTTCCGAGCGCTGATGTATTTAGGCGGAGGTAACATTGCTGGTTTTAATGTAGACGACGCTGTGGCATATCTAACAGGTTTTATTATTGACGCTGCAACTAAATGTATCAAGCAAGCTAACGGACTGGCAAGTAAACGTCGCATCCCATGGTGAAACGACGAATGTCGAAAAGCACGACAAAATCAAAATAAGGCTTGGAGATTGCTTCGAAATTATCCAACTGCCGAAAAGCTTATTAATTTTAAACAAGCCAAGTCACAAGGCTGGAGAACACGTCGACGTGCAAAGAGGGAAAGTTGGGATAGGTACATCTCTAGTATAAATTCGTGCACTGATGAAAGAAGATTATGGAATAGGACAAATAAGTTAATAGGTCGGGAGTCATACTCCCTACCGTTAGTAAGCAGGCAAGGTGATAGCCTGGAAAATCGGGCGAATTGTCTAGGCGAACACTTTCAATATATCTCGAGTGCATCGCACTGTACAGAAACATTTCTAAGACTCAAAGAGCGCGAGGAGCGGAATCTCCTAAACCGCAAAGGGCCATCGAGTGATGCTCACAATTGCCCATTTACTATGGCGGAACTTAAGGCGCCTCTTGCTTCTTGCAACAACTCAGCGCCAGGTGACGATTGTATCATACACGAAATTATTGGCACCTACACTCTGAAACACCTGTAACAATCCTGTGTCTTTTCAATACCATGTGGGTGGCGGGGTATATTACATCGTCCTCGAAAGAAGCTATAGTCATACCCGTACTTAAACAAGAGAAAGACCCGGCCTTAGCCAGCAGCTACAGGCCAATAGCGCTAACAAGCTGTTTGTGCAAAGTTTTTGAAGAAATGGTAAACCGGCGCTTAATCAGCTTCCTAGAAAGTAAGAACAAACTAGACCCTCTTCAATGTGGTTTCCGAGAGGGAAGGTCGACAATAGACCACCTTGTCCGCATTGAAGGAAACATTAGAGATGCATTCAATGATAAGCAGTTTTTACTTTCAGTATTTCTAGACCTAGAGAAAGCGTACGACACGACAGGGCGATTCGGGATCTTCCGCAATCTTTCCGTGATGGGCGTCCGTGGGAACACGTTAAACACAATTGAAAGCTATCTTTCTAACCGCACTTTTCGCTGAAAAGAAGGTAATGCTTTATCTAAATCATTCACCCGAGAAACTGGTGTTCCACAAGGGGGCGTACTTAGTTTATTGTAAAAATGAACAGCCTGCCTACAGTCGTTCCACGCGCAATGTTTTATTCCGTTTATGTTGATGGTGTACAAGTAAGTTTCAAATCATACAGTATTACTATCTGCGAACGACAAGTGCAGATTGGGATAAACAAATGTCTAAATGACCGGATGAGAACGGCTCTAAAATAAACACCCAAAAAAGTACCTGCGTAATCTTCTCAAACAAGAGAGGGGTAGCAGCACTGCCTAGTATTACGATCAAGGGAGACCAACTCTCTGTGAGCACTCAACATAAATTCCTGGGAATAACTTTGGACTCAAAGCTCATGCTTATTCCCCATATTCAACATCCGAAAATAAGATGTATCAGAATACTGAACCTTCTCAAGCTTCTGTCTCGCACTACATGGGGTAGTGATCGAAAGTGCGTTCTGAGCTTATCTTATATAACAGTCTTGTCCGCTCCCGCCTTGATTACGGAGCAATTACTTATAATTCTGCAACACCAAGTGCATTAAAAATCCTAGACCCCGTCCACCATCTGGGTATGAGTCTCGCGACCGGTGCTTTCAGGACAAGTCCAATCCAGAGTCTCTGCGTAGATTCAAATCGGTGGTCACTTCATCTGCAGCGGTCATATAGCAGCTTTACATATTTTCTGAGTACAAGCGAACATTAAACATTCTTGTTATTCAACCACAAACAATATCGCCGCTACTACGCTCTTCCATAACTGTCTTGCAATGAGGAAGCCGTTTGCTTTGCGTGTGAGGAACCTAATTGAGGAAATGGGTGTTCCCCTCCTTGAACATTGTCCTATGACTCAAGCGAGACTGTTACCGCCATGGCAGTGGCAGCTCATAGACTGTGATATGTCCTTTGTAGATGTGACAAAATATGCGCCAGAGGCACATATTAAAATGCATTTTTTAGAACTCCAGTATAAGTACTTTTGCACTGAGTTTTACATAGACGCTTCCAAGTCACATGCACGGGTTTCATACGCAGCCATCAGCTTTTCTTTCTCTGAATCCTGCTCACTGCACCCGCAAACTAGTATATTTACGGCAGAAGCCCACGCGCTATTGTCGGAAGTGAAGCATATAATTAAATCAAAACTTCGAACAACAGCCATATTTACAGACACTTGAAGTGTCATAATATCCCCGAATTCACTCTGTAAACACAAAAACCCTGTACTTATTGAGCTCTACTTCGTTCTGTGTAGAGCGTACATATGCAACCAGCATATCATCATATGCTGAGTACCTGGCCATAAGGCATCGAGGATAATGTTCTAGCAGACCAAATGGCCAGATCAATTACATCGAAAGCTACTCATACCGCTGCGGTCGCTGCTACTGATCTGAAGCCTCTCTTACGAAGGAAACTGCGGAACCACTGGCAAGGCTTGTGGGACACGAAAACAAATAATAAGTTCCACGTAACCAATACACTTCTTTGCCAGCGGTGGCGTAGAGGTAGAGCATCCGCCTCGCGTGCAAGAGGACCGTGGTTCGAATCCCGGTGCCGCGCAATTTTCCGCCGGATTAAAAAAAATCCGCGTGTAGATAAAATTGCATAAACAGGCCTGGAGTGTGGCCTGATCCCGGTGACCAGAACCGGTAATGCACTCCCTCACCACAGCAAGAGTGGCCACCCTGGTGCCCTCCTATATGAATACAACAATCAAACCCCGGCCCTCAGTCCCCAACAGCTGCGAAGCAACTCACCATGGCGGCGGTCATACCTGTGACGCAGCAGAGGGTGCTAAGAATCTCTGGGTCCGGACAGGCCGCCATTAGAATCTGAACCTAGCAACGTTTAACGCTAGAACTCATCTAGTGAGGCGAGTCTAGCAGTGCTTTTGGCGGAATTAGCGGGCAGTAAATGGGATGTAATAGGGCTCAGTGAGGTTAGGAAGACAAAAGAAGCACATACAGTGCTAAAAAGCGGGCACGTCCTGTGCTACCGGGGCTTACCGGAGAGACGAGAACTAGGAGTCGGATTCCTAATTAATAAGGATATAGCTGGTACATTCAGGAATTCTATAGCATTAACGAGAGGGTGGCATGTCTTGTTGTGAAACTTAATAAGAGGTACAAATTGAAGGTCGTACAGGTCTACGCCCCTACATCCCGTCATAATGACCAGGAAGTCGAAAGCTTATATGAAGGCGCGGAATCGGCGATGGATGAAGTCAAAACAAAATCCACTATACTGACGGGCGACTTCAATGCCAGGATAGGCAAGTCAGAGGGGGAATATGGTATAGGTTCTAGGAATAGCAAGGGAGAGTTATTAGTAGAGTTTGCAGAACGGAATAATATGCGGATAATGAATATCTTCTTCCGCAAGCGGGATAGCCGAAAGTGGGCGCTGAGGAACCCGAATGGCGAGACTAGAAATGAAATAGACCTTATACTCTGGGCTAACCCTGGCAACATACAAGATGTGGACGTGCTCGGCAAGGTGTGCTGCAGTGACAACAGGATGGCAAGAACTCGAATTAGCCTAGACTTGAGGAGGGAAAGGAAGAAACTGGTACATAAGAAGCCGATCAATGAGATAGCGGTAAGAGGGAAAATAGAGTAATTCCGGATCAAGCTGCAGAACAGGTATCCGGCTTTAAATCAGGAAGAGGACCATAGTGTTGAAGCAATGAATGACAATCTTATGGGCATCATGAAGGAGTGTGCAATAGAAGGCGGTGGTAACTCGTTAGACAGGATACCAGTAAGCTATCGCAGGAGAAGTAAGATCTTATTTAGAAACGTCAATGTATGAAAGCCTCTAACCCTTCAGCTTGAATAGAAAACAAGCGTAAGACAGCTGACATAAGGAATTACAATATAGTAGAATTGAACATGCTCTCAGGAACAGAGGAAGCCTAAAAGCAGTGAAGAAGTCTCTAGGAATAGGAAAGAATCAGATGTGTGCGGTAAGAGACAAAGCCGGCAATATCATTACTAATATGGATGAGATAGAGTGGCTGAGGAGTTCTATAGAGATTTATACAGTACCAGTGGCATCCACGACGATAATGGAAGGGAGAATAGTCTAGAGGAATTCGAAATCCCACAAGTAACGCCGGAAGAAGTAAAGAAAGCCTTGGGAGCTATGCAAAGGGGGAAGGCAGCTGGGGAGGATCAGGTAACAGCAGATTTGTTGAAGGATGGTGGGCAGATCGCTCTAGAAAAACTGGCCACTCTGTATACACAATGCCTCATGACCTCGAGCGTAACG
Organism: Dermacentor andersoni; assembly: GCF_023375885.2. Classification (NCBI taxonomy): domain Eukaryota; kingdom Metazoa; phylum Arthropoda; class Arachnida; order Ixodida; family Ixodidae; genus Dermacentor; species Dermacentor andersoni. The sequence continues at coordinate 116,075,196 of NC_092822.1, read as the reverse complement.
GTATCTTGGACGTACGCCAACATAATTCTAATCCATCGGAAAGGGGACGCCAAAAACATGAAAAATTATAGACTGCTCATCTAACTGTCCGTTGCCTACAAAGTTTTTACTAAGGTAATCGCAAAGAGAATCAGGAACACCTTAGACTTCTGTCAACCAAAGGACCAGGCAGGATTCCGTAAAGGCTACTCGACAATAGACCATATTCACACTATCAATATGGTGATAGAGAAATGTGCGGAATATAACCAACCCTTATATATAGCTTTCATCGATTACGAGAAAGCGTTTGATTCTGTCGAAACCTCAGCAGTCATGGAGGCATTACGGAATCAGGTTGTAGACGAGCCGTATGTAAAAATACTGAAAGATATATATAGCGGCTCCACAGCCACGGTAGTCCTCCATAAAGAAAGCAACAAAATCCCAATAAAGAAGGGCGTAAGGCAAGGAGATACAATCTCTGCAATGCTATTCAGAGCGTGTTTGCAGGAGGTATACAGAGACCTGGATTGGGAAGAATTGGGGATAAGAATTAATGGGGAATACCTTAGTAACTTGCGATTCGCTGATGACATTGCCTTGCTTAGTAACTCGGGGGACCAATTGCAATGCGTGCTCACTGACCTGGGGAGGCAAAGCAGAAGAGTGGGTCTAAAAATTAATCTGCAGAAAACTAATGTTTAACAGTCTCCGAAGAGAACAGCAGTTTACGATAGGTAGCGAGGCACTGGAAGTGGTAAGGGAATGCATCTACTTAGGGCAGGTAGTGACCGCGGATCCGGATCATGAGACTGAAATAATCAGAATAAGAATGGGCTGGGGTGCGTTTGGCAGGCATTCTCAGATCATGAACAGCAGGTTGCCATTATCCCTCAAAGGAAAAGTGCATAACAGCTGTGTGTTACCAGTACTCACATACGGGGCAGAAACCTGGCGCCTTACGAAAAGGGTTCTACTTAAATTGAGGACGACGCAACGCGCTATGGAAAGAATGATGGGTGTAACGTTAAAGGATAAGACAAGAGCAGATTAGGTGAGGGAACAAACGCGAGTTAATGACATCTTAGTTGAAATCAAGAAAAAGAAATGGGCTTGGGCACGATATGTAATGAGGAGGGAAGATAACCGATGGTCATAGCGGGTTACGGACTGGATTCCAAGAGAAGGGCAGCGTAGCAGTGGGCGGCAGTAAGTTAGATGAGTGGATGAGATTAGGAAGTTTGCAGGGACAGCATGGCCACAATTAGCACATGACCGGTGCAGTTGGAAAAGTATGGGAGAGGCCTTTGCCCTGCAGTGGGCGTATCCAGGCTGATGATGATGATGAATCAATCCACAGTTAAGTTTCTAGCCCTACGCAACAAACTCATGCTGAACAAATGTCTTCTTCTGTCATCTCAAAATAGGACACAAATTTATCACCCATGATTTTCTACATACTGGTAGATGCGGGGAGAGGCTGACCGTCCTCCATGTCCTACTCGAGTGTCGGGAAGTCGAAGCTGAGAGAAAGAAACATTTTCCTCTGGCATACCGCTATTGTCTCCCGCTTCATGCGGCCATGTTTCTTGGCAAAGAACCGCTTTTTAACACCAAAGCAGTCAGCGGTTTCTTGAATGAAGTTGTCTTACATGTTATTAGTCTCATACATTCGTAGCGCTTCCTCTCTTCAGAGGGTGCCATTGCGATAGCAGTATTGTATAGCACATGCCTCCAGGCCCTTGTGTCTCAAGGGCTCTGGTGAGGCCTTAGTGCTGTGCCCAATGTTTGCATCCGACGTGTTGTGCATATCATAGCATTTTTCGCAATGTACTTTAAGGCTCATAGTACATGTCATTAGTGATTGCCATAATCTTATTACACGCAGATTTTATGCACCTTACAGCGACTATTTTTAGGCCCCTTTACAGCCACGTCATATCAACTTCATAGAACGCATCATTCCACTGCGAAATCACTAACACTGGCATGGCGCTCTTTGGAGATATGTGGCCCTAGCGCCGCTGAACATCACACATTCATTCAAACTTTGTCGCCACATAATAACAACAGATACAGCTGAAGCGGCGCAATTGAGCCTTGTAATAAAATTTGCCAAAATTTCGATTGTGATTCCAGTAGAACCTGTTGTACAAAATTTGGGTGCGAGTCGCTCAATAATAAATCTGACAAACAAGAACACATTCTTGCTTGCGGTACCGCAGCCACCGCGCGTGCGTGAAAAGCTCCCCCCCCCCACCCCCATCTTTATCTTCCTCCAGGCACGTTGCACTTTACTCCTTTGAACGTGTGAGCGTCTCGTGCTCTTGCAATCCAGCACATCCGTGCACACAACCATAAGGAATCATTTTTTACGGCGAAGTGCTTATGGCTAGGTTCTGGCGGATCTCGTCTCCGTGGACATAGACCAACAATTTTTCATGCGTGGGCCGAACCCGAAGATGGTGCAATGCCGGGCCGACCCGCGGCGGAGGTGAAGCCGGAGTTAAGCACTTCCCATACGGGTGCCAATCCTGAAGATAGTGCAATACTGGGTCAACCCGCGGCGGAGGTGCAGTTTGACATTAAGGGGGCCCACATTCGCAGCTTCGCAGATCATCCTTCTTCACAGAGTGGAAGGGCACTGAGTTGTTTTAATATATCTTGTCAAGCGCTATATTTCCCAGGAGGGCGCAGTATCATCCGCGCGCGCTTCAGCATGGAGAACAATATACATGCAGATTCCTTTGCCTTGTCACAGACCTCGTTATTCTCAGCGACTCATTGCGCCAGGCAGGAATCGCGCGGGAGCTAGTGCGGCGTCTTACTGTCCGGTGAACACTTGAGGGCGTGCCTTTGCGCGCCCTCTCATGCTGAATTATCTCGCCAAGATGAAACTGCCCACCAATAAACACATACCCTTCTTTCTTTCATCGCTTCTTTATTCCTTTTTATCATTTTTTTCTATATAATTTTGAGCCGAATCTTTGCACTCATGCGAACATCGCGGTGGGGAATCAAACCTTTGACCATGGAAGCGTGCAGCCGCGAACAGCCGTTTCCACTTAGCCTCTACGACCGATTGCAAAGCTACATGCAACAGTTCGTTGGCAGTGAGTCTTCGTACGCGAACATTTGCTGCAGGCGTATGGCGTTCCATGTGCACATCCTGAAAATAATGTGCGCATCCGCAAGAATATTTCGCTCTGACAGCCCTACTACAGTCAGCTATAAGCGCGCTCGCTGTGGGGGAAATCAGTTGCAACATCGCTCGCCGCCTTCGTAAGCGCTTTACCGACGGAGCTCGGGTCTTCCCGTGACGTGGGCACAGATCGCGGCAGCTGGCAGTCGTATGCAGCACCACCTGCCTCAGTGAAGAAGGAAAACGGGGGTTGATAAAACCGCGCACTGTGAGGCGTCATCTGTCACGTGGTTTATTACGACAGCGTCTAGGCGGATTCATTTGCGGTGCCCCTATTCGACGACAAAGGCATCGCATGGCAGCAGCCTCATTCTTCAGCTCGGACGCGTTCAGAGAAGCGGAACATGAAAACTTGGAAGCTGTCTTTGGTAGCAGGTGTTTTCCTTTTAGTAACGGGTGAGCATCGCTTTCTTACACGGCCTCGCGTGCATGCTATGCTATTTAAAGCAGCGACACGTTTTCTTTTTCATTAATATTTTTTGTTAAGTGTTGTTCCTTGATCAACTGGTGCTTTGCCTAATTTCTTTAAGCTGGGCTTTATTTACGGAAAAAACGACAATGAGAGTGCAGCGTTTTGTTTATTATATTTTTCTCAGAACTTTTTTGTAAATCATCTCATGTATTAGCCACAAAGTTTAAGGAATTGCAGTAAGATATAAAGTTGGACTAGTTGTAATGAATGCATACTTGAAATCAGCGTGGAAAGCCACAGCAACGGCAATATAGGACAACGATGTAATCATTCAGAAGTTAATAATTTATCCTCATTTCGTGTCCGTTGCAGCTAACAGCGAATCAATCACGGATGGAGTGTTCACTTATATTATGCTCGTGCCGTGTCCCTTCCACGCTGACAAATTATTGCACTGTTCGGTTGCCCGGGGGAACAATGAATACCTAAATAGGCCTGTCCTGGACTGATGCGGCCTAACCTTACTAACATGCATGACCTTGGCGTGGTGGAACCTAATACCAAAAATACGTTCTGGAGAAATTCTCGGTCTATTGTGGCGTAGTGAATGAAAGAACTCAAGGAGCAGAATGTTTCATTTCGCAGCAGAAATAGGGCAAACTGTGTATAGCATCTAAAACTGTTTATTAAACAGCGCGTCAGCTCGTAGCAGCCCTCGCTGTGTCACTGGTTTCTGTGTCCCGTGGAAAGGAAACACCTGCGAAGTAGAAATGCGATCAGCTTCACACGTCCTACTCGCCAGATGCATGAGGCTCTCCCAGGACGAGGACTCGCCGAGTGGGTTCTTTCTTTATTTTGTTACATTGAATTTTTCAAAAGATGAAAAGCAATTCGACATCCAGTTGAAGTCGATTATACCGAAAGTCTTCCTGAGCGAATTGGGGGTGAGGTAGGGACGCAGTCACTATGCACCGCACTGTGAGAGGAGTAGCAGGAGCGCCACACTCAAACTTTATAGAGTAGCATTCCTTGCGAATTTCAGACTCTATCTATCTATCTATCTATCTATCTATCTATCTATCTATCTATCTATCTATCTATCTATCTATCTATCTATCTATCTATCTATCTATCTATCTATCTATCTATCTATCTATCTATCTATCTATCTATCTATCTGTCTATCTATCTATCTATCTATCAAGCCTCCTGCGCAGGAGGGGCTCGCGATGCCTATCAATTTGAGCCGCTGGGTATGTGCTGATGGTGGCTTTGCCGGCGTGGTCGCGTCATCGTCGTCATCGGAGCTCCGTCATCCCACTCGCGCCTCGTATTCTCTCGCACTACCTGCGCGAAGCTAGGTGGCGCCCGTAAGAAGATCCGGGCATGTTGGCTGCGATACACCGAATTGTGGTAGCTTCCCTTGCGCATCATAGCTCGCAGGACCTTTCAGTAAAGTTATTCCATCCATCCATGCAGCGCTGCAATAAAAGGGGGGGGGGCTAAGGGGGCTGCAGCCCAGGGCCTCACCTCGGACAGTAGGAGAAGGGGGCCCATTTATTCTAACCTGCTTAGTATATAGAACCATGGGCAACGGAACTTCGAGCGACATGTATGAAGCGAGAAAACCAGAACGAGCAGACGGGGCCCCCCGCCTAATGTAACAGCATGAGTTTAGCCTGATCACTTGTCGCATCATTTAGCCTGATCAGCTTGTCAAGCTACAAAAACAGGAATCCCCCACCACCCCGGCGGGGCCCTCTTTCTTACGAAGCGAGGTGCGTTTGCTTAGAAGAGTTTCCGTGGTTTCCTGTCAGTCCGTCAGTCCAGTGCTGTCTGGAGAGGAGGAGCAAGGGGGAAACACCTAAAACATGTAATGTGGGATGAGGTCCTAAATCTCCCTTGCCCCTCGTCACCACCACGCCACCCTCCACCTCTCAAATAGTTCCGCCGCTGTCCTTCTCATAGAAAGGATGTGAACAGTACCCAACAGGATGTGCACAGTACCCAACAGTGCCTCCCAGTCGACTTTTCTTTACCGTAATGGTAATTTGGGTGGGGGAGGATGAGTCCGATAGCAGATGATGATGAGTCTGATGGCAGAGTCTAGGCAGGAAAGAAAAGAAGGCATCGCACGTGCTTTTGTCCGCGCGCCGTGGGGCATGGAATGTTCACTGTTCGGGCTAGGGTTGTGAAAGAGTGAAGGCGGAAGTTGGATAGCTGGACACAAAGGCCTGTCTCCAAGGCCCATTCCTGCCGAGTGGCTGCGCACCCTCGCGCGCGCTCGACGGAAAAAGTAGATCATACTGGACGCCCAACTTTCCAGAAAGAAGTAGAAAAAGAAGACTCAGAGGCGATGGAGGGCGCGTAACTTCGACCGCGCTAGGAGTCGCCCTCTCCCCTTCGTACGCGCGCTCGGCATCGACGGGGCGAAAGAGAACGAGAATCTCACAGAACAGACGATCGCTCCTAGCCAATAGGAAGGCGAGACCGGAACGGGAGAAAGAGTGAGTTTGTGCGGAGCAGAAGGGCATTTGTACAAGGAACTCTATGCGTATGTGAACGCCTGCTTTGGCGCTAGTAGCCGGCAGACGCGGCACGCATCTATAAAAGGAAGTAGATCGCGGGCTGCGACTTAGCCCCGAGGCGCCGGTTAAGCTTGTATAAGCCCGCCCGCTGAGGAGCTCCCGGGTGACGCACCACTCTCGGCCAGCCACGGACCATGCAGGCTGCGTGCGCCGGTCGTCGGAACGGCCACCGTTGGACACCTGCTGTCGCGTCGGACTGACGAAGTGTCCGGTGAACAATTAGCACCAATTCATGCGAAAATGCTCGGTCGGAAGCATCAAAGTGGTGCGTCTAAACGAAAGGCGAAGTTAGAAAGAGAAGAGCGTGAAAAGAATCTACGAAAGATGACAAAGTACCTACTGAATGCAGTTTCCGTGGAGCACTATGATCGCTATACCCAGAGTCCGTGTCAAACTCCCAATAGTACCGACTGTGCTTCTGTGGAGGACTTGCCAACTCCATCCCGACGGTTCCCTGGCAAGAAGCAAGGTTTGACTCATCTTGGTTGCCTGGATCCTGTGAAAACGGTGCCAACCTCGGTCGTCCATATTTCTGAGATACCGACGCTAACCGAGCCCTGTCCTGTTCCTGAGTCAGCAACGTTTATGCTACTCAGCCGGGCCCCTGCCACAGAGCTCCAGGTGTCCGGTCCACCACATCCGATTTCTACTAATGCTGATCAACAGGTGCCAGACCTCCCCGATGAGCCTCCTTCTACTGACGAGCGCCAGGAAACAACACTCCAAGAACCGACTCACTTGCGTCCCGTTAGTTTGGCTTCAAATAATCATGTTCCCACCCACAAAGTGCGCCTCGAGAGGACGAACGAGACGGCTTCTCGTTGCGGCAAAAGAGAAGTACAGACACCCCCGCAGCAAGAGGTACGTTGCGAGGTTTTCCGAAGTGACCCTGCTAAGTGGCCGGACGTTATTACTGACAGCTTTCGGAGTGTATGCTTTGAGAAAGGGTCATTGTATTTTCAAAATCGGGCAGAAAATTTTCCGTCTTCCGAAAGGCAATACAAAACTCAGAAACGCTATATGTCACCTCATTTTTTCATGCGAAAGGCTGTAAATGGGGAGGCATACGAGCGACAATGATTAATGTACTCTGAGTCCAAAGGTTCCGTTTACTGTTTCGGGCGCAAACTATTTTCGATTTCAAGCAACCCCAGTGCTTTCACCACGCACGGCTTCTCTGATTGTAAAAGAGCAGAAAAAAAGGTTTGCGCACATGAAAAATAGCGTCGAGCACCGGAACTACGTGGCCGCATGGCTCGCCCGCTCTAACTCGAGCAGCACAATTGACAAGGAGCTGGTTAAGCATCTTTTCACTGAGACTGCTTACTGGACAGAGGTGTTGAAGCGCATAGTCGTTGTAGTTAAGCTTCTAGCTGAGCGCATGCACAACCTAGCGTTTAGGGGCAGTGAGGAGATTTTTGGCTCACCGAGAAATGGCAACTATATGGGAGTGCTTGAGGCCATTGTCAAGTTTGATCCCTTTCTAGAGGAGCACGTCAAACGCTACGAGAACAAAGGAAAAGGTCGCCCATCGTACCTGTCAAAAACCATTTGTGATGAATTTATCGAGCATATGGCAAAGGCTGTCAAGGAACGTCTCGTTGACGAAGTGAAACGTGCAAAACACTTCTCTTTAATTGTTGATTCGACTCCAGACCTTACTCACGTTGATCAGCTGTCAGTTGCTTTACGATACTATTCAAATGGGAAAGTGTGCGAACGATTTCTTGGATTTGTTCCAATTGAATCGCATACTGACTTGTATCTTTTCGATACCGTGATGTCCCTTTTGGCGACCAATGGCATCTCAATTGATGATTGTAGGGGCCAAGCTTATGATAATGCGAGTAATATGTCAGGAAAATACAAAGGACTGCAAGCTCAAATCAAAGACCTGAACGAATTGGCTGTCTACGTCCCTTGTTCTGGTCATTCACTGAACTTAGTTGGCGCGTGTAGCGTTGACAGATGCCTTGGGGCAGTCAAATCTTTCACTGTAATTCCAAGACTGTATGTGTTCTTCGCTGCCTCACCTAAGCGATGGAGGTATCTTTTGGACAGCATGGGCGGAACTGGCCAGCAGCTTGTTTTGAAGCGTCTCTCTGGTCAAGACACGCTGAATCATGTAAGGCCATTATGAAAAATTTCAATGCATTCTTCTGTTGCCTTGAAGCTATATCAAAAAACGAGGAAGAAAACGGTGACACTAGGAACGAAGCGCACTCTCTCTTCAAGAAAATGACAACACTAGAGACTGCATTTTTGGTGATTTTCTGGAGTGCAAACTTGGAGCGCTTTGACAAAACGAGCGTAGCACTTCAGAAACCAGGCCTAGACATTTCAAGTGCTGTAGACCTGCTGAGCTATCTAGAAGGCTTTGTTAATTCTTTACGATCTCTCTTTCATACCTTCGAAGAGAGAGCACGCACGCTAAGGTACTAACCAATGTTATGAGGATGAGGGCAAACGCATCGTTTTGAGTAAGCACCCGGACGGAAAAAGCGACAGTGCGCTACAAGGTAGAAAAACGTTTATCGTAGAGACCTACAATGTTGTACTTGACAGTCTACGCTCTGCTTTACGAGTGTGAAAGGCTGCCTACACTGAACTCTGCGAAAGATTCGGATTCTTAAAATTGCTGACAGAAGTTGGGAGTGACGCCTCTGTGGCACAGCAGGCAGATAAGTTGGTGAAAACCTACAAAAATGATTTGGAGCCCGCATTTCCCACCTAAATCGTTCAGTTTGCGAACTTTCTGCACAACTCTGTGTGCCAGGACACGAGTCCCCTGGGAATAATGAAGTTGCTGCGCGGAAGAAAGCTTATTGACGTGTTTGCGAACCTTTCTATTGCTTTGCGAATGTACTTAAGCATACCGTGGCAAATTGTGAGGCGGAACGATCGTTTTCCAAGTTGTCGCTGATAAAAAATCGCTTTCGTTCGAGCCTCCTTGACGACAAGGTGAACTCGCTTGCTATCATGTCCATTGAAAGTGACCTCCTCCGCGATCTATCCTTCGAGCAGAGTATATCTGATTTCGCCAAAGCGAAGGCGCGAAAGATGCCATTTTAAAAGAGGACTGTTTGCGCTGTACATGAATAGTTCCAATAAGTTCGTTGTGTCGCCTCCCAGCCTCCACGTTGCCAATGAAACGCTGAGCAGTGTAATTCAATATATGCAAATCTTCGTTGTTCGTCTCCTGTTTGTTCTTGTGATATCTAGCGTGCTTATAAAGAACTGTATTTTTGTTGTTTTTGATAGTGCCACGTTTATTTGGTGTCGTCCTTGCTTGTCTTACCGTGAACGAAGATATTTTCAAATAATGTTTTGTAATTACAGTTGATAATTTTCATCTGTATTCTAGTGTATTTTATGGTGTTCGTATTGCCTTAAGTATGGTATATATCTATTGCATATTTATAGAGTAACGTGTATAACGATCACTGCAGTCTGATGCTTGAATTTTAATGAAAAGTGTTTTGGATACAACCATGCGTTTCCTCACAGGATTAAACTTTGCGATGCAAATAAAACCTAGCTTCAGAAGGATCGACATCTGCGCTTTCTTGTCTTTTCTACGTTCTTGTTCGTCTTGAGTGCATTAAACTTTCCCTTAAAGCTTAGCTTTTGCTGAAAACAGAATGCAGATTAATCACAAAATGAACGTATGTGTATGTGTTGGTGTTTACAACAGCACGCGTTTCAAGCAGAGAGAGAGAGAGAAAGAAACGTTTATTGTACGAAACAGTGTCCCGAGCGAGGACGGGTATCACCCTAAGGTGGGAAGGCTCCTTAGTCCAGGAACCCTCTGGCTTCGACTGCCCTCTTGGCCCTGGCGACGAGTTGTCGTTGGTCTTCCAGGTCCCCGAGGGTTAGCTTGGCCTCCCACGTTTCGAATGGGTTGTTTGCTGCTATTGCTCATTTTGCGTGCGTCTCTGGTTGCATTTCGCTGCCTTCCTGCCACGGGCATTCCAGGAGCAAGTGTGCCAGAGTGTCGGGTACGTTGCAGAGCGGGCAGAGGTATCCGTAGAGCGTCGGGTAGAGGCGATGCATTATCATTCCGTGCGTGTACGTAATACTTTGCAGGCGTCTGAGGATCAGGCTTTCTTCTATGTCGAGTTTAGGGTGCGGTGGAGGGTACACTCGACGCTCGAGCCTGTAATGTTGCAATATGGCCGAATAGTTGGTGGGTACGGCCTCCGTCTCTTCTGTCGCGGGTCCGAGAGCGCGTGGGGAGAGGGGAGCCCGGCTGACGTACTCGCGGGCTGTTGTTTTCCTTATAATAATAACAGTAATAATAATCCCGTTGATCGCATTTCGTTCTTCGTAATTTGGTGGATTTAAACTGAAACATGGCACATTTCCAGTAGCGTAGCCGGCGACAGGTGGGGGGGGGGGGGGTCAGTATAGTGAAAGGGGGCCTGCATGCGCATTAGCCCAGGGCCCAGTGTTGTCCAATGTTGGTGTTTACAACAGCACGCGTTTCAAGCAAGTTTTGTTGTTTCCCTTATAATAATAACAACAATAATAATCCCGTTGATCGCATTTCGTTCTTTTTAATTTGGTGGATTTAAACTGAAACATGGCACATTTCCAGTAGCGTAGCCGGCGACAGGTGGGGGGGGGGGGTCAGTATAGTGAAAGGGGGCCTGCATGCGCATTAGCCCAGGGCCCAGTGTTGCCCAGTGTTGGTGTTCACAACAGCGCGCGTTTCAAGCAAGTTTTGTTGTTTTCCTTATAATAATAACAATAATAATAATCCCGTTGATCGCATTTCGTTCTTTGTAATTTGGTGGATTTAAACTGAAACATGGCACATTTCCAGTAGCGTAGCCGGCGACAGGTGGGGGGCGGGTCAGTATAGTGAAAGGGGGCCTGCATGCGCATTAGCCCAGGGCCCAGTGTTGTCCAATGTTGGTGTTTACAACAGCACGCGTTTCAAGCAAGTTTTGTTGTTTTCCTTATAATAATAACAACAATAATAATCCCGTTGATCGCATTTCGTTCTTTTTAATTTGGTGGATTTAAACTGAAACATGGCACATTTCCAGTAGCGTAGCAGGCGACAGGTGGGGGGCGGGTCAGTATAGGGAAAGGGGGCCTGCATGCGCATTAGCCCAGGGCCCAGTGTTGTCCAATGTTGGTGTTCACAACAGCACGCGTTTCAAGCAAGTTTTGTTGTTTTCCTTATAATAATAACAACAATAATAATCCCGTTGATCGCATTTCGTTCTTTTTAATTTGGTGGATTTAAACTGAAACATGGCACATTTCCAGTAGCGTAGCCGGCGACAGGTGGGGGGCGGGTCAGTATAGTGAAAGGGGGCCTGCATGCGCATTAGCCCAGGGCCCAGTGTTGTCCAATGTTGGTGTTTACAACAGCACGCGTTTCAAGCAAGTTTTGTTGTTTTCCTTATAATAATAACAACAATAATAATCCCGTTGATCGCATTTCGTTCTTTTTAATTTGGTGGATTTAAACTGAAACATGGCACATTTCCAGTAGCGTAGCCGGCGACAGGTGGGGGGCGGGTCAGTATAGTGAAAGGGGGCCTGCATGCGCATTAGCCCAGGGCCCAGTGTTGTCCAATGTTGGTGTTTACAACAGCACGCGTTTCAAGCAAGTTTTGTTGTTTTCCTTATAATAATAACAACAATAATAATCGCGTTGATCGCATTTCGTTCTTTTTAATTTGGTGGATTTAAACTGAAACATGGCACATTTCCAGTAGCGTAGCAGGCGACAGGTGGGGGGCGGGTCAGTATAGGGAAAGGGGGCCTGCATGCGCATTAGCCCAGGGCCCAGTGTTGTCCAATGTTGGTGTTTACAACAGCACGCGTTTCAAGCAAGTTTTGTTGTTTTCCTTATAATAATAACAACAATAATAATCCCGTTGATCGCATTTCGTTCTTTTTAATTTGGTGGATTTAAACTGAAACATGGCACATTTCCAGTAGCGTAGCAGGCGACAGGTGGGGGGCGGGTCAGTATAGGGAAAGGGGGCCTGCATGCGCATTAGCCCAGGGCCCAGTGTTGTCCAATGTTGGTGTTTACAACAGCACGCGTTTCAAGCAAGTTTTGTTGTTTTCCTTATAATAATAACAACAATAATAATCCCGTTGATCGCATTTCGTTCTTTTTAATTTGGTGGATTTAAACTGAAACATGGCACATTTCCAGTAGCGTAGCCGGCGACAGGTGGGGGGCGGGTCAGTATAGTGAAAGGGGGCCTGCATGCGCATTAGCCCAGGGCCCAGTGTTGTCCAATGTTGGTGTTTACAACAGCACGCGTTTCAAGCAAGTTTTGTTGTTTTCCTTATAATAATAACAACAATAATAATCCCCTTGATCGCATTTCGTTCTTTTTAATTTGGTGGATTTAAACTGAAACATGGCACATTTCCAGTAGCGTAGCCGGCGACAGGTGGGGGGCGGGTCAGTATAGTGAAAGGGGGCCTGCATGCGCATTAGCCCAGGGCCCAGTGTTGTCCAATGTTGGTGTTTACAACAGCACGCGTTTCAAGCAAGTTTTGTTGTTTTCCTTATAATAATAACAACAATAATAATCCCGTTGATCGCATTTCGTTCTTTTTAATTTGGTGGATTTAAACTGAAACATGGCACATTTCCAGTAGCGTAGCAGGCGACAGGTGGGGGGCGGGTCAGTATAGGGAAAGGGGGCCTGCATGCGCATTAGCCCAGGGCCCAGTGTTGTCCAATGTTGGTGTTTACAACAGCACGCGTTTCAAGCAAGTTTTGTTGTTTTCCTTATAATAATAACAACAATAATAATCCCGTTGATCGCATTTCGTTCTTTTTAATTTGGTGGATTTAAACTGAAACATGGCACATTTCCAGTAGCGTAGCAGGCGACAGGTGGGGGGCGGGTCAGTATAGGGAAAGGGGGCCTGCATGCGCATTAGCCCAGGGCCCAGTGTTGTCCAATGTTGGTGTTTACAACAGCACGCGTTTCAAGCAAGTTTTGTTGTTTTCCTTATAATAATAACAACAATAATAATCCCGTTGATCGCATTTCGTTCTTTTTAATTTGGTGGATTTAAACTGAAACATGGCACATTTCCAGTAGCGTAGCAGGCGACAGGTGGGGGGCGGGTCAGTATAGGGAAAGGGGGCCTGCATGCGCATTAGCCCAGGGCCCAGTGTTGTCCAATGTTGGTGTTTACAACAGCGCGCGTTTCAAGCAAGTTTTGTTGTTTTCCTTATAATAATAACAACAATAATAATCCCGTTGATCGCATTTCGTTCTTCGTAATTTGGTGGATTTAAACTGAAACATGGCACATTTCCAGTAGCGTAGCCGGCGACAGGTGGGGGGCGGGTCAGTATAGTGAAAGGGGGCCTGCATGCGCATTAGCCCAGGGCCCAGTGTTGTCCAATGTTGGTGTTTACAACAGCGCGCGTTTCAAGCAAGTTTTGTTGTTTTCCTTATAATAATAACAACAATAATAATCCCGTTGATCGCATTTCGTTCTTTTTAATTTGGTGGATTTAAACTGAAACATGGCACATTTCCGGTAGCGTAGCCGGCGACAGGTGGGGGGGGGGGGTCAGTATAGTGAAAGGGGGCCTGCATGCGCATTAGCCCAGGGCCCAGTGTTGTCCAATGTTGGTGTTTACAACAGCACGCGTTTCAAGCAAGTTTTGTTGTTTTCCTTATAATAATAACAACAATAATAATCCCGTTGATCGCATTTCGTTCTTTTTAATTTGGTGGATTTAAACTGAAACATGGCACATTTCCAGTAGCGTAGCCGGCGACAGGTGGGGGGGGGGGGGGTCAGTATAGTGAAAGGGGGCCTGCATGCGCATTAGCCCAGGGCCCAGTGTTGCCCAGTGTTGGTGTTTACAACAGCACGCGTTTCAAGCAAGTTTTGTTGTTTTCCTTATAATAATAACAACAATAATAATCCCGTTGATCGCATTTCGTTCTTTTTAATTTGGTGGATTTAAACTGAAACATGGCACATTTCCAGTAGCGTAGCCGGCGACAGGTGGGGGGGGGGGGGGTCAGTATAGTGAAAGGGGGCCTGCATGCGCATTAGCCCAGGGCCCAGTGTTGTCCAATGTTGGTGTTTACAACAGCACGCGTTTCAAGCAAGTTTTGTTGTTTTCCTTATAATAATAACAACAATAATAATCCCGTTGATCGCATTTCGTTCTTTTTAATTTGGTGGATTTAAACTGAAACATGGCACATTTCCAGTAGCGTAGCAGGCGACAGGTGGGGGGCGGGTCAGTATAGGGAAAGGGGGCCTGCATGCGCATTAGCCCAGGGCCCAGTGTTGTCCAATGTTGGTGTTCACAACAGCACGCGTTTCAAGCAAGTTTTGTTGTTTTCCTTATAATAATAACAACAATAATAATCCCGTTGATCGCATTTCGTTCTTTTTAATTTGGTGGATTTAAACAGAAACATGGCACATTTCCAGTAGCGTAGCCGGCGACAGGTGGGGGGCGGGTCAGTATAGTGAAAGGGGGCCTGCATGCGCATTAGCCCAGGGCCCAGTGTTGTCCAATGTTGGTGTTTACAACAGCACGCGTTTCAAGCAAGTTTTGTTGTTTTCCTTATAATAATAACAACAATAATAATCCCGTTGATCGCATTTCGTTCTTTTTAATTTGGTGGATTTAAACTGAAACATGGCACATTTCCAGTAGCGTAGCCGGCGACAGGTGGGGGGCGGGTCAGTATAGTGAAAGGGGGCCTGCATGCGCATTAGCCCAGGGCCCAGTGTTGTCCAATGTTGGTGTTTACAACAGCACGCGTTTCAAGCAAGTTTTGTTGTTTTCCTTATAATAATAACAACAATAATAATCCCGTTGATCGCATTTCGTTCTTTTTAATTTGGTGGATTTAAACTGAAACATGGCACATTTCCAGTAGCGTAGCAGGCGACAGGTGGGGGGCGGGTCAGTATAGGGAAAGGGGGCCTGCATGCGCATTAGCCCAGGGCCCAGTGTTGTCCAATGTTGGTGTTTACAACAGCACGCGTTTCAAGCAAGTTTTGTTGTTTTCCTTATAATAATAACAGTAATAATAATCCCGTTGATCGCATTTCGTTCTTCGTAATTTGGTGGATTTAAACTGAAACATGGCACATTTCCAGTAGCGTAGCCGGCGACAGGTGGGGGGGGGGGGTCAGTATAGTGAAAGGGGGCCTGCATGCGCATTAGCCCAGGGCCCAGTGTTGTCCAATGTTGGTGTTTACAACAGCACGCGTTTCAAGCAAGTTTTGTTGTTTTCCTTATAATAATAACAACAATAATAATCCCGTTGATCGCATTTCGTTCTTTTTAATTTGGTGGATTTAAACTGAAACATGGCACATTTCCAGTAGCGTAGCAGGCGACAGGTGGGGGGCGGGTCAGTATAGGGAAAGGGGGCCTGCATGCGCATTAGCCCAGGGCCCAGTGTTGTCCAATGTTGGTGTTTACAACAGCACGCGTTTCAAGCAAGTTTTGTTGTTTTCCTTATAATAATAACAACAATAATAATCCCGTTGATCGCATTTCGTTCTTTTTAATTTGGTGGATTTAAACTGAAACATGGCACATTTCCAGTAGCGTAGCAGGCGACAGGTGGGGGGCGGGTCAGTATAGGGAAAGGGGGCCTGCATGCGCATTAGCCCAGGGCCCAGTGTTGCCCAGTGTTGGTGTTCACAACAGCGCGCGTTTCAAGCAAGTTTTGTTGTTTTCCTTATAATAATAACAACAATAATAATCCCGTTGATCGCATTTCGTTCTTCGTAATTTGGTGGATTTAAACTGAAACATGGCACATTTCCAGTAGCGTAGCCGGCGACAGGTGGGGGGCGGGTCAGTATAGTGAAAGGGGGCCTGCATGCGCATTAGCCCAGGGCCCAGTGTTGTCCAATGTTGGTGTTTACAACAGCACGCGTTTCAAGCAAGTTTTGTTGTTTTCCTTATAATAATAACAACAATAATAATCCCGTTGATCGCATTTCGTTCTTTTTAATTTGGTGGATTTAAAATGAAACATGGCATATTTGCAGGCAGTAGCGTAGCAGGCGACGGGGGGGGGGGGGGGGGGGGGGGGGCGCTCAATATAGGGAAAGGGCGCCTGCATGCTCATTAACCCAGGGCCCCTATTTTTCTTAATCCGGCCCTGCATCCATGTACGAACAGTAATCCAAAAGCAAGTATCCCAACCCGGGCACGCCAACCGGCTCTTGACGCTCAAAGAGAAGCTCCTGCAAGACTGCAGCTTCGAAGAGAAATGCGTCAACTCGGACATCGCGTTCCTCAGAGGTTTGCTTGAGCAGATCGAGGACGGCGTACTACAAGGGTAGCACTTGGCACAGAGGAAGATAAACGTGTTCGCAGTTATCGAGCAGCTAGGCGAGCACACGTTCTTTCTCACCCTCGGCATGTCCGAGTTGGCCTCTGCTCGAAGTCATCGAGACAGTCAAAGAAGCGGTCGAGGCGCGCCGCCACAGGGTCAATGCCGCAAATTATCAACAGATGTAAATGCAAATATATTGCAAATTATCAACAGATATTTATTTTTTCGAGACGTAGATCCGTTCTTGTGCATCGTGGGCCAACTGAAAGTCAGACGCGCGCTTCCTCGCTTCGTTGTTGGAACCGAATGCATACAGGCCTCGGTTAATGGTTTCTTTAAAGAAATTGTTGCCAGTGTTCTCTTTGTGAGTGTCTGCTTCTGGAATAAATATGTAATGTGTAAATGAAAAAAATGTATAGTGATGTATGTTACACTTTTTTATAAAGATGAAATGGAAAAGAGGTTCGCGCCTTATTGGCGTTGGCTACTGCATTTCGACGGGCAAGCAAAACAAACGCACAAAATAGTGATGTACACTGGCCACAGGCAAACAGCACTAAGATATGAAAAATTCTAATCGCAAAAACAAATAAAAGGACACTAACTCAGTCCATAAACGAATGAAAGCAATCAAAATGCTCTGAAAACACGCACGTAAGGTCAGTTCATATATACACACCAAGACGTATAACAACATATACCAACGCCTTACGTGAGCTACACACATACAGCATACTGCACAAGCACTGGTATGCAAAGAAAATGTAATAGTGTAGTCAACCTCGATACATTTAGCATCAACCGCATTCCGATTACCTATTTGTTAGAGCACCCTGATGCTGTGCTGGACGACAGGGGTGTGACTCCCAAATCTGTCACACATTGTTTGCTTTTTGATGCGAAAGCGTCAACTGGCCAATTGAGCGAAAGAGACGACATCTCTAGCAACGAAACGGCACCCACATTCTCATTGGCTGCGTTTTCACGTGACAAGCCTGCCTCGATGGAGCCGTGCGGGCGAAACGGTGTTCCGTGAGGGAGAGGGCATCGGCCGCGACGCCACGTCAACAGCGCGCTTCGACGGAGCAGATACAGCGACGCGACGCGGGCGGGGAGAGACGAGTTGGGACTCGCTCGTGCGGGTGCCTCCATCTCGCTCTCGGAAGCCCGCGCGTGGTCTGTATCTGGGCTTAGCTGCTGCGCGCGCCTGCCGGCCTTGATTTCTCAGTCTCTCGTCGCGCAGGACGTCGGTGACATGTGACGTCCTTCATTTCCCAGCAATATCGTCCAAATGATTCAGGTTTACGGCCAACATCCTAACGTAGAAACTGTACAAAAAAGGATAACCCACCGAAAGTCCATCCCAAGACTCAATAACATGCCCCTTAACAATACTCTAAAGGATCACTGGCAGCGCAAAACTCAAAGGACCACTCAACGACGTTCAACTGGACATTAATGTTTTCGCATTCACAACTCATAAGAAGTGCTTAGGTGTCGTCGGATTTTTCTTACAGTGAGGCCAGACAGGAATCTGCCTACCTACACAGTAAAGGGACAAGAACGTGGCAAATAATTCTGCGCATTAACAAAATGCATGGTTGTCGAGGGGCTTGGAATAAAGTCAAATAATGCCTCATTCAGTGACAAAACCCCTCATAACAAAGTGACAAACTGAGAGAGTAAACGAGAAGAAAGAGGGTTAACTGAGGGGCCCGAATTTTATTAGTCATATCATAAGAAGCCAACAAACACTGACCCCAAGGACAACATAGGAGAAATTACTTGTGCTTAATAAATGAAATAATGAAACGATAAGTTAATGGAAATTAAAGTGGATGAACAAACAACTTGCCGCAGGTGGGAACCTAACCCACAACCTTCGCATTTCGCGTGCGATGCTCTACCAATTCAGCTACCGCAGCGCTGTTTCCACATCCACTTTCTTGGGTATTAATGTGTCCTAGTAGAACCCTGGGAGTGCTAGCCAGCGCCAACATTCACAGACCTTCGCGGCGGACGCGGGACGTCCTCTTTGCCGCAGGCGTCACGAGAACGTGATCTGTTTGGGTGAAGGCAACTGGTAAATAAACCCACATATGCTACCTGAAGGCATCAAATGCGAAGGTTGTGGGTTCGGTTCCCACCTGCGGCAAGTTGTTTTTTCATCCACTTTAATTTCCATTAACTTATCGTTTCATTATTTAATTTATTAAGCACAAGTAATTTCCCCTATGTTGTCCTTGGTGTCAGTGTTTGTTGGCTTCTTATGATATGACTAATGAAAATCGGGCCCCTCGGTTAACCCCCTTTCTTCTCGTTTATTACATAACGAGGGTCTCGAATCGGGCTACACTGATGCCTTCAGGTAGCATATGTGGGTTTATTGACCAGTTGCCTTCACCCAAAAAGATCACGTTCTCGTGACGTCTGCGGCAAAAAGGACGTTCCACGTCCGCCGCGAAGGTCTGTGAGTGGTGGCGCTGGCAAACACTCCCAGGGATCTACTAGGACACATAAATACCCAAGAAAGTGGGTGGGGAAACAGCGCCGCGGTAGCTCAATTGGTAGAGCATCGTACGCGAAATGCAAAGGTTGTGGGTTCGGTTCCCACCTGCGGCAAGTTGTTTTTTCATCCACTTTAATTTCCATTAACTTATTGTTTCATTATTTCATTTATTAAGCACAAGTAATTTTCCCTATGTCGTCTTTGGTGCCAGTGTTTATTGGCTTCTTATGATAAAACTGAGAGAGTGGCACACATAAATGCGAAAGTGTTCGCCCATCAAGAGTCGTAGATTACGTAAACTTTCTAGGAACGCTAGGATAAGATGTGGATGAACGCATTAACCAGTCAGCAGTCAAAATAGGCCAGAGACATTTAGAGTATCAGCGAAAAAGAAGAAGGCAAGACATTGATAGGACCCGATTCGTTGTAGGCACAGGTAACGGTACCAGGTAGATATAGAGAAGAAAAATGAAGAAAAAAGCGATTAAGAAGATGTAAACAAAATGCTAGACTGAAAGGCATGTATAGCTCACTATATCAACTCAAGTAGGCTAAATGACTGTTTGTCACAGCCCATTTAAAAGGGCATGTCAATAAATAATCATCATCAGCTGCAGCAGCAGTGTCCCCATGCCAAGGTTGCCTTGGCCATGACCTGCTGGAACTCTAGACCTGCACAGATGTCCAACTTCTATGGGAGTCGCTTGAGCCCACTCTCGTTTAACCGGTGGCCGTAGGTGACGCTTTCATAGCATGGTCATCACTGTGTTGCTAGCTAACAAGTAAAGTGATATGCAAAGTCTGGCTAATATCTGCGGACAGGAAGACAAGAAGTCAGGTCTGAAATTCAGCCTTAATAGATCACGTTTTATGTTATTTAATAAAAACAGTGAACAGACAGCGTCAATCGAGGGCCAGGGAATACCTCGTGTAATAGAATATAAATAACTTGTTATATGGATAAACGAAGGCAACAGATATATTGAAGCACAGGAAAAAAAAGAATAACAGCGAATGGGAAGAGAAATGCCACCATAATGAAACACAGAGCGTCATTGCGATACAATAGGTACGAGGTGCTCCAGGGTGTGTGGAACGGTGTAATGGTTCCAGGACTTTCATTCTGAAATGCGGTTGTTTGCTTGAAGTCAAGCGTACAATCGTAACTCGATGGCAACCAAAGGTCAGTGGGACGTCTCGCATTGGGCGCTCACGAGAAGAATACAAATGAAGCTATGCACGGTGATATGGGCTGGACAAGTTGTGAAGTGAGGGGAAGCTCAGAGTAAAATTGATTGTGAAGAACGACTGATAAATAATGAGAAAAGCAAATGGGCTGGCAGAGTGTTCAGATATTTGTATAGGTAAAACACTGATTCGCGGTAGAAGAAAAGAATTAGCTGACCAGCAATTATGCGACCAGGATGGTGAGCAACATGGCAACAAAAAACTTCAAGCGGAAAGTCAGAGAGGCAGAGATAATCTCATGAGTGGTGGCAAAACAAAAGAAACCTGCTATGAGTAACTAGTCGACAGGAAAAAAACGAAATCAAGAAAGAAACAATTTCTTATAACTCAAAGGAAAGCTCATTACTTCACGAAGTGATATCCGGATGCCTTAGAACACGCACTTATATATGAATCGAGATGCAACAAGGAAGAAGAAGCATGTGCTTGCTGTGGTAAAGCTAGGGAAACGATGGAGCATGCTTTATTGAAGTGTAAAAACGTCTGCCCAGCAGTCGATTTAGGCACCTCTGGCCTCCTTGAAGCCCTTGGGTTCAGCGAGAGCAGGGGAAAAGCAAACATGTCCGCAATAGAGATTAGTAAAAGGAGATTGGAAGACTGGCGGAAGACTGGTGGCACATTCTCAGCCCAAGGCAAAGCACCATCTGCGCGTTTCGCGCCACGAATACGGTGCGTCCCCACATCGCTTGACTGGCAATCGCAATAACCTTGGCAGCCATCGTGAAATGGGCTCTGACAGAATTTTCTTTCTGCCGCGAACTTTTCGCAACTTGCGGTCTTTTTCTCCCACACAGTGACAGCGTGCCGCGCGGCAGACGGAGAGGAGGAGCGTGAAGGCAGCATCATTGGTGCCATGAGCGACTTCTTCGGCAACACCTTGACTACGTTTGTCAACGCGGCCGGGCACGTGTTGGGCATCATCGGCTTCCAAAGGCCTCCGTACACGTCGGTGGGAGAAACGCAGGCACTTGCGTAGAAAAACGGCAGCGTCGACTTTCCCGCGACTTGATGTTGGGCGCTGGACTACCACTTCAATTCCCCCTTCTTCTTGTGCGCTCTATTTGAAGAACGCACAATTCGTCAATAAAACACAGCATAGGTACGCTGAGGGGATCAATATGTGGCTCACTGGCCAAAACACTTACCTCGCTTGCGCGTTCAGCCATGTTGTTACTCACGAATCAGCCATCTCACATACCGCTGCAGCATCAGTGGTAATACATTCTGATCACATTAATTCTAAATTGACCATGAACCCTAAAGTATTTGTGGTAATGTACCTTTTCGAGGATAAGTGTTTTAATACAAATTATTTCCAAGAATATTCCCAGGGTTCTACTAGGACACATAAATACCCAAGAAAGTGGATGGAAAAACGGCGCCGCAGTAGCTCAACTGGTAGAGCATCGCACGCGAAATGTGAAGGTTGTGGGTTCGGTTCCCACCTGCGGCAAGTTGTTTCTTCATCCACTTTAATTTTCATTAATTTATCGTTTCTTTATTTCATTTATTAAGCACAGGTAATTTCCCCTATGTTCTCCTTGATGTCAGTATTTGTTGGCTTCTTATGATACGACCAAGAATTTGTGTGAGGATATGTTTTCTTGGGAGTCTCTGCCTTTGACTGTCTTTATCACTATTGCATGCGAAGCGCTGTGGGAAGGAACAAGCAATAACCGATGAAAATGACAATTTGGCACAAAACGGTAAGTAGCACAGAAAAGGCAAATATTATAGAAATTGCGACGCGTTTATTATCTCTTGACTGCCTTGCTGGAACACTATGTATAGGAAGGCACTGCAAGGGCTGTCCGTAGCACGGGGCTCGCCGCAATCACGGCACGGTCCTTCGTCTTCCTCTTCAGTCGGCGCATACACAGGGGCGCGTCTGTTCCATCACAATGCCCCGGGAGCGAAGCGTAGCCAACCTGGCGACTCAGGGCGTGGAGAAGATGAGCGGGTCGTAATGCCGTTTCAGGCGGTTGACATGTACTCTCTCACCCACGACAACGCAGGTCTGGTGACACTGTGAGCGGCTCGACGATGTAGTTGACCGGTGAAGTGGCCTCGATGATACGGTACGGACCGTGATAATGCGCCAGAAATTTGGAAGAGAGGCCAGGAATGTGGGCTGGTATCGAAAGCCAAACAAGCGAACCTGGAGCAAAGTTGTGCGGTGGTTGATGAGTACGGTCATGTCGTGTGTTTAGACGTTTCTTAGTCTCGCTAGTCAGGTCACGTGCCAGCTGACGGCAATCTTCAGCATAATTGGCGACATCGGAAAGCAGGGTATACTCTGTAGCGTCAGGTTGGTACGGCAGTAGGGTGTCCAAAGGGCATGAAGGCTCACGGCCATACGCAAGGAAAAAGGAGGAAAAGCCGATAGTCACTTGCGTTGCGGTGTTGTATGCGAACGTAACAAAGGGGAGTACGGTGTCCCAATTGGAGCGGTCGGATGAAATATACATCCGCAACATGTCTCCAAGTGTGCGATTGAACAGCTCGGTCAGACCGTTGGTTTGGGGGTGGTGTGCGGTCGATTTTCGATGAATAATCCTGCACTAAGCGAGGAGGGCTTGGATGCTTTCCGACAGGAACACACGGCCCCTATCACTCAGAAGTGCTCGGGGAGCACCGTGGCGAAGAACAATATTGCGAAGGATGAAAAAACCAACGTCACGGGCGGTCGCTGTCGGCAGAGCTACAGTCTCAGCGGAGCGAGTAAGGTGATCTACGCCGACAATATTCCACCGATTTCCACACATGGAAGCGGGCCGTAGAGGTCGATGCCGACGCGGTCGAACAGACAAGCTGGGCACGGTAGCGGCTGCAATGGTCCTGTGAAACGCTGGGTAGGTGTCTTGCCTTCTTGGCATGTAGTACAAGACTGAATGTACTTTTGCACAAACTTGTACATGCCACGCCAAAAATAGCGCTGACGCAGCCTTGTAAGTTTTGAGGACGCCGGCATGAGAGCTTAGGAGATCAGCGTGGAAAGACGCGACGATGTTAGAGCGCATATGACGAGGTATAGCAAGGAGCCATTTCCGACCGTCGGGCACATAGTTGCGGCGATATAGACGGTTGTCTCGCACGGAAAAGTGGGTTGCTTGGCGGCGCAGTGCTCGTGTCGAAGGAAAATCAGACGGAGCGGCGAGGTAGTAAAGTAACATTACAAGTGTAGGGTCCTTGCGATGGTCTCTGAGCATGTCAGTGTTGGTCAACGGTAACAGTGTGGACGAGGAAGCTGACAAAGACGCCAAATCAGGCGTCAGTGGGGAGCGAGAGGGCGCATCAGCGTCGGAGTGCTTGCGACCGGAGCGGTACCTGACGCGGATGTCGTACTCTTGCAAGCGAAGGGCCCAACGTCCCAAGCGTCCCGACGGGTCTTTCAAGGAAGAAAGCCAGCAAAGGGAATGGTGGTCAGTAACTACGGCGAAAGAACAAACATAAAGGTATGGGCAAAACTTGCTTAGTGCCCAGATGATCGGTAGGCACTCCTTTTCTGTGAATGAGTAATTTAATTCTGCTTTCTTTAGAGTACGGCTATCATAAGCAATGACGTATTCATCATAGCCAGCTTTCCGTTGCACTAAGACCGCACCAAGGCCAACTCCGCTGGCGTCAGTGTGAACTTCCCTCGGAGCAGCAGGGTCGTAGTGGCGAAGAATCGGTGGTGAGGTCAACAATTAGCGCAACTGCTGAAATGCTCATCACATTCAGGTGACCACGCTGCTATGACGTTGCTGGTGGAAAGTAAGCTTGTCAAGGGGGCCATGATGGATGCGAAATTGCATACGAAGCGACGAAAATCGGAACGTAATCCAATAAAACGTCTGTTTGTCTGATAGATCTGGGCGTTGGGAAGTCTGCAACGGCGCGGTGCTTGTCTGGGTCCGCGAGGACGCTGTGGTTAGAGATAATGTGACCCAAGATGGTTAGCTTGTTTGCAACAAAACGGCCCTTTTTGAGGTTGAGCTGTAGGCCGGCAGATGCGAGACTCGTCAGAATGCCATGCAGGCGAGCGAGGTGTGTCGGAAAATCGGTTGAGAAGACGACAATGTCGTCGAGGTAAGAAACAGGTCTGCCATTTCTGGCCGCGAAGGATGGTATCGATCATACGCTCAAAAAGTAGCAGGCGCGTCGCACAACCCGGCATGACGTTAAACTCATAGAGGCCATCGGGTGTAACGAATGCGGTTTTCGGACGGTCAGGTTCGGCCATTGGAACTTGCCAGTAACCGGAGCGCAGATCCAAGGAACTGAAATATTCTGCGCCTTGTAAACAGTCGACAGCGTCATCGATCCGAGGCAGTGGATAAACGTCTTTTCTCGTTATCTTGTTTAGGCGTCTGTAGTCAACACAAAAGCGAATGGAGACATCTTTTTTTCTTACCAATACGACAGGTGAAGACCAAGGACTTTGAGAGGGACGGATGACTCTACGTTTGAGCATATCGTCAACTTGCTCTGTGATGATTCGACGCTCTTCGGCGGAGACACGATACGGGCGCTGTCGCAAGGGGGAGTGGGAACCGGTGTCGATGGTGTGAAAAACACCGGTGACACGGTCCAATGACGTTTGATGATAGTCGAAAGAAGAGAGAAACTTGTGAAGGAGATCGAGAAGTTGGCGGCGATGAAAGGAAGAGCAGGGTCAATGGCGTTGTCAAACCCACTGAAGGTGAGGAGTCTGAGACTGAAGCGATGACGTCAACGTAACAACAGAGGGAGTCGGTAGGGACATCGAGATCGTCGACGTAGTCGCCCTCTTAGAAGTATCCGACGGTCTCTCCACGCAGTAGGCTGATCGGGTAATGGTAGTAGTAGGTGACCAGCATCACAATTGACCCAGATGTTATAGTGAGCAGGGGCAACGGAAGAGCAATGCCCTTGTGCTGAGCAAACACATCGGACGGCGTGAACACTACAGTGGCGTCAGATTCGGCATCAGACGACAGGACAGCAGACATCGACGACTCAGGGGGTATGTTTGTCTCGGCATCAACAATGAGTTTTTCGGCAAAGTGAGGAGAACCGGTCAGCAGTGATTCACATAGTGGTAAAAGCGACACTTCTGCAGGCGAACAGGCAATGATAGCATGATGACGTGACAGAAAATCCCAACCAAGGATGAGGTCGGGAGAACACGATGATAGGACGAAACACTCGATTATGTACAGAACGTCGTTGATGACGACACGGGCCGTGGATACAGCTGAAGGGTGAATTCGCTGCGCGCTGGCAATGGCGAGCACCAGGTCGGAGGGAGCTCTAGTAACATTTCGTGGTGTGCGACAAATGTTCTCGTGAATGATGGAAACGGCTGCTCCGGTGTCTACTTGCGCCACTGCGGGCACTCCCTCTACAAAAACGGCAATAGCATTTTGCGGGGAAGATTGACGCCTTGAGAACGTCGATGTACTTACAGTCCTTGCCTCAGAAACTGCGCCAGTCAGTTTCTCTCATCAGTGGTAGATCGACGACGCGGGGGCGAAATTGAACGCCGACGAGAGGAAGGGGAACGCCGAGTTTCTGACCCGCGATCAGTGTCAAGCAGTAGCGGTTACAATGGAAGCGTGGCGGCGTATTGTGGCACGTAGCTGGGCATTTCAAAGGTGGTATGCGTAGTTGGGGCGCAGCGGCGACAGAAGCGCGCCACATCGCCAGCAATGCCGCAGGCGAAGCAGTAGGCTGGCTGTCTTGAGTGCGCCATGTCTCGGTGGGACGAAAAAACTGCGGTGACGGTGGGGGAACTGGAAACGAAGCCGAATGCATGGGCAATGAAAAGAAAGCTGTCGGCGCCGGTGGCCATGGAACCACGGCTGCGTAGCTGAGCGGTAGCCACGTAGGGTGACTGGTAAAGTCGGTGCAGGACAGCGGCACAGTCATAGGATTGGGTGGGGGAAGGGGGTGTTGGAGCTGCAGAGAGCGCTTCAGATATCTGAGTCCGGATGGCTTGCTGCAGCGTTGGAGGCAAAGGTGCCGTAGATGCATCGCTGTGAGGCAGCAGCGTGGGCTGCCTGGCCACATCTTCACGAATAAAATCTTTGATATGCTGCGAGAGGGTCGAGTTGGGCAGGTCGGTAGAAACCACCATGTTCGAGACGGAATCAGTGTGCTGAATGTTCTGGCGGGCGATGGAACGTTGCCGGCGCAGCTCGTCAAAGCTCTGGCAGAGGTTAATGAGGACGGATACGCTAGTTGAATTTTTGCCAGCAACACCTGGAGTGCGCCGTTCTCGATGCCTTTGAGGATATGCTTGATCCTGTCATCCTCTGACATGCTGGGAATTTCCCGCTTGCAAAAATCGAGAACATCCTCGATGTAGCTGGGGAATTTCTCTCCAGGATGCCGTGCGCGCTGGCGTAGACGCTGTTCAGCGCGTAGTTTACGCACAGCTGGGCGATTAAACACTTCGGCAAAAGGAGTCTTAAACGCTGACCAGCTTGTAAAATCGGATTCGTGGTTGAAGAAGCAAAGTTTGGCTACGTCGGCGATGTAGAAAGGCACGTGAGTCAGCTTAGACGGGTCGTCCCAATTGTTATGGACACCTAGAGGTTCGTACGATAACAGCCAGTCTTCCACGTCGTGCTCGGCGGTCCCACTGAATATGTCAGCTTAGACTGGTCGCGTTGACGAGGGACGCCGGCGCGGACGACAGTGGCAGCCGATGGTGCAGGGCGATCTTGTTGGCAGGGTTCGAGTGCGGAGCTTCAGGACGAGGCGAGGGACCTCAGCGACCTCCACCAAATGTTTTATTGTCGTTCACAAGGTTGCTGAAACGCTAGGTATAGGAACACACTGCAAGGACTGTCCGTAGCACGGGGGTCACTTGCGATGATGGCACAGTCCTTCGTCTTCCTCTTCAGTCGGCACATACACAGCGCGTCTGCTTCATTACAAAATGAATAACGCTGGCGCTGATTTTTATGCTCTCTTGTCCATTTCGTGGCTTTGCGCGGTGTTTGCACTCGTTGCCCTGTTATGTCGTCACACCAGCAAGCTTCGTTGAAACACACTTAATAGAATTCCATGCGTGAATAATTCGACTGAAAGACTAGGAGGTACGCGCGCAACGAACGAAACGGGTTTCGCTTCGTATCTTGAAGTCCCCAGGCAGACTTTTTAAATACTCTAATAACTGTACGCCTCGGTCAGTGATTTGCTGAGAAGCTCAGCATTCCAGCGGCAGGGTTTCTCAGTTTTGCAAAGCGCGTTGAAGAGCCTCTATTCAAGCAAATAAATCGACGTCGCTGTCATTGTTGATCTCCCCTGCCAATGCCAATGCGTTTGTCAGGCGGCTGTCATCTGACGATGTTCGTGTGAAATCCAAATTGCTGCAAGAAGCCCTGGCTGACCGCTACGCAAAGCCAGCTAATTGCTGCAAGGAGCCAACGTCCTACGACTGATGTAGAAAACGGCGTCGATTCCTGCTTCTCGACTGCCTCATTGCAACGTCAGTGGTGGTGTCCGGCGAGATAGTGCGACAAACTGGGTGCAGTACTGGGAGAAGTTCGACCATTTAGATTGGCCGGGATAACGTCATTGAATTCCCTTGTCTAGTAACCTAGGGAGACGACCGCTTAAAAGTGGACATGTTGGGTGCTGTGTGCTTCGTGCGCAGGAATCTAGTGTGATCTTCGACGCATTCATGTAGACTGCTGAGGCGTAGTGTGCTCTTGTAACCACGGAGCTTAAATATGTAAAAAGAACCTGTTTCCCACTTCGTTGAACCTCCCGACCTCGTCTCCTCACAAAGAAGCAACTCTCGGCGATGGGGAGAGACGACGGCGCGGGCCAGCTTATCAGCTTAGTGCGACGCCCCGATACAGCGAAGGCCACGTATCAGGTATTGGCTCTCCGACAGCATAGACTACCAACACTCTATGTGACGGCCGACTCGGAACCTCGAACCCAGAACCAGAGCCGCAACAATACAAAATGTACCACTCGTTTAAACCGCATCCTCATTTCTGCAAACATTTGCGCACACGCTGCTCATATTGGGAGACGTATATTGTTCTCCTTTATTGTAGGACCATTCATCCCCGGCTGTTGCAATGTTACCTCTAGTCGCAAGACACGCTTTCATGTGTAAGAACTTTCCCGAATGTTGTCGCCGGTTCTATAGCAAAAATAAACTTATCTTTAGTGAGACTGCATGCACGACGCGAATAGTGGTGTACATTCTAGAATGCACGCGAGCACCAGCAGTTACTCAGGTATATACGATTAGTCACGTATAAATAGCCGTCGCGCCTGGCCCGCAGATAATATTTCGATGACCGACGACTGCACTCGCCGCCATCGCTGTGTGTGAATGTTACTTCCTTTTCGCGTACAAGTTCAGGGCTCAATAAATTATTTTCTTGAGTCGCACTTGTGCCACTGTCAGTGTCTTCGCGGTCAATACAGCGTATATTTTTTTTTTACTTCTGCCATGTGTAAGCTTGTGCACTGACCTAGAAATGCATGGAAGTGACCACATGCCGACTTATACCGGGTGTTCCTACTAAGTCTTTAGGTAATATTTAAAAACAGCCGTCTTGAAATAAAGGGACGGTTCCTTCGGAAACGTGCCGTCAGTGATGGCGACCACGGGTTGGCGCAGGTCTCAACAAGATCACGCAAGGTCATCTTAAATTTTTTAGTTAACCTTAAACAATCAGTTTTCCGCTTAAAAAACCGGCAGAAAAGCTGCTACAATCTCAAAATACACCTAATAAAGTATAGAACACAACAAATATTATATATGCGGTATTTAATTACCGACATATAAAATAAAGCTCAATTTCTCGGTTTGGTGAGGACCACGAACTGATAAGCGAACTTAGGAGTTTGAAAATAGCCAATCTGTATTATCTGCGTAGTAAGCGTTCATTATTTGTGAGTCACGTGAAAATACAATTATGTGAGGGTACGGAGTCCTCCCGTCACGAAGGCATCATTACCCACAACGAAGCCCGAAGCTCCGCCCTCTTCACGCGCTAGAAGCACAGGTGCCGCACAATTGACCCAGACCTGTCAGGGAGACGCGCACTCATGGGTTCAATAATTGGACGCCGGGTGTCGTTCATCTCTCTCCACAGCAGCTTCTGCATGCTCTCGCGAGGACAGCAAACATGCCTCGACCAAAGAAGGTGAGCTTTGCTTCTACGTCAGGTTGCGAGAACAGCCAGGGAGCTGCCATAATCGAACTGAAGCAGGTAAGCAAGGACGTCAGGCTCTCAAACGCGCAAATAAGGAGCCATTATATAATTCTTCGCACCGCGATAATTCCCCTTAACGGGCCCCCTCACCAGGTCTGGCCATTTTGAGCTCACAAGCGCCGTGCATACAATGCGCTCTAATGATGGGGCGCTATAACGTAAAACTATTCCAAACTTTTCTATTCCAATTCGCCTATCAGCCCTCCACGGCTGGTCAAAAACTTTTTTCGACCACCCCCACTTCACCTGTCGTTCACGCGATGTCACGAAAACCGCGATAGCTCCCCATCTGATATGATGTGTACACACTGATTATGCATGATTTGACAGAAAAAAGAAAAACAGTTATTTCTGATTCGACCCCTTTTCGCCATTAGCCCTCGCCTTTTGGTAAAAAGTTTTCGGGCTGTACCCACTTCACCTGCCTGTCACGCGACGTCACAAAACCGCACAAACTCACCGCGTCAAAGTGACGTGTAGCGATAAAGATGCATTAATATGCCGAACAAAACTGATTTTTCTTCGGAATAGCCGCAGGCTGCCCCATTCCGAAAGGAATAAAAGATGGCTGCCGCCGATCACTGAGACGCTGGCTACTCGCACCTGCCGGAAAGCATGGGTGTATTTGCGTATAATAAAACTTCTTACGTGGCCGTGCAACGTTTTCGAGCACTTTCGGCAAGTTTACCACCTCATTCTGCCAACTCTTTTTTGCTGAGGGTCAGTTTTAGCGTCATTCTTAAGCTTCCGTTGCATGCCGCCGCGATTTTTGACCAGCCACCACACGCTAAGTAAGGGAAAGCCGACCAATCGCAGACGGCGGCACCACCCTCTTCATCCGGTGATCGATTTTCAGTGCACTGGCTCTGCCCCAGCGGATCCCTCTCCACTTGAGCGTTCTCCTCGCCTCTTGTCAGCCAATTAGATACGACAAGCCGCTCAGTGTAGGCAATGTTATTCGTTTTTCAAGCAAACAAAAGTGACCTCCTATGGACGAGGAGAATGTTTGATTGGTCTGTACAGACAACCCTGTGGGTGACCGCCCGGTGCTTGCGTCAGTGGTTACGCAAATTTGACGTCAGGAGATTGGAATAGAAACATATTGGAATAGTTTTACGTTATAGGGCCCATGGTGTCTGCTCAGCATTACATCGCTACGCCCGCAGAAGGAGCTGAAATTTCAAACTGAACCCGTTTGCCCTTCTCCTGGCGTGTGCCGCGCTCCCAGCAGGGGAGTCGACGTATGTCCCACAAGTGCGGACGTAGCACTGCTATGATGTCGCTCGTAGTAACACGTGACTTCGAGGATTATTCAAGGACACATATCTGTTATTTGTGTAATCCGTTGCTTCAATAGACGAATTAAAGTTTAGAGAAATAATCAAACACACAAGACGAATGTCTGCGTATTCTTGCTTTACTTCGATCAACAGAAAGAGCGATGTACTTCCGTTTTGTCTGCTTGTTACCACGTCGAGCAGTCGCACGCGCAGACAACGAAAGTATGTCATTTTCTACCGTGTTCTAGCGCGCGATCATGCTCTATAAACTGCATGTGCCCGCCTCAGTATTCGCATAGCGCTGATTTATACCGCTAGTCAGGTGTTCTCCTGCACAGCGCGCAGAACCATGTGCTGCGCGAAACGAGACAAACGCATCAGCTCGCGCGCGACGCCGTCAGCAGAAGTGCACCGCACGGCGAAAAAGCGAGGAAAGAAAACGAAGGCGGAGCCCATGACGTATGCCTGACGCGATCCTCGAGTGGAAGGAATTTCGCTTGCGGATGCTATACGGTGCAAGTGCAGAGAGTGTCTCTCTTGGCAGTGGCCATCGCCTGCTGCAATCATGGGTTCGCGGCACTGAAATGTTCCTGTCTCGTCTATTAATAAACCCATTTGAAAAATTCTTGCGGCAGAATGCTCCCTGAAGAGCGAGTAACAACTTCCAGCGTATAACCGAAATTTGCTATGGGGGATGGTGAGGGGCGCTTTACGGGAGCTACGGCCGTAATTTCTAGAGCATCGTCTTACCGAATAATTTAAGCGCAATGCTAGACATTGCTGTCGTGGTCAATGCCACGGCCTTCGGAAGAAATCGCCAAATCTTCCCACCCCTAACGAAACCACGAAACCGAATCACCGTTTTTAAAGCCGAAGTCATAAAGAAAATGAGCATGCTTACCATACTACACGACCTCAGAATAGATGCTATGGAATCCGTTTGAAAGCTTTTCTAATATCCACAATAGTTTAACACACACACACACACACACACATATATATATATATATATATATATATATATATATATATATATATATATATATATATATATATATATATATATATATATATATATATATTGTTACGGGGTTAAAAACAGTCAGACGTATATTTAGACAATTACAATAATTGTAGCAGCTGAGAACACGGTAGACAGCGCGCGAAGTCCAGAGCGTCGTCTTCTTCCGAACAGGATTAAAACATCTTCTTCGTCAGCGTGTCACATGACCCCCGGCCTCCGGCGGCTGAAGCACCGGCTCGGTGCTGGTTAGGAGGCGAGCGAATGATACAAATTAAGACGCGTGACGTGGACCACGTCGGAGCGTTGCTGAGCGACGGTTCGTTCAAGAGAAGCGATTTCGTACGTGACGTCAGTTACTTGACACGAGACACCGTAAGGGCCAGAGTAGCGTGAAAGTAACTTCTTCGAGAGGCCAACGCGCCGCGATGGCGACCAAAGGAGAACCAGGGCGCCCGGTGTGTAATGGACGTCACGATGGCGGGCGTCGTATAAGCGCCGCTGATTGTCCTGCCATTCCGCAAGTCGACATCGAGCAATATGGCGTGCTTCTTGTGCTTTGAGTATGGCTTCACGGGCGTACTCGGATGTGGAATTCAGACTAGCAGGCAGAATGGTGCCGAAAGGTAGCGTAGGGTCAAGGCCAAACAAGAGGAAGAGTGGAGAGAAGCCTGCGGTATCATGGCGAGACGAATTATAGGCGAAAGTAACGAACGGCAGCGCAACGTCCCAGTCGCGATGGTCAGCGGAGACATACATGGACAGCATGTCAGTAAGGGTGCGGTTAAGGCACTCGTTTATACCGTTCGTTTGTGAATGGTAAGCAGTAGCAAGTTTGTGTTTAGTCGCGCACGAGTGTAGAATGTCATTGACAACTCTAGAAAGAAAGTAACGGCCTCGGTCGGTGAGGAGCTGTCGAGGGGCACCGTGGTGAGGGATGACGTTCTCTAGGAGGAAGTCGGCGGCATCGGTTGTACAGCTTGTTGGAAGAGCCCGTCTGATTGCATATCGGGTGGCGTAGTCTGTTGCTACAGCAATCCACTTGTTTCCCGAAGCAGACGTAGGAAAAGGGCCTGAAAGGTCAACACCTACTCGGAAGAATCGTTCTGATGGTACGTCAAGTGGTTGAAGGGGACCAGCAGGGAGTGTGGTCGGTTTTTTGCGTCGTTGACAAAGGTCACACGCAGCGACATAACGGCAGACGTCACGGTATAGACCAGGCCAAAAGAAGCGTCGACGAACGCGGTCATAAGTCCGTGACACGCCAAGGTGACCTGCAGTCGGTACATCATGAAGCTGGGCGAGAACGGTCTGACGCAGATGCTCAGGCACAACGAAGAGTCGGGCAGGGCCGTCCGGGTGCATGTTACAATACAAGTGGTACAATACAATCCAAGTGGTACAATATACCATCTTGGAGTTCGAACACGCGAAGGGAAGGATCAGGCGTCGTTGAAGTGAGCCGTGGAATAAGGTCTTGCAAGGAGCCGTCCTGACGTTGTTCCGCGCCAATATCGCGAACAGCAGCCACAGAGAGAACGGGGACAGGTATGCCGGCCCCAGAAAGGTCAGGAGGGTCGATAGGACGGCGCGACAAGCAGTCCGCATCTTTATGTAACCGGCCGGTCTTGTATACAACTGAATAGTTGTATTCTTGAAGGCGCAGTGCCCAGCGGCCAAGGCGCCCTGAAGGATCTTTGAGGGACGAAAGCCAACACAGAGCGTGGTGATCAGTAATGACTGTGAATTGGCGGCCGTACAAATAGGGGCGGAATTTATCCACTGCCCAAACGTGAGCGAGACACTCGCGTCGGGTGATAGAAAAATTGCTTTCCGCGGAGGAAAGAAGGCGACTGGCGTAGGCCATAACACGTTCTCGCCCTTGTTGTTTCTGAGCCAAGATAGCCCCAATACCGTACGGACTTCTGTTGGAGCTGACGCATCAAAGTGAGTGAGAATGGGCGGGGATGTAAGCATACCAATCAGCTCGGTGAAAGCACCAGCTTGCTCAGGGCCCCAAATGAATACAGTGTCTTTCTTGAGGAGCTGATTGAGAGGGCACGCAAGGTTCGCAAAATTTCGGACAAGCCGACGGAAGTAGGAGCAAAGGCCCAAGAAGCTGCAAACATCCTTGGCACATGTTGGCACGGAAAGTCTTTCACTGCCCGTATTTTATCGTGATCAGGGCGTACACTAGAAGAATCGAGGAGATGCCCGAGCACAGAAATTACACGACGACCGAAGTGGCACTTGGACGAATTTAGTTGTAGCCCGGCCTGACGGAAAACAGATAGGATCGTCGATAGGCGTTCGAGGTGTGTCGCAAAAGTCGGCGAAAAAACGATCACGTCGTCCAAGTAACAGAGGCAGATGGACCACTTGAAACCGTCTAGGAGGGCGTCCATCATTCGTTCAAATGTGGCCGGGGCATTACATAAACCGAAAGGCATCACTTTGAACTGATACAGGCCATTGGGAGTAATAAAAGCTGTCTTCTCGCGGTCCATGTCATCGACGGCAATTTGCCAGTAGCCGGAGCGAAGGTACATGGACGAAAAATATTTTGCTCCATACAGGCAATCCAGGGCATCGTCAACGCGTGGTAGCGGGTAGACGTCTTTCTTTGTTACCTTGTTGAGGTGTTGATAATCGACGCAAAATTGCCAACTGTTGTCCTTCTTTTTAACTAGTACAACAGGCGATGCCCATCGGCTGCAAGAAGGTTCGATGATGTCTCGAGAAATCATCTTGTCAACTTCATGTTGGATAATATGTCGCTGAGTAGGCGAGACACGGTAGGGTCGCAGATGGATCGGGCTCGCATCACCGGTGTTTATTCGATGTTTTACGAGAGATGTTTGTCCAAGAGGGCGCTCTCCAAGGTTGAATATGTCCCAGTATGAGGCAAGGAGGCAACGCAGTTCTTGAGCACGCTGGGGCGGGAGATAAGGAGCAATCATTTTTGTCAGGGCCTTCAAGTCTGAAGGGACAGGGGGCGAAGCAAGAGTTGAACACGAGGAGCTGTCACAAGTTAAACCCGAAATGTGGTAGTCTCTGGACGGCGTTACTTGCGCCAGGGATATTCCGCGCGGGAGTACTTGTGTACAGAGTCCAAAGTTCACAAGCGGAAGGCAGGACGTGTTGTCCAAAATGGTAATGGCGGTGTGAGGAAAAGCGACGTTATGCGAGAGCAGGACATCCGGATTAGGGGATACGATGTAGTCACCGTCTGGTACAGGTGGAACGGGGGAGACACCTATCTAGGTAACGGCACGGTGAGGGAGGCGAATATGCTCTGTGAAACATAGCCGTATCGGAGCACTATCAGGAGGGTCAATAGCAGCAGGTAGAGCTAGTTGCACAACACCAGCAGAACAGTCTATCAAATCGGAATGTGTAGACAGAGAGTCAAGGCCCAGGATGAGGTCGTGAGGGACCCCCGCCCCCCAGTGCTCTAGAACATAAAATAAAACAGAAGTATGATGTCCGGCGACACTCACGCGAGCCGGACACATGCCAATAACGGCTGGTGCTCCACCGTCGGCGACTTGGACCACAGGCGACGGAGCAGGAGTGAGGACTTTCTTGAGACGATTCCGAAGCTGAGCATTCATCACAGATACGTGCGCGCCAGTGTCAATCAGAGCCGTAACAGGTACACCATCTACGTTCACGTTAATGAGGTTCCGATGTGTGGGCAAAGTCAGAAGAGGATTATTGCGTCGGGTCGGTTTGGCAGCATCACCTCCAGGTGCTGCACCCGTTAGTTTTCCGGAAGGGTGTGCCGGAAGGAGCTAGGGGGACGGTGATCGGCGAGATGGGGGTGATCGGGAGAAGCGGCAACGTGGCGAAGGAGAGTGGCTAGAGCGGGTAGGCAGAGAAGTGTCGCCAGAACTTACTGACTGCGTTTGCGGGGGGAACCGAGGAGCAGCATGAGGGCCGTGGGATGGGTGGATGGGGGTCGAATTCCACGAAGACCGGCAGTGACGTGAAATATGGCCGATACGGCCACAAGTGAAGCATATAGGCCTGTCGTATGGAGTACGCCATTCGGCCGGGTTGCGATACCGCGTTGGGGCATTCAGGCTGCGGGTGTGTATGACAGTGCTGGACGGAGTGTAGTCAGGCCGATTAACTGAGCAGACGTTGGTCAAGCCAATGTTGGCCAATTCTTGGCGCACGACGGACTGGATCAATGAGACGGTCGCCTGGCAATTGTCGGGGCCATGGGTTGGGGTCGTGACAGGAGATGAGGCTTCTATTTCACGTCCGATGGTATGTAGGATGTGATCAGAGCAATTGAGCGTGGGTGAACTGCGGAGGTCTTCGTAGGTGGACGTAGCAGCCGTGTTGGGAAGGCGGGGTAATGGCTGGGCAATGCGGCGACTCTTGGCTTCTTCAAACCGCCGGCATTCGGTAATAACGGCTTGCACAGTGGAAGAATTCTTGAACACAAGGAGATGGAAGGCATCATCTGCTATGCCTTTAATGACATGTGCAACCTTATCAAGCTCGGACATCTTCGGATCCACTTTGCGGTACAGAGCGAGCACGTCCTGGATGTACGTGAGGTAGGATTCAGTGCCCGTCTGGACACGCGAAGCGAGGTCTTCTTGAGCGGCGCGCTGACGTCCAACAGGCTTGCCAAACAAATCTTTGAGCTTCTGTTTACAAATTTCCCAGCTGGTAAGTTCCTCCTCGTGGGTCTGAAACCAGACGCGTGCCGTGCCCACGAGGTAAAATATCACATTAGCGAGCATGATGGTCTGGTCCCAGTGATTGCTGGCGCTCACCCGCTCGTATAGTTGAAGCCAGTCTTCAACATCAGTGTTGTCGGTGCCAGAAAAGGTTCCTGGGTCGAGGGGTTATGCTAGAATGACGGTGGGCGTGGGTGCCGACGGGCCCGAAGCATCCTCGCCTTGAGCCGGCATTGTAGGTGCAGCCAAGGAGCGCCCGCTGCGTAAATCCGTCTTCATAATGATCCCGCAACCTCCACCAAAAATGTTACAGGGTTAAAAACAGTCAAACGTATATCTACAGGACATTTACAATAATTGTAGCAGATGACAACATGGTAGACAGCGCGCGAAGTCCAGAGCGTCGTCTTCTTCCGACCAGGAATTAAACAACTTCGTCGTCAGCGTGTCAATATATATATATATATATATATATATATATATATATATATATTAATCTAATCATATAATGACAACAGTCAGTGAAGACAAGGAAAGCTTAGGGGGAACCCGTGGTTGAAATTGAAATGTAGAAAATAATAAATCGAGGGGGGGGGAGAGAATAGAAATGAAGGCGCATGTGGAACATCCTTTTTGCCCGATGGTGCCACGTTGCACGTGAACCTAATATGCTACCTCGCATGCTACCCTTACATGCTACCTAATGACACCTAATGAGACCAAGGGTGCCAGATTCGAGGCACTCGCTACGAAGGAACAAGAGAGCAAGGGGAACCAAGGAAATAAATGGATGGCGCGGAATTCAAGACAAGGACGTAGTAAGGGACACGGACAAGTGCTAACTTTCAACTAGCCTTTTATTCGTCACTCGTCAATATATGTCTTTAGTCGCACATGCGCGAAACATGTAATCACATTGTCACTACCACCAATTCGAGTGCAGTCCATTTATTTCCTCGCAGTATGAACTAACTCGCCCAACAACAAGTCTTATTGAATCACGTTTATACTACATCGGGCCCTTTCTTCAAAATCTCTCTTTCACCTTCGTCGTCAACGTTCAACCTTTTGGTGAGCCACATTATGGCTGCTACCTGCCTAGCAAGATATTACGCTTCTTGCCTACGGGAAGGACTGGTGCCTGCAGAAGTCTTGGACCTGCTTGGTTTTGCTTGGCCGTGCCCCGGGGCATGCAAAACGGGTGTGCCATATACGGCTTCTCCAGGATTACTTGCGAGTCGTGGGCTATGCGAGTGACCCCTCCCTGGAAGGCCGAAGTGAAGCTTCGTTCTTTAAGGACCCTTACTGCGTGGACGATGGCGGGTTCTGGTGGGCTTCCTACTTGAGCGGCGTTCTTAAGCAGCTCTTCAAAAAAGAGAAAAAGAGGGGTCTCTCATGTTTTCCTCCTAGGAGGGGATGTGAAAATTCCGGAAAACGTGGAGCATCTACTCAAGAAGGGTGCGAAGTTTAGCCACGAACCATGAACTACTGGCGTTCAACAGACGTGTTGCAAATAGAGCGTCTCAAGATCGATACGCTAGGTGCCTGCTGGAAGGAGTTGATGTGTCATCTAGGACAGTGCACAAGAAGAACTTTCGCCACTGCGGGGGAGCGACAGATCAGGTTCTGAGGCACCTTAGAAACAATGATCTCCGACTTCTTCAGTCTGATAAGGAAGGATGTTTTGTCGTTCGGAGTGCTGGATCCTTCGCTGAGAAGCCCAGGCAGGCCGTTAGTAAGAATTTTAATTCGGTGAGTAGTAGCGCCGTCCATGTCAAGAACAAGGCAGTAAAATTTGAGGAAAAACTTGAGCTTCATAAGCTGGCCCAGGATATTAGTGCTTGTGAAGGAAATACGCAGTGTTTTCTTCGTTACAAATAAACACAAGCCAGAAGTACTGTTTCGTACAATTGTAAGTGAAGGGGAATCTTGGCAGCACCTAGCTGGCCTATTTCTGCTTAAGCCCTTAAAAGGGCTGACAGTCATTGATCCTTTTGCCACAGAGCACTCAGATGAAGTTGTGCAGTGCTTACAGGAACATAATTCTCTCGAGTATTTCATCTCTGTTGATGTGGAGGATTTATTCTATTCAGTTTTTCATGGGCCTTTACTTGCTTCTGTTCGTAACAGCATCGGAGTGAGTGGGGTTATTACTTTTCAGAATATTGCGGGCCTGTCTGCTGATAATTTTATGGTATCACTTGAATTTCTTTTTAGTTCTACCTTTTTTTTTTTCATTTGAGAACGGATTTTATCTGCAGAAGCAAGCGATGTGCATTGGCTCTTGTTCTACGCCTGTTTAGTGCAATATCTTTTTAGTAGACCTTGATCGTTGTTTAAACAGTGTTCTTGACGAGTATTGTTCTCAAAGTTTTGAGGTAGGTAGATGATTTTTTAATCATCTTAAAGAAGTCCCATGCGGCCTTAGACAACTCTGTTGTTCCTATCGTTGACGCGTTTCGACATTGTGGGAAGGGCTTGTCCTTCACCCACGAGTTACCGTCTGACGACTCAGCCAATTTTTAGATTTATGCCTGTTTTTAGGTAATCATGTATGTTGGGCGTAAGCCCCAGGGCATGAAAGGCGCTCTAGCCAGATGATTCTGCGCAGGCTAAGTTAGTAAGAGGGGTATCGCAAACTTTACCTGGGATCCGCTCTCATGAAGTCGTGCCCACACGCAATGCAGAGTAGTTTTAATGAACAGGTATGGCGATTGGTTCATGCCGGATACCCTTGCGCGGTCGTAGCAGAGGTTCTTCTGCATGAAACAAAAACAGCCCGTTCCAGGGTGAACATAGGGCGGCTGAAAAACGTAGCCAGTAGGCAGACCGTGCCGATCGTTCTTTCCGCCCTGCGCAAGCTGGCTTGGCTTTGCCCCAGAATCTCTTCTGAGAAAGAAGAAAGAACCCGGCCGTTGCTGCAAAAAGCACGTTCGGGGGTATGTGAAATGCGCGGTCGGCGTTGTCTACGAGATTCCGGTGCCTTGTGGAAAGTCATGGTCGGCAAACTAGACGTCGATCGCGAAAGGGAACATGAATTTTCAATTTAAAATAAGGATAATGCGTATTTGCCTACGAATTGTCAAGTTTGCATGTGTGTTCCGGATTTCCGAAAAATAAAACCTTGAATAGAAACCGAGACACCATTGCCAGGAAGCTGATGGAAGCTTTTTATATATCTCTTGGAGGGAAGGCTTGCTAAGTAACACATCTATTTCTTTAATGGTAGCGAGAAGTGTTCTTTTTTCCGGTTTGCTCTAATATGTGGTAGTGACAGTGTGATTACGCATTTCGCGCTTGTGCGACTAAAGGCATATATTGACGAGCGACGAAGAATAAATTTAGTTGAAAGTTAGCGCTTCTCCGTGTCCCTTACTACGTCCTGGTCTTGAATTCCGCGCGGTCCATTTATTACCTCAATTCCGCTTCTTCTCTCGTTCATTCATGGCGAGTGCCTCGAATTTGGCAGTGTTCATGTCATTAGGGAGCATACGAGAGTTTATTAGCCACGTGCCTGCTCTGCTAAGATCACGTGCTACGTGACGCCATCGGGCAAAAAGGATGTGCCACACCCGCCCACCTTGGCACTGAGTGACGCTAGCTAACATTCCCAGTAGATCTAGTAGACATAATTGTCCAGGTTAGTGGATGTATCGATAGCCGTTACTGTAGCACAATTGGTAGTGCAATGCAGGCGTAGTGCGGAGGTTGTGGGTGCCGTCCCCACGGGCAACGAGTTATCTTTTCATCCCCTTTCATTTTTATTTTCTTTATTATTTTCCACATTTCAATCCCAACCACAGCTAATTTCCCCCATGCTTCAGTGACTGTTGGGTTTATGTGAATAGAATTAGCAAAAGTTGAGCCCTTCGATTCCCCTTCTTCTCTTATGTATAGAGTGTGCGTTTATTAAATTTCGTTCCTGCCCAAATTCCAGCCTGGTCTGGCATCATCTAAGCGCGCTCCACGTGAGTGCGCGCCTTTGCTGGGCGGACGTCGTCTACGCCGTCGTGATCGGCGATACGACATTGGCTTAGAGACTCAACGATGCAGCTGTCGTGCAGGCGTTCGTTCCCTACAGGCTGCCTCGGCATTTTCCGTTAGTTTTTACGTTCACATCGCCACCTCTTGAGGCGATAGAGCATCGGCTAGGCGTTCGCCCTGTTTCCACTGTCACTAATACTGCGCTAGGCCTGCCGTTGCTCCTACTTGTACGCCGCGCCAATGCTTGCTGAGTGCGATTCCTACGTACCCCACGGCTCTCCCATGGCTGCGTTTGCTCATCCGCCGTTCTTGCAAGCACCGAGGCCTCCTGGGTGTTTGCAAGAACGCCTCGCCTCCGCACCACGTCTTTCAGGCGTACGTCAATGTCGCCACCGGAGATATCGCCCCACCACCTTTCAAGTAGAGCCTCCTGCTGAATGCCTTTGGGGTTGAAAACCTGGACGTCTACTGGGCATTACAAGATGTACAGATTCAGGCGAGGAGCAGCGCAGGATCTCAAGACAGGGACCGGAGGACCAATATGCTGCAGAACTGAATCTCTTAGAAAACCCCTTCAAGGAGCCGAGCAGGAAGTCATCGAGCGACACTAGTTTAAGATGCGTAAGCAGCCGCCTGCTGAATCTATCACTGGCTTCGTCTCTGCATTACAGAACATTACCAGCAAATACAACTTCACAACTTCAGTGAACTCTGTGGTCCGCGGTCAACTTTTCAGCGGCATGGCTGAACAGCACGTGCGACGTCTCCTTCTATAGTTGGGCCCTATGCTTACTCAGCACCAAGCCACAAGTTGAAAAGGTTGACTATCAGCGTGGTGGTATGCAAGATGGCCGCCCATGGTCTTCAGTAAAGCAAAGCCAACATGCCGTCTATCCTCTCTGACATGACTCGGGAAGAAGGCAACATGACCGGGGGCAACATGACGACCGTCCCTCTCCCCCACCGGAGTCTGCAAGAAGACAGGACGGCCCACACCGATCGGAATCGGGTTCACGTTACCGATGCCAATCTCTTCAACACTACGCAAATATTCCTGTTTCACCCGCAAACTAGCTTGCTACGCTTGTGGGAAACAAGGCCACCTCCGAGCACCATGCAGCTCAGCAAATATTGGCAGAAATATTCAGGAAAACGTCGCGCAAATTCAAGACAACGCCGTAAACAATATGCTCACAATTTTAACTACTGTCGAATGCTCCAACAATTTTTCGTCATTAGGTCCCTTACAAGTTGTGAAAGCAAGCATCACTTTCCTCGGAGGCACCAGTGTGACTGCGCCCATGCTAAACTTGCCAGTCTTCAAGCGGTACTTCCCGTGTGTCATAGTTCTACAATCACACATCGTCTTTCAGAACTTCTCCAAGCAATGCATCCCCAACGTAGGATACTTCACGACAAATGTCCGGCACAACATTACCGTCGCTCCTGTCACATTTTACGGGACGAAAGAAAGCGCATCGCTCCTTGGTTTTGGATGCCATTGGAAGCCTCCTTGTCAGCGTTCAGGGTGCTACCTTGTCCTGCTCTCACGTTTCCAATGCCACAACTATCCAACTCGCTATTAACTCTCCTTCTAAATATCAGCATCTCTTCTCCCGGGAACTCGGTTTAATGAAGGGGTACACCCATGAGTTGAAACGTCGTCCTGGATTGGAACCTGTAGCTGCCAAGCTTCGCAGCTTGCCGTTGCTGCTCCGGCAGCAAGTCACCGATGAACTTGAATTGTCACCGATG
The DNA here is from genome assembly GCF_023375885.2 of Dermacentor andersoni. Classification (NCBI taxonomy): domain Eukaryota; kingdom Metazoa; phylum Arthropoda; class Arachnida; order Ixodida; family Ixodidae; genus Dermacentor; species Dermacentor andersoni. Next base: position 116,032,981 of record NC_092822.1, on the reverse strand, counting down.
TCTTGAAAGCTCCGGAGTAATCGAACGAGTCTATGCTTGAGAATGGGTCTCTCCGCTTATTGTGGTGAAGAAAAATAACAGTTATCTGAGATATTGCGTGGGCTAGCGTGTGCCAAACCAGGCTATCATGGTGCATGGTTTTCTCTTGCCGTACACGGAAGAACTCCTCCAACGACTTACAGGTGCTGTTTAATTTTTGAAACTAGATCTTGCATCAGCATACCATCAGGTTGAATTGTCAGAATCAAGCAAAGACTCAAATACTTTTCTAAAGCATGATGGCTTGTACAGATTCCGTATCGTCTGCTTTGGGCTTGCAGCTGCCCCTGCAGTTCTCTGGAAAATGACGTTAAATATTTTGAAGAGTTGCTTCGAAGTGCTATGCTACCTTCCTTGATAACATATTGGCCTGTGGTCGAACGAATGAAGAACATGATGCCAATCTGCAAGTTTTTTATTCGTATCAGCAACTCGGGCATGAAACTTCATGACAAGTGCGTCTACACTGTTAATGAAATACAGTTTCTTTGTCACTATTTCAGTGCCAACGGCTTGTCGCCTCTTGAGCCTAAAGCGAATGCTCTTATCAATGCTCATGCTCCTACGTATTGTAAATCCTTGCAATCAGTTCTGGGCCTCGCTGGATCTTACTCAATGTTCATTTCGCAATATGCAGACGTTGTTGAACCACTGCTTGCAGTGCTCCACAAAGGCCCAACATTTCATTGGTCTCAAGAAGCCAGTTTGAGCTTTAGTATCATTAAAGAGGTACTGGTTGCGAACCCAGACGTCGTCTACGCCTGCTCCGCATGAGTGCGCTCATTGGTCGTCGGCGATACGAACGCGTCTTGTCTTTATTCTAATGCTTAGTTTATGTTTTCATAATTATTAATCTTCTTTTTATGGGCGGACATTTCTATTATAGCTCCAAACAATTGCCACTCGATGGAGCGCTGCTCACCGCTAATGCTACTTTTTAATTCCTTAATAATCCAGCAGATTTTAATCCGGATAATACTGCAAAAAATTACGGCGTATCTAACGCGGCCGTTCGAAGCAACGTTAAGTGAAACTTGAATTATTTCAATGATATGTCAAATAAATGATATGCAAGGACGCACATAATGCGAACACCTCTATTTTATGTCCAAGTACATGCTACGAACTGCTGAGGTCTTGCCCTATCGTAGAAGTTTTGTTATTTTGTTTCGCCGTAAAGTGCATGTATCTGTTCCGAAGGTAGAAAGTTGGGCTTGTTGGAAAAAAAACTTTATGCTTCCGCTGGGATATAGGCGAAGCCAGATGAGAAAAATACAGCTATAGTCAGTGATAACAAAAGAATGAAAAAGTTACATGTACGCTGTTCAACTCAAGCGCAGTTCCCATATGTGCGCCAGTCAATCGGGTGCGCTTATTTTCAGGACTTCAAACGATTTCCTATGGCTAAAGCGGCTGTTGTCTTCGTACATATCTGTCTTTGTGTTACTAGATTTATAATGAAACCTGAATGTCTCTACAAATTTTGTCGGTGATTTCGTTACTAGTGTTCAGCCAAAGGTAATATTCTAGCTTGAAACTACGACCTCTTATTTAGCCTAGTATTTACGTTAGCAGAGCAATGTCATCAAGCTCTGAATCGGTTTCATTTGTCTCAGCTCTCTTTCACGAGTCAAAAGCAGATGTACTAAGGTTTTCTGGACGGAGCTTGCTTGTGACTTTTATGTTTTCAGCAATTATAGTTGCTTTGTAAAACACCGAGACCCTTTTCTTCCGTGCGCCCTTGGCGTCGGTTACAAGATTCCACTTTCTTACTGAAAAACCTACGTTAGGCAGAGTGGCAACCGCCTGAACGAGCATTCACGTCAGCACAGTAATGCATTACAGAGAACGCCTATCTCGCCTTTTTCAGTAGCAGATTATAACACGTCTAGTTGGAAGGCTTTCGTTAGTCCAACTAAAGTTAGCATTAAGCACAAGGATGAAAAAGCGCGTGACCTTGTAGAAGATTTCTTTATTACAAAGGTTAGCATCACAATTTGGCATTCCCAACCTTCCATCTCAATGCTCGATTCTGCGATGCCGCTGCTTGTTGGTATGTTCCGTGATGTCATTTAGTAGGCATGCGCGCACAGGTGGCGTTTTCCGTTGTGTTTTGCTCATCATTAACTCGAGTTGTTAGGCAGCGCTCGTCCTGGGTCTTTCGTTTTCCGGCCTGATTTCAAACGTGCAGCTGTTCGTGCTCTGCCTGCCGGGCAAGAGGGCAAGGCGGCGATAAAGCCACCACGCGAACCCGGTGACACGCGACCGTGGATCCCAATGTCTCCGGGATCCGCGTAGTTTTAATTAAGGCTGCTTCACATGCTGCGACTGGACCGAACAAAACTGATGCAGTGGCATGCGTCACAATCCAATATTTACAGGGCTCATTTCACCCGACTGCCATTCCAGCGACGCGGCCGTTGCAATGCCCAAGGTTTCTTGCTGCGAGGTTTCTTGCCATACGCCGCATAATTCTTCAAACGTATGATATTATTCGCCAGTCTTGATAGTGGCAAGTGCTATACATGCCTTGTAATTTAAAAACTCTTCTAACGCTAGATTTACTTCGGGGGGTGCAGCAGCAGTCCCTCAAGTTCAGCGCTGTGTTGTCTCGTGTGCCTTCTACGTCGGTGTCATTTTGCCTGCGCTGCGACAAATTACGAGAGGACCAATCAACAAGCCGATAGCTATTATTATCGCTTGCTTCAAGATCCGTGAATGAGAATTGGGCAAATTTTAAAGCAAAATCTTAGAGTTAGTTGACAAATATGTGCCATTAATCTCTATAGCAAACGATATAACTAACCCTTGGCTTACTAAGCAACTTCGGTCACTAAGAAATAAAAAGAAACACTTGTAAAGTACCGCGAGACGTAATCATATGGTTTCTTATTGTGATAAATATAAGGAATGCCTATAACCTTATTATAAAGCATTAAGTGCAGCCGAAAGGAAATATTACTCTCAGGACTTTCCCTCAGTTATCAGCAATTATTCCCAAAAATTCTGGCAAGTAATTTGCCGCGATAGTTCTCTGAACACACCGCAATACACTATGCAAAACAAACTCTGATTTCAGATAAATAGTATCCAGTGCTTTCAATGCATATTTTTCATCTTTTCTTACAAATAAACATTGTTCCAATGTGTCCCTTGTTCCAGAGCAAGAGTTCGCCTTCATGGCACCAGTCATAGTCACTGCCGAAGGAATCGTTAACACGGTTACCAATCTACTTCATCTAGTATTGATAGTACAAAATAAAAAATACTAAAGAATATTACAGATATACGGACACATTCTTAACCAATCATTATTATCTGGTGAATTCTAATACCTAAGCACATGAAGATAGCTAAGGTCATTCGCTTTTTTTTAATTTGGTGACAGGCACTCACCTTGTAATTATCAGTCGATTTCACTAACATGTACATGCTCCAAACTACTTGAACATGTTATAGCTTCTTATATCTACTCTAACACTGAATCCAACAACATTTTCTCTTTAATCAGCATGGTTTCAGGAAAGGCTACTCATGCCACTCGTAGTTATTTGAATTCACGACTGACCTTCACTTTAACATGAACACTAGTGACGAGACTGACTGCCTCTTTCTTGATTTCACTGAAGCTTTCGATACTGTACCTCATTGCCATTTGATTTCCAAGTTGTCGGCCCTTTCTTTAGATTCTTGAAGACTACCTTGGCTTCATAACCTCCTGTCTATGCGTCAACAATTTACACTAGTGAATAACTTTTGATCTAACTTTTGCAACGTCACGTCCGGTGTCCCTCAAAGTAGTGCCCTCTGTTCACTACTCTTTTTTATATACATTAATGAATAACCCTTCAACCTATCATCACCAGTTAAGTTGTTTGCTGACGTCTGCATCATCTACCGCACAATTAAACGTTTCGATAACTATCCCACTCTCCATAATGACCTTGATCTTAATTATAGTTGGTGCAAAATGTGGCAGAAGTCCTTTAACGCCACTAAATGCAAGTTAATTAACTTTAGCCGCAAACTCACTAACACGGCATTCGATTAATAATACCATAATTTGCAATGTACCTTCGTACAAATATGTTGGCGTCCACCTTACACCTGATGTTTCCTGGGCTACACATATAGCAGCCATATGCTCCAAAACTTCTAAGTCACTCCGTTAGCTGCGTAGCAACATGCGTAGCACGCCTTCTAGTATATGTGAATTAGCATATCTTACCTACGTTTGTCCGCAACTAGAATTGGCTTTATTAACGTGGTCCCCATATCAGGAGAACGTTATCAGCATTTTGGAAGCTGCTCAGAATAGAGCAGCTAGATTCATCTCGCGTAAGTATGACCATCCTTCTAGCATTACTCGAATTACAAAAAGAAATTTCACTTAAGTCATTAGAAATTCTCCGCGTCATTGCTCTCCTCTGTCTGTTTCACAGCTGCCTTTATGTGAACACATCTCACAGTCTGCCAAATCATGCACCTGTGCCCAAGTCACGGCGCCTTCACAACACGATCAGTTTCATGGGCATGCATGGTCAAACTCATCATCACTGCCCCGCGCTATTGCACATTGGAACAGACTTCAGGACCACATCGCAGCCATGTCTAACCGCGAAAGCTTTAGGTGATAACCTGAATACGCCCTGTGATAAAACTGTGTAATGATGTTCCGCCGTACTATTTGTAACCTTTGTTTTGTGACTTCTTTCTTTTTTTGATGCTATATTTTTCGGTTCTGTACAAACTGTTACCTACCTTACTCCATGCCCTTCGGCGAGCCTGTAAAGTATTATGACTAAATAAAGGTGCAGTATTCGGAATTCGGCTGCAGCGAAGTCATGTCAGTGCAGAGAGACCCTCGCACTACCCGTGCTCAGCGTCAGCTTCCGGAGAAATTATTGTGCATAAGTGGTTCCTACTCCTAGCCCTATTCTTGCACCAAACTTAGCCACAAGCAACAACTAGAAAGTCCACGTCTGCCCCTGATGGAAGCCACCAATAATCTCTGTGTGATTACTGAACGTGCAATGGAATTTGTGTTGTGAACTTCAATCTTAACACAAGCCTGGTTCGTCCATCGCGGCGCGCATGCTGTAATTATCTATAGAAGTCCTCTCTGAATATTTCTAAATGTGCGAAAGCCAACACCACAAGTTCTTTAGGACCTGCAGTCACTTGTGTAAGTAGCATCATAGCATTTTAACAGGCGTAGTCATCGTCTATTTTCTCGTCCTACGTCTCGCACTGTTAGTATACTGTTGATTATACCAAAATACTTCAATCAATATGCTGCAGTACGTAGTGTGGTGGCGTAGCCCCACGGCAAACACGAAATAGGTTGTTATGAGTATATTTACTCGTTACTAACAAAACAAAGGGCTAGAATTTTTTTATTGGTGTGTGAAGCATAAACTAGGAAGCTATCGGAACTATCGGCCAATCTCGTTCACATGCGTGTGCTTCTACCTGCTTGGTGGAGTGGTTGTGCTGCTTCGCTCCATCTCCATACAGATTTTCTCTTTATGTGCCTCACGCTGCCTGTCCTCTTGCACACTGAACTTCTGAGTGTCAGACATGATTCCAGCAACGGGTGCGACGACCTGGTGGCCGCACCCTATCAAACTTTCTGAGATTCAACCCGGTGTTACACCAGACCAACAATCGCATATGCCAGCGGCGGTAACCAGCCTCGACATACCCTCTGGCGTTGGATTGCAGCCTTAACAGTTACAGGGCACCACTATACTCCGTCCTCTGTGAATTTCTCGCTTCCGCCTGGCCAAGGTCCTCCCATGGAGACCATCTCCTGCTTCGACGTCAGACTGCCCGAAGTTCAGGATGATTTTCCTGATGTGGCAAAATCATCTGCTACTGTTACCTACATGGACGCTACCGCGAATTTTTCCGACGGCTTGGAAAAACACACTGAAATACCACCCCCTAATCACTGCCGCGCATCGAAAAGGTCGCTCATCGCAGTGAACTCTCTGCCAGTCAAAAACACACCTAAGCCAAACATGACCATCATATATAAGCCGAAAATGCTTAGCAAATTATCACACGCTTCAATCCGCTCACACTGAAGACAGATTTTGAAGCGGTAGCTCCGGCTGGAGTACTGCAAGTACGACGAAATGATCGCTTGAACCTCCTGGCTATCGGTACACGCGATGCAGAAGCCTGTTGAAAACGTTGAATGCCTTTTGAAAATATAAAGCATTGCTAAAATACCTCTTCAGGCCCGCGAGCCACGGCCGAGCAATTGTGGAGTAGGCGTCATCAAGGGAGTTCCTGTATACCTCGATCAAGCTGATATCTTCACGGCTATTCTTCAGAGAGCACCTGTCAAGTCTGTACGTCGACTGGGAGCGTCAGAAAACGTCCGCTTTGTGGGCCGCAGCAGCATAGACAACGTGGTCAGCCTTGTCAACTGCGTAAAATTCAACTAAGCTGCACGCAACATCACTATTAGCGTATTCCTCGACATGAAATGAGCGTTCGATAACATGACTCACGAGGCTATATTATACGCTCTGAAGTCCGTTGGAGTTTGTGGCCATATGTAGGGTGCTGTATTTCAGACTAACTCACATCGCTCAGTATATGTCCATAAAAGAAGGTGACATAGCTCCGCACAAAATGCATCGAGGAGTTTCAAAGGGCAGTGTTTTCTGTCCGGCCTTATTTAACGTCTCTCTTATCGGACTGCACGGAGAAGTGCATGCCCGCGTCGGTTGAAATCTCTTTATATGCAGATGACATCTGTATATGGAACTGTGGTCGCAACAGACGCGTCCTACGAGCGAGATTGTAGAAAGTTACCAATTATATTGAAAAAGTTCTATTTGCGCGAGGCTTAACGATGTCACCAGAAAAGTGTGCCGCCCTAGGCGTGGTGTCTCGCACTGCACGTTAAAGGTTGTAGACTCTCCCATTCGGTACGTTTCAAGTCACAAGTTTCTGGGCATGACAACCGGCAGACTAATGACGTGGACACCCCATATACGAATGCTAAAAGAAAAAAAAATGGATCGTGCGCGAGCATCTTCTGTATGCTATCAAGCAACCCTGGGGCGGCTTCGTAAATTCTCGGCAACGCATGTACACGGCTCTCTGTGAAGGTATCCTGCGATACGGCCTTCCTATGCCACAGGGCATTTCCCAAACCAACATAAAAACACTTACCGGTGCGCAAGCAAATGTCCTGAGGGTGCACCTCGGCTTACCGAAAAGCACATCAAGTGTAGGAACCCTTGCAGAAATCAGACGCCTATCGATTCCAGTACTTCTCCGGCAGGAGTTTCTTCGAGTACACATGCGCTTTGCCGCCACAGTGCCGGGTCATCCACTTGCTTCAGACAGCGGTCTTGCGGGGCGGAGCTTGTTCCCGCTCAATGATCAAATCTCTTCTATGCCGGCGTAACCAGCGTGGAAAATTACTTTGTTGTTTATTGTCGCTTTCGTACCTGGTCCATCGCTGACATATTTTGCTCCAGAGCATGTTAAGACCAGCTTCAGAGCTCACCATCATATTTGGACTGATGGCTCCGTTACCCCTACATCATCTTCCATTGGTGCGCGGATTCCTCTGCGAGTGTTACCATCTCTGCCGCTCTCAGTCACCGCACTTCAACTACAGCCACTGAGCTACCTGCACTGTGGGCCACTTTGGTTTACATCACCCACCAAAAAGCTGAGTTTTGGGCCATCTTCAAGAGCGGTCCTGCAGTCCCTGAAGTCGCCACGCATGCAGGAACTACTCGTAATGGACGCCTATGCAATAAAGCCTGCGAACTGCCTCACTGCGTTGTGCTGCAGAGGTTACCAGCCCACTGCGGAATATAAGGCAACATCCAGGCTGACCATGCTGCCAAAGCTGGACACGACACTTCGAGAGTAATGGGCCAGATACATTTCTCGAGAAAAGAAGCGGCGACACTGGTATCTGCACATGCTTGGCGCCTACAGAGATCCCTCTGGACAGATGCCAGCTACCAGTACGGACCCCTATACAAAATAGATCCATCGGGTGACTTTTACACGCAGCGAGGAGTCAGTCGACAAGACCAAGCATGCCTTCACCGCTTAACACTCATCGTGGCCTACACAAACTACTTCGAGTGTAAAATTCAACTCACGGACTCGCCATCGTGCTCTGAATGTAACGTGCCTGAAGTCCTGCAACATGTTCTGTGTGACTACTGCCACTACGCGTCAAATAGAATTTTTGGAGGCGTTACTGCACCTTTAGCGGGACTCGAGCTTGGCACTACACCACATTCTCAGCCCACGGCAAAGCCCCGCCTGTGCATTATGCGCCGCGAAAGCACTGCTGACGTTCTTGTAGGCCACGAGCCTTATCGAAACTTAGCGAACATCTCTTTAGTGTATATATACGTGAGTTTATGTGTGACTGCATGTACTGTTAAGTGCTTATCAGTGTATCTATTATTGCGGGGATAACGTATACTTACAAAGTATTACTATATGCAAGGTTACAACAGCCACAAGCAGTGGCGACTGATGCAAGGCTTTCGCGCGTGCCTCTGGCCACCTCGTCGCCGTCGTCTTCGTTCGACCGACAGTAAAAGCCCGTTCACTGTCTCGTAACACTACCACATGATTCTTGAGATTTCCTTGGAGATTTGTAGCGTTCGGCTTCATATTAGAAGTATTTTGGTACCGCATAAATTATCTACACAAATATAATCATACGTTCAGTTCACGCACGTCTCGAGTGTACATTAGTTGACAGCGTATTTCGAAAGATATGCCTTCAGACCTTCGTGCTTTCTTTTCTTTTTTTATTCGTACAAACAAATTCGGTTTGGCTTGATGTGTTGAGTGGTTCCAAGCATGGCCCAATGTGGTGATGATGTAACTGAAATTATTTCTCCCAACCGTGTGATTCATGCATTCAATCACTCTGCAATGAAATAAAAGATCAGGTGGTGAAACTGCAACAAGAAACCTGTGCTTGAGGCTGGAATAATGAGGTATTTAGCCGCTGCTTTCCTAGTAGCGACCTTTACTACATGAACCATGACTCCAAATGATAAACTCGAAGCGACTCACAATGTGACGGAGAAAAAATGCATGAGACAGCACAGCCAATTCATTAGGGTTTGTGGAAAAGTATTTTACAATGTAAGAGCTGCCAAACCCTCATCGGAAAGGGCGACGAAGGAACCTTGTTTTGTTGCGATGACTACAATGTTCGATATTGTGTAATGATTTCAGCATGGAACACGTCAGATTACAGCGTACACCCGTTCCGATGAACCTGGTTAAGCCTATTCTTGTGTTGCTAAGGAACAATGTGGGAAATTGGGGCTTGCCTTGGAAACAAAACACAGTGCCACAGCCAATTTTTTTGATGCGAGAACGTCAACTGGCCCATAGAGGAAAATGCCTGTATGCCGTCTGAAGCAGTGAAAAAACGGCACATAACTTCGCATTGGCTGCGACACCGCGTCACGTGCTCTCGCGCGCTCGTGACACTGGCTCGGTCTTGCTGGCTCGGGCTTCGACAGAGCAGAGTGGGCGGAAGGAAACACTTGCTGCCGCGCTATTGCGTCAGGGGGGAGGGTATCGCCGCGACGCCACGTCACCCTCGCTCTCGCTCTCCGAAGCCTCTGTTATCCGCACATTCCTTGTGCGCGCAAGCTCTTGCCTGCATTCGAACTGCGCTTCGGTAAAGTCAAATCAAAACGCGCCGAGCGCCTCAATTCTATCGCTTTCCCGCGAGGAGTTCATTATTCGAAGGACCGTGCACTCAACGGCGTTCAATTGGACATTCATACTTTAACATTCACAACTCATAAGAAGTGCTTAGGTGTCCTCAGATCTTTTGAATTTCCTCTACTCCAAAAACATTCGAAGCGAAGCACTGTCTAGAACAATGGATAAGTGTTGTGAAGAGATAAGAAATTAGTAGACACCATGAAACTCGGCTGACGCAGGACACGGATAATTTGTGAATACTGGGAAAGAACAGCTGCACCAGGCAGACGTGAAACTGGGCTGATTATGATTATGATAATATAGTGCCATCCGGGTATACAGCAACTTAAAAGCTATATTTTCCAAGGTTGGTCCAAGGGCAACCAAGATGGTCATAAATTAGCAATCGGCCTCACACAACCATTTTTGCTCGTCGTCTTTGCCGCAACCACACTGAAGCGGACTTCATTCGTAAGCCAGCAATGTTTTGGTGTGAAAGGCAAATCATTACACTTTTCTATTTTTAGGTAATCTTTCTTTGCCCAACACCAATATCTGTCCTGTTGTGTGGGTTCATCCCATAAAATGTTCTGCCTAACCTGCCTCAATATACTCACGGCGGTCGTTATTTGAAACCTCCGACAGGTCCACAATTTTCCAGATGTGAGTAAAGCGTTATATCTCTCGTACAAGTTTTACAAAGCATGCAAGTGCTGCGGCTAGAAAGCCCCAATATAAATTAGGTCGATGTTCGCCGTAGAATGTGGCTGTATAGTCCACCTCACCTTGAGCAGTTCGACCATAGCTTGAGGGTTCTGGAAAAAAACCAGTGAATACAAGAATCTAAACTTGCGAATACAAAAACAAACAAGTGCCATAGCTCCAGATGCGCCCTGTATGCACAATATTTTCCTTTAACCCATGTCTTATTTGTTTCATCTTAATCCGTAAGCCAGCAATACCTTGGTATGAAAGGCAAAGTACTACACTTTTCTATCTTTAGGTAATCTTTCTTTGCCCAACACTAATTTTCTGGCCTGTTCTGGGGGTTCATCAAATAAAATGTTGGGCTTAACCTGCCTCAATATACTCCCGCCGGTCGTTATTTGTAACCTCCGACAGGTCCACAATTTTCCAGATGCGAGTAAAGCGTTATATCTCTCGTACAAGTTTTACAAAGCATGCAAGTGCTGCGGCTAGAAAGCCCCAATATAAATTAAGTCGATTTTCGGCGTAGAATGTGGCTGTATAGTCTACCTCACCTTGAGCAGTTCGACCATAGCTTGAGGGTTCTGGAAAGAAAACAGTGAATACAATAACGTAAACTTGCGAATCAAAAAACAAACGACAAACGCCACAGCTCCAGATGCGCCCTGTATGCACAATATTTTCCTTTAACCCATGTCTTATTTGTTTCATCTTAATTCGTAAGCCAGCAATACCTTGGTGCGAAAGGCAAAGCATTACACTTTTCTATTTTTAGGTAATATTTCTTTGCCCAACACCAATTTTCGGTCCTGTTGTGTCGGATCATCACATAAAATGTTCTGCCAAACCTGGCTCAATATACTCACGACGTTCGTTATTTGAAACCTCCGACAGGTCCACAATTTTCTAGATGCGAGTAAAGCGTTATATCTCTCGTACAGGATTTGCAAAGCATGCAAGCGCTGCGGCTCGAAAGCCCCAATATAAATTAGGTCAATTTTCGACGTAGAATGTGGCTTATAGTCCACCTCACCTTGAGCAGTTCGACCATAGCTTGAGGGTTCTGGAAAGAAACCTGCGAATACAAGAATCTAAACTTGCGAATACAAAAACAAACGACAAGTGCCATAGCTCCAGATGCGCCCTTTATGCACAACGTTTTCATTTAACCGATGTCTTATTTGTTTCATCTTAATTCGTAAGCCAGCAATACCTTGGTATGAAAGGCAAAGCATTACACTTTTCTATTTTTAGGTAATCTTTCATTGCCCAACACCAATTTTCTGTCCTGTTGTGTAGGTGCATCACATAAAATGTTCTGCCAAACCTGGCTCAATATACTCACGACGTTCGTTATTTGAAACCTCCGACAGGTCCACAATTTTCCAGATGCGAGTAAAGCGTTATATCTCTCGTACAAGTTTTGCAAAGCATGCAAGCGCTGCGGCTCGAAAGCCCCAATATAAATTAGGTCAATTTTCGACGTAGAATGTGGCTTATAGTCCACCTCACCTTGAGCAGTTCGACCATAGCTTGAGGGTTCTGGAAAGAAACCTGCGAATACAAGAATCTAAACTTGCGAATACAAAAACAAACGACAAGTGCCATAGCTCCAGATGCGCCCTTTATGCACAACGTTTTCCTTTAACCGATGTCTTATTTGTTTCATCCTAATTCGTAAGCCAGCAATACCTTGGTATGAAAGGCAAAGCATTACACTTTTCTATTTTTAAGTAATCTTTTTTTGCCCAACACCTATTTTCTGTCCTGTTTTGTGGGTTCATCAAATAAAATGTTGGGCTTAACCTAACTCAATATACTCACGGCCGTCGTTATTTGTAACCTCTGACAGGTCCACAATTTTCCAGATGCGAGTAAAGCGTTATATCTCTCGTACAAGTTTTACAAAGCATGCAAACGCTGCGGCTCGAAAGCCCCAATATAAATTAGGTCAATTTTCGGCGTAGAATGTGGCTTATAGTCCACCTCACCTTGAGCAGTTCGACCATAGCTTGAGGGTTCTGGAAAGAAACCTGCGAATACAAGAATCTAAACTTGCGAATACAAAAACAAACGACAAGTGCCATAGCTCCAGATGCGCCCTTTATGCACAACGTTTTCCTTTAACCGATGTCTTATTTGTTTCATCCTAATTCGTAAGCCAGCAATACCTTGGTATAAAAGGCAAAGCATTACACTTTTCTATTTTTAGGTAATCTTTCATTGCCCAACACCAATTTTCTGTCCTGTTGTGTAGGTGCATCACATCAAATGCTCTGCCTAACCTGCCTCAATATACTGACGGTGGTCGTTATTTGTAACCTCTGACAGGTTCACAATTTTCCAGATGCGAGTAAAGCGTTATATCTCTCGTACAAGTTTTACAAAGCATGCAAACGCTGCGGCTCGAAAGCCCCAATATAAATTAGGTCAATTTTCGGCGTAGAATGTGGCTTATAGTCCACCTCACCTTGAGCAGTTCGACCATAGCTTGAGGGTTCTGGAAAGAAACCAGTGAATACAAGAATCTAAACTTGCGAATACAAAAACAAACGACAAGTGCCATAGCTCCAGATGCGCCCTTTATGCACAACATTTTCCTTTAACCTATGTCTTATTTGTTTCATCTTAATTCGTAAGCCAGCAATACCTTGGTATGAAAGGCAAAGCATTACACTTTTCTATTTTTAAGTAATCTTTTTTGCCCAACACCAATTTTCTGTCCTGTTTTGTGGGTTCATCAAATAAAATGTTGGGCTTAACCTAACTCAATATACTCACGGCCGTCGTTATTTGTAACCTCCGACAGGTCCACAATTTTCCAGATCCGAGTAAAGCGTTATATCTCTCGTACAAATTTTACAAAGCATGCAAGCGATGCGGCTAGAAAGCCCCAATATAAATTAGGTCAATTTTCGGCGTAGAATGTGGCTGTATAGTCCACCTCACCTTGAGCAGTTCGACCATAGCTTGAGGGTTCTGGAAAGAAACCAGTGAATACAAGAATTTAAACTTGCGAATCCAAAAACAAGTGGCAAGTGCCACAGCTCCAGGTGCGCCCTGTGTGCACAATATTTTCCTTTAACCCATGTCTTATTTGTTTCATCTCAATTCGTAAGCCTGCAATACCTTGGTGCGAAAGGCAAAGCATTACACTTTTGTATTTTTAGGTAATCTTTCTTTGCCCAACACCAATTTCTGTCCTGTTTTGTGGGTTCATCACATAATATGTTCGGTGTAGTCTGACTCTGTATATCAACGGTAGAATTTGTTTGTCACCTTCAATGGGTCCACAATGTTGTAGATGCAAGTAAAGCGTTATACCTCTCGTACAAGTTTTTCAAAGCATGCAAGTGCTACGGCTAGAAAGACCCACTATACATTAGATCATTTTTCGTGCGTAGAATGCTGCTGTAGAGTACACCTCACCTGGAAGAATTCGACCATAGTCCTTGGGTTCTGTAAACAGTAAATACAAGCATGTAAACTTGCGAACCTAGAAAGCAACGAGAAGTTCCATGTCTCCAGGAGCTGCCTGTATCAACAAAATGTACTTTTGACCCGTGTAGCATTTTTCTTCGCTTAATTTGGAAGCCGGTGATACTTCGGTGTGACAGGCTCGGCATAACACTCTATATTCTTTTAGGCAACTTATCTTTCTCCGACATCGATTTCGCGTTCGATTTTTTGAGTTTTCGATATAAAATATTCGGTTTATCCTTATTCAATATAACAATGGTGAACTATTTTAGTCACCTTCGATGCGTGCACAATGTTGTATATGAGAGGAAAGTTGTATATCTCTCGTACAGGTTTTTCAGAGGATGCAAGTGCTACGGCTAGAAAGGCCTACTATACATTAGATCACTTTTCGGGCGTAGAATAGGGCTGTATAGTGCAGCTCACCTGGAACAATTTGACCATAGCCCTTGGGTTCTGTAAACAGTGGATACAAGTATGTGAACTTGTGAATCCAAAAAGCAATGAGAACTCCCATATCTCAAGAAGCTGAATATATCAACGAAATGTACTTTTGACCTATGTACAATCTTTGTTCTCTTGATTCGGAAGTCGATGATACTTCGGTGTGACAGGCTCGGCATAACACTCTATATCCTTTTAGGCAACTTATCTTTCTCCGACATCGATTTCGCGTTCGATTTTGTGAGTTTTTGATGTTAAATATTCTGCGTATCCTGATTCAATATAACAATAGTGGACTATATTTGTCACCTTCGATGCGTGCACAATGTTGTATATGCGAGGAAAGTTTTATATCTCTCATACGGGTTTTTCAAAGGATGCAAGTGCTACGGCTAGAAAGGCCCACTACACATTCGATCACTATTCAGGCCTAGAATATGGCCGTATAGTGCACGTCACCTGGAACGATTCGGCCATAGCCCTTGGGTTCTGTAAACAGTGAATACAAGTATGTAAACTTGCGAATCCAAAAAGCCACGAGAAGTGGCTTTTTGGAGAAGTGGAAATTTACCTGTAAACTATGTTCAATTTTTCTCATCCTAATTCAGAAAACGCTGATACTTCGCTGTGGCAGGCACAGCACAACACTTTATATTCTTTTAGCTAATTTATGCATGTCCAACCCCAATGTTTTGTTTTGTTGATTCCTGAAATGAAATGTTCTTTGTATCCTTATTCAATACGTCAATGGCGGACTTTAATAGTCACTTTTAATTGGTCCACAATGTTGTAGGTGCGAAGAAAGCTTTATATGTCCCATACAAGTGTAACAGTACATTAAAATATTTTCCGGGCGAAGACCCTGGCGGAATAGTGCACTTCACCTCGTGCAATTGAACATAGCCCACGGAGTCTGGAATGAAATGGTGATGACACGCATCCTAGCTTGTGAATGCTAAAAGCAATGAGAGGTACCCAGTCTGTAGAAGTTTCCTGCATCACGACTCAATGTAAGAAGAGTAGGCTTTAATTCTCACCTTCGACAGGTCCAGAATGGCCGTGGCCTGGAAATAAAAGAAAAATTCTGTGAAATTGTAAGAAAACAGTAGCTTCTGTGACTTTCATAGCTCGCTATTGGAGCGTTGCGCTCAGAGGTCAAAAAGCATAAGAAATGAGAGAGAACGGGCTACTTAATAATCCACGAGTAAACAATTTTAACACAGAGGACAGATATTTAGTGGATATTGAATAAAGGGATAAGCAATAGCGCTTGTCTTATTCATTCTGCGCCCGCACTAAAGGAATGACCAGGAGAGCGTCGATTTGTTATGATGACTGTAGTCTTACTTTGAAGCAGGGTTGTTCCTCGCCTCTCGTTAGCCAATTAGATAAGGAAAACCTGCGGATGTAGGCAATGCTATTCGCCTTGAAACCAAACAAAGGACGCCCCCTAAAAAAGAGGTTGAGGCTGCTCAAACAACCTTTGGGTCTTGCCGCAGATGATGTCAGAGGCTCAAATATGTATGGGTGTGCGCGTGGGAACCTTCTACAATGAGTAATTAATAAAGGGAAAATGAAACATCCACTCAAGCGTAGCAATTGCTACAAAGGAAACCCTTACGGGTTCCTCGAAAGAAAAGCCCCGCAGTTGAAGGAAAATTCGTCCTGATCCGGGACGCGAACCCGGGACCACCGCTTTTCCGAGGTAGCCGTTCTACTATCCGAGCTAACCAGACCTCTAGTAGATGGCAGGGCGAAGCCAAATTTATCGACAACTTGAAGGAAAAGCATGAGTTTGACGTAATAATTCTGCGGAAACCCGCAAGGTGGAGGGAAGTAAATAATAAAGGGAAAATTAGACATCCACCCAATCGGTGCAGTCGCTACAAAGGAAACCCTTAAAAGCTCCTCGAAAGAAAAGCCTCGCAGTTGAAGAAAAAATCAACCTGTTCCAGGACTCGAACCCGGGACCACAGCCTTTCCGGGGCAGCCTCTCTACCATCTGAGCTAACCGAACTCGCCATTTATTATTTACTTCCCTCCACCTTGCGGGTTTCCGCAAAACTATTACGCCAAATTCTACAGTGACGCACCCCTTAGGTCCTTTCCCGTTAGCCACTTCACTCAGTATGCCCCGATCCATCATTTGAATATATTGCTCTCTCTCTCTCTCTCTCTCTATTTCTTCGATCAGTGGCAGCATGACAAAGTGATGTAACATATATACGGACTGACATGTATGGCATACCTGCCAACGTTTAAGACGTTATCGTAAAATAGCCGATCAGTCCCTGGAACCTATTTATTTATTTATTTATTTATTTATTTATTTATTTATTTATTTATTTATTTATACATACTGAAGCCTTATTGGGCTATTGCAGGAATGGGTATGAAAATAGAACAATGACATATAACAAAGGCAATATGAACAATACAGACGCAATGAAAAGAACTGTCTATTCAATGGTCGCTAAAAATAAGTTTAAAGGCAGAGAACGGGTATTACCAGGTAAAGAATTTCAATATTCAAGTACACGGGGTCATGATTACGGGATTATGATTAGCATGCTGACATCATTACCTTACGCATTTTCTTTTCTCTCAAGTTAACTGCGAAATCAATTTGATATGAATGCAGATACAGTTTCTGGCCGATCTTTTTCGAACCAAATTTATTGGACCCGTTAGATTATCTGAATCTACCGGCGGCAGCTCAAGGTCCTCCTACAATCAAAGTGTAATGGCAGCCTAAATTACAGCTACCGTTACGTGAATATTTGCACATTGCCCTTGTTTGTTTTTTATGTCTCCAACGGAGATTATTTCTGCTGCATCTGTATGTAATAATGACTGTGTAGAGCGCCCTTACGGAAGAAAGGAGAGCCAAATTTATATAAACCGTTAACATTGTAATACATGAATGCACAACATAAGCAATTGCCGCGGTAGCTTAGTCCGTACAGCGCCGTGAAAATAATATTCAAGTTGCATGTTCGGCTCCCACAATGCGGCAAGGTTTTCGTCCTCGTCCATTTTTCTTTACCTTATTATTTCACCAGAGTGACCGATTGATTGATAAACGCAACAAACTATTTCCCTTTTGCTTTTTCTGTCTTTATTCTTTAATCCTTTATGTAATCGCAGAAGACAATTTTTTTATCAGTAATTTCAGCAATTTTTTAATGCACATGCTGTGTGCTAGGTCAAACTCCATCAAGGGCATTGCTTTCGGTGAGACGAGATAGAGCGTGTGCGTAGACTCGTCCGTCGCTGCACTAAGGCATCGCACCGGACGAGTTGCGTCAAGCAAAAGCGTTGCCCAATGAAATGGTTGGAAGAACAGGGCGTCATCCTCTCTGTGTCTCTCTTTCAGTGCGCTAGAAGCGTACTTACAGAGTGCGACAAGCCCAGCGATAGGTATAATGCTGAGTAGCTTCATCTTGGCACTGTCGTGGATGCTTGAAGATCTGCGGAAGAAGGCGATTGAAATGTCTGATCTGCTCATCCAGTAAGTCGAGCTCAAGCACATTTAACGTACGTTATGTTTTAGACAAATTTCTCCATTATAAGTCCAAAATCAGGAAACGGGCTGACGGAGGGAATAGCACACTGTGGTATAAAGTTTGTAAACAGGAATAAGGTGCCTCAGAAAGGCTGGCCAACGTTTCGATAGGAGGACCTGTCTTCTTTGTCTTTTGTGTTACGCGCGCACTGACCGCCTGACCGGCTCTTCTAATGCCACAAAAACATGCCGCTAACGACACCCCTGAATGCTCCTTAACCTCTCCTCTCCCCAACGCCTTCCCATGCCCCTGTCACTCTTTAATTTTTTTCTTTCTTGTTCTTTCTCTCTCTCTCTCTTTTTTTTTTTTTGTCTTGGTGTCGCCCTGCTTTTTTTCTCTGCTTTCCTTTATTTTGTTTTCTCCCCGCGTTCCCACTCTCCAGCTCTTGTCTCCTCGTCTTGGGAACGAAGCTCACAGACGTCGGACGACAGCGCTCATTACCTCTGAAGTGTCTCCCTTTAACACCAGCCACCAGGGACAACACCCGCACGTGACGTCACTGCACTAACCCTTTAAAACTAACATGCCGAGGATGACGAGGCCGCCTTTGACGAAAATAGGTCCTGCTATCGAAACGTTGGCCAGCCTTCTTGAGGCACCTTATGCCTGTTTACAAACGTTCTTCATTATAAAGGAATCTGACATTTTCAGAGTAAAGGCACATGCACGCCGGAAAAGGAAATTAAGAAAACGACCGAACATTTATTTGATGGAAAGGAGATACAAGCATAAAATACTTATAGATTTTGTCATGAATTGGCGTGCATGCCTTAACACAGCGACTGTGAACAGGGTCGGCCACCTGAAGCGCTGAAACGCAAATCATGTGGTTGCCCAGCATAATCATGTGTACTAAAGCGACCGATGCATGGTGGACAACTTCCTAGCCAGCGTGGCCAGGCAGCCACTGTCGGAAGACGCTATCCTGGGCTCATGGCCTGATATTACAACTGTCAAGTCAAGTCAAGTGAAGTTTATTTCCAACACCGAGTCGGAGGTTCTTGGGCGAAAAGATGTCGCAGAAATCTTGAGAGTACCCTAGGACCCATTAAATAGCAGCAGGCAGATTGCAAAAATAATCATCTGAAACGCTGTACAAAAATGTAGGCATGAAGTACAATTCACGCAACGCAACAGTTTTAGTGCACAAAATAATTGCATATTATACAGATGTCGAAAAATCTTTGTAAACACTCGTGCAAAAGCAACAAAAATAATTTTATACATCAAATGAAATATGTATCAAGATAGCAAAAAAAGGTTGTTCGAGTGGTTCTTACATCTTTAAAAGCATAGTTCGCACATGTTTCTTGAATTTACATTCTGGTAGTTCGAATTTGGTACAAGTTAAGAATTTGTTCACTATTGGTGGTATCTGGTATTGAAGAAGACATTCTCCGTAGCTTGTACGGGAATAAGGAACTGGTATGGATTGATTTCGGAGAGAGTATCGGGGGGAGCTATCAAATGAATGCTCATGAAGCTTGTTTTTCTTTGTATAAAGTAGTAGTTTATATGTATAAAGATCACTTGCTCTAGTAATATCGTGCTTTATGAACAGCTGATGAGTACGTAGTTCGCGAGGGTGCCCATAAAATGTTCAAATATTCTGAGAACCTTTTTCTGCAACACCTCGAGTCTGGTTAGGTTCTGAACAGACATTTTTGCCCATACTAGCGCGCAGTAGAGGTGAGAGTAGAAGTGGCCGTAATATATAGCTTTCTTTAGCCATAATGGAACTAAGTTTGATAACCTGTACAGACAGCCTACAGTTTTGCCCAATTCAGAAGCAAGCCTGGACACATGGGTATTCCACGACATGTTTTCCTCGAACCAAACACCTAGAAATTTTTGCGTGCGAACGCACTCTAACGATGTGCCTTGAAAGGAGAATTTCAGATTAATACATGGTTTGTTTCTAGGCCTAAAATAACGTATTTCGTTTTACGTGCGTTTAATGTAAGCTTGTTTTCATTTAGCCACACTTCCAAATGCCTTAAATAATTCGTTACAGTAACTTGGAGACTTTTCATTGAATCAGCACTAAAAAAGACATTCGTATCATCGGCATACATAACTAGTTTTTCTGTGTAAGGGATATTACATATATCATTAATATAAACTATGAATAATAAGGGTCCTAAGATCGAACCTTGTGGAACGCCTTGCTTAAGTTCAATTTCTGCTGACGTTAAGCTTCCAACTTTAACATATTGCTTTCTGGCAAATAAGTAGTTTTTAATAAGTTGTACAGCAACACCGCGTATTCCGTAGTCGAATAATTTTTGTTCTAGGATATCATGTTTTATACTATCAAAAGCCTTTTTCAGATCAAGAAACAATCCAACTGTATACAGTCTTTTTTCGAAATTGTTTAGTATCTCTTCTTTTACGTTTAACAGGGCTGATTCAGTGGACATGCCTTTCTGGAAACCGTACTGAGCATTGTTTATTATGTTATACTTTCTAAGAAAGTTCCTTAGTCTGCAATTTATGGCAGATTCAAACACCTTCGATAGAACAGGCAAAGCAGAGATTCGCCTGTAATTCGAAATGTCATTTAGAGCACCGCCTTTATGCACAGGGCATACACGCGCAAGCTTCAGATCGGAAGGGAAAAGTCCAGAAACGAACATACAATTAATGATATGAGCCAGGAGCTCTGAGATGAGATCCGCAACATACTTCATAGGCGCCGCACTTAATTCATCAGAACCTGTTGCGACATTGTTACGTAGTATATTTATCGAGCTTAATACCTCAAATGGTGTCACTGGGGCTAAACTAATTGTGCTAGGCAGTGTTACTCTACGGCAGATTCTTTCCCATGTACTCTGTTCAGAAGGCGGCAAATAGTCGCCGGAGTGGGCAAAATATTCATTCGAAGCCATAATAGCTGCATCTTCGCTCATGTCTTGGGAGAGGGCTCTGACGTCGAAGCGCGTTTTGTTTTCCACAAATTGTCCCAGATTATTAACTGAATTCCATAGTTTGCGAGGATCATTATAAATCTTGGCGAATAGGCTGACATGAATAGGCTGAACTGCGTTCGAGGCAGACAACTAAAGTGCTTTTAAAGTTCTTGCATGAAACTGGACTAGGTGAGCTGCTTTAGTATAGGTTTGCTGTGTAATGTACACGAAAATTGACTCCTTCTCTCCTCATCATCATTAAAATTGGTCACTTCGTGTGTCTCATATGTCATGCGCATCGCTGAAACATGGCCTCGTGAAGACATTCATGACTCGGAATCCCCGTCTCATGGTTGCGCTGCAGTCCAGCATGATTGTCAAAATAAATAACGTAGTGGTGTCGCTTTACTTGTGCGCTGGTTTCAAGGTTAAGGTATTATCGGGTCCAATTATGTGGGATTGGCGTGATGCAAGCTTCTATTACATAAGCAAATTTTAACAATTTCTGCGGTTTGTGCCCACTTGGTAGCCCCAGCGACATCATCCTGTTTGCTGGCTTTAATATTCCCTGTATTCAATGGCTTCGAAAAAAAACCGCCAGGGGGCCGAGGAGCACAGTCGTACCTCACATGGGCTCCTGCTTTTCTCGCTATTTTGTGCGGAACGTTGCTTGGAAACTCAGCGAATTTGGTAACCTCGGATTCCTGAATTTGCAAGGCATCGTTTGACACCAGCCACGACGCAGTGAGTGGACCTCTACTCGAATTATCGTACCCTGAACATTGTGTGACCGTGCGCTCCAGTATAACCCTAACGCCGGGGCACCCGTGGCACGAGCAGGAGACCAGCGGCTCGCGCCTGCATGCCCGCGGTGCACGCGCACGGCGCTCTCGCAGCAGAAGTGAATCGCGCAGAACCAGCATCTGAGGCGAAGCGCGCCCGCTTTTCTGGAAACAGAGATGGCGAACGCTTTACCAGAAGAGCCGACAACGGCGCGAATGGAGGTGACCGGGGCTAACACCGATACCACACCACAGTGGACATACGACGCGAATAGCGGCAAAACGACGGGTAAAGCCCACATCGAGTGGCTACAAGTTGGTCGTAAAGGCAGATCAGCAAAAGAAGACAATAAATCCACCGAGGAAAGAGCCATGGAAGTCCTGAAACCAGACCCCAAGCCTCAAGCACAACCACTGCCGCAGCGTCAACGCATTCTGAAGATGCGCCCCTTCCCTACTGACGACTTCAAGATCGTCTTCCGCCCTCAAGCAGGTCTTGACCTCTCGAAGCACACACTCATCGCAGTGACACAAGCCATCGGAAGATCCAGTGGTTTGGTCCAGCAAGACTTTCACGATAATGTCCGAGTACAAGTGCAGAAACTAGAGAATGTGATCATCGCGAGCACGGCAAGTACGGAACGAGCTTCCAAACTGCAGCATATCAACACCATACAACTCGGCGGAACCGTCTATCAAGTAAATCCCCACATCCGGCACCCAGACGATGTGTGCCGCGGAGTGATATACGGCCTCGAACCGGGTACAAGTCCCGCGGAGATTGTTGCCGGCCTTCGAGTGGACTCAAGATACACGGTTCTCGGCGCGCGCATGCTAGGGTCTTCAACAGCCGCGGTTATCACCTTCGACGGACAGCACGTCCCTTATTACGTAACGTACCAGAGCGGTGACTACAGATGCAAGCCCTACCGAAAATCCGTCCAATACTGCAGAACCTGCGGCGCCATCGGACACAGACAGGATATATGTCCTCAGCCGAGAGCCAACTTCTGCTACACATGCGGGCGCGATGGGGTCACGGAAGAACACGATTGTCACCCGAAGTGCGAAATTTGCGGCGGAGACCACGAAACGGCAGGCAAGGAATGTAAGAAGAAACTCCGTAACAACCCGCCTCCATACCAAGTAAGAAGACAGCAACTTGACAACGCTCGCGCCCGACAGAATCACTGGAGCTCGAGCACCGAAGACTTCCCCGCGCTGGTTACCACATCAGATAGCTCACGGGGGCCCTCGCCTCGACAAAGACCTGGCCGGAGTCGCTCTCGCTCTATCCTAAGATCGCGCTCTACATCCCGCTCTCGGTCACGGTCTCGCTCCGTTAGGCGAATCACTTACGTCGCCGCGGCGAACGGAAGCAGCGCCTCGAATTCCTCACGCAACCCCAGCAGTTCGGGTGAAACAGCGACGATACGGACTCTCGAACATAAAGTACAGGATCTAGAGAGGACGATACAACAACAACCGGTAGCCGAGTGCGACATGTCAGAACTCGAGCAAAGAGTAGCGAAGAGAGCAGAAGAAAGCATACTAAAACATGTAGAAACCAGAATAATGAAGCGGGTAGACGAGCGGCTGCAAGCACATGAAGCGAAGATTCTCGACCTTGTGGAACGACGCCTTCAAGTCTTCGAGGAAACCCTCACTACAAAACTTCTCGCATCAGTAGACAGGACCATACAGACAGTGATAACTAAAATCATGGACAAGGTAGAGCCACTAACCCGTACGGTCACCACACTCAACGCCAAACTGGATGGCTTCATGGCACAACAACACAACTTCATGACCTATGCTTACAAGAATTTTGTTACTCATGAACATCTGGCGGAGCAGTTAGGAACCAAACGAAAAGGACGAAGGACCGTACGAGGGGAATCCGCGGAGGATTCTAGATCCACAACGCCAAACCACCTACTCCAGGTGGAGGACAACCACCAACATGGCGGCTCCCAAACGTAGACATACCGAGCCGCTTCCCACCCTCCGCATTTGGCACTGGAATTGCAGATCCTATAGACCCCGCTCGGCCAACCTGCAAGAATATCTCAAAGCAAACAATCCTGACATAATCGCGCTACAGGAAACCAACACCATGAAAATAAAGCTCCCCGGCTACAACACTATGGCACAGACTGCCCGCACCGCAATTCTTGTCAAGAAGACACTAACCGCACAGCCTCACGAAATTGAAGACACTGAAATCGAACACACCATAGTGGAGGTGTTGCCGACTCGCAAGAATCAACAGAGCCTATACCTGGCCAATCTCTACAGCCCGCCGCGGGAGCAGCTACTCCACTACGACCACTTCGTCCGGGACCTTCGCAAGAACGTAAACGGCAACCGGCTTGTTGTAGTAGGGGACTTTAACGCCCCACACGCGGCCTGGGGCTACCCCAATACCACCAAGAAAGGGGCACGGGTTCACGATGCCGCACAGCAGCACGGTCTTACGTTATGGAATGACCTGCTCCAACCCACCCGAGTGGGCAACAGCGTGTCCCGGGACACCAATCCTGATCTCACGTTCACTCGAGACGTGCGAAAGGCCACGTGGACCCGACTCCCGGACACGCTAGGGAGCGATCACCACATAATTCAAATCGAGGTTGAACAATCTCACCGCGCGCACAAGACAGGAAAGGCGCGACTCACTGACTGGAATGCGTATAGGAATGAGCTTGACAACGAGTCGGACATCGAAGACGTTGAATCTTGGCTAAACGGTATCGTAGGTGCGGCTGACGGCCACACCAGGACGATTCAACTAGACGAGGACAACCCGGCGGTCGATAACCACCTACTGCACTTATGGGAGGCTCGGCGATCGCTCCTCAAACGATGGCGACGCCAAAAGCTCAACCGCAAGCTCCAGCGCCGAATTGCCCTATTAAGCATGCAGGCACAGGAGTACGCTGAACAGCTAGCGAGTCAGAAATGGCGATCCTTCTGCGACCAACTTCAAGGAAACCTCAGCACAAAGAAGACTTGGCATATACTTCGATCCCTGGTCGACGACACCCACACCAAAACCCAACAAAGACATACAATTCACCGACTAATCCACAACTATGGCGGCACAGAGGATCAGCTACTCCAAGAACTTCAGACGAAGCTACACGGCTCAGCTAACCCGCAAGCCACTGCCACCAACCTTTCCACCCCCAGAGAGTACCAAGGAGCGCCGAACGAAGAGCTAGATCGGCCTTTCACACAGGCAGAGTTGCAGGCGACCCTCTCTAGGATAACACGCAATACGAGCCCGGGCAAAGACAGAGTAACCAACAAGCACCTTCGACAGCTACCCCCTCGGGCGTTGACGGCTCTCCTTCGGTATTATAACGACTGTTGGATTAAAGGCGAGCTACCAACAGCCTGGAAACACTCGGAGGTAACCATGGTACCCAAGACAAACAAACCCATCTCCATCGCAAACCTCCGCCCCATCTCCCTTACGTCCTGCGCCGGGAAACTGTTTGAACACATGGTCAATGAGCGGCTCACCACACATCTCGAGGGAAACGATCGCTATCCGCACACCATGTTCGGCTTCCGCCAGATGCTCTCCACGCAGGACGTCCTCTTCCAGCTAAAAGAAGATATTCTTGACCATTTGAGCAAACACAGCAAGTCTTCCATTCTAGCGCTAGACGTAAAGGGCGCCTTTGATAACGTGAGCCATGAAGCCATTCTCCGTAATCTAGAAGATATCGGCTGCGGTGCCAAAACATACGCCTACATGCGCGCTCTCCTCACCAACCGTACGGCCACGGTGGGGATTGCCAACCTCCGAAGCAAGTCATTTCACCTACCTAACAGGGGTACGCCACAAGGTTCGGTAATCTCGCCACTCCTCTTCAACGTGGCCCTCCTCAACCTTCCCCGCCTCCTAGACACCGTCCCAGGGATATCCCATGCTCTATATGCAGATGATATCACACTGTGGACGAGAGGCGCGAGCACGGGCGAACAGGAGACCCGTCTTCAGGAGGCAGTCAACATCATCGAACGGTACCTCAGCACCTGCGGCCTCCACTGCGCCCCAGATAAATCCGAGCTGTTAGTACTCGGGGCACGCATCCGGGGCCGGCCCCCAAGCCACGACGCGCCGGACCCGCAAGTCCTTCTCCAGGGAGTCCCGATACCGAAGGTCGATTCACTTCGAGTCCTCGGAGTCCATATACACAAGGACGGGTCCGGCTCCGCCACACTCCCCAGGTTACACAACACCGTGGCACAGCTTACTCATCTGATACGACGCGTGGCCAATCGCCGCAATGGCCTCAAAGAGCACGAAACTTTGCAAATGGTACAAGCCCTCCTTTACAGCCGCATTACATACGGAACTCCTTACCTCAACCTGAAGACAGCCGAGAAACAAAAGCTAAACCTTCTAATACGAAAGGCCACGAAGCTCGCCCTAGGACTACCGACAACCGCCTCCACTGACCGATTGCTTCGCATGGGAGTTCACAACTCCTGGGAAGAACTCGCGGAAGCGCACCTCATCAACCAGATCGAGAGACTCAAGCTCACAACCACAGGCCGAGCAGTCCTCCGACGCACAGGATATGTAACCAACATAGAACACGATGGCGAACGTAAAGAAAAGATCACATCGAAGCTGCGAGAATGTTTACAAGTTCTTCAGATCCCTCGGAACATGCATCCAGAACACCATCGAGGCAGACGGCTCGCCAGGGTAAACGCCATCAGACACAAGCACCGTAACGACCCGCAGGCTCGCTACGTGGACGCAGCCAAGTATCCTGGCCGAAACGCCTTCGCCATCAGCGTCACAGACTACAGGGGGACGACACTGGCGTTGGCGACAATTCTCGCCAAACGCGCGGACACAGCTGAGGAGGCCGCTATAGCACTCGCCACCCATACAAGCGAGGATGCCATAGTGGTCTTCACCGACTCTCAAACAGCGGCACGCAACTACATGAAAGGCAGGGTCTCCACCAAAGCGATCAACTTACTGAAACGTGGCGATACTCCTCCCCCCTACACCTGCATCATGTGGGTTCCGGGACACGAGGGACTCGAGGGGAATGAAGCGGCACACACCGCGGCCCGCGCAAGCGTCAACCGGGCTTCCCCGCACGGTATTCGAGAAAGGTCCCACCCACACAAATCAGCGGAGGAAACGGAAACAATACCGTTAACTTACCAAGCACTACTACAACACTATCGGCTTGGACGCAGGGTGTACCCTCCACCACATCCCAAACTAACAAGAAACGAAGGCACCGACTACAGGCGACTCCAGAGCAATACATTTACCCACGGAATCTTGCTGCATCACTTCCACCCGACGCTATACAGCTACACCTGTCCACACTGCAACGTGCCTGACACCCTGGCGCACCTCCTCCTGCAATGCAAGAACACCCGAGAAAGCATCATAGCGACACAACTAATAGCAGCAGACGCAGATCCAAACCACCTCGCTGAAACGTGGGAGGCTGCGATCTCCAAGCCGGACCTGGTCGACCAGCGCGAACTAGTCGCCCGGGCCCGGAGGGCGATCCAAGCCAGAGGGCTCCTGGAATAAGGGACCCTCCCACGTCGACTGACAAATCACTACTTCAAATAAATGTTTCATTCTCTCTCAATGGCTTCAGCGTTCTCCGCCACTAACGCGTCTATTTGCAGGGACATAATGAAAGTTTTACTATCATTCATTCTGAGCAAAATAATTCGTGCGAACATCAGACAGAATTTCATAGTAGACTTGGAGTTTGTCAGTGGCACTCCCGTTTATTTAGGTATCGAGTGCTAAATTTTGGATCCAACTCCAAAGCAATGCTTTACCTTTTCCACATTTCATGATTTTGTTGGAGCTTTTTGATTACTGACGCCGTGGCGGATAACGTTCAGCATTTTCTGTCGCTCAAGACTATGTCTAATGTCGATGGTCACATTGAACATTTTGAGTGTATAGTGAAGTCATGCATCGATCGTCATGTTCCTTTTAAAAACAAAGAAGGTAAATCATATGCTTCTTAAAATGTACCACGAAATTTTGCACTTGTCATGCCGGGTCAGCAAGCTGCGGAAATCACAAAAGTTCAATCCAGAATTTCGCGCTTCATTTCAACGTGCCAAGAAAGCACTTTGATCTAGGACTAAATGCGCAGTTTCCTTTGCAAGCTAAATCAAATCTTCGCAAGTTCTAAACTTCCGCTTTACTCTTCAACAATTAGTACCTCTTTCGAGATTTATGACACCACTACTAAAGGCCCGGTAGCAACGTCTTAGGCTTTTAACTCGTATTACAAGTTTGTCATCATGTTCATTGGTTGCTTACAATGCACCTCATAACCCTATCGGTTACATAGTTATCGCTCCTGATGTTGTCCTCAACTTTTCTCCTTAACAGTCCTAAACCATTCTCTTTGGCCATCGCAGCAACCCACGGTTATTTTCTGGAAATTCTTAGACTCTCGCCAAGTAACGAGTTCGCGCAAAGCAGCCGAAGTTCTACGATTGTGCAAGCTAGAAAATAAGCAGCCTTTCTCTCATTACAGGACAATATCTTTAACTCGACACTCGTGTAGCATTTTGGAGTATATTATTCACAAAGACGATTCCGCCGCGACTCGCGGCTGCGGCGGAATGCTACGACCACGAAAGCCAAACCTGGGCCGTCCAGCAGGTCTCGGCGGCTCTTGAAAGACAAAGGCCGAGCGAAACCGACGGAGCGTTGCCCCTCAGGGTGACCGACCGCGAGAGTAACACGCGCTGGAGTTGAGTAGAGATGACCCGCTGAGAAGACGTCAGGGCCCGCGTCACGGCGCCATTCAGTCATGGTGTCGTTCTGCAGGCGACTACACAAAGTTGTTTCTCTCTCATTCACAAAGACGTCATAGAATTCCTTTAATCAAAATTCTAGGATCCCTTCAGCATTGTTTTCGTCGTGACGGCAGCACTGTGACGCAACTTGTCGATTTTTTTTATCATGTTGCTTCTACTCTGGATTTAGGTAATGAAGTTGATGCTAGCTTTATCGACTTTTGGGAAGCCTTTGATTTTGTGCTCCTTGATAGGAGACTTGTCAAATGAAACGCAATACTAAATAACCCTCCACCCCAATCTTATTTCTTGGGTCGCCAGTTTTCTTCGGTGTTGTCAACAATTTTTTCCTTTAATTCTGTTGATCTCCTGTTAACATTACGTCCGCTGTCCCACACGGGTCTGTGTAAGGTTCCTTACTATTTTTGTTATATATCAATGGTACGCCATGTGAAACTTAATCTGAAATTCGGCCTTATGCTAATGATCATGTTCTGTATGAAATTAATAACTTCATAATGACCGTTATAGTTTCGTTAAATCCCGCGTGTCGTTTTTCACCTGTTGTAAACGTAGCAAATAAGTATTAATTGCAGTAAAATCGTCGTAATTAATTAAAGAAAAATGAGACATCCGCCCAATCGTAGCAGCTGCTACAAGGGAAACCCATACGGGTTTATCAAAAGAAAAGCCTCGCAGTTGAAGAAAAATTCCTCCTGGTCCGAGACTCAAACCTGGGACCACCGCCTTTCCAGGGCAGCCGCTCTACCATCTGAGCTAACCAGGCGGCTTACGGATGGTAGGGAGAAGTCTAATTTGTGAACAACTCGAAGCAAAGGCAAGAGTTTGACATCATAGTTCTGTGGAAACCCGCAAGGTGGAGGGAAGTAATTAAAGCAAAATGAGACATCCTCTCAGTCGTAGTCATTGCTACAAAGGAAATAAATACGATTTCCTCGAAAGATAAGCCTCGCTGTTGAAAAAAAAATTGTCCTTGTCCGGGACTCGCACCCGGCACTTGAACATTGAATATGTAAACAAGAAAGCACTTAAAAAACTAGGTTACTTGCATCGCATTTTAGCCAAAGGCCCACGCCGGAACTAAGCTCATTTCGTATAAAGCACTTATTCACCCCAATCTCGAATACGCCTCTATTTCTTCGCACCGATAAAGACAGTGTGAAATCAGTTAACTAGAGTATCTGCAAAGAAAAATCTATTCGTTTCATCTGCCGTAATTACAGACGCCGTTTTTCGTTTACACAGGTACTGCATGACCCTCAACATCCAACCGTACTTGCTTCGTTATGACACTGAATCTGCTAACTTTCTACACGTAATCAATAAATCCGTCGCTTGCTTTTGCGACTGCAGTCGTATTACACTTCCTTAACATATTTGTACTCGTAGTCCCCATGCTTCAAACCTAATACATTTTCTTGCTCATGCTAACACGTTCAAGTACACTTTTGTTTCTGCATACAACACCGGAATGAATTATTCGGTATTAATGTTTCTGTGTCATTAAATTTAATTTTAGTGGCAGTAGGAGAGTCCTTCTCGAATACGTCGATTCAATTACCTCTGTTTTTTTCTGTTTTCTTCTCTCCACTTACCTGTGTTAACTGCTTCTAAATTACACGTTTTTTGCCTTGTATGCTAGTTTCCTGTTTAGACAACGTGGGAGAGTATTTCTCATATATGTAGATTGCTTTACCTGTATTAGATATTTAGCTTTCTTTCTTTGTGCTTGTTTTCACTTAGAAATGCCAACTACATTTAAATTCTTCGCTTGTGTTTGCCTTGTTCGCTAATTTACTATTCCCGCTGCTACTAAAGCCTTATAATAGAGCTGCGTGATATGTAAATGAATAAATAAAATAAATAAATTCATCGCAATACTTTCACTCCCCTGCCTTCTTCCGCGGTACAGAGTATAGCAGACTAGAGCGCACCATCTCAGGGGGACCTCTCTGTCACCCTTTTTTCTAAATAAAATTTCACTCCGGGGACCGTAATTGATGACCGAACTCCGTAAGCATTTGTGGGAGAGGTATGGGTTTAGAGGATTCTGCGACGTGTTACCATTCGTGGTTGAAGTGCTGCAACCACATTATCTGCTTGTTTGTCAATAACTTCTACTTAAGATACTAGATAAGTAACCTTTAAATAAAAATCAACTGAACCAGTTAATATCTAGGCCCATAGGCACGGCCACGTTGGCCATGCCATACGAGAACATTTTGGTTTGAGCACGCGCTTAAAGCACGTTATGCGCTTTTAAGCCCTGGTTGCGTCTGTACAACCAGTTCGCGCTCCTAAGTGAACATGTTCGACTATTACTAACATGACCGGCATTTTCTCCGGTTCACAAAGCAAAGAGGTGCGCAAATAATAAGTATTTTGCCAGACACTCGCGTCTGCGAGTTGTAGCGGTGAAATACGAAGCAGTGCATTCTTTGGAAACCATCGCCGGCCAAGAGCAACCGCCCCGAGAAACACGCACAGTGTGACTTCTGTGACCGCACTACTTGCGTTACTTCCGAAGCGTTGGCTGCTACGTACGAAACGGCGGAGTGATATATGTGATAATATAGTCCAGTCCCCCCTCATTTCAAGGAGCATACGGAAACGTAGGATATTTACGCATACCAAACGCAGGATATTTACGCACGCCTTGCGGTGAAGAGCTCCGGTCTAGGAAACGAATCGCCGGTACTGGCTGGAACGGCAATCGGACTGGCGCCCTTTTATACAAACTCTACCCTCGCCCGAATCCCTTGAACCGTGGCGGAACCAACTGCATCATTCGGACTAGGAAGACGGTGCTTTGTTTTTCTGTGAATGGTTCGCGCCGCATTTTGTTTCGCAGCTGAGGAGGTTTCCCAGTGAAGACTTGATGCGCGAAAGTCCTGTTGCAGCCGTGATCATGGCTTCCTGGTAGCAAAGATAGCCACCTGGCGCTATGCGAAAGTTTCCTCAAATCACCTAGGGTTCACGACCGCTGAACAAGTCACGTGAGTGCGGGCAACGAACTCACGTCGAACGCTCTTTCAATCTCTTGTCGAACTCGAAACATAGACCACAGCAGTGGAGTAGCAGGAGGGTGGCACACCCGGAGCGTGATCTCCCCCCTCCCCTAAATAACCTTGTTAGTATGTCGTTTGCTCAGCCTGCCCCTCCCCCCACTCCACACACACATTGCCCGAAAAACGCCTTTGCCACTAGACAACAATATTTCTTGTTTTAATGCGACTCATTCTTTGCGTGGTTCCAAGTATTTTGTGGTAGGTACGTGCGTAGGTAAACTCCTGTCTCACATCATTTGGAGCGTTTTCTGTAAATGAAACGAATTTAATGAATCTATCTGAATTACTGTAACGTAATTACAGTAAAGGCACATGCACGCCGGAAAAAGAAATTAAGAAAACGACCGAACATTTATTTGATGGAAAGGAGATACAAGCATAAAACACTTATAGATTTTGTCATGAATTGGCGTGCATGCCTTAACACAGTGACGGTGAACAGGGTCGGCCACCTGAAGCGCTGAAACGCATATCATGGGATTGCCCAGCATATTCATGTATACTAAAGCGACCGATGCATGGTGGACAACTTCCTAGCCAGCGTGGCCAGGCAGCCACTGTCGGAGGACGCTATTCTGGGCTCATGGCCTGATAATACAACTGCGATCGAGGCAGGCAACGAAAGTGCTTTTAAAGTTCTTGCATGAAACTGGACTAGGTGAGCTGCTTTAGTATAGGGTCGTGATCTGTGATCTGTGATCTGTGATCTATCTGTGATCCGAGGCTGGCCTCCCAGCACAACAGCCCGAAGCTCTCACCGCACTCGCATTTCTGTCTTTATCGCTAGGCCACACTCGCAAGCAAGCCTATCTCCTGCGAACGCCAGCTAGCCGTTCGAGCCGACTGACCCGTGTCGTCGCACAGCACAAGCGCGATAACGTACACAGGAGAGTGCGCATGCCTCCAGTTTCTTTTAGGCCAGAAACGCAGTAATGGAACTCGCAAACAATTGCCAATCTTACTATTGCATTTCGCGTGCGTCACATCTCACAGATTAAGCATCTTACGGAAGCGATACCGTGCTAATTTCCCCCATTCCTCCCTCGTGGCCATCGCTTAGAGACGCCGTTAGACTGAAATGCTTCCGAGATCCGTTGCCGTATCCCCACTCCTTTCATCGTAGCACCGGCACTATGTGTTTTATAAAACAGACGCTATTCGACATTTTACCACCATGAAGATTTGCCCTGGTTTTAGCGGGACATGTTGCAACGTCTCTTTGAAGGAGTACACAAAAACTGACCGTACGCTAAAACGTCAAGCATTGAAATCGACAGCAAGGTTTAGCGTTGCGCTGAAGGCCTCTCGCAAAGCTGGGGGACTATTGTGTAAGTGTCCACCTAATGGATACATCCATGTCGTCTGCTGCTAATGCGCTGATTGACTGAAGGTGCCTTTCTCCTCCTGACGCGTACGTACCCCAGCCCAGCCAATCAGAACTTCAGCATCCGACGGAAAGGACATGTCCACTAGGTGGACACTTGCAGAATGCCCCTTCTGACAGGTGTCACGAGAAGCGCCGTCACCGGAATTGCAGGCGTCGCATCCCGTCGATGCGCGAAATGAGACCGAAGAAAAAAAAAATCGCCGTTAATGCTCGCCCACAGAAAGGATTAGATACATTTAACTTAACGTGCACTCTCTGTTGCGCTCGGACCGGTGTATGTACGACGGTATGTACCTAACACCCATCCTCCTACCAAAGAGGTTTCCTGAGGGCCGGGTCACTCCACTCCCCCTTGGTAGCTATGAACCTTCCATGTCAGGCTTTGTGGTAAATCATACGAAAAACAATTCACGCAGAAACTCCTCCGGGAGTTGTCTAAGTATGCGCAAGCACTGTGCCGCGTGCTCATTTCCGTGCAGCCCGGTGTCATTATCAATGTTATGAAGCTTGATCCGACTAGTATAAATCTTACGAACCCTTATGAGTCGTTATCAACATTATCGGACTAGATCCGACCTTTATCAAGCCTTATCAGTCAGTATCAAACTTAACGTAATTGATCTGATCCTTATCAAGCCTTACCTGTCCTTACCAACCATATCGGACATGATCCGACGCTTACCAACCATTATCAGTACTTAATAACATTATCAGAATTGATCCGACCAGTATAAGCCCTTATCGCTCTTTAACACCTTATCCATCCACGACGAACCACTAACAACCGTGACGAGATCCATGCGACCCCTCATCATTCCTTATCATCCTTATCAAGTCATTGACTGCTTATCTGCCTGTGTTGCGCGACGGGAAGTGCATGACGGGAAACGCCCTCATAGATCGGGGGCGTTTTCGTCGGTGAAGGAACGCCCCAACGGAAGGCGCATCCCGCGCCCACCATAACGCAACGGGTTCGGCAGTGAATTTTTGCAAAATCGGAATTTTTCCTGATGTCTACGATGCACAAAGTCGGCTCTTTGTGCACTGTGCATCCCGTGACCTCGAGGTTAGCAGCCGAACACCACAGCCACTAAGCAACCACGGTGTGCACGGCTACTTGCCCAACTTCACCGCCGGGCACCAACGTAACTCAATGGGCAACATATTTAGAATTTTATAGTTTAGAACCCCACCAGAATTTCCACAACCTTCAGTTAGCAAACCTTTTTATAACATGTGTACTTACGGCCCATATTTCAAACGGCATTGCTGTGTTGTAACAGAATTTTTGGCCTGAATTAAAACACTGCTTTAACGCACCAAGAAAGTTACGAATAATGCCCGTAAATACACATTTTATTAAAAGGCTGTAACCTCTCGACGCTGCTAACCGAAGGTTATTTAAATTTGGGTCACCTTATGGAAATATCATTTTTAGGCTGATTATTGAGTTAGGC
The DNA here is from genome assembly GCF_023375885.2 of Dermacentor andersoni. NCBI lineage: Eukaryota > Metazoa > Arthropoda > Arachnida > Ixodida > Ixodidae > Dermacentor > Dermacentor andersoni. The sequence continues at coordinate 115,998,563 of NC_092822.1, read as the reverse complement.
TGGCGCATTGTGGGGAACCTCAACAGATAGCCGAAAGGGAAATATCAAAAATTTCTGTACATGAGAGCGCTGGGAGGACGAAACACGAGGATCGGCAAAGTCGCGAACTGGTTGAGCTGGTGTGAATTCATAGTTAAGAAATATGCGAAGGAGCAAAAACGACCGAAATAAATAGGACGAGAATTGATTACCAACTTGAACGAAAATCGATCCCTTTTCGGTATCCGCCATCTTCCCGTCTTGCCGACATCGCTATGTGTTTACGGAAGATAAACTGTTGTAAAGCATTTAATTACCCGCTTCACGAATGTTTCGCTTCACGAAGATTCCAATGCGCGCGTTGGGTGGGCATTTTTGTTAACGCTGTTTCATTCTTCGCCTAGGCTACAGGCGAGAATTGGCTGTCTCGATGTATTAAATTTGCTATCGCAATCGATGCTTCGCCTTTCGGGCGAAACTGCGGCTTTTTTCCTTTATCTTGCGCCATCGGCTAGGGCGCCGGTCCTGTCGTCTGTGTTTGGGTTTTGTGGCGAATGGACGTGCTTTTCGAGGCTCCGTGGCGGCGACGAAATCATAAGTTTTTGTGCATGCTTCGAGCTTGCTTCTGTTTTTGATTTGCAGATTTTTTTCCTTTAAATAGTAATTAGGTGGTTTTCTTTCTCTTTCTTTTCTTTTTGTTTCTTTTTCTTCTTTCTTTTTTTTTTCTTTGTCTCTCGTATTTCGGATGAGCGGGTGTGTTTCGTGTACATTTGGTTTTGCAGGATGGTTAAAGCGTCATTTCGCGCCACGTGCTTGTACACGTGCAGCCGGGTGGGACATAGAGTGTTTGTAGCCTTTAAATGGTAGCTTGGAAGTGGCAAACCTAATAGCTATTAATGGTTTTACTGTATGTGTTTTTGGTAGAAAAGTGAGAGCGTAGCCACGTGGTTGAGAAAGTGCGAGAGCATGTCATACCTTCGGTCATCGCGGCATTGATTGCTTTTGAAACAGTGGTGAGAGTTGCTTTGCGGCATTTTGAGGATTTGGATCCTGTGCGTATCGGTTTTTTTTTTAAAGGCACGTGCTCTGCATTGGTATAGTGTTATAGTATTTGCATCAGTAGTAGCATTATTATAGTATTATAGTATTTGCAAAAAGCCGTGCAATACATGGCGAGAAAGCAGGGAAAGCGGGCAGTGCGCGGGGGGTCACTCAAGGCAGATGAGGAGGCGGATGAGAATGGAGAGGGCGTCGAAACAACGGGCACACAATGTGATGTCGATGCTAGGCTCAAGAAGATGGAGGCTTTCCAGGAAGAGCTTGTCAAACAGGTGCAAGAGCTCAAAAATAAGCTAAACGGGAAGCGCGATCCACGAAAAGTAGTTGAAAAGAGACTTGAAGCAGCCGAGGAAAAGCTGAACACTGCCGCCATTGTGAACGAGAATGTGCATGACAATGGAACGCCGACACCCGACGCGACAGGAGAGGGAGTGTCAGGAAAGTACGTGGAATGCGTGCAGCGTGATGAAGAGTCAGCTGGAAAAAGCGGCCCCTTCCTTGAGGCCGCCACGCGAGAAAAGCAGGAGCACAGGGAACAATGCCCCTTGTCGAGTACGAATTACGCGGAAAAGGACAAAGGGAAGCCAGGAGAGGTAGGAGAGAGTGAAAAGCTGATTATCGCTGGAAACTCAAACCTGGCTAGGTGCTCAGAAGCAATTTTGGAGAAGGTGAAAGGCGATAAAAGAGCCGCTGTAGGGAAATTTCAAGGCCGGACACTGGGTTCTGTCATGGAGCGAGCAAAAGAAAAGCTCGCGGAAAATGCCCACGTGCGCAACCTTGTCATAGTAACAGGTGGGCACGTCCTAAACAGGAAAGGGACAAGACTAGACCAGTGCTTGGCGAAGGGGGTGGATGACTTGCGCGAGCTATCCCCTCAGGTGCAGATCGGGGTGTGCACGGTACCGGAGGTGCCTGTACATGACAGTCACGTACAAAGAGCCGTAGTGGCTGCTAATGAGGCAATATGGAAAATGAGCCGAGAGAAAGGTTTCGAGGTTCTCGAACTAAACATGGAAGTGAGAAGGTGTGGTGGTTTTACACGAGATGGGATCCACTTCAATTACAGGCTGGCACGAAAGTGGGCTGGCTACTTGGTGGTCGCGCTGTTGCTTCTTTAGGGGGCCCGCGGGCGCTCAGGAGGCCAGAGTAGGTAGTAATGAAGAAGATCCCACAGGGGAACCACAGAAGAGTATGACCGTCCATAACAGAAAAAGGAGGAAAGCAAGAAAGAGAGCTCGCCATGCAATAGGCTACATAAACATGCAGGACGGCAGAAGAAAGGTAAAGTGGGCAGAGATTGAGAAGCAGTTAAATAGAGAACAAATAGGTGTGTATGCGGTTACAGACACGCACCTTAGAGACTCAGAAGAGCCGCCAGTTATTGAGAATTATGTTTGGGAAGGGTGCAACAGAACTAAGTCGGAAAGAAAGGGAGGGCGAGTCGGAATGCTCATCCATCAGGGAGCCAAATGGAAAACAGCAAATTCAAAATGTCAAGAGCACCTTTGGTTATCAGGTGCAATGAGTGGGAAAAAACTTGGCTAGGCGTTACGTATTTGTGGACCGGAAATAATTGCACAGAGAAGAATAAAGAGTTAGTGGAATGCATCAGCGCTGATATTAAGTGTTTCGGGAATGGTGCTGAAATTGTCCTATTAGGTGACAGGAATGCCCCCGTACAGGACTTAGATGGCTATACCGACAACAAAGGGAAGTCAATGCTAGACCTTTGTGAGCAACATAACCTCGTTATCGTGAACACAGGGTCTAAGTGTGAAGGGCAGATCACGTGGGAAGTGGGAAATGGGCAATTGACCATTGATTACTGTCTGATGACAGAAGCAATTCATGATAAGTTGAGAGAAATGGTCATTGATGAGAAAGGGTATAGCAGCATATGGAGTGACCATAAAGGCATCAGTTTGAAAATGGGATATGTAGTTGGGAAAGAGAGCAAGTAGCGCAAAATGGCCAGTCCAAGTTTGAACGCTGAAAAATAGCAAATATAGTCACTAGAGTCGAGGAAGAACTTGGCCAATGGCCAAGTAAAGAGTGGGAATATGGTGAGCTTTTAAGCGTAATAACGACAGAAATGCGAAAAGAGAGACATGTTCGCTGGAAAGGAAAAAATAAACCGAGAAGCTGGTGGAACAGGGCGATACGACAAACGATCGCCGAACGACAAAAAGCATCTCGAGAGCACAGGCAGGCAAAGAAGGCGCAGTTGCCGCAGGATGAAGTAACCAGTAAATGGGAAATATACCGGGAGAAAAAGTCTATGGTTCACATACTGGTGCAAGCAAAATTAAAAGGTGAAAGTGAACGTTGGTTGTCAGAAATACATGAGAAGAAGAAGGCCGCACCTAAAATATTTGGGAACCACATAACATTATTAGGCAGGAAGTCAACAACAATACAACAACATATCCTAGACGAAGATGAAAACAGACTGGAAGGAGAAGCGGCAATAAATTACATCCGAAAAGTAACAGCCAAATCTTTCCAAGGCAATGACGAGGTTGTATTTCAAGAAAAAAAGGGCGTGAAAGAGACCCAAGTGGCAAAGGAGCTGATGCTGATAAATTTCAACAGGAAGAAAGCGGAAGAGAAAATTTCTAAGCGCACAGCCACAGGGCTAGACGAGGTTCCCGTTAGGCTGATTAATGAACTAGGACCAAAAAGTAAGGAAGCTCTGGTGAAAGCAGTGGAAAAAACTTTAAAAGATAGACGAATACCAGGCAGTTGGCGACAAAGTAGAATGAATTTAATTTATAAAGGTAAGGGCGAGAAACATAGAATTCACTCGTATAGACCGTTGACCATTACATCAGTAATATACAGGCTTGCAATGCAGGCAATCAAATTGAAGCTTCAAGTATGGGCAGAGAATAATGGCATTTTGGGAGAGCTTCAGAATGGCTTCAGAATAGGTAGTCGTTGGGATGACAACATGTTTGTTCTTACTCAGTGTATTGAAATATCAAAAGTAGAAAACAGACCGTTGTATGTCGCCCTTTTATACATTACAGGAGCCAATGAAAACGTAGACCGCAACATTTTGTGGGATATTCTGGAAGGGGAAGGCTTAGGTGACGATTGTCCACAGCTTTTGAGAGAGGTTTACCTAGAAAATACCGTTTGCGTTGAATGGGAAGGGATGAGGAGCGAGGAGAAAGTTTATATCAATAAGGGACTGAGGCAAGGATGGCCTTTATCCCCGCTGCTGTTTATGATGTACATGGTGAGGATGGAAAGGGCGCTAGAAGGAAGTAATATCAGTTTTAATCTCTCATGCAAACAGGCAGGTACAGAAATAGAGCAACAGCTCCCAGTTTTATTTTATGCGGACGACACTGTGTTGCTAGCTAACAAGCAAAGTGATTTGCAACGTCTGGGGCAGGAACGCAACACTTTAGGTGTGAAATTTAGTGTAAGAAAATCAGGTGTTATGGTATTCAATGAAAACAGTGAACAGACAGTGGCGATACAGGGCCAGGAAATACCTCAGGTAACAGAATATAAATACCTTGGTATATGGATAAACGAAGACAATATATATATGGAAACACAGGAAAGAACAATAACAGTGAAGGGGAAGAGAAATTGAGCCACAATGAAACACAGAGCCCTATGGGGATACAATAGGTACGAGGTCCTCCGAGGTATGTGGAAAGGTGTAATGGTTCCAGGACTTACTTTTGGAAATGCGGTTGTTTGCTTTAAATCAGAGCTACAATCAGGACTCGACGGGAACCAAAGGTCAGTGGCTCGCCTCGCATTGGGCGCTCACGGGAAGACTACAAATGAAGCTGTGCAGGGTGATATGGGCTGGACTAGTTTTGAAGTGAGGGAAGCTCGCAGTAAAATTGAGTATGAAGAACGACTGAGGAATATGGAAGAAAGTGAATGGGCTGGGAGAGTGTTGAGGTATCTGTACAGGAAAAACATTGATCCACAGTGGAGGTAAAGAACTAGGATGCTCACCAGCAAGTATGCGGCCTGTAGGGTGGGCAACACAGCAACAAAGAAGGTCAAGCGGAAAGTCAGAGATGCTGAAGTAATCTCATGGTAAGCGGCAGTGGAAAAGAAACCTGCCATGAGTAAGTACTTAAGAGGAAAAAACGAAATCAGAAAATAAACAATGTATGATAATTCAAAGGGAAGCTCGTTACTTCCCGATGCGAGATCAGGATGCCTTAGAACACGCACCTATAAAGCGAGATATAATAAGGGAAAAAAGCATGTGCTTGCTGCGGTAAAGCTAGGGAAACTATGGAGCATGTTTTATTAGAATGTGAAGAGGTGTACCGAGCGGTCGATTTAGGCACCACTGGCCTCCTTGAAGCCCTTGGGTTCAGCGGAAGCAGTGGTAAACATGTCCGCAGCAGGCATTAGTAAGAGGCTATTGGAGGATTGGTGGAAGAAAAGTGGGGAAACGACAAAAGACGGAGACGTACAAAAGCACAGTTCGCACTAGGGGATCAGAAAATTTTGGGTGTGGTAGTTCGTAGTGTTTTTTCTTTCTTTTTTTATTGTTTAACCTAGATAGGACATTAGGCAGTATAATAGCAAGAGCTTGGTGGCGCAACCCACCGCCCCGTTCCAAAGGGGACGCTCATAACATCCATCCATCCATCTGTGTTCTTCTTCTGTACTGGTGGTCTATTGCGCCTTGCTCTTTTCAATCAAGCATGAACCAACTAGCCCAAGCAACAGTTTTACTTTAGCATATCCGTAGCAATAAGCAAGACTGCATTGTGGGCTGCGTCGCTCTCCAAAGATGTCCGACAACGATAGGCAAGCCTATGAAAAAATCCAGAGCATGCTAAAGAACCTGCTAAAGGCAATACGTGTAATTTGTGAGTTGCAGACACCAGTTGCCAAGGCAGCAGTGCAAGTTCTGAACGTTCTGGAACCGCTTCTGGTAGAGCTTCCCTAGGACAGCATGGCGAACTCATTTGAAGAGGGGGTACGTTCATCTGCTACAATGCATTGCAATGCAAGTCTCAGAAAACGGCTGTCTGACTTTCGGCGATATATATTTAAATATCAATTTTCAGTGATTGTTAAAGGCGAACGGAACATGCTCTCATCATTTCGTATATTCGGATACGTGATAATGGGGCCTGTGACGACCGAAGTGCAAGCAAAGTAATGATTTGTGTGCGTCGCCATTTCACCTACCGGAGACATGGCGTGGCTGTTCATACCTCTAACGAATATATACGTCAGACTTTAAGACACAAGCGACGTTTAATACCTCTCATCAGTGGTAACATCCCCACAGAAGCCGCATAGACTGTTTTTATCTCTTGTCCCTGATTCAAGTTTGCCCAGGTCCGCACATATTAGTGGGCAATTTTAACGTCCATCATATAATGTGGGGCTCTGCTACAATTAATGCCCGCGGCAGGGACATGGCCGATTTTGTACTGAATCAGGGCCTCGTGTCCATCAACGATGGGTCCCCTACTTCGTGGCGCATCGTACGCCAGCTACCTGGACGTTTTGTTTCGAGAAGCCTTTTGTCTACTACGGGTTGGTGTGTGGACATAGAAACACATGGAAGTGACCATCTACCGTCAAACCTACAGCTACAATGTTTCCGCCGTTCAGCTCCTCTTGCTGTACGTTGTATAGATTCGCAAGCATTTCAAGCCTCTGTGGATGACCAGTGCGACGGCATCCAACCTTTTTTTCAGAAATAGAAAATGTTATTGCGTCAGCCCTAACTGCGAAAGAAAACAAGGCATGTCAACGTGACCAGACCCAGATTGCAGATTGACGCGCTGTACAAACACCTCTGCGCAATCCGTTGCCGTGCCGAATAGTTCAGGAGAAGGAAGCTACCAACAAACTTACCTACTTCTCGCCGAGCCCAGCGACATGTACTTCGGCACCTTGGCAAACTGGATAAGCAACACTGGAGGACATTTCGTTGTGCTCTAGACCCCAAAAACCCGGTATCTAGAATATGGCACGCCGCACCTACGCCGCAATTATATCCTTTCCGAGCCGGCACTAAAGCAAGATCGGAGTGAAGTGGAAGTAGCTGAAGATTATTGCCAATTACTCGCACGCGCTTCCACCTCACCGGTGTAGCTTTCATTTTGCGACTCACCGCCATCTTGTGACAATCGCCTAGATCTGCCGTTCAGTGTGCATTAGCTGGACGAAGTCATTTCTGCCTCCCGACGCTCGTCCACCCCAGGGCCTGATGGCATCACCTACTGTGCTATCTGTCATCTGAGTCTGGAAGCGCAGAAAGTTCTTCTGTCATTCTACAATTACATGTGGGACACGGCGACATTTCCAGACAATTGGAAATGCAGCCGTAGAGTGGCTTTTTTGCAGGTAGGTGCACAAACGAGCTTTCTTCCTTTAGGCCTATCACTCTGGACAGCTGCGTCGGCAAAGTAAGGAAACGATGGTACTGAAAAGATTGGAATGACTCTGAGAAAAATGTCAGCTTGAATAGATTCCGCACAGGGCGGTCTTCTAGACGGTGTTATCGTACTCGTTTCATGCGTTGAACAGGAAAAACAACGTCGGCGATTAGCGGGGGCAATTTTTAGGGACATAAAAGGCGCTTATGATAACGTCCTTCCTGAGGCCATTCTTGATGCGCTTCAAGACCTTGGCATAGGTGACCGACTCTACGCGTGTATCTTCAGCTACATTAGCGGCCGTGTGTCGACGGCTTACGGTGAAACGGGCAGACACCAAGTTGACCGTGGAGTTGCACAAGGTGCGGTCCTTAGTCCTATGTAATTTAACATCATGTTTATTAGCCTTGGAGCTCAACTCCCAGACAATGTTTACATCAGCGCGTATGCGGACGATATATGCATATGAACATCTGGGATAACGCACCCGCAAATTCCTTCAAGATTATACAACGGGCCATAACCAAAACATCGAAATACTGACGCCGTCAAGGTCTGCAACTTCCCACAGGAAAATGTGCCGCAATGGCATTCACAAGAAAATCATTGACGCGGTATAGAATATTCGTTGACAGAGCAGTGATCCCGGCTGTCACGCACCACAGATACTTAGGTATCGTCAATGACCGCAGCCTATGTTGGTCGGAGCACGTCAGTGCACTGCGGACCAAACTGTCTGGTTTTATACACGTTCTTCGTATTGTAGCTGGACTAAGATGCCCCATCTCAGTCTTAGTTCCGACGAAGTCTTTTGCAGCTATATCAGGCGTTGTTTGTGGGCTACCTACGATACAGCATGTCTGTGATTTCCAATGTGCGTTCAACTAGTCTCCGGATGTTGGAAAGGCCTTCAGGCCCAAGTACTGCGCACATACCGAGGCCTGCCACGGTGCTCATCGACTTCCGACACAGACCTGTGCAATTAAAAATTAGATGTCTTGTTAGCCACTTGGAGTTGACCTCCAGCTGCTGACTTGACACCCACGCCATCCCTTGTCTTCAATTCAAGGAAACCGCCCAAGCTGCATCTACACAATATGTCTCACTACTCGCAGAAATATCATTCCCTCAGGCTTCCTACGTACCGTCATCTCTGAAGTGCCAACATAGACCTCATCTGTGCCTTCACATCCCTGGGATTTCACAGAAGTCGCGTACCCCTTTCACTGGCCTAAAACAACTCCCTTTGATCCATTTTGCTGGGCTGTGTGATGGCTCTACGCACATATCCACAGACGGATCCCTTACTTCATGCGTCTCGACCGCGGCCTTTGTGATCCCTCAGCTGGACACATCCCGCCAATACAAATTTTAGCACAAGTTGTCTTCAACAGCTGCAGCAGCATTGCTTCCCGTATTGCAGCACTGCTGCAATACGGGAAGCTGCACATTTTCTCTCTTGGCACCATTTTACGTGGACTATACTTCCTGACGCGGATTCAGCGCTGCAGCCATCGATTCTCTTTCGAGGAGAGGCCAGCATTTCATTGTAGCATTAGGCGTCCTACAAATATTTTATTTTGCTCGGAGGAACGGACACTCAATTACCTTCCAAGAGGTACCTGGTCACTGTGACTTCGCCGGCAACAAGCTAGCTGGTGCGGAAGCGAGAACCGCGATCTCTAAAGCCGTCGACGTAAAGATCTTTGTTCACTGCGCTCATGCGAGTTTGCACAGCACATTATTAGACCATCGATACAGGGGCCGGCGGGAAATAGACTCTGACAAGATTTTTCGCCTCCCGGGTAAAGTCAGTCTATGCCAAGCAAGCATGAGTCAACGAATTCGCCTGGATGTCACCTGCCCTCTACGTTATGCACATCTCATCGGTCGTGCGGACAGCCCGAACTTCCAGAGACTTTCCAACATCTGTTTTGCGACTGCCCTCTTTATGCATCACAGCGGAAGACGCTGGCTTCTGCACTAGCGTGCACTGGCCGGCAAACATTATCTGAAAATACAATTTTTCTCTCCAATGTGTGAATGTACGGTAGCATCAATAGCTACAAAGACTGATGTAGACTACTTGAAGATCACCGGACTAGGCACAAGGCTTTAAGGAAACAACTGTGTCAGTGTACATTTGCATCCCTTCTTCCTGTCCTCATCATCACCTTTCATCACTCTTTTCTGTCCCCTCTCCTTCTTCCCCCTGTGCAGAGTAGCAGGCCAGAGCATGCTAGCTCAGGCCGACGTTTCAGCCTTTCTAATAAATTATATATATATATATATATATATCTCTTGGCAGCGCTCATAAGGGGCAGCGATATTGTCACGTGGTCGTGACGTCAAAGAACACAGTAGCAAAACTGTGAAAGGCAAAAACTAGCTTTTATTGGGCGAACCTGTGCCCACAAAACAGGCTACACTTAAAGCACAACGAGAGCGGCGAACACAGTCGGCGATCGTCGTAAAATCTGATCAGCGGGTCAAGCGCGTCGGCTTTTATAGAGCAGTCGTCGAATGTTCCAGACTAATCGTTTGGACCCGCGTGCCTTCCACAAAGTTCTACACCATTCGCGTTACGCGATGAAATCAGATAACACAAGGTTCGGCGACAACAGACACCCGGGTAGAAGCATCGATAACTTTCCAGAAACGTCGGATACATGCAGGCGGGTCCCTCGCTGTGCGATTACAGTTGTTAAGCGGCGAAACGTGGTCGCCCGATAAAGATAAGTACACGTGTCAATATATTGGCGGAGACTGCGGGAGATAGCGGAAAGAACGAAAGAGGTACAGTGACAACGCTCAGCCTGTTATTATCGCATACTTGCCGCTGTAGGAGTTGAGGAGGACTTCGGGATGAAAAACTTGGGAGGTTTATTTACATTATGTACAGGGAGAGTCAATTAACAGTCGTAGAGTCATTACGGGCCGGCAGCAACTCGTACGCTGCGGCCCGTGGCAAGAAGCTCGAAAGAGTTGAATCAGGGAATGCTCTAGGAATGCTCCCGGTCGGCGTCTTTTGAGCCCTTCGGTGTCTCGAAGGCACGTCGCGTTCGGCCAATGCGAGAGCCCGCTCAGGTGACGCCATTTTCGGCCAATGGTAGGCGCCCGTGCGATGGAGTCACACGCGGCGAAGAGAGTCGCTGCTCGTGTGTTTGTCCGAGGGCTTTCTTCTCCCTGCGGTCTTGCCTTGCTGACTTGCAATGCTCCGTCACCATAGAGGGAAGGGGCGACGCCGCCAAGTTGTCACGGCGCATTACAGCCGTCAGGTTGTCACGGCGCATTACAGCCGTCTTGCTTCGGGACCCACTTTACCCGCCACAGTGCCAAGCTCTCGCTTTACTTTCGGGGAGAGCCAAGCAGTGAATAGTTCCACCGGCTGCACACGAAGTGGGGTCCGCCAACTTGTCTGCACGTGCCGTGCCTCAGGAATGTGGTATCCGTGCTTCTGCGCTCCTCAATTAGCTGTGGTGCGATTTGATGTGGTCTGGGGAACTCGAAGTAGGCTCCGGAAACGGTCCCGTATCTAACAGCTCGTCCTCGCCCCGGAAGTTCGGAATGGCCGGTGAACTCAATTCGCTGGCCGTGAGGAACGCTGAAAGGACCTGCAGGGTACTGGTGTCGAGCTTCGTTTGACGAACTTCGGGATCCTGGGCCCTGGAGAACATACGTCAAACAAACAAAACAACACAGCGCTGCACCACGTGTAAGCGCAGGCTCTTCACCCCTGACTCGCCAGGCTATTAGTGAGTCAAAATGAACCTGATCTTTTATTTTCCCAATTTTGGCAAAGCAGTTCCAACCACCTTTCCAAACCGCTATCCATTTCTCCCCGAATGCCGACAGGACCAGAGTGCTATTGTTGTAGCAAACAAACAATGAAAACCGCCGAACATAACTTAAGTGGCCTAACTACTCGAACAGCATGTTTCCAACCCTAACGCAGTGGCGTACTTATCTCACGTATTGTTGCCACTGAACAGTCTGGCCATCTTTACAAGTACGTAATAAAAAACAAAACATTTCTACGGAAGTGCTCTTGACCTCCCTTTCCAAACGCTTATGTCTGACTCATACTTTGAGCCGTACCCGAGGAGGCCGCGGTTTGAAAGCTACTCTGGCTACCGGGGAACAACAAAAGGGCTGACTCACTATCAGCTCCCCTAAGACGTTACAGTCTTCTGCCAATTTGCGTCTTGGCGCCCCTCTTTTCTCACAAACACGAGTGACCGCGTCGCTACTCCCCACCTGGTCTCGTCTTGCCACCTTGCGCTTCTTTGTACTGCACGCTGAGCTTCGAAGAGAACGACGGAACGACGAGGAGTTTAACAGCCCCATGCCCTTTGTCCGCGTCCGTGCAGAACATGCTTCGCGGTCCCCCTTTGACCGGTGGCTCGAACGTTTTGGATGCGTCAACATCGTCAGTGACGACCGCACCTTTTTCCTCGCGCCCTGCCCTTTTGGGTCTCTCGTCGTCTTTGGCGGCGCTACATTAGTCACCGCATTCCTATCTTTAGGGCGCTTCTTTCGGCGGCGCTTTTTCTTTGCATTCTCTTTCATGTCGCCTTCTGGCGCCTCGTGCTGGCCGTTACACATCTCATCGGCCCGGATCGGTCTCTTACCCGCACAGTCTGAGTGATTTTCACTTAAATCAACACTCTCCCTGCCTCGACTGGCGGACAGCTCAACCAACTCTTGAACAATGCAGCAGGCTTTACTCGAGTTATGCAACTCGCACTCTTGCGAACTGCCCTCTACTGCATTGCCCAGCTCACGCTGTGCATAGACACACAGCCCGTCGGTATCGATCGCTGTCTCACGCGCACAGTCCGAATGATTAATAACTGAATCATCCCTATCTAAGCTATCTAGACTGTCGGAGAGCTGCCCCGATCCCTGAACAATGCAGTTGTTCTCTCGTTAGCTACGGAGCTCGCCACCCCGAGAACTATTCTCAACTGCACCGTCCAGCTCGCACTTCACTTCTGCACGCAGATCTGGCTCTACATGGGTGCTCGCGTCTGTCGGGTCAGCAGTACCCTTTTCTTCGCTAGCAACCTCGCTAACATTACCAGCGACGCACACGCGCGCTAACTGTGCCAATTTGTTCGCAGCTGGCCTAGCTGTCTCTACAGTCATGTGTTGGCACAGCACCTCGTCGCTCTCCCTGCGGCCTTTAACGGCCTCTGTTGCCACTAAGGCATCGTTAGCTGCTAGCCTTTTCCCTTCACTTATGAATGTGCAGCCAATCTCACAGGCACTACTCTTCTCGTCGGATTGTGGCGAAAATCCGCTAGACACTTCCTCATTCTTGTGCTCTGTCCTACCTACAGAATTTTCAGACAGCCGTTGTCTCTGTGCCATTAACTGATTACAATATTGTATCTGTTTGATCAATGCTGCCTTCTCTCTCTCTCGTACTTTTGCTCACGCTCACGCTTACGTTCTTGATACTCACGTTCGCGTTCATTCTCACGTTCTTGACGCTCACACCTAAGAGTAAGTTCTTGAAGTTCACGCTTCCGTTCATTCTCGCATTCTTGACGCTTACGCTCACTCTTACGTTCACGACGCTCACGCTCACGTTCGCGAGGCTCACGCTCCCGTGGTTCTTGTATCACCTCCCAAGCAAGCTCAATGCTTTCATCATCATTGCCACTATCTTCAATCGCCTTTATGATAGCTGGCCTTTTCATCTGTTCTTCCGCCTCAACTCCCAAATCGTCGCACACCAACAACAAGTCTAACTTCGTCAACCTTCTAAGATCCATGGCAGCTGCCCCGACTAGTGGCTAGAACTGTTTTCCTTAATCAATTTGTGCAAACACACAATGCAACAAATTCCCTATTCCCAGAACTATCAAAATGAACACACAACATTTGAGTCTGGCGAATCAAAAGGAAAAAAACCACGCCCTCACCTACGGTTGCAGCACCCTACCATCTGGTTCATTGGTCCGCTGTTCCCGGTTCCTCAGGACTCCCTGGGTCAAAGGCTCGCTCTTCTTCGCTACTCCCAGTTCCTCGCGACTCCTTTGGACGAAGGCTCTTTTTCGCTGTTCCGGGTTCCTCAGGATTTCTCTCGACGAAGGTTGATCCGTAGCGCTGCCACCAGTTGTTGCATTTGGAGGCGATCCCACCGCTAGCAACCAGTTGTTGGAGTTGAGGAGGACTTCGGAATGAAAACTTGGGAGGTTATTTACATTATGTACAGGGAGAGTCAATTAACAGTCGTAGAGTCATTACGGGCCGGCAGCAACTCGGACGCTGTGGCCCGTGGCAAGAAGCTCGAAAGAAATGAATCAGGGAATGCTCTAGGAATGCTCCCGGTCTGCGTCTTTTGAGCCCTTCGGTGTCTCGAAGGCACGTCACGTTCGGCCAACGGGAGAGCCCGCTCAGGTAACGCCATTTTCGGCCAATGGTAGGCGCCCGTGCGATGGAGTCACACCCGGCGAAGAGAGTCGCTGCTCGTGTGTTTGTCCGAGGGCTTTCTTCTCCCTGCGGTCTTGCCTTGCTGGCTTGCAATGCGCCGTCACCATAGAGGGAAGGGGCGACGCCGCCAAGTTGTCACGGCGCATTACAGCCGTCAGGTTGTCACGGCGCATTACAGCCGTCTTGCTTCGGGACCCACTTTACCCGCCACAGTGCCAGGCTCTCGCTTTACTTTCGGGGAGAGCCAAGCAGTGAATAGTTCCACCGGCTGCACACGAAGTGGGGTCCGCCAACTTGTTTGCACGTGCCGTGCCTCAGGAATGTGGTATCCGTGCTTCTGCGCTCCTCAGTTAGCTGTGGTGCGATTTGATGTGGTCTGGGGAACTCGAAGTAGGCTCAGTAAACGGCCCCGTATGTAACACCGCCGGTGTTTGCTCGGCGTGACTTTGTCATAAGCTACTCCGTCATCAGATTGGCAGTCCAGTGCGGGCTGCGCCCACTGCTTCTGACTGGAGTCGATATTAAGTGCGATAGCTCTAATGGGTGCTCGAGAGCAACAGATCCTTCTCTACAACCCACAGTTAGTTTATGCGATTTTTGTAGAAAGCCACATTTGTAGAAAGTGATCATTAGTAGATAGCCTTGGAAATGCATACAGACAGCTGGCCCACCTGAGCGTTTTTTTTAATGTGTGCATTCTTTAGTTTTCCTCAGAGTTAAATGTATCTCGCGTACCGCCATAGCACCGCGTAGACAGAATAAGAATGCTAGAAAAAATGAAACGGACAAGAAGCGGACGTAGGACGCCTCCAGTCCCCCAGGTCCACCGGGTTCACGGATGTCCCACTGAATACTGCTATGTTTTCAGTTTTTATGGCGATAGCAATTATATTCACACTCCAGGCGCCTTTCTGCCGTCGCCGTCGCCCTGATGTTCCGTATAAAGTCCAAGCATTCAAAGCATGCAAAGGTGAGCCAACGATGGCTGTTCAATCTCGCGCGCGCAACGGAGGTTGCGGGGAGGAAGTACGCCGTATTTCGTTGCGGTCAAGGCACCGGAGGAAGAGAGGGAGGGAGGGGAGCTCTCTGGCGAATGCTGCGTACGGCGCTGTTTTGAAAGCGATCGGCGATGAGTCCGCAGTGTAGATGCACCGAAGGCTCATAGGTTCGTGGGCGCTGTGTCCTCGCCGCTTAGTTCGCGTTGAAGCGACAGGTAACACGAAGGTCAATTCGCTCGCTGCTGCTGCTGCCTCGCTTCCTCACTACAGCCTTTTGATAGCGACTTTCCGCGGTCGTCCAGGGAGATGTGTTCATGCTTGCTTCTGCACGTATGACACCATGCTTGTTAACTTAATTAGTAAGCGAATGTTTACAAGCTTATGCGGCTTATTAAAACTACTATCCTTACTTCGTATCATCATCAGCAGCGGCCAGGTTACGCCCACTGCAGGGCAAAGGCCTCTCCCATACTTCTCCAGCTACCCCGGTCATGTACTAATTGTGGCCATGTTGTCCCTGCAAAATTCTTAATCTCATGCGCCCACCTAACCTTCTGCCGCCCCCTGCTACGCTTCCCTTCCCTTGGAATCCATTCCGTAACTCTTAATGACCATCGGTTATCTTCCCTCCTCATTACATGTCCTGCCCATGCTCATTTCTTTTTCTTGATTTCAACTAAGATGTCATTAACTTGTGTTTGTTACCACACCCAATCTGCTCTTTTCTTATCCCTTAACGTTACACCCATCATTCTTCTTTCCATAGCTCGTTGAGTCGTCCTCAATTTAAGTAGAACCCTTTTCGTAAGCCTCTAGGTTTCTTCCCCGTACGTGAGTACTGGTAAGACACAGCTGTTATGCACTTTTCTCTTGACGGATAATGACAACCTGCTGTTCATGATCTGAGAATGCCTGCCAAACGCACACCAGCCCATTCTTATTCTTCTGATTATGTCAGTCTCATGATCCGAATCCGCGGTTACTACCTGCCCTAAGTAAATGTATTCCCTTACCACTTCCAGTGCCTCGCTACCTATTGTAAACTGCTGTTCTCTTCCGAGACTGTTAAAGATTACTTTAGTTTTCTGCAGATTAATCTTTAGACCTACCCTTCTGCTTTGTCTCCAAGTCAGTGAGCATGCATTGCAATTTGTCCCCTGCGTTACTAAGCAAGGCAACATCATCATCGAATCGCAAGTAACTAGGGTATTCTCCATTAACTCTTATCCCCAATTCTTCCCAATCCAGGTATTTGAATACCTCCTGTAAACACGCTGTGATAGATAGATAGATAGATAGATAGATAGATAGATAGATAGATAGATAGATAGATAGATAGATAGATAGATAGATAGATAGATAGATAGATAGATAGATAGATAGATAGATAGATAGATAGATAGATAGATAGATAGATAGACAGATAGACAGATAGACAGACAGACAGACAGACAGACAGACAGACAGACAGACAGACAGACAGACAGACAGACAGACAGACAGATAGATAGATAGATAGATAGATAGATAGATAGATAGATAGATAGATAGATAGATAGATAGATAGATAGATAGATAGATAGATAGATAGATAGATAGATAGACTTTATTAAAAGAATAATCAGAAAAACCGCTAATGGTCGGGGCCCTTAGTCCAGGGCTCCGCTGGCTCTTGCCATCTTCTCAGCTCTCTTTATCAGCTTGAGCTGGTCGTCGTGGGCCGAGCTGGACAGCAGTGCCTCCCATTGCTCCCTCGTTGTGTTCGTGTCTGGGTGTTCTATGTTGTGTAGTGTGCACTCCCACGTAATGTGGTATAGGGTTGGTGTGGTCCCACACCATGGGCATTCGTCCCTGTAGGCTGTGGGGTGTATCCGATGTAATATGTGTAGGTTCGTGTAAGTGCCTGTCTGGAGCCTACGCCAGGCAGCGGCTTCTTCTGTCGTTAGGTTTCGATGGGGTGGTGGATATCGCAAGCGACGCCCTCTGTGGTAGTTCACGATGGCTGAATACTCGAGGTCGACAGGGTCCAGGTCTTCTGCAGCCGGCGTGATGAGTGCTCGGTTATGTACGAATCCTCGAGCTGCTCTGTCGGTTTGTAGGTTGCCCGTAATGCCAGTGTGGCCCGGTATCCAGATGATGGTTTGGGTGGTGAAGTCCTCAGAGTCCTCTTTGAGTATTACGGCTAGGACTTGTGCAGCAGGTCTTCCAATTCTACCTTGTAGGAAGTTGCGGCAGGCCTGCTGGCAATCCGTGAGAATCGTCAGTGGTTGGTTTGCTTGTAGGCCCTCGCGGATCGCTAACGCGATGGCCAGCTCTTCGGCTTCCGTAATCGTGCAGGGGCGGGTCGATGCCGCGGAGGTAACGTGGCCTCGGTGGTCGCATGCTACTGCAACTGCGCCCTTGTTGTTCGTCCCATACATGGCGACGTCCGTAAAACGGGCCGTTGTACTGAACCTGAACGCTTTCTCCATGTACTGGGCCCTTGCTCTCCCCCTGCCGTAGTGTAGGTTAGGGTCCATGTTGCGTGGTATCGGGGCAACGTGAAACCTGTCCTGGACGTGACGAGGTATCAAGTAGGTTTCTGGGGTTCATCTTGTTATTGCTGGGAACCCCAAGGTTTGTAGGACCTGCCGGCCCGTGCGCGTCCGCGCAAGTCTCTGTTGTTGCGAGACGTAATGGGCTTCTGTCAGTTCGCTGAGGGTGTTGTGCAACCCTAGCGCCAATAATTTTTCAGTTGATGTACTCATCGGTAGGCGGAGAGCGGTCTTCAAAGCCATCCTCAAAAGTGTGTCGGCCTGCTTTGTCTCGGACTGTGTGAGGTGGTAGTAAGGCAGGCTATACGTGATTCTGCTCACCACCAGGCTACTGACCAGTCGGAGGGCGTCCCTTTCCTTCATGCCTCTGTTCTTGGATGTTAAGCGGGAGATCATGCGTGATATCGCCTTGACACTGGTTTTAAGGACACTGGTTTGACACTGTTTTTTTTTTTTTTTTTTTTTTTTTTTTTTACGGTGGCTCAGGAAGCTCTGAACATACTTGTACGTTCGCTCGCCGCAGTTGGTGTTGGCCAGCCCTTCTTGGATTCCTTGGTGGCTGACGTTGTCGAAAACCCCTTTGATGTCGATTGCTAGGATGACGTGTTCGCCGCTGCGGGAAACGTTACTGAGGACTTCTTCCTTGATTTGAAGTAGCACATCTTGTGTGGACAGGCCTGCGCGGAAACCGAACATGGTGTCCGGCAGGTGTTTGTTATCTTCCAAGTGTCTCTGTAGTCTCGTGTTTATAATTTTTTCGTACTCCTTGCCGAGGCAGGACGTGAGCGATATGGGTCTGAGGTTTTCAATTGCCAATTTCTTGCTGTGAATAGCATTGGAGAGATCGTATCTCCCTGCCTGACGCCTTTCTTTAATGGGATTTTGTTGCTTTCTTTATGGAAGGCTACGGTGGCTGTGGAGCCGCTATAGATATATTTCAGTATTTTTACATACGGCTCGTCTACACCCTGATTCCACAATGCCTCCATGACTGCTGAGGTTTCGACTGAATCAAATGCTTTCTCGTAATCTATGAAATATATACATAACGGCACATTTCTCCATCACCTGATTGATAGTGTGAATATGGTCTATTGTTGAGTAGCCTTTAGGGAATCCTGCCTGGTCCTTTGGTTGACAGAAGTCTAAGGTGTTCCTGATTCTATTTGTGATTACCTTAGTAAATACTTTGTAGGCAACGGACAGTAAGCTGATCGGTCTATAATTTTTCAAGTCTTTGGCGTCCCCTTTCTGATGGATTAGGATTATGTTAGCGTTCTTCCAAGATTCCGGTACGCTCGAGGTCATGAGGGATTGTGTATACAGGGTGGCCAGTTTTTCTAGAACAATATGCCCACCATCATTCAACAAATCTGCTGTTACCTGATCCTCCCCAGCTACCTTCCCCGTTTGCATAGCTCCCTAGGCTTTCTTCGTATAGCTTCGTATAGCTGTCTGGTATTTGCTATCGCAATCGATGCTTCGCCTTTCGGGCAAAACTGCGACTTCTTTTTGATGCTGCAATTAGCACTGGATATTTCCGCAGGGTGGGTTACAAAAAAGACTGATTATAATATTTGCATGAATGTAATAAATTCAGACACAAATGGAAGCATATATACAAAAATACAGAACAGCGTCCGCACAGGGAAGGTTAAAAAAAGAACAATTTGCCGACATTTGAAACAAAAGTGTCAAATATTGACTGAAGAACTTCATCATTTGTTAGACTGTGACAGCTAGAGAATTCTCTGAAAGAAGGGGTAGTTGAAAGAATTAGGACGTGTGCGAAAGAGTTATTGTCAAATCATGGTTTTGTGGTGCCATATTCAGATTAGAAAACATTATTTTTGATATTTGTGTGTTGTAGGTGCCCTTTAATTAGATTATAAAATATTTTAAACGGGAGCCGCGATTACTTTGGCCCCCTGTGGTAGAAGGTTAACTGGCTTTGGCTTAAAAAGTTGTAATTGAAGAGCGTCCAAAACGGGGCCCATTTTAACAACGCTTTTTGCCCGGAAAGGTTGTTTGCTATTGGTCGCGACGCTAGTGACGCTGTAGTGACGCCGACAGACCGCCCTTGTGTCGTCATGCCGGCGTTCGCTGTGACAGCGTGCGATACGGCAGATGCCAGTAGAGGGTCTTCTGATTAGCTGAGCCCCTTGGTCGGCCAAAGAGGTACTTGTTGGTCGAATACGTACTTGAGGAAGCCACCGCGGCACCAATAAGACACGAAGAAAAGAATACAGGTTCTCTGGTTTCGTGGGGTTGATACAGTGTAGCTTAGAAGGGGCAAACGTGGTTAGCGATAATTTTAGTAATGCGATTAGGTGAGCGAAAAGGAAAATTTTGGAGACCACCGCTTTAAGCGAAAATTATTTCTTCAGGCTCGGATTACTATTTCAGGAAATAAAGTTTATTTCTCTCTCTCTTCTAGCAAAGCTCGGCAACGTGAAATTGTCTCAATATATAACTACTTTTGTCGAAACCGTGAACTTCGGCTGTACCACATAGTATCATCGCAGGCTGCGGAGGAAAAAAAAGTCGCAGTTTCGCCCGAAAGGCGAAGCATCGATTGCGATAACAAATTAGTAGACAGCTATACGAAGTAAGCACGGTAGTTTTATCAGCCGTATAAACTCGTAAACATTCGCTTACTAATTAAAGTAACAAGCATGGTGTCACGCGCGCACAAGCAAACATTAACACATTTCACTCGATGACCACGGAAACTCGCCGTCAAATACTTGGAGTGGGGAAGTGCGGCAGCAGCAGCGAGTGAACAGACCTTCGTGCTGCCTCTCGCTGCAGCGCGAACTAAGCGGCGGGAATACAGCGCCCACGAAGCCATCAGCCCTCGGCGCACCTCGAATCTGTACTCATCGCAGATCGCTTTCAAGACAAGGCTCGCGCGGCCACGCCACACGCAGCAGCCAGCGGAGTAGAACGCGTCGAGCTGAACTTTGCGTTATTTTTGTCGTAGTGTTGCGGAGATGATTTCGTCTTCTGCTCTAAAGCGAGCTGTTACATTCCTTTAAAGATTCACTTGAATCTGTCTGCCATCCTTCCCTTCTTTCGACAATTTATCGTTGTGTAGAAGCCGCCGAGAGGCTTATGTCCGTTCTCTTCTGATATCCACCGATCAACCAAGCCTCAACTATATATGGTAGTGGGGCAGTTTAGACCGAAGGGCTCGGGAGGCCAACCTAGTGTGAAATGTGTTGATTCTAAAGCGCAGATTTTTTTCCTATACTTTCCCGGGCTCGGCGTGGCTGTCTGGCTGCTGGATGGCGGGTTAGTCGCTATCTTGACGGATATATTTGCGGATATATAGGCAAAGGTTATATGAAAGTGCACATACGGTGGTTTATATAGCCTATGAATATACTAACCAAGCATATGTATCCTCTTTTCTGTAGAACAAAAACATAACTTCCTACATAAAACCTGAACAATGTCGACTCACGGATCAGCATACGGATCTGTTAATGAACTGGCGCACTACATTTATTGGAGCCTTTGATTTGGTTTATTTCCTTTGATTTAGCCACTGGTTAGGTTTAACGGGGGGTGGGCCCGTTCTTAGTGGATCCCCCAGAATGTGTATGTGTGAAAGAAGAGGCACAGGACCCCTAATGTTCCTTGAGGTGTGCCATGCCTTTCTGTACATACACCTGTCATCACCAACTTGCACAGTTGTAATATATTTCATCATTCGTTTTACGTAACATTCGTTTCACATTAGCTTCTAACATGTGCGATGAACCTGCATTTCTTTTTTTTTTTTTTTGATGAAGCTTTCATTTCGTGAATGTTCTGGAAACGAACGAAGTTGTTAATAATCATTCACGTTGTTTAAAACACTTTATGCAAATTATTATTTTATACCTTTATCGCTGCCTGAAGCATAACAGGAAACTAAACAAAACAAAAACGCAATACTCGAAAACACCCAGTCTGGTTAATGACCCGCGTCGTCGGGTTCGATCTGTAAATGTCCTCCCAAATTGCGTGGAAGCGATGCGCACATGCTGGCGGCTTCAGCTGTTCGCGTAAACATCTGTTGCGAAACTGTTGACAGCGCCACCTGTGAGAACGCGCGCGCAAGGGGAGGGGCGCACTAGTTTACTAACACACGTGCGCGCAGGAATACACTAACATGCGCACCCGTCGCCCCTCCATATGCACGCGCACACGCGCACACCTTAAAACCGCAGTGGTGGAATAGCAGTAGCCTACCGCCTCGTCTGCACGAGTTTGCGTGTTCGAATCTGAGTATACCAACGACAACACACATTCTTTCTATATTTACATACACTCATAAGCAGCGAATTGTATTGGCGCATAAAACAAAACACTGCACATTGCATTTTGACTTTTGAAAAATAGAATATTGAACAAGGATTTAAAAAATGACTAAATTCTTGTTTTGTCGCTGTAATTACTAAATTCTGGTGCAAAATTCTTGCTTACTATGGAAAGGTATTGAAACTTCAATTAAACGGAACATTGTAAGCCTTCCATTTGAGGCACATATTACCATTGTTTGCATTGACTCCTCGCTTCCAAATGAGTTCAATAAGGTAACATGGATGAATTAATGTTATGAGCGTCCCTTTGGAACGGGGTGGGGTTGCTCCATCAAGCTCTTGTTATCTTATTACCTAATGTCCTACCTATGTTAAAAAAGAAAAAATAACACGAATAATTCCCATAACCAAAGTTTCTGAACCCTTATTGTGAACTTTATTTTTGTACGCCTCTGTTGTCTGTCGTTTCGCTACTTTTCTTACACCAATCTTCCAATCGTCCGTTACTAATCTATACTGCAGACATGTTTGCCTTCCCCTTGCTCTCACTGAACCCAAAGGCTTCAACGAGGCCAGTGATTCCTAAATCTACCACTGGGCAGATATTTTCACATTCTAATACAACGTGCTCCATCGTTTCCCTAGCCTTAACACAGCAAGCACATGCTTCTTCCTTCTTATATCTCGCTTTGTAAGGGCGTGTTCTAAGGCATCCTGATCTGGCTTCGAAAAGTAATGAACTTCCCTTTGAGTTATCATAAATTGTTTCTTTCCTGATTTCGTTTTTTTCCTCTTAAGTAGTTACTCATGGCAGGTTTATTTTCCATTGCCGCCACCCATGAGACTATTTCGGTCTCACTGCCTTTCCGCTTTACGTTCTTTGTTGGTGCGTTGCTCACCCGACACGCCGCATACTTGCTGGTAAGCTTCCTAGTTCTTTTCCTCTACTGTGGATCAATATTATCCTTTTACACACACCTGAACACTCTCCCAGCCCATTTACTTTGTTCCCTGTTCCTCAGTAGTCCCTCATAATTAATTTTACTGTGAGCTTCCCTCACTTCAAAACTTGTCCAGCCAATATCAACCTGCACAGCTTCATTTGTAGTCTTCCTATGAGCGCTCAATGCGAGGTGTTCCACTGAGCTTTGGTTGCCATCGAGTCCTGATGTGCGCCTATGCAAGCCACCTATGATATGCGCATATGACATGTGCGCCTATGCGAAATCCACCAAGCGTGCTTATACTAGCCCTGCAAGCTTACCGACAAGGTATGGCCAGGGATCGCAGCCCTGTTCTGCGTAATCAAAAATCAATACCTACATGAAACGAAGTCATCTTGTCAGCTCATGCGTATCTCTAGAGTGCAGCGGCCTCTTAATTAAAGAGTTTATTATATTCAGCGGCTTTGATTTGCTTGAGTTTCGCTGATTTTGCCGTTGGGTTATGTCGGCTGTTCCCCTAATTGATCAATCTTCCAGAAGGGGTCTGGGCCACTGTGACAGGAAGGGTACAGAAGCCTTACATGTGCTTATAGATATGTGCCCTACTTCTCTGCACGTACCATTGAGGTCAGCAATCTTCGCTCGACAAGCGTCACAGATCGCCTTCGTGGCATCGCGGCGGATAGGTCTCAAACGGTACCTCCGACTTCGATGTTTGCATTTCGACATAGCTTGCGAACGGTATAAATATTCGAAATGCATCGGGTTAAGTGCGTCGGCTTTCTGGGGCATAAACGTCAGCCTTGCTTGACGTTACATGCAGCATACAGGTTGAAAGTAGACAAAACTGCACGCGTCGCCCTTAGTTGTATCGCATTTGATTATCTGACTAACTGAAGCTTCGCTTCATGTATTTTAACCATACGCGTTGCAGGTGCTTAATTTTTATTCTCGTCGGCATAGGCTTTTCATCCTTTCCAAACTTATGGAAGTAGCGGTAGGTGGGAAAATTCAGCTCTAGCTTGAAATACAGGCCTCGGAGACACAAGAAAAGTGGCCGAAGCAAAACACCCTCTTTTATTTTTTGCTCCGGCGCGCGCAGTCGTTTCGTCGTGTGGTCCGTGGTCGTTGCGTGTCGTTTTGGGGTGCATCGATGCGTGAGGGACTAGCCTAATTGGTTCCACCCTGGGCAAGACAAGAGGCAAGAAATATTGAACAGTTCATTCGCCTAGGTTTCAACTGATGAACATAGCTTCACCTATCTTGTTAGAAATCAGAAAATCGATAGACGTCCATGGATAAAGTGTTCGTCATATTGAATGTACATAGAAAACAGGTAAAAATATTCGGGATGCTAGGGACAGAGATAAACATTAGAGATGATTTCTGAAACACCGCATTCGCTCGAAACTACGCCGATTTCAGTTGTTAAATGGCACCTGAGATATGAATTACATAAAAAAAAAACATTATATTATTTCAATGTTTCTCCCCTCTATAATAGTGTAAAGCCTTATCGGTAAAATAAATAAATAAATAAATATGTAAAAATGTTTTCATATCTGTGACGCCACACCAACATGCCAGCGCAGTGTTCTCGGCGAAAATTTAAAAAAAAATGAAGTTTAAATTTTATTTTCTCTTCAAATACCATCCTACTACCACGAAATTAACGGGAATAGACATTCCAAAGAATACTTTATCAGTTCCAATTGATTTTGTGTTTGTCTCTACTGTCCCCTTAAACTAAATAAATGCCCGCGTGGGGTATTGCGAGAAGATAACTCTCAAAAATGTGCTAATTTGTATTGTAGCGCTGCTACCCGTCATTCTAACAGTGTCATCATAATGACAACCAGCTCTTCTTCTCTTCAACCCTGTCACGAGAAGTATAGAAGATTGTGGCTTCTTCACAACTACTTCGCTAGACCGAGCTCCCTCTTCCTTATACGATTACTCCCCAATTACCTAGTAGTCGTACGATAACTCCCCGTTGTTGTAGTTTTTTTTTTGTTCTTTTTTTTTTGCATCATCACTGGCCGCTACTGTGTAGTAAGCAGGTCGAAGGCCGAACCTAACGGTACGTCTTTGGACGTACACGGAATGGAAACCCTACGTATCACGGCGACTCTAAATAGCCACACTAAATGAGCTTAAAGTTGTTCACACCCTTAAGGGTCCTTAAGTATGCGAATCGTTGTAAACTAACATCTTTAACCCTGTGTAAGAGTGCGAATTATAAACAGAAAACCTTAAAAATGTAAATTATGTGCTTTCGTCTATTAGCCGGAAAAAACTCGTTATTTCTACAGAACTAAAATGTCAAACTTCCCTTACTTTTTTTTCATTTTGACCCGGAATCACAGTGACGGTACGTTGGTTTGACATAACGGATTTCAGTGTAACTTGTCGCCTATAATGACCGTTTTGTGCACAAAAAGAAATGCGTGAACATTTGTCAGGTCGAGTATTTGATCACTTTACGATGAAGTGTCATTCATTAGCGATTATTTATAAACAATAACATATAGCCCCGAGAAGACGCTGTGAAAATCTGTGACGTCATGGGGAAGTGTTGCGGGAACTTTGTGGTGACGGCGCTTTTTCATTGCGTCTCTTGTGGCTTAGCCATCCCCCTTTCGAGATAAAGGTATTTTTTTTGTTTGTGTGTGCATGGAGAAGCGTACTTTACTCATACAGGTTAGCTTGGTATTGTAAGTGCTATTAGCGTATTTCGTCTTCTCCGTGTGTACATGGGCGTCATCATCCCCGATGTACAGCTTCGTCGCATTTAGACTGGAGCGTTTGCTTTAGCACAATAGTAGGCGACCCTAATATTTGTCCTATACTCGCGCACTTTTCTTGACTATGAAGCGAAGGCTATGGAAACTAAACGCGCCTCTTTCACCGCTGCTGGAAGTAGTCCCGCAGTTTTGCTCACGTTTTCTTACGTGGAAAATACGAAACAATACTTTTTTTGTTTTTTACAGCACCCAATTTGAAACAATACGTAACATTCACTAGCCAAACATTGGTATCTTATTTTACTTTTAGTTTACTCTTTCGAGTTTTCGCACACCCTAGAGCGTCGCACATTTTGCGCATTCATCAAACGCAAGATGACGCCCGCGTCTTCTGGAGGGTGTTCGTCGCTTGCCGTCCCGCCAATCAACTCCCCTCAGAGGCTGTTGACTAACTTTAGCAACTAAAGAGTGTTGAAGCACATAAAAAAGTTTTTCCAGCGTCTGCGCGGAAACCAAGCGAGCCCCTCTAGAAATCGCAACTATCGGCACCTACAAACAAGTGAGCGGGCTGACTGCTTCCCCGGCTCTACCGACGGCAGCGCGTCGTCATACGGCTGCTGCGGAGCTCCTACACAGGCTGCGATGCTGGCTGTTAAGAACTTGGTACATATCGTATGTGAATAAACATTGATTCACGCCGTATTGTATCTGCCTTGACTAGAGAGGTCGTGCAAGATTGGCGAAACCGAAACCGGTGCCGAGCGCGCCCGGACTACATTGCGTACGAATACAGTCAGGTCCAAAAGCTCCGCCCCCGTAGCTCTCGCTTCATAGCCAAAAGAAGTTGTCCGCGAGTGTCTCTTATACCCCTGTCACACGGACGCGGCTAAAGTCCTTTTAACTCCCTTCAACCAAGGACGTCTTTATCTCGAGGGAGATGCGCGCCGTGTCACACGGCAGTCCTTTAGCAAAGGAAGTTTAAGGAAGTTCCTAGCGAAAGGAGATGGAAGATCTCCTTTGCAGACTGAAGGGAGTACTCTTGTTCCCAGCGTGCTTGAATTTAGAGTCACGAAATCACCCTCATTTTTATTAATTTCAGTTTTACCAGCAATTATAACAGTTTTTATTGCATATAATACAGTATTTGAGCACTGACAAAGATATTTGAGTTGAGCAGCAACATCCGACTCTCGAACCGGGCGTTCTCGGAATGGCTGCTGCGTTTGCCCTGACTGCGCCATTTCTTGTTGTAATAAATAATTGTATTTTGTAATAAAAGACAAGTAAACAAAACTTTTTAGCAATATATAACGTGTTTCTTTCATGACTGCGTACGAGGTAAGCAGCGCCTAATGGGCCCCCAGCGGCAGCTTTGAAAAGCTCGCTTATAGGCCGTGTGACACGGAGCTAACTCTTTTGAGGTGAAACTCCCTTGTGGTCCTTTAAGGGAAGGAAGTTTGAAGGAGATCCGAGTTGCAGTGTGACACGGGTGGCACTCTCACCTCGGCGTTGGTGTTATTTGGGTTAAGCGAGCGAACGTCTTTCCCCTGGCACGATATCCGGGCGAGGAGCGAGGGAGGCGAGGAGGAAGCGCAGCGCGCGTCACCTGGTGGGGCGTGGCCCCCCAGCGAGCGGCGCACGAAGTGCACCTCACGCGCCCTCTCCGGTGCTGACGTCAGAGCATGTAACGAGCGCGCGCGCGCAGCTTCGGCGAGCGAGCAAGTGAGCGCCGGGAGAGAAGTGAGAGAGGAGAGAGGGACGTCACATCCACTCTGTTCGGCAGATATTCCGTCTATACCAGGTAACTGTTTTCCTTTAATTAGCCGGTTAAATATCATTCCGCCTTCTTGTTTGTGACGTCATTTGCGACGTCATTACTTCCGCTTTCTACTTCCGGGTTTGCAGGAATTTTGTTGAAGTCGTGCTCGCGTGGCGGGTTTCTAAAGTCTACAAGTATGTGCTTTGGTGTGCAGTAATCAGTGATTTCTAGTTGTTTCTAATTATTCCAGACACTTCAGTAATTCAACATGTAACTAAACTTATGTCCTGATATCATATCTATAATGCAACCCATTAATTTTGTACTGCACTATTTTTCTATTTGTTAATGATTTGAATTTCGTTCCCGGTCGTGTCAGGAGGTGAAACGGAAGTGCTGCGCAACAAACAAGAGTGTCAGTCGCTGCTCGTGCCACTAACAAAAACCGCATTTCATTGAGGGATAGGAACCTGCGTGCTTGCATCTCCGAGCACGTGAGCACTGCGCTTTGATGAGTCACCCCCAACCCCTCCTTTTTCTGAGATAGATTAAAAAACGCTTTCGCATACATAGTAATCACCTTGAATATTGCGACGACCTGGAAGATAGAAGGAATGCATTTGCATGAATCGAAACTATTTCGCATGCGCCTTCGTACCAAGTCACATATATTTGTCAAAAGAGGACGCATACTCGCTTCGAGGAGCCCAGGCCTTTATCTGTGGTTGAAAATAGAATAAAATTATGCGCGAGGATGCGGGCATTGGTAGTTACGTCACCTTTTTATACAGATTTAATATAGCCAAAGAGCTTCGCACAGTGACTTATCGAAGTTACAAGTATTGGAGAGACAGCTAGATGAAGTAATAATAATAATAATAATAATAATAATAATAATAATAACAGAAACCAACAGTTCGCGCTTATGTACAAAGGCCGTAATCAATTCGTTGACGTCGGTAGTAGGAACAGCTACACGCATTTGTGGTGCTTTACAGCACCAACTAGGCTTGCGCAAGGAGAGTCACTGCTTATTGGAAGTCTGTAGATCGATTTCAGACGCATAGGTTGAAGGTTCTGTTAACGACCACCAAATTGCTAGTGCGCAATCGTTTTTCGCACATCACCCCATTTTTGTCAGTTTACTGTTTAAGAAAAGAGAATAGAAAGCGTCCAAAATTCTTACGCCAACACTGTCGCCGTGTCACAGTTCCTAAACCACGAATAGAGGACGACATACAGCGTCGAGCCAAAATATGTTTCGTTCCTGCGCCAGCATGAGTTCAGTGAGGACAGTTCTGTTACTGCAGTAAAACACGTTGTGGGGATAGTTGGTGCGTAGCTTTCAATAGGTGAAGCGCGAACAGTAACGGAACACTAGGAAGGAACAAAGACAGCACTTTCCTGTCTTTGTTCCTTCCTAGTGCGCCGTCACTGTTCGCGCTTCAGCTATTGAAAACAGTTCTGTTAAATTTCACCTCGGGAGAGAAAAAAGAAATGACGATTGGAACCGGTTTCAGCCGGTTCATGTTAGTTTACGTCAGGAGCGCGCCTCGACGGAGTTCCCATTGGCTGCCACGCCGCGTTAAGAGCGGCGCCTCCATGGAGCAGAGCGGGCGAACAGGAACAGCTGCAGTCTCGCTAGCGCGCCAGCTGCTGCGTGAGGGGAGAGGGCACCACTGCGCCGCCGCGTCACCTTCGCTCTCGGCACGAGCACTAGATCCTGGACTGAACAGAGCCAACGCCTCCTCGATAGCAGGCCCGTGCACTCTGCTTTAGGACGTAGCGGTACTCGACTAAAATTTCCACTCAAGCCCGGCGTGAAGAAAGCTGCGACGTCAAAATCACCGCCGCCTACTCGGGAGCATCCCTATTAGATTTTATTTACTAACTGTATGCCGCTAATAAAAAACTACTGGAAGTCATATCAACCCCGCAACATCGCACTCAGGCGAAAATTTCGCCGCTCAGCTGCCTGCCAAATAAGTGAAGGGAGTTGGCACTCACCCATTCCCGGTCGTCCAGCACCGAAGTGATATTCAACTGGAGAAAGCAGAGTCACCAATTTATGACACCATGACATTAGCTGAGGCCAAGTAAAAGAGCATTTCTTTTACGATTCTAAGGGCATCAAGGCAATCGCACAAATGTGCACAATGTCTGTAAGCTGTAAACTGTCTGCACGTAACATACTATCGTGAGCAATATGAGCGGGAACACGCGATCGCGTGGCGAATAGCCTTGAAACCGAGTTGGAGCGATACACGGATGGCGCTGTCGAAAACAGAGGGGAAAGGGGGGGGGGGGGGGGACGCTCTTTCGCTAACTGGTGGCACTCTCACCGCGTCTGCGTTTGTCGAAAATGGCAGCTTACGGCATTTCACTGGCCGCAGATAGCCGATAAGACGGTTACGTGCGCAGTTACTTACATTGAGTCATTTTTTTTTTCACTCATGCTTTTCTTTTTTCTTTCTTTTGTTTAGAGCGCAGCTCTTCGGCGCCCGTTCCCGCGCTTAGCGTAAGGTATCTTCACACATACCTCCGTAGAACCTGGTGTATATATTATGGAGCACGAAAAAATTTTCCAAAAGCCAGGGGAACTCATACTTCAACGTGTTGTTTTCACTGGCTTTACTCCACAATAAAATAACAAAAACGTAGACGTTTCGCGACCTTTGCGGGTGGCATCGTCAGTACACGATGCCACCCGCAAAGGTCGCGAAACGTCTACGTTTTTGTTATTTTATTGTTGAGTAAAGCCAGTGAAAACAACACGTTGAAGTATTATGGATCGCATCGTGTCACGCGTTCCAGACAGACGGACAGATTACCCGGGGAAGTAGCTCTCGGTTGTTTACGCTTCAAAACAGTGCTGCTATTGGCCCCGCTTCGGTGCACAAAATTAAGTTATCAGTAACCGCAATGTCAAACAGCTTTATTAATGTACGCTGGCGATGCGAAGTTCCGCACTTTCTATCAAAAAACGCATGACGGGAGTGCTAACAGTTATTAGAACAGCGTCCTCCTTTCCACTTTGTTTCCGACGGCAGCCGCCGCATATCGCCCATAGCAGGGTTCGAGCTATCTGACACGCGCTCCTGTGTTCCGGCTCATATTGTTCATGAAAGTACCTGCAAATGTTATGCTTTTGCGGAATGAGATTTCGTCGTTTGTGGTGTGTATCGATACTGCCTACACCTAGTTAGAGGTGACTACAAAGAGGGCCACTGCGTGAATCGTTGTGCATATAGACCTCATGTAAACACTCAAGAGACAAGTACACCCTACAATTAATCAGCTAACATTACACACGAATAAAGATACGTACCCAAAGAGCCTAGAAAATTTGGAACCTTCTTTTTTTTCTTTCTTATTTTCTCTCTCTTCTTTCTTTGCAGCAACAGCGTCGGCCCATATTTGTATCATCTCAAAAAAAGATACCGATGAAAAGCATCGATGCCTCACAAGCATGGCTGAATGGCTACACTATGACCTGTTCGTGCACGTCTTTTTTCATCGGAACACAAATTTATCTTACATTTGCATGTGATATTGCGTAATTAATAAACACTAAAGGCTTTGACAAAAACATTAGTCTACGGCTGTCCATGGACTGAAGGTTACACGAATTTATCGTGTCCTGCCCAGCATTTCTTCGGCGGTATTGTCCTAAGGATGAAGTTTCTATTTCAGCTAAGCCGCACGACTCTTTGCGAATGTCGAGATCCACCGCAATGAAAAATTCAATGTTAGTACTTTTTTCTTTGCCGTCATTCGATGCGTTCTAATATAATGCGATTCAGTCCTTGTACTTGGCATAACATGCAGTAATATATCAACATTTAACAACATAAACAAGTATGCAAGAGGAAACAGAAGCAATATAGGCGGATCAATTAAACAATTTTAGTACTATTACCACCTCAGATGAGCAGGAAATTCGCTGTAATTCTTTAGAGAAACCAAATAACTGGAAAACGCTATATACTGTGGCCAAATATTTCAGAAGCTAAATGATTCAGGAATCGGTCTCTGCTTAGGGGCGCTCTCTTTCGCTAAACCTAGCGTCAATGACTATTCAGAACAGTCCTTAGACTTCCCATGAGATGGTTCGCCTAACGACTCAGGAGATAAAATGAACTTTTCTCCTGAACGTTTATACGAACTTCATACGATCTTGCAGATAATTTTTGCCGTTTTGAAAGGAAAACGGGGCTAACAATTTCCCCCCAAAAGTGAAAGCCGAACTGGTAGAGAAAAAGCAAACATACTGTACTGCCGTGTACCGTATGCTGGAAAAAATTATATCAGGATCCAACGTACAAATTGGAATCTACGTGAAGCGAAGTGGTTAATTAAATGTTTTACAACTAGCAGCGATGCGTACAAATTTCTCGACTTTCAACCTACGTAATGTCTGCATCGTACGTCCATGACATTCTTACTAACCTACGTAACGTGTAATCTCATGCCGTGTTTATATATGTATATACTCAACAACGTTATTACAACGTGCAATCTATTATATTGTGCAATTAGAATGTCGTCTATACCCGTTTGCTCCCTGACCCTAACCGCTCTCTTTTGCCTCTTAAAGTTATGCCTAGCATTCTTCGTTCCATCACTCTTTGCGCGGTCCTTAACTTGTTCTCCAGCTTCTTTATTAGTCTCCAAGTCTCTGCCCCGTATGTCAGCACCGGTAAAATTCACTGATTGTATACCTTCCTTTTCAATGATAACGGCAAGCTTCCAGTCAGGAGCTCACGATGTCTGCCGTATGCGATCCAACCCATTTTTATTTTTCTGTGAATTTCCTTCTCAGGGTCAGGGTTCTATGTGATTAGTGGACCTAGGTAAACGTACTCCTTCACAGACTCTAGAGGCTGAGTGGCGATCCTGAATTCTTGTTACCTTGCCCGGTTATTCATTATCTGTGTCCTCTGCATATTATTCTTCAACCCGACTCTTACATTCTCACTGTCAAGGTCCTCAATTATTTGTTGTAGCTCGTCCCCAGTGTTACTGAACAGGACAATGTTATGTGCAAATCGAAAGTTGCTGGAATATTCGCCGTTGATCCTTACTCCTAAGCCTTCCCCGTTTAATAGTTTGAGTACTTCTTCCAAGCACGCAGTGAATAGCATAGGAGAGATTGTGTCTCCTTGTATACTCCTTTCTTTATAGATATCTTCCTACTTTTCTTGTGTAGAATTAAGGTAGCTGTAGAACCTCTGTAGATATTTTCTAAGGTATTTCCGTAAGCGTTCCGTACTCCTTGATTACGTAATGCCGCTATGACTGTTGGTATCTCTACTGAATCAAATGCCTTTGCGTATTCTATGAAAGCCATATAGAGAGGCTTATTATACTCTGCGGATTTCTCGATAACGTTATTAATGACATGGATGTGATCTACTGTAGATTATCCTTTCCTGAAGCCAGCCTGTTCCCTTGGTTGACTAAAATCAAGTGTTGCCCTTGTTCTATTGGAGAATATTTTGGTAAATATTTTATATAATACTGGGAGTAAGCTAATAGGCCTATACTTTTTCAATTCCTTAATGTCCCCCTTTTTGTAGATTAGGATAATGTTTGCATTTTTCCAGTTTTCTGGGACCCTTGCAGTCGATAGACACTTCGTATAAAGAGCCGCCAGTTTTCCAAGCATTATGTCTACTCCATCTTTGATTAAGTCGACTGTTATTCCATCTTCTGCCGCCGCTCTTCCTCGCTTCATGTCTTGCAAGTCCTTTCTGACCTCATCGCTAGTTATAGGCGGAGTTTCTGTATCCTGTTCATTACTGTTTCTAATTGAGGCATCCTGACTCCTCTGGTACTGTACAGGTCAGTATTGAATTCTTCCGCTGCTTTTACTGTATCTACGAGATTGCTGATGATATTACCCTGCTTATCTTTTAGTGTATACATTTTGATTTGTCCTATGCCAAGTTTCTTTCTCACTGATCTCAGGCTGCGTCCGTTTTTTGCGGCTTCTTCAGTCTTTCTCCCGTTATAGTTTCGAATATCACTTATTTTCGCCTTGTTTATCTGTTTTGACAGTTCCGCGGATTCTATCGTATCTCTTGAGTTGGACACTTTCATTTTTTGTCGTTTCTTTATTGGGTCCTTTGTTACTTGGGAGAGCTTGCCTACTGGCTGCCTTGGTGCCTTGCCTCCCACTTCGATTGCTGCCTCTGAAGCCAGTCTAGTTACGGTTTCTTTCATTATCTCTGTGTCATCTTCATCTCTCTGTTCTAAGGCAGCATATTTGTTTGCAAGTACCAGCCTGAATTTGTCTGCTTTTACCCTTACTGCCTCTAGGTTGACCTGTTTCATCTTGAACAATTTTACTCTTTCTCTCTTCAAATTGAAGTGAATCCTAGCCCTCATTAGCCAATGATCACTGCACTTTACTCTACCTATCACTTCTACATCCTGCACTATGCTGGGATCAGCAGA
Organism: Dermacentor andersoni; assembly: GCF_023375885.2. Classification (NCBI taxonomy): domain Eukaryota; kingdom Metazoa; phylum Arthropoda; class Arachnida; order Ixodida; family Ixodidae; genus Dermacentor; species Dermacentor andersoni. The sequence goes on along the minus strand of NC_092822.1, from coordinate 115,964,950 downwards.
AAGTATGAAATCAATTTCATTTCATGTTTCACCATTAGGTCTTTCCAGGTGCACTTTCTGTTGCTGCGCTTCCTGAAAAAGGTGTTCATTATTCGAAACTTATTCCTTCCTGCGAATTCTACCAGCGTCTCTCCTCTAGCGTTCCTAGAGTCGACGCCGTATTTGCCAGTTGCTTGTTCACCAGCCTGCTTTTTCCCCACTTTTGCATTGAAGTCGCCCATTACTACAATATACTGAGTTTGAACTTTTCTCATCGCTAATTCGACATCTTCATAAAACTGATCTACTTCCTCATCATCGTGACTGGATGATGGAGCATAGGCTTGTACTACCTTTAATCTACATCTCTTAAGATTGATTACGACTACAGCTACCCTCTCATTAATGCTGTAGAATTCGTCAATGCTGCGCAGACCTAAATGTGCCAAATTTTCTTTTCAGTGCCACTAATTTACTTTGTTTACAAGAACCTCCCTCAGAAATGTGACGTCAATCCGAGCATTTCTGACGTGTTTTTTTTTTTACTCTTCGCGACGTCGGTCATTTTTTGTCACAGCGCAGTTTCGCGTCAAGGGCACCGTCTACATCGGATCAGGATTGCAGGATTGATCAGGATCAGGATTTTGCGCACTATACGACGAATCAAAGCCACTACTTCTTTCATCTCAGCGATGGCGCTGCGTTATAGCACACAATGACGACGTGGGCCGGAAGGCTGTGACTGCACTTGCTTCAAGAACATTGGATTCACCCGGAAAAGAAAAGGAAAACTATGTACGTCTAGACAAAAGCCTCACGGTTTTTTTGGTGTGAGCCATTTCCATAATTTGCATTTCTATAGCCGGTTCCCCATAGTGGCATCGGCTAACGTCACCGGCGTCCCGTTTCGAAGGGGAGACAAGCGAGGAAACGCTCTCTCCTGACGGTGACGGGACGGGGTGGATGACGGCTGCGCGAATCAGGCGCGAGCCCACGCTGTGAACTAATTTGCATCCTTCAGGACGAGCACGCGTGCACATCGGCCTATAACGCTCACTTGCATACATGTTTCGTAGTAAAGGTGGAAGTCACAGGCCAATTTACGCCCTTGTGCACCCTAAGGGCGTGAGTTAGTTGACAGTGTACGGAAGCACCGACGACTGGAACGCGCCTCGAGTGTTTGTATAAGGGTAAAACTGCTATCGCGATAGAAGAAGGCGAGATCATTCAGTACGACGACCACATTGCGCGTTTAGATGCAACAAGGGTTTTGTGTAGGTTGCATGTGATGAGCCCATGACGCTGCGACAAAAAAACTAATAATGTCCAAAGTGGCCGTGCTTACCGGTGTGCACGTGACCTGAAAGGAAATGACAGGAAAGAAAAGAAGTCAGTTTCGTCGTTATCCATTCGTTGCAGCATCACAAACTGGCCACAAAATTTGACCAAGGTACTCAGAAACGCTTTGGTTGTAACATGGAGATTCGCCTCCTACAAAATTGGTGCCTTCGCAAGGAATGAAAAGTTGTCAGTCACTTTAGCATACGCTATAGAGGATTAAGGCGATAGCCTGCGCGCTCACCAAACATTCGTCAAATTACTTGACATTCTCATTCGGATGCGTTGTTACCTCCTACACTTGTTTTCAATTTACTTGTTTTTCTATTTACTTTTCTTTTTCGGTCGCCTAGACATCGCCATTGGTTCTGCGTAGTTAATGGCACGTTATAACGGTTGTGGCAAGTCTGTCACACTTCAACACTTCAACAACACTTCAACACTTCAATCGCAAGGGTAGCTTTATACATTGACTTGTATATATGGTGTCTTCTACTTTCTTGTAGCGCAGGCAGAATGACAGGGACATGGAAAGGCAAAGTAAACGAACACAGAGCATTAACCTTCAGCAACAGCTTTATTTCCAGTTCTCGCAGGCGTACTTAAACTCCTCAAAACGTCATAAGACACGTGTACATTGCTCGGCAAAAAACCAAACCGGGAAAGCGACCCGCAGACACATCTGTGGCCAGACTGATTATTTAGAGGGGTGTCCGCTCAACGCGAACAGAGATACTCGAGGTCTTTTTATTTTGTTGATGAAGGAATACTGGCGCATGCGCTCCAATTTCGGTACCATAACGCCGGACAGTCGACCCATCAGCCTAAGGCTATCGCCTTAAACTTAAATATGGACTATATGGGAGTCGCTGCTAAGCTCTCGGCTGCGAAAAAAAAAGCTATGTCCCTTGCGTATTATATCTTGCTAAAGAGACACTGTTCGTATCCGTAACTGTATGCCCTAAAGAAGAATTAAACCTAATCCCTCCAAAGACGAGGATACTTGTCTTTTTCATAGCGAGCTGGAAAACGTGAAGTCACTTAAGTGGCATTTAAATATTTTTTACAGACGCTATGTTTGCCCAATGGGGTCACTGAGGCCGCTGCGTTCTCGGTCATGTCGCAACTTCTGTTGTGTGTAATGGGCAAGACAGTGCCGTGGTGGGGAGGTGAAAAGAAGAGGACGACAAAGAATGCGCGCGCGGAGGCGAATCCCGTGCTAGGTGAAAGACGACGACATGGAAGAGCGTGAGGAACGAGAACGCGCGGCGCAAGAAGATGAAAGGAATCCAATCAGAAGAACCCACCGAGTTTCCAGGGACCAATCGCTTGCGAACACGGAACTCCGAAAGTCACCAATCAGGCAAAGCCGAATTGGCCAGAGCGGCAGAAAAGTGAGGCGCACTGGCAGAAGAGGGGGAGAGTTCGTGGAAGCGACGCAATGGCGAAGATCGGCCACCGCATCGGTAGCTGAAGACAACCCGTCGGGTTCCGGACACGAGCCTCCAGGACTTCACCCTACCGGGGCCTAGGCCTACCAACCCATTCCCAGGCGTCGCAACTCTGCCCGATCACGGACTGCTGTCCGAGGCCGGCGAACTCCTGCGCCTGCAGGCGGAGCGCGAGCAGTCGGGCTAAGGGCCCGAACTAGCGCCCAGCTGCCCGGCCAGCACGTCGCCTCCATCTGCACGTGCTGCCAGGCCACCTGCGTCCAATCTCCAAGCCGGAGCTGCCGTGCCGTGGTCGCCCGTTCGTCAGTCAACCACATAGACCTTTTGGTGAGACCAACGCCGCTTCGCCTCACCTCCACCCCTCCACGTCGACCTGGTGCACGCCATTACACTCGTGGCCCGCCCTAACTCGCCTGGTGTAGATACTGTTCTAGCTTTGAGTGCATTGGTTGCTTGCTGTCAATTTTTAAACTTTCTTTGCCTGTTCTCCAAACTTTCAGGGCGCTGCTGTTATGGTCTTGACGTGCATGCCGCTGGGTCTTTTGCAACACCACCAGGTGGCGCTCGACTCCGCGCATCCCTTGGTGGGGCAACCCACCGCGCCGTTCCAAAGGGGACGCTCATAACATCCATCCATCCATCCATCCATCCATCCATCCATCCATCCATCCATCCATCCATCCGTCCATCCATCCATACATCCACCCATCCCTAAACGCATCCTGGCCGGCGCCGCCGCGGGCCAGGATGCGTAGTTTGTGTGAATGGCAAGCGTTGTGCTTGCTTTCTGATGCGACAAAAAAAAAATGCGAGTGCTGGGCTGTGGAGGTCGCGTGCTGGGCTGTGCTACTCTAAGCATTACAATCGTCCATAGCCTGAAGATATCGGTTGTAGCTGGCGTCTCAGCGTGCTGGTCACGTATGCAGAAGGAGCACGTATGCGCCAGCAAAATGGCTCCAAAGTGGGCACACAGCGTCGAGGACACCCAGGCCTGAAACAAGCATCGCCGGGAACAGGGCTGTCTTCGCTACTCAGCGAAACGTGGTGCAGACAGCAAATATATGCGTGCAATGTATAGATACAATTTTATAATAACTCATTGAATACACACAGCCCTATAATTAAATTAAGGTTTAACACTTTTGCCACGATATGATGTGCCATGTGAGGCATTGATAATACTCTACTCTCAGAGATCGTTAATAATGACGCAAAACAACACCTCAAGCAACGCCCTTTCGGTTCCCACGCACTGCATAACCACAGTGCGTGGGAACCGCATACTTTATGTTCTTACTAACTTTTTTATTGAGTGTTCATATTATGTTTTTGTTTACAACAGTTACACTAACAGTTTTGTGTGCGTTTTGGAACAAACGGCTTTGTCCTCAGTTTGATCGTCGGAGGGAGCCATCTGATAAAAGAAAGAAACCTCCATCATAAATCCTGTCGCGGACGACCATTTGTGATGCAGGTTCTTTCTTTCCTTTCTTTATTTTTTTGGTCAGACAGTTCCCTGCGGTGGGGCCTCCGAAACCCAATTGAGGACAAAGTCATTTCTTCCAAAACGCACACAAAACTTTTAACACAACTAATGTAAACAGAAACACATAAACTAAACACTCAATGAAAAAAAAATTCAGAGCAAGAAACCGTTGCACTCAAAGCTAGAACGGTGTCGACACCACGCCATTTAAGGCAGACCACGAATGTGATCGCGCTCAACAGTTCGACGTGGAGGGGCGGAGGCGAGGCGACGAAAAGAACGACGTCGGTCTCACCAAGAGATCCATGTGGTCGACCGACGAAGGGACGGCTAGAGCGCAGCAGCTCGTGCTTGGAGATGGAACGCAGACAGCCTGGCGGCACGTGCAGATGGAGGCAGCATTCTGGCCAGGCAGCTGGGCGCGAACTCGGTCCCGTAGCCCGACTGCTCGCGCTTTGCCTGCAGCAGCAGGAGTTCGCCGACTTCGGGCAGCAGTCCATGATCAGGTATAGTTGGGACGCCTGGGAACGGGTTGGCAGGAGGCCCCGGTCGGGTGAAGTCCTGGAGGCTTGGGTCCGGAACCCGTCGCCCCGTCTTCAGCTCCCGGCCGGGTGGCCGATCATAGCAATCGCGTCGCTTCATGGAACGTTACCCTCTTCTTCTGCCAATGCGCCTTGCCTTTCTGCCGCTCTGGCCGATTTGTCTTTGCCTGATTGGTGACCCTCGGAGTTACGTGTTCGCAAGCGATTCGTCCATGGAAACTTCATGGGTTCTTCTGATTGAATTCCTTTCATTTTATCTCATTGCGCCGCGCGTTCTCGTGCCTCACGCTATTCGATGTTGTCGTCTGTCACCTACATTGGGTTTCGCCTCCGCCTGCATTATTTGTCGTCCTCTTCTTTTCACCTCCCCAGCATGGCACTGTCTCGCGCATTACACACATCACAGAGCTACAATTTGTGTCCAGTCTCTGTGCCGAGCTGCTTCATGCATATGCGTGTAATGCAACTACATGTACGTAGAGAAAAGCGGTGATAAGCAAATACGGGAGCGCCTTGCAATTTCGTAACGCTCCGTCGAAGACCCGCAAGCGCCGCGGTTTACCGTTTCCTGCGAGATCACGGCGCATACTCGACACCACACAACTGGCACACTGCGATTCTCGCTTCCTATCGGGAGGGAAGTCGAACGTATCTTTACAAGCCCAAATCTGTCGCTATGGTCAAGTTTCTCCCGATGGATAACATTTGCGGCCCTTAAGTCGTGGCTCGGCATGCACCCTCAACAGTGCATTCACAAGCGACTTACTTCAAGAACGGTAATGGTGTACGCGTCCAAACAAAACATACGCGAGTTACACTCTTAAAAACGTTTGCGCCCTTTGGGAATTATTTTGTCCCAGAACGATATTCGTCATCTGCCTGGCCCTTGTGTTTTCTTTCTTTAACCCTACGCACCAGGTACTTCCAGATGACGAACGGCATGCGTATTATCAGCATGACATATTATTATACAGGAAAGTAGCGAGCGAAGTTTTCAAGAAAGGAAACGCAAGTAAGGCAGATGACGGTTATTGTGGTGGGACAAGATAAGGCCCAAAGGGTGCAAACTTTTTATGAGTGTACAAGGCACCGGCACGGAGGAAAAGAAGGGGAGTGCAGTGCGTGTGTGGTGGGGGGGGGGGGGGGGAGGGAGGTCGTTACAATGCAGCAACACCCTGCTAACTTTTGTTCCCCTGAGTGCACCCTAACAAACAATAGTACAGAGGAAGGTTTAGCTCGGGGCCAACTCCAATGCCGCCTGTTCAAAAAGTTTGGCAGCATGTTACACTCCTGTAGTACGTGAAGGTGAGAGCCTGCTGCACACGACGTAATACATTAAGTTATACGATCGGAGGGGTCAGACTTTTTGCAAGACATAACGAGGCGCAGTGTGAAGTAAACGTATGGTGCTGTAGGTCGACCTCCTGAAAAACACATGCAAGCACCTAATGCACTACCTAAAGGTTCTTTCGTTCTCTCTTTCTTTCCGCATCTCCCACTGCCAATGCTAAGAATACACCTACACCAATCACACAAAACCCAGAGTACAAGAAAATAGTAGAAGAAAACAAAATACTTCGAAACAGTTTAGCCGAGCTACGAGCCGAGTTTGAAGCTTTTAAGCGCACGGCAAACAACAGCACATCACAGCAACCCATACAAATTGCGGACCACACTTCCAAATCACCACCACAAACATCACTGCAACAAAGTACCGCCTCCAGCACTCATTCGTTAACGCTGGAACAGTTAGCACAAAACATGCAACTAATGTTCGCAGAGCTACACAAACTCAAACGAATGGTAGAGGATGTGCAAACAAAAGCCGCAGCCATCCCCCGAAAGAGGGTCAGTTAAAGTCCGGGAGCTCCTAACAGGACACCGAAAGCTATAGAGCACACTGATAGCGACAGTAATATCCATGGATAATATGGCAAACAACACAAAGACCGGACACATTGAAATCTGGCAATGGAATTGCTGCACGCTACGCACTAAATTGGCTAATTTCACGCACTACATAGAATCGGCGCCAATCCCTCCCGACGTTATCTGTATTCAGGAAATAGGGAAACAAAATCAAAAACTCAAAGGGTACGAGCTTTATGCTCACCCTGACTACCCTCAAGTAGCCACCTTTGCCAAGAAGGATGTCGCGATTAGCGTAAATTATTTTTTCCGGGAACCTATTCAGCACCAGATAATCACGATTTGGCCGCAGAAAAGGGGCAAACCTAAAACAATTATTGTCAACGTTTATAGTTCTCCCAGAGAAAAACAGGCGGATTTTGAAAACGTGGTGGCCACCGCGGTGCGACTCGCTCAAGGTAGGGACAAATTAACATTGTTAGGCGACTTTAACGCTCAACACTCAAACTGGGGCTACAGTAGAGTCAATCCCAAGGGCATATTGTTAGCAGACGTTGTAGAGCGCTACGGACTTTTCCAGCTAACTCAACCGGATCTCCACCCGCCGCGGTTGCTCAGTGGCTATGGTGTTGGGCTGCTGAGCACGAGGTCGCGGGATCGAATCCCGGCCACGGCGGCCGCATTTCGATGGGGGCGAAATGCGAAAACACCCGTGTACTTAGATTTAGGTGCACGTTAAAGAACCCCAGGTGGTCGAAATTTCCGGAGTCCTCCACTACGGCGTGCCTCATAATCAGAAAGTGGTTTTGGCACGTAAAACCCCATATATTATTATCAGCCGGATCTCCCAACGCGAATCGGGAACAGCGTGTCCCAGGACACTTCCCCCGACCTCACGTTCACCAACAACGAAAGTGAGACGCGATGGACGAACCTAGGTGAAAACCTAGGAAGTGATCACTATATCTTAAGCATATCGGTTAATGCAGCCAGGATTCGAAGAGCTATTGGCAAGGCAAGGCTATCCGACTGGACCAAATTTCGTGAAAAACAGAAAACAATCGGCAGCATAACAGACGTAGGAGAATGACCCGAGCAGATCCGAGTTATTCACTCTAGGGTCACCAAAACAATTGAAACGACAACAGAGGCTCCAGCCGTGGATCGTCACCTGTTGCATCTCTGGGAAGCCCGGAGAGGCCTCACAAAAAGGTGGAAAAGGCAGAAGCTTAATCGTAAACTCAGGATACGGATAGCTCAGCTAGCGCAGGAAGCTAACGAATACGCACAAAAGTTAAGCGACAGCAATTGGCGTCAGTTCAGCGACTCGCTTCGGGGCACGTTGACTACAAAGAAAACATGGCGCATTCTTCGAAGTATGATTGACCCGGGAGGAACAAAAACAGTCGCGAATCGCACACTTAAGCTGCTTGAAAACGAGTTTGAAGGTCGGGAAGCTGACATGATAGACAAAATTAAAGAGATATACGTAGGAACTGTACCGACCGGGCAATCCACCAAACCCGTTTGCGAAGGTCAGGACCAACCGGAACTGGACGCCCCCATGACCTTTGTTGAGGTTTACGCAGCGGCACACTCCTTCAAGAAAAACACGACCCCAGGGGTAGATCAGGTCACGAACGCAATCATTCGCAATCTAAGTGACGACACGCTAAAGAGCTTGACCAAATTCTTTAACGACATGGTCTGGACAGAGGACGGCGTCCTTCCAAAAGAATGGAAGGAAGCAAAAATTATTCTCATTCCAAAACCAGGTAAGCCTCGTAACATCAACAACCTTCGACCCATCTCCCTAACGTCGTGCGCGGGGAAACTCTTCGAAAAGGTTGTGCAGGTCCGGCTCTCGAACCACATAGAGCTAAACAACATGTTCCCCTCCAACATGTTCGGTTTCCGACCCCACGTGTCAGCGCAGGACGTTTTTCTACTACTAAAGCACGAGGTCCTGCGCCCCAACAGAGGGTCGGAAGATAAATTTGTACTGGCATTGGACATCAAAAAGGCCTTCGACAGCATCTCCCACCACGCTATTCTGGAGGGACTGGAAGCGCTGAACTGCGGAACGCGAATTTATAACTACGTGCGCTCGTTCCTCAGCCACCGCACGGCCACAATCGGATTAGGCTCCACGAGGTCCGACACCTTCAACTGTCCCGACAGAGGTACCCTTCAGGGAGCTATACTCTCTCCACTGCTATTCAATGTAGGGATGAGAAAGCTAGCCCTAGAGCTAGATAAACACCCGAATCTCGGTTGTGCGATATATGTCGATGATATCACGTTCTGGGCTCACCAGGGGTCCTACGGGGACAAGCAAGAAACCCTTCAAAAGGCCATAGACGCAGTCGTGGAATACGCGAGGGGGGCGGACATGGCATGCGCACCCGAAAAATCGGAATTCATTCGGGTGCGTGCGAGGTACGCAAGAAAGAAGGACTGGGTGCCGCTCACTCTGACTCTCGACGGGGTGCCAATTCGTGAAGTGGAGACACTCAGAATATTGGGGATGTGGATACAGCAGAATGCTGGAACATCTCACACCCTACAAAAACTAAAGGCGGTCACAGGAAACGTGGCCAGAATGATAAGGAGAGTGGCAAGAAGCAGAGACGGCCTAACTGAGGGAGAGACCATTAGCCTGGTTCACGCATTCGTAATTAGCCGGCTCACATACGCCCTTCCGTATCAGGCCTTGACAAACCAAGAGATTAAACAGGCAAATGCAATAATAAGAAAAGCCTTCAAAGCCGCCCTTGGTCTTCCCGAATGCGCTAGCACAGAGAGATTCGAGGGGCTGGGCCTGCACAATACTTTTGACGAGTACGCAGTCGCGACGTTATATGCCCAGAAAGAAAGACTTTGTTCTTCAACTCGGGGCAGGGAAGTATTGGCGAGGTTAGGCTTTCCCCTGAGACCCCAGTATTGCGGAGAGGAAACGGCACAGATAGACCGCAATGTTCGATCGCACATCGCGGTGGCCCCAATTCCCAAAAACATGCACCCCAAGTACCATCCCGGACGACGCAGAGCAAGGGCAAAGACCCTTCACAAACGTTTCGGCATGGGACCGGGGGTGTATTATACGGATGCCAGTCGAGCCAGCTCAGACACTTTCAGCATAGTCTCTACATGCAACAACAACATAACAACGGCATCCTTCAAAACCTCCTCGGCATGCGTGGCAGAGGCTGCAGCCATCGCCTTGGCCATTCAGGACGCCGAGCGCCAAACCAATTCGGCTGTCATATTATCCGACTCACAAGCGGCTTGCCGCCTGTTTTTACAACGAACGGCACCCAAATCAATAATCAAAATTTTAGGCACTCAACTAGAGGGGCACCACACTATCGTCTGGTGTCCGGCACACGAGCGACTGGCAGTAAACGCTAGGGCAGACCGTATTGCTCGAGGTTTGAACGTCAGAGCAACGGCATGGCCTAGCGACGTCCTTCCACCGAATTCTCGTGACATCCTCCTACAGCAAAGGCAGGAGCGAAGACGTTTTGGACATCCTCACTCCGATTTAAACAGCGAACAGGAGAGGGACTGGCGTCGTATTCAGACGAATACATACCCCAACCTGCACCACCTACACAGAATGCACCCCACGAGGTTCACTGACGAGTGCCCGTGGTGCACAGACACACCCACACTAAAACACATCACATGGGAGTGCCCCAGGAGGCCTCCGCACATAGACAGTCCCATATTACACCAACATCCACTAATGAGGAATAGGCAGTGGGAGGCATGGCTTGCGGACGAGGGTCGGGAGAGCCAGCTGGCTCTTCTGGACCAAGCCCAGCGAGCCGCTCGTGCCAGTGGGGCCCTGGAATAGGGGCTCCAACCATCGTGCCTTACTTTATTTACATTGAATAAAGTTTTACTCTCTCTCTCTTTCTTTCCTTCTTTCTTTCCTTCGTTATTTCTTTTGTTTCTTCATTCGTATTCAGCCATTGCATATTTGCTTGCTTACGCGGGTATGCGCCGTTCCTGCTTATGATATTTTTTGCAACACTCATTTTTGCATCGCATGGACTAGACACCAGTTTCTTCCGTATGAGTCATTGCAACATGCCTCCTAAAGGGCCCCTCACCATATCTGGCCATTTTGAGCTGACAAGCGCAGAGCGTACAATCCGCGCTAACTATTGTGTTTGCAAACTATTACATCCCTACGCGCCGCGAAAAGGTCTGCCATTTCAATCACTACCGCAGACCAATCCCGCCAGAAGCTGCAACGGGACGACGGTCGACCTGCTCCTGCCTAATAAAGTGGGAAGTTGGGCGAGTTGGTATACATTCATAGTGGGAACAGCGCGAACAAGACGACGACGGAGTGAAAGCCAGATGACGGTTATTGTGGTGGGACAAGATAAGCCCTTAAGGATGCAAACCTTTAACAGCGCTCGTCCTGTGTCTTTTCACTCCGTCGTCGTCTTGTTCGCGCTGTTCCCATTAAGAATGCTCCTACCTTCTCGACTGAATCCTTTGCATGGCTGTGGGTACCCTCCTACAAGCCCCGGCCTCTCTTCCAAACTAGCACCGAAATTAGATGTTCCTTATCACGTCATTGCCCAAACTTCGCCCGTCAACTACATCGTCGAGCCACTGACGCCCCCAAGTGACAACCGTCGCCGGGGACGTGAAACTGTTCATGTAGACAGGCTCGAGCCTTATTATGAGCCCGTCGTTTCGTCGTCGCCGTATAGGTCGCCAGGATGACTCCTTGTAGAGCCGGGGGGACGAATGTAAAGGAAGAAAAAGTCCCGTCGCCAAGTTGTGTGTCCCGGAGCCATAAGCAGATCGGCGCGCTAGAAAGCGCTGTCGTCATCGCGTGTCGCGCGGCCAGTTCGCCGATCTAGCCGAGCGATTGTTGCTGCCGCTGTGCTTCTGGCTGTCGCTTGATGAGCCTAATAAACCTCGTCACAGTGGCTACTATACGTTGGTCAAGCTGGTGCAGGCGAAAGCCGGTCCACCACGTAGCGCGGCCAGACTGGAGCATGTGAGCTCTAGCACGTACTGAAGTGATGTCGCGCACAAAGCAAACGCTGCTCACACGAACTAAAGTCTCACGTAGCTGCGGTCTGCTACGCAGCGTAGATACCGTGGCCGCCGTGGGGTGCTGCGACGAGTCCGCTAGCTGAGGGCACTGCGACTCGCCCAGGACAACCGCGTCTGGCTTAGGTTTGACGTAGGCGTAGGCGCCAAACTTGCAAGTAGTGGCGCCTACGTGAACATCTAAAATCAAATTCTAACTGCGCGCCACGATGGCGTTCAGTAGGCGGAGCGACGTGGGCATGCCACGCTCCGCCCTAGCCTTCGCAGTGCAAGGTATTGAAGGACTGGAAGCACCGCGGAGGAGGTGTTTGAGTGGCAATAACTCCGCTCCTGCTGAACGCATTGAAATGTTCTTTTGCGGCAAAGTATTTCTGAAATGGCGTCTCTTCAAATGCATTTGTCCATTTCGATAAAAAGTGGTTCAAGCCGCTTTAAGTGACTTTGTTGCAATGTTTTACAAAAGAGCTTTGCAAAGGTCCTTTTTACATTATAGTGGTGCAATTGAGTCATGTATAATGCACCAATTTGTTTGCTTTGCGTGTACTATTAGATGCGATTTACGGAATTGGGATATCATTTTTATTGGCGAGTAATGGTTGTAAATTTGAAAGCTTCGTTTCCAGAAAATTTGCGTATTTCAACAATTTCTGTAAAAAATGAACATAATTCATCATAATCAAGAGTACTGTATTTTAACTTCTTTTAAATTTAACAAGCCTCATCAAATTTCGTGCAGTGCATGGTTGCCGAGAATAACTAGTTCGCCTGTCCCCTGTATTTTGATAGGAGCCCCCGAGCTTAACCTTCCTATTAAAGTAAGTAGCCGTAACCCTTCTGTGGATTCTGTTTGATGTTATGGCTTTACACTGCTCTCGCAGGCAACTAAGACAATGAAAGGAACGCTGTACGGAGGCGAATCGTACGCGTGACAACGCTACTGAAAATAGTCCCTCACTCTCATACGCGTTCTTTTTTTAACGCCGGAGAACAAAGAAACTCAAACATTTATTCCCTACAGCCTTTATATTATAATAAGGCATAAAATTCACCGCCCAGGGTAAAATTTGAATTTGATTTCTTGCTCTTCTACAGGTCAGCGAATGCGAAGCCATCTCAAGAAGCAAGCTGCACTCATCCATTATTTACTATGCGAAAACGAAACACCGCTCTGCCGGACTCTCTTGCGCAGTAACACATTTGTAGAAGCTTCGCCTCTACAATTTTCCTTTCATTGTCACAAAACGTTGTCCCGTTGTATAGAAAACCGCTTTAATATTTTACTTGAATTACAAACACATTTAGTAGGACTCTTGTGTCTAATGTATTAGGAGGTATGACATATGCTAGTGCGCTTTGTCGTAAACGCCATCAAACCTTGATATATCTGCTTCTTAGTGATGGAATTTGTCTGTGTGTATTGGACATAGGTTCGGGATACGTACCAACGTGGTTTCATAATTCTACTTTTGTTTCTTCAAGCAAGGCGTATAAGCCCTTATCTTGCCCCCAAGCTACCAGACCTCAAAGCACAGTGACAAGATTTGGCAGAAGTGTACAGATATAAACCTATCCACGACAGAATGCCTGGATGAAACATAACCTTCGTAAAAAAATTTGTTATTCAAGTGTTAGAGCGTGTGATATGGCTGCTATCAGCTATGCTTCCCGACGTAGCTATACTTTTTATATTTTTGTGGAACGCGGACGGGGGTCATGGTAACTGCAATGTGTGACAAAATTTTTGCGTTTCTGGTCCAGTTAGAAGCGTTGGAAATAATTACTGATAGGAAATTACTGATAGGAAAAAATAGGACATTTCTTTCCCTATTTGCAGGCGCCATAACATGCTCCGATTGGGTTTCAGCGATGTCCTCGGTGAACTAAAATATACATTTTGTCAAAAAGTGACGAAATTAAGGGCACGTTATGGGTAATATGTACATACATTTGAATGACAGGTGACTAATTATGGCATTTGCACTAAATTAGGCATGCAAGCAATCCGGAATTTTATGAATGTGTTTTACGAACACAGAATTTACCCGCTGCCAGAAAACTGTGAACTCAACCGATATCAAATCTAGTGGAAATTCAGATGAGGGGAGGGGGCAGGGAGGAAGGTAGGACACCATGGTGAATGTTACGGCGAAGTAACATGCGTGCTAATGAATAATTACTAGCTTTTTAAAGTTTTCCAATAACAAGTGCTCAGTACTTGTGGGCAAGGTTTCAAACGGTACAGTCATGTATATACGAGCAACTTCTTAAAGTAACCGATATAGTCAAAAGAGACCTAAACATGTATTGCAACTGTTCGAACTTTACAGCTTCGCTGGAAATCAGGTTGTAATTTTCCCCAAGGTCACACACATTTGCTGCCTTTCTTCTTGTGAATATTGCAAGTAACTTATGTCGATTGTACTTCGTTGCCTATAACCTCGGCAACAATTTTACGTAAACTAGCGATACATTTAGGCTATAGACTTGAACATCAAGTACAATTATTTGTATAATTGTTAAAATTGTAACAAATGCGCATTCTTTATGTGCGTTGTACTGCTGCTACTGGGCGAGATCCGAGTCCTCTGTGAGGCACTCATTGCCTTTTCTCCATGCATGATCTCGAGATTTTACATGGTTGCAAGAAATAAATACAAGTTCAAATAATTTTTTGGGTCCCTATGGTTCACCACGTGTGATTGATAAGTAGGTCTATGTCTGTTCAAAATAAGTATAACTGACAGACGCATTTCCAGGCTCTTTCACTTATTGTAATAGTCATTTTAATATCATTATCATCAGCCTGGTTACGCCCACTGCAGGGCAAAGGCCTCTCCCATACTTCTCCAACAAACCCGGTCACGTACTAATTGTGGCCATGTCGTCCCTCCAAACTTCTTAATCTCATCCGCCCACCTAACCTTCTGCCGCCCCCTGCTACGCTTCCTGTCCCTTGGAATCCAGTCAGTAACCCTTAATGACCATCGGCTATCTTCCCTCCTCATTACATGTCCTGTCCATGCCCATTTCTTTTTATTCATTTCAACTAAGATATAATTAACTCGAGTTTGTTCCCTCACCCAATCTGCTCTTTTCTTATCTCTTAACGTTACACCCATCATTCTTCTTTCCATAGCTCGTTGCGTCGTCCTCAATTTAAGTAGAACCCTTTTCGTAAGCCTCCAGGTTTCTGCCCCGTACGTGAATACTGGTAACACACAGCTGTTATACACTTTTCTCTTGAGAGGTAATGGCAACCTGCTGTTCATGATCTGAGAATGCCTGCCAAACGCTCCCCAGCCCATTCTTATTCTTCTGATTATTTCAGTCTCATGATCCGGATCCGCGGTCACTACCTGCCCTAAGTATATGTATTCCCTTGCCACTTCCAGTGCCTCGCTACCTATCGTAAACTGCTGTTCTCTTCCGAGGCTGTTAAACATTACTTTAGTTTTCTGCAGATTAATTTTTAGGCCCACTCTGCTGTTTTGCCTCTCCAGGTGAGTGAGCATGCATTGCAATTGGTCCCCTGAGTTACTAAGCAAGGCAATATCATCAGCGAATCGCAAGCTACTAATGTATTCTCCATTAACTCTTATCCCCAATTCTTCCAAATCCAGGCGTCTGAATACCTCCTGTAAATATATATATATATATATATATATATATATATATATATATATAGAAAGAGAGAGAGGAGCTCGCTTGTGGATTTCCCTCCCTCCCACTCGAGAAATAGTTGGTACGCCCCTGGGCGGAGAGGAGAACAGAGAGAAAATCGCAAGAGCCGATAGTAACGAGGGCGTCATTGAGACCTACTAACCTAAGAGAGACCTACCACTGACCAAACAGTGTCTTAAAGGTGCGGTAACTTTCGAGGGCCTCCTTCAGAAGAGCTGGAGTGCACTCTAACAAGAGCTAACGCGCTGGTAGTCTCTCAAGAGAGGGAGGGTGTCAGCGGAAGTTCTCTTGTCAAGGCTAGCTGCCTGAAGTCCTGCTCCTTCCTACTCTTTTTCTTCATCCGTGATTTCAACTATTACGTCTGCATGTACGCTACGTGGACATGCTTACCTTGTTTCTGCTTGCTGTGGTGGCGCTGGGGTGCTTGGTGTTGAGGATCTGCGAAGTAAATTGCTCGTTAGCAGGCTCGACACTTTTTGGACGCGTGACGCTTTGCTCATGGTGTTTATCTTTGTCAGCACTTCCACGATCTAATCAGAGGTACAGTCTACTGTGAAGTCGCAGACGCTTACTGATATCTTTAAAGAAGAAAGTATATCGTCAATTCATTTTGTCCATGCAAAACTATGGATACGAAAGATGGAGGATAACTACTAACTAGAACGGAATCTATCGACCACACAACGATCGACGGACCAAAAAATAATAGGCGTAACCGTAAGTGATAAAAATGCAGCAGATCCAACGTGCCCAGTTGAAATCCATATGCACCGAAGCTCACTAGACAGTGCTCACGCGAGAATTCTCATCTCGCGCAAGGATGCTTCGAATGCATTGCACCTTCGAACGCAACCAGCGTTATAGGGGTCGAAAGAGGCAAGCTGACTTTCTGCGCCATCTGTTTGTGGTACACGACCTCCCCTTGGAGGCGCAGATGCGACCGCCCACGCGGTTGCCAGGCGGCCATCCCCTTCGGTGCCCTCTCTCCCTTCTCATCGCGGCCCTCTCGCCTGTCTACCAGCGGTCAACGACCAGCATGCGCAGCCCGGCTTCTTCCCTCTACCTTCCACAGCTGCGCAGGTAGTGCCGCCCTGCCGCAGCCGAGTGAGAGCTATTCGGCCAGAAAGCATGAGCAGCAGCAGGCGGCAGCCACAGCCAGGAAAGTTCGGGATGTTTCGCAAAGAATGTTTCGCGTTAATGAAAGAGACACGGTAGTAGTACCAATTCGAGAGCGAAGGCCCGTAAGTAATGTTATAGTTGAGAGACAAATGTAGTTGCATGGATCACGTAATGCGCATAGTAGATAACCGGTCATTCGTTAGGGTGAGAGAGATTAGGTAAGTAATGAGATTATTCTATTTGTTGGCATAGGATGGAATGTGCTGATGTATGACAGGACTAGTGACGTCACTAGGATAGGCGTTTCTCCTGCAGCGAACTTAAAGGGCCCCTGAAATTGTTCCTGTCAAATTTTGTAGACGCGAAGGGCACAGCTGAAGTTAATAATTCGCACCACAATTTGTGTAAAGCATCTCATATTAAGAGTTACAGACGATTACAAGTTACCCTTCTCCATAGCCATACATTTTCTCCTCAACTCATTCGCCGAGTGATCGGGGCTAAGATCCGCCTTCACAGGCTCTGCGTAATGATGGCCGGCCCGTCGTGTCGTCTACTTCCGGTTCTCTAGGAGCGAGCGCGCGAAGCCTCTCCAACCTCTCCGCCAGTTACTTGGCAGTCGATCCCAAGCGAGATCTATCGAAGCAGCGTGCGTTGCGAGCATTCTGTCGCAGCGCCGAACGTGTCTGGTATTCCGGTAACCACAGGCGAGCTGGGCATTTCGACGGAACGGTGGAGAAAAACTCAAACTGATGAAGGAACTTCAGCGTAGACGTACGTGAGCGGCACGATCGGTCTACACGGTCCAGCCACCTGGTGGCGCAGAGCTTAACCAGCCAAACAAAGAGCTAATATTGCTCTAACCAAGTGTAAAACATTTTAAACATTTACAAAAACAATGTGTTATCGATTGAGATCCTGCGGAATATTTACACGAGCAGCAAAGAAGAATACACTTCGTTAGTGCTACTGTGTTTGGTTGAGCACTGTACCACCAGGTGCACAGTGCAGACCATTCACGTTTGCGCTTCTGCTCATCTCGTGAAACGGCACGGTCAAATGGCCAGGTCCTGTCCCCTTGCGCTTGCGTTTACCCGAATACCGGACTCGCGAAACGCTATTGGGGTAGTAATCCTCCGTTGTAGAGTGACGTCCGCAAATGCGCAAATCCTAGCGCCGATCGGATAGCAGCAGTCCGATGCGCTGGAGCCACTCGTCTGCTGCCTTGCAGAGGGACACGATGTCGCAGCTTGACATATTGCCAGTCGCTACGTTTGCAGCCCACAAGGTAACAAAGGCGAATCATGGTGCTCGCTAAAAGACTGAGACCGACACTGACGGCGGAGCTCTCGTCAAAACGAAGCCCATTGTAACACAAGCAGACGACACTTGCTGTGTGCCGGAAGTGCTAAAGTATACTGAGAAATTGTTCTTGTGCATTCTCTTTCTGTTAATTTCTTTTCACATTCTCACATTCCAACTATTACGAGCAACATTTGTTCACCATAAAGTTGGAAAAATTTTCGGTGGTGCCCTGGGCAGCCAATCGGATTGATGATGATGATAGCAACTTTATTGTACCGCCGGATAAGGAGGCCCCTACTCCCCGTCCCCGGCACACAGGCCTTGGGACGGAGGCGATCGCGCGTCACGTTGAAGAGGCCAATCGGATTGCTCGTCCTACTGACGTCAACTGGGTGAATGACGTCAAATGGGTAGGGGCGGCTGAAAATTCAGCCGATAAGTGTGCTGCGATCGGCAGCGATGTACATTTTTAAAACCTTACAATAAGTTACATGGTTTACGCGGAGCACTTAGATGCGCCAATTAATGTTAAGAAGGACCTACTCTAACGACTCAGTACGTTTGTAGAAAATCGCCAAAATCTTTTCAGGGTCCCTTTAAAGGGACCCTGAAACGGAGGAGGAGGGTAACTTGTAATCGTCTGTAACTCTCTTAATATGAGACGCTTTACACAAATTGTAGTGCGAATGATTAACTTTAGCTGTACCCTACGCGTCTACAAAATTTGACCGCACCGTTTCAGGGTCCCTGCGCGTAACGCTTCCCTCACTGCTGCTCTGTGTTGTCCAGTTTGGTATGCACATAACGTGTCACGGACGACGGGTACTGCGTTGGTGATGTCCTTTTCTTGTCCATAAAAATTTGACGCTGCCCACAAACAACGTTACGTCGGTGGTCTTTCACGCTGAAAGTACAATTGTTTCAAATATTTTAATCGTGTATCTTCTCACTCTCTCGAGGATTCGAAGCATTCAATCACGTAGGCAAGTTGTATGAAGGTATTGCCTGTAAGTCAGAGCTCACTCTTTATTATGCGCACAGTACATGCCTGTTTTCAGTTAAACGCCTGCATGAAATCTAAAAACCAATACAAAAGCTCGTGAACATTTGAAGTGCTCTTACCTTCTAAAGTAATGTGACCATGACCTGGAAATTTAAAGAAAAGGAAAATCATTATTTTCACCGCATGCGTATGTTCCATGTTTCTGGAAATATTTGTAAAAATATGCGGACCCAACGCACTGTAGAAATTGGTGTAGGCGAAGCAGCGTTTTGCCCATATTGTCGCTAAACTAGTTACTCTACTAGCGTAAGGAATTCCCTCAATTTTGTGATTGCGCTAGCTACGACGGCGAACCGGAGTTGCAGGGAGAGTAATAGGTATGCGATAGAAGCCTGCGCATGCGTTCTAATGAGTGGAGCCTCGAAACCGTAGATCAAATATCGCCGTCGGACGCGTTATTTTGATTGAGCGACCGATGCTGTTAAAGTAGTGGCTATGGTTAAACCCCCGTTGAGTCTAGATCACAAAAACTGGACAGACCAATTACCCGCGCCAAACCCACGGGGATGTAGGAAAAGAAGCTTCAATTTAAAAAGATACCTAATACTTGACATTTCAGCAGTCACTCTGGAACTGCGCCCGCTGAACAAGCGTTAACCTCACTGTAAATACTTTCTGCAAGCCCCGCTTCCCTAACGTCAGATGGTAACACGATAACATGTTGTCGACATACAACCATGTCATAGAGCGTAACATTTCGAATTTGCATTGCTTAAGTTCCTTATCATCGCTTAAGTTTATTATCGGTCAAAGGGGCGTTCCACATCAGCAGCCATGGTGACGAGCGGCGCTAGTTAACACTTCCCAAGTTGGCTCCCCAAGTTAAATCTTGTACACGTGTGGACTCTGAAACAGCCGCAGCCGTAAGTCAATTGGTAGAGCAACGCGCGCGTAATGCGGAGCTTGCGGGTTCGGCTACCACCTGCAAGAAGTTGTTTGTTCGTCAACTTTCACTTCCCCTTTCGTTATTGTTTCTACACTTCAATTAAAAACAGATAATTTCTTTTATGCTTTCCTTTTCTTCCTTAAAGAATGCAATGACATGACTTTTTGAACAGTTGCTTTTTTTTTCTTTAAATGAAGGTCCGAGAGCTCTAAACCCTAGTAAAATAGCAACAAGCCTCAGAGCACCATAGACAATCAGATACCATGAGAAGTGAGCAACGGAGATGCGCTTGATGTGTAGCTGTTACGTGTGATAACGCTACCTGCCTGATTTTGGCTATGCTGCGGTGGGGATAAATGTGTGGAAAATCTGTTCCCCCATGACCATACGCAAAAGTTAATGCACTCTTGAATGAAAGCATAGTAATGGAGGATGACTGTTCTGACATTTAAAAAAAAATGGAAGCCTAATAACCATCCAAATCCGTTGAGCTGTCTATTCAGTTAAAAAATATGCGTATCACATTTTAATCGTTTGTCTAGTATTATGCGAATAAACAGATGGCGTCTGTAGAATAAAATGTGCTCGAGTCATAAGTTAGCGATGATGGAGCCACTGAAATAGGCTCTTGGTTACACTGAAAAATAACGAAGCTAACTTTAATGTAATTAACACGCTGCCGTGCAGCTTCCGCATTAGCTTGTCATCCCGGCTTTCACTTTGACAACGTCTACTCCCGTCTACAGTTGATTATTGTATATAGTTAGGTATATGACTACATCGCACATTTAGAACTGTTAGAAGATACGAACGTGTGCTTGTTGGTACGGCTTCATGAAGAAAATAGTGCGCTATACGAAGCAAGAAAGACAGGACAAACTAACCAAACAGTCGATGTCTTAGGTATCGAAAATGATTTTTACATCAAAGGCGCCTTACTGCAAAAAATATACAGACATATATGACGTCATACTGACGTAACGTCGCGAAATAATAGAAATAAGAAATTGCTCTTCATTTTCTCCCGCAATAATGAACACTTTACCGCAAAATTTGTTTAAGGTAGCGTTTTGGAAGTATTTACCCAATTAAACTAATCTATAATGTTGAACTTTAAGTGGCCCTTTGAGTTACAGAAAGCGGCAGTGCTCCAGCATCAACGGTGCATAATATATTTTCTGCCAGCATTTTAGCGCTGTCGCCTTAGTGAAATACGCCTCTAATTGTACCAGAGTGGTTTGAAGAGCCAGCTTACCGATTGCGATCAAGGCAGCCAAGAAGATGACGATTGTGAGCTTCATTCCGGAGCGCTTAGGAGCTGACACCTGTGTGAATGCATGACGAAACCATCGACAAGGTTCTCACGTTCGTTGTCTTTGACAATTAAGCCAGTAATCGTGAAGGAAATCTTTCGCAACAGCGAGGTATACTCTTTAAAGAAAGCAAGATGACAAGTAAATTACCACAGTTGAACTTTGAAAAAACAAACTAGGAAAGCATACTGGAGACACTTGCCAGACCGTTCTTGAAAATCGGCGATGTGCTTTGAGAGCTCCCGCGGCGATGAATGACAAAGAGCTTTCGCTGCCTCAATTTATACAGACTGGCAAATAATACGGGGTCGTCGACCATTCGCGCAGGTTACCGCTTGTAGCTATGCAATCGCGTAGAACTGGACAGACAACATTATAATTCCACTTCCGTGTTCTGCGCTCTGTGGTTTCCCAGACATTTCTGCCGGGAATGAAAATTAAAACACCGACGTCAACCAGCTGTCGTTGGTGGTTCCGTGCTACGCCTCATAGCTCCATTAATGTGTCGTGGAGGTGGTTTGTTTAGAAGGCATTGAACCCTGGTGCACGCAGCAAGTCAACAGCCTGCGCACAGTTGCATGACGCTCTCCGCACTGTACGCATACTCATTAAACCCTCGCGGCAGTGGCAAAGCTTAAGCCTCTAGCTGTCTGCGATTTGTCGTACGGGAGTGTTCTAAGGCTGCTGCAGGCGCTGTGTTCAGCCAATGAGCGTTCGCGGACACCCTCACAAGAAGTTCGCGTCAATTACTAATCAAACGTTATACAGTTACAGCGTGTCACAAAGCTGACCAAGATCTCAGTAACCGTCGGTAGCTACTGCGCCGGCAGTAGTATTAATTGTAACCGAAGAGCAAAGCTTAAAGGCTCCCTTCAGTAGATGGGGGAGGGGGGCGGGGGCATCGCAGGCCGGCGACCAGTATAACACACACACACACACACACACACACACACACACACACACACACACACACACACACACACACATATATATATATATATATATATATATATATATATATATATATATATATATATATATCTCAGTGAATCGTTCAATCTTAGGATCCGGATGTGAGACACAGGTCATAGAATAGAAGCACGTACGAGATATACCAAGACTTTGCTGATGTTTCGACCGGGGACGTTTCACAGGCCACAAGCAGCTGTGGTTGGGACGTTCACTTTTTCATTACTTTATTAGCATCAAAAAGCAGTGTAGTGAAGCCAACTTTCTCTAGAATTAAACTTCACATTCGCGAGCATTTCTGTGCCTACCCAACGAGTGCACACGTTCACTGAAATCATCCATACTACACACAAAATAGTTTAAATAAAGAACAAGCTCAAAACAAGCATTTCAACCATCATTAAAGCATACATACCCCCCTCAGGAAATGCAGTGGTGGTCGTAGGTTCGACTTCCACCAAAGGTCGAGCTATACAGTGCCTTAGTTGAATCCATCTTAATTAAAAGTGGCTAATTAAGTTCCCCGTATTTAACACCAATGGTGGTGGGTTCGAGTGCCGTAATGAACTTATTTTAATTAAACCTACCTTATGATGACAAGCGAACGATTGATGGAGGTTGATAAGT
This sequence comes from Dermacentor andersoni, assembly GCF_023375885.2. Lineage (NCBI taxonomy): Eukaryota > Metazoa > Arthropoda > Arachnida > Ixodida > Ixodidae > Dermacentor > Dermacentor andersoni. Next base: position 115,942,240 of record NC_092822.1, on the reverse strand, counting down.
GTTTATACTGGTCGGATCAAGTTCCATTACATTGATAATGACACCGGGCTGCATGGAGAAAAGCAAGTAGCACAATGCATACGCATACTTAGGCAACTACCAGATGAGTTTCTGCGTAAACTTTTTAATGTGTGTTCTGTAAATAACTACATTATTCCTATTGTGTTTCAGCCATTTACTTTATGTGTCGATTCCATGAATCACTTCGAAAAAAAATTGACATTTTGCAAACGCTTTCTTTTTCTCAAAGATAGCTCGGGAGGTAAAAAGGGTTAAAGATTTGTGAAACCTGAACAAGTAAGTCTAGCTGCAACACAGGACAGTAGTTTCCAGGCTTCATTGACAAGCTCAGGCACTATACCAATATATTTTATGGTCTCGCACCTACTTAGATACATAAGTGGACAAAATGCATGTGTCTTTGGTACACGTAAGTCAACGCTCGTAATGTACAACCAAACGAATGAAAGTTGACTGGTAACCTAAAGAAACCAAGGTGAACATGCACTAATTCACCAGCAGGCAGCTTCACGCTCAGGTACGAAACGGCATGCTGTGTCAAGGATCTTAGACGAACAAGGGTGGTGACTGTCGTGTGAAGCGCCTCGGGGTAATGTATGCAGCTGTACGACAATACATGCTTTCCAGTTTTTGCTCATTCCACATCAACCGATCAATCGCGAATATATCATTATTGAAAGAATTTGAAAGTTACAATTGCCCCGACTGGTAATGAAATCACCTCCGACGCTTGTTGAATGGGTGCCGCGGTGCTACGGTTTACCTGCCGACAGGGAGTCAAGTACTCCTTAAAAATTGGAGGGTGGCCGGGCCCCCCTCCATCGCCCCCCCTTACTTTAAGTACTGCTGAAGACTGCTGTACATAAGACTAGAACATGTAGAAACAGCTTAGTGAGATATTATAGTAACCATAGTTAGGGAAGACTGTTAGGGGTTAAATTGGAAGTTAGTGGTGGGGCCCGATTGTTTTACGGCCATAAAATACTGCGCACCCTTTCTATTCTAAAAGCATACCTATATAAAAGAAAGAAGCTTCGAAGGCGATTGAACGTAAAATGGAGGTCGCTGAAAGACAATGTCTTCATGGGCGAGTTGGGGTTCAGATTGGGGTGTATGAACCGTGTAATTTATTGTGAGAGCCGCACTGGAGTGACACCATTCGATCGGCATCAACTAGTGGCTGAATCGCCTTCCGACTTCTTTTAGTACATGCATAGCGACACCTGTCACCCTCTGCAAGTTTATTCTTCCACTCTTCAAAGTGCACTGCGCTCTGAAATTTCTTCGGGCATGGCATGGCAATGCGATGGCCAGTATAGCGAACGTGCGAACGCTGGTCTCTTTCCATGCCGCTCTCCCGATGTACTGAAATTTTCCTGATGCGAAGGCGATGTTGATTTGTTGAATGATGGTGGGCAGATTGTTCTAGAGAAACTGGCCACCCTGTATACGCAATGCCTCATGACTTCGAGCGTACCGGAATCTTGGAAAAACGCTAACATAATCCTAATCCATAAGAAAGGGGACTGCAAAGACTTGAAAAATTATAGACCGATCAGCTTACTGTCCGTTGCCTTCAAAGTATTTACTAAGGTAATTGCAAATAGAATCAGGAGCACCTTACACTTCCGTCAACCAAAGGACCAGGCAGGATTCCGTAAAGGCTACTCAACAATAGACCATATTCACACCATCAATCAGGTGATAGAAAAATGTGCGGAATATAACCAACCTTTATATATAGCTTTCATTGATTACGAGAAAGGGTTTGATTCAGTCGCAACCTCAGCCGTCATGGAGGTATTGTGGAATCAGGGTGTAGACGAGCCGTATGTAAAAATACTGAGAGATATCTATAGCGGCTCCACAGCCACCGTGGTCCTCCATAAAGAAAGCAACAAAATCCCAATAAAGAAAGGCGTCAGGCAGGGAGATACGATCTCTCCAATGCTATTCACAACGTGTTTACAGGAGGCATTCAGAGACCTGGATTGGGGAGAATTGGGGATAAGAGTTAATGTAGAATACCTTAGTAACTTGCGATTAGCTAATGATATTGCCTGGCTTAGTAACTCAGGGGACCAACTGCAATGCATGCTCACTGACCTGGAAAGGCAAAGCCGAAGGGTGGGTCTAAAAATTAATCTGCAGAAAACTAAAGTAATGTTTAGCAGTCTCGGAAGAGAACAGCAGTTTACGATAGGTAGTGAGGCACTGGAAGTGGTAAGGGAATACATCTACTTAGGACAGGCAGTGACTGCGGATCCGGATCATGAGACTGAAGTAATCAGAAGAATAAGAATGGGCTGGGGACTGGGGTGCGTTTGGCAGGCATTCTCAGATGATGAACAGCAGGTTGCCATTATCCCTCAAGAGAAAAGTTTATAACAGCTGTGTCTTACCAGTGCCCACGTACGGGGCAGAAACCTGGAGGCTTACGAAAAGGGTTCTACTTAAATTGAGGACGACGCAACGAGCTATGGAAAGAAGAATGATAGGTGGAACGTTAAGGGATAAGAAAAGAGCAGATTGGGTGAGGGAACAAACGCGAGTTAATGATATCTTAGCTGAAATCAAGAAAAAGAAATGGACATGGGTAGGACACGCAATGAGGTGGGAAGATAACCGATGGTCATTGAGAGTTACGGAATGGATTCCAAGAGAAGGGAAGAGTAGCAGAGGGCGGCAGAAAGATAGGTGGGCGGATGAGATTAAGAAGTTTGCAGGGACAACATGGGCACAATTAGTACATGACCGGGGTAGTTGGAGAAGTATGGGAGAGGCCTTTGCCCTGCAGTGGGCGTAACCAGGCTGATGATGATGATGATGATGCTGATGCTGATGATGATGATGATGATGATGATGATGACGATGATGATGATGATGATGATGATGATGATGATGATGATGATGATGAAGGCGATGTGATGCACCACGTGCTGAAGGCAGTGGCAGAACCAAAGGGATGCGGGGGCGGCGAGGGGGAGTGAGGAGGAATGGTAGGGCCGGGTACCCCAAAACTGATGTCAGCAGTCCCCCCCCCCCACTCAGTCCGTGCCTTCCGCGTCCTTCGTCAGCTTGCTTGCTCGAGAGAGAGAGAGAGAGAGAAAGGAGGAAGGAAAGGCAGGGAGGCTAACCAGACGGGGTCCAATTTGCTACTCTATACGTGGGGAGGGGCAGTGAAAGAGAGAGAGAGAAAACATGAGTCTATAGACCGTTTTTTCGTAGGCGCCGCCATATTGTGAGCGCAGTGGCGCCGCCTATGAGCAGCGCCATACTGGCTTGGGTGAAAGCGGTGCTTTGCATGGCAGGTATACGCTCGGCGGTAGGTTTTGGCGTTTGTTTTCGCGGTCGTGTGGTCTGTTTAGTATGACGTGCGTCTTCTACGTGGTAAACGGTTCTGTGAGACGTGCTGAAGTGGTTTAATGCGTCGTGGCCGGTATTTCTGCCGGCGTTGAGGTGGACGGAACACGGAGCGCGATGTGTGCGCGCATATTTGAGCCTGCAATCAGCCTCTGAGGTCAATTGTCTAGCTATTTAAGAATGTTCCAGTCACTAATGCGACCTTATTGCAGTATTATCCTCTATTTCTAAGCTGCGGTTTAGGAGCCATGAAACATACGCGACGATCGTAACAGCGTGGGTACCGTTCTGCTACGATAGGAGCTCTGCTGTTATACTTTGACAAGCGCTCAAACTGTTCGCTGCAGGTTACATTGCGTGACTACTTGGTTGGATGGATGATATTTCCACCCATGAATAAAATAGTTTTGGCTAGTAATAGCAGCATACCTTACAGTCTGAATTAAGCTTGTCCAGCAAAGCGACCGTTTACGAGCTGCGCGAGCGTCCTAAGGAGTAGTAGGTGCTGGATTACAGATATCTTTGTTCTATATAGCACATGGTCCAAGCATACGGCATCAGCGGTTATATATTTATAAACATTGTGCGGCGCTATCCCGTTTTCTCTTGCTTTTTAGAGAAAGAGGATGATAACCGAATTTATTTTTCGGTTGTGTTCGTTCAGTTCTCTACGACGCACTCACACGTATTACGGAAATTTTGCGCTCAAAAATAGACATCGCATTCTTTTTATACGAATCCTCTCATATATTATGGCTGTATACAGGCCAAAAAGGCAATGCCGAAGCACACAGCTTATATATGTATCGTGCTGGCTCACCAACCGCAGTGATCGCTGTGTTGAGCGGCGCCATGGGCCTCATGCAGCAAGGCTAGCGTAGACATATGGTAATTTCAAGCACACTAGACTTGAAATGCGCGAGAACGATGCCAGTGTATCACAAATATTTGATAGCGCCTGCCGCTCAAATGTTTCGTGGTTGCCTTAGGTTGGCCGTGCAAGAGCATGCGCTCTTATGTTTTATGTTTTACTCCCTACGCCAATCGATCAGACAGTGAGCTGATTTACCATTTAATACTGGTAATACAGAGACGCCGGTTTCCTTTGTTGAATTAAAATCGATATAAGCAAAATAGTAAACAACACATACACGCACCGCGATTGATAGTGCGCGTCACATTTTTGCGCCCCCAAGACATATTTCCGCCTACAGTAGTCACCGATGCACCGAAAGGCTTCCCTGACGACCTTATATGAACTAACATGGCGTAAATTTCACAAAGTAAGATCTAAAACATCTCGAAATCGTTCCGCAGCACGCGACAGCAATACTTTCAGGCAGCGCCGCGCCGGATCGCCCAAGCCAGAGAGGAGGAAAGGCTCTCCACGCGCCCTATCCTCCTCGCCCGATGAAACGGTCTATACACCGCCCTGTCAATATTCTTCGGGCCTCTCCTGACCCTCCTTTCCACACGCGCTACGTCCCACCATGTGTCGGTTGCTGGACCGGCAGCAAAAGACAGCACAAACGCCAATGCCGACGCCGTCCCTGTTGCCGCCTTCGCCACGAACGCGCGTGGAGCGCGGGCAGTGAACTTGAGTGCGGCCGGCGTCTCTGCCGACGTATAGTTCAGTTGACTCGCTAGCAGCGTCAGCGAGTCACCGCCACCTCTTCGCCGCGGAACAGTCTTAATGCAATACAAGTTCCTGTTTTTGTAGACCAGAGTTTTATTGTGTTTAGTTGTGTTTACTCGAACACAACCTCTGCAACATCTACAGTATCTTTTCCGCGTAGCCGTTCCTTTTGCGGCGTGCATGCGTGTACTACCGTAGGAATGGGAACTGGAGTTCATCGCTGTATGCCTGCCTTGTTGCGACGAGTGTAACTTCGTGAAATATGGGCGCGTGCTGTGTTCCCGGGTGCCGTGGAAACTATGACAATAGCCCAAAAGCGCCTATTTACTACTTTCCAATAGACGAAGCACTGAAGAAAACGTGGCTGGCGAGCCATTCCACGGAAGAATTTCGCACCTACAGCGCGTTCGAAGGTACGGCACTGAAACTTTGCTTCAGGGAATTTTTTAACGCGACAGCGTTAAGGAGCTCGTGTCGCAGAAAAACCGGTGTCGTCGGCGTCGGCGGCGTTGGTCGTGAGCGATAAATCCCAGCAGGCACTTCATGAATAAAAAAACAACTTGCAAGATGGGCTGGGTGGGAATCGAACCAGGGTCTCCGGAGTGTGAGACGGAGACGTTACCACTGAGCCACGAGTTTTTTTTTTTCTTTATTGCCTCGCTTTTCACAGAGTTTACGAGATCAGAACAGATTAACAAGATAATAGTGCCGAGAACCGTCAGCTGTTTGCTGACTACAAGCCATCAGTATTTCGGCATCTGCAACAACATTTCTAATCTTGGAACCCACTCTGGTACATACGACTGCACCTTCTGCACTTCGACAAAATGGGACACCGATTCGCAAAAATATTCGCGAACCGGTCTAGCGTCAATATCCGCATTGTGTACAGCCGTCCGAGTTCGCCATATACTGTGCAGGCCCCGGAGCATAACCAGATCGAAAGGCACACCATCGTCGTTTTCGACCGTAAGATAACGGATTCTGTGCGGACTTAATGGCAACTCTTTTTTCAAGGTTCTCTGTAAGATGTCCCAGAAGAACACTCCACCCCAGCAATCTAAAAACACATGCTCAATTGTCTCTGGTTTTTCGCATAACAAACAATGAGTACCCCACGGAACAAATAAACCCTTTTCTTCTAACCATGTTTTAACAGGTAAGGTTCCTGTGTGCAGCTTAAAAAAACGGTTTTAACCCCTGGCGCAACTAGCACTTTTATAACGCGTTTCAAAACATCTTTTCCTTTGTCTGCACAGTATAATTCACGATACAATGGCACAGGAAATAACACATCCACAAGGTCCTTGTACAGTTTTTTGCGTGACACATCTGTCAAATATTGCGAAGAAAAACGCACCGATAAGAAGCGGAAAGATGACACCACTTCTTTTAGATATCCACGTACTGGTCCTTGCTGACAAACCGAAGATACAACAAACTCTGGTAGCACTTTACTCAGCCTCAGTTGAATCAGTTCTGAGAAAGGTATGATCTACATCTCTGAGAAAAACAAATCGACTGACGAGTTGTCTCACATACAGATGCACTAGACCAAGCCCACCATCACTCCCTCTTTTAAACAGATTTGTTCGGCTCGTTTTTTCCCATAGAGAGCTCCAGATAAAGACCGCGAACACTCTGTGCATTTTTTGTACATTTAACCTGCTGCAATGCAAAACTTGCATTACATACCATAGCTTGCTTACAAGAAATAGGTTGCACGTCGTGGCCCGTGCGAAAATCGACTTATCCCATCCTTTCCACTTTTGTGCATTTTCACGTAACACCTCTGTTTGTTTTTTCCAATAAGGCTCATTGTCATAGTAGTACTGTAGGGGTACTCCTAGGTATTTTGTCGGTGTTTCTTGCCATTTAATGTTCAAAAACATCCTTGATGCGACGTCCCATTCCCCATGCCAGAACCCAACGCACTTGTCCCAGTTTACTGCACTACCACTTGCTTGACAGAAACTTTTAACAGCATTGACGGTATGCATTATACTTTCATGATCAACACAGAAAACTGCAATGTCATCAGCGTAAGCAAGAAGGCTTACCTCGGCTTGATGTAACTGAAATCCACGTATCGCGTTGTTCCTAATTACGCTTAGACAAAAGGGCTCAATATATATGCAAAAAAGAAGCGGTGATAATTGGCACCCTTGTCTGACCGAGCGCTGTACTGGTATGTATTCACCTACTGATTTGTTTATTATCAATCTCGTCGTACATCCGGCGTAAGCCATCCGCACACCCTCGCTGATCACATTGCCTACATTCACATATTCAAGCATACAAAGAAGCAGATCGTGCGGCACGCGGTCGAATGCCTTCTCAAGGTCAACTTGCAGCATAGCAACACTTAGTTGCATTGCGTCACAGCATTCAAGGATTGATCGTGCTATGTGTATATTTGTCATAATTGTCCTTCCTTTCATTCCGCACGTTTGATGTGGACCGACTAAATCTTTCATTACGGTCTGCAACCTGTTAGCCAATACTTTCATTAATATTTTATAGTCTATATTTGTCAGGCTAATCGGCCTATACGATGTGACGTTACGTAATTTGATTGGGTCTTCAGTTTTTGGTATTAGGACCGTGTGTGCTGACAAAAAGGACGGCGGTAGATGTTTGCTCGCGTAAGCCTCGTTGTATACTTCAGTCAAAACAGGCGCGATAACACCCTTAAACGCCTTGTACAATGCAGCGCTTAAGCCATCCGGTGCCGGTGATTTGCCATTATTTAAATGGTCAATCGCATTCTTAACTTCCTCTACTGTTATGGGCAATTCTACTACTTCCTTAGTTTCATCATCTAATGTTGGCATCAATGACATGGTCTTTTTTAAATTTATCAGCGTCAACTTGGCTACGAGAAAACAATACTTTGTAATATTCCAAAAAACAGCTTGCTATTGTTTCTTCGTTGGTAGACAGTACCCCATTAGGTTCTAGTTCTGTTATTGCATTTTGGGAAGCATATTTCTTTTCGACTCCCAAGGCACGTTTTGTCGGCATTTCTCCTGTGCACCATTTTTCAGCTCTGGCTCGAATCAATGCTCCATTGTATCGCTCTTGGTCTATCAGCTCAAGTTTTTGCTTTATGCTTTTTATGTCTTCTAAGAAATAACCGGGTTGTATACTTTCAGCTTCCAATAATTGCTTCAGATTCAATCTAAGACGGGACTCGAGTTCTTTTTTTCGCGTGACTTAAAACACTGGCCCTTTCAAGTGCTTTCAATTTAATTGTTTGCTTACAAACTTCCCATTTATGTCCCCAACTATCTAAGTTATAAGTTGTTGTTTTATCTATAGCCTTGAGAAACTGCTCACAAAACTCGTCGTCTTTCAGCAAGTTTGCATTAAATTTCCAAAGATCCCAGGAAAATTCTTTGCTATTTGTTTTTTCCTTTCCAACACGGAAAGAAACCAAACAATGATCACTAAATGCAACAGGTGCGACTCGATAATCTCGACACGACTGAATTAGTTCAGCCGACACGTACACTCTATCAAGTCTAGCATGGCTCGCACCCTGAAAGTGGGTAAAGAGGACCGCTTTTCCACCGCAAAGACATTCACCCACGTCTTCTAGATTAAATTCTGCAATCAAGTCTTTCAAAACAGCTGTACTTGCATCATTGTGTTTCCCACTGGTTTTGTCACGTTCCGTACAGACACAATTGAAATCTCCCGCTAGGATTAGTCTACGCTCGCATTTCAAGTACGTCTCCATTTCTTCAAAAAAAAGCTTTCGCTCTTGAGCCTGAGTTGGTGCATAAAGACAAATTACTCGCCAATTTTCTGTTGACAGGGAAAAGTCAGATACAATGAAACGGCCTGACTCACAGGTAGTCACCGACTGCACTACAGCACCAAGACTGCCGAATTAACAAAATGCACCCCGAAGACCTCCCCACCGCATGGGCAACACACACGTTATAGCGTCTCGTGAAAGGACGCACCATACGCTCTGTTTGATCCTCCCTCTCTACTTTGGTCTCCTGAAGGGCTACAATATCAAAATCGTGCTCCGTTACGAGGCGGTAAAGTTGGTTTTGCCGCCTCTTGGCACTAAGCCCTCGGACGTTAAGTGTTGCAATATTTATCGACCTCTCTAAGGACTCCATATTGGCGAGTGACACCAGACCGAGCCTACGGCGCTCCCCTCACAGACCTTGCCTTGTAGCAACACACAGTCCAATCGACGCTCAGGGCGTCGACTTGCCGCCGCTGCGTGTAAGCGACGCCGACCGCTGATGGCTGGTGGCCACCCGAGGCTTTTTGGTTCCAGGCTCGGTCCCACGCCTCTCCGTTGCTCGTAGCCGGGTGTCTTGAGAAGCCGTGCTTGCTTTGCTGAGTCGACGCTTCGTAGGTGTTCTCTCGGCGTCCATTGCAGCCTCATCCGTCGAATCACTGTCTTCGAGCGTCGCAACGACCTCGCTTACTGCGGTCTTGAGTTCAGCTGTTTTCTCACCACTGCCGGACGCACTTAGTGGCAGCTGCTTTCCTAAAGAGTGGGTTTCTGAAGGGCGCTCTGCCGAACCTTCTTCGTACTTTCCTGTCGAAGCATCTTCCAGAGTGGCGTCTGCTGCCCGAGCGTCTGTAGCCTTGTTCTCTTGCGAACCTGCTGAGATGGTGGACGCCGCCACTGCGGCCGCGTCGCTGATAGACGCCACCATCCCAGCCACGCTCTCCGCTTCCTCTTCGTCCATGAGCATCTCGCTCCGGTCTGCTTCAACGCCTACGCTTGCAACTCCGGCGTACGAGCGAGTACAATTAGCCTGCTCATGCCCGAACGCTCGGCAGGCAGCACACCTGGGCACTCGGCATTCATGTCGTATGTGTCCAGTGTTGTGACAACGAAGGCATAACGGGGCACGTCCAGGCACAACCACTAGCGCAGTGCCGCTGCCAAGACGCATCTGATGTGGGATGCGGTCTGGTGTGACACCATCGCGCAGCAGAAGACCCACTAGACGAGTCGTTGACTCGGTGCCCTCAAAGTCCTCGGCCTTCCACCGATCACTGATGACTTCCTTTATCTCGCCATACTCTCGGAAGGCTCGTCGAATGGTCTCAGAGGTGACGTCGAACGCGACCCAATGTAGCTTAATCCTGAGTTCTTGCCTCGCTGGATCAATGAAGAGGCATGGCCGGTTCTTCACCAGTAGTGGTCCGGCGTCTAGCAGCGTCTGCTTTGCCTCATCTGTCTTCATGTTCAGCAGCCACACGTGCGACATTTGGTAGGCACCAATTCCACCTACTTGCTGAATTACTCCAGCATCCTTCAAGGGCTTCCGGAAGTCGTCGATTCTATAAGGCCGTCCAGTGACGTCGCAGTGCAATACAACTGCGCGCCTTTGTCCTTCACCTGTTGGTAACGGAGGCAAGATGACACGGTAATCCTTGGGCAACGCAAAACACGGGGTACCACGGCCAACGTCGGCCGCTTTCGCAGCTCTCGAGCCCTCCATTCTGCGTCCGTACTGCACGGCGTCCAGAAGCAAAATGACCACTGAGCCACGAGTTCGATGCTTCAAAACGGTACAAAAGCGCCTCTAGTGAACGCGGTGTTGCCTTAGAAACGAGCTGTTTCTAAGGCTCAGGCGTGCGTCGCTTGCTCAGGCGCACATTTCGTTGTCGCGCCGAACGCCGCGTTGCTCGACGCTCACCGCGTCCGATGCGGGGCGCGTAGTCGCTGCGCCGTAGCGCGTCTTACACCCCTTGGCGGGTCGACGGGAACGCTGTCGCGAACGCTGAAGGCGAAGCTTAAGCCTCCTCCAATTTTTTAATGGTGAGCTGTTGCTATAGTTAGGGACTGTGACTACAAGAATGGAAAGTACCCTTCGTAGGCAGTGAGAGCATGTTAAGTAATGTACGGATTGGTCAGCATGCATTTTTTTCCGCGGATGAGCATCAGACTGTGCGTACATTTGTACACGAATAAGAATATCTTTTCGGGTGCTCGAACGAACGTCATTCTCACATTTTCGCTCGTATAACTTGGTTATCGTCCGTAGTATAAATTACGCTTCTTTTCTTCTCCGCGTTACAATGTTTGCCTGTTTGCGCTACAAATGCGGGAAACGCCCGCACGCTTAAGATGCTTTTTACTTCGTGTTTTAGGCAATAGACAGTTCTGACGAATTGCCTCGCGTCATTTCATTTTCTCACGCAGGTCTGTGAACTGCACTTGTATGCAGATGACTTCGTGTTGGCATTGATTCATCAAGATGAACAGACAGGAAGAACAATAAGAATAAGAGTGGGCATGGGAGCAGCGATACGATGTTGTTCACCAACGTTTTTCGTTTTTCATCCTTCAGTGTCCGGTCTTCTTCACTGGCAGCGTCGCTTCAGATCCAGTTCTGTGCTACGACGGAATCCCACCGGCGCTTTTCGACGGGAGTGCGCCGGCGTCAAGGGACAAATGCTCCGGTGGCCCATCGAATGCTTTCATGACGCAGCTGGTGACCGCTTCGCAAGAGTTTTACCCCGGATCGGCATCGACGTCAACCATCGCAGAAGATATAGATGGGCTGCACCGTCGCCACCCCTTCAGTGGGCATGGGAGCAGCGATACTATGTTGTTCACCAACGTCTTTCGTTTTTTCATCCTTCAGGTTAGCCTAGTCTCATCCAAGCGTTCAAATGATATATTCCTCGTTATGCTCCCTTGCCCACAAGTGCTGTTAGAAAATGTATGTCAGTGTTATTGTGTGCTCAAATTGCTTTTGTGCGGAGATGTTGAATTAAACCCTGGCGCTGGCCATAGTACTCGTACCAGCCCTCAAAACCCGACGCCCGAATCTGACAGTGGCGCCATACGCGCCCTTCTAGAGGATCTAAGAACCCGCTCAACAAACATTGAACAAGGGCAGGTCGAAATATTGAACTCGGTTAAGTCTATTACATGCAATCAAAAGGAACTAGACGTGAAGGTTACTGATATTTCAAAGCGGCTTATAAATTTTGAGGCCAAACTTGCGGGATTTCAATCCGTCCGTCAGGACCTTAATGCTCTCAAGTCAACTGCTGAACGACTAGCCAAAGAAAATTATTCATTAAGGGCCCGAATGAAGGACCTGGAAGATATATCCCGTAGAGATAACCTCTTATTTTTCGGTATATCTGAAGGCACAGAAAGCACCGAAACATGGTTGCAATCAGAGGAAAGAATTGTGAATATAATACAGCAAAAAATGTAAATTACCCTTTCTAGTACCGATATCGCCCAGGCCCACCGAATCGGCATTGCAGAGTCTACGAAACCGCGGCCAATAATGGTGAAATTTTCCAACTACAAAACAGAGGAAATGCTATTAAATGCTCACTCTAAACTCAAAGATTCAGTTGTTTCAATGTCTGAAGATCTTAGTCCATCTACAAGACATGCTAGAAAAAAACTGGTGGAATTTGCGGAGGCAACGGCGCCTAACACGCGCTTCAAACTGAGGCACGTAAGGTTATTCTTAAACAAGAAATGCTATACCTATTGCGCTGAAAGTGATAGCGTTTGTGAACAAACTAGCGTGTATGCTACTACTTCACGTGTTGATCCCAGTGCCGCAGGTGGTTCTGATGATTCGAGATAGCTGGCTGGGCGCCTCCGTCCGCGTGCGCAGCCGATCCCTGGAATTTCATTGCTGTTCACAAATACACGCAGTGTTGTTCGCAATCGCGGTGACCTTTCCTGTGCCGCCGATGCCACATCGGCCGACATTGTTGTCCTAACGGAAACATGGCTGAATGATTCTGTTAGAAGCACGGAAATCCTCGCTACCCAAAAGCGGTACTCCATATTTCGCTGTGATCGCGCAGTCGCAGGTGGTGGCGGTGTTCTGGTCGCTGTCTCTGATCATCTCGATAGCCTTCGCATTGATATTCCTACGACGCTAGCGTTTTTATGTGTGCAGATCACGACTGAATATCAAAAACTTCTATTATCTGCATGCTACCGTTCGCCCTCTACTGGGATTGGCTTTTGCAGCGACCTTCATGACGCGCTGAGCGCTGTGTGTGCCAAATTTCCGAATATTCCTGTTTTTTTTAATTGGTGATCTTAATTTACCTAACATTAAATGGTCTAGCACTTCGTATACCACTATCAACTCTTCAACAGAATCGTCTAATTTTGTAAATGTTTGTTCCGACTTTTGTTTAACTCAAGTAATAACGCAGCCCACGAGGGTCACATCTTCAACATCCAATGTATTAGACTTGTTGCTAACAACGGCCCCTGATTCTGTTTCCAATATTACCTATTTATCAGGTATAAGCGATCATTCTTTATTACATGTCATGTTGAACTTCCCTGCTCGAACGTCGCATAACAATATAAAAGTAATATATGGTTATGCTAAAGGAAATTACACTGCAATCAATAAAACACTTGAAAACTTCCTTGACGAATTTCTGGCTAACTTCAACGAAAGATCCGTAAATAACAATTGGCAACTTTTCAGAAATAATCTTTGAATTGGTCGACTTGTATATTCCTTGAAAAAAGCTTTTAACTAACTGCCACTATCCATGGTACAACCGCTCAATCAAACGTCTGGCAAACAAACAAAGGAGGCTTTTCCGCAAAACTAAGCCTTCTGGAAAGCGTGAGCACTGAAAAAAACTGTTACCAGCTACAAGAAGTCTTTGAAGGAATCGAAGCACTACTACTTCAATGTGACGTTGCCAACGTTTTTAACAAGCAACCCAAAAAAATGTTGGAGTAGTGTCAATAAACGAGAGCAGTCACATATATCTCTTGTTGACCCTCAGTCAAACCCTATTTCAAGCACTGATGTCGCTGAGATCCTTAACGAGACCTTTAGTGCAGCTTTTTCAAGTACCAACTGACATTACTAATGTTAGAGACTATGCATGTAGCATAGGCTTTCCAATGGACCCTGTCAGGTTTAGTTATGACGGAATTATCAACATAATTAACAATTTGAAAATCTCCTCTTCTTGCGGGCCTGATAACATTAACACCAAAGTCCTGAAAAATACTAAAGTGTACTCCGCAATTTTTTTACTGAAGATATGTGAGCAATCGCTTGAAACAGGAGAAATACCGCACGAATGGAAACTGGCTAAAGTGATTCCACTCCATAAATCTGGCGACAGGCATTCACCCTTCAATTATCGTCCCATATCATTAACTTCCATTTCATGTAAAATCATGGAGCATATAATATTTTCTCAATTATCTGGTTTCCTTGAATCATTTTTGTTTTTCACGCCTACACAACATGGTTTCAAGAAGCAGTTTTTCTGTGAAACACAGTTATTATCTTTCAGCAACGAGATTTATTCCATTCTTGATGAAGGTTTAGAGGTCGACCTCATCTTCTTAGATTTTTGCAGGGCTTTCGATAAAGTGTCCCATAGTCTGCTGTTGTATAAGCTTGCTCATCTTCATATCGACCCGAATGTTCTAGCATGGATTCGTTGTTTTTTATCTAATCGCTCGCACTTTGTCCACGTTAATGATCTTCAATCATCTTCAATGCCGGTTAGGTCTGGGGTACCACAAGGATCGGTACTCGGACCCTTGTTATTCCTTGTGTACATTAATGATCTGCCTAACAATATACAATCTTCTATCAAACTCTTTGCAGATGATTGCATACTATACCGTGAAATTAAAAGCACTAATGATGTCCACTTATTGCAAGCAGATCTTAACTGCGTTACTGAGTGGTGTACTAAATGGAAAATGGTTTTAAACACATCAAAATGCAAATCCATGCGCTTTTCACGTCAAGGCTTCTCGCCACCAGCCTCTTACAGCATCAACAATGCTTCGTTAGCCCCGGTTACCTCGTATAAATACCTCGGTGTACATCTGACATCAAATTTATCCTGGAATCAGCATATCCCCTACATTACTGGAAACGCGAACTGCATGCTCGGTTACATAAAAAGAAACTTTTCTAATGCGCCCATTTCAGTCAAACTCCTTCTTTATAAAACACTGGTACGTTCAAAGCTTGAATACGCAGCGTCGATATGGGACCCTCAAGCTAAGTCACTTATATCTGTGTTGGAAACTGTTCAGAACCTTGCCGCTCGTTTTATCCTCCACAACTATGACCGCACATCAAGTGTCACACTAATGAAAAACACTTTGTCACTACCATTACTTTCATTGCGCAGGAAAATTTCACGACTCTGTCTTTTTTTAATATCTACAATCTGAATCCTGTTTTGAAAAACGCTTTGCTCCTTCCACCCACCTATGTTTCATCGTGCATTGACCATCCACGCAGTGGGCGTTCCACCTTGTCACACTACCGCTTGCTTAACTTCTTTCATTCCAACTACGTCATCCGAGTGGAATCACTTGCCAGCAGATGCGGCACTCGCCGACGATCTCGAGCATTTTAAGAATAAGTTAAGTGTCTGCATTTCTTCTTCATGACATGTGTGCCTTTCGTTTCGTGGTCCCTCACGAACTCTGTGTTGCTCATTTATAGTTTACTTTGTTAGTTCTTGTTTTCTTTTCTGGTTTTTTAGCTTTCCATGGATGTGCACAATTGCTGAAATCTGTAAATCTGTGAAATCTGTAAAACTCAGTGCAGTGAGCTATGTAATGCTATGTATGCAATGCTATGCTATAATGCAATGATATGTAATGCTGTGACCCATGAATGCATTTACATTTCTTGTTATCTGTGTTATTGTATGTCTTGTTCCACTCCCCTCAATAATGCCCGCAGGGCCATGAGGGTATTTGAAATAAATAAAATAAATAAATAAACAATACAGGTGAAGCGTGATATACTGCACTGGAAGAAGGATGTTGTGCCTTCTCTGTTCCCAAACTGTTCAAAATAGTTTTCCTCAACGCCAGCACGCAGTGAATCGCCAGAGACCAAAAGAGCAAGAAGGGAAAACGCTGCTCTACGGGAGGCCATGAGAAAATCTTTTGAATCTAAGGAACTTGAACAGAAAAGAAACAAAGTTTCATCATACGAGGAACTGAAAGCTAAGCTGTCTGCAATTTGCAACAAAACATTTTGGAGTGTTTCTGTTGATGAACAGTGCGTTAGGTTTCTTCTCATTGAGAGGGCTCCTTCACCTAATGATATATGCGCCTTGATAGTTCTCCCAAATCTATCGCTTTCCGTTTTCTGAACGGAGTGAAGCTTCAATCGCTTCCTTGGGGCAGCACTGTGCCAGTTCAAGTATGTGACACGTCCACTCAGTCCTTGCTGCTAGAGGAGATCGAGAAACACTTCCATGATATACCTGGAGGGACGAAATAGTCGAAGGCAACTAAGCTATTGCACTTAGTTCACTTCTTGCGGATGTCATCGAGGACAGTGATACGCCGAAAGAAAACTCTGCTTTGTTGAAATTTCTGGGCGAGCAGATAAACCTTTTTCTTGCGAAACAGCGTGTGTATAGTCCAAAACTATTGGTACTCGCAAGTATTATGAATTCACTTTCTCCTCACACCTATCACTTCACAAGAGTTGCGTCAAGAATGATTTTGCCCCATCCTTCCACACTGCGACGTGTTTGCTCAAATTGCAATGCTGACCTTCCTCTAGAGCAAAACCAAACGCGCTACCTTTTCTACATCCTAGAATGAGTGAAGTCAATGCAAGACCACGAAAAGACCATCACGCTGATTAATGGTGAGATCCACAGCAAACGATACTTCGACTACAAAGGGGGCACAATAGTAGAATCATCAGTTCATTCCACGGAACCCGTCACAACAGCTCATATGTTCCTGGTACAGTCGCTCCTTTCCGCAAATAAGGACGTCATTCACATAGGGCCTGTTAGCAAAATGAGCGCAGAAATTTTGCACGAGCATGCCAAAAACATAATCCTAAGTGACCGGCGCCGGCCCGGCGGATGCGTCACCTACTCGTCTCAACGTGCCCGAGCGGCGCCGTCACGTGCGCCCCGTCCAGAGCCGTTCCTGCTTGCCCTCAACTCCGAGAGTATAAAAGCAGCTGCCCCCGGACGCCAAGAGAGGCTCCGATTTCTTCCGTTGAGTAACGTGCTCTCCCGTCTCTCCACTTCGGTCGATCTGACCGGCCGCTCTTTTGCGATGCTAGAATAAACAAGTTGTTCTGTTAGCAGTCGACTCATCCTTTGCCAGCACCTTCGAATGCTTCCAGTTGTGCCCCAGGCCGCCAGGCCAACGCTGCCCTTGGGGCTTGCGACCCAGATGCAACAGCGCCCACTCAGATAAGGATGCCGTTGTTTACGTTGCAGAGTGCTCTGCTCATGCTGCGTTAGAGAAGCTTTCAAGTTCAATTTGCGTCAGCACCCTGGTTATTGAAAACCGTGAGATTGAAGCGGAAAACACTCCGATGATAGCTAACCTATTAGGAGGAGGGCTGAAATTTCCGCAGCCGTGCACAGTGTTCGCATATGGTACTGATGACTAAATTAGTTGCGGAGAAGTTGTCTTTCGGAGCCAACGCGAAAGATTTTCTCTCTCTTGTAGTAATCAGCGTGGTTTTCTGAGTCCGCAGACGATTTCTCTCCTGGAAGAATCATACGTTGAGACATGTGAGAATGGTCATACTGCACAAACTCTCTTTCGCTTGGTAGTTCGCGTTCCAACCGATGTAGTTTTAAGCAACTTTTGCAAACGTAAATGATACCATACAAGACAACGCGCAGCAGAAGGTGGCAGCCCGGAAAGCAGCAACACTGAAGAAAAAGTGCACGCAATAAAAGTGCATGCAAGCTTCTTCTAACACAATAACAATGATTTTGCGAACACTTCACTGCTGGCGTCTCATGGTTTCTTATTGCAGCGACTAGACTAGCTATGCAGTACTGCACTTGTGCACACAAAGGCTTCTTATATGGCTTGCCGTAATAGTATTTTGCACCCATTAACATATATGGTAGAACTCTGACAGACCAACATTACTGTGAGTACATGCCATTATATCTGAATGTAAAAGTGTTAACAGCGAAGCACACGACTTTTTACAAACTTCCAGAATGTGCAATACATGCAGTATCGTCGCAGTGCATGCGAAAATGTTTAATAAGGGAAGAAACTTGACTAGGAGCTCAAAGCGGGAATATTCTTCAGTATAAGGTGTCCTGTAATACCTAGAGAAAACACTTATAGATAAAGCAAATAAAATAACAGTGTAAGGCATGCACAAACTACTCCATTTCATTTGTGCGGCAACCACGAAAGAAAAATGAACAAATCACTGTATAAGACAGTTTGGAACTTCTTGGCAGTTAAGTGCGGCAGTACCGTAACTGCAGTGCAAGCAGGCACAACGCTTTGAAATCGCGGAGCGCAGCGCCGGCACGTTCACTTGGCGTGACATCATGCGACCGGTGGAGAGGCCTTGAAAAATAGAGAGGGTGTTGGTCTATACACCACCCTGTCAATCGCACTTTCACATGTACTAAGTTAGGTGCAGGATGCCTACAGTCGGGCGCTCAAGTCTGTTGCCTTCAGGTAGTGAAGAAGCACTCGAATGGCTTTCTGGGCTAATGAACTGTGAGGCCAGGCTCCAAAATCTTTGTTTCTGTGAATGGTATATCATCCAGTCTATTCAAGGTACAGTGGAGAGCCTGACGTTAGTTATCAAAGCGAGAACAATGGCACTTAGTCATCTTGCATTTAGCGCACATCGGTGAGTCCGCCATTCCAATACGATAGCTGTAGGAGTTAGTGAATGCTACTCCTACCCACAGCCGACACAGCAGTGTGGCGTCACACCGTGAAAAGCTGGCTGGTAATTTCAGTTTCAGTGATGGGTCGAGGCTGCATAAACGACAGAGTTCTGCGGTGTATGCCAGTAACTAATCGCGATGGCATGAATGAGACTTCGAAGCCCTCTTGTAGCGTCTACTCTCGATAAAAGTATAAGGAGTGTCGATGCTCCATGAAGCCTGGGAACGTCGGGCAGCGTCATCGGCGAGGTAATTACCTACGATGCCACAATATCCCGGCTGCCACTGAAACATTATATCATGTCTTCGTTCAGAAGCGCGATGGCAAATTTCGTTGATTTGGGACACCAGCTGTACGTAATTACTACGTCGTAAACCTCGCAAGCTCTGGAGGGCTGCTTTCGAATCACAAAATATTGCCCATTTGCTAGGCGGCTCTTTTTAATGTATTCGACAGCGGCGCGAAGAGCGGCCAGTTCGGAACCTGTAGATGTCGTTACGTGTGAAGTCTTAAACTTGATGACGACCGATTGAGGTGGTCTAACGAATTAATGGCGCGAGCTCCCGCGAGATTCCGCTGCGAGCCCGTTAGCTATCCAAACGCCCTTAAAACTTTGTGCTCGGATGGGGCTGCTTGCGTTATGTGACTCTCGGTGCATGAGCGTTGCCGCAAAACCCAGCCCGAGTTAGCAGTGTTCGCGGTGAAATGTCTTTACGAGCGTGAAAAAGACATTCTAGACAAAATCCAGAATGATTTCCGGCACCGGGGGTTGCTTTGGTCGACGGTGCATCGACAGCGCGAAAAAAAAATTTCGGGGGGGGGGGGGGCTGAAGCCCCATAACTCCCCCCCCCCCTGGTTACGCCCCTGCTCCTGCTGTATGGCACCATACTTATATTATCACTAATAAAAGAATAATGTGTAGGAGAAGTAATTATGCAGCTATTTCTTACATGAGATATCAGGATCCCTAGAGGACACTGTGCACTTTACCCAGATTATGATTTTCAGGGCAACAGAGGATTGATCGCCGTCATCATCCCATTTACAGCATTAAAAACAATTTTTTTCTTTATATGCACACACCTGTCCATTTGACACAAGATAAAGGCTTATTGCAAAACTGTGAGACACTAATTATGCACGCTATGAGATCCTGCCGCAATAAATCATCTAGAAAAGTTGACGAAAATTCTAGACAGCATCGAAGAGAAGAAAAATTGAGACCTGGAAACTATGGGCAGGCTGGTGTGTACTTTTTTGCTCTCATTTATTACTACGAGGATACTCTACGTTCATATGTGATATCTTTGTGATAAGAAAAGAAAGATGTTAGACAAGGATGTCAGCTGCTATGGGATGTGCTTAATTAGAAAGTATAGGCAGCATTAGTACCTGTGTGGGCAAACCAGCATGTTCCCTGAACAGTGAAGCTATTTTAGCTTATAAAAGCTGCCTTGAGGCTACTTCTTTTGCTTCAATTGTTGGCAAAAGGTACCTTGCTCTCTTAAAACAATTTTCACAGGAAAGTGCCGCAAACTTATAAGATGCACATAATATCTAAGGCAACATGTAAGGCTTTATTTCGATAGCTAGTAAAGCCTTAACCATCACTAACACGTATGCTGTGTAGTGATATGGCCCCGCCACGCTTACACATTTAGACATCTTTTGCAGCAAAGCATGCAGGAATGCATGCTTTTTCTTTCTTTCTTTGAAAGTTTTGGTCACAAACCTGTCTCACGTACTGATGTTTAAATTGTGTCAGTGCCCATCGTCTCCATGCTGGGTGATCCCACGAGAGATCAACACGGGTCAAAAAATTTATATTTTAGATTCCATTGAACATTTTATACATAATTTATGTGCATATCCCTCGGTAGCATGAAAGTGAACATGGCTACTTTGCCAAATGAATATTTTAGGAAGGAAAAAATAGCGAAATTTTTCCTTGTGGAGGCACCTATTTCATGCACAAGGCATTCTCGCAAATTTGCAACAATGTGAAATACAATATATTACAGCTACAAAGAACATATTTTTGTCTGTAAAACATAGACGTAAAGAAGGGTCAGCTAGCCGTGCAAAACGGAAGTGTTTTAGCATAACTGCTTAATTTGCTACAATTTTCGTAAATTGCTAATCTAATAATTTTTATCAATTAAACCACTGTGCGGAGCCTTTCGAAATTTGGTGGACTGTGAGACCTTAACCTATTCAACAACCGTGCGCAATATTGTTGCTGCATCACAAGTTATCATTTTTACAATTCACCATGAAAATGAACGCGATATAAAAAACAAAACAGAGAAAAGAACATTGTAAATTTTTCTCAAAATATCATAAACAGCTGTTCATAAGTACTTGAAGAAGAATATGAAAAACATGTTTGCATTATTTTGTTTGCAATAACAATATAGGTAGTAGAAATGAGAGCTTCGCCAGAATGCAGCAAGGTGCTAAGAAAAAGGGACATAACGGTAAAAAGAACGTGCATAAGGCTCTGACTTTCCTAAACTTGACCATGATGGCGACAGAAAGGCAGTTTCGGCCTTATGGTTAATACATATATATAAAAGTGTGTTTAGTACAATACTCATTCGCTTTAATGGGAATAAAGAAGCATCAACATAACCTTTACATAGCTCTTTTATTTAACAGCATGTGTGTGCAGCTTACAGCGTAGATAATTTGTTCCTTCTGTTAACGAAGGTTTGTATTTCTTCACATGCTACAGAATTAACGGTTAACTCTCTGTGAATGTGCACAGGTAACATAATGTACGGTAGGTGAATGCCTCTAAAAATGTCGCACTGGTCATTATATAACCTAAGACGTGGTGGTGGGATGATGGTGCTGGTTAGGTCAGCGTTAGCTGGCACATAGTTCCAGTTGCCGGCTGCCTAAAACTGCCGAAACTACCTTTCTGTAGCAATCATGGTCAAGTTTAGGCAAGTCGGAGCCTTATGCATATTCTTTTTACCCTGATGTCCCTTTTTTGTCTGATTATGTCTGATGTTTAATAGTACAAGGGCCTGGAATGACTAAAGATTGCCATCAATGTTGCATGATACATTCAACAATTAAAAATGGATTGCTATAAATAATAAATATTTGCTGTATACAAGCTTAAAATTACTAGCTGTATAGGAGTGTAAAATATATATAGTGTTAAAATTACAAGCCTATAAGTGATGTTTGTCTTTGCTAAAATGTATGAGGATATGAGATGATAAAGCATTTGAACTGGTGTGGTCATTTACCAAGCACTCCGGGCCTTTCCATAGCCCTTACGCACAATGGTTTAGAAGCTGGCACTCCATGTGCACTGCAGCATTGCAGCTTAACTGGAGGCAATGCTATGATTTAAGACTGAAAATACTGTATATATCCAGCATACCTACATCACTGAAAAAAGTACCTGACAGTTTTGTTATTGAAAAGTAGATTGTTGCCAAGGAAAAGGGCTGTACTGAAAGGTACACAGGTGCACATTATATCGCACTTCCTATCACAGCCTATGCAAGGCTGACAATATTTGTCAAATAAATAAATAAAAATAAAAATATATTGTCTGTAATGGAATACTAAATTGTCGTTATGCTTTTTTATGGATAGACCTGTTTTATAGACATGTTTTATGTCTAGACTACCTGTTCTCCATAAAGACATGGAGAACAGGTGGACTCTCCAAACTTGTTGCATGTTGATGGCTCACTGCTCATCAGAAGGTAAGAATGTGTACATGCCTCCCATTTTTGATCTCCACATTCCAATTTCCAGCCACCTTGCTTGTCTTTCCGCTGGGATCAGGCTGCACTAAGCGTAAAAAGGTAAAAACAAAAAAGCAAAATCTGGTTGCCAAACAAAACATGCGTCTAAGTGTGTATGCTGCTAACTAGACTTGGTATACCTGATCCCATTATCTTGTGACGAGGTGTAACACAAGAGTGCAGAAGGACCACCATCCATTCACTTCGTCTCGACTGTCTTACCACATGGCCAGTCACTGTCACTCATGTGGATGTAACCCTATGCTCAATCACACACTTGTGCTTTCCCATCACTGTAACAAATTAATGAGTGCAATTGCTGAAACATTTTGTGTTTTTCTTGTTGTGTATACTGCTGCTTCAGGATATATATATATATATATATATATATATATATATATATATATATATATATATATATATATATCTTAGTGTTTTCCTTAAACAATTAAATTTCTTGTGAATACAGTGCCAAGTCTTTACTTTCTTCACCTCTGTTTTTTCGTCAGTGTAGCATCGTGCTGCCAAGGCATCGCTATGAATCTGCACCAACTTGCCCCCCTTTCAGTTATTCTGCCCTATGTGTAATTCATTACTGACCTTTATATATTCCATGTATCTTGCAAATAGCTTCTGAACATTTTACGCAAGAAAAGCTTTAGGACCGTGAATGAAACGTGAGCTCCACTTAGGGCCTCTATAAGTGATGGATGCTGCTTCCTCATCTGTGAGCCAGAGATGGATCCTGGGCAGCCTCTACTGGGGGGCCCACTCCAAAATATGCAAAAGAGAAAAGGGGGCCTCATCGCACACTATCAGCGCTAAAATGACAGCATTCTCAGAGGAAGCCTGAGCCCTCAGCACTCGGAATCTGCCGGTGCTGCAAGCTCATTTCATTCTAAGCCACGGCGAGCAGGCACCATATGCAATTAGGCCATGCGCAGATACTCGTGTAACTAGCTTAGTACCACGTTTTTGTGGTTTTTATATGTTTTCATTACTTTCACTGTGCTAAGGCAGTCATTGTGTAGTAAAACAGCTTTATGAATGCTTGTGACTATAATATATTTTATGGTGAAAATAACTGTTAGTGCTTTGCTTGTACGGATGCTTGTTTGCGGGTTAACAGCCTCACATGCATTAAAAGAAGGTCCCAGTGCTGCAAACAATACTCTTGCTTGTGATTTTGAGAAGTCAGTGATGAACTCTGAGCATGCATACTTATATTGCAGTTCTAAGTATTGCAGTTGCCTATATGCGCACCTAGCACATGCTTGGAAGTTTAAGAAATGAGGTGTCGCACTCTTTTCATTGCCACTGCTGAGGTGGCAAATACTTAGCAGGGGTCATTAAATGATTTCCAAGGATCGATCTGTCCAAGATCTGGCAACAATGCTCTTAAAATGCATTGTGAATGGCAGTCTGCATGTTGGCCGTGTAAATAGATCAGAGTATTCGACATGCCATCTACTACACTGTGGCAGCAGTGTTCAGGACCTGAGTGAATGTTACCATGAGGCTAAGTGACGCACTTGACTGGGGATGCTGAGGTTGAGGGAGTAGGGGGGAGGTGGGGGGTCGGGGCTTTGCCAGCCACATACAGACATTTTGGGGGAAGGGGATGTGTCCTTTGTGCCCCCCCCCCCGGTATATGCCACTGACGTTGCTACAGGAGTTGAGCACTTGGCGCACATTTCTTAGTCAACTTTAGGCGATCCCTAAGCACAACTGATGGATTGTCTAAGCGTCACTCCAGGACAAAGTCTTTGAAGAGATATTTCCTGTGTCCATGTAAGGTCACAGGGAAGGAGCAGACTTATCGGGGAAGTAAGGCACATATATACATGTCCCACCAGAGGCAAGATTCCAGTGCGTGGTGAAGAGCATGGAGATCAGATGAAAGGAATACAGTTAGGTGTCACAAAGGAGGCAGGTGATTGAGCCAATTGATCTGCCCCGAGTGGTTGAACCAATTTCATCTGTGCCCTTGTCTCAGTGCACCTCAATACTGAGATGTGAGGAAGTGTAGAGTCTGTGACTTTATTGACAGATTTGTAGCATTCTTAACTGTAACTTGTTTGAGCTGCTTCACTGCAGTAAGTGATTGAGTCTTTTATCGTAAGTGCGAGAGAGTGACTTGCACTATTGTGATGTTGGGTGCTGTGCAGATGGACGAGATGGCATCGTGTGAAGCTTGCAATTCAAGCAGTGAGTTGGGCGTTTCTGCCTTATACGTGACGAAAAAACCAACAGCGGGGTAATATGGGCTCACATAGTTTTGTTGTGCTCAGCATGTCACAGATGCTCATTTCTGGTAAGTCGCGCAAGATTCCACAGCGCCATGTTGTGTCACAAGCTTTCTTTTATATCTGGAAATATGTAGATACAAAGAATCTGATGGGCTCAGTGTATACCAATTGTCATTGATCGTCACCTTGCCCTCCCTAAAGCCGCATTGATTCGGCTTATTTAGCTTTCTAGAGAGCGTAGGAGACGACGATTTATCATTTTCTCGAAGACTTTGCATAGACAGCTACAGTAAGTACCACAGACCTGTTGCTAGTTGCCATGGATGCTAAGCTTGCTTCCTCGAGAAGGGAAATTACAATGGCTTTCTTTTTTATGCAGAACGAAGATGCCTGAAATGACAGATATTTTATAATTTATAATGCAAGTGTTTTAATATCTCGTGTATCTATAATTCGATCAAGTGCCAGGGGCAGACTTACTACAGAAATTTAAGGAGGCTTTAAGCTCAGAATGATAATGGCCATAACGTTCGTTCAGCCATTTCATATAAAACAATCTTAATAATGTGTATCACTATAGGAAACAGGTTCGAAATGTGAAGCTCCCATTCTCCCCAGGTGCATTCTTTGCCTAACCTCATAATGTGTTCCCTTAATTGATAATTGGCCAATGGCAAAGCATGGATTTGCTTCTGTTTTAGCCTTCGAAGCCCAACATGCAAGGCCCACGACTGGGTCATTTTTCATTACGCATATTCTGAATATATTTTCAAGATCTTGGGGACCGGCGCAGTTTACTATTACTCCAAGGATCCGCTCATTTTACTCGACGATACGCACGAGGACGCGGCTAATCCCGGGAACGCAGGAAAAGAAATCTTCTGTTTATAATTGAGCACAATGGTGGCGGCCGCATCGGTTTCTCCGCGATCCGAGTCAGCAATATTTGCGCAGCTATGATGACTTGAGACGCACGGCGCTGCAGCAAATGGGGTGTCAAAACTGATTCACTGGTTGCTTCGATCTCGAAAACGAATCGCGGTGACAGACTTTTGTATGGTAGACAGCTAGCAAAGAACTCGTATGGGCCCGACACTTTGAGGAAACATTCGAGTGACAGTGCGAAGACTGCAGTTTCACGTATCCGTCACACTGTATATAAATCCATATTGCGGCGTTTGGAGACTGCTGTAAACACAGCGTGTGGCGACGTAAACGTGGGCATGTGCTGTACGCTTGCAGCGCTTGTCGTCTGCTGCTCCAGACAGGAAACAGGGGAGAAGCGTGCTGTGCTTGCGGCCCCACCACATTCCCTCGGGCTCTCCGGTGACGCACGAGACGCTCAAAAAATTGCTTTCCATCTCTGCAGGCACCTGATAGATAGTGTAATATTGTTCTGCCTTGTAATATTGAAAGCTGACTAATATTATAGAGAAATGCATGACACTGTAGTTGAAACCATGTTGCGATGATGTCTTTAATCAAAATATGTACATTAATTAGCGCATAAGACAACTTTCTTTCATATCGTTGCAAGTTCGACGCATTGTTTAGTAAGATTTGATATATTTTAATTGTTTTAGTTTAATTTATTAAAATGACGTCACTTCCGTGCGTCGCAGGAGCCGCGCGTCGCACGAGACGTTGCCAAAAACTTTTCTCTCTGACGACTTGCCGTCAAGCGCTGCAGGCTCCTTTTGCGTGTCAGGAGTATATAGGCTTTCATTTCTTGTTGGGGGGCAGTCTATGGTCATTGATCTTTTGTGCAGGTTTACCGCATTTGCAAGAGTTGTGGTCAGTTGTTTGATCTTAAGAGGTAGTTTGGAAATATGCAGTATCGGGTGATTGCCTGGCTTGTGTATTATTTTGTGGGGAAGTGCGTTGGCATGAGGGAAATGTTTCATATCCATTAATGTGTTGTTCCCTCTCCGTGTTTAAATCAATATACCGCCAATTTTTTTGTGCATCTGTTTGCGTAGTTGTGATTTAGTGAAGAGTTTGGTTACTGGTATGTTGAGTACCGTGCCTTACTTAATTTGTGGCTTCATAACCGTCCATCGTGCCACCGTTGAACGTCCAATTGATCATCGGCCTTCTGGAAAGCATTGCACCACACAACCACCAGTTTGAAAATTTAACTGTAGCTCTTGTCAAAAATTTGATTTCAGCATAAACGGTCGGAAAGTGAGTGGGCCCTGCCCCCTCTACCAAAATGTAGTGGGGGGTGACCGCCAGCCCCTGTTCCGGAGTTTCTTCCTGCTTGACCGTCGCACAAAATGCTTGCCTTCACACACATACTGTGCCTGTAGGAAATACGTGAGATTATATGGGACCAAGAATGAAAAAATAATTAATCGTTTTGCATTTAATGACGTGCTGATGACGGTTATTATGGTCATAATTTCAATGTTTAACACAACATTACCATTCCTGCAGAAACCTGATGCACTTCCAGTTTGTGACTTTTACAGGCATGACATTGCCATCCGGTCCAGCAATCAGTAGGTGGTGTCCGAATCATTGTTTTAGAACATCTACATGGTAGAGTTAATATAACCAACTCTGTAGAGGAAAACTTCCCTATAGCGCCCATGCATTGAAATCGGCAACCGCAAGGACGCCGTCATGTTGTTACCCTGTCCAGGCGCGCAGGCACGGACCACGACCCGAGACGCGCAGTCAACGACCCCGAACGTGATGATGATATAATGGCCCCCCCTTTGAAGAGGGGCGCTGACATATGCTCGCCTAGCCTGCTTGATTTATTCAGGTATGCTATACGCGTTTTTTTTATCCAGAATTTTTTTATACATCTCCTTAATCTTTTTTTTTCCTTCAAGATCGACCTTGTACCATTACCTATGACTCTAAGAGATCCCGTTGTATCAGTCTCCTTCCTCCTTTTTTCTTCACCACTACTCTAAACGTCTCTTGCTTATCTCGACTGCTGATCGGTTGATGCTTCCGTCCACTTTAAGCCCAAGGGCTTCTGGAAGGTGTACGTTACATACGGTTCTCAGTGGGTGAATCCCTTCGCATTCAATGAGGATGTGCTGAGTGGTCTCCGGATTTTTGCTACAGCATACACATGTCTCATCTAGCTCCGAATATTTGCTCTGGTACGTTTTTGTCCTTAGGCAACCGGCTCGAGCCTCAAATAGCAAGGCACTGCCCTTTGTGTTATCGTACAAATTTTCCGTTCTCATATTTTTCTTCTCATTCTTGTAGACCTCCGTGGCCCTTTTTGTTTCCATTCTTTGCATCCAATTCATTGTCTATGTTTCTCTCACTTTCATTCTGATGACTCCTGGTCGTGTATTTCCAGTTTCAATTACCTTGTACTTGATTGCCAACTTTCTTGACCTCTTCCTCCATTCTGTGTCCACGCACTTCAGGTATCGATACTTGTGCACTTTAGCCAACCATTTATTTTCATCCATGTTTCTGAGTCTTTCTTCAAAACTGATCTTGCTCTGTGCTTCTCTGACTTGAAAAGAGGCCCAACCCATGTCACCCTGCGCTGCCTCATTTGTGGTTTTACGGTGGGCTCCCAAAGACCACCGGCCGACCGATCTTTTGTTAACTTCCAACCCCGACAGCACATCCGATTTTAAGCATAGAATGGCCCTTCCGAACATTAGCGCTGCCACCGTTACTCCTTTCCAAATTTGACGCACCACCTCATACTTATTGTGGCCCCACAGTGCTCTGTGTTTCATTACTGCAGCGTTCCGCTTCCCTTTTATTTTCAGGTTCTCTTGGTAAGTGCAGAGTAAGTCTTCGTTTATGTATATGCCGAGGTATTTATATTGACTGACTATGGGGACGACTTGCTGTTGAATTGACACCACGTAATTACTCGTCTCTTCATTAATTAATGCAGCGAATTGGTTGGTACATACTTAAAAAGGCGGCAGCACTAAAAAGAAAGGCACGGACGGAGACAGGACAATGACGAGCGCTGAACTTCCAACATGATTGTGAATAGTTCACGAAAATGTACGTGCTGTCCGAGCCAGGGGTTATCAGCTGTGCATGCGTAAATATGCCAGCTCTTTGTCTGCAAAGGTGACGGAGGCCATGCTAATACATCCCTCCCCAAATCTAGAGATCCGTTGAGATTCTACAATTTCCCGTGCCAGACGCGTTGTGTACTCCTCTTGATAACTGAAGTGTGTTAAAATTATGGGGTTTTACGTGCCAAAACCACTTTCTGATTATGACGCACGCCATAGTGGGGGACTCCGGAAATTTCGACCACCTGGGGTTCTCTAACGTGCACCTAAATCTAAGTACACGGAAACGGAAGTGTTTTGAAGGTTGGTGGAACACTCCTTGCAAGTCAGACAACGATGTGCCAGCAAACCTTAAAAATCTATTCCTTCTCGCGCATTTTCTTTTACGCTGTTTGCGTGCTCCCTTAACCTTGTTGTCCTGTCTCCGTCCGTGTCTTTCTTTTTAGCGCTGCCGCCTTTTCTCTTCATTAACACTAAAGGCAAATACTAAGTCGGCGTGGATTGTTTAAATACCGTTCCAGAAAACTCGTAACGCTCGTTTCGTGCCAAGAAAAGACTTTGTAGTGGCAGCAGCATCGGCGCCGCATGAGAATTACGAGACGCTCGCGTCTACGCGAGGCATGAGCGGCTGGCGCGCTCCGGCACGGGCTAGCATTCCGAAAGGCAGATTAAAAAAGAATGCTACGCTAAGAGATCGAGTGTCGGTTTTTCCTCTCCCGCGAGAGAGAGCGTAAACTTTTACTTTCAAATCAACAAGATTTGAGTCCGGCGTCTTTTTAGTGGGTCTGGGCACCTGCCGCGGACGCGGTTCCGAGACCTTGTCTCGAAGCGGCTTCCTAGGCTCGCTGGAAGACCGCACTGCTCTGCTGTCAGGTGCGAGCTGAGCAGTGCGGTCTTCCAGCGCGAGCGGAGGCTGCCGGTGGGAGAGACGGAGGGGTCGGCACTGCCCGACTTGTTTGTTGAGTCCCGACACTGCCATAGCATGTGATTTAGTGTGGCAACCTCGCCACACGATGTGCATCTGTTTGTAGTGTATACATGTCTGGATACATGGCGTGCATGAGTCTGTGGTTTCTGTAAGAGTCCGTTTGTAATTGCCTGAGGTGTACTGCTTGTGTCCTGTCTAACCTAGGGTGAGGGAATGGGTATATGCGTCTTTGTAATTGGTAGTGTGTCGTGATGTTGAACCTGGTCATACGATCCTCCCATGCCCAGACGTTTGCAGTACCCCGCGGGGGCTCTTCCTCCGATGCTGCTCGGTGAGTCAGGCCTCGAGCAACGCGGTGAGCCGCTTCGTTGGGGGCGCTCAATCCAGTGTGGGCCGGGATCCTTAGCAAATGCCTTCGGTTATCGACGTCGGCCTCTCCCTGGTGTATGGGATGTCGCTGGAGTATGTGATACGCCTCTTGCGAGATGCGCCCATTTGCAAAATTGCGAATTGCCGTTTGCGAGTCGCAGATCACGTATGTATCTTTGGTTTGTGTGAGGGCCAGTGCTATGGCCGCTTCCTCTGCCGCTTCGGCATATGCCGTGTTCACGGTGACGCTCGTGAGGTGGTTGCCTCGGTAGCTAGTAACTGCCGTCATGAAACTCTTCCTGTCTCGATAGCGGGCTGCGTCGGTGAAGACCGCCTCCTTGTCGTTAGAGTAACTTTTGTTCATGTGTTTTGCCCTGGCTTTACGCCTCCCCGTATGGTGCTGGGGGTGCATGTTGCGAGGCGATGGAGGTACGTAGAGTTGCTCGCGTATGGTTCTTGGAATTTCTACTTTGATGCCGTGTTGCGAGTGGTATGTGATGCCGCGCTTTTCAAGCACGTGTATGCCTGGGCGGGTCTTGGATAGGCGCTCAAGTTGGGACACTTGTTGCGCCTCCACGAGTTCTTCGAGCGTATTGTGTAGGCCTAGTTCTAAATGCTTGGTGGTGCTAACTCCAGGCGCAAGTTCCAACGCACATTTTTACGCCTTGCGTATGAGGGCGTTGAGCTTGTTTCTTTCCTCAACCGTCCAGTTGTGAAACGCTGCCGTGTACCTTATTTGAGAAAAGACGAAGGCTTGTATGAGTCGGATGACGCTGCCTTAGCGCATGCCCGCGTGTTCGTTGGTGATGCGTCGAATGAGCTGCATCGTGCTGGTGGCCTTTGCCGTTATCTTGCGAAGTGCTTCGCCATTGCCACCCTTGTGTTCTATCATCATTCCCAGTACCCCGATCTTGTACCGCTATAGTACCCCTATCCGCTACTATCGGGCTGGGTAGGCCGTTTGAAGCCGTTAATTGGACCTCTTGCTTTTCCGGGGGGGGGGGGGGGGGGGAGGTGTAGCATTTAGGTGGGCGCCCCTCTCTGACCGGTCTATATAGCAGCAGTTCGGATTTTTCGGCCGAGCAGGCGAGTCCCGTGCCCACGAGGTAGTTTTCCACGCATTGGATGGCCTGTTGTAAACGTTGCTCGATCGCTCCGTCGCTGCCCGTTGCCGTCCAGATCGTAATATCATCCGCGTATAGCGGGTGACGCAGTCCTTCGATTTGAAGCAATCGGTCGGGTAACCCCAGCAGGACTAGATTGAAGAGCATCGGCGAGATCACCGAGCCCTGCGGGGTGCCCGAGCTCCCGATGTTGATTTGTTCTGACTCTAGTTGTCCCACTCGCATGCGAGCAGTTCTTCCCGTGAGGAAGTCTCGGACGTAGTTGTACGTTCGCAGTCCGAGATTTAGCTTGTCTTTTTGTCGCAATATGGCATCGTGGCGAACGTTATCGAAGGCCCTCTTCAGGTCCAGCTCGAGGATGGCTCTGGTCGAGCGCCCCGGATTATCTATGATTTGGTGTTTTAGTTACAGAAGGTCGTCTTGCGTGGAGAGATGTCTTCTGAGCCCAATCATGGTGAATGGAAATAAGTCGTTGTCCACGAGGTAATCCGTGAGTCTATTGAGAAACGCGTGCTCCATCAACTTGCCCACGCAGGACGTGATGGAGATGGGGCGCAGGTTCTCCAGCTGTAATTTCTTGCCGGGTTTCGGTATCAGTATGATATTTGCTTCTTTCCATTGCTGGGGTAACTTGCCGTGCGCCCAACACTCGTTAATGTATTTTGTGAGTTTCTCGATCGATCCGTAATCGAGATTGCGTAGTGCCCTATTGGGTATTCGATCGGGGCCAGGGGCCGACTTGGTGTTCAGTTTTACGAGGGCCGCCTGGATTTCGGCAAAGGCTAATTCCGCGTCCAGGGTGGCGTTGCTTTCTCCCGAGTTGTCCGAATATATTTGCGGTGTCGTTTGGGATATGTAAAGGCGTTCCGCATCCCGTAGGAATTGTTCTTCCGTTCCCCCGTAAGCCTGTATGATTTTGTATATGCCTTGCATGTGTGTGGTTTTGGTGTTGGCGGGATCAATCAGGTACCGCAGTATCTGCCACGTGCAACGCGTGGTGAGTTGACCGTCCATCTTCGCGCATTTCTCTTCCCATTGTTGTTGTTGCAGGTTAGGCGCGTGCTTTTCTATTTCTTTGTTGAGCTGCACTATCCGTTTGCGCAGTCTCCTATTGTGTCTCTGTTGTTTCCATCGGTGCTGCAGGTGAGTTTTGGCTTTCCACATGTGCAGCAACCAGGAGTCTATTGCCTCGAGCCCAGCTGTTGACGGGATCGTTTGCGTCATGCGCTCGATATCCCACCGCCGTTGGTCGGTCCATTCTTCTATATCTTTGATGTCTTCCACCTGTTGCTCGTCACGATGTTTGCGTAGCTGATTCCAGTTGGTGATCTTCATTTGTCGACCGGCATTGTGTTCCTGCGGGCCGTCTCCTGTTTCTATGGAAATAATGTAGTGATTGCTTCCCAAGTCTTGCATGGTGCTTGTCCAAATGACTTTGCGTGTGTTGCACGTGAAAGTAAGGTCCGGCGTCGTGTCAGTGCTAACGCTGTTGCCCTGCCTTGTTGGTGCCGCGGGGTCGGTGACCAGCTCGAGTCCGGCGTATTCCACCGTTGCCCATAGATGCGTGCCTTTGGGGTGATCGTGCTTGTAACCCCACGCCGTGTGCACCGCGTTAAAGTCCCCCCAATGAACATTTGTTGCCCCTGGGCGATGTCGATTGCCCGTTTGAAGAGGACATGGAAGCGGTGCTGGCGGCATCTGGGACTGCTGCAGACGTTGAGTACGAAGATGCTGTTGCGCGTCTTGCGTGGTAGAATTAGTTCTACGAGAACGTTTTCGATGTCTCTGATTTTGGTGTCGTGTTCGATAGCTGTCTGCGCTCGCTTGACCAGCGTGGTGACGTTTGGTTTCTCTGCCTTGCCTGTTATAGACTGGTACCCCGCGAGTTTGGCGGGACCATTCGTTTCCTGCAGCGTGATGACGTCTGGGCGTTGGGGATCGTTTTCAGGTATTGTTGTAAGTGCGCTCGTTTGTTTTGGTAACTTCTGCAGTTCCAGTGCCATGTCGTGTGTTTTTGTTTCGTTGGGTGTCGGGCCATGTTTATATGTTGTTACATGTGTTGCGCCGCTTTCCCATGCGACGGTACGATCGTGCTGTTCGCGGCTTCTAATCTCGACAGTCTGAGGTGAACGCTCTCCAGGCTCCGCTGGATGGTACGCGTGATGGACGCGATGATAGCTTCCTCGAGATTGCTTAAGCGAGCATCGAGTGCATCTATTCGCGCGTCGCGTATCGCTTCGCGCGTGCGCTTGGGTCGTGTTGCCTCTGTAAGGGTGGGAGTGGGTCTCCGTTTGGTATCGGGGAATTCGACCTCGTCGTCCTCTATGGGTTCCTCTTCTGTTCCCTACGTGGCCTGAGTGGCCTGTGAGGGAGTGAGTCTGCATTTAGTGTCGGGGCATACGACTTCGTCGTCCTGGATGGGTTCTTGAGTTTCCTGCATGGCCTCTGTATCGGTACTGCTTTTCACGGCATGCTGGAGTTGTTGTATGAGGTCGTCTTTTGCGCGAATCTGTGTCTGCATGTGTTCTATTTGCTTTTGCAGCGCTTGTATCGCCTGTGTTAATTTAGTTACATCCGTCTCTGTCTTAGCGGGTGTTTTGTCGCTAGGCTTCGCGGTTGGTGCTCGTTTTCCCGTGACCGCATCTGCCCAGCTCACCTTCTCGGTTGTCTCGGTGTCTCTCGTTGAGGTCCTTCTGGGGATGCGGCTGCGAGACCGGCGTTGCTGCTGCTGCCGGGGGTTTGGGGTGCGGCTCCGGGACTGGGAGCGGCCTCGGCTGCGGGCCCTGGATCTCGAGCGGGGCTTGCCGGCGGGGCTGGTGGCATTGGCGGCCACCTCCACTTCCTCGGCGGCCCTGTGTCATTCTCACTGCCTCTTTCTCACGAGGTAGGGGGTCTTGTACCTTGCGCGGCAGTTGTGATCCGCCGTCATGTGTGTTCCCCCGCACAGCTTGCAACGGGGGGAGCACTGGTGGTCGGGGCCTGGGTTAAGTGCGTCACATACACGGCACACTTTGTCCTGAGGATTGGGGCACACGTCCATGCGGTGACCGAGTCTCCCGCAGCAGTGAAACATGTCGATTTGCTTGCGATACAGGGCGCAGCGAAGGAGGGCGCCGCCGTACCTGACGTAGGAGGGCACTCACGGTCCTTGAAAGGCCACTATGACCGTCTTGGCATTACTGAGCCGTTTGGCTGCCAGGGCGTGGGGGACGCGTGCGTGAACGATGTTGGTGTGAATGGACTTGGCGTCCTCCTCCAACGGGATTCCCCTGATGATTCCCTTAACCCTGTAGTCGAGGGCCGTCTCATAGGGACTGACCTCGTGGCGGCGATCACCGATGGCGATGGCTTCTAATTAATTGTCTGTACTTAGCGGCGTGAGTAGCGTGGGGTGTACTCACGACTATGATGTTTAGGCGGTTGTTGGTGTACACCGTGTCCTCCCCTGCTTCTTGCCCCGGTAAGTTGGCCGCCCGGTAAATAGCCGATGCGAGAAGCACGGTTCCGGTGGCGGCAACGTCGAGGCCTCCTCTTGGTCGTATCACAACCTTGAAATCACTTCGTGGGAGTAGCGGCATTTTACTGTTCCTGATGACTTGCTGCTTGACGTAACGCTGTCTTTGACGCGAACGCTGTGGGTCGCCGTTCGCTCCCTCGCCGGTGCGGGAATGGGCTCCGTTCTGGGTGTTGCTTTGCGCGGTCTCGCGGTTGAATTGGGTCTTGTATCTAATGGTGCACCAACCATTGCCTTCGAGAAACTCTTCAGGGGAGATCTCCTCCCCGTTCACTTCAACTTGCATCATTGCTTGGGCGAAGCGAGCTCCCGCGTGAGCGAAGGGGCTCGGCGCGTCCCCTCGGGTGGCTGCAGTGGTGAGGCCCAGCGTGCGGACTACTCCGGTGAGGGTTAGCGTGGAGCCGGTCAAAAGCCTCTGTAATTGCGAAGGAAGTCGTTTCCCACCTTGAATATGGTGCCAGTAGAATCTTGGTGACTTCCTGCATACGCTGGTGTTACACTCATGAGGTGAATGACCGATAATCACAGCGAAATTCTTCTTGGAAAACGGAGCCGACGTGAGGTGCGTCCGCTTCCTTCGGCGACTTCTTCCCCTCTACCGCGAGAGCCCGCGACTTTACCGGTCGACGTGGTCGCTCGTCGCCACAACTTAATTTACGAGAAAATTGCTTCTGAAGGGTCCGAACACCTTTTTTAGAAATTGAAATCCCCATTCAAATGGGGGGGGGGGGGGGGGAGTGGTGACGTTGCATACGCCATCACCGCCCTTTGCTGCCGTCGGTGAGTAAAACAGTGCCCGACAGACGGCGGCACCGAACCAAGACAGAGCGTTGGATTCGCCGCTGCAGCTGCTTTTTGGTCAAGTGGCGTACGGTATGAAGAACTTTATTTAGGTCCTGAGGGATCAGTCTGGGACTGATGCGGGCCGCTTCCACGTCGGTACAGAGAGGCCGAGCCCCTCTGCCGTCACACGGGCCCTCTGGACAGCCCTGAGTTGGTCCGCCAGCACTTCACTGTGGACCGTTCGGCGTTTCGCGACATCACATGGAAGTTGAATTCTCTGCTACTGTCAGTTTGTGCGAGTTTCGCGAGCCAGCAATACCAGCGCAGCAATACGCGATAACGAACAACTGAAACACGAAAGCGTGGGCGGCGCAGAGTCGACTGAAAACGAAACGTTTCGACCGACCGCGTTATTGCCAAGGGTAATTTCATTGAGTTTTGTTTCCTAAAATAGAATAGAACTGGACAAGTAGCATTTTATTTCGTCTTGTAATACAATACAAGGATCTTTTTTGCAACGAGTGGTTGAGTACTAGTGTCAGGATTTAGCTGAGGAGTGCTTTCGTCATCGGGCAAGTACTTGAATGTCCCGGGGAACTCTCTAACCATGTCCTGCATTTACCTCAATTTCTCGATTATTAAGGTTCTGTTCGCGATAATATTGACGCCTTAGAGATTCTCGAGCACTATATCATCTATCGCTTTAGCTTAACTTATTATTTGTCTTTAGTCACCCTTTAAATATCACAAATCTCGATTTATTTGTGCTAAACTTAAGGCCTTGATCTGTCGCTGCGTTGCCACAGATATTCGCAAGTGTCTGTATATATCTTTTGTTGTCCGCAAGTAGCACTATGTCGTCCGCATACATCAGTCCAGGGACTGTTGCAACACTTCTCCATTGTGCATGTAGGATAAATCAAACCGGCCTAATTCTCTGCTTTCCAGTCGTCTTTCTATGCCCTTAACATAATGCGTGAACAACAATGGAGATCCTTGCTTCAGTCCTTGGTGAATTCCCACCACGTTAGTACCTTTTCGACCTTCCCATACAACTTGTACTCGGTTGTCTCTGTATATCTCCCTCAGCAGCTCCATGAAATCGTCCTCTATGCCGTCGTGCTTAAGAATACCCCATAACAATTCCCTGTCTACGTTGTCATATATGCTCCTTTCCCAAGCAAAAAGGACCTCGGCGGAAGATCGGGGTGACGCCCACGGCCAGTTAAAAAGTAAACCGTCGGCCGTCTGTGCCGGGCCGGGCTTGGTTTTCTCAATTAGCCTGACCGTTTGCCGACCACAGGCGGGCGGTCGGCCGACGGCACCGGCCCGGCGTCATGACCACCGGTTAAATCATCGAGCCCGCATTCGGCCGACACATGGGCCGACGACTTCCCGACGACGGCAACAGCATTGCTTGTCCACGGTCATCGTACTTTTGCTGGTATTTATATTGAGGTGTTTCTTTTAAGTCCCGTATGTATTCCTATGTCGATATTTTTAAGGCCCCTTGTCGCAGATGCCGGCATAAATCGCTTCTTCAACTGGGTTAACTGGTGGACAAATTCTGGATAAGTCGCTAGTGCAGAAGCAGTTAATTGAACAATCGAGATCATTATCTTTTTAGTTATTCGCTTCAGGGCGCACGTTGTAATGGTGGAATTAGAGCCCGTCAACATGCAGGACCTGTTCATTTGGAACCAATTTTGTGACTAGAACCGATTTCGAGATATACGAAGTCAAAGTCAACAAAATCAGTTGGTGTCCTAACTGGTTTCCTAGCTATGACACCACAGTACTTTTGCCGCACACTTTGAAGTATATATCTTGAAAGTGGTACTTTGAAAGTGGTCGTTTCTACCATGCATAGAGTGGTGCGCCCGGTTCCTTGCAACACCATCCAGATGGCGCTCGCCTCCATGCATCTGTGTTGGTTGGGAGATCTGTGGCAAATGGACGTGCTTTTCGGGGCTCCGTGGCGGCAACGAAATCATAAGTTTTTGTGCATGCTTTGAGCTTGCTTCTGCTTTTCATTTGCTAATTTTTTTTGCCTTTAAATAGTAATTGGGTGGTTTTCTATTTTTCTCCATTTTTTTGGTCTCTTGTATTTCGTGTGCGCGGGTGTTTCGTGTACATTTGGTTTTGCAGGATGCTTAGAGCGTTCTTTCGCGCCACGTGCTTTAACACGTGCAGCCGGGTGGGACGTTGAGTGTTTTAGCCTTTAAATGGTAGCTTGTAGGTGGCAAGACTAATAGCTATTAGTAGTTTTACTGTGCGTGTTTTGATGAGAAAGTGAGAGCGTGGCACTGTGGTTTGAGCGCGCGCGAGAGCGTGTCATACCTTGGATCTCCGCGGCATTGATTGCTTTTGAAACAGTGGTGAGAGTTGTTTTGCAACATTTAGAACATTTGGACCCTGGGCGTATCAGTTTTTGCTAAAAGGCACGTGCTCTGCATTATTATAGTATTATAGTATTTGCATCAGAAAAAGCCGTGCAATACATGGCAAGAAAGCCGGGAAAGCAGGCAGTGCGCTGGGGTCCCTCAAGGCAGATGAGGGGACTGATGAGAATGGAGAGGGAACCGAGTCAATCGGCACACACTGTGATGTCGATGCTAGGCTCAAGAAAATGGAGGCTTTCCAGGAAGAGCTTGTCAAAAAGGTTGAAGAGCTCAAAAATGCGCTAAATGGAGAGGATGACAATGAATTCATAGTGAAATATTTAGCGCGCACAATCGACAAGGACAAAGTGAAGGGGGACACACGAGCGCTCGTGTGTCCCCCTTCACTGTGTCCTTGTCGATTGTGCGCGCTAAATATTTCACTATGAATTCGTACCAACTCGCCCAACTATCAGTTCTGCTGCAGGATGAGATTGAAGTTGGAACAGAGTCAATCGGCACGCACTGTGATGTCGATGCTAGGCTCAAGAAGATGGAGGCTTTCCAGGAAGAGCTTGTCAAACAGGTGGAAGAGCTCAGAAATGAGCTAAATAGGGAGCGTGATGCACGGAAGGTAGTTGAAAAAGGACTTGAAGCAGCCGAGGAAAAGCTGAACAGGGTCGCCATTGTGAACGAGAATGTGCGTGACAATGGAACGCAGTCGCCCGACGTGACGGGAGAGGGGGTGCCAGCAAAGTACGTGGAATGTGTGCAACATGGTGAGGGGCTAGCTGTAAAGAGCGGCACCTACCTTGAGACCCCCACGCGGAAAAAGCAGGAGCACAGGGGACAATGCTCATTGTAGAGTCCGAATCACGCGGAAAAGGCCAAAGGGAAGCAGGGAGACGTAGGAGAGAGTTAAAGAGTCATTATCGCCGGCGACTCAAACCTGGCTAGGCGCTCAGAAGCAATTGTGGAGAGGATGAAAGGCGATAAAAGAGTGGCGGTAGGGACATTTCCAGGCCGGGCACTGGGTTCTGTCATGGAACGAGCAAAAGAAAAGCTCGCGGTAAATGCCCACGTGCCCAAACTTGTCATAGTAGCAGGTGAGCTAAATGATGTCCTAAACAGGAAAGGGACAGGACTAGCCCAGCGCTTGGCGAAGAGGGTGGACGACTTGCACGAGCTATCCCCTCAGGTACAGATCGTGGTGTGCACGGTGCCGGAGTTGCCTGTACGTGACAGTCATGTACAAAGAGCCGTAGTTGCTGCTAATGAGGCGATATGGAAAATGAGCCGACATAAAGGCTTCGAGGTTGTCGAAATAAACAGGGAAGTGAGAAGGTGTGGTGGTTTTAAACGAGACGGGATCCGTTTCAATTACAGGCTGGCACGAGAAGTGGGCTGGCGACTTGGTACGTGGTCGCGCTGTTGCTTCTTTAGGGGGCCCACGGGCGCTCAGTAGGCCAGAGTAGGTAGTAATGAAGAAGGTCCCCTAGGGGAACCTCAGAAGAGCGTCGCCGTCGATAACAGAAAAAGTAGGAAAGCAAGAAAGAGAGCTCGCCATGAAATAGGCTACATAAACATGCAGGGCGGCAGAAGAAAGGGAAAGTGCACAGAGATTGAGTAGCAGTTAAACAGATAACAAATAGCGGTGTATGCGGTTACAGAAACGCACGTTAGAGACTCGGAAGAGCCACTAGTGATTGAGAATTATGTTTGGGAAGGGTGAGCAGAACTAAGTTGGAAAGAAAGGGATGGGGAGTCGGAATGCTCATCCGACAAGGAGCCAAATGGAAAAGAATAAATTCAATATGTCAAGAGCATCTTTGGTTATCAGGTACAATGAGGGAAAGAAACTTGGCTGGGCGTTACGCATTCGTGGACCAGAAATAATTGCACAGAGAAGAATAAAGAGTTAGTGGAATGCATAAGCGCTGACATTAAAGGTTTCAGGAATGGTGCTGAAATTATCCTATTGGGTGACATGAATGCCCACATACAGTATTTAGATGGCTATACCGACAATAACGGGAAGTCAATGCTCGACCTTTGTAAGCAACATAACCTCGTTATCGTGAATACCGGGCCTAAGTGTGAAGGGCAGAGGGAAGTGGGAAACCGGCAATCAACCATCGATTACTGTCTGATGACAGAAGGAATTCATAAGTTGAGAGAAATGGTCATTGATGAGGAAGGGTATAGCAGCATAGGGGGTGACTATAAACGCATAATTTTGAAAATGGGATATGTATTTGGGAAAGAGAACAAGGAGCGCAAAATGGCCAGTCCAAATTTGAACGCTGAACAAGTAACAAATTTAGTCACTAGAATCGTGGAAGAACTTGGCAAATGGCCAAATAAAGAGTGGGAATATAGTGAGCTTCTAAGTGTAATAACGCCAGAAATACGGAAAGAGAAACAACATATTCGTTGGAAAGGAAAAGAGTAACCGAAAAGCTGGTGTAACAGGGAGATACGAGAAGCAATCGCCGAACGACATAAAGCATCCAGAGAGCACAGGCAGGCAAAGAAGGCGCAGCTGCCGCAGGATGAAGTAACCAGTAAATGGGAGAGAGAGAGAGAGAGAAAAACATTTATTCGGACCGTCGAGGTGGTTGCTCTTGAGGTCGAGTGGGTGGTGTCCTCATTCCAGGACTCCACTGGTCATGGCTGCTCGATGTATTTGCTGGACGAGAGCTTCTTGTCCCGCCAGGGTATCGCCGGTCAGCTGTACCTCACACCGCTCAAATGACGTGCTAGGCGTCTTTAAGTGTTGAGGTTTGCCTCCGCACCCCCACGAGATGTGAAAGAGTGTAGGGCATGTGTCGCCGCACCAGGGGCAGATGCCGCGATATGTATGTGGGAGCATTTTAGTGTATCTTTGTAGGTTTGGAAATGTGTTGGTCTGAATAAGTCGGAGAGCTACTACATCTTCAGTTCTGAGCTTTCTGTGAGGCGGAGGATAAATCCTGCGGTTGAGTCGCCGGATCTCGAGTCAGTCGCAGTAATTGGACGGCAGGGGCATGAACGTAAATGGTGGGGATTGATGAGACGATTGGTCTTGCCCCGCTCGGTTGATTAGTGGTCGAGCTAGGGCGTTCGCCCTTTCGTTCCCCTCCAGACGCGCGTGGCTCGGCGTCCACGTGATTTGATGGTATTCTTGCAGCCTCGGGCCTAGAATCTGAGCCGCCAGCAGCGGTGTTCGTCCGTTGGTAAAGTTACGGCAGGCCTGTTGCGAATCGGTAACGACATGAACTTCCCTGCCTACCCTGTCTTCTTGCTTTATTACCAGCGCCGTGGCTATGGTCTCAGCCGCAGCTAGAGTCTCTGCCCTTACGAAGGCCGCGAGGGTCAAGGAGTTGTCTCTCCCGTGCACGGCGGCTACCGCGAAGCGGCCCCCTACACGGTACGCCGCCACGTCCACGTACGTTACGTACGGGTCACCCTTGAATTGTCGGCGCTGTCTGACGACGCGAGCCTTGCGTCGTCCTTCATGGAGTTCATGACTCATGTGCTTCGGTATCTGGTTCGCCTTGATCTTGCCTCTGACCTCAGGCGGGAGTGATCGTTGCCCATCGAGGGCACGGAGCTCCGTTGCCGTTCCGGTCCGGTGGAGGATGGCTCTGCCCGCCGCCGTGTTCTGTAGTCTGGCCTTTTACGAAGCCATAACCGCATCCGACAGCTCAGCGAAGGTGTTGTGGATCCCGAGGGCCACTAACTTCTCGTTTGAGGCGGTGACAGGGAGACCAGGGCCGTATTGTACGCGCCTCTGACGATGGCATCGGCTTGTTCTTGGTCGCGTTTGTTTAGCGAGTGGTAGTGATACGGCATGCTATACGTTATTCTGCTGATCACCAGAGCCTGGACGAGGCGAAGCGTGTCCTCTTCTCGCATGCCCTTTCGGCTTCTTGTAATTCGTTTGATAACCCGCGAGATCTGGCTGGTGGCAGACCTTAGGGTTTGGATGGTGTGGGAGGCTTTCAGGTTGCTCTGGATCCAAAAACCCAGAATCTTAGTCTTATTGCCTCCCGTGATCTTCTGGCCCTCAAGATAGAGGTCGATAGGGCCGGAGGACTTGTAGATTCCTCCTCCGTGCACCCGGATCACCTCGGATTCTCGGGCGCGCAACGCATACCGCTCGCTGCCGCAAGTCTCTCCACGGCCGTCGCGGCCTCTTGAAGGGTCGCCTCTTTTCGCGCTAGGGAGCCCTTGGTGGCCCAGAGCATGGTGTCGTCTGCTTACAGGGCGTAACCTAGGTCGGGGATCTTCCGCAGCTCTTTGGTCAGCGCTAGCATCGCGACGTTGAAGAGAATCGGGGAGGTTATCGCCCCTTGCAGTATTCCTTTGTTCAGCACGTCGATCGTATCCGATCGAGTCTGGCCTATTCCGATGGTTGCTCGTCAGGAACGATTTAACGTAATTAAAGATGCGCTCCCGCAGCTGATGTCGTTCAGTCCCTTGAGAATGACCTCGTGAGAGATGTTATCGAAGGCCCCTTTTAGGTCGAGTGCGAGCAGGAGATGTTCTCCTCCCTTCGGGATGCCCTTGAGAACTTCTTCCCTAAGGATTAGGAACGCATCTTGCGCAGAAAGTCCCGGCCTGAAGCCAAGCATGTTGTGCGGGAAGAGGTCACCGTCCTCTATGTAATGTTGGAGGCGGGTTTCGGTGACC
The DNA here is from genome assembly GCF_023375885.2 of Dermacentor andersoni. Lineage (NCBI taxonomy): Eukaryota > Metazoa > Arthropoda > Arachnida > Ixodida > Ixodidae > Dermacentor > Dermacentor andersoni. The sequence goes on along the minus strand of NC_092822.1, from coordinate 115,899,727 downwards.
CTCTCGTACAGCTTGCCGAGGCACGAAGTCAGCGAGATGGGACGCAGGGCGTCGATCGCGGGCTTCTTGCCGGGTTTGGGAATGGTCACGATTTCCGCGTGTTTCCACTCGTTCGGTACGTGGCCCTTGCTCCAGAGTTCCTCGTTTAGGTATTCGGTCAAGTCCTGCATGTGCATCGGGCTCAGGTTTCTAATCATGGCATTGGTGATTTTGTCAACTCCGGGAGCAGTGTTGCGCTGTGAGGCTCGTGCCGCGGCATGCACCTCTTCCTCCGTGATGGCAGCGTCCAGTTCTCGTCGTGGTTCTCCTTCTTATTTTAGGAGGCAGGGTTGTATGGGGTCGCTACCCAGGTATCTGGTTTTTAGGGTGTCAATCAGATCCTGGTCGTTTCCGGGGAACTTGTGAGCGATTTCTAGAAGCGTCCGACTGGTTGTCGATTTCGCCTTGTCGGGCTCGATCAGGCAACGTAGGATGGCCCACGTCTGCGCCGTACTCAGGGTACCCTTGAGCGAGGTGCAAAACTGTACCCGATTTTGCTGCGTCAGCTCGTTTGCGTAACTTCTGGTTTCGTCTGTTATTTTCTCGTTTCGTAGACGTAGTTTCCGGTTTAACCGCTCTCGCTTCCACCGTTTGAGGAGGCCCTCACGGGCTTCCCACAGGTGTAAGAGCCGGCGGTCGACTTCGGCCGTCTCGACCGTGCGCTGGATGATTTTAGTGGTTTGGATGTGGGCGTCCCGGAGGTGCTGCATCCATTCCGCTATGTCCGTTATACCGTTTTCGGGCGGGGGGTACTGCCTGAATGCCTCCCTGTCCGTAAGCCTAATTTCGCCAATTGTTCTCTTGAGTTTCGGCGTCGATACCGAGGTGCTGAGGATGTAGTGATCGCTGCCTAATGTTTCGCCCAGGTGCGCCCATAAGTATTTCCTCAAGTTTTTGACAAATGACAGGTCCGGAAACGTGTCTCGACTTACACTGTTGCCTACTCGGGTTGGTTGGAGGAGGTTGGTCATCAATTCGAGGCCCATTTGGTCAACCGCATCGAGGAGCGACCTTCCCTTTTGCGTGTCTTGTTGGTAGCCCCAAGTCGTGTGTCTAGCGTTCATGTCTCCTACCACTACCAGCTGGTTGCAGACAGCGGCTCTCACGCTGTCGTAAATGATGTTGCGGAAGTCGTCTTTCTGAGCCCTCGGCGGACTGTACAAATTCAGGATGAAAGTGCTACGTCTACCCCTTTTCTGCGGGAGGACTTGCACTAGCACGTGATTAATGTCGTGATGTTGATAATGTTGTCCCACGGCCGTCACCATTTTGTGAACTAAAACCGCGACCTTCGGTGATCCCGCGTGTTTAATTACGTAGTAACCCCGTAGCCTGATCCGCTGGTTCCCGACGTCCTGAAGGCAGATGACGTCGGGGGGTGGGGGGGGGGAGGGGGTATAGGTGATTTTGGATGAAGAGTTGGAGTGAACTTGCCTTCTTGTTGAAAGAGCGACGATTCCACTGCCAGATCTCGAGGTGTTCGGGCGCGCTGCGTGTGGTGTTAGCCATTGCTGACGTTCATGCCACCGCCGTCGCAGTTGTCGGCGTCCCTGACGTCACCCGTGTTGTTTATGCGCCTGTACGCCTTGATGCGTGGGTTGCTCCTCTCGTCGTCGACCCGCTTGCGCGAGCCAAACTCAACCTTGCGTATTCTTCTTTCAAGGTCTTCATGGCTTAGTGTGTTCTCCTTGACTTCATTGTTTAATTCGCCCATCTGGTAAAGCATCTGTTGTATCGTAGCACAAATGCATACGAGGGTGACTACACTTGACTGGCCTGGCGCTGCCGAAGCCGCTCCGGGGAGTGATGAGGGCGTGGTGGTTCTTGAGGGGGGAGGAATGGAGATGGCGGGCTGGAGGCCTATCATTCCGCTTTGCGGTCCTGCCTGTGTGTTGTTGCTTAGCAACGCTTCTAAGCGTTGCATGCGTTGATTTAGGTCGTTAACCTGGGCCTTGAGTTTTTTTTATTTTCTTCCCTGATGCGCGTACATTCTGGGGAGCATTTACTATTTTCACTGGTACTTTGAGCGGAGGAGGTACTAGACTGATTCCGGCTCACCTTGTTGTTGTTGGCTTGGCTCTTCTTGCTCGATTGGCTCTTCTACTTCGACGAAGATGTCGAGGTAGAAGGCTGCCGCTGCCCTTGCTTCTCTCCTAGCTTTGGCCACTCTGAGCGGAATCAGGACCTGGACCTGGACTGGGATCGGGACCGGGACCTTGACCTTGACCTGGACTGGGCCCGGGACCTTGAGTGGCTCGCCGAGAATTCCGAGCTGAACCACTGCAGGCGACTTGGCCTTGGCCTTCCTCCTAAATGGGAAATATACCGGGAAAGAAAACTATGGTTCAAATAGTGGTGCAAGCAAAATTAAAAGGTGAAAGTGAACGTTGGTTGCCAGAAATACGTGAGAAAAAGAAGGCCGCACCTAGAATATTTTGGAACCACATAAAACTATTAGACATGAAGTCAACAACAATACAACAACATATCCTAGACGAAGATAGAAGCAAATAGGAAGGAAAAGCGGCATTAAATTATATCTGAAAAATAACAGCCGAATCTTTCCAAGGCATTGACGAGGTTGTATTTGAAGAAAAAAAGAGCATGAAAGAGACCCAGGTGGAAAAGGAGCTGGTGCTGACAAATTTGAACTGGAAGAAAACCGAAGAGAAAATTCCTAAGCCCACAGCCACAGGACTAGACGAGGTTCCCGTTAGGCTGATTAATGAACTAAGCAAGCTCTGGTGAAAGCAGTGGGAAAAACTTTAAAAGATAGACGAATACCAGACATGGCGACAAAGTAGGATGAAATTAATTTATAAAGGTAAGGGGAAGAAAGATTGAATTCATTCGCATAGACCGTTGACCATTACATCGGTAATATACAGGTTAGCAATGCCGGCAATCAAATTAAAGCTTCATGCATGGGCAGAGAATAATGGCATTTTGGGAGAACTTCAGAAGGGCTTCAGAATAGGTAGGCGTTTAGATGATAACTTATTTGTTCTTACTCAGTGTATTGAAATATCCAAAGTAGAAAACAGACCGTTGTATGTGGCCTTTATAGACATTACAGGAGCCTATGACAACGTAGACCGCAACATTTTGTGGGGTATTCTAGAAGGGGAAGGCTCAGGTGACGATTGTCTACAGCTTTTGAGAGAGGTTTACCTAGAAAATACCGTTTGCGTTGAATGGGAAGGGATGAGGAGCGAGGAGAAAGTTCATATCAACAAGGGACCAAGGCAGGGATGCCCTTTATCCCCGCTGCTGTTTATCACGTACATAGTGAGGATGGAGAGGGCGCTAGAAGGAAGTAATATCGGGTTTAATCTCTCATACAAACAGGCAGGTACAGAAATAGAGCAGCAGCTCCCAGATTTATTTGATGCGGACGACACTGTGTTGCTAGCTAACAAGCAAAGTGATTTGCAACGTCTGGCTAATATCTGTGGGCAGGAACGCAACAATTTAGGTTTGAAATTTAGTGTTAGAAAATCAGGTGTTATGTTATTCAATGAAAACAGACAGTGGCGATACAGGGCCAAGAAATACCTCGGGTAACAGAATATAAATATCTTGGTATATGGATAAACGAAGACAATAGATATATGGAAAGACAGGAAAAAACACTAACAGTGAAGGGGAAGAGAAATGCAGCCATAATGAAGCACAGAGCGCTATGGGGATACAATAGGTACGAGGTCCTCCAAGGTATGTGGAAAGGTGTAATGGTTCCAGGACTTAATTTTGGAAATGCGGTTGTTTGCTTTAAATCAGGGGTACAACCAGGACTCGACGGGAACCAAAGGTCAGTGGGTCGCCTCGCATTGGGCGCTCACGGGAAGACTACAAATGAAGTTGTGCAGGGTGATATGGGCTGGACTAGTTTTGAAGTGAGGGAAGCTCGCAGTAAAATTGAGTATGAAGAACGACTGTGGAATATGGAAAAAAGTTAATGGGCTGGGAGAGTGTTGAGGTATATGTACAGGAAAAACATTGATCCACAGTGGAGGTAAACAACTAGATAGCTCACCAGCAAGTATGCGGCCTGTAGGGTGGGCAACACAGCAACAAAGGTCAAGCGGAAAGTCAGAGAGGCTGAAATAATCTCATGGGTGGTGGCAATGGAAAAGAAACCTGCCATGAGTAACTACTTAAGAGGAAAAAAAGAAATCAGGAAAAAAACAATGTATGATAACTCAAAGGGAAGCTCGTTACTTCTCGAAGCGAGATCAGGATGCCTTAGAACATGCACCTATAAAGCGAGATATAATAAGGAAAAAGAAGCATGTGCTTGCTGCGGTAAAGCTAGGGAAACTATGGAGCATGTTTTAGTAGAATGTGAAGAGGTGTACCCAGCGGTCGATTAAGGAACCACTGGCCTCCTTGAAGCCCTTGGGTTCAGCGGGAGCAGTGGAAAAGTAAACATGTCCGCAATAGGCATTAGTAAAAGGCGATTAGAGGATTGGTGGAAGAAAAGTAGGGAAACGACAAAAGACGGAGATGTACAAAAGCACAGTTCGCACTAGGGGATCAGAAAATTTGGGTGCGGTAGTTCGTAGTGTTTTTTTTTTTATTGTTTAACCTAGGTAGGACATTAGGCAGTATAATAGAAAGAGCTTAGTGGCGCAACCCCCCACCCCGTTCCAAAAAGGACACTCATAACATCCATCCATCCATCGTTTAGTGCGGCAGTGTTAGAGGGACCCTGAAACGATTTTGACGATTTTGTACAAACGTACTGAGTCGTTAGAGTGGGTCCTTCTCATCATTAATTCACGCATCTTCCGTGTAAAGCGTGTAATTTATTAAAAGGTTTTAAAAATGTGCATCGTTGCCGATCGCAGCACACTGTTCGGCGGCCCCTACCCATATGACGTAAATCACCCAATTGACGTCAGTGGGACGAACTATCCGATTGGCTGCCCAGGGCGCGTCATCAATAATTTTTCCACCTTTATGGTGAACAAATGATGTTTGTAATAGTTGGAATGTCAGTTAATTTGTTTCTATAAAAAAGTAACAGAAATAGAATGCACAAGAACAAGGCCTAGGCGGGCTCAGGCCACCCGCGGGCATTACGTTCGTTGAGGCCATGGAGGAAGGAGGTTCCTTCCTCCATGGTTAAGGCATAGCCTTTCCACCGCTGCCCGGGCCCACTGGATTGCCCATACACAACTACGTTTACTGAAACACACATCAGGTATGTAAACGACGCAAGCGATCACATGGTCAATCGAGGCACGCACAACCGGGCCACGTGTATACAGGGCATCTGTTACCGTATCAAGCTATCTAGGTACGATCTGAAGTAAAGGCGCGACAACGACGCTGGACGAAGAGGGTACACACACACACAGGGCGCATGTTTCCTTTTCGTCCACCGTCGTTGGCGCGCCTTCACTTCAGATCATTGTTACGGTTCGCATCTAGCACGCCGTGCAAAAAGAATTTTCGCCCACCATGCCTCGTCGAAACGAAGTGTGACTTCCTAATTCGCCATGGTCATCTCGAGTGTCTGCCGGTCTGACGGAAGCCCCGCAGTGTTTACAGGCCTCTTTTGTATGTATGTGCGACTTTAGAGGGACCCTTTCCTCGAACTGTCAAACTCTACAGAACTTCCACGAAGCAGCAACGTGCAAAAGAGAAGGACAAGCGCCTACAATTCCCGGAGGCTTGGTATAACGGGAGGCTTAGTATAACCACAGGTTTGGTATAACCGGAGGCTTGGTATAACCGAAGGCTTGGTATAACCAAAGGCTTGGTATAACCGGAGGCGGGGCCCTCTTTCCGCGAATCAGACTCTCTGTCTGTCACTTGACGTCGACGGAAGCAAGATCCCTCCCACGATTTTAGAGAGCCCATTTAAGGGACTCCGAAATGCACCTTTTTTAACACTTCATTCTCTTCTCTTCATTTTCGCCAACCTTTGAATAAACCGTGCAAGTTTCGCATTGGAAATCCTCTCGTCCTCGCTTGGTCGCCATGGTCTACCGGATGCCTGCAGCCCGCCGACAACGCCACGCTACCGAATAGTAACGTCGGTCGAGCTTCGATAGGCAGGCGTCGCTACAACTCGGCAGCAGTACGATACGCTACCCTGGAGTATGCAACATCATGCTTAACCAACACGTCTAACTATCCATCCTAACGTAATATCTAGGTACGTTCTGCGGTTAATTCCTAGATAGCTCGATACGGTAACAGATGCCCTGTATACACGTGGCCGGATTGCGCGTTTTTCGATTGACCACGTGATCGCTTGTGTCGCTTATGTACCTGATGTGTGTTTCAGTAAACGTAGTTGTGAGTCAGCGCTCGTCCTGTGTGACGCTCGTCCATTATGAATGTATACCAACTCGCCCAACTTTCCACTTTAATACGTGTATCTCCGAGCTAGCTAGTCAGAGCGCTTAGCCGTCGCTCCTCGAGAGGGACCGGTTCTATGTTGTGCTTTTTAGGTATATTGCTCTGATCTCTGTGCATTTCCATAAGACGTGTGCCATGTCTGCGTGTTTGTGCTTGCAGTGCTTGCAGCTCGCTCCTGGCTAGGATTTAGCTCGGCTGCTCCTATCTATAATACATGTAAAAGGAGAATTCGTTTTTCTCGGCAACCACTGCACCAAACTTGACGAGGTTTGTTGCATTTAAAGGAAATACTTAAAATCTAGTGACTGTTGGTTTCGAATTTTTTATTCAGGTCGTCAATTTTTTACTAAAAGTTGGAAAAAATCGTTTACAAAAAGTTTACAATTCCGTAACTCAGCAATGAAAAATTATATTGCAATTCTGTGGATTGAATCTCATAGTACATCTAAAGCGGACAAAATTGATATGTTACATATGAATCTCAAAAGATGTAGTAATGGGTCAATAAAGCTTGTGCCAAACCCCTTTACCCAATGTAACAAATTAACGTAAAATATAAATTGGCATATCGAATTGCGTCCGCTTTGAATGATCTAATGGATGCCGTTTACAGACCATCGTTATCTGTTCTTTACGGAGAGCTATTAATTTCTAAACTTCGTGCTTCTATATTTTTTGAGCTTCCTAATTTTTGAACTTTTCTTTAACAAAATTCAGTACCTAAATAGAAATTCCGCTTCCAACAGTCACTAGAATTTACCTTTCTCTCTCAAATGCAGCAAATTTCGTTAATAGCGATGCAGTGGTTATCTCCGAAAAGCGGTTTTGCGTTCTGCAGGTATTTGAATAGGCCGCGTCAGAGTTAGGCCCCAGCTAAAGCTTCCTTATAAACTCGGTTTCTTGAGACCTGCCAAAATCAAGGAAGGGGCTGACAGATGGAATAGCACACTGGTATAAAGGTTATAAACAGGGATAAGGTGCCTCAGAAACGCTGGCCAGCATACGTTTCGATAGGAGGACCTATCTTCGTCAAAGGCGGCCTCGTCATCCTCGGCATGTTAGCTTTAAAGGGCCCCTCACCAGGTGTGGCCATTTTGAGCGGACAAGCGCAGAACATACATTGCGCGATAACAATCGTATCTGCTAACTATTGCAGCGCTACGCGCCGCGGAAAGATCGGAAATTTCCAACCGAACGCCGTTTTCCTTCTCCTCGCGGCCGCCGCGCTCCAAGCCGGACGGTTACGTAATCGTGCCCCTGCGCCTACGTAATCGCGTCCGCAGTGTGCCGTGGCTCGTGCTGACACGTGACTTCGATAATTATTCAACACATATGTTATCTGTGCGATCCGTTGCTTGAATTGACGAATTGAAGTTTAAAAACATAATAGAACACACAAACGGAATGTCTGCGTGTTTTTTTGTTTTACTTCGCACCGAAGCAAGAGAGATTTACTTCCACTTCGTCTGCTTGTTCCCAAGGTCGTGCGGTCACGTGTGCAGGTACCGAAACTATGCCATTTTCTACCGTGTTCCAGTGCGTGATCTCAATCTGCGATCCGCTTGTTCTGCCTCAGTATTCGTGTAGCACTGAATAATACCGCTAGTCACGTTTCCTTGTGCACGGCGCGCAAGATCGTGCGCTGTGCGAACGAGACGCGGGGCCTGTGACGTATGCGTCACGCGATTCTCGAGGTCCGGTATGGGAGAACGCAAGGAAGGAGTTTCGCTTGCGTAGGCTAGACGAGGCGAGTAGAGAGAGCGTCTTGCTTGACAGTGGAGCCCACCTGCTGAAATTATGGGTTCGCGGCACTGAAATAGTTCTATCTCGGCTATCAAGGAGCCGATTTGAAAAAGTTTTGCGGCAGAACGCTCCCTAGAGGAAACGTAACAACTTCCAGCGTATAAGCAAAATTTGCTATGGGTCCTGGTGAGAGGCCCTTTAAAGGGTTAGGTTTAAAAGCTCACTTGTTAGTGAATGCAATGCACTAGCGCGTCTTTTTTCCCCTAAGTTAACCAGGCAAGCAAAGGTGTCCAGTGCTTTATGGAATGACAGACCTTGTGGGGGTTCCACTCTGCGTGCGGCTAGGGCTGAAGGCGAGCTCCGGATCTAGCCCCACGCAGTCGCTTCGTGGTACTCCCAACCCGTAGCGCGGGAATCGCGGCTACGCCGGGTTCGGACGAATAAGGCAACCAGCGGTGTCAACGGTAACAACGTTTATTGCTATTAGCAATAGCGAACACTCGCAGAGGGACGTCCTCTCCGTAATAGTAATAAATAGTCTGGCCTCGTTGCCCGGGATAGTCAGGCAACGTGGTCACTCACGGGTAGCAGCAGGTACTCCAGTCCGGCAGGTTATGGGTCCGGCCTCAGAGAGCGAGGGTCTCCCCCGGTCGCGCTGTTTTGTACCTTTTTAGCTGGGCGAGGGGAATGTCCTCCTCGCCCGTCAGCTGCCTGCCCGCGAGTCGCGGAGGAAGGGCGCGTGCGCGTCGCGAGAGCGAGGGAGAATCGGGAGAGGGCATAGTGCGCCTCTCCCCCGTCTATGCCGGCTCTCGACGCGACGGCGCGGGGGAAGATGGGCGCGTGTGCTCCCCACAACCTGAAAATCACATTTTCGTACAAACTTCAATAGAAAACAAACCAGTGATAAGCGACGCTACCTTCTTTTGAAGTTCATAATAATAAAACAAAGAACTAGCTCACTGCACATGAAATAAATGATGCTACAGCGTCCCAGTGAGGCACACAATAATTGCCTATGGAAGTTAGGCTTAGATATTAGCCAGAAGATGAGTTTCCTGTGTAAAGCAGGCGCCTTTTGAAAGACTGACTATTTGACCCAATAGATCATAGATGCTGCAAAAGAAAAAAGAGGCTGCTGCTGCCCTATTCTGAAAGCTTTTTCAGTTCTTGCTATCAAATACCAGTGAAGTTTGCATGCGAGCCCCCATCTTTTTACCTATGACTGTTTGCACTGTGTTTGGATAAATGGTCAATAAGGGATTGGGATGTACAAGCATTTTGCCCCGAGACTTTTGTAAAGACTGTCCAGGTCGAAGTACCTTGCTCACCTAAGTGATGGCTCCAAATGACAACTGAAACAACGATAAAACGTTTCTGTTTGGGTATGCATTGTACAAACTTTCACACACAGCACCGATACTCAACAACCTTAAACTAATTTGCTTATATAATAAATATGCAGTTAGCCAGTTTCTGATGTTTCCATTGAAGTACAGTATAAACAAAGCAGATCAGTGACGAAATTTATCGGGAAAACTTGGTCAGGTATGCAGGGGGGGAAAATGTACCCGCACTTTCAACAAAAGGGGTCCCGGACCACGGGCCGCCGCGGTAAAATTGAGCATTCAAGTCAACAGATCACCTAGTACGTTGTGCTAAGATCAATGCACCGCTCCGATATACAACTCGTGAGAGATAACCGCCAACGTTATGACCGCACTCAATATGTGTTGTCGGGCTCATCTACATTTGGTTCCTCGAGGAAATGGTCAAACTCGTCCCCACTATTGTCGAGCATGTCACGTTCCGACACCGTCACCCACTGTCTCGGCGAGCGTATGCCGTCGTCAGCACGGATACACATCTCGATTTTCTTAGCTTGGCGAGCCCGAATCTTCGTAACTATAGTCCACATGCCATCGTCACCGAAGTGTGTGCAGCTCGACGCTCTTGGCGAATCTGTCGGCGTTGCGCCCTGTTCGACAGCAGGTGTCAACAGTACGGTAGGTGTCGAACGGTTGGCGTTTGAGGCGGGAGGCCTGCGCGACCAGAACTGCAGCAGGTAGGTCGACACCATGATAACTACCACGCCCGCCATCACGTCGCTCCTGTCAGAGGAAAAGTAGACGCAGGCCAAACCGACCAACTGCAGCGACCACTGAATCAAGTTAAGCGTTCGAGGGTTGCTCGGCGGTCCGACACGATAGCAGACGGCGAAACTCAAGGCAGTCGAACCGACGACGTAGCAGACGACGAAATGTCTGTACTTCTCCACAACGTCCTGCACGTTTGACCAGAGGAACTCGAGCCACGACACGGCCAGCGACCAGCCGAAAAGCACGAGGGCGTAGCCTGCGGCCCTGCGCGGGAGCAAGCGGCTCACGAAGAACACCGCAATCAGAGGAAACACGAAGACGCCAAAACTAATGCCGCAGGTATAGAAAACGGCAGCTCTACGGGAAACGACGGGGGCCACGAAGAAAGCGACGATGCCGACGCAGAACTGAGCGATGCCCCGAAGGTTGACGCTGCGCACGAACGCGAACTCGTAAGCGCCTCTCGAAAACACGCCAAGGCAGCGGCGGTGGCGACGGTTCAGAAAGCTGACCTTGCGCTGCAATTTCGTCGCCAAAAAGGAAAAATCGACGCCACTGTGGAAGTACTTCTGCTGCACGGTCTGCTCATCTTCACCGGTGAACAGTTGCAGGTCATCGGGGGCGACGGAAAACTCGACCGCGGCTGTCCTGAAGACATCGAAGTAGCTCGGGGCATTGTGTGGTGGCTCCCAGCAGTAGACATCGACGCCCCCGACGTAGTCGTACTTCTGTGGCGACGAGTAGGCGCGATGTTCCTCCAGAAGTACGGCGGATCCCACGACACGACCCGGCGCACTCAAAAGCACGATCACCGCCGACAAGGCAAACCCGGCACCAGTCATGTCGCGCTGTCGACCCATTCCCGCACTGCAACTACAAGTGTCGAGCGAAATCCGCGATTCGGTGTTTGTGCTACACCATTGCAGGGTCAGTAAAATGACGTGATAAACCTTGCGAACGATGCCATCGACGCAAACGCCCTGGCAAGCACAAACGCGCTATCAAAGAATGGCGCGGTTTTTAATATATCTACTCCTTCGACATTGGCAATGGCGCTGGCAGTTGCGATATCGTTTTCAACAAGAGACTGAAGCAGGGGTGCCCTTTATCCCCGCTGCTGTTTATGATGTACATGGCGACGCGGCGAAGATGGAGAGGGCACTAGAAGGAAGTAATATCTAGAGTCACTGGAAAAAATTTCTGAGTACCGCAAAGGTCGGGATTTGACTGGCAACACTGAGCGGCCACCGCCATATACCTTCCAAGCCGACTGCGTCGCGGGCAGGCCGGCGTGTTGGAAGAGCTCGATATTCGGTGACAGTGACACATCGGGTTGACTGTTTACTGAAGTACAAATACTTTGTGCCCGGAGATAATGGTTGCTAAGAACGAAAATAAAATGTTATTTTGTGCGAAGTAATGCAGCCGGTGGTTGTTTTGCACGCCGATCGTGTTTACTGCTGGAACTGAGCTACGATTGTGGGCAGCAGCTTAGCGCTGCTATCGGGAGCTTAAGTACACGTTTTTTTCCCCCTTCCTCGGAGCGAGCTACGAAGGAAATATTTCGTCACTTCGAGCCGGAATGAGGCAAGCTTGTGCTTTTGGGCATGAACATCGTGGACCGCCGTCGGCTTCTATTGAATGTTTCCAAGCAGGACGAAACTATAACACCTGACAGTGTCACAGGTTCATTGTATAATTTCACAAGCTAAATCGGATACATTTAATTTAGTTTGTAAACGGATACCGCGCGTTCTCGACTCTGCCGGGCGACTACGTCGACACACTGCGACTGCCATGTGCGCACCGGTGTTTGGCCGTGATTGTAAGACGATCTGTGCACAGCAGGTGTAAAAACCAACTTCGATGACCATTTCGCGCACTAAATCTTGTGGAAGGCCAATATGAGCCATTTGCGTGATTACAGCAACGTATATGTACTTCTGTACACTGATAATGAGCGAGAGTTTGCTACATTGCGATTTATGAACGCGGCTGTCTAGTGCGTTCCATGAGCGGCTACTCTTCTCAACTTATTTATGACTGTTTTCTTAGACTGCCAAGATTTGCTGCCTGTGTAAAAAAAAAAGCAGGAACGCCCGCTGGTGACACAGCACCTTTTCTTTTTTCTAAGTTGCGTGGGCGATGTATAAAATTCTTGCGCTTTTAGAGCGGTTTATGTAGCATGCATAGTGAGAAAGTGAAACTAAAGCTACTGGGTGTTCTGTTGTTTTGTATTTCTTGTTTTGCATCAAGCACAACATTATTTGGGTATGCACCGTAGCATTTCAACATAAAACATATGTATGCTGACTTCAGTTCATTGCATGTGCTCGGCTTACAAGCGCAAAATTTGAAGCATGTGTTGTGAATATCACCTGGCCATTGGTTTCAAGCTCGAAATGCTTATGTATAAATGAGCAAAGGATAAGTGGAAAAAAGGAAGCATTATGGACCTCGTATTGACCATGTTTTTATTGACTGCGATCGTCACGATCTGCGAAAAACAAGTACCATATGGGTCGAGTGACTCGAGGCGAGAGCGCGCTCACGTGCGCGGCGAAATCATGCGAGTACCTGGTGCACGTGAGGATGCGGGATTCTCGCGCGAGAAGTGTGCCTTCGCGTGCCACGAGCACGGAATAACCGCGTGTGTTGAGCAACGAACGCGTACACGTGTACCCGCGTCAAACGTGCAAGACGGCAACGATCCCTGCAACGGACTACTATTTTCGTAGCATCGCTAACACCGCGTGCACTGCGCTTAAATATCTTCTAAAACAGTGCCGAAAACCACAAGCAAGGTGTTCTTATACCTCGCACACGCGGGTGTTTTTTGTACGCTTGAAGTTCTCCCGGCCGATTCTGTGTAACCACGCAGAACGACGCTCTCGGTCATTTTTCCCGGTCAGAATCGAGAAAAAGTCTTTCCAGGCTCGGCTCGGTTGCTGCATCCGAAAGCGCAGCAGCCAGGCATGGTTTCCTTGCAGTGAAACGCGAGCGCGACAATCGGAACACGAAAAAAACGTAGGGAACCTGCGCTGCCTGCGCTCTAACTCAGCCGGCCCGCCCGCGCTTGGAAGGTATATGGCACCCCAAAGTCACGTGGTACGGTTGGGCCAATGAACGCGTCGGCGGCGCGGGGAAAACGAATGCGGTACTCTGAAATTGTTTCCTGTGACTCTAGTAATATCGGGTTTAATCTCTCATACAAGCAGGCGGGGACAGTAGTAGAGCAGCAGCTCCCAGTTTTATTTTATGCGGACGACACTGTGTTGCTAGCTAACAAGCAAAGTGATTTGCAACGTCTGGGGCAGGAACGCAACAATTTAGGTTTGAAATTTAGTGTTAGAAAATCAGGTGTTATGGTATTCAATGAAAACAGTGAACAGACAGTATAATAGTATAGTATAGACAGTATATTATATAAGGTCCACTCGGACATTTCATATTTACTTTTATCCTTTTTTTCTCCAACTCTTTTCTGGAATCTTTTAATCCCACTCCCCATCCCTATACAGAGTAGCATGCCAGCAGTTATATACGCGCCGGCAAAATTCTCTGTTTTTCCAATAAAGAGCCCTCTCTCTCTCTCTCTCTCTCTCTCTCTCTCAGTGGCGATACAGGACCAGGAAATACCTCAGGTAACAGAATATAAATACCTTGGTATATGGATAAACGAAGACAATATATATATCGAAACACAGAAAAGAACAATAACAGTGAAGGGGAAGAGAAATTGAGCCACAATGAAACACAGAGCCCTATGGGGATACAATAGGTACGAGGTCCTCCGAGGTATGTGGAAACGTGTAATGGTTCCAGGACTTACTTTTGGAAATGCGGTTGTTTGCTTTAAATCAGGGGTACAACCAGGACTCGACGGGAACCAAAGGTCAGTGGGTCGCCTCGCATTGGGCGCTCACGGGAAGACTACAAATGAAACTGTGCAGGGCGATATGGGCTGGACTAGTTTTGAAGTGAGTGAAGCTCGCAGTAAAATTGAGTATGAAGAACGACCGTGGAATATGGAAAAAAGTAAATGGGCTGGGAAAGTGTTGAGATATATGTACAGGAAAAACATTGATCCAGAGTGGAGGTAAAGAACTAGGGAGCTCACCAACAAGTGTGCGGCCTGTAGGGTGGGCAACACAGCAACAAAGAACGTCAAGCGGAAAGTCAGAGAGGCTGAAATAATCTCATGGATGGCGGCAATGGAAAAGAAACCTGACATGAGTAACTACTTAAGAGGAACAACGAAATCAGGGAAGAAACAATTTATGATAACTCAAAGGGAAGCTCGTTACTTCTCGAAGCGAGATGAGGATGCCTTAGAACACGCACCTATAAAGAGAGATATAATAAGGAAAAATAAGCACGTGCTTGCTGCGGTAAAGCTAGGGAAACTATGGAGCATGTTTTATTAGAATGTGGAGACGTCTAAAACCCCTCAATCTCCCAAAGTAGCGCCATTCGCTTCCCTCCTCCTCCGCTCGGCGCGGACTAAAGCCCCTCAATCTCCCAAGTAGCGCCATTCGCTTCCCTCCTCCTCCGCTCGGCGCGGCCTCGACGGTGGCGCCGCCGGTGGTGGGCCTGCCGTAGCAGAGGACAGCTAACACGCTACGGGAGGAAATCCGCAGAAAAGGTCGTTCGAGCCCTGCGGAGCAGTTTTTTCAATCGAGAACTTTCTTCGTCAGTCGGTAACTAGCCTTTAGAATTTCGTGTTAGAATTGCGGAGGAAATAGAGAAAATGACCATTATTCAAGGCGTATTTAAGGCGTAAAGCGCGCGACGTTGAGAGTTCGTGTTGTTGAAACACGACGCAAGCACGCGGTGTACTCAAACACGCGCGTAATTACCAATGTTTCAGGTGTTGACAGCGTGAAAGTATGCGTACGTGGTTTCGTAGGTTCATTCACGTACCTGCAGGACACTTTTGTTCGGTCGGCGCGTGAGAGATTCCGGCTGTGTGCGGTCAGCAATGCCTGGCAACAGGGCCGTTTTTTCATTGCGGGGTGCTTTGGTAATCGTGACGATATATTGTTTTTTTTTTTTTTTACAAGTACTGCTCCAGGAGGGCACATGTAATGGCTAACGGAAGCCTCTGAAGAGCACGTAACATTACACTAATGCAGGCGTCGCAGGGAGTGTTCGCATACAAAATTGGCTGTCCGCAATCTTATACCCCCTTGGTATGCACAGGCTTCGGCGAGCCCCATCCAGCCCTGGTTCTAGCTTTGGTGTTCCCGTTGCCGCTTTGGTGCCCTGGAGGCGCCGTCATTAATACGAAATAATGACAAGTTGTTACAACTAGTAAATAAAATTTATTGAAGAAATACAATCGCGCCGAGGCGCCAACTTCTGAAGCAGCGCTAGCGCGCGAGTATTATGAAACGCCATGAAGAATTTACCAGCCCACGTACGACTCTACGATCAAAGTGCACGTTAAACATCCTCAGGAGAGCTAGATAAAGTTATCCGGAGCCATCCATTACGACCTACATCCTAGCTTTAGTCGCTTCGGAACGTTAAAAACGTTAATCACCACAACCCAAATCAATACATGCGAGCGTACATTCGAAGCTAAAATACTGCATCGTAAGTCATAGTGAGCCTTGCAAAAGCGTCGAGAATGTGCTAACTTCTGGTGGAGCTCAAAATTAACACACCCTGAATAAAGTCGCTCTTATGTCACAGGCCAGCTGCAGATGCGTGCATTTCACCGCAAGACGAAACTACATGAAACAAAGAGAGCACATTCGAAAAAAAAAAAGTCAAACAACGCGCTAAAAACCACGCAGAGCATGAACACACACTTTTTCGAAGCGGAAGGCGTGAACTAGGCTCAAACTAAGAGGTTGTGAGTAGCCGTGGCCCTTACTTCGCTAAGCCGTGCGTTCTTTGCCACTTCCTCGAAGTCAGCCCGCCCGATCCTGCGAATCCACACTTCTTTTTGCATTGCGCCCGCCGGACGGCAAAGCAAAAAGCTTTTTGCCCTCGCTGTGTCTGTTGCGGCAACCGAAGGCGCAGCGTAACGTTGGGCGCAGCAGCATGGCATCGCAATTAAGTTCTCGGCCCTGCACATTCTATTACGCTAACGCACTCCGTCAGTGCGCCTGCCGTACTTTCGTCGCGCAGGCCCAACAATGGAGGTCGGCGCGCGCTGGAAAGAAACAATATACAAAAGCGCGGCGCCTGCTCCGCGCTGGAAAGAAAAAAATATACAAAAGCGCGGCGCCTGCTCCGCACTGGAAAGAAAAAATATACAAAAGCGCGGCGCCTGCTTCCACGTGACACAGATTGGCCAATGGGGGAGCGAAGGAGCCTGGGGCGACAGGAGGCGTGGAGGAGGACGCGCCAGGGTGAGCGGGGTGGCGGAAAGATCTAACAATGGCGCTACTTTTGAAAAATTGAGGGGCTTTAGAGACGTCTACCGCAGAGCGTCTCCCTAGCGGTCGATTTAGGCACCACTGGCCTCCTTGAAACCCTTGGGTTCAGCGAGAGCAGTGGAAAAGTAAACATGTCCGCAGTAGGGATTAGTAAGAGGCAATTGGGGGATTGGAGGAAGTAGGGAAACGACAAAAAACGGAGACATACAAAAAACACAGTTCACAATAGGGGATCAGAAAATTTGGTTGTGGGAGTTCAGTGTTCTTTTTTCTTTTTTATTGTTTATTGTTTAACCTAGGTAGGACGTACATTAGGCAGTATAAAAGGAAGAGCTTGACGGCGCAACCTACCGCCCCGTTCAAAAGGGGGCGCTCATAACATCCATCCATCCATGCTGCGTTTGGTGTTATGGTTAGTTTATTTTTTTATTTTTTTTAAGATAGCTTGAACAATAGCCAATACAATAAAACTTTAGTGGCTCAACCCACCACTCCGTTTCAGAGGGGACACTCATAGTAGCTATCCAGCATCCATCCATCTTCATTCAAGGCCATAGAGTTTCTCACTATAACTACAGTGTGCTTCTGTACTATTCTAGTACACTGTACTATAACAGAGTGAAACTCTATGTTCGCGGCCATGGAGGCATCATGGAGGTTCGCGGCGCACCGCGTTTCTTCCATAAAGCTCGCCTTCATGCACAGCATTCGCCGCCAGTGCTTTCTGGTGATCTGGTATTAAAATTTCTGGTTAAAATGTTCCGGGAATCCAGTTTATTTTTTTGTATAACGATATTCGGCTGTCAACTCTCAGTTACAAGCTGAACTGAGAACAGTTGGTCGACGGTGGCATCAACGTTCTGCGTGCCATGATCCCTTTAACAGCCCGTTAAACCTCTTTAGGTATTACGCAACGGCGCCGACTGCCTCCGATACTGCGTTGCAATTACATCTACAGTGCACTAGATATTATAGAACATTCTACAACACGCGGGCCGCGAACGGGCCATGGAGGACGTTTTTTTATTCCATGCGGCCGACCTTGGCCGTTTTCCCTGTGGTCACTTTTTGCAGTTGGCAACATTCATGGCAGCGCCCACGGCGACGCGTATTATTTTGTTGGCGATGTCGTAGTTTGCCAGTGTAGTTTGCGCAGTTCAAACGCTATTACAGCTTTTCAACGGTCTTCGTGAGCTCGATCGTTTATTACGACCTTGAAGAATGGACGTTCTAAAAGCAGAGATTGAGCGCAAGCGTAAGGAACTGGAAAACAGGCAGCTCGTCGTGAGTATTTGGCCGTCTGCAGCGATAGTCAACGCGTTCGAAACGCTTAACAGCTCGTGTACAACGAAGAACTGTTTCGTTGCACCCTCAGTACCTACAGCAAGCACATTGAATTAGCAAAAGATGTTCTTGCTGGGTAAACATTCGTGGTCTTAATTGGTGTTGCGTTACTACGAACTTCGGCGATTTGCAGTAGTTGTAGCCTGTGATGCGTGTGGCTCCTACCCACGATGGGGGATTGGCCAAGAAATGGGTGGATTATTCGAAATTATTATGGAGCATAAATTTCCTAATAGCTATTGAAATAGCATTGAATAGCGCAGAATTACCTGTTAAATAAGGGCTCGTTCATGCTACGTCGACTTCCTTTTCTATTTTTCATCAGTCATTCACTTTTAATGAAAAAAAAAATACAGAGAGAGAAAAGCCTTACGAACAGTTCTCACTTTAAATACCTAAAGCACAGTGTGCTTAGTCTAATGTAACACAATCGTATGCCACGGAGTATTTTTGACGAGTGGAATAACATGATCTGCGAAGTAGTATATTAAACGAATAATATTGCACCTGTTGGTTACAGCATATTACAAAATATAGAGTAGGACGAATACAGGTAGTCAAAACAATGTGGTCATGTTGCTGTAATATTGATGCATAAAATTTATCATATTCGCTGTTTAGATTAAAAGCTCATATTTAATCTAAAATGTTATATTTAATCTCAAAACACTGCACTACATACGAGCACTCAGTACCACATTATGGATCAGTCATTAAAAACATCACCATTTTCAATCTTTTTTATACACTAATCATGTCTCTTTTGAGCTATGTCGGATGCTCGGTTGCCATAGTCGCAAGTTCGAATCCTTCAATTATCCTTTTTTTTTTTTTTCTCCGACGGTGGTGAGCTTCAATTTCACCTCCTACAGTGCACTACATCTGCAGGCTTGCAGTGGCGCCTGACAACGGAAAAATATGCCGAGGGCGAGTGGGGCTATACAAATCCAGGTACAACCAAATTATGAAGGCCCACTAAGCTTCAACAAAGACACTGCCTCACCAGAAGAGGAATAGGCCTCCCTGGTGCAGTATTCAGCTACTCCCTCCCTCATGATTCCTTCAATTAACCCATGGCCCTCAGTCCCCAGCAGCTACAGAGCACCTGACCAAGGCCTCTTGTCAGACCTCTAACGCAGGAGAGGGTGCTAAGAATCTCTGAACCCGGCAGGCCGCCACTGGAAACTGACCCTGGCAACCTTTAGCACCCGAACTCTGTTGAGTGAGACTAGCTTAGCAGGACACTTCGAGGAATTATCAGACATTGTTTGGGATATCATTGGCCTTAGTGAGATTAGAAGAACTGGTGAGGCTTATACAGGGCTGACTAACGGTCATGTCCTCTGCTATAGAGGTTTCCCAAATAAAAAGCAATACGGGATAGGATTCCTAATCCATAAGGACATAGCAGGCAACAGTGACGATTTCTACAGCATTAATGATAGGGTAGCAGTAGTAATCAAACTTAATGAGATGTATGGATTAAAGGTAGTACAAGCCTGCGCTCCAACATCCAGTCACGATGATGATGAAGTAGATCAGTTTTATGAAGATGTTGAATTAGCGATGAGAAAATTACAGACTCAGTATACCGTAGTTATGGGCGACTTCAGTGCAAAAGCGGGGAAAAGCAGGCTGATGTACAAGCAATTGGCAACTATGGTGTCGATTCTAGGAACGCTAGAGGAGAGATGCTGGTAGAATTTGCAGAAAGGAATAAGCTGCGAATACTGAACACCTTTTTCAGGAAGCGTAGCAACAGAAAGTGGACCTGGAAAAGCCCTAATGGTGAAACAAGAAATGAAATTGATTTCATACTTTCTGCTGATATCAACATAGCGCAGGATGTAGAAGTGATAGGTAGGGCAAAGCGCAGTGATCATAGATTAGTGAGGGCTAGCATTCACCTCAATTTGAAGAGACAAAGAGTAAAATTGGTCAAGAAGAAACAGGTCAACTTAGAGACGGTAACGGTAAAAGCAGACAAATTCAGGCTGGTACTTGCAAACAAATATGATGCCTTAGAACAGAGAGATGAAGATGACATAGAAGAGATAATGAAAGAAACCGTAACTAGACTGTCTTCAGAGGCGGCAATTGAAGTGGGAGGCAAGGCACCAAGGCAACCAGTAGGCAAGCTCTCCCAAGTAACAAAGGGCCTAATAAAGAAATGACAAAGAATGAAAGTGTCCAACTCAAGAAATCATATAGAATTCACGGAACTGTCAAAACTAATCAACAAAGAGAAAATAAGGGATATTCTAAATTATGAAGTGAGAAAGACTGAAGACGCCGTAAAAGATGGATGCAGCTTGAAATCAGTGAGAAGAAAACTTGGCATAGGACAAACTAAGATGCATGCACTGAAAGATAAGCAGGGTATTATTATCAGCAATTTTGAAGGTATAGTAACAGCAGCGGAAGAATTCTATACTGACCTGCACAGTACCCGGAGGAGTCGGGATGCCTCCATTCAAAATAGTAATGAACAGGATACAGAAACTCCTCCTATGAGGTCAGAAGGACCTTGCAAGACATGAAACAGGGAAGAGCGACAGGAGAAGATGGAATAACAGTCGATTTAATCAAGGATGGAGGAGACATAATGCTTGTAAAACTGGCAGCTCTCTATACGAAATGTCTGTTGACTATGAGGGTCCCAGAAAACTGGAAGAATGGAAACATTATGCTTATGCACAAGAAGGGAGACATTAAAGAATTAAAAAATTATAGGCCCACTAGCTTACTCCCAGCATTACATAATATATTCACCAACATAGTTTGCAATAGGATAAGAGCAACACTGGACTTTAGCCAACCAATAGAACAGGCTGGCTTCAGGAAGGGATACTCTACAATGGATCACATCCATGTCATTAATCCGATAATCAAGAAATCCGCAGAGTATAATCAGCCTCTCTATATGGCTTTCATAGATTAGGAAAAGGCATTTGATTCAGTAGAGATACCAGCAGTCATAGAAGCATTACGTAATCAAGGAGCAAGACTGCTTACGTAAATATATTGGAAAATATCTACAGAGGTTCCACAACTACCTTAATTCTGCACAAGTATGAAGATACCTATAAAGAAAGGGGTCAGACAAGGAGACAATCTCTCCTATGCTATTCACTGCATGCTTGGAAGAAGTATTCAAGCTATTTAACTGGGGAAGGCTTAGGAGTAAGGATCGACGGCGAATATCTCAGCAACCTTCCGTTTGCCTATGACATTGTTCTATTCAGCAATACTGCAGACAAGTTGCAACAAATGATCGAGGACCTTAACGGAGAGAGTACAAGAGTGGGGTTGACGATTAATATGCAGAAGACAAAGATAATGATGAATAGCCGGGCAAGGGAACAAGAGTTCAGGATTGCCAGTCAGCCTGCAAGTGCAGTAGAGGGCGGCAGAAGGCTAGGTGAGGCGATGAAATTAGGAAATTCGCGGGCGCTAGTTGGAATCGGTTGGCACAGGACAGGGGTAATTGGAGATTGCAGGGAGAGGCCTTCGTCCTGCAGTGGACATAAAAGAGGCTGATTATTATTATTATTATTATTACAATTATTATTATTATTATTATTATTATTATTATTATTATTATTATTATTATTATTATTATTATTATTATTATTATTATTATTATTATTATTAGGACTCGTCTTTTCTTGCCATAATAAATAAAACGGCGCCATATTTACAAGCTGTGGCACTTTTGTCAACAGGTGTTTTGTAATCATTTCAGAAGTAATACTGAATAACCGCATCAAGGAGGTGAGAGTGCTCATGTATCCATAGGGCATCAAGGAAATCACATTTTTCTTTTAATTCAACTCATTTCAATTTAATTGATTGCAGCTGATTTATCTGTTGTTGTCAGAATTACTTCTCAGGTATCATATTCTATGTTCATATTTATCATGACTGAACTTGAAATGCAATGTTGTTATTTGTCTGAGATGATAGATAATATAAATAAGAATTACACTGTGTTATGCCAGACCTGGTGTCATTGACATTGTTTTGTGTCATGGCACAGGGTAAAATTTGCTGACATTACATTGGGGTGAGGATACGTGTGATGATGTTACTCAAAGGGCACTGCATGCATTGCTTATGGCTGTGTTCATGTGTGGCCTTCGCAGCTCACACGGACTGAGCTACCCAGTATACCCTTAAGTCAGTCACGATACTTGCACCTATTCAACGCTGAAATCAAAACTAGTTTGTAGTAAATTATTTATGGCAGTCTGGCACTTGCCTGCATTTTTTCTCAGGCACAGGTGGTTTGCAGGCTCATTCAACTGACAAGAAAAGGAGATATGGCAAGTTGTAAATGTTGTGTTGGTATTTTAAGTGCACAATGGGTGTTCTAAAGAGGTTGCTTAGGTTGTACCATACTTAGTCATGCCATTCTGCTCAGTCTCACTTCCTGTTATAAAGCTACCAGCTTGTTCAGTTGGCTTCACTTGACAGCTGCCATAAGCAGGTGCCCCTTTGCTTTGACAGGGACCCCAGAGGAAGTTCTTCAAGCGGGAAGAGCTGATCAAGCAGACGACTGAGGAGTATGAGCAACGACGCCGAGCCAAGCATCAGGACGAAGATGATGATGAGGTGAACGCACCTCTGTGGGACAATCTTGCTACTTAAGCTCAGCCTATATCACTCCATCTGGACCCCTCCTTTGCACTTTATGGGGAGCATTGAATGGCTGGACCTGCCCGAACAATCACTGCACATACTGGTTCTTGCTTTTCATGTGGGGCCGTACGAGTTCTCTGAAATAACTTAGCTAAACAAGAGAGCGGCGGCATTTGTGAACATTAATATATTTAGAAACTCACAAATCAGAGTTACCAGACCACTCCAAACCACAGATCACCATCATAGTAGCCCAACAGTAGCCAAAAGCCAACATCCTAGGTTGCCCAAAAGTAGCCAAAAATTAGTGTTGTTTTGTGGCGTTATACCAAGCATATTGAACTAATGTTCTGCAAGAAAACTTACACGTGAGTTTTTTTCATGTAAAAAAGAAGGCCCAAGATTTGCCCAGAGGCTTGCGTCAGAGCGAGTGGACAAGTCCCTCAAAAGGCACTAAATGAAATTATCGGTTCTGGCATAGGTATATTCATTAAGTTAAAGTCACTTGCCCCAAAGTTTTATTGTGGCCGTATGGCTGGTCCCAAGTCTGGAAGAGACATTTGAAATACATGCGCACATATGTGGCCACAAGATATAATGTTTCACTCTGTCCCTCTATGCCTTACACTCTCAGCAATAGTTCGAAGAGTGCATCAATGCAGCCTCGTTGGCAAACTTATGATGAGGTAAATGCAGACTTTATGATAAATGCAGTCTCTTATTTTTCTCAACGCAAAGAAGAAAAAAATCACTCACAAAAAGAACACTCAAACGGGGTCACTCAATAGACGCGCCGAGCAATGGTATGCTTTCGGCACATTTGTGGCTGATGGCAATTTCACAAAACAATGCAACACAATATATGAAACGATGCAGTAGATTACAATACAAAATGCAATACAACAAATATTTTTAAATACTTATTTTTTCTGCACACCATTGTTCAATGGAATGGTCTGCCTGGAAATGTGGTCAGTTCCGAAATGGTGAACTTGTTTTTACAAGCCCGTAGCGAATAGGGCACACATGTAATTTGTTTCGAGTCGAGTGTTTTGCTTTTGTACTTGATTCTACTGTGTTTTGGACTCTGGTCGAGTCTCGTTGTTCCCTTCTTCTGTTGCAATGTATGTTTTGTGTTTTTATTATTTCGGTACCCCACTCCTGCCTAAGGCTTGTAATACAGGCTGGCAGTATTTGCTAAATAAATAAAGAGGTGGTTTCTGCACCTCAGGAGCAGGAGCGTTAATGAACTAGCAACCGCAATACTTTGCTAAATTTATCAGCAAAGCTAGGTACTTAGTGAGTGACAGCCCCACTGATGATTCGCTGCATTTTTGCTGCCGCTGAATTTGGTATGTGAGCAACAACTTCAAATTATCATCCGGAATTATCATACGCTAGCGTGACGATCTGGCATCCACCTCCTTCTCAGCGTAGCTTATTAAGTAGTTCTGTGGGAGATGAATCGTGAAGAGTTGGGGGGTTAGTTCTCAGAAAGGAATCGAGCCGAAAAATAGCCACATAGCCGAGAAAAAAATTTTTAAGCCAACTCAGGTGAGCTATTAACAGCCCGATTTGGTAACCATGACCTAAGTACAAATGTTGTTTACTCTTTCTTTTCATCGCATAAATTTTACTTTTTTTTTTAGTTTTGACATCAGTTAAAAGACAGAGTGAATTGCGCATGGTTTGTTTGCTATAATGATCGGTATTGCTTATATAGTCTACTTAAATGTGCTGTACTATAATGCAGAGAGAAAAGGAGATTGAGGAAGACGATGACGCTCCCTCTGACGAGCAACAGCATTTCAATGGTTATCTTCACAATCGATCACCTCTGCCAGCCTTCATCTGTAAATAAACACACAATCATCCCTAACACTACTTTTCTGTAAACACATCTGAGAAATGGAGGATCAGCTTATCTAGTTGGGGTAGTTTCACAGAAACCTGGTGCCTCTCTGCACAAAGTGATGTTGCCAGACATTATCTATTTGTCTTGTGATTGACATTAACATTTGCATTCATCTGCGTTTATTGGACTATTTATATGTTTATGCAAAACTTGTCATTTCAAGAGCTGCTGCTTTGATACCACGATAGATCCGATGCAAAAATTACATGCAGTCAACGAATATACAGACTTGAACAACTGCCTTGTTTGTGTCTGTTTGTCCATTGCATGTACTTAATTTTTGATCCTGATCTAACCATGGCTGTATGTTCAGGTTATTGCAATATTCCACCAAATTACTGTTAGTTTTGCTGCTTTCTAACTTCAGTTCTTTGTCCAGCTGTATATTTTTGGTTTGCTTGTTTTTTTCCTGCCTTGAGTGATCCTTTTCTAGTGTAACCAGTACTGTTTACAGTTCAAAATCTCTCCATTTCTCTGTGCTGCTTGTAAGGCTTGTCTTGTAATTTTCGTGCTTGAAAAAGCCTTCAGAAGCCGCCTGTGTTCAACAGAGTAAAGGTTTTGGTGATTTGGTGTCCGATGACATTGAACTGAAGTCATGACTGGCAACTTAACGGTACCCTTGTAAAGGAAAATGTATAATCATTGCATTCTACCAGTACTAACATATGGTCTGGAAACTTGGAGGTCAACAAAAAAGCTTAAAAAGAAGTATTGTGCAACGAGGGATGGAATGAAAAATGTTAGGCATAACATTGACAGGAAGAAAGTAGTGTGGATTAGACAGTAAACACGGGTGGCCGGTGGTCTGTTAAACTTACAGAATGGGTGTCAAGGGAAGGGAAGCACAGTCAAGGACGGCAGAGAACTAGGTGGTGTGATGAAATTGGGAAATTCGCAGGCCTAGGATGTTGCCAGCTGGCACAAGACGAGGGTAATTGGAGATCTCTGGGAGAGGCCTTGGTCTTGCAGTGGACATAAAGATAGGCTGATGATTACCATGGTGGATGTTGAAACACGGCAACGCAGATGCAGCTAATGTTATTTCAAGATGACCACTTCTGTGCTCATCTCTGCCTCCCTGTGCCATTGCAGTCGTCATTGTCGCTGTCAGTGGCCAGCCTCCTCAAGAAGAAGCAGGAGGACGAACGTGTGCTGCCAAGGAAAGAGGTGTGTCCTGTGCAGACTTTCACTGCTCGTTGGTTGATTTCATTGCATAATAAACTTCGGCGCTAGCAGGGCAGGACAAGGCGCTTGTCCTGTCTCCATATTGTGCCAGACCTGTTCGGACTAAAGTTTATTATGAATGTACACCAACTATCCCATCAATGCATCTTGCTGTCTTCATTGCACTTTCAGTAATTTTTTTTTTGTGTGTGTGTGTTAGCTATAGACTCCAGTAATACGCTGTTTTTTGTAATTATGTGTAGCTGCTGCATATTTAGGATTTTTAGACAACACTAATTGGAGGTCCCCTTTACAGTCAATTATTAACTCTTAAGCCTCTCTCTGTATGCGGAATCCATATTTTGTGACCTTATTAAGTGCAATGATATGAATCTTCTGTGCTGGTTGCTGCAAGCATGTGCCAGCAAGCTAAGCACATCTCTGAGTTTTTCTGCAGTAATGATTAGTTGTGGTTGTTCTCTTGCAACTTGATTCCTGGTTACAAATTTTCAGTTCATAAGTTGTTGTTTTATTTGCTACACTCTTTTGCATAAATATGAAGCACCTTGGAAAATTTAACAAGAGTGTCCAGTGTTAAGAGCACTCAATAATCATGTTTTTTGGAAATCTCTAACTTATTCTGTGCTTGTGTTTACCAAATTATTTTACTGCATTCCATGCTTTATAATGTAGGATAGCAGAATGCTTCCAAGAAAGCTTGTATGTACCAGTGACATTGCCAGTGAGGGTAAAGCTAAAATTACGCTTTCATCTAACGTGCAGCTCAATGACAGTGACTTGACTGAAAAAACAAAAAAAAAGCTGGGGAACGAGGCATACGTTTTGTGTGGAAAACTGCTTAAAAATAATTACCACTTGAGACATTTCGTTGCATGCTCTTGCCAAATTAAAGCCAAAAATTTGCCAGTGAGTGATGCTTGTGCTTGAGGGTGTTTTCCTCTGATGCAATTTGGATTGACTAGGCAGGCATTATATAGAGTCAGAAGGATGTAGAAAGGTTAAATAAGCTTTTGCCATCATGGATAAGCCACTTTAGTCTTCGGTAGCTAATGGCAACACATCAACGAAAGGCTGCGCGACAACACCTGTCCACCAGTGTATAACTCACTCAGGAACAGGGCCTTGGCAGATTTTAGAAATGTCCACTGAGCAGTATTCGAGGCCAATGGTGTAAAAGTACTGTTGCACAGTAGGACAGTTAACAGATCTTATCCACCACCACTGTGGACATGTTAGTCCATGTCAAACTACAGTGGTGCAGACAGTCCGCAGGCCATCAGGAAGAGTGCATATTGGAGCAAGGGATTGCAGCTGCCAGGTGGCCTGCCAAATTTGTCGCTCTATCAAGGCAGCCGAGGAAACTCACTTTCTCTTGAGACAGCTCCGCTTCTCTCTGTCCTTCACTCCTTCGATGCAGGCAGAGAGAAGGCTGAGAAAAATGGAAAAATGTGGTAAGTGTCCAGCACACCCGCTGCTAAGCATCAGCTGAAACTAAATAAGAAAAATGTGTAGCCCAGTAAAAAGATGCAAAGAAGAAAAGACAGAGCATGCTTTTCGAGCATATTTAGCTGGACATGCAGTGGAAATTAACCAAAATAACAAGGTATCATGACTTCATGGTGTATGCTGTCAGTGGCTGCTTAACAGCTTGAACTTGAAAGCTTGTTTTATAGTTTTTGTCACTGGATTTCTCGGTGTCAGTTTTAATGCAGTCTGACAAGCTGCTCTGCCACAGAGAATGCCTGCACAGAATCTGCCATCCGTTTGTCTCATATCTGTTTCAGCAGTGTGGTAGCCTAATTTGGCAATATGTTATGGCTTGCGCAGCTCCACTGTAAGCATGGTGGGAAAGAAAATGGCGAAACCTATTACTCGAATAGAGACAGAGTAGATGCACACCAGCGCTAACTTAATCAGCGCTGGTGCGTGTCTGCTCTGTCTCGGCCTGTGTAAAAAGTTTTGCTGTTCTTTTTCCACCATGTATCCATGCCAACTCGCCCAGATGTCAGCTCTCGCGAACCACCATGAGCAGCCGTGTCTCACTTTTAAAGTGAAAGATGGCAGTGCTTTTATAGCACACAACAGTGTGACATGCATACTAATTGCATCACTTGCATCATTATCTTTCTTCTTTTCACTTATCTCCAACAAGAGCTGAAGTTTAGGTGAGTTTGTGAGAATTCATACCTGACTTAAAGCGCGAAAAATGAGGACACAAGCAGTAAGATCAGACAGGATGATCACAAGACATAAACTACACTTAAATCTCGTTATAGCGAGACGGCTTATAATGAAATAATGGATATAACGAAAGAATTGTAATTCCCCATGAAAAGTCCCGATAGGGACCCATGTGTTTAAAATTTCCTTTTAACGAAAAAGGATTCATTGATCAATGGATATAATGAAAAATCTTCATTCCAAAATAGCACCTAACAAGCCACTTTGTACACCACATATAGATTTCTTAAATTGCGCGACACGTTGTGGCCCTCCGATGCGGCAGTTCAAATCTCCTGCGGCGGCCCCTCATCATCCGGCAACGCTCCAAGCCAAGCCAAGCTGGCTAAGCAGCCAAGCCACTCCGTCCATTGCATGCAGTGCGCACTGCCAGCCGAGTGCCACGCGCCTTTGTTTGCGTTGTTCCGTACGCTGTCCGTCAGTGCTTTTTCCGCCGTGTCACCAGTTTCACAACAGAGAAATGAATGGCAGCAGCAGCAGCTTGAAGCTAAAACGGAAAGTTATCGCCTTGGATCAGAAGGCAGCCACAATTAGGGCTGTTGCGTCAGGCACAAAGAAAACTCAAGTAGCCAAGGAGTTCGGCATCGCGCCGAGTACCCTTTCTGCAATCCTCAGCCTCAAAGAAGTCATTGCTGGCGCTGGCGCACATGGCGTGAAAGGTAGCCGGAAGAAGCTGCGGTCTCCTGTCTTCGAAGACGTGGAAGAGGCACTGTTCAAGTGGTTTTTGAATGCAAGGGCTGCTAATTTGCCCGTGAGTGGGGCACTGCCCCAGAGAAAAGCGAGAGACTTTGCTTGCATCATGGGCTGCGACAGTTTTGTTGCAAGCGATGGCTGGCTGCAGCGTTTTAAGGAGCGCCGCAATATCGTTGGCAGGGTCGTCACTGGTGAGTCCCAGGCCATCGAAAATGAAACTGCAACGGCGTGGGTGAAAGCTAACATTGGTCCTCTCCTTGAAAAGTATAAAGAGAAGGATGTGTTCAACGCTGACGAAACAGCTCTCTTCTACCAAATGTTACCACAGAAGACCCTGTCATTAGAAGGTGAGCTCTGTCGCGGTGGGAAACATAGTAAGGTCTGCGTCATTGTGCTCTTTTGTACAAATATGGACAGATCGGAGAAGATGCCACCTTTGGTGATAGGAAAAAGTGTGTCGACACGATGCTTCAAAGGAAAGAGGCAACTTCAACCACAGTATTTATCAAACCGGAAAGCCTGGATGACAAGGGAAGTTTTTGTGGGATGGCTGCATGACTGGGACAAGAAGTTGAAGAGGCAGAATCACAAGATATGCCTTTTCTTGGACAACTGTGCTGCCCACCACACCACTGCTGTGCTGACGTACATCGAACTTCATTTTTTGCCCCAGAACTGCACGGCAGTGATACAGCCCCTTGATCAAGGCGTGATAATTTCATTTAAGGCGGGATACCGGAAGTGGGTGATAGACCGACTTGTGTTAAACATGCAGTTGAACCGCGACACAAAGGTCTATTTGTATATGGCAGTAGAGATGCTTAATGCGGCGTGGATGGATGTAACAGCCAGCACCATCGCCAACTGCTTTTGAAGTGCATCATTTGCTGCCAACGAAAGCAACCCTGACACCGACGACTCAGTGGACCTAATAGCCTTACCCAGTGGTGCCACTGTATCAGACAAAGCTTTAGCGTCATGGAGGGTGCTCCACGATGCCGGTGTTGTGTGTGAAGGTGAAACCTTCTGTGACTACTTGAGTGTGGATGCCAATGTTGTGGCAACGGAGGAGCTGACAGACGACGACTTTGTGCTTGCTGCCCGGGAGCACAAAGGAAGCGACGATGAAGGTGCCACAGGGGACAACGACACTCCGCATTGTGCTTACCATGTACCGACATCGTCCAAGGCACTGGACATAGGGGATCTGCTGTGCCGCTACTTCAGCAGCCACAAGGACGGTGCAGATGGGCTTGAGATAGCTGCTGCTGCTGCTGAGAAGGCTGTCCTTTGTTTAAGGAAGACACAGCAGCGAAGCATAGCCGATTATTTTGAGCCGTCAACATGAAAGGTTCGCGCCATCGACATGGAGGGCAATAAAATCAGTTCTTATGTGTTGGATTCCAGTTCCTCCCTGCGTGCGATATCAGTAAGGATGATTAGCACTTGCCGCAGACGCAGCCACTCGGCCGCGACGAGAACTGATACCTCGGCATTGGCTTATCTGTAGTAAGTGCACACTCGTGTGCAATAAATTAGTCTCAAATTATTAGTCAGTGGCTATAATGAACTAATGCTTATAACGAACAAATTTTAGCGTCCTTTTGACTTTGTTATAACGAGATTTAAGTGTATTTATCTCTTTCTTTCTTCCTTTATCTCCAAGTGAGTGCTTATGTAAGAGCTGTCCCAAGTAAACTGTCTTTTCACATAGCGACCCTGTAAGAGTGAGAGAGAAAGAGAAATTTTAACATTACAAAATCACACCGGGACCGTCCCTGTCGGAAGGCCTCGGTCGTGGGTGGAGCTCAGTCAAAAAGCCCATGAGCCATAGCCACACGCCACACTCTCCTGACCAGATAATGCTGGTCCCTGGAGTCAACACTGGACAGCAAAGTTTCCCACTGTTGTGCGGTCAGCCCTGTAGACATGCTTCGTTGTTCACATCAGCTGAGCTGCTTCCTGAGGCCACTATCATTGCAAGCAAAATGGTTCCATCCATGTAATGTGCGTGTCTAACGGTAAACTTTTTGTGAGTCACTGCGCAGTACATGTATGTGTTGCTTTGTCCAGGAACAGAGAAGGGCACATGTCACTCCGAACTGAGCTCCTCCTGCCATGTCTCCCATAGTCTTTTGTGAAATTTGTTTTTGTTTGCATCCAAACCTATGCAGAACCTTTACCTACAGTGATGTCCTGTGTTACACTGTGTACCGCAATTGGCAACTGTAAAGATGTTCCACATATGCTGCATAATCATTCTTGCAGATTATGTTTTAGAATGTCCTTATTGCCTTTTGTCATGCCTATGCATAGTCTACTCTGTAGTAATGCACGGTGCGTGTCAATGCAGGTGATCAGGCGCCTTAGGGACCGTTCTGAGCCAATACTGCTTTTCGGTGAAACAGAGACAGAAGCCTTCCATCGACTGCGACGCCTGGAGATTCTGGAGCCTGAGGTGGACAGGGGCCTCCGCAATGACTTTCAGGTAAGTTGATAGAGCTCTGTAGACCTCACTGTTATTGTAATATAAACACCCCTTTGTGCTGATTGAATCACAGTTTTTACACCTCCTTGAAAACCTTGGTACCCTTTACTCCATAAAAAGAGAAACAAAAGGTTTAGTTACAATAAATAAAAGTCAGCCTCTGTGGTGCTTCTGGTGAGGTGCCTTGATTAAGTTGATGGTTCTGCTCTTCAGTAGATATAACAACAGGTTTTCGTAGATGGCTTTCCATGTGCAGAAATCCCCCTTGGAAAGATCCAGTCTTTTATTGCAACGACTGAGCTCTGTATGCCCAGCAAGGCAAATGTTTCACATTGTGGACAGGCCTGGACACATCCATAGCAGGTTGTGTGCTGTGGCTGGCTCACGCATGAAACACATGATTTGTGAAAGAAGGGACCGGTTACATACCTATCCAAAGATGTTGCATCTCCACATTGCTCTTCCTGTTGGCTCCATGGTAGCAGTTTTACAAGGGTTAAAACCACGCATTTCTGCTTCTAATAGTTCCATGTGCACACAACGTTTTGTCTTGCACAAATACCTCGAATGCATTGCGAGATTGCATGCACCACCATCTTTGCCTTGGCTGCTATTTCCTTCGCATGTTCAGCCAGGGCTGATCAATGTTTATAATGCACTGGTGAATTGTGAAAATGTCATGGTACATTTCCTCCTCTGTATTTATAACACAATTCCTGTGCTGTAGTTTAGCCAAGCCTGCATTTCCTTGCCTTCTCCAGGGATGTCATGTAACAATAGCCCCAAGGCTGCACTGATATCAAAACCAGCACATTGATTTATGCCACAGGCAGACCTACCCACTGCTACTATAAAATTTTCATCACATATTACTCCATTTTACTTCTTGCAGCATTAAGAGGCATAGTTGTTCATGAATTGTTTTGTAATATTTAGAGTTCACTGTCATGGCAAAGCAGGCAAGAGGTGCTATGAGTAAGCACTCCATATCAAAAGAAGCGCTCTCAAAATCCACCGATATGTCCATCTATCCAAGTACTTTGTTTTATCTTAAGTGTGTGTCTGAGCACGCCAGTGGCTCATTCAGCAGGTCACTTTCAAGCGCCCTAGAGTGCTCTTGCAGTGCATATCAGGTGCTCGGAACACATTCACCTGGTTCATTAAGAGTGGTGCACTTTATCTCAAAGCACTCAGAGGCACCGTCATCTTCAAGCTGGGAGTGGAACCGAGATTTGACAAAATTCCCATCACGAGGCTCCTCCAATTGCTGTGGGAGCTGCTTAGTGTTTCACCCAGGCTTGCTTTCTCTGCTTCCAGTGTCGAGAGGCCTCTGCAACAGTGCAAACTAATTCAAAGGGTGGTGGAAACTGGTCAAATGTACCGTAACTATTAGTGAAGCGGATGGTGAGCATGCTCAGCTGAAACAGCCTGTTAATATGCATGTCACCAACGCTGTGATGATGCTGCTCTCAGGTGCTACTCTGATGTCCCTAGTCATGCACTACTGTCTTCTCACTTCTCTCCACTTCATCAAAATCTGCGCAGGAGGCAATGGAGAAAGTGGACCAAATCTACCTGGACGAGATCCTTAAGTCACAGGGCAAAACCGAAGACGGGAAGTCGGTGCATGACGTCAAGGTTGAGAATGATGGAACCACCTTGGAAGACATCCAGGTACGCACTGGGCTTTGTTGTGCACAAGTGTTTTCTACGGATGTTCTCAAGTCAGAAGCACGTTTCTAGAATGTTGTTGCTGTGATGCCAGCCGAGAAAGCCAAGAATCGTTCGTACATATCCCATATCTTTACAAATATAATATGACCACAAATATTACACAAAGGAAGACATGACAACTAAGAGGGAGAAAAAAAATTAAGGTGAAAGCTTTAGACGAATCACGGGACAAAAAATTCATGTCCGGCGTTATGGCACCAAAATTCACAGGGAGTCCAACCCACAACCTTTCGTGTTAATTCAGGCGAATTTAGTTGTCAGGCCGACGACCTTTGGTGGGAGTCAAAACCATGACATTTGGTGTTAATTTGGGTGAATTAAACGTCAATTTCTTTATAAGAAAGCGTGAAGCCAAGGTGAACAAACCTCAGCACGACCTGTGGTGTTAAGGCAAAGTTAATTAAGGCACGGGTAACTAAGATAGAGTTAATTAAGGCACTAAAACCCACAACCTTTGGTGGAAGTCAAGCCCACTTGGAGATATGGGAAAACCGGCCATATCTCCAAATTGGATTCCAATTGACATCGTATAGGTCTAAAGTCGAACCCACTAACTTTGGTGTTAATTAAGGCAAAGTGAATTAAGGCACTCGAACCAATGACCTTTTGTGAGAGTCGAACTAACTGGGAGATATGGGCAAACCGGCCATATCTCCAAATTGGACTCCAATTGATATTGTGAAGGTTGAGAGTTGAACCCATGACCTCTGGTGAGGGTTGAGCTTTCGACCTATGGTGGGAGCTGAACCCATGACCTTTGGTGTGAATTAAGGTGAAGTTAATTGAGGAACTTGAACCAGTCGCATCCTCGACGTTTGGTTGGAGTCAAACCCACGACCTGTGGGGTCAAGGCAAATTTAATTAAGACATTTAATGAAGTTTAGTTAATTAAGACACTCAAACCCACGACCTTTGGTGGAAGAAAACAGGTAATAGGAAGTAATAGTGCATTAGTATGAAAATGTCAAGTAATGTAATTAATGTCCCGGGAGCGGGCAGGCTTTCGCCTTCATCCTCTTTAGCATATGCTAAAGTGACTGTCAACTTTTTAACATTGTAACTCGACCCGTAATTGTGGACCTGTGCAAGCAGAATTGTTTCAGTACACTCAGATGTGCGCTTGTGTGGAATGGCCCACACACGTACGGGAGCCACTGTGCATTGCTGTTGTGCTCTGCCAAAGTGTTTCACCAGTGCTGGGTGTGGCTGTATGCCAGGGCAGCCGCATTTGTGCATGTGAGGCTGGGCAGGCATTATAGTGGACTAGGCCCCGGAACTGCTCTGATTCATTGCATGCTCGCCTCCCCCTTCCCTTCTTGCTTCCTTGTAGATGCACACGCATTCTTCTGCTCATATGACATCAAGAGGCTGGCTTTCCTGCACACAGAACTCGCAGCAGTCAGAAAAGTATTTAAATTGAGCTAGTTCGTTCATAGCTAGAACAAGTTTGAACAGCTGAACTGGCATACAAGAGACTATGGAAGACTGACAAGGGCGTTGCTGTTGTCCTGGCAGTATGTCAGACAACTACAGAAAAAGCATGTCTTGCTGGCAGGCGACACCCAATCATGTATCGACTCTCTTTACATAGAAGATGCAAGTTGCAGACTCTACGCATCTCTTTTAAAGCAACGCTTTCTTTGCCTCTTCCTTCGGCTTTCCCACTGCTGCTGCTGTCTGGCACAACGCATCGGGGATGGTTCAGAGCATGTATATACATTGAAGGAGAGTGGCAGAGAGGAAAAGAGACACGAGAAACTCGTTTGGAACTTTCCATCATGCTGCATGTGTGCAATGCACTCTGGAGCTCCCTGGGCTTCGCCACATTAGCCTCTTGACAGCTGCAACTATCCGTGACCCCTCGCAAAAGCATTGCAGAAACTGCAGTGCTTACCTTTCTACAAGCGTGCACGTACAGAAGGAAGCTAGATAGGATGGTAGAGAATGCGTAGAACCAATGCAGTCGCCAAACGAGTGAATAACAGCCTTGCCACTCTTTGCTTGCAGTTCTCATACAAAGGGGGGAGGGGGGGTGACAGGGAAAGAGTGACGTGAGAAGGCAAGGAAACGCTACTACTATAGGCAGCGTGCACCGCCTATAGAGGCGCCACTGAAAGCCACCTAGCGGACGCCTCCAACAGTACACACGGGAGCAGTAGCAGACGACAACCGTTTGCAGCAAGGATGGCTGAAGTTCGCGGCTGCGATTTCTCCTTTGTTCGGGTGCCAGGCTGCTTCTTCTGCGGTGACAGCTGTAGGGAAGATGCTGACCTCTGTGCGAGCGGGTATGAACACGATGTTACCGGTGTTTGGGACAACATGGTCCACATACATGCAAGGTGTGTCCCGCAGACAAACGCCATGAACCCCATTTACATGACGTGGAGCTCATGTTCACTAGATGATAAATTTTGTTGAGTGATGCGATCTCTCGATGTTTTTTTTTTTATTCTACCCTTGCCGCAATGCTGCTTCTGTACCTGAATAATAAGCACCCGTCGTTAGTGCAGACTTATATCAAACAAATCCTCACGGTGCAATCTCTGCATATGCCGTTGTGATTTTTCTGCCGATGAATACATGTGACATCGCCGATTAAGTGCAGTCGAAGTCACCTCAAGAAGAGTAATTGCCAATTTATTGATGGAAACGCGTACACTAGCCAGCGAAGTCACCAAACACACGGGTTAATAAAAGCGCGTGTTAGTGCTGTACCGCCGATGCAATTCTGCTGCATACGCCGATCAACTACCATTCCCGCTGCAGTTTGTGCAATAATAAATTCCCCAAGGGAGCTGCTTGGAAATGTACAAAGCTAAAGACTGACTAACTTTTCAGTACTTTTTTATATTACTTGAGAGAGTAGCCACACGATATATTTTAAGGCAGAGTAGCGCCAGATGGGCGCTGGCGGCAAGGCCCGGTTTAGTCGTCTGCAGCGTAAGCATAAGAAAGAATTCAGTCGAGTACAAAACTCACATGCAAGAACGGACTACGTTGTGAAACAAACAAATCACTCGGCGTGTTAAGTTTGCTCAGGCAGCATCGAGGTGTGATGACTTCCCAAACGGGACGTGAACTTTTCAGCGAGAAATGGAACAAAAATACCATATGCAGCAGCTATTAGCAATTCTCGCCCTGAACTACCTATTTTCTAAACACATTTCCAAAAATGCAAACGATATCTAAGATGCCCTCGGGCGAAAAGAATAAAGCTGTTAAAGAAGCACTTCCTTGGTATCATTCCGATGAGACACAGCGTGATTTATACCCTTTACAAACAAGGCAGAGTGAAAACTTTGCAGCTCAAAAGAATTGACAAGAGTTATGCATGGAGCAACTAGCAACAGTTAAACATGTACAAAGCCACGCATAAAATAGATGTAAGAACATGAAGTGCGCGACAGCTGGTGCGAGGATTTACCGCGCCACATGAAACCAACAATTTCAGTTCTTGCAAACTTCAGTAGCTTTAACATACAACGCAATGCGCTTGTGCAGTCGTGCTGCCTAGCTAGCGCAACGCGGTAAAGAAGCGGAAAACAATATAAGCGGCAAACAGCATTCCGAACTTTAGCGAAATGCCTTTAAACATCATGCTGCACTGCAGACGAACTTCGTTGCTCACGCGTCTATGATGGAGTGGTAAAAAACACCGATGAGACAAAGGAAAGGATGAGAACAAGAAATTTCCCTTCGAAGCGACGATCCATTTTTGCTACCGTTGCTGCCGCTGATGAAGCTTTGCCGGGAATGATTAGAACCGTATCGCCGTACACGTTTTCACCGGTATTTGAGCCCCCCACCCTGCAACAATTCTTCGACATTCCCTGAAGCTTTGGCCACCCCACACGTGCGAATGGTGTTGCCTATCTGGCTCTGAAAACGTGAATAAGACAGAGAAGCACGATCAACGACACAACAAACTACGGCGCGCGCCAGGCTCCTTTCCCGCGTGTTCTGCGCAAGGCCGCCACAAGTGGCGCGTCCGTAGGCGTGCACGGCGCGTATAGACACAACAGTAGTTGCAGGGAAGCTGGATAAATTTAAGTTCAAGGTACAGCCTGGCATGCTTCTGCTATTTCTGAAAAATAAACGCTTGCTTGTTGCTGTTCCAGGAATGCCGTCGCTCGTAGATGCGGATGCATCTTGAGCTAGTCATGTGAAATTGAAGGTATCTCGGAAAGGGATTTGCAAATGTGGCACTCTTTCTTTTACCCCTTGTGGAATGAAGTCACATATTTTTGGACAAGTCTGGCATTTCTGACTCTTGATTATTCGAACATTTTAGCAGTTCCCAGGGAGTCCGAATTATCGGTCTACAATTGTATGTAGCCACACACTCGAAAATAAAGTTCGATTGATAGTACAGCGACGTGCTTGTCTGTCTCCCTTAGTCTTTTGTTATTCAGTTCAGCTATTCAAATTTGTCTTAGCTTCACAGAAACCTTTAATAGCCTTAACAGCCCTCGAATATCACTATGATGCCAGTTTTAAGGCCCTGAAGACCCCTAAATTTCTCCATGTGCCTAAAATATCTTCAGCGCAACAAATATACATTTTCAAGCACGTAATTCCTTTATTTCCAAACCTGTCTTGGTGGAGTTGACTTCCGTTAATTCGACCCTGACGGGACCAACGAAATTGATCGAATTATCCGCCAGGTCGAGTTAAACAAGATGCAGAAAAAGATCTCAAATGTGCACTGCTGATTCATTTGGCAGTAAATGCCCGATTCTAACGCGCACGTGCTTTCTGTGAGTCCAAAGTGGAATACTAATGCAGAGACAGCATTAAAGCTCCTAAACAAAGCAGATATCTGTAGCACACCCACGTTTTTTGCAAGAAAAATTACTATGGGTATTTTATGTGTTACACAGTGGTGGTCGGTTTCTTAGTCACCTTCACCCCAATACAGCACCGTAATGCGGCAAAGCATGCGAACGTTGAGAACGCGGTTCTCGGCCCAATTTCTGTTGAATAAAGAAAGATGCACGTTAGAGTCAGATAAATACTGTAATCAGACATCTTGAGCTACCATTATTGCTCGAAAGTCTTCCGGGGGTAGGCTGAAAATAGGCCTGTCCAACAGGAGATTACATGTACTCAATGCATTCACTGCGCCCTAAGCTCTGCCAAGACAGACACTGCCAGTAGAGGGTTCACTATTGGGGTCACCATAGGGGTCATGCACATGCATGCTGAGTGGTCAAGTTCGAATTATCCGACGAAGGACAGTTTTAGGATCGAAGTAACGAAAGTTTGTGCCTGTAGAAATGCATGGGCACCAGCTGGGACCTTCGGTATAGGTTGAATTAACTGGAGTCTAATTAAGGGAAGTCTGCATAGTAAGGCCATTTTCGCATGAATGCATTTTATTGTAATGCTTTCAACTTTTTCCTCTGTCCCTTGCAGAACATAGCGCAGGAACTCGGCGAGCGCAGAAACAAGGGAAAAGATGCGGAGATGATTCTTACTGCCCTCAGGGTGAGACTGCAGCATGCAGCATCTTTTTCTCCCTTACATCTTCCATTGTTCCCCGAGATCCTTGGGTAACGTAAGAGTACTAAAAAGTGCTGCTGCCCTTTTTGGTACCCTTATTTTTATCCGGTGTGAACTGAATTTTCTTTGTGTCCCATGTCTTTCTGTACCCTCTTTCACCTGCCATCGTGGCTTAGTGGCTGTCACGATGTTTTCTTGCTGAGCACAAGGTCACTGGCTCAGTTTCCGGCTGGGGCAGCTCAATTACAATCCAGCCAAAACCACTTGCATACCATACTTTCGATACGCATTACAGAACCTCAGCTGATGAAAATTACTTCATAACCCTCCACTACGATGTCCCTCATAGCCTATTGTGCAGGTTTGCAACGTTAAACTGTCATCTGTTTCTCTTCTTTTGGGATGTTCACACGTTCTTTATATGTAAAGTGTCCACCAACTAGGTTTTGGAAAGCACTGACCAGAAGGCACTATAGCAGTTTGATTGTGCAACTAAAATTTGCCAACACCACTTGATAGGGAGGCCATAGAAATGGCACATCATTTCGAATGATAACTAGGCTTGTGCAAATATTCGAAAATTCCGAATATTATCGACTATTATATTTTTAATATTTTATTTGATTTTAAAACAAGGTATTCGTAAATTTTTGGATATTTGATTAGATAAAGTTATTCGAAACAAATCGAATACATTGCTGGCAGTGTGGGAGAAAACTTGGTTTTTAGCATTTATTTCTGTCTAATCTAAGTAAGTGTGCCTGATTTTGTGCTGAATTTTGCTATAATTTCATGCTGCTGGCAAAATTTGGCCTGTGAAACACGCTTAGCCATTGGACGTCTAAACCTTGCAGGAAAGCCAGCGTCTCAGTAACAAGAGGCACGGGTTTGCAAACAGTGAGGCTGCACTCATTTGCAGGTTCCACCCGCAATCCTGAGCGTATTGCTGGACGGCAAATGCGATGAGTGACGACTGGTACAGGGTCAAATGCCTCGGAGTACATGGGAAAATGATGCATTATAATAAGGCACAGGTTGGCGAGAACAGAAAACTAGCAGAAATTATTCAATTTTACAAAGCTGCCATGAGCCGGATACACAATCCTTTAGTATAACAGCTTACTAGTTCAATTTTTTTACCAATGACAATGTAATTGCACTGTTCCAACATGTTAAAATAAACCAACTTGCTAATAAATCCATTTGCATATCATTATTCAGTATTCGATTCAACATTGGATGCTAAGCACTCGTATTCGATTCATATTCGAAAATTTTTACATTCACACACCCCTAACGATAGCAAATGCACACCTGATCAACACTTTAGCACACTGCATCCAGCCAAGCTCTGTCCACATTCTGGAAGGCTGAATGTCACAAGTCGCTTAGTCATGTCACAAGCTGGACACGTGTGATTATGAGCAACGAATTTGCCATTGTGAAATCGCAGCATGCGCTACAGAAAACTGTTGGCTCCCCTAGGCAGTGTGTTGTGGCACTGCTGTTGATGCTGGTGAGATAGTGATGATGCTGGTGAGAGATGCTGGTGACCCATAGGTCGCAGTTGTTCCCGAAGAGAATTGCACATTTCATTGTAGTATATAAGGACCAGTCCAGGTCATTTGGAAGTTTCAGCATGTGGAAAGGACTCATGCAGGCAAAAAGATTGTGCAACTACCCTTTGTTTATCTTTTGCAACAAGACACTCTGAATGCCAGTGAGCCCAAAATCCATAAAAACTGAATGGAAACTTTTACAAGCTGCGTCGTGAAAACAAACCCAAGTTTATTTAAATGAGCATGACCCATGAATCCACTTGTGCTTATTGGGAAATGGTGCCGCATCAAAGAGCACTTGTTTTTGACACACTGCTGTACAACTTTAAGCTTCACTTTAAGCTTCACTTTGTGAGAACACTGTGAGAACACTATTACAACATGTTTCCTAACTAGCACACATTCAAATACACTTAACCTGTCGTGGACTGCCTGGATTTACCAGTAGACCCTTTTTCTAACTTACAAGCCCACTTTGCCACATCATGCATTTTCACAGCTAACGAAGGCACCAGTCATTATTCAAATGAAGTGCAAACAGTGCCACTTGGATGCTCCACAAAGCTTTGTCACAGAAGCATTTACATCTTCCAACTCAAAACGCACCAACTGTATGCATGTGCACTGACTGAAAGATTTCTTACACCGCCAATTAGCTTGGCGAACTGCCTTGCATGTTAGCTAGCACCATGTGGATGTTGGCACCTAGGGTTCGCCCTCTCTTTCACTCCCTCCTCCCTGCCTTTCCTCCCTTTCTCCTCTCTCTCCCGCACTCGCTGTCAGGGAACTGGGCCAGTCGCTCCTGATAAACTCCACCAGTTCTTTTCAACACTTGTTACAACATTATCACTGAGATCAACAATTTGAATGTAAAATTACAAATGTGGAATAACTTTAAGAGGAACCTTTAGCTCCGGCCTAACTCTGACGCGGCCTATTCAAATACATGTAAAAAGCAAAACACTTTTCTGAGATAACCGCTGGACTGATTTTAATGAAATTTGCTGCATGTGAGAGAGAAAGTTAAATTCTAGTGACTGTTGGAAGCAGAATTTCGATTTAGGGCCTGAATTTTATTTAAATAATTTTCAAAAATTCGAAAGTTCAGAAAGATAGAAGCACAAAGTTTACAAATTAATAGCTCTCCGTCAAGAGCAGATATTGAGGTTCTGTAAACGGCATCCATTAGATCATTCAAAGCGGACAAATTCAGTATGTCAATTTATAAATTACGTGAATTTGTTACATTGGATACAAAGGTTTTGCAAAAGCTGTAATTACACATTACTAAATTATTTTAGATTAATATGTAACATATCAATTTTGTCCGCTTTATATGTACTATGACATGCAATTCACAGAATTATGATATCATGTTTCATTGCTGAGTTACGGAGTTGTAATCTTCGTAGTTTCATTTTCCGAAAATTTAGTAGTGAGATAATTGTAGTGAGATATTGACAACCTAAATAAAAAGTTCAAAACCAGTCACTAGATTTTAAGTTTTCTTTTAAATGCAACAAACTTCATCAAGTTTGGTGCAGTGGTTACCGAGAAAAACTAATTCTCCTTTTACGTGTATTTATAGATGAGCACCCGAGCTAAAGCTTCCTCTTAAGTGATGAAGTTTTTGTCGTGTATGGCGTTACATATGTGATATAAAGAAGACAGTCCCTTAGTTGGTAAGTGTGCCCGGACCTTCTGTGTATAATCTAAGACGATTGTTTTGCTACGAAATTTCTCTTGTGCTATAATAACTATAATAATTCTGCAATAGTGTAAATAGTTCAAACAAGGCCCATAATTCCTGCAACATGTTTCACTTCTTTTTTCTTTTTAAAGATTTCTTTTACTGCTCTGACAGCAGTAAAAATGTTCACCAATGCAGTCAATGGGGGCTGGTTGGTGCACATTCATAATTTGAACATACGCGTCTCAAAAACTTTTTTTTTTTTTTTTTCACATAATACGTGATTCGAAACTGTAATGATCACATACAAGTTTCATTGACTTCCTAGACTTCGGCAAGTAGAGTAGTCGCTAAAAGCAGTAGATTCCTTTTTCTGTCGTTGGCAGTTCATCCTGCAAATGTGGGGCGAGCGGCTGAATGCTCGGCCCGAGCCTGAGAAGATGTCGATGCGGGGCAAGCTGGCATCGGCGACATACGGCCAGACGCAGTCATACCTGCGACCGCTGTTCAAGCGTCTCCGCAAGGGCACCATCCCTGAGGATATCCTCGAGCACCTGGTGCGGATTGTTAAAAACATGCTACTCAAGGAGTATGTCAAGGTGTGTGTACCAGTTCTTCCCACATGCTCGTTCTATTGCCAGTTCTTGGCAGAAACTGTCTCGGTGACTACAGTCAGACGTTGTTACGGTGCTGTGGTAAGCAATGTTTTAGCTCTACGCTTATCTTT
The DNA here is from genome assembly GCF_023375885.2 of Dermacentor andersoni. NCBI lineage: Eukaryota > Metazoa > Arthropoda > Arachnida > Ixodida > Ixodidae > Dermacentor > Dermacentor andersoni. The sequence continues at coordinate 115,857,369 of NC_092822.1, read as the reverse complement.
GCCATCCGCTGTGCCAAGGTAAAGGGACCATGGGCCTCTTCAAGCCGTTTTCTGGCTTTTAGTCCACGACCCCCAACATCTGTATTCTTCAGATTTCGATGTTGGAATGAAGTGGTTTTGATTTTAATTTGAACACCCAACACAAAAATATCATTGTTATATTATTATCATTGTAAGCATAACTGCTGATACAGTAGAAGCTCGTCCATATGTTCCTGAAGAAAAAACAACTTACTAACCAGGAAAACATACTATCCAAAGTGACTGAAAATTTGGGCAGACTCACCTGTAGTTAATATCTACGTAATGTGAAGCGTTGCACAAATTGTTGCAGCATGAAACACCGACACGTATCATTGTTTTTCTGTTACATAATCATTTTAAGACTGCGATGGGAAACCGAAACCAACTCAAGCTGGTGGGCGATGCCAGAATACGATTCTGCCAGAGTGAAACATGATGCTCACTTCGCACTGCCCGAAGCAGAGAATGGTGGCACGTTTGGGTTATCGCCATTTAAAAGCATGTAGTATGCTTCCAGCAGCACTATGCCTCACATGGGGTCTTTGTGAAACAGATAGGTGAAGATGCTTATTGCAATAGGATTGGCAGTGGTAGCTGTGAATGGTGTCATGCGACGACCTATGAGATTTGCTGGCCCAGAAACAGAAACGAAATCGAGCTGGCAGGCAATGCCATATTATGGGATGCCACCAGAGTAAAACATGATGCTCATTTCACACCGCCCACAGCAGGGAATGGCAGGGCATTTGGGTTATCACCTACTAGAAGTGTTCAGTACACTTCTAAGTTCCAATGGCACTATGCCACATACACTCCTGTGTGCGGTGAAAGAGAGGTGAAGATGCTTATCACAGTAGGGGACCTCTATGATTTTCCACTTCTGGCTACCCACAAGCTGCCAGAGCCCGCCAGAGCACCTTCATTTTTTCTCGAATGCTTTGCCAACTGTGCGATGCAGTTCCTCCGTGCGTTCGTTTTATTTGGGCTGGACGAGACGGTTCTAACTACCCACGGGCTGCCAGAACCAGCCAGGACAATTTTGGTCTGGCGACGCCTGGAATGTGTGGGCATCTGGAAGCTCTCTGGCTAGCAGACGACAAAAAGTGGTGATGAGCGCTGGCCGCCATCTTTGTCAGGAATTGACGGGAATTGACGGATTGCAACACGGGCACTCGAGGACTTTAACATTGCTCAGCCAACTAGCTACAGTCACCTTCGGATTGCATTACTTCTAGCGTTATCTTTCTAAGGTTCGAACGCACCGTTCCACCTGGTGAGGCAGTATCATAAGAAGCTTTCTTTTGTGTGTGTGTCCCGTCAAGGCTTCTTCCCGGCCGCAAATAGCGCACCACATTCTCAATCATGTATGCATGCTATCTGCACCATGTTCCACGTAACTTGTAGATGCTTATTCCCCACACATTGCGATGCCTTTTTGGTTCATCTTTCTCTGTTGGTATCCCTTTTCATATCTCTCGTTTATATGTGGCGATATCTCCTTTTTCTGCAGTTAGCAAAGGCATCGTAGCCAGCCTGTGTTTGCTCCATCTCTCTATCATATGCTTGGGTGGCAGCTGAAAACCGATGTATTCTAACTATAGGCTGTTGATGTGAAAGGAATGCACTGGTTGAGTAATGGCTACACGTAAATTCATTACCTTATTACTCTTATGATCGACTGATGAGATTTCTTGTGTGAAACTTTTCGCTGGTCACAGGTGGCGTGCATTTTCATGTGCCAACTGCAGCCCCAGCTCCTTCGGCACAGGGGCAGAAGAGAAGCACCATCAGCCAAAACAAACTTTTTGAAATCGAATTCAAGCATGTCGGCACGAAATTTTATGCGTTTAAGACGTACCCAATATCCTACTTTTCCGTGTCTTGTCAAATGATGACAAAATCCCAACTCATCAATGTCACCGGTGGCCGACGCGACCGCTGCAAGCAGGCATCCTCGAGCGATTGCTTTCACAATCACTTAAAGCGTCTTGGCATCATATGTGTCTGAGGCCGTTTGTTGTGCTGTGCAAAGTGAGGTGCCCTGTGCCAAGTCACGCGAAATCTTGCAGAAGTGATCGTATTGCAAAGTGCAACTATATATATTTTCAAGCTGGCAACGCATAAATGGGCCGACTACACTGAGCGAACGCCAGCTGCTGCCATGCTGGTAGCGTGTTTACATTTATCCCACGGTCTGGTCAGCTGTTCTAGTATTCTGTATTGTGAAATTCGGGCAGCTTTGGGTTGTCTTAGGATCCCAGCCCAGATGACTTCCTATCAGGACCGGAACTAGCTGGCTGCCATCTCGCTGCCAGAACTCTGAAAATCGAAGAGGCCCAGGGTTGCCAGCGATGGCTGTGAACAGCGATGTGCGACAACTCCACGAGATTTGCTGGTACCAAAAGAGGGAATGGGTGTTTGCAGGCATTTTCACGTGACATGGGCGGGCGCCTACTGAATTCGATTGCATGCGCCTCACGTCTTTTCTTGTTTACATGGGATCTAGCGGCCGGAAAGTGTATCAGCCTGCAATTTGGCGACTTACAGAGTGTTGGTGACAAAAGATTGTATTTTCAGAGAACATATGAACGAGTAAAAAAGAAGCTCAACTGTTTTGGGTAATTTCTTGTGTTCTCAATCGCGGACATTGACGCAGGGGAATCGTAAGAAAGGGAATCATATCAACACGGTTCTACTGTATTGGCAATAAAATTGCAATTGGGTCTATGCATAGCAGCCCACTCTTACGAGTTTATCTGAAAATGCTTGATTTTATGAGTGAGTTTCTGTACAAAGTACATGTGCAATACGATCGCAGCCGTTTTCTGTATGGTGTAGGTGCGAGGGAAAGCATCCAAGGGTGAGCCAAGAAGGGTGGTGGCTTGGTGCGGTGGCATCTTATCACGTGTGCGAGGGTGGATGGTGGGATGGTGCGCGGCAACTTTTCGCGTGCACAAGGGGGGAAAGCAGGGAAATGTGCACATGCTAGGTGGGAGGGGAGAAGGGGCCAAGGTAGCACGCATCTCTGCTTCTGCTCCGGCCGCGGGTGCGCATGGTGCAGCTGACTGCATCCATGCACATCCTATGTTGGAGGTAATCTGCAGTGGGTTCGAAGGCTAGCCAACCCAAGATAGTTGGTGGCTTTGTGTGAGCCGTTTTCTCGCACGTCCAGTTTGTGATGAAGCAAAAGGCAGCACGAAGGGGAATTCGCTCGCCGCTGCTGCTGCTCTTCATCTTGCCAGCCTTCCGACTATACACGGTCATCAAGTTAGACGTGTTCTTGTTTGACTAGTAAGTGAATGTTTACAATAGCTTACACAGCTGATAAAACTACTAACCTTACAGTGTATAGCTGTCTATTAATTTGCTACCACAGTCACTGTTTCACCTTTTGTATGCAACTGTGGCTTTTATCGCTCGTTTACAATTGTTATATCGACACACCTTTTTTTCCATTTTTATTTTCCTGTAGTTTAGTGACAAACCAATTTCAATATATATACAAGTACAGTTGCCCAGTTATTTTTTATGGGCTATTTTTAAGGCATGTTTATTATACTGGCATACGCATGCATCAGCGAAATCAACTGATAGAGGCAATGTATAGGAGCAAGCAAACTTTTGACAGCCGTTACATGAATATTTCATTAATAAACTTCATATGCATTTCTGCTCGTCTGCAGCGCAGATCATAGTTGCTGCTACTATGGACTGCTAAGTGGCTGTTCACTGCACCCCTACAGAACAAAGTCTGTTAATGAACACTCATAATATTGATAATCAAACAATTTTTAGTCATCATCATCATCAGCTTAGTTATGCCCACTGCAGGGCAAAGGCCTCTCCCATACTTCTCCAACTACCCCGGTCATGTACTAATTGTGGCCATGTTGTCCCTGCAAACGTCTTAATGTCATCCGCCCACCTAACTTTCTGCCGCCCCCTACTACGCTTCCCTTCCCTTGGAATCCAGTCCGTAACCCTTAATGACCATCGGTTATCTTCCCTCCTCATTACATGTCCGGCCCATGCCCATTTCTTTTTCTTGATTTCAACTAAGATGTCATTTACCCGCGTTTGTTCCCTCACCCAATCTGCTCTTTTCTTATCCCTTAACGTTACACCTATCATTCTTCTTTCCATGGCTCGTTGCGTCGTCCTCAATTTCAGCAGAACCCTTTTCGTAAGCCTCCAGGTTTCTGCCCCGTAGGTGGGTACTGGTAAGACACAGCTGTTATACACTTTCCTCTTGAGGGATAGTGGCAACCTGCTGTTGATGATTTGAGAATGCCTGCCAAACGCACCCCAGCCCATTCTTATTCTTCTGGTTATTTCAGTCTCATGATCCGGATCCGTGGTCACTACCTGCCCTAAGTAGATGTATTCCCTTACCACTTCCAGTGCCTCGCTGCCTATCGTAAACTGCTGTTCTCTTCCGAGACTGTTAAACATTACTTTAGTTTTCTATAGCAATTTCTGCAATTTTTAGTATTCTTTACCAAATGTTAGTACTATTTCCTTGCCTTCAATGTAGTGTTTCTCAATTTCTAAAGTTGGCCGGTCTGTCTTTGTGAAACGAGCACAAGAATGATGTAGTGATGGAACAGCTGCACCAGTTGTGCCAAATTGCACCAAGAGCAGTCCTCTGCACCATCCTGCTCCAGAGCAGCATTTTAGCAGGTAAACTTTGCAGAGGCTGCATCAAAGGAAGCATATATAAGAATGAAAGCCTTGTTCCTTTCATGCTGCCTCACTGGTGAAACTGAAACCCGACTAAAAATTGTCCTATTATTAACATCCTTCTTCTGGATGTCAATGGAGCAGCCGAAGCAGTAAGAATATGTCACAAAAACTTGGAGCTTAAAAATGAAGCTTGAGAAAAAGTAAACTACATGTACATAATGAATGATATGGAACGAAAAGTAATAGGCGAAACATTAAGTGAAAGTAGTGTGAATGGGAGTGCATACGGCAGCAGCCAATATTCTAATTGACAATTTTCTAATTAAGGACAAGATGGAGCTGGGTAGGCCATGTGATGCGCAGGGCAGGTAACCGGTGGTGTGTTAGAGCTATAGAATGGAAAGGAAAGTGCAGTCGAGGGGGGCAGGAAAAGATGGGGTGATAAAATGACGAAACTTTCAGCCACAAGTTGGAATCGTATAGCGCAAGACAGCGGTGATTGGATATCACTGGGAGGGACCTTTGTTCTGCAGCATACATAATTTAGCATGAAGATGCCAAATATCTGACAGTGGGTTGGGATGCAGAAGTACATGCGGGAAGTGTATAGGGTTATCTGCAGCTTAATCCTGCAGCACCTTTATTCATTTTGTCTGTCTCCATTTAAAAAAGTTTTGCAAGTTTTTGCCGCTTCATCCTGCCATCTTATCCTGCAAGCACAAATGAAATAACCGTCATGCTTTCTGAATGGTAGTGTCTTCCTTTGCAAATTTACATCTGCAAGTTATTTAGCACATATAGAGGATCAAATGCATGAAATGACAAGGCACATTGCACTTGTGTCACTCGATGCATTTTGACCTCCATTTGTGCGTAGAGACCTGCCAATATGGATTGCAGCCACCACCTCACCCAAATAAGTACCCTATTCCTTGCAGAGTAGCTGCGCATGCTAAAGCAGTAATTGTTTGCCCTTTTTTTTTTTTTTACTTGACTCGCAGGCCAATGACGCATACCTGCAGATGGCCATTGGCAATGCCCCCTGGCCCATTGGTGTCACCATGGTGGGCATTCACGCCCGAACAGGTCGCGAGAAGATCTTCGCACAGAACATTGCCCGTATCCTTCACTTTACGTTGCTGTCACGTACACAGTATCACAGAGAAGACAAAGAGTTAGAGATTACCTGTCACCTAGCATGCATCGTTAGTGCAATGAGGCACATTATGCGGTACCAGCATGCCCATCATGTCAGGCCGACCTTTTAATCTCCGCAATTTGTCTTGTGCAGTGCAAAGAGCCTTAGCTGGGAATACTCACTTTTGAAAATATATATGACTAATTCCTGGTGTTCAAGCATTCAAATGCAGCATTCAAGTGGCTTTTTTTTTTTCTGTGCAGCTCAGCTCGGGGAGTACAGATGTGCATTTAAATAAAAGCGTAAAGGCCCTCCTGGTGTACAAATTGCCAAGTAGCCCTCGTTTCTGGGCTTGCTCACAAACTGGGTGACCAGATAACATCATGCTAGCATTAATTACACATCTTGTCTATCGTCAGTGACAGGTCAAGAATGCAGTGGCAAATGCCTCTCTGAGGGACCGTGTGCAGCTGGCTGCAAAAGTGCACGACGGATGTCAACTTCTGGTCTCTTAAAGGCACAGCAATTTTGATTTAACGGATTACTGCATAGGCTGCAAAACCTACTACAGATTCAAACATTGGATTCGAGGCCGTGTGCCTAGGCTTTGTAGGAATTCAGCTTTGTTGCAAATTGCAAATTCTATGTCCAAGAAATTTATGTGACCGACTGTCGGAAATGCTGTGCCACCATCATCAAACACCATTTTAAATCAGCAGTATACTTTAGAAGCATTGCTAGTGTGCCCATTTGATTTCTGCAGTCCACATAAACTGTTCACTCACTTTGACAATCATCATTGGTGGTTTCTGCTTTCGTTTCACCGCACTTCCTGCATAATCAAGGCATGGCTTTCTTATGGGGCCCACCAACGTGAGCTGTATCACGAACGTCAATTCTGTATAGTATCTGCTAAACATTTCTTTGGAGTCTGTATCCAGGAACATGATGGCTTACTTAGGCAGATGTGATGCTAGCTGTATAAAGCAAACTTTAAGCTTCCTTGAGGAAACTCAAGCCAAACCCACTAGGATTCGTCAAAGTAAGAACACTTTGCCAGCCAACCAGTATCATAGGCATAAGGTGATACAACTATTGCTGATTGCAAAGTTTATTTGACTTTATATTCATCGCATTCTGATCATGAAGCAATCTTCAAGAGCTTCTCACGTAATGATTAGAAAGTTGGTTCCATAGCGCTTGAAATTTTCAGTTGTGCCAGTTATAGGGATGATGTGGGTATATTTTGACCTATTAGAAAATGTATGCTTCCCTAACCAGCACCTTAGATGTCTTGAATGATGAAACTCAACGCAAGTTCATTCAAGTAAGTATTGCACATGTTGTTAGGGAAGTCAGCTCATAGACTCAGCGAAATTTTTAACTATGCAAGGAAGACGAGACGCGAACAGAAACATAGACACGCACATAAGGCGCAGAAACTGCACATTGCATGTGTTTCTGTTCATGGCCAGTCTTCCCCGCGCAGTTTAAAATTTTGCTGGAGTGTTGCGCCATGCTGAATTCATATGGCGGTTATGTTTCTTAATGCAACGAACGCCCAGCTTTAACTAAAGTTCACGTCTTGCATCTATGATCTTACTTTATGAAGCATGTAGCAACAAGTACTAGTCATGCAATGTACAGTGCTTAGCGGCTGAAACGCGATACCCAGAGCATGTGGCTGCCTGCATATTTTGCACCATTGGTGGTCGCTGGGGTCATGCATTTTTGTATCACACGAAAGTCTCTGCGATGCATTATGACTGCATTCAGCCTCTCGGTGATAACCCACTAGTGGCATAAAAAACACCAGCTGCCACGTGGTCTGAGTATGAAGTTTCAATTGCTGAGCACTGTACGTTGTTGCATCCTGCAATTTGTGCATCAATGCATTATTTCAGACATGTACAGTAGAACCTCATTCACAAGTTCTGAAAAAAATACAAGAAAAAAAATGTACTTACTGGGGAAACATACAATCCAAACTCACTAAAACATTCAGCAGACTCCACTGCAGTTGACATGTACCCAATGCAAAGCCTTGCGTGAATGGCTGCAGCACAAGACTGTGATATGCGCTGATCAGGTGCAGCCCAAGATGCGCACTGTTGGTTTTTTGGTGATGGCAAGCTTACGTTTGTGCTCCTCCAATTCGGTCTGGGTCAGCACTTTCTTTGGGTGGATCACTTTGGCAGGAAGTTTTGACATGCTCACTCGGCAAGAATCATTGCGGCACGAGACACCAGCACAGAATGAGCTCACTCATGGGGCCTGAGTGTCCCGAGGTGCATATTCACGTTTTAAGACTATGTAAAAGCAAAATGAAATCAAGCTTGTGGGCAACACTGGAACACGGTGCCACCAGAGTGAAACATGATGCTCACTTGCACCGTCTGCAGCAGGGAACAGGTGCGTTTAGGTTATCACCTATTAAAAGCATGCATTATGCTTTCCTACGCCATAAGCACGCACTGTGAAACAGATAAGTGAAGACGCCTTTCGCAACTGGTTGGTGGCGACATGCAATTACCCGCGAGAAAATTTGCTGGTATCGGAATAGGAAACCAAGTGTGTGACAGCATTTTTACATGACACGGGAAGGCTAGTGCTGTGGGGAAGCTACCATTGCGTGTGCCTACAACTCTCGATCACATGTGTCTTGCACCTTTTCTTGTTTACGTATGATCACACTTTGGCAATATACTGAATGTTGCTGCCAAAAGGTAGCATCTTCAAGGAATGCATTAACTAGTAAAGCATAAGCCTAACTGTATTGGGTAAACTTTTATATTTCCTTTTCGATCGTGAACGTTGGCACCTGGAAATCGTATGAAATGGGATCGTATCGACAGGGTTCTATTGTAGTCGCTTTTTTTCATTTCTGTGTGTCGTTATAAAGTTATAAGTATTATTTTCAAATTCAAGTTAACTGATGATCAAAGTTACATTTAATTTTACAGCTGTTCTCTGCATATCAGCACGTGCTTTCAAAGGTTAAGCAGGGTTTGTTGTGCCGGATCTTGTCACATGTTGTTGGCCAAATACAAGTTCCATTCTTGAATGTCCTGTCGTCATTTCCTTCTCCCACAACAGGCACTCAAGCGGCTCATGACACAGTGCCAACGGCTCTTCCCCACTGATCCATCGCGGTCTGTTGAGTACAACGCCTGAGCAATGAAACAGCTCCTGGAAAATTGCTGTGAAAGCGCTTCAAGTATAAAGGGCCCTAGCTGTGCTCGAGGACAGTGCTGTGGTAGTTGGGGCCAGTGTACGAACAACTTCTGCGTGACACACGCAAACCACCTTCCCTGTGCACATAAGTGCGAACTACATGCATTGTGCTTTTCATCATTGCACAAGAATGACATCAGGTCAAACGTGTGACTCAGATGCAGATAATTTTTTTTTTTTTTTTTTGTCCCTGCTCTGTAGTCACTTCATGAATGAATTAAAACCGCAAGTTGTATTTATTCTGAAGCAAGCTTCATGGCCAAGCCCATGTGAAGTCGGACTGCTACAAGTTTAGGGTCTTCACCGTGACTACTTTCGACAACAGCACATTACATTGCAGCAATTTTCTCAGCCACTGCCCTGGCTTGGTTAATGATTGCTGTGGTATTGGCCCTTTCAGTCCCGAATTACCAGCGCATGGCTGTAAAAAGTTAATTCCTCTAAAATGAAGTCATTCCAAATCAAATATGTATGTGGGAAATAACAAACAGGCTCTGCACACTTGCGTGGGAAAAACAAAATTTTGTTGCACGATTCTAATTGGAATCATGTTAATTTCAGGCATTTTCACAAGATTAATGCACATTTGTTCATAATGTATTTCGTATCAGGCTGTCATAGATAAAATATCCATAAAAAGAAAGAACTTTAGATATGTTTCCTCAGCTGGAATTTGTGAACAGCACAAAGTGGTGCATGCATGTACAAAAGCCTCTCAATGCGAAGTTTTTGTGCTGTTATGAACATGGCCAGTGTGCACAATGCTGTCAACACATTGAAATAAAATTTTTATCTTTCCCATTACAGTAATTTTGATTAGCGCATTTTTGCAGGTAGGTGAATTATGTGATTCCAAGTGCAGCTGTATTTGAGCCAATGACTACAGGCGAAAAAAAATGGAAAATGAAATGAATTGTAACATGTGGCCCCTGAAGAAATAGAAGAAAGCTAGGGGTGTGCGAGTACCGAATAGTAGATTTAGAAACAAATGGTGAACGTATAAGGCGTTCCAGCAAACCACACTACTTAGAATCAAATATTGAATCAAACCAAGAAAAAAAGCTGAATATCAAATTGAATATTGTATATTAGAAAATTTGACACAAACTTTTATTCTTCCAAATTTTTCGCAAGAAACATGGTGCTTCACGTTCACAGGAGGCTAATCACATTATTTAGTGCAATATAACTATGAACGTTCACCAACTAGCCCCCTTCATTGCTTTAGCAACAATCTTGCTAGCTATCAATTACTTAGGTAGTACCTATGAATCAAGATGCATAGTATGCTCTGCTCTTATTAAAGGGAACACCAAATTAGTATGCCAGCACTGCTATCTCAGTTCATACACGAAGGTGTGGAAAGTATTTTTTTATTGATGGAACGTCTACCAAAGAGAATTAAGTGCTTTCTCCCCTCTGAAGTTGTCCTAAATACCAGTGGGCTTTCTTTGCCAATGGGGTTTTCAGTTTAATAGTGGGCCATACTGTGCTTAATGACAATCTTCTATTGCTTAGAAAGTATTGCTTTCCAGTTCTCTTCCTGAAAACAGGACGGTATTTCCATATTTATGGCAGGTGGTTTCCGTGGGGTATCGTTGGCTCGTTAAGGTCAGTGTGCACAACAGCCAAAAGCGGGGAATGCACACCACGTGATTCGGCAATGCTCCACGCGGTCATTGGCACCGACAGTAAAGAGTTCTCAAATTTGGAGGCCTACAGCAAATTCGCACAGCTCCCAAATATACAGAATATTCGAAGAATCGAACACTAGATATATAATTCACCAATCGAATTATTCAAACATTCATTATTTGATTTGATATCAAATATTTAAGTATTCGCACTACCCTAAAGAAAAAAAACTAAAAAGAAATGGCCACATGGAAATGAGCACCCCCATGTTGCTTGTGCAATGGCACAATATTCCAGTGGCGGGAGATCGGCTGCCACTTGCCCGGCAAACAGTACATGCACAAACAAGTCTGTGTTGATGGCTGTAAGGGCCATTTATTTTGACTTTGTGCAAGTATAAATAACAAAGCCTATGTTACACTCTCTTCTGCCAGCTTGCTGCCTGTTGTTCAGATCCTACCCTCCACAGCATTCTCGAAGTGATCCAGCAGCTTCTTGATGCTCTTCCTGGAATGGCTAGTGTCAAGGCCAACAGTGCTTCCAATTCGGTAAAGTGCGATGTGAGCACAGTTTCCATGCACAGATATTTAATATAATGGTCTTACTTGCATTACTCTGGTAACACAGTGACAATCCAGTGAAATATGGTCACCGTCAAAGAGCAAAACAATGTACGCACGATAATTGCATTAGTGTACTGCAGAATTACTCACCAAGTGCAGTGACAGTATGAGACTTGACAATGCAATGCACTCTTCACTGAAATGAGCTGTGGTTGCATTCAATGTAACGCTGCACAAAATGTCCTCCTAAGCCATGCATCCTCCAAAAATGTGTGCAGACAAACTTGCTCTTAGCCCCCCTATACAGTCTAATGCGCGAGCATCGACTGGCTGGCTGATCGGCGCCTTCTAACCGTGCGAAGCGACGAGATCGGCAAGAGCAGTAGTGCATGCATGCCAAGTTCGCTGGAAGCAGTTATCTCTGATAAGCTGGGGAGCTTGCACCAAGTTATTCGTGCCAGGGGCTGTGTCGTGCTGATTGAAACAGCCTAGCAGACGAAACTTGCGCTTCCAGTGAACTTCGTGCGCATGCACTACTCTTGCTGATCTAGTCGCTTTGCACTGTTAGAAGGTGCTGCCCTGCCGGCCAGTCGACGCTCGCGCGGTGCTGTCAAAAGAATCGGCAGACTATACCTCCACCTTAAGAATGAACACAGACAAGGGGGGAAAAAAAGGACCAGGCAAAAGGACCTGTTTCCATTTGCACTCTGTTCTCTTCACACGGATGCACACCTCCAAGCTTACCCAACTTCCCATCTTGTTCAACTTTACATTACCCACAAAGCCCAGATGCTCCCAGTTCAATGAACAGCCATCTTTAGAGTGCTGCATTTGGGCTTTGAACGTGCCAAACCTGCCATACAAAGCCTTGCATACCGCTGTCCATCTGCCCACATGCTTAACTGGATTGGCTCGCACCCACTGGCAAGAACTACAGCTTCAGCATCACCCTCTCTCTCCAGCCCAGTGCTGCACTTGAAGCTACACCGCAACTGCTTCTGAAATCACAAGCATGTGGAAACTCGCACCAGTGCTCAGCAACACATCACACCTGAGCTGCCACATAATTTCTCTTTTTTATTGTTGGTCAACTAAGAGAGAAACTTTAATTATAGCTGTAGAGGTTGGGCCTAGCAACAGGCCTGTCATGCAACTCCAAGTGAGATGGTGAGGGACGAAAGAAAAGGAAAACAGAGGTGACTAGAGCATGCAATAAACCTGGGAAGAAGGTGACTTGAGGCTTGCCAATGTAAATGTGACGTCACATTTGCAGGCAACCCATCACCAAGACTGGACAGGAAGGAAAGCTTTGTTCTGGTCCTGCAGTTCCCATGACAAAGATCCAATCACTGAATGAAACCACTCTCTGGCACCTCCACTTCCACATTCCTTGTGTGGATATCTGCACCGTGCCACACCTTTGGCCTCTTCAGCAAGCCTGTTCCCAAGCTTGATGGACCCTACCACATTCTGCAGGGGGCATCTCCTGTCGACTACCTCAGTAAATAGTTGACTCCGCCTTCTAGTTCTTGCCACCGTGGACATAACAATGTGCATGTCTAACAGGAGACTCGAGCTCTACTTTGACCAGTTTGTTGTGAGAACCAATCAGAGACAGGACTTCACCAAACTGACCAACTGACGAGAAGAGGGACAAACAGCAGTAGCACTGTGCTCACGTTATTCCTTTCCTTGCCTGCGTTTTGTCTATGCTGAACTGCAGAAGAGTTCATCAAACTGCACAAATACAAAAATAGACTGAAACACAAAAGGATGGACACAGACCAAGCGCTATGAACATATCCACTTCTGTTCAACCACAGCGAGTCTGGGACAAAAACGCCACACTGCAGCAAAGGATACACTTCTGCTACGAGGCCGTCCAGCGGTCGCATGGAGTTGCTCAGCTCTTCAAACTTGGCCATTAGCTGGTACATCGCCTGCATGAATTCCACACAAAAGATTAATGGCTGAAACAAAACGCAGAGCCTAGCTTTGTCATTGCACAAGCTTGGTCTCGCTTTGCTAGGATTTCGAGGCAACATTCTTGCTAATTGTCTTTGGCTCTAATAGGGCTTAAAGGGATTATGCGAACAACGAAAAACTGCGCAAAAAAGAACAAGACAGAGAAAGAACCACACGACACAGGCGCCTGTCTTGTATGTCTTGTTCTTTTTTGCGCAGTTTCTCGTTGTTCGCATAATGTCATACCAACTAGCCCCTCACCATACGCTTCTAGGCTTAAAGGGACCCTGAAACATGTTTTATCTTTTTGCAAAGAATATCCCGCAATGCCCAAGGGTGTTACAGCAAAGAATAGAATACATGTTCGTTTATACAGTGCACTTGCTCTTCAGTCAGCCTGTTCCACTGGTTTACTATTCAGACAAAAAAAGGAGTTAGCTCGTCTTGGTTTGGTACTCTAGGATGTTGCAGTCATAATTGTTACATCTTGAGATATAGCAAGGTTCACTTAGGTAGGTTTCTTTGCTCATTCCAGCTATGGTACATTAAATATAACAGCTTCAGTCTCAGTTTTCTGCACCGGGCAATCAGTGAACCCCAACAAAGCTCGCCTTTCAATGCCGTGCAACTCCTCTCTCCTTCCATACTGCCCCTAAAATGAACCTGGCAGTTCTAGAGCGGTAATGAGTGCAACTTCGGCGGGGTCCCACAGTACACAGCCATTCTATCTTCAGTTTTATTTTATTTAGAACATTATGCAGTCCGAAGACCAAGCAGGGGTGGCATAATAAAAAGAAAACTAACAAATAAATTCAAGCAGTATACAAAAATAGTAGTGGTGAAAACATGGTTCACGTATTAGAGCAATATATAGTATAACTATATCCAGTTAAAAGTCAACAAATACTCCGAAACTTGCCAAGTACAAGTTACTAAAGACACATTCTTTAGTAACACATGTGAGCATCACAATTTCCACTGAATGAAGTTCAACGCTTTGCCAGCCTTAGCCACGACGTTACTTACATGGGGCTTCCATGAGCAGTCGGATGGCATCATTACACCTAGGTATTTACATGTACACTTTTGTCTTAATGTTCCATTATTTAAACACTAATAGGATTGAATCAGTTTCTTCTTTGTGGTAAAGGAAACCTGCACGCACTTTTCTATACTTAAATTAATTTTCCATGTAGTACACCAGTTTTGAATACGTTTTTAAGTCTTTCTGAAGTTTAGCAGTGTCGATTTCCTTAGAAATATTCTTAACCACAACATAATCATCAGCAAGCATCCATAACCAAGGTGAAATTCCTCCAGAAATGTCATAAACAAACTAAAAATAAAAGTGGACCCAGAACGGAGCCTTGTAGGACTCCCGACATGGCACTTTCGTACTTGGAACATTTTTCATTCAGAACAACGCATTGACTCGAGACAAGTATTTTTTTTATCCACTTATACACAGCTGCATCAATATATAATATAAGTAAGTGTGGTACCATGCCAAACAATTTTTGGGAATCCTGGAAGGTGCTGTACACCTGTCCACTCGCGTCAACGTTTCATGCCATGTTACGATAGAACACAATGAGCTGTGTTATACAGGACAGTCCCCTACAAAATCTGTGTTGTTCCTTGATTAAAGGGTCCCTGAAATGGTTTGGACAAATTTTGTAGATGCATAGGGTACAGCTAAAGTTAATCATTCGCACCACAATTTGTGTGAAGCGTCTCATATTAAGAGAGCTACGAACGATTACAAGTTACCCTCCTCTATAGTCATGCATTTTCTCCTCAACTAGTTCGCCAAGTGATCGGGGCTAAGCTCTGCCTTCACTGGCTCTGTGTCATGATGCCACGTCGTGTCTGCTTCCGGTTCTCTAGGAGTGAGCGTGCGAAGCCTCTCCAACCTCTCCACCAGCTGCTTGGCAGTAGACCCCAAGCGAGCGCTATTAAAGCAGCATGCGTTGCGAGCATTGTGTAGCAGTGCCGAACGTGTCTAATATTCTGGTAACCACAGGTGAGCTGGGTAATTTGACAGATGGGTGGAGGCATAAACTCAAGCTGATGAAGGAACTTTAGCGTGCACATACGTGAGTGGACTGATCGGTCTGCCCAGTCCAGCCACCTGGTGGTGCAGAGCCTAACCAGCCAAACAAAGAACTAATATTGCTCTAACCAAATGTAAAACATTTTAAACATTTTCAAAAACGGGTTAACGATTATGCTCCTGTGAAAAATTTAGACCAGCAGCAAAGACGAATACACTTCGTCGCTGCTACTGTGTTTGGGAGCCATGTGCCACCAGATGGCTGCACCGTGCAGATCATTTACGTTTGCATTTCTGCTCACCCCGTGAAACGACAAGGTCAAGTGGCCAGGCCCTGTCCCCTCGCTTGCGTTTACCCAAATACCAGACTAACGAAACGCTATTGGAGTAGTAATCCTCCAGTGTAAAGTCATGGCCACAAATGCGCAAATCCTGGCGCCAATCGGATAGCGACACTCCGCTCGTCTACTGCCTTGCAGAGGGACATGATGTCGCAGCTTGACATATTGCCAATCGCTACATTTGTTGTAACATGTTGTAACACACGCAGATGACACCAGTTGTGTGCCGGTAGTGCTTAAGTGTAGTGAGAAATTGTCCCTGTGCATTCTCTTCTTGTTACCGTAATTTTATATAAGCTAATCAACTAACATTCCAGCTATTACAAACAACATTTGTTCACCATAAAGTTGAAAAAATTTGCAACACTTTGCATTACATAGATGTCATTCTTTTAGTGGCTTCACCCTATGCACCTTCCCGGTTAGTATGCTTCTCTCTCCCATTTTTTTCCAAAACGTGAATGAGGTTTTACTGTATGTATTTCTATAATCAAATAAATGATGACACGAAGGACAGCACAGGGGACATTAACTGTAGTTCTTGCTTGAAATAAAGAAATGACAAACAAAGGTAAATGATAGTGGGTAAAGAAACAACTTGCCACAGGTATTCCACTAATGTTGGCTTCGTATAACCTGACTAAAAAAAATCAGGCCCCTCAGTTCCCTTTCTTTTTGTTCATATATATATATATCGATCCTACGTCTGTAAAGATCTATCGGTCGTAATGACCACATTTGAGTGCATTTACGATTTTCGAACCCTGCCTATTGAAACTGTTTCCAGATATAAAGAGCATTCTTTAAATTGCTATATTGTTACAACAAACACTTCGAACCCGGTCACAGTAAAAAGAGGGCACACGCGAAGTACCAAAGCACAGGAGCGCAACCAAACTGGGCACACGGCAGCATGCGTGTATGTCGGAAGCCGCAAACAAAGTCACGTGCTTTCAAAGTACAGTTCCAGGCAGGAGGCATACAGCATAAACCGCATTATGCGAGGCTTGCACTGGTGCATGCGCTGGTGTGATACTGGATGCCATGATGGCATCACTCTCGTTTTTGCGCAATTGTCTGCGAGACACCACGTGCATTGTGATAAGCATCTTCGCCTATCTGTTTCACAGCACATGGTGCCGTCGGAAGCGTAGAGCACGCTTTTAATAGGTGATAACCAAAACGCACTGCCGTTCCCTGCTACAGGCTGCGATCGTATATGTGTGAACAAGAAAAGGCGTGAGGCGCGTGCAATCGAGAACAGTATATAGCTGCCTGTCTCACTTAAAAACGACGGCGCGCACACTATCTTATTCTGGTAGTACCTGCAAATCTCTGTGTGGGTCATCGCACTCCTCATTCACAGCTATCGCCACCACGCGTATTGCAATAAGCATCTTCACCTATCTGTTTCAGTGCAACTGGTGCGTAGTGCCATTGGTAGTGTATATGGCACAGTTTTAGTAGGCGATAATCTAAACGTTGTTGGAACCTCTGTGCTGACTCCCGTTATTGCAATCGCACCGCTAGCACGAGTTGTTGCAATTGGATCGCAAGCCCCAAGGGTAGCGTTGGCCTGGCGGCCTGGGGCACAACTGGAAGCATCCGGAGGTCCCGGCAAAGCATGAGTCGACTGGTAACAGAACAACTTGTTTATTCTAGCATCGCAAAAGAGCGGCCGGTCAGGTCGACCGAAGTGGAGAGACGGGAGAGCACGTAACGCAACGGAAGATATCGGAGCCTCCCTCCTGGCGTCCGGGGGCAGCTGCTCTTATACTCTCGGCGTCGCGGGCAAGAAGGAAGGTCACGGGATGAGACCACGTGACGGCGGAGCACGGACGAGCTGAGAGACATGTTGAGACGAGTGTAGTGACTCAGCCGCCGAGCAGGCGCCGATCAGACCTCCTCGCTTCACACTTGGGGAGCTCCTCTCCCCGGCTGCCGCGCTTTGACAAGCGTGGGCACACACACACACACGCACACACGAAGACACGTGGCACTGAAACACGCCTGGACGCGCTTGGCGGGGAGCCTTTGCGGCAGCTCCGAACGGGCCAAAATGTCCGCCGCTTTGAAGGAAGCCCCGGCGTCCGTTGCATCCGCGCCGGCTATACCGCGCGTCGTAGGCGAAACGTAACAACGTGCTGCCGTTCCCTGCTGCAGGAGGCGTGGTGTTGGTATCACGTTTTGCTTCGGCGGCATCCAGCATCACCTACCAGCTCGATTTCATTTCAGTTTCCCGCCGCCCTCTTAAAACACACACAATAGAAAAACAACAAAACATGTCTCCGGCTGCCGGAGTACTACCAGCTCGACGCTTCGTATTGCGTAGATGTAAACAATAGTTTCGTTTGTCAAATGTATTTAGTTACTTCGGATCGTACGTTTTCCCGGTTAGTATATTTTTGTCTTTTTTTTTTCAACACGTATGAACAAGGTTCTACTGCGTGCATATATATATATACTAGCTATAGCTACCGTGTTGTAAACAAATGAAAGAAGGACGTATAAAACATTGGCTGCAGATTACACATGTGGTGCAGTGTGATGAGTTTTGCACACCAGATGCACCTGTGTTTTGGCTCCCCTACACACATCTTTCTGCTATATTATGTTATGCTTGCCTGCCATAAAGTAAGCGCCAGAGCAATTATGGCCAAATTATCATGGTGGTCGCTCGCAGGATTTGACCCATAAATGCTCACTAGCAATGTTACAGCCATCAGAAGTGTTAGGAAGCTGTCAGGCTTTCTATAGATCCCTTAAATTCTCACATAAAGCTCTCGGTCAAAAACACAAATCCGTCATGCTGAGTTTCAACATACTAGGTGTATTCAAAAAGAAACCAAAGTTTTGAAATAGCACGCCAACTGGCAGAGGGAGCACGCTGCAGCTACTGAGGGCATGTAGCGGCAGGTTTAGACAACAAACTGCCATTTTCCGCATTTCACTCTGGCCGTTAGTTGGCGAGCTACAGCCGCTGAAGTGAGCATATGAACAAGCTGTTCTTCGGATTGGTGCCAAAGTGACAATGAAGGAATTGGAAGAACAGCGTGTGTGTGTGTGTGTGTGTGAAGTTCTGCTACAAACTTGGGAAAGCTTTCACAGAGACATTTCAGTTGCTTAGCCAAGCATGCGGGGAGGACTGTATGAGTCACACGCAGTGATATAATTGGTTCAAGCGTTTGGAACACAGAAGAATTTCGGACGGTGACGATCCCAAGCCTGTACGACCTTCCACATGCACAGATGACGACCACGTCGAGAGAGTTCGAACTGTGATTCGTGGAAATCGTTGGTTGACTGTTTGAAAAGTCGCTGACAAACTGGGTATCAGCGTAACATCATGTCATGAAATTTTGAGTGACAAACTTGGGATGCATCGTGCTAGTGCAGAACTCGTGCCACATTTGTTGACTCACGAACAGAAGCAGATTCGTGTTTAAATCAGCCAGGAACTGCTCGCCGCTGCCACTGACGATGAAAACTTTCTTAAGAACATCATAACAGGCAATCAGACATGGGTTTATGGCTATGATTTTGAAACGAAAGTGCAGTCATCACAGTGGGTGGCCAAAGGTTCTCCTCGTCCAAAAAAAGCATGCATGTGTCGGTCAAAAATGAAGGTGATGTTGGTTGTGTTTTTTTACTGCAAAGGCATTGTCCGTCAGGAATTTGTGCCACGTGGTCAGACAGTAAACAAAGAAATTTAGCAGGAAATGCTAGCACGTTTGAGAGATTCTGTGCGCAGTAAGAGACCTGAATTGTGCGAAAATGGGGCTTGGATACTGCATCATGACAATGCCCCGGCTCACGCGTCCCTTCTTGTCCGCAGCTACTTAGTAAACGCCACACTCCTGTTGTGCCCCACCCACCGTATTCTCCGGACCTAGCCCCAGTAGACTTTTTTCTATTCCCCAAGCTTAAAACCACCTTGAAAGAATGTCGTTTCCAAACTGTAGAGGAGATCCAGGACAATGCGAGAAGAGACCTGCGCACTATTCCAGAAAATGCATTCCAGGAGGCTTTCCAAAAATGGAAGAAAAGATGGGAAGAGTGCATTGCCAGTAGAAGGGACTACTTTGAAGGGGACAGCACTTAAAATGTTGTACCATAAGCAGTAAAGGTGTTATAGCAAAAGCTCGGTTTCTTTTTGAACACACCTCGTAAATAGTATGCTTCATAAGGAACTCAACCATCATCTTGCGCATGACATTTCATCCACATGGGGCCCGCGCTACTGTCAACAGGAAATCATGAAAAGAGATGTCTCAGTAGCGTTACTCGGCAATTGTGCGCATACCTTGATGTTGGAATCTGCCACATCGCAAGTCTTGGAGATGCCCTTCTCATACAACCTCATGCAGTCCACCGTCATGGATGAGATCTGAAACAGGAGAGCACAAGTTGAAGAAAAGTTAGCTAAGTTGGGTTTAATGGCACAAACGCAACTTAGACTATCCTGAACCAGCCACAGAGTATTGTTAGATAATCAGTAGTAAAGAGCAGCAAAAGCTGCATTGTTTCTAAGGTTTATACAAAAAGGCCGTTTCGTCTAAAAATGGTGGGTGCAAGTGGATCATCTACAATTAAACTGGGATGCAGATATATATATAATTCATGGAAGTATTTTTGTCCTTGACTTGCGATGCAAGGACATGTAATTAAAATATATTTAGTAGACTTCTGTTAATTTGGCTTTGATTAGTTTGACTTTTCAGATAATTAGATCCCGACCAAAGGTCCAGCGCAGTGCCCATGCATTCAAATGGGCCCAAATGTTTGTTATTTCGATCCCAAAATTTGCATTCGCCAAGTAATTCAAACTTGATCAGTCAGCATAACTTCTTTAGAGGCAAGCAGCGTGTCTCAGCGGAGCTCAGGGAACAGTGAACACACATCATTCCCCCGTTGAAAGCTTTTCAAGCAATAGCTCGGAATGTACGATTATAGTATTTACCCAATTCTAACAGACTTTATTTTCCAGGGACATTGGCCTAAATAGTGCCTGCGTGGTGTAATCGGGCACGTCACCAAAACCATAATCGCAGCGTTTGTATGCTTTACCGCATAACACAGCTGCATTGCGACAAAGCTAACTCAACACCATGTGGCGAAGCTGACTTTAGGAAAACCAAAACTGTGGCAACGAAACTACTCCCTTTAGCCGTCAAGGATATCGCTGAACTTTCTTCACCAAAACTTTCATTAAACTCCCTTAGCAGAAGGGCGACCATCTGACATCAACTGCATCTCTCTATGAATGAAGAAATTAAAGGAGTTCACAGGTATATACAGATGGCTGCTGCATCCATCTGCTTTTGGTGTCAATCTCCGACTCATGTACAGGGGCTTCACATACCTGTTATTCCCTGAAGTCTTCCATGCAGTAATAATATGCTTGCAACGACATAGACTGCACAGTGTTGTATGGCAGTGGCTGCCCTCTACTGCAGCAAGAAGGGCAATCCACACACTGACTGTTCTGCTTGTTCAGCACAAGAGTAATCCTCAGCGTAAGCCCCAACACCTTTCTCTAGGAGTGACAGTTCAGCCATACTGTTTCTTTTTGTGTGGCGCTCATGGTGCGCTACTTGGTTCAACTCGAAGAAGCAGTGCACGCCTATTCAAACCCACGACCCAATGTGCGATTTCAACGTGCCGCGTGGACTTTAGCAGCATCATTATGCATGTCTGCACTGTATTCATCTGAAAAGCTGCCAATGCAAAATCTTCTTATATAAAATTAAGTTGATAAGATCACCACTATGCCCTGCATCCAATACACTGGAGAACAGAGAATTATCACAGCCTCTCCACACTCCTAACGACCGCACTCAATTTACATCAGAGATCGCATTTTCTCCGCAGAACAGTGGTCTCAATGAGACACTTTGATTCTGCATGTTGCATGTTTGGTGTGTGTTGTGTCTGTCGTATGTCCTGTGTGTGTCATTTCATTTATCACAGCATTCTCCTAGAGTAGCTTGCTAGCATGCCAGCAGGCAAACCCCTTCAACACTCGTCAAGGAGCCCCTCTCTCTCCACTCAACCCATTATGGTGGATCAGTGGCCAAGGCACTCTACTGATGAGCCCAAGGTTGCAGGTTCAACCTGCAGTTGCCACGACCACATTCTGATGGGGTCATAATGCAAAAACACTCATGTACCATGGTGCACGTTAAGGAAACCCAGGACATCGAAATTACTCTAGAGCCCCTTACTACAATGCCTCCCATAGCCCCTTATGCTGCTTTACAATGTTATTTGTAGAGTTTCCTAGAATAACATTTAGGCAGAAATCTGGAGCCACCATCTATGCAAATTTCTTCAAGGGTACTGCAACTCCGTGAATATGGAAGGTCTGGCTTGTTTTTAACGCGGCTTGGCCTAAAACACTGTCACGGCTGCACAAGTAAAGCTTTCCCAGAAATTAATATTCGTAACAAGTGCATTTATAGTATAGCAATTGGAATGTACAATATTATAGTATAGCAAATCTTGTCAGTGACATAATTTATAATTACCTGGCCAGACGGTTCTCTGCCGAACTTTTGACTACATACATTGCATTTATGCTTGCTCACAGGTTGTACACAACAAATAAACTATGGCAACCCGATTAAAACCGAGGCACAGTGCCCTTCACTTAACACAATGATGCCAGAGCCTCTCCTTTTTTCAAAATTTTACGACGTACCTGTGGCATTGTTCCGAGTTTTATATCGTCTTATAGCCTAACATGAGTGATAGCGTGAGTGACAATGTTTAATAACAAGTTTTTATATCATAACTTATCAGGATAACATGAGCGGTTATGTTTAATAACAAATTCTTATAACATATTGTAAACACGATTTTACACATAGTTCTAGTACAGACCACTGTGAGAGGTAGGCACAAACAGCAACATGCAGATTCAGAGAGCTGTGGCTCTCCAAGAAATACTCCTATCTGAAACCATCACTTTCTAGAATTTCAATGCATGCAAGAGCACCACAACAGCACCACTTTCCAAACTGTAAGAAACTCCAGGATCATAGTACTTCTTTGATCACATCAAACAGCAAATGTTTACTCTGGCATACTGGGTATTGTGGCAAGAGAAAGGGTGTGAAAACATGCAAAAAACAAATGTTAGATGCCCGAGGAACACATAAATAAAGCCTTCATACATGTATACAAATCCAAATTACTCCATTTGTAGGGTCTGTTTTGCTGCTGCCTGATATCTACGCAAGACTTTGGAAACCCCTCACTATACGCACAGTGCAACTAAATTCCTTCGCTATACCTGACCATTTCTATGGGCTTCAGTATATCCAAGCTTTGTACACAAACCTGTGTTTTTCTTTTAAAATCATTTTCAAGAAGAGACGGGAACATACTCATAAGAACAGATACTAAAATTGATCTTAGTCAAAAGACTCGCAATGTGACACCTGTAAAATTTTTGGCAATTTGGGCTACTCCTAGCTGACTTCCAACGTGGAGCCGGCGAAATGTGAAACGAGAAACAAAAGTTACGGATTGCTGGCCAAGATAAATTACACAACGAACTCGTTGTCTATCAGAGTGAGGTAGAGGCAAGGTGACTTTTATTTCATAACTGTTGGTGTGAATTCTAAAGCTAATTCTGAGCTCTGATACAGGCTGCATTGTCAGTTGCAGGCTGTTCTTTTGTTGACACTTGATACCAACCACTCCACCCCACGCTGCCATCGGCCTTCGCCACCACACATTAAAAAAAAAAGATACATTGCAGGACCACCCTTTACAGTTTCACTGTAAAACGCTAATAATGGAGACCTTGGTTCTTCAAAGTGCTGCCTTGGAACTGTAGACTCGGACGTTCGAGCAAGCTTACCCCGTGCATGGCTGTGGTGAGACTCTCGAGCAGAGTCTCGACTGAGGCTGCGACCGTGCGTGCTTCTTCTTCCAAGTCGGCCAAGGCACTTGGATCGATGGGGGCAATGTGTGGGGCATACATCTGCCGGCACAGACTCGACGTTGAGGAACATGATGAAGGAAACGGCTCTGCACAGATTTCACAGTTCACTTACCTTCGCCATACCACAACTCAATTGTCCACGCCACAAGACAACTCTCTCTCCGTCTACTTGAGAGGAAGATTTAGCTTGGGATCTGAGCATGTGAGCAAGAATTGAGCAAGAATTGTTGAATAGTGCGAAATTTCAAAAGGCGATACTCTCCAGTTTACAACTCTGTAACTCAGCAATGAAAACCAATATCACAATTCTGCGAGCTGAACCTAATAATAGATCTAAAGAGGACAAAATTGATGTATTATACATAGGGTCCTTCGTTTTTTATATTATATTTTTTTGAAATTTATGGGTTAAAGATTGCATACTATTTTGAAGGAGTAAAACTGGGGAGAAATAGGGTTTCTTTGTCTGGCACAAAAACTAGGAAGGAATCAGTGGTTATGTTTTCTGTCAGCCCAAAGTTTAGTATTCTTCTGCTAACTTTACAAACAATTAACACACTCAATGACCTCATATTACACATAATCATTTTATTTAATCAAGTGATATCGCTTTCGAGAACACACACAGGCAAAAAGAGCTGCTCGCAAATCATGTGACAAACTCATTTCTACAAATCCTTGTAGCGACAGGAATTATTAGTACATAAAATAAGCTACATCAATAATAACTAGAAATAGAGATCGGTGTGGCAATGTCTTCCTTATTCTCTGCATTACTTAACAAAAATAAAGTACAAAAGCTAGTGCACACATCTATGTTTTGCAAGAGATGGGATGCTTTTCCTCGTCTCACAAGCCCTTGTCGATGCAATTTCCATTTCTGTGTCCATCCTAGACCTTTTCGTGCCTTTCGTCTTTGTCTGTTGTCATCCTGTTTTACTGGTTCCCAATTACGCACTCTTGCAACAAAACACAATACCAATTATGCAAATCAGTCACCTTTCTTTGAATGCAACATAATTGAATAAACGTTGTCCAAATGTCACAGCTACTGTTCAGAACACAGAGCAATGTCAGCGCTAAGTTAATTCACTTCCTAGCAGATTACCACCATTTAGATGTATGCGAGGTGCAGGGAGATGCGATGCAATGCGCCATTGTCGTATTCATGTAAATGCGGATACTAAAAGACAGCAAGAAGCTTTCATTCACTCAAGATCGACAAGCAATGAATATATTATATTTTTATATGTGCCAGTTTTCACTTGAGTGTTAAGCAAAAGCAAAGCACCTACCATATTCTTATAATAATAATATTACTAATGTGATATATCTTGACCACTTGCTCACACGAGGTGGCAGCATTTATTAGTTTTGTAACACCTGCATTTGCTGTCCTTTACGAAGGGAGGTACTTTGGGAAGAAATAGGGTTTAAGCCGACTTTCATAAATTTTCTTCAGGGTGCAAAAATCAGGAATTACTGGATTTCACCCAAAATTGAAGTGCCCCAATCATACACCACTTTGAAATATACTACAAATTTGTGAGTAGGACTTTAGCAAAACCTTTGCAAACAATAACTCTTTCACATAACCTGTAAATTCAATATCAAATTTGTTCACATTACGTGCTCTAACAGGTGCACTTTGCATAACTGCAATAGTATCTGGTTTTGGTACAGAGTTATGTATCTTTAAACCTGGTGATTGAATTATTTGAAACCTAACAATTTTCAAAAATATCTTCTTTGTAATTTCTAGGCTCTAAATCATAATTTTGCTTCCTACAGTCGCTAGAATTTAACTTCCTTACTCAAATGAGACAAATCTCATTCAAATCGGTCAAGTGGTTATCTCATAAAAGCACTTATGCGTTTTACATTTATATTTGAATTGGGAAATCGGAGTGTACCACAGCTAAAGCTTCCTTTTAAAGGCAGTATATCGTTATCTGCTTTGCTGGTTATCTGTCTGTATGAAAGCAGACTTGATAAACATTTCCCGTGGTAGATATTGCAATCCTCTCAAGACGCCTGCATTGCTTTACGAGGTGGACACTACTTTCAAGATGCAGGGTGATGCCAGTTAATAAATAACTTTTTACGAATAACTTTTGCAATCGCTCACTTAAGAGCAGATGCCCCAATTTGTGAAACTGAAGACGGGCAGTAATGGAGTGATATAGATGCAGTACAAATTCTGTCTTTCGCACTATAGTTTCAAAAGACACATTCTCAAAATCTGTGGCAAAATGCTTCAGTTTTTCTGGGTCCCAATGATTTCCCTACAATTCGAAACAGTTAAAAGCGGACACCGACGATAAAGTTTATAAAACGAAAGACGTTTCGGCTCCCACACGGGAGCCTTGCCTTTACATTAATTACACTGCCAGCTTTTAACTGTTGTCATGTATATTCTCAACCAGACGGGTTTCCGTCCAATTCTTGATGACTGCCCTATAACCTACAAGAAGGCTCTAATGTAAATGTGATAGACCAATCTCACAGAGGCTTCATTACACCGTGTCACGGTGCGGCATTATTCGATTAGGCATTATTCAACAGCACCAATCAACGGGCGCCAGAAGGTCGTGGAAATAGGGACCGGCGAGCAAGACTGGCATTGCCGGCCACTCGGGCAAGCGGCCGAAAGAAGTCGCAGGCAGGCTTAGAGATTATTGGCTTTTTGTCGTCGGCACGACCGTGACGCACTGGCAGCTTTTCGTAGGAACCCCTGCATATTCTCTGCCCCAAGCGTGCATTGAGAAGCTTACTAAGAAGGCGGGGGTGCGAATGCTTCGAAGTATGTGGTGTCTGTGCAATCCTGTGTCCACGAAGTGCTGACCTTGTATGTGCCGACAGCACCGTATGGCCGGCTGCCATTGTTTCTCCTTTGTTTGTGAATGAACAATAGAGGCCCACCACGAACTCAAGGTTGTGCGTGTCTGGTGCGATACGAGTGCGCAACCTCTAAATGCAGGGGGGAATCACCCGCTCCCTCGCCCCTAACTAAAAGGGGCGCGGACGAGACCTTGGGAGAAGCCGGGATACAATTAGGTGAACTTGATTGGATTGTCACCAATAGCTAGCTGCCGTTCCCCAACGTAGGGAACTAGGGAAAGGAGAAGTTATTTAAACGCAGGTATTAGACTGGGCTAAGCAGTCTAGAAGCTGAGCCTACAATCTGCTGAGAAGCGTCAAGGAGCTAGTGCCGTCCAGTATCACTTGGGCCGCCTAGCCACATCTGAACTGCAAGTTACTAGTTGGTGTAAGAGACGACAAACCAACGTCTGCAACGAAGCTCACGGTAGATCCACTCAAGTGAGCTCAACCTGCTCGAGGGAAGACGGCAGACCTAGACTCCCGGGAAACCCAGCCCAGCAATCGCATTTACCACAACGAGATTGGCTTGCCGGCGTTCTTCGGGAAAGCTCTGCCGTCAACTCCACGCTTTATGGACTTGCTGCTGCTGCCCGGCCATGCGTATGCCATCATTTGTTTTCTTTTGAATTCTGTTTAGTTGACCACCGTGTTTTGTGTAGTGTTAATTTCTATATTTACTGTTAGCTGTTCGTTGTACTTCTTTTGTCTTCATCATTGATCTAGACTAAGTGCACATGTGTTAGTGTTCTTGTGTTTTTTTGTATTTATTTTTATTTTTGTGTCATTGTTCAGTCGACAAATATTTTTTTTTTCTGTTTTTCTCCCGACTCTGACTGCTTCGCTGTGTTCACTTGAGTACAGAACGACCAACCGGCTTGTATACCCCGTCGACGACTTCGCGCCAATGGCGAACAGGTGACAAGTCGTGACATACAGCCAGCACGAAAAGGATCCTGGTAGCCATAGCCCTCAGCAACCTAAGTAGCAACTGCGCTTCGCAGTGATTTTTTTAAATTTAATTGTGGCAAACTGTCTTAAACATAGTGATGACAGAACAGAGAGTATTGGGAGGTATTATGCAGTCAGGACAGTACCGAGAAGACACACTTGCAACAAAACACATCCCCCTTTAACTAGCAAAATTAGGTCTACTGATTGCATCTATTGTAAAGCTGTACCTATTATTTCTAACGAGCTATTTGCGTTACCATTGTGACACTGTTCTTGTGTTTTGTGACTGTTTGTTGCATGTCACAACTGTTTCAAATGCTTTTGTGCCATTTGGGTTCATCAATCATGGCTTTGTTACCACTGCAATGCTACTATATGGTGCCATAGGTAAACAGAGAAAGATACGCGCACGCACGCACACACACACACGCACATACAACGCAACACACACTATGGACAGCCACAGAAATAAATAAACCACACCTGTTGTGTTACTATACTCAATCGCTAAAATTCCAGTATATCATCATGAACTACATCTTTAACATTGGTAATTGTAGCCGTATCACACTTGCTAAAGACAGTTGTAGTCGCAGTACTCACACTTTAAATATGCTTTTTTTTTTCTCATACTAACACAGTCAAACACATTTTATACGTACAATGTAACACTGAAATTAACTGACCAGTACTGTTCATTCCTTGCATTAAAAAGCTCTTAAAAAGTTGGCATACGGGATCACTTATTGAATGAGTAATTTCCTCTACCTGTACTATAATTCGTTTTTTGCTTGTGCTTGCTTGGCTTTGTTATTGCTTTAATTATTTGCTTGCGTTTGCCCTGTTGTCTTCTTGCTGATTTACTGTTATCTCTAGTTCCCACTCCAGCTACAGCCATATTATAGGAATGCAGTGTTAATAAATAAATAAATAAATAAATAAATAATATACTCAATGCAGCTGGCCTCAAGATTCTCCTCAAGGCTGCCTTGAACCTGAGTACACTGTAAAGGTGGCAAGGACTACCCACATCATGGCTTCGCTAGGGGGTACGCGTGCGCTTTGAGCATGCCGAGCTTGGTCCATCGCTCCACACCCATTCCGGACACCAGCACCGTCGCACGTGACACAGCTGCAACCAACCTGCAACCTTGCTGACAGGACTGCTCAGCTTGATCTTCTCCTGAAGGTCCTCGGCAACAAAGCTGACCATGTCGCCCTCGTATGTGAGCGTCCCAGCGAGCTCGGACAGTCCCAAGCCACCGGCGGCTCCGTGCCGTAGGAGTGGCGAGTCCTCAAACGCCTCCTCGGCACTCATCATGGACGAGCCGGGGCTGGTGATTTGGCTGTCCGTCATCGCAGAGGGAAGACGGCTACTTTGGTGCGGCTTGACCGCCTTGACACCCAGGCTCTGAGGTCTGAAACACAACCCAATCGGGAGAGTTTGACCGGGCCCACACCCACGGCTGCACTTTTCTCATCCTGGCAAGTGTAAGCCGAAATGGCGGGATTAGAACACCATTGAAAATGGCTTCAGTAAAAAAATTTTAGCAGCATATAGTATTGGACGTAGTACTGTGGAAACCCTCAAGGTGGAGAGAAGTAATTAATGAAGCGAAAATGAGACATCCACCCAAACATAGCTAAGTGCTACAAAGGAAACCCATACGGGTGCCTCGAAAGAAAAGCTTCGCAGTTGAAAAAAAATTCGTCCTGGTCCGGGCATATAGTATTATTCAAAAACAGCTCTAAATAGACAAATATTTATTAGACCTCCATCATATATCTTGCAAAGAAGAGACCGCAGTGCAAAAATTTGTGAACTTCCTCTTGCAGGTCACACCTTGCCGCATGTTCTTTCCTCGGACAATAAGACTGGAATGTTCTTCCACCTACAAATGTGCTTTGTGTGCTTGATTTGAGCAACAATGATTTTATGTTACATAGAATATGTACCCCCTGCTGTAATACTAGTATAGGTGAAGCAGGTACTAAATAAATAAATAAATAAATGATTTCTTCCACCAAGCACAAACAGGGTATCAAAAACTAATGTTTCCATTCAGGTCAAATAATTTGCAAGACAAGTACATGCTATATACACAGGCGCACATATCATGTGGGGAAATTATAGCTGGGCTAGTTGGTAACCTATCTTGACCACAGATTCAGAGTGCAGGGAAATGCCCACTCACATACATGCCAGCACTCAGACACACAAACACCCAAGAAAGCGTGTGTAAAAAAGGGGGGCCCTTCCTTGGGTGTATGTGTGAGCGTGCGCTAGTATGCAAGTGTATTTTCATGCTCTGAAGCAGTTAGCAACAACTCATGAGTATGTGTGTAGAGTTCATCCCATCACCTTTCTCATGTCTTGTCTTCATGTTACATTTTCTTACAGGAGTGGGCGACTATTCGAAGTTTCGGATACAAATAAAATATTGCACACTAACTATTCGTATTCAAAAAGGAACTATTCGGTATTTTCGACTATTTTAAACTAATCAAATATTTTGCAACAGCCGACTGTTAACTGTTGTTCATCTGCTAAACCAAGTATTGCAAATTATCACAAGTGAAACCACAACAAAACTTTTCAAACAAATGCAGAAACAAAATGTATGATCCAAGTTTTGTTTACGATTGTGTGGCAGAGGCAGCTACACAGAAACTTGTGAGTATTGCTTGTAGTCATTCATTAACCCAAAAGAAACATTTGCAGAATCTGAAAAAATCATCATCCACCACTGTAATGAACACTTGAAATTCGTCGTTGATCCCAATTATATTGACCGTGTGCATCGCCTTGGACACCATACAGAAGGCCGTGCTCAGCCACTTATCGTAAAATTTAATCAATTCAAAACTAAAGTGTCTCTACTTTCTAATGGCCCCAAATTTAAGGGAAGCAATTTCAGCATCGGAGAAGATTTCCCTCAGTCCATCAGAATTGCTCGCAAAAACCTTATCGCTTTCACCAAATCAAAATCCACGTCCTATTCTCTGCGCTTCAAAACATTACATATTGGTACCAAACTATACATGTTTGACCATTCCACAGAATCTGTTAAGGAAATATCGTAGCAATTGCCCAGTCATGATCATGTGCCTTCCCACCCTCGGCCTGCCCTGCGATCAAACTTGTTCCTTACCGCTATTTTCACTAACACATGGAGCTTCATCCCAAAACGTGACATTATTTAGAATCTGGTTTCGTCATCTTGCAGTAACCTTCTAATAATAATGGAAACATGGCTTACAGGAGACGTAACGGACAGCGAGGTGCTCGCTGACCTACCAAATTTTCAACTGTTCCGAAACGATCGCAGGGGCATGAGGGGGGGAGAGTACTTGTCGCCATAAACCAAAATATATCATGTACATCTGTTAACATTATGTCCGATCTTGAAATCCTATGGCTTAAATGCCATGCCGCACCCCATTCAATTTTACTTGGCGTTTGCTATAGGCCCCCTCATAGCACTCCAGACTTCTGTTTCAAGCTGAATAACATCTTAAGTGAAATAATAACCAAACACCCCAACATGCATGTAATTCTATTTGGAGACTTTAATTTTCCTAATATTGATTGGTCAAGCCGGCCTGCACCAATGGTTACATCAAGGGAATCGAACAAGTTCCTTGAGGTATGCCTCAATTTTCACTTATCCGAAGTGCTCACAGAACCAATCCGTGTCACCGATAATTGCCAAAATATTCTAGACGTTGTCTTAACAAGTAATCCCGAGGGCGTGTCATCCATCGCGTATCTTCCCGAAATGAGTGACTATAAAGTCATTCATGTCGATTTCGTAATTAAACCCATTCTGACCCCAACTGTTAAAAAGACTATTCGTTTGTATGAAAAGGGCAATTATGAAGCAATTAATCATGAACTAACGCAATTTTACCCAGTTTTGCAAGTGCCTTTCCTTGTCATACCATGAGTGAAAATTGGATCATTTTCAAAAAGAAACTAAACAATCTAGTTGGCATCTCGCCCAGTTTTCCAACAGATGATTATCATTAACCGCACACCTTGTCTCTCCAACAGTTCCTGCGAGCCCGCTTCAGAAGATGCCAGCTAGTCTGCGGAGTAGCTTTGAAAACAGTGCTGTGGCAATGAGCCAGTGCTTCCTTTGGCTTGGCTTCTGCCCCTCAACGTTATTTTTTGCAATAAACATGAGTCTACAGAACATTCCTTTAAATTCAAAGGAGACGTCTTCTGGAGAGCATCCTTCATCAGCTTGGGATGAGACTCATCCCCCTCAGGACCTCAAAACTAAGTTTATTCAACAGGAACGTACGAGATGCCCTATCCTCAGTGATATAAGGAGACTCCCAAGCAATTTGTATCATTTTTAGTCTAATTATTAATCAATAAAAGTATTATTTTGTCTATATAAAGTTCATGAAAATGTCAATGTCACAGTTCAGAGCATCATGCTCCTTTATTATGTTTATTTACTAATGAGCTGTTAACACCACTTTAATTTGACAAAATTCTTTTTGTGTGTGTTTCTTTCTGCTACCATCCGATTCTTGGCCAATTCCACGTTGTAGGTAGTGCTACTTCATGTAGGACAAATCACAGAACTAAACTTTCCCTTTCTTTATGCCAAAATTATTTCAAGTTGTCTCATTGTTGCTTTTAATAATAATAATAATAATTTTATTTCACCACCACAATACACATGGTGTCAGGGTGCCCATAGTAAAAGCTGCCTCTTAGACAGCTTGACTTGCCATGGACACCCGGCCACAAACTTTGGCAGCAAAGACACTGGGCAACACTCTCAAATTACAATACATATGTGTGATACAACGGTACATATTATCACAACAGGTACTTCCCAGATGAAAAAATTAATGACATACATATATAAAGAAGAGAACAATGCAGTAATTTGCTTTAATATACAATAGAATGTCAGTCAGTCAAAAATATTCTAACAGCTTCTTGCATGAGGTGGTTTCCAAGGCAATATTGTTGTAACAAAGGGCATTTAGAAGACCTGGTAGAGTGTGTCATCAAGTGTTGGGCAGCCATATGTTGTTCTTTATCCATTCGCTATTTATCCAATCCTTTTCTTTTTTATTCTAACCTACCTAATCTCAACTTTAGTTTGATTTCATTTAGGTATCTCATTTCCTGTTTTATTTTGAACTAGCCAGTTGATAGCCAATCTCATAGAGTGAGTATGTGCCAGTAACTCAAAGGTTATACATTAACATCTACCAACTACGGGCCACCCAATGTTTCTGGAGTGGAAGCTCCTGCAGCTCCTTACCAGCAGAGCTGAAGCCAGCGTTTGCCGCTGCTTAGCCTCTGAAGTAGAGCCTTGTCGGCTGGAGTCCACTCAGAAATCAAGTGCTCTTGCCCTGTTAATGCACACGCTAGCTCACTCGAAAATAAGAGCTGGTTGTTTTCGATGAAAACATCACCTTTGGTTGAGTACTGATGACAGGATCTTCAATAAAATTTTCCAGGACGTTCAGGCTTCATCCTAAACCAGTAAAACAGATGTCTGTGCGGAAAAATTAGCCATCCTGAACTTGTTCGAAGTGTGAGGAAGGCGTATTTTTTGGGGGGGTGGGGTGGGGGGGAGGGGATAAGATAACGTTTTATCGTACCCCCTCCTATGATGGCGGCGGTCCGGCTTCGCTTTCGCGACAAACCCCTTCCGCTCCAGGCTCACCTGCTGCTGGAGTTGGCACGCGACGAGGTAGCGCGAGCTGTGCCCTCCCGCTCCTCGCGGTTGATCTGGTCGACGAGCTCGTTGATGCCCAGCGTGGCGTCCTGCACCTCTGCCAGGTCCGAGATTTCGCCCGGCAGCAGGTCGTCGTCGTCGTCCCCTTCCTGGTAGATCTCGCTGTACGAGGCGGTCATCGCGTCCGGCATGTCGTCCGACGTCGGCGAGTCGTCGCCGCCGTCGATCGACGCCAGCGGCGACACCGAGGGGCTCGCCGCCGGGCCGTCTTCGTCGCTGGTCACGCCGTTGGCGTCGGCCTCTTCGTCGCGCCGCAGCCTGGACGCGCAGTTGTCCAGGTTCTCCAAGTTCGGCGGCCGATTCTCGACGCTCATGCTGCTGGCCGCGACACGGCGGTTCGCCCTAGGAATACGAGGGTCCGGAACGCGCCGATATACGCACGGAACCGCCTAGCGCTAACTAGCGCGGCACGGAAGTGTGGGCGGTCCCGACCAAGTCCAGCGCCCGGCGAGCGACTGTCATACTGACTGCCCACCGACTCGCCCTAGGATGGAAACTGCTCGATAGCGACTGTCGAACTAACAATGTGGGTGACCGTCCGTGCGCGCTTGTTTCGTGCGCGCAAAGTGGACGTCCTCGCGAAACAATCTGAGTTATTTTCAATCGGGCTGCTCTAGTTCTGCAGACCTTCGAGATGCAGATAACCAAGCGAGTGAACTTATGCCTCTCTGGTTCTGCCTGGGCCAACAATCCGACAGCGCTTCGAGATGACCATCCGTGGTGTCGCGCCGTCCAGCTACAGTTTGGCAGGAGTGCAGCAGAATAAGAAGGGTGGATGCCAATTCCGTGTGTTTATGCGGCCACAGAGAGGGAAAACGCGGATAAACTTGCCACATAAAACACTTGTCATATACCTGCTTCGCAGACGCGCACACCGTGCCGTACAGCTGATTGATCTTGTCTTGACTTGGCTTTTAAATTCTCTGGTCTAAAGCAGTCAGCGCGCACTTCAAAATTGTCAACGTTCTTCAAACCACGACCTACTTCAAACATGTGACTTGTTGCATTAGAAAGCGAGGAAGTTGTAGTTGAAGTGATAATGCGCACTTTCGTAACACACTTGTTACGACTGATCGACACCTTTGGTTCTTTATTCTCTATGTCGACCATAGAGTTTCTCACTATGAGTGAGATGACGTCGACACTGCGTACAACACGGAGGAAGGAAACTCATGGCGTCCTCGACCACCTTGCCCCGGGATTGCCCCGAAACCAAAAAGGTGCGCTTTGCACCGCGGTGGTGGCGCACTGCGGAGGGTCAACATCGAGGACAAAACTGCACCCCGTGCAGGGTGCTCAGGGTGCTTGCATGCAGCGCCACTTTACCCCTGGCGCGCAAAACGTGCACGAACACGCGCGCGCGCACATTTTTTTGTTTGCAGGTGCTTAGCATCCGCGGCAAGCGCTCGAACCTTGTTAAACGGCGTGCTCCGACATACCTGGTTGCAAGCAAACACCAACGGATATTATAATTAATCCTGAAGACCCGTTCCTGACGACCCGTTCAACGAACCTGTCCACTTTCGGTCGCTCTTCACCACATTGTTTTTGGACGACGTCGATCAGCATGTACGTAGTCTTCGCTCTCAGACGAACTTGAAGAAAGCTCATCGATTGCGGCAACTACTAGCGCTTCCTTTCTCATTGCCGACATCTCCACTAGCTAACTCCGTCAACTCCGTTGCAACCGCAGCTATCGGGCCAGAGCGTCTGCGCTTCTGCAGTCGGCTGTGCGCGCGCGCGTCGCGCGTCCCGCACTGCTTGCTGGGATTGCACCCCGGCGCACCGCCGATTTTCTCGGTGCGAGACGGGGCAACGGAAAACCGCTCCAACAGGGTGTGCTTCCGGTGATCGAGGATGGTCGGTGCGCACCGGTGCGGTTGATCGAGGATGAAAGTGCGCACCAAGGCGCCACGGTGCGCACCGCTGCAGGTGATCGAGGACGCTATAAAGTGAAGCCGGAAGTTGGCGTTGCTCATGGCCTTGCTCCGCCTATCGGGCCAGCTCTCCTCTCTTGTTTACATTTCTCGCGAAACCACGCCGCGCTGCGCGCAACCGTGGTGCTCGGACGCGCGCGCTCCGCCGCAGTACTAAAATATCGTTAGCACGTTAGCATGATTCCGCCAAACAGGGCAATATTTCCCGCGGATATTCCTTCGTCTGTTGCCATTGCCGTGGTGCGGTACATTGCGTACAGCGTTGCATGCGCGTTAATTTCACGAACTTTAGTTCCTCGTGTCCCACCTGGTCACAGCGAAATCCGGGAGAGCACGGTCCAGCTAACGCAGCGCAACAAAGCACGGAGACCAACGCGAACCTGGCCCGCACAGCGCCTTTGCCACGGTACGAAACCTACGGAGCAACACGTGTGAGCGCACAAAACCAAAGCAAAGCCGCCATTGTGGCCCGAAAGGCGTGGCCGCCACGGCAAAGAATTAAAAAATCAGCAAAGAAGAGGAGAACCTACTACGTCATTTCCTCCACACTTTTCTCCTAGCGCGCGGAGGGGGTAGGTAAAATCCCTTGATAATTTGAAAGTAGCGACACTCTTTGAACTCTGCCGCCACCGCGCGACCTCCTCGCCTCCTCCTCGCCCCTTGCGCGTTCCCCCGCGGCAACCAGTATTGCCCCCGTTTTTCTGCACGACGATTGGTCTCCCTGCCGTTGCCCTTGGAAACGCGCGGATCTTGAGTTTTGCTTGTGTTTTTCTTTTTCGTTCGCGCCATTTTCCTCCTGAGCACGGCTGGCTCGGCGCTTTAGCTCGGCGTAGCGAACGTTGTGCGCAGTGTTTCTGGTCTATGTGCTAGCGCTATGCAGGGCTGTTGCGCATATAACTGCAGCAAGAAGCTTGAAGATGGTTGTGCCGTTTTTATGATACCACAACGAAAGCGTGACGGCTTGCGTAGGAAGCAGTGGCTGCATGACATTGGCCGAAACAACTTTGTTCCGACAAAGAACAGCGTTGTTTGCGAGCTGAGGAGTCTTTCTTATAGCTCGTAGCAAAGCATCCCGTAATACTGCATTTTTTTTTTCATTCTTCCGGCCTGCTCACCAGCGTTTTTGTTGCGGTTGTCCTCAGTATGCTTAATATTCTGGGGCGGCTCCATCACTTCGCACGTCGCTAACTGTTGTTATTCAGTCGGAAGCGCAGTATTGATTCTGCTTTGCGCCCTGAAAAAATTAGTGGGAAGTATACCCGTAGTATTGTAGGTGATAAACGTTAACTAGTCAAAATTGAGTTTTTTTTCAGTTTTAAGGCGAGAGCCTTTAGATCTTTGTTTCAAGGTCGCGTTGTAAACGGGAAGTATCACGTGACCCAAGGAAGGCCACAGGGGACCCAAAGCATGTCCACCCCTGTATAAGAGAATGATTACCCAAGTTAATTAATGAATCATTAGTGGTTGACATAAGGTGGATTAGGGAGGATTAAGGTTGATTAGAGTGTATAAAAGAAGATTAAGGTGGATTAGAGTGCATTACGAAGGATTAAGATGCGGGAATAAAGATTAAGGTGCGTGGAGGAGGATTAAGGCGGATTAAGGTGAAGTGTTGATGAAAGGGTATTAAGACCGATTGGGGTGGATTAGGGTGCATGATCAAGGATTAGGGAGGATTACGG
Source organism: Dermacentor andersoni (assembly GCF_023375885.2). Taxonomy (NCBI): domain Eukaryota; kingdom Metazoa; phylum Arthropoda; class Arachnida; order Ixodida; family Ixodidae; genus Dermacentor; species Dermacentor andersoni. Next base: position 115,820,558 of record NC_092822.1, on the reverse strand, counting down.
TGGATAGAGGAAGATTAAGGTCGATTAATGTGGATTAAGGTGAATTAGGGTTTATAAAGGAGGATTAAGACCGATTTGGATGGACTAGGGTAGACTAATGTGGATAAGGGCCATGGAGCAGGATTAGGTTTGATAGAGACGGATTAGGGTGCATTAAGGTAGATTGGGACCATTAAGCAGGATTAAGTGGGATTAAAGTGCGTGAATAAGGATTAAGGTGGATGAAGGAGGATTATGATGGATTAGGGTTGATAAAGGAGGATTAAGACCGCAAAGGGTAGACTAAGTTGCATTAGGGGCGATGTAGGTTGATTAGGTTGTATTAAGGTGGATTGGGAGTATTAAGGTGGATGAAGGAGCATTAAGGTGGACTAAGGTGAATTGGGGCTCATTGAGTATTAAGACCGATTAGTCTACCATAATCCTCCTAATGCACATTCATCGTCCTCAATCCTCCTTCATTCACTTTAATTCACCATAATCCACGAAAGTCCTCCTTAATGCACCCTAATCCACCTTCATCGACCTTAATCTACTCTAACCCTCCTTAATGCACTTTAATCCTACTTAATCAACCGTAATGCTTCCTCATTAACTTTAATCCACCCTAGCCCGCCATAATCCTCTTTAATGCACCTTAATCCCCCTTAATCCACCATTATTATTCTTCATGGACTTTAATCCACCATAATCGTCCTCAGTGCACATCAACGCACCTTCATCCACCCTAATTAACCTCATCGACCTTAATCCAACCTAGTCCTCCTTTATGCACCTTAATCCATCTTCATTCACCCTAATGCACCTTCATTGACTTTGATCCCCCTTAATCTTCCTTAATACACGCGAATTCATCTTAATCCAATCACTAATCAATCATTACTTTGGTAATCATTAATCATCTCTTATACGCGGCTGCACATGCTTTGGTTCGCTTCCCGCCTTTCTTCGGTCACGTGATATTTTCTGTAGCTCACAACGGGACCTTGAAACAGAGGTCTTTCCTTAATAAGCCACACACAAAGGGATGTGTCACAAGGAATACTAGACCAGACGCACGAAGGCAAAAAAATGTGGCAGAAAAATTGTCTGGAGTATAGAACTCGCCTCAAAGCTTCCTTTAAATCAGTATGCCCCGTTCATACGGCTTTAAGAAAAAACCAACCCCCTCATAAACGTTGCCTCCAGCATTATCGATGCTGTTATTAGCATTTCTCAAAATTTTCAACCCCACTGGGGCGCGCAACTGGCCCAAAGTACTACACCTCCAAAGAATCCTGCGGCCCGTCCGTGGGAGCCCAGGAGGAATAGCGCGCCGTGCGCAGTCGGCGGGCGAGGAGAATCGAGGAGGAAAGCGCCGTGAGGAGGAGAGTGTCGCTACTTTTAAATTCAAGGGGTTTTGGGTAGGGCTTCTCCTCAGTTTCCTTCCTCCATGGCGTACAAGCATTATAAACGGTGCTGCGTACACCAACGTTGGCGTAGCGAACATTCTGTGGCATAGAGTTCTGTGGGCTTAGTTGGTGCATACTTGAGAAATTTTTAAAGCGCAAGACAAGACAGGGCATAAAAGGAAATTGAAACGCTGTGTTTGTCCTTACTTTTGTGCTGTGTCTTTTTTGCGCTTCAAACTGTGTCAGTTCTGCTCTGCATTTTGTGTGGCACCGATCAGCCGCCGAGGTGACGCTACCTCGCGCCGTTATAACCAGCATCAGCATCCTATTGGGGGCGAGCTCCACCACCACTGGAAAAAACTGGTGTCACCGTCGGCGTGACGTGGCATGAGGGATCACGTGGACACAGCACCGTGTCGGCTGCTCCGGAAACGCCGAAGCGAGCTGAAAACAAAAGTTTAAAGTCCCAGCTGCGCTCCGGTTCTGATTAAGTGGTGAGGCTTTACCGCCTTGGGTGTCTGCTTGACAACATTTGAAAGTACTATAACAGGTAGCGGCTGCCTTTGGAGGCGTGCAGCATGGTAGGCTACTGCTCGCGGTGCCGCAGTGACGGACGTACTCAACGGAGCCCGGCGTGAGCCTTATTCACACGTAGCCGCAGGACAAGGAGCTGCGTGAAGCTTGGCTCGCGAAACTTAGAACCGGCACACAGCCATAGGCTATAACTCGGATATGCAGCAAGCAGAGACGCGAGGAAGATTTCTGCTTCGGCGCCGAGATTGCGATGTTGGGTGAGTAGCAGAAAACGCGCACTGAGACGCTCGCCCACGCCCGCTTCCCGGCTAATGTCACGACGGTTTGGTCTATGAACTTGTTGATTCCAGGTACTGGCAAGTTCACTGGAACGGAAAGGGAGCGGTAAGACGCACACTAAAAGAAGGCATGACATATGGTCATATGTTTGTGATGAATTAATGCACTGGATTACGAAAAAGATGCAGAGGGAAATCGCACGCTGAGAAGACCGATAAACATACAGTGCGACCAGTGTCAACGGGGGGGGGGGGGGAGGCGTTGGCCCCGGGTGCCAGGGGCCAGTTGGGGGGGGGGGGGTCATACACGTCTGAAGACACCGCTCTTTCCGCCGGCTACACCCGCGGGGCAGGGGGGGGGGGGGGGGGGTGACAGAAGACCTATGGGCCCCGGGTGCCAGACGACCTAGCTACGCCACTGAGTGCGACGCAACTTGAGAAATAATACCGAAATGTCCAAGAATTTAGAAGACAAAAAAAAAAAAGATTGAATCGTCGCGACGGCGCATCACAGCTAGTCGCCGTAGCTAGGCGTCGAAGTCTCTACAACGAAATTATTTTTGAACAATTCTGATAGCGTCCACGCAACAATGGTTGCTTGTGCTGTCAAATGCTCATATGCTGCGGCCTAAAGCTCACGGCACGTGCGAAAACGCGCTCACAGCTAAAGCAAAACATTGTGCGCGGACATGCATGCAGACGCGCAGTCGGTCGCTGCGAACCCGTGCGGTCGCTGCATTGAGGTTTCATTCTGTTATGCACCATTTGGTTACACAGACTATGAGAATATATTTGACATAGTTTACTCTCAGCGTTTGCCTACCTTTCACGCAAGAAGCCGGTTCGGGAGACTCCATCGCGGCAATAGCGCGCAGTATTCGGTAAAAAGATAGCGTCTGTAAACGATTCTGTGCTTTCACTTCGCTCAAGATTATTATATCGGCAGTCAAAAACTACCGTCGTTATGAGAGTACTTACATAAGTGTCCAGTAGGGCTGCCGCGTGGTGTCTTTATTGAGCGCCGTAAGCGAAACCTAGCTAGCTATGAGGAGGGCGCCGCGTGATCCCTCATACTACGCAAGGGAGGCGCTTCCGACGGATGGCGACTCCCCCAATACCAAGTGATCAGTCTCATGCTTCTCAACGATCAATTGACATATTTCTTCTTGTCTCACATCGATGTGGTCGTCGCAGAGCCGATAAGAGATCTCTTATCGGCTCTGCGACGACCACAACGATGTGAAATATGGCAGACAGGCTGTCCTGAGGTCTAGGCTGCTCTGAACTTGGAAAGGGAAGGACGAAGGACTACGGGAAGTCGCAGTGATAACATAAGGAAAAGGCTGGTGATAACGACTAGCCAAAAGCAGGAGAGAATCGCATTGCAATTAAGTCACCTGCGGTAACAGTATTTTTCCACGAACTTTAAGATTAAGAGATATATCATAAATTATGCCCGGGCTTTTGTCCCTGCCTGCTCACGGTATGCTTTTTCAAGGCGTTATGAAAGTAAAACTCTTTGTCCACAACAAACTTCATAGCTTCACAACAACAAACTTCATAACAAGTTTTATCATCATCATCATCAATGTGGTCAAAAGGAAACTTTTCTATTTCTCCATAAGTATAATGGTGTAACGCTCTATCATCGGTCCACGCATCAATGATATATTTGCTTGATTTGGGCCATTGGCATATTTGGGTTCACTGAATTCGGTTGCGTTTATCAACAACGCTAAGCACGCGTTTGCCAATGCCAGCCGGTGTCGAGGCCGATGTTACTAAATTCAAAACTCTGTATACATTGGACCTCAACCTGGCCGCTGTAATTTCGAAGGCTGAACAGTGTGCGATGCGCATCCGACCAAACGGTTCTTTATTCTATGCTCCCGACTGTCTGGTGTGGCGAGGCGGTCGTTCTGCAAAGTGAACACGATGATGTCGACTTCGCTTCGGTCAATGTTGGCTGTCGTCACGCTCGTCGGTTTCGCTGGAATCGCCTTTGGCTTACCCGAAAGGCGCGGTCAGTCCGACAGCGACGCGGCTTTGTCGACGATCATGCGCGAAGGCCACCAGTACCTCGCCGTGTCGCGCAGCCACAGGAAGGACATGGCCATCTTCTGCTACCCGGGCGAGCCCGCCAGCTACCTGTCGCTCTTCAAGTCCGTCTACGTCGAGTTCAAACTCGTGCCCGAACGTTACATGCTCTTCGAGGGGCCCGACGAGGCGTCGGTGCGCGCGCAGTTTGACTCGCACCTCGCCAGCTGGGTACCGCTGCTGCCCTGGAGGCGGTCGACAATCTCGCTGCCGGCGTTCCGGCCGCACTGCATCGGCGTGGTGTCCGACGACGACTACCGCTTCGAGCTGGTCGTGCGCGAGGCCAACTACTGGCGCGTGCTGCAGTTCGTGTTCTCGGTGCTGCTGTTCTTCGGCGTGCCCTCTCTGTGCCGCAACGCGCTGGTGTTCTACTCGTGCGGCGTCACCGTGGGCGTGCTCGCGTCCCTGCTCGTCGTCGTGTTCGTCGTGAGCCGCCTGTTGCCGCATCGCACGGCGGGCTACGCGGTCGTCTGCTTTGGCTGGTCTCTGGTGCTGTACTTGCTGCAGCTGCTCTGGTCGAACGTCTACCAGGTGGGCAGAGAGACCCTGTCAGTGCTTACGCAATCAAGTTAAAACAGCGTGTAAATCACTATAAAAAATATAGAACTCCCTTGGTGGCACCAGTTTTGCTGTACACTTAGATTGTTTGGCTGACGAATCTTGCTGCTAAGTACTACAACAAAGCTACGCGATGAGCTTGACACATGGTGCATGTTCCTCATACCTGAACACATCAGGAACGTGCACCTAAACTATGAGACAAAGTACTCATTTCTTCTTGGCAGACTTGACTGACAGAAATGCATGATTGGAAGTTTTGTGGAGTTATGAACACACTGCTGCCACAGCGTGGACAAAAGGGTTTATAACGTGTGTCCAAGAATGTGGTAAATTGAAGCACTGGCATCCGTCGCCCCATCCTTCTCCTAATACGTTCAATACTTCATTTAAAAAACCTTGCGTTTAATGAGACACAACGTCGCCTTCTTGAGTCACTGATATCGTTGAGCAAGTCATGCCAGAGAACCCACCAAGTCCTTACGTAAAACAGACTCGTTTTCACGTCAGCACACCACCACTCCCATATTCCAGTAACGACTCGTTACAACCAAAAACGCATGGCAAGGCCATTGCACTACTTTTGAAAGCTGTAGAAGATGACCTGTACCTGTGCAAACTCGCCATATAGGAGTCATCATCATCATCAGCCTGGCTATGCCCACTGCAGGGCAAAGGCCTCACCCATACTTCTCCAACTACCCCGGTCAGGTACTAATTGTGGCCATGTTGTCCCTGCAAACTTCTTAATCTCATCCGCCCACTAACTTTCTGCCGCCCCCTGCTACACTTCCCTTCCCTTGGAGTCCAGTCCGTAACCTTTAATGACCATTGGTTATCTTCCCTCCTCATTACATGTCCTGCCCATGCCCATTTCTTTTTCTTGATTTCAACTAAGATGTCATTAACTCGCATTTGTGCCTTCTCCCAATCTGCTCTTTTCTTGTCCCTTAACGTTACACCCATCATTCTTCTTTCCATAGCTCGTTGCATCGTCCTCAATTTAAGTAGAACCCTTTTTGTAAGCCTCCAGGTTTCTGCCCCGTATGTGAGTATTGATAAGACACAGCTGTTATACACTTTTTTCTTGAGGGATAATGGCAACCTGCTGTTCATGATCTGAGAATGCCTGCCAAACGCACCCCAGCCCATTCCTATTCTTCTGATTATTTCAGTCTCATGATCCGGATTCGCAGTCACTACCTGCCCTAAGTAGATGTATTCCCTTACCACTTCCAGTGCCTCGCTACCTATCGTAAACTGCTGTTCTCTTCCGAGACTGTTAAACATACTTTAGTTTTCTGCAGATTAGATTAATTTTAAGACTCACCCTTCTGCTTTGCCTCTCCAAGTCAGTGAGCATGCATTGCAATATAGGGGTATTGAGACATAATTGGGGACACTGCAGAAAACAGCATCATGACATCACTTTTTACTTGTCTTAATCTGCACACAATCATGTTATAAAAAGTCATTTGTCGCGAATCTGGAGCTGTACACTAGTGAGTCATTACTATTTTGTTTGAATGCTAGATACCAAGGCACTAAAAAAAAGGACTGCGTTAGGTAAAAAAATTTGCAAATAAAGGTTGCATTACCAGTACTTAATGAGAATTAACATTAAATATTTTAATATAAAACCTTCGTTGTCGTTACGAGTTTGTGTTTTGAAAAGGAAAATGCAAGATAAAGATTCAGACATACTCTTGTTAATTGAATATAGTGTGTGTTGGCAATGATGTTTGCACAACAACAGACAGCTATAGCTGAGTGTTCAGAGTCTGCTGCGTTTATATCAGTGCAGTTAAACCTCGTTATAACGAAGTCAGTAAAATCGGCAATTTGCTTCATTATATCAAAATTTCGTTGTTGAAATTCGACATTTTATGCGAATAAGTAGTGCAGTCACCGATCGATGTTTCTTACATGGAAAGGGGCCGAAGAATTTTCCAAATTGTCGGGCAATCGAAAAAATCAAATTTCAATGAGAAAACGATTCATTTTGATAACTTTAGGGGTCGGTGACGAATGATGCGGTTTCGTGCCACGTACGTCGACGATATCTTCAAAGACATCGGCGGTACGAATTAAACAAAGCCAGCCACGCTTTCGCATGCTCTCCGCTCCCGTGCCTGATAGCTTCGCCCGCACTGGAACGACGCTATTGGGAAAGGCGCTGGCAGCGAGAAGCGGAGTGAATGCCTCTCGCCCCAACGGATAATCGAAACTCGAGATTACGCAACCTCCAATACCAAACGCACGGGAAGACAGCTTACAAAGTGCCACACCCTCTCGGCACGTCCACTCTTTGCACACGCGGCAGATTACCTCTGAAGCAGGGTGTGCGACTGCGTATGCACTCAGCCGCGCTTACAGACATGGTCAGCCGCGGGCCGAGACTCACCAGAAATCTAGACGCACGCCAATTTACCCCCTACCCCCTCCCGCGCGCTTGATCGCGTTACCGCGAGCTCGCTTTGCTCCCCGACATTGCCTTCGCTTGCGCTCGTGAAGCCACCATCTTGTCTCATCCTCGCACCCTTTCTCTTGCACCTAAAGCGTACAGTGCGCAGGGCCCGATAGGATCTTATCGCACTTAGACTTTATATGGAACATGATGCGGCTCCACTTCAGCAGTCGCTCTTGTCGCGCGACGCGCGATTTGAGAGGTGCATTTGCAAGCAGCCATTTGTAGTTCAATCATTTAACGATGTGCGTCTGCAGAAGTTTCCTTTTATTGTCTTAGCATTCCTTTACGGCGACAGTGAAATTTTGTTGTATTGAAATCGCATACAAACACACTTCGTTATATTGAGGTTCTAAATAAGTAGTGTTCTATGGACAAGAAGTTACGAAAAGTTAAATGCTTCGTTATATCGAGAAGTTCGTTATATTGAGATTTAATTGTACATCCTAACAACCTGCACTCAGCAGGAACTCTACTATGTGTGCCCAAAGATGCTGCTCTTGCTCTGCTGGCAAGCTAATTAAGTGCAGTGTGGCAGTGCACCCACTTGATTTCTCCAACATGCTAGAAATTTGGGCTTGTTGGTACGCGATCTTCGTATTGAGTAGTGCAGGGTGAACACAGACATAAGCACATGCAACAGCACAAGGCACTATCTTCTAAGAAAGCTTTATTTCCAGAGACATGCATGTATAACGCTCACTCGTGTCACATGACCTGCGTGACAATGACTATTTCCTGAGGAACACAAGTTCTCTACCGCTGAGATGTATGGAGGAAGTGCTAATGCATTTGGGGCGTGGACTCGAAATAGCTTTGGCTTCAACAATCTCCATCAATGTGCAGCCAAGCTGACTATGCATTGTTCGCATCGCTAAGAGATGCAGTATGATTTGCTCATATCAAAAATGACAAATCCGTGCAGTTCTAGTGCCTCAATGCTTTAACTGTGAGTGGTCTGGATCAACAGCAACACTCAGCTAAAACTGTCTCAAATGACCATCTGGTATATGACCATTTGACTTTCTTGTGTTTAGTACCCCCGTAAAATGGGGCACCTTCCATTGCGATCTAGCCCAATCGGAATTGAATTTCTCAACAGCAACTGGCTCCTTTCTGCAGGTTGTGCAAATGAGCCAATCACGACCGGGAAATTAAATCCGGATCAGACTTGATCGCAATAGAAGCTGAATCGTGCGACACTCATTAAATACCAGTGGCCTTTCCCTACTGCCAATGCAGGTTCTGGCTGACTACAAGAATGTGCTGGCCGTCTACATAGGACTCGCGGCGCTCGTGAGCTTCGGTGTCTGCTATCGTATGGGGCCACCGACAAATCCGCGAACTCTGGATTTGATTCAGTGGTCGCTGCAGCTCGCAGCACTGGGCGGGATAATCACGTCGTCTGAGCTCCGAGAAGCAACATGTGCAACTGTGCTTGCTGTGCTTGTCGCCTACAACTTCCCTTCGAAGTGGGCGGCCAAGCTGAAGACCTGGTGGAGGACGCGCGTGTGTCGGCCGAAGGTGACACTTCTCACCGAAGAGGAGTACATCGTGCAGGGCGATGTGGAGACGAGAAAGGCCTTGGAGGCCCTGCGGGAGTTCTGTGGCAGCCCCAACTGCAAGACATGGCAGGTGGTGACTCGTCTCAAAGACCCTGTGCGGTTTGCCAAGTTTGTTCAGGGACAATCACACCTCGCGGACGAGGAGGTCCTCCAGTATGAACTGGACTCGTCGGACAGGCAACCTAGTGACCAGGACTGCCAGTTGACAGAGGAGAGCGAAGACGAGCAGCCATCCTTCACAGAGCTTGTAGAGTAGGTTGATTGAACAGGTGCTGCCAACTGGCACTTTGCTAACACTCTGAAGATGGCTAGTGGTAGGTGCACGCTGCTCTGTTGTTGTTAACTTAACCTTTTGGATTGCACAATCTTGGAGGCTCGTGAAACCTGCACCAGCTTAGGCTACAAGATAACAGGCAACTCAATCGAAGAGCTCGATGAAATTTGTCAGATTTGTGCAAGAGCATTCATGCCTTGCAGCTGGAAACAGGTCCTCTGGCATGAACTGGGTTTGTTGAACTGTCCAGAGCTACCTGATGGTGCAAAAGGGCCAGCCGCAGCTCTCACTCGTGGCACTTGAACATGAGGCCAACTGTGCTCAACTCTCTGCCAACACTGGAACAAAGTGGGTACCAAGTGTGATTGGCATGGACGCTTCTAGTTGAGCTTTGTAATTGTTCCATTTATGGCACTGAATACACTTTCCCATTAATGGGCATCTACCCTGTCCTGACAAATTCTGCATCTCGGAGGCCCTAGTTATGAAGTGTTTGCCAGTTTATGGAGAAACAATGGAGGTGCCTCAGCACATTCCACTACCTGCTGCAGTCAGTGTCACGTCTGCGGTGGTGCTGGTGTTACAGGGTCTCATGTGGTCTAATACCCCTGTCACACTGGATATTCTAATGTCATTAGATTCGTGGTGGTGCTACACAGGAAAAATTAGTGTCATTCAGTCATGATATCAATGGCAATCATTGCAAAAAAAAAATGCTGAGAAAATTAAACAAGGATTGTTTAGAATGTCTGAAAAGCCAATCTATTTATTTTAATATATATATAGAGTGTCGCTTCACTGGAATAACTTGCATATAAACTTCTAATTCCAGAATGTCTGGCCACTATAAGCGAAAACAAGGCTTAGCCAGCTTACTAGCCATAGCCGATAAATTGCAGACAAACAACGTGACTGACATGGCAGTGCTGAACAACGACGCTCAGTTGCAGTAGGTGAAGCTAGAGAAGGTACTGTCAAGCCTCACAGTGTTCTAAACAATTTAATATAATAGCTTTCCTACAGCCAGTTTCATTTTCGATCGTGGTGTGTTGTGACATAATGACGCATGTGGCAGCGGTTAATTTCAACATTTTGATACTTTCTTCGAATCGCTCAGTCATCTTGCACAATGCTATTCATTATGAGGGTCAATGTAGCAGCCTAGCGGACGACCGAGTGAGCCGGAGCGAGTGTCAGAACCTGGCCATGTGCTGCGTCATGATGTTGCAACACAGTAAAATTGAAAATGAAACTGGCTGTAAGATAAATTATTTAGAACACTGTGAGGCTTGACAGTACCTTCTCTAGTGTTTAGAGGTACTGGACCTTCATTCAAAAGACGACTCGGAAATAATGTGTCAGCACTACCCCTTTAAGTTACACCTGTGATAACTTCTCGAACAAATGTGCAGTACAGTGCAGACATGCCTGACGCACTTCAGGGTCGACATAGAGTAATTTTGCATACCTGTAGGGCAGGCTGCAAGCAAGCTGTGACAGATATTCTCTCACCACCTTCAACTGTATGTTGTACCACTCCTTGCGACAGTGTGCTTAGGTGCCCGCAAATTCACACCGACTGCTGCAGTATGGGTGTGCGAGTGTGATCTCACCACACTTCATACGCAGCGCGAACAAAGACCAGTAGCAATGTCATCGTGTGTGAAAATCGTTGTATGCTGCAGCTTGCACAGTGACTTGCATTTTTATCCTAACGACTTTAAAAGATTTTGCACTTCCTGACACTTTGCTCTCATTCAAAATGCTGCAGCAAGACTACACTTCTTGGTCTGTGTCGTTCGGTAATACACTTGTCATCTTTACTTGTCTGGTTTCTAGGGGCCAGAAAAATGAAAAATCACCATCGCATGCTCTGTTCGCCATCTGCAAGGTGAGCTGCTGCAGTTCTGCTGCCTGTCGGTGACGTAAAGTCTCAACAAGCAAAGGAAACTGTGATGTCTGGTGTTCTGTTTAAAGGCATAATGACATGACATTTTTTTACTCGTCACTTTATTGTGTTTAATTAAAAGCCAACAACAGTGAAATTTAACTTTGGCTAAATCTGTTATCAGTGAGAATTATATACCGCTGAGGCAATCTTGGCAAAGCTGCAGGGTTGGTAATTGTATTACCTTGTTAATTGTAATTGTATTAATCTTGTAAACAGGCTTTAAACAGCATCTAAGCAGACAATGCGTGCACCTGGTGGTTGTCACTGTGGGCTGGGATAACATAAAGCATTTCCAATCAGTTTTTATTCCAGATCCCCTGTAGCCCTCTAGGATAGGAAAAACTGACCGATGACTGCTGGGTGATTACTGGGGTGCCAAATGCAGACTCAATACATCGCAAAGGCCTTCGCATTCATTGTAATCCATCAGCTCGTCAATAATGCACCGTAATGCTCATTGTAATGCATCAGTTAGGTGTCTCCAGCACCCACCAGTGGCACAAGAAGCGCTGGCCGCCATGCAGGCTGATTGCCACCTTTTAATTGCTGAGCACTGTACATTATGGAGCCATAGAAGATGCGCAAATATTTTTCTTTTAAAAACGGCCAGTGTTCTACTATGCTTCTACATCAGCTGTCGATTAAGCTCACTTTGTGCCAATACATCTTACAGCAGGCTCAACACTGTGCTCTTTTGATTCAAGCACAAGTACACAAAGGTTGCTTAGAGACGAGTGGGCAGTGCAATTTTAAATTTGTTTTACTGTTTGCTCTCGTTTTGTTGTATGTCTGTGCTTGTATTTATCCTAGGCCGAGGGCAGCATTTACTCTGTACATTGGCAGACCGAAAGCATTAAGCACATTGTTGGAATCTCACCGCTGACGCCCGTTATTGCAAATGGGTCGCAAGCCCCAAGGGTAGCGTTGGCCTGGCGGCCTGGGGCACAACTGGAAGCATCCGAAGGTCCCGGCAAAGCATGAGTCGACTGGTAACAGAACAACTGGTTTATTCTAACATCGCAAAAGAGCGGGCGGTCAGGTCGACCGAAGTGGAGAGACGGGAGAGCACGTAACTCAACGGAAGAAATCGGAGCCTCCCTCGGCGTCCGGGAGCAGCTGCTCTTATACTTTCGCAGTTGAGGGCAAGAAGGAACGCCTCATCACTGGCGCACGTGACGGCGCCACGGACACGCTGAGAGACATGTTGAGACGAGTGTAGTGACGCATCGCCGAGCCGGCGCCGATCAGACCTCCTCGCTTCACACTTGGGGAGCTCCTCTCCCCGGCTGCCGCGCTTTGACAAGCGTGGGCACACACACACACACACACACACACACGAAGACACGTGGCACTGAAACACGCCTGGACGCGCTTGGCGGGGAGGCTTTGCGGCAGCTCCGAACGGGCCAAAATGTCCGCCGCTTTGAACGAAGCCCCGGCGTCCGTTGCATCCGCGCCGGCTATACCGCGCGTCGTAGGCGAAACGTAACAGACCGCCCCGCCGGGGGAAGGAGATCCCGATGGTCAGGGGACTGCATCCGCTGTCCGGAGGGATGTCGCTTGATGATGCTCATAACCGAAGTTGGTCGTCCTTCGGCGTTTCTTGAGCGCAGCGCAGAGAAGGCCTCGTTCTCTCGTTCAGGTTCACACAGGACACTGCAAAGTGACTTCGGGAGAGTTGACATTTTTGTTCTCGTTCCCGGCAAGCGTTAGAACTACGCCGAAAGTCAACCGCTCATTCAGCAAACACGGCACAACCCTCACTAAGCCCTGCCAGGCTCTTTCCCCTTTTATACTACTGCCTAGTTCCTTACAGTAGTTTAGCAGCACTCAGAACGCGTCCACAAATCGGAAAATTGCACTAGAAAGCACATCATCACTTTGAAACACTACACAAAAGCAATAGGTTAAAAATCCTGCCTCAGGAAGAAAAACATCAGTAACAAGCAATTTTGAGGCTGATTCCCACGTTAGGGGCTTCGACTTAAGCCATCGGCGTTACCGTTGAGACTCCCCTTTTTGTAACGCACCTCAAAGGAATATTGTTGCAAAGAGAGGCTCCAGCGCAGGAGGCGGCCATTTGTGGAAGAGATGGTCTGCAGCCATTGGAGAGGGCAGTGATCCGTCTCGAAGCATGCGAAGCGGAGATCGCAGCGAGCGACCGTACACTAGCTCAGCTGGCGAAAACCCCGTAGCCGCATGCGGCGCGGTCCTTAATGCAAACTTCACCCCAGGACGCAGCTCCCAGTCAGTTTGTTGTTCAAACCACAATGCTCTCAACACGCGCTTCATGACGGAGTGGAGCTTCTCAACGGAATTCGACTGTGGGTGGTACACTGAGCTGTGTAACAGCTTTACCCCGCACCTTTCGAGAAAGGCTGTCGTCAAAGCGCTAGTAAACACTGTGCCCTGATCTGATTGGATTTCCGCAGGAAAACCAACTCGCGCAAATATCGACAGTAGTGCATTGACTATCTCAACTGAGCTGAGTTCTTTAAGCGGTACTGCTTCAGGGAACTTTGTCGCTGGGCAGATCACAGTCAAAATGTGTCTGTACCCTGTGGTTGTTACCGGCAGAGGTCCCACTGTATCAATAACGAGCCGTCTAAAAGGCTCCGTAATGATAGGTACCAACTTCAACGGCGCCCTCGATTTGTCCCCTGGTTTGCCCACCCGCTGACAGGTGTCACATGTCTTCACAAAGTGGTCTGCGTCCCGAAAACACCCTGGCCAATAGTACTCTTGCAAGAGACGGTCCTTAGTTTTCTTAACTCCTAGGTGTCCGGACCACGAACCCCCATGCGACAAGCGCAACAGATCCTGACGATAGCATTGAGGCACGATCAGCTGATCGAACTCCACTCCCCTGCGGTCTAGATACTTCCGGTACAGGACCCCACCTCTTTCCACAAAGCGAGCATTTTTCTTGGCGATACCTTCCTTGACAATGCAGCGTATGTTTTCTAGGCTGCCATCCCTCTTTTGCTCGGCTATCAAAGCCGACCGGCTGACTTTTAGCAACCTATTAAGTCCATCTGACGTAGGCGCGATGAGCAAATCTGCAGATAGCTCTTCTAACTTTCCCGCATCGGGAATTTCCTCTCCAGTATCTGGTGCCTTTAACGCTACAGGCTCAATTTTATTCAGTTCGGGCGTGCTCTGAATATCAGCTTGCTGCGCCTCTGACCCTTTCTCATCGTTCGACATCGTCGGCCCCGCAACTACCGCCTTTGCAGCGAGCTCCCGAACCTTCGATCTGGTTAAGGCCTGAACGCTAGCCTCACCAAACAAAAGCCCCTTCTCGCGCAGGAGGTGATCGGACCTGTTCGAAAATAGGTACAGGTACTGGGGGGGCAGCATAGATGACACTGCCGCCTCCGTCTCAAGCGCTCCGAAAGATCCTTCAATAAGCACTTTTGCTACGGGCAGACACACGCTATGAGCTTCGACGGCTTGCTTGATCCATGCGCGCTCGCCCGTGAACATATCGGGTTCTACGTAAGAGGGATGAACTACATCCATTGTAGCTGCGGAATCGCGAAGCACTCGGCACTCTTTCCCGTTCACGAGGAGGTCTCGCATGTAAGGCTCGAGAAGCTTCATGTTCTCGTCAGTGCTGCATAATGACAAAAACACGACTTTTGTTTTTGTTTCCGGACACTGCGCCGAAAAGTGACCCGGCTTCTGACACGTATAACACACGCGCACTTGCCTCGTCTCGAACCGCTTTCTGCGTTCGGCTTCGGTTGCCGCCGTCTCCTTACGTTCGGTAGGACTGTTTTCACTCGCATCCGCACTACGTGTGTCCCCCTTTGCTCTCATGGGTGTGAACTTCGGCCTCTCAAACTTCGAGCCAAATTCACCCTTTTGACCGTCCTTAGCTCCGCGAGCCCGACGCGTCACAAACTCTTCGGCTAGCTCAGCGGCTCTAGCCACCGTACTAACGTCTGGCCTATCCAAGACCCAGTACCGCACGTTCTCAGGTAACCGACTATAAAACTGTTCCAGCCCGAAACACTGCAGAACTTTCTCGTGGTCACCAAACGCTTTCTCTTCTTTGAGCCACTCCTGCATGCTTGACATAAGCCTGTAGGCAAACTCTGTATATGACTCACTTTTACCTTTCTCATTTTCCCGAAACTTCCGACGGAACGCCTCCGCTGACAGCCTGTACTTTTTTAGCAGACTCGATTTCACTTTGTCGAAATCCTCTGCCTCCTCTCTATTCAAGCGAGCGACTACGTCGGCCGCCTCGCCGGGTAACAAAGTGAGCAAGCGCTGTGGCCACGTTTCCCGAGAGAACCCCTGCTTCTCGCACGTTCGCTCAAAGTTAACCAGGAACAAACCAATGTCCTCTCCAAGCTTAAACGGCCGCATCAGGTCAGTCATTTTGAACAATACTCGTTCTCCTGCACCGTGTGCCTGACTTCCATTACGAGCGCGTTCCATCTCTACCTCGAGACGCTTCATTTCCAAAGCGTGGTCGCGCTCTTCTTTTTCTTTCTCTTTTTGTTCTTTAAGTTCGCGCTCCTGTCTTTTTGCCGTCTCCCTCTCCTCAATGGTCTCAAGGCATTCCGACAGCTCGTCATCCTCAGCTTCTAACTCCAGAATAGCCCTTAGCAGTTCTGGTTTTCTGAGTTTGTCTGAGACATCCAGACCCAACTCTCTTGCAAGCTCCAGCAATTTCGGTTTGCGCAACGACTTCAAATCCATGGCTGCTCTGAATGCTGCTTTCTCTACTGCCTACTATTGTCTTGCCGCAAACTAACCCGGCAGCAACGACAACCACAATTACCAGCTCTGTTTCTGACACTAACAAAAGCCTGGCAAAGCTCAGAAGAAGAAAGTCCCGCACTCACCAAACCTCGCAGCCAAGAATTCAGCGCAGTCGTTCCGCTGCAGGCAACCAGTCATCACACAGGGCTCGTTGCACTGCTCCCGGATGGTCGTTGTGCTGCTCAGCATACAGTCACTGCATATCTTCGCTGCTGGCCTCCGTTGTCGCGATCCCACCGCTGCCACCAGTTGTTGAAATCTCAGCGCTGACGCCCGTTATTGCAAATGGGTCGCAAGCCCCAAGGGTAGCGTTGGCCTGGCGGCCTGGGGCACAACTGGAAGCATCCGAAGGTCCCGGCAAAGCATGAGTCGACTGGTAACAGAACAACTGGTTTATTCTAACATCGCAAAAGAGCGGGCGGTCAGGTCGACCGAAGTGGAGAGACGGGAGAGCACGTAACTCAACGGAAGAAATCGGAGCCTCCCTCGGCGTCCGGGAGCAGCTGCTCTTATACGCGGCGTGCACGCCGATGGCCGCGCCACTGGTGGCGGCCTTGCGCAGAACGCATGGGAGAGGAGCGAGCCGCGCCCCGTAGCACGCCGTAGTTTGTTGCGTCGCTGATAGTGCTTCTCCGTCTTATTTGTGTTTTCAGAGCAAAATAAGCAACACCCTTCGCATGTGTGGTATGGCCAAAGCTTCCGAAGAATGTCGAAGAATTGTTGCAGGGTGGGGGGGGCTCAAATACCGGCGAAAACGTGCCGGTGATACGGTTCTAATTATTCCCCGCAAAGCCTCATCAGCAGGAGCAACGGTGGCAATGGATCGTAGCTTCGGCGCGAAATTTCTTGTTCTCATCCTTTCCTTTGTCGCTTCGGTGTTTTTTTCTTTTTTATTATTATTTTTTTACTCAATTGTAGTTAGACGGGTAAGCGACGAAGTTCGTCTGCAGTGCAACCTGCGGTTGAAAGGCATTTCGCTAAAGTTCGGAATGCCGTTTGCCGCTTATATTGTTTTCCGCTTCTTTACCGCGTTGGGCTAGCTAGGCAGCACGACTGCATGAGCGCATTGTTTTGCATGTTAAAGCTACAGAAGTTTGCAAGAACTGAAATTGTTAGTTTTATGTGGCCCGGTAAATCCTCACACCAGCTGTCGCGCACTTCATGTTTTTACATTTATTTTATGCGTGGCTTCGCCCATGTTTAACTGTTGCTAGTTGCTTCATGCATAACTCTTGATTCTTTTGAGCTGCGAGGTTTTCACCCTGCCTCGTTTGTAAAGGGTATAAATCACGCTGTGTCTTATCGGAATGACACCAAGCAAGTGCTTCTTTAACAGCTTTATTCATTTCGCCCGAGGGCACCTTAGATATTGTGGTTTTTTTGGGAAATGTGTTTAGAAAATAGGTAGCTCAGGGCGAGTATTGCTAATAGTTTCTGCACATGGTATTTTTGTTCTATTTTCCGCTGATCCATTTTTCGCTGAGTAGTTCGCGTCACGTCATCATACCTTGATGCTGTCTGAGCAGACTTAACACGCCGAGTGATTTGTTTGTTTCACAACGTAGTCGCTTCTTGCAAGTGAATTTTGCTCTCAGCTGAATTATTTCTTATTATGCTTACGCCGCATAGGACTAAACCCGGCCTTGCCGCCAGCGCTGTATCTAATTTGACTGGCGCTGCTCTGCCTTTAAATATATCATGTGGCCCTTCTCTCTAGTAACATTTAAAAAAAGTACTGCAATGTTAGTCACACTATAGCTTTGTACGTTTCCAAGCAGTTCTTTTAGGGAATTTAAAATTGCAAAAACTGCAGCGCGAACGGCAGTTCATCGGCGGTACAGCGCTAACACGCGCTTTTATTAACCCGTGCGTTTGGTGGCTTCGTTGACTATAGTGTACGCGTTTCTATCAATAAATTCGCAATTATTCTACTTCAGGCGACTTTCACTACACTTATTCGGCGGCGTCACATGTATTCATCGGCAGAAAAATCACAACGGTATATGCAGACATCGCACCGTGCGGATTTGTTATCTAAGTCTGCACTAACGACGGGTGCTTACTGTTGAGGTACAGAAGCAGCATTACGGCAAGGGTAGAATTAAAGAAAAAAAAACGGTCGAGACATCGCATTAGTCAACAAAATTTGTCGGCTAGTTTACATGAGCTCCACTTCATGTAAATGGTCTTCATGGCGTTTGTCTGCGGGACGCACCTGGCGCGTATGGGGACCATGTTGCCCCAAACACCGGTAACATCTTGTTCATACCCGCTCCCACAGAGGTCTGCGTCTTCCCTACAGCTGTCACCGCAGAAGAAGCAGTCTGGCGCCCGAACCAAGGACAAATCGCAGCCGCGAACTTCAGTCACCCTTGCTGCAAAGCGTTGTCGTCTGCTACTGCTCCCACGCGTATTGTTGGAAGCGCCCGCTAGGTGGCTATCAGTGGCGCCTCTATAGGCGGTGCACGCGGCCTATACTTTCGCAGTTGAGGGCAAGAAGGAACGCCTCATCACTGGCGCACGTGACGGCGCCACGGACACGCTGAGATACATGTTGCACGGCCGCTCGATGAAAACGCACAGGTGCGGCCTGCCGTATGCGGCGGAGACGGCGTAGCTCGCCTAGTGTTCCGGGCCACCGCAGCGGCGCCACCAGTAGGGGAGAGCAGCCGCAGATATTTGCGGCGGATCGCAGCGTGACAGCGCAGCTCGCATGCTCTCGCCGCTATTTAAAGGGCGATAATAAATTTTTAATAGTGTTAATCATATTAGTAAGCGTGACTATCGAATGTACCAGGTCGGCGATGTTTCCACCAAGATATAGCAACTGTTCGTTTGTAACTAAAGTGGTTGCTTGAGCTAGTTCGCATTGTGCGCGTCTCTCTGTTTCCTCCTTCCTTGCCGTTGCGCTGTACACTCTCGAAGATGTTCGTTTATGCAACAGTTATTTCTGCAACAGCACAGCCGCTTGTTGACAAGTGTGCTTGTATATACTGAAGCATTGTGTTTTTCACTCTAGAAAAAAAGAAGACGAGCTAGAGCAACGGATAAGTTATAACTGCTTTGTTGTCCGTGTAGGAAAAATAATACTATTTGTTGTTGTAATCACAGGCGCAGTACTTTCCTGGCGAGAGGCTTTTGCGCCAGGCGTACAAGTCGCTCAACTGACAGGTTAATATCTCCTGCCCAGTTTGCATGGGACCGGTCGCAAGAGCTTTCTCAGGAAAACTTTGCACACTTCCATGGTACGGCCCTCCGCTCTGCAAGTCAGCTCACGGCATTGCAAAAGGTGCTGAAGAAAAAATTCTATACACCGCCGCTCCTTTATCATCGAAGTGACGCCAATTTCACCAGTTGAATGGCCAACGTACATATATATATCTTTGCAGTGTTGAACGGCAAGGAAGCTCAAAAAGATTTCTGGATCTTACATGGTCATATATCCTTTGCTTGAGCAAGCTTTCCAAATTACACACTCTCTTAGAATGACGTTGCCACATTTAGGCTTCTTCATGGAGATACTGCTGACTTGGTTCCTAATGAACTCGGCAGTCTTGTCGCCTTGTGCAACACCATCTAGTACCTTCGTAAAATAGGCAATGTCCTTGTTCTTTTCAAAAAATTGTGCGCGCTCGACCTTCTCTTGAAGTGCCTACAGTGTAGCGCTCCTTTAAGACGCGCGGCCTTCGCTTGTACGCGGCGCGTTCAAGCGAAGGCCGTTTTTTCAAACTCGAGAGAAGTTTGGCATGATGCATCTGCAAATGATGCAATTTCAGCACAGGTTTCAACCACTGGCTCGGTGTTATTAGACATTACGGTTTCATTGCTGTCAGGCAGTGAGCCGGCCGTTTTGACTAACAACAGGCTCGTCATGTGAAGCAACAGTGCCCGCACATTTTGCCCGTGACTGCGGATCACCCTATCTTCTTTCCAAACGCGGCCACTTCTTCCTAGGAGCTGACGTGGCCCTCGTGCTCATGTAGCTGTGATAACTGGGGAACACTGTCGGCACCGCACTTGGCAAAAGCACCATCAACTTGGCGGTCGCCTTGTAGCGGCGCTCTGTAAAATGCAGAGCACACACCAATGACCTGTCATTTGGCTGCTATATTGTTCCTTTCCCGCCAGGTCCCTCCCGGGAAATGTTTCGCAGCCATGCTGCCCTGCGTTCTGAGTCGCTAGGGAAACTCGTGGTAGCGGATTTGGGTGTTCTTCGAAGCATTCGTCGTACACAGCGGCACGCAACAGTTGCGCGGCATTGTGCCCGCAAGCATAGAAGATCACGCAGGCGTGAACTATCTTGAGTGACACTAAACAGTAACGATGCACGCGAATAAAACAAAAAATTAAAACCACTGAGCTGCGCGCCCTTTTTAATGCTCGCTCCTTCCCGCCAGTGCCTCGCGCGGGCTCTCCCCGACAACTAGCGCCCTCCTCGCGAAACGCGGCGACAACTGTAAACTCCGCTTCCACGCTCTCGCCCATAGACCGTGGCGCGACGCGGCAGGCCGCACATGTGCGTTTTCATCGAGCGGCCGTGCATGTTGAGACGAGTGTAGTGACGCATCGCCGAGCCGGCGCCGATCAGACATCCTCGCTTCACACTTGGGGAGCTCCTCTCCCCGGCTGCCGCGCTTTGACAAGCGTGGGCACACACGCACACACGAAGACACGTGGCACTGAAACACGCCTGGACGCGCTTGGCGGGGAGGCTTTGCGGCAGCTCCGAACGGGCCAAAATGTCCGCCGCTTTGAACGAAGCCCCGGCGTCCGTTGCATCCGCGCCAGCTATACCGCGCGTCGTAGGCGAAACGTAACAACATTTAACCAAAGAGAATTTGAACCTCTTTTCGTGTTGAGGTGGGTGCATGCTTTTTTTAAAATATACAAACATTGATGTGTTCCTGTCGTGGTACTTCAACCAATATGTACAAATGTGAATAAATTCACGAGCACAGCAAAGAACGGTGTAAAAGGCGACACCTTGTAAACATTAGCAGCTCTCAAGTGGCTCTGTTATTGCACTGAAGTGAGAAAGGCACAGTCAGACAAATTCCCACAAGAAGAGAGGATGCTAGCTAGTATTGAGAGATGCGCTTCTAGAATGATCATTGAATACTAGCAAGGTATTCCTTTTTATATTTGTTCACCCTGTATGTGCATGAGACCTGTGGGAAGGAAAAACTCTCCTTTTAATAGTG
The DNA here is from genome assembly GCF_023375885.2 of Dermacentor andersoni. Classification (NCBI taxonomy): domain Eukaryota; kingdom Metazoa; phylum Arthropoda; class Arachnida; order Ixodida; family Ixodidae; genus Dermacentor; species Dermacentor andersoni. The sequence continues at coordinate 115,799,466 of NC_092822.1, read as the reverse complement.
AGTTTGGCATGATTTTTCAGCATGCACTGTCAGTTAGATTGTTCTCTTTTGATAATCTACTTGCATTTCTTGTGTGGCTGTAGCCCTCTTTTCCCAGGTAGTTTTGCCTACATTTATTGTGTGATCTTGTGCGTGAAGTTTGTGAACACTTAAAAAGAATGAATGTGCTGACCCATGCTAATGTGGTACTATTAAAAATGTGCTAACTTGTCTAGCAAGCAAGGTACTAACTCTCCTTTCATTGTACGTTTGATCACATGCTTATCACGTCAAGCAGTGACCTAACAATTTGGGCAATTGTGATGAATTGCAGAAGCTTTGCAGTTAGAACCCTTACTGCGCTGCGCAGTCAGAGTGTAAACAAGTAATGAAACAACCCATTGCCTTTCAACGGGACGCAAAGCAGACAACACACGAGTGGTCGAGTGCGTCTGCTTTGTGTCGTATTGAAAATCACTGTTTTCTTTTTTTGTCTTCCAAGTGTGTACCAACTGGCTTAAATTGTTTAAGCGCTTTCAGTTGTGAGCCGAAGCACAGGTCTTCGCAGAACAAACCTTAGGAATGCTGATTGGCTGTGTGCACATTCGCTGTAATTTTTGTGAATGATAACACAGCCAAGTTACATCAAGATATTTATTTTTAATCATAATGGGATTGGGAATAGCACTTGCGTGCTTTCGCAAGCGTTCTGCACTTTGTAGGAACGCAAAACCCTGGATAATTGCGGAGAATAGCAGGCCACTAAGTGATGTTCGTGACCTGGGGATATTCAGTGTAAAAAAAATTCTGCAAGTCAGTTATACTTAAAAGCTTCATTCTAACAAAGGAGTCTCATCTACAGACTGTGGTTTTGTGTAGATTATGGGATCACAGGGAAAGCGAACTTATTTACAAAAAGGCAGAGAGGTCAGCTTAATCTGGCAAGCTCAAACCTTAAAAATCTTTAGTGGGGACTACTTGGTATGGCATGTCCTGGCAATATAAATTGCACTGCACAGGTGACCCAGAAAGGAGGTCTCTATGTAGGGCTAGTTGGAGATCTCTATTCCATTGGGCTAGTTGATTTAACATGGTTCTATCCTGTCCAGGTCTTTCTTCTGCAATGCTTTTACGCTCCTCTTTGCAAAAAAAGATGTCTGTGTATATCACTTAGGCAGTGGAACTTTAACTATCGGAACATGTCCTAGCCTGTTACTCTGCTGAGAAGGGTTACAGGATGATGGGGAGAGAGAAGAGGAACGAAGCATGGCTGTGGCACTGGTAATGCCACCAGTCAAGTTATAGTATGTCGTGAAAGGCACTTAATATGTTCGCTACTGCTTAATTTGCATGGTTTCAATTGTGCCACTGACATGGAAGAAGTCCTAAAATATGTCGTATTAATACACAGTGCAGCTTAGCCTATTTTCTTCTGCTTTTGGGAACTGCTGGAAAGTCGCAACTTTATAATGCTTATTCTCAGCTACAAAACATATATAAGAACCCGCATAACAGAGTTGGTGGCCTGTGCCTATAGATCGCTGCGAATAACACGTGTTGACTTCTGAATATCTGTCATCCTGTTGTTAACCTAATCCTTGTCAGCTCCCATGTCAACTATTATGCAGGGTGCCCATATTAAGATAATGCCGTGTCCACAGCATTGGATGGGAAAGCACGAGCACAAAGAGGTGGTCCTGTTCTTGCAACTGCACATTCTTTTTCCTTGAAAAACTAATCTGAACGTTCGCTTCCATCGTGGCACCATATTTGTTCTTAAAAATTGAATAGCCCGCCTGCATCGAACCCCCTCCCCCCCCCCCCAAAAAGAAAGACACACACTTCCCACCTCCTTTTCTACACACCTTTCGCAGCAGATGGTAACCTAAAAGTCTTTTGAGAAGTGTGGAGGCCAGATAGTAGTTCGTGTTCGGTTTTTTAAAAAATATGTATATGCAGGGGTGGCACTGCTGCACCAATTGTGCCATTTTGATACAAACGCAACTTCCTGCGCCAAACACAGAAAATTGAGTGAATTGCACCACGCTGTACCAGAACGGCTTTGGCATACGTGCTGCAGCAGTGGCTGCAAACGGCAAGCGGATTCGTTCTCCGAAAAAGAGTGCAGCTATTCACATTTTGCACACCGCGCGACAGCACCTCTCGCACAGTTCATCGTAATTTTCGCGCTTATTACACTGGACTTTCCTGTGCTTCCGGGAAGTGGCCAGCATGCGTGCGGCCACTCTCGGCTGTTGTTTCTGCTGTTGGAACGGCCAGGGCAGCCGTAGTTAAAAGTGTACTAGAATATGGTTTAATGGGGGGTTGGGTGGCACGGAAATCCCTAACTGAGGCACAAAACAACAAAGTAGGCTGAGGACACTGCGTGCAAACTAGGTATTAGGCAGGTGCATGCTGCAGAGGGTTCAGCAGGCGGGCGTCTCTGTCCCCAGGGCTGGTATAACGTAAAACTATTCCAATCTGTTTTTATGGCCATATGGATGAGACCCGAGCCATTTTGACCAATCACGAAGGGCTAGTGGCGGATTTGGAATAAGAAGTCAGTTTCACCCGAAAGGTGAAGTGTCGATTGCAATAGTAAATTAGTTGGCAACTATATGAAGTAAGCATAGTAGTTTTATCAACTGTTTAAGCTTGTAAACATTTGCTTACTAACTAAATTAACAAGTATGGTGTGACATGTGCACAAGCAAACATGAACACATCTCACTCAACCGTGGAAACTCGCTGTTAAAATGCTAGAGTGAGGAGGTGCTCGCAGCAGCGAGCGAATTGACCTTAGTGCTGCTTGGCTTCAACGTGAACTAAGGTGAAAACACAGCGCACACGAAGCTATCGGCACTCGCACTCTGTCCCCATCTCAGGTCGCTTTCAAGATAGACCGCACCAAACGCAGCAGCCGCCGGAGTAGAACCCCTCTCTTGCCTCCCCCGCCCTCGGTGCCTTGCACGTGCGAGACTGACCTGTCGTCGTTGGCTCACCCTCGCATGCTTTCACTCGCACATACAGTGCGCAGTGACGATGTTATCACCCCTGGACTTCATACGGAACATCACGGCGACAACAACAACAACGGCAAAAATGTGCCTGCAGTATGCATATAATCGCTATTGCAATAAAAGCAGATACACAGCAGTCTGTAAATCTACTCGCCGTTTTAAATGCAATTGCCCCAAAAGTTGAAGTTCCGCTCTTAACCCATATATGCCTAAACTTTGACAAGTTAAGAAATTTAAAATATTGTTTGGTAAAAATCCTTTCAGAGGTTCCAGAACGTAGTATCAGTAGTTTGATAGAAAATCTTTGTGTCAAACTTTTGGTTTTAAGCCGTCCTACATATAGGGCACTAGGCAAATGCACTCCTTATTGGAGTGGTAGGATTTAAGCTATTTATTTCAAACTCTGGTGTAAAATTTTTCACAATGCATGGTAGTTTTCTTATTACAGTGGGAACAGATTGTTTGCCTGTTGCGTGGAATCCCAAATTTATCCAATCAGGTAAATCAACTTTGTGCTTTCAGCAAATAATGTTGGCTGTTTGAATGCAATGACTTATAAGTTTTCTGTTATATGGCTGCTGTGGGGGGGGGGGGGGGCTTTTGAAATGGGAGCAGGTCAGCTTTATCACTTCCTACGCTGTAGTGCTAGAACGCATTCACATGCATAAGAAAGGTATGCAAGTAGTGAAGAATGCCGCTTCTTGCTCGTGTAACAGTGAAGTATATTGCAACGGTTCGGTGAAGCCTCTACACTCCACCCTTGTTAGATTATATCAGATGAATATAAAAGCCGCCGACTCCTGACCACGGCATTTGAGTAACTTTTTATACAATGTCTTATTACAAGGGTGCTTGCATTCCACACATTGAGCGTTATATGCGGCTGCAGCAGTACTGTAGCATTTGCAGTGATAGACGATTGCATCAGAAGTACAGTCAACTCAGTACTCAAAACCTTGTACCCATAATTCTAAATTGCATCAACAAGGTTTCGTTAATACTGTATCAGCTTATGGGAAGGAGGCACAGAAGAGAGTGCTTGAAAGCTCTATCTTATCTCATGCATAATCCAAGCATAGATTATTTTACGGTGCACAGTAGTTTGCGTTATGTGAAAAAAAAAGAGGTCATCACTTCATCTATGAAAAACTGTAGACCACTTCGTCTACGAAAAGACAGGGTTGCATCTTGACGAATTAACGTGCCGCAGGACTAGGTGCTAGAAAGACGCATTCAGGTCATACTTGCGCTTACTTTCTGCACACTTTTTTATATTTTACTGGTGGCTCAGTAATATACATGTCATCATCACTTCCTTACAAAGCTTTGCATCCTGCTTTACCCACAAAAGTGCTGCTGGACGCATAGTTCATGCCCATGGCACTTTCATGAATGCTTTCCTCGTCTGTTATACTAATGCAACGTACGTTCAGGTGGAATAATGGAGACTGTTGAGTGCACTTCGTCATGAGTGTCAATGTAGTTGAAAATTATCTTCAGCCTTGGCGGTGAGGATTTTTGTTTGAAATAGCCTGATCAGAAAATATCTGCCCTCCGAAATGAACCAAAAGAATTCATTGTTACGTTAGTTTATCTTCGGTAGGATGTTTGGCTCACCAATTAGTACAGGTTCTTAAAGCTGCACTCACTCTGCCTAGTGTCCTACATATAGGACATTGCTGTTTCAAATGTTGTGATGAAATTTTAACTACAGACAATGGATATTTTGTTGTGTATGCATTCCGTCCTTTATAGACATGTAATCACATTCTCAGCAACAATCAATGACACTTTAATTCTTATCAGTAACTTTTTTTGCCGTCAGGTGGTGCCCTTCTCTAAATCCCAATATTCCCGATGTTGCAGCGGTCATTACGCAGAAACAACCAGATACACACTTACCAAAGTTTGCACAGAGAAGAGATATGACCGTACGGATACAGGCTGCCAACCGCAAGCTTTTACATAACAAATCTGAGTAGTTACTGCCAATGAAAGAAGTGTACCACATGTAGGACACTAGGCGTATCTGGGTTAATGGCAGAAGATATTCACAGAATACACAGATTGCCTACCCGACAGGGTAAGACGCCGGGAATAATTGCTCCTTTCACCAGACAGACAACAAGAGACTTGTGGCGGAAAGCTAAGAACAAAGTCAAAAATAGTGAACTACAGATAACTGTTCAGGCAAACATGAATCGATATAACAGACTTGCTTCCCACTTCGAAAGAAAGGGCAAGAGATAGTGGGGCTATCATTTTGTCTGGTATACAAATAGGAAAATACTCGTCCCCAAAGATGAAGGATTGAATGTCATTGATATCAAAGGCGGAAATGACCAGGACCAGCTTAAATAAGTACTGCATGGGTTCAGTATGAAAAGAAAAAAAAATGATAGAATGTTTGTATCACCTTCGACTGATCTAAACTGCATTGCTTCGTCTTATTAATCCGCATCTGTTAAAGCAATACATATCAATGCACCATCAGTAAAAGATGAAGCAGGATCGCTAAAAGAATTCCTTAGTGCATTTTAATTTAACTTTTCTGTGGTAATGTTGAGTGAAACATGGAGCACTAGTGCAGATAATGAAATTAAAGTGACGAACTATAAAACATCCTACCTTAACAGGCATGTTGGCCGTGGCCAGGGAGGGGCACTACTGCTGGATACGGATGAAAATGGTGAAATGCTGAGCGCATTCAGTACAATTACACCAGATTATGAGATAACGTCATTGTGTTTGCGTAAATTTATTTACTCCTCTTTGTTACCACCTGGCAAGCAGAAACACAGCTACATTTTAAAGATTCTATGACCACTTTTTGTGTTGTGTAGCGGATGTTGGTTACACGCTTATTGCTGCAGGTGATTTCAATATCGATATGAGCTGTAATAATTATTCTACTAAAAAATTTAAGGTTGTATTGTCTTCGAATGGTTCTATGAATGTACTCGAAATACCTACTAGAATAACAACTGAAAGTTCATTTGTTCATTACTCCCATCCTAACATCGAGACTGCCCTCCTATGCCCTCCTGTGAGTGACCATCTGCCAATGTTCTTGTGCATAGATGCGCCGACCCAAACACTAAAACAGCCAGAAGGTATTACATACCAGCATATAACTGATGTTACTCTTTATTATTTTTCGGGTGCTCTTAGCCCACATTGTTTGTCTTAATAATGCCAATGAAGCCTATAATAAGTTTATTGAATTGCACTACTACTCGTACACTACTCTACACTATTCCTATTTTCTCTCTAGAGCATGTAAACCATCTCAGAAAACTCTCAAGCCTTGGATCACACTTGAATTGTCTAACGAAATTAAGTATAAAAATAAGCTGTACAGAAGGTTTCTACTGACGTGCGACTGACAATCTGCATTTCTTTCAAAAATGGGTTAATAAAGATGCTGCAATCAGCTCAAATGGAATACTACTCCACATATCTAGACATGAAGAAGGGCTGCCATGATGTGATTTGGACCTGTATAAACTTGTTGCATCATAACCAGTGACAAAGTCATGTGCATAATTTTAATATTGATGGTAAAGAGCTAATGGCATGCAAATGCTTTCAATGATTCTTCTACAAAAATAAAAATGGATGGATCGTTGTTGGAGACATGAGTACACAAACTTTCATGATGATAATACAATATTTCTAGATCCTGTGATCCTAAAGAAATACCAGATGTCGAGACATTGATGACATTCAGATAAAGCCTGGAAAATATGTTGCAGATATCATAGCACCAATGATCGTACATATCTTTAACCTTTGTTTAGCTACATTGGTATTTCCAGAAAAAATGCAGATTGCAAAAGTAACTGTCTTCTTTAAAAAGGGAGATAGAAATCATTTAGGCAATTATAGACTTGTGTGCACACTCCAGTCTTCTCCAAAGCGTTAGAGAAAATTTTGCATTCTCGACATAGTACATTTATAGATACAGTGGAACCCCGGTTATATGTTCCCCGGTTTTGCGATGGCCCAGGTTTTACAATAAATTAGCACAGTCCTGGCGAAGTCCCCATAGAGGCAATGCATTAAAAACCCCGGTTATACGACGCAATTTCACGCCTGACTCGCGTTATACGATGACCCTCACGAAACGCGGGACGGAACGGTGGATGAAGGAAAAGTGCCGCGGGTCTCTTTCCTCGCTCTGTCCCTCCGTATGCGGAGTGCTTGATACCGCTCAACCGGTTCGCTCCGGCGCAGCTTTCCTGCTTCGTCTCAGCATTCGTTTCTTTCTCCCCCACCAGCAGCCGCCCGTGACACCTGCTGTGCTGAAATAGCACCTTTTCTTCTCCACAATCACTTTCTCCCTCACTTCTCGGCGGCAGCGCCTCTCGTTGCATTGGGTAAGCGTTTCTCTCCTTTCAGTTTCCCAGCAGCAGATCACCAACAAGTTAGCACGGAGAGGCCTAGGTTTATCACACGTGTTCTCCGTCGTAATCCTAGCAACCAACGTTCAGCGGAGGTTTTGAGTTGTGTGGAGTAAGGTGGCGCACGATGTCCAGAAAGCGGACATCTGTCACTCGGCGATTGCACCACACCATGCCACCCACCCAATACGTTAAGGATACGTCGATACGATAAGGACCAGATCATCGGAGGCAGTGGAAGAAACGGCAATTGCATTGGCTGTAATCAGCGCTCGGCGACAAGACAGAACAATAATCAGCCACTCCAAGATGGCCATACGGAACTTCACAAAGGGCTGGGTCTCCACCGAGGCAGCCAAAATGCTGAAACCACAGGCAGAAAACTTCAAGAACAGCAAAATCACACCTATATACCACAAATGGATCCCGGCACAAATGGGGGGAAGTAACCACAGAAGACCCTAGCACCCCTCCCAACCTCAACGAGAAGGCCCACTGAGCCGCATGACAACCAACCCACTGCAGCTTGGAGTGACGGCCCAACACCCCGCACCCCTTGCGGAAGGGAGGAGGACTGCGCCGGAGGCGACAGAGAACATGGAAGAGACGACGACGACAAAGAAGTGATACAAGACTACAGGGACAGACTAGTGGCCAATCCCCCATTGTGGATAGGAGCCACACGCATGATAGGCAACAACAAGAACAACGACAGACTAGTCACGTAGTGCGACACACTATACGAAACAAAGAGAAGTTGACAGTCAGTGGCAAATACGTTCCCGGAGCTAATCATTTCATGCCTTTTGGCAGGTGCTGCATGCGGTCATCGGACGCTTCACTGAGACACGGGCAGTGCAGCCGCTAGCATCAGTAAGCCTGGATCTGCGCAGGGTCTGCACAGACAGCGGGTTTCCGTCTGCAATTTTCGTCCGCAAGCTGTCACCCTCTCGTCAGCACATCACCTAGCCTGCACCCCAGACACTTGGGAATGCCTACTTAAGGAACAGCCTCACTCAGCTTCTTTGCAGTCAGCGGCAAATACGTTCCCGGAGCTAATCATTTCATGCCTTTCGGCAGGTGAGCCTTTTGCTCTTACTTATTTTATCATTGTAATTTTTTGCCGCTGACTGCACAGAAATGCCTTCTGATTGTGCTGCTTGCTCTAAGCTGTTACCTTCGGATGCGAAATTTTTAACATGTTCGGCTTGCCAAGAAGGTTTTCACCTTGGAAAACGATGCTCTACAGTAGTTGAAAACAGCTTCGCACAAATGAGTACAGTTAAACGTGAAACCTGGCTGTGCCAAACATGTCGACCGCAAGAAAGCACACAAGGAGACTTGACACAGACAGCAAAAGAAGAATCGTTCGCACAGCAATTTATTGCTGTAAATGAAAAACTAGACCGACTTGCATCTAGCATAGAAATACTCGCCATGAAAGTACAGGAACTTCTTACATTTAAGGACTCGGTTGGAAAGATCGAGAACGTGATACAGGAAGTGCAGACCTCAATAGAATTTCTTTCCACAAAATATGACTCTGTATTGGAGACAGTCAACAAAAATCAGACAGAGGTGGCGGAATTACGTTCCAAGGTGGACTCGCCGTCTTCTACCGTCGAGTTCCAGTCAGACCTGATTGACAAAATAAGTGAGCAAATGAATGAAATGGAGCAGTATAGTAGGAGAAAGAATTTCGAGATCCACGGCTTTCCCAGCAAGTCAAAGGAGAACTTGCAATCCTTCCTCAGTGATCTTGCACAACAACTTGCGGTACCTAACTTTGCAGCAACTCAAGTCTCTGCTATCCACCGTCTACCCAGTAGGGGCAATACTGCACCAGCTATTCTTGTCCAGATGTGCTCCGTTGAAGCGAAGGAACAATGGCTTCGATCACGTAAAAAATTGCCAGGATTAGTTCAGAATGATTTTCCACGGTTGTATTTCAATGACAACCTCACACGGGTTAATCGTGAACTGTTCTGGCTAGCTCGCACTAAAGCAAAGGAAATGTCCTTCAAGTACATCTGGACAAGAAATGGCAAGGTGTTTGCAAGGAAAGCAGACGGCGCTCCACTTGTTCGAATTAATAGAAAATTGGACATTGAGAGGCTTATCTAGTCATGGGTAGTACTTTCAAGGTTTGCAATGACCTTTTAGAAGTTTCTCAGTTTTTTTGTTATCCGGGTAATGGTGCTTTCAATGTTACTCACGTAAACATCAGAAGCATTCGTAAGCACTGGGACCATATAGTAGCCATTCTATCTTCTGTTCCACTGCTTTTTGATGTCATCATACTCACCGAGATAAATATCTCGCCAGGTCTATTTTCTAGTTTCGCACTACCGGGCTATCAGTCATTCTCCTTTTTTCATCCGGTCCGGAAGGCTGGAGGCATGGCTGTCTTCGTAAAAAACACTTGGTTAGTCTCCGAACTAAAGTTGCCTTTCGACCATGCCGAAACTGTTACTCTCCGCTTATCTAATCCTCTATTTTCATTGGCCTTGCTTTCTGTATATCGTCCCCCATGTCTTAACAGGCGTCTTTTTTTGGCTGAGCTCGACTCTGCGTTATCACATCTAGGAACCGATGAATGTATTTGCCTCGCAGGGGACATTAATATAGATACGTTACGTCCACCAGTAGGAATAGTAGCTGATTATTAGATACACTATCTAAATGGGGAATTGAGATAACAATCCATGCAGCTACTCGCAAGGAATTCCTATCTCCACGTCTTGTTTCATCCTGCATTGATCATGTAAATGTTAGAGCCCATAATCTGGAAGTAAAATCTACCATTGCACAGGTTAAGCTTTCTGACCACTACTTTGTCTGCTGTTCACTGAAACAGACTGTGAATCCTTTGTTATCAGAGGCTATTAACTCTGTCAAACAAATTTGTATAATTGATCCAAAGCTTTTCGATAAACTAGTCCAGAAAAATGATTGCGATAATTTTTTATGTACTGTGTCACCGGAAAACATGTACCACAAATTTGTAGCCGCGTTTGATGCTTTTAGGAGGCGGCAACACGCGTTGTCAAAATCAGGCAACGTAACCTGAGCCAGAAATGGATGACCAGCGAAATTCTAGCTGCTATAAAGAAAAAAGACTTGTTGTGGACTAAGGCCAAGCGGTCATCAAGCTGCAATGACACGCGCTTAAGATATAAATGTGCCAGAAACAAGGTGAATGCAATGATCAGACTTGCGAAGCATGTTTATTTTAGAAAGAAATTTCAAGAAGCTCGATCTGACATAAAGAAAACATGGTCCCTAATGAATAATCTTAGAGGCGGCAACATTTCAATGCCTAAACAGCGCCTTTCATCTTGTTTTTCTTCAGACGACGAAACTGTGGCAAGCTTATTTAATCAGTTCTTTTCAAGTGTCTCGGGATCGAGGACACGGCGACCATCAGTGTGTACTTTAACAGATAGCTTGCTAGATTCCGCATATCTTCCTTTACTATCGCTTGATGAATTAAGGTCCATTGTCTTCAATCTTAAGACGAACAAATCACCTGGCTTCGACAAAATCTCTGTCAGTGAACTGCAGAGAAATTTTGAAGCAATTAAACATGTATTGCTATCTCTTTTAAACTTTGTTTTAGATGGTGGTGTGATTCCAGTTGATATGAAAACCGCAATTGTAATTCCGCTTCACAAGCAAGGTGCACGCAATAGTATTGAAAATTACAGACCTATTTCGATAATTCCCTGTATAGCTCAAATATTAGAAAAAGATGTGGCTCTTACGGTAACACAGTTTCTAGATAAGCATAGTGTATTATCATCACATCAGTATGGATTTGTACAGAGGAAGGGCACACAAACACTGTTAGAAGCTTTTTCTGATCTTTTAAACTTGACACTAGACCGTAACCGGGTAGCATGTGCCCTCTTTATGGATGCCTCTAAGGCATTTGACAGTGTTTGTCATGACATTTTATTACAGAAACTGTCTCTCCTAGGCCTTCGTGGATCATTCTTGAATTTATTAACTAACTTTCTGCAGGATAGATGACAGTGTGTAAAGATGGGAAATAGTTTAAGTGTTTTTACCAGTATTCATTCTGGAGTCCCTCAGTATTAAGCCCCCTGCTTTTTAACATTTATGTGAATGATTTGTCCAATGTAGTAGGTAATTATATATATCAATATGCTGATGATACTGTTCTTGTATCCTGCGCAACTAATTACTCTGATGCAATCAGCTCCTTACAGAAAGAGGCAGCTAAAGCTATGGACTGGTTTGCGGCTAATTTAATAAGCATCAACCCTTCTAAAACGCGACTTGTCTGTTTCCATAACCCCATGAAAAATATCCTTCCTACGACATCATTATTCTTACACACATCGGACTGTTACGAATGTACATGTCAACCTGTTAAAAATTCATCTTCTGTTAAGTATCTTGGGTTGTTTCTTAACTGTGATCTTTTATGGAACTCGCAGTTATCCCACCTCTGTAAAAGGCTGCACGCGGTCTCGTGTATATTATACAATATGCGATGTCTTATGCCAATCTCCGTACGAAAAATTATTGTCCTGTGTATTAACTGTGTATGGCCATTGTACTCTTATGTGGAGCTCAAGAATAATTCAATTTTACGTTCACTGCTGTCAACAGTGGCTTACGATTTGCGTCCAAAGCAAGATGCAGATGTCTTTAGGTTGTTGAATTTGCCAAACTTCTCTTCCCTGATTGTCGAAAGTGTAGTAATTAAACACTTCTGGAATAATGATTTTAAAACACAATATACGCCTGTCCGCTCCTTAAGACCGAAGGAACCCTACGTCATCCCCAAGACTACGGAAGTACGGAAGGAGAACGCAGCAATACCATGTTCCAGCCATATTTAATAAATTGCCAACTGTGTTAGAAGCAAACACAAGACGTGGGATTAAGAAACTACTTAGAATTGTCGATGTTTAATGTAACATTTTGTATAACTGTTCAACATTTTGCTCCGACCCGCTAATAGCTAACTCCGCTATTAACCCTGTGCAGTTTTCTGTGACCTGACTGTCAGGCACTGCCAGTCAAGCCCTCTGTGGCTTTGGTAGGCCTGCTATATGTACTTTGTTTTCTTTATGCACAATAAAGATTGTATTGTATTGTATACCCACAACTGCACAAACAACTCGATCCTACAGACTAGAAAACTTACCAAAAAACATGCGAGCTACACCTCCCATCTGAAAAGCTACACAGTCTGCACAGAGAACAATATAATCCCTAATTGAGATCTAACTCTGAAGGCTGTACCAGCTCTAGGAACACTCCCACCACACCATCGTGCAAACTGGCAAACAACATTGAACAATGCCTCACTTTCACTTTTGGATATCCTCAAGGAACACTGCAAAGAACAAATAGAAAGTTTTAGCCACAGACTTCTGAACATAGCTCTGACACTGGATGAGAAGAAAGATTTAGAGCATTACGACAAAAAACAGTCTAGAAAATTGGTTCAAAAACAAAGGAAAAAAGCTAACTTTAATCAAAAAACAACCTTCCAGGCGAACAGCAACCACACGCCAGCAAGAGGGACCTCGAGTCTAGAAATACCAGACCTGACGGAAGCTTCCACAAAACTAAACCAGTCCAATGTTGTAGACATTTCAAAAAGATTAAGTAAAAAAGAAATAGGCGTGCTCAGCAAGGGCCTAAACTTTTGTCCCACGAACAACACAATAAATGAATTCGAGCTTCACAGGGACCTTTCAGAATTTTCCCGACGAATGCGTATCAGACACTTTTTTGCATACAACAATACACCAGACACCGGGACGACACCACTTAGAGCCCAATCCACTTGGACTCCCAAACCAGAACAAGCCATAGAACTTGACATATACCTTAAAACTGTCAGTAAAAGAATTATAAGCCAATCCAAGACATCTAAGTGACCTAAAAACATAACTGCGTCGGAGAGTCATATCATTTCAAATCTTAGTTGCCGGAATGACATTGTTATTAAGGAAGCAGATAAGTGTGGAAGTATAGTTAATTGGCCAGTACAAAAATACAAGCACGAGGCTTACAGACAACTGAACAACCCAGAACATTACCGTAAGCTAGATAATGATCCGACATTATCCTACACACTGACGATTACCAACAGGCTGAAATCACTTTTGGCTGAAGAATTGATAACACCACCAGAATACAAATTTCTTAAACCAAGCAACAAAACTGCCGGGCACTTCTACCTTCTTCCAAAAATTCATAAAATTCCATCCACTGAACTATACACCTCTAATTTCCCAGGTTGTGCAATAGTATCAAACAACAACATCCCGACAGAGAGCATCTCCACATTCCTTAACCACTTCCTTGGTGACTTGCCAAAAGCACTTCCGTCATTTGCACAAGATACGCCCCACCTGCTGAGATTTAAAGAGGACATTAATACTAAAGGCACACTACCCCACAACATCGCTCTCGCAACACTGTACGTCACGGCCCTGTATACCAACATTCCAATCTCCGATGGTTTATCTTCGATAAAACAAATGCTGTCTAAACACAATGCCCAACACTCTATCGAAGTCTACCTACTTGTCTCTGCTTGAATTAGTTCTAACACATAACTAATTCGAATTTGAGGAGAGTTACCACCTACAAATACATGGGACAAGCAGGGGTACACCTTTGCACCAACCTACGCAAACATATTTATCGGGATTCTAGAAACAGATTTCCTATCGCACTGCACTGACAAGCCCCACACATACCTACAATACATAGATGATATATTCATAATATGCGGACATGGTCAAGACAGTCTAGATAAATATGTATCATTTCTAAATTCTTTTCACCCAACAATAAAATTCACATCAGAATCTTCAACTGAGTGCATAAACTTGCTGGACGCAACAATATACATTGACAATGTGGCACTAAAGACAACGCTGTATAGGAAACCTTTCGACAAGCAACAGTACCTAGAATATGCAAGCCACCATCCCAGACATTGCAAACAAGGCATCTCTAAAGGCCAAGCCACACGACTACGTCGCATTTGCGTTGAAAACCAAGACTACATAGATAGACTCGATCACCTTAAAGAAACCCTATCAAACAGGAACCACCCAAACAGTGACCTTCAAAAAGCCTACACCACTGCAACCAAACTTGATCGAGCTGAGGTCCTCAAGCCCTGCCCGAGGATCACAAGAACAACAATGCCTCTTCTTACAACTAAATTCTCAAATGCACTCCCAAACGTGAACAACTTAAGTACATACTACCCAATTCTCACCAGCAACCAGAAGCTTAAGATTTTTCCTAACCTGCCTAGAGCAGCCTACAGACACAACATTAACTTTAAAGATATTTTTGTGCATGCCAAACTAAGGACAAAGATGAAGTTGGGAACTGGTCCCTGTGGCCACCCCAGGTGCTTTACATGCAAACATATTTAATCTAGCTACTACTACAGTAAGAAGTACAGCGTCGAATTACTCACACAAGCTAACTTCGAGTTTCACCTGCACATCAAGCAACGTAGTCTACTGTCTAGAATGTACTACTTGTAGCAGACAATACATAGGCGAGACTGGACAGCAAATTCATACAAGACTCAACGGTCACTGCGTGGATACAAAACACAATGCCCTTCTTTTTCTTCTTTTCCCCTCGTGGTGTATTCTATATTTTTTTTTTGACCCCTCGCCTTAGGAACTACGCTCACAGACGTCAGGCGACGGCGCTCATTCTCTTTGAAGTCTCTCCTTTTACAACCAGCCGCCACCGACAACAACCGCACGTGACGTCACTGTACTAACCCCATGCTAACCCTTTAAAGGGCCTCTCACCAGGACCCATAGCAAATTTTGGTTATACGCTGGAAGTTGTTACGTGTCCTCTAGGGAGCGTTCTGCCGCAAAACTTTTTCAAATCGGCTCATTGATAGCCGAGATAGAAATATTTCCATGCCGCGAACCCATAATTTCAGCAGGTGGGCTCCACTGCCAAGCAAGACGCTCTCTCCATTCGCCTACGCAAGCGAAACTCCTTCCCTGCGCCCCTGTAGTTCGTCCTCTGGGCTAATAGTTGGTCACGGAGGAAGGAAACTAAGGAGAGGCCCTGACGTCACTCTTTGTGAAGATAAAGTGAAGCCGGAAGTTCGCGTTGCTCATGGCGTTGCTCCGTCTATCGGGTCAGCTCTCCTCTCTTGTTTACATTTCTCGGGAAACCACGCCGCGCTGCGTGCAACCGTGCTGCTCGGACGCGCGCGCTGCGCAGCAATACTAAGCAATCGTTAGCACGTTAGCATAATTCCGCGAAAGAGGGCAAAATTTCCTTTGATATTCCTTCGTCCGTAGCCATTGCCGTGGCACGGTACATTGTGTACAGCGTTGCATGCGCGTTCGTTTCACGAACTTTAGTTCCTCCTGTCCCACCTGGCCACAGCAACATCTGGGAGAGCACGGTCCAGATAACGCAGCGCAGCCAGACACGGAGACCAACGCAAACCTGCCCGCACGGCGCCTTTGCCACGGTACGAAACCTACGGAGCAACATGTGTGAGCGCACAGAACCCAAACAAAGCCGCCATTGTGGCCCAAAAGGCGTGGCTGCTACGGCAAAGAAATAAAAATCAGCAAAAAAGAGGAGAACGTACTACGTCACTTCCTCCACACTTGGGCATACCGGACCTCGAGGATCGCGTGACGCATACGTCACAGGCCCCGCCTTCATATGTGTGTGTGTGTGTGTGTTGCTACTCGCTTTTTTTTTTCCGGCGCTAGACACTTCCGCCGGCGGCGTCGCACGCGAGCTGTTGTCTCGTTCGCGCAGCGCACGATTTTGCGCGATGTGCACAAGGAAACATGACTAGCGGTATTATTCAGTGCTACACGAATACTGAGGCAGAACAAGCGGATCGCAGATTGAGATCACGTGCTGGAACACGGTAGAGAATGGCATAGTTTCGGTACCTGCACGACCTTGGGAACAAGCAGACGAAGTGGAAATAAATCTCTCTTGCTTCGGTGCGCAGTAAAACAAAAAACACGCAGACATTGCGTTTGTGTGTTTTATTGTTTCTCTAAACTTCAATTGGTCAATTCAAGCAACAGATCGCACAGATAACAGATGTCTTGAATAATTATCGAAGTCACGTGTCACACGAGTGACGGCACACTGCGGACACGATTATGTAAGCGCAGGGGCACGATTATGTCACTGTCCGGCTTGGAGTGCGGCGGCCGCGAGAAGGAAAAACGGCGTTCGGTTTGAAATTTCAGATATTTCCGCGGAGCGTAGCGCTGTAATAGTTAGCAGATACAATTGTTATCACGCAATGTATGTTCTGCGCTTGTCAGCTCAAAATGGCCACACCTGGTGAGGGGCCCTTTAAAGCTAACATGCCGAGGATGACGAGGCCGCCTTTAACGAAGATAGGTCCTCCTATCAAAACGTATGCTGGCCAGCCTTTCTGAGGCACCTTATCCCTGTTTATAACGTTTATACCAGTGTGCTATTCCATCTGTCAACCCCTTCCTAGATTTTGGCCGGTCTCAAGAAACAGAGTTTTAAGAGGAAGCTTTAGCTCGGGCCCAACTTCGACGCGGCCTATTCAAATACATGTAAAACGCAAAAGAAACGCTTTTCTGAGATAACCGCTGGACCGCTATCAATGAAATTTGCTGCATTTGAGAGAGACAGGTAAATTCTAGTGACTGTTGGAAGCGGAATTTCTATTTAGGGGCTGAATTTTGTTTAAAAAATTTGAAAACTTAGGAAGTTCAAAATATGTAAAGCACGAAGTTTAGAAATTAATAGCTCTCCGTCAAGAACAGATAGCGAAGGTCTGTAAACGGCATCCATTAGATCATTCAAAGCGGACACAATTCGATATGCCAATTTATATTTTACGTCAATTTGGTACATTGGGTACAAGGGTTTTGCACAAGCTGTATTTACACATTACTACATTTTTTGAGATTCATACGTAACGTATCAATTTTGTCCGCTTTAGATGTACTGAGATTAAATCCACAGAATTGCGATATAATTTTTCATTGCTGAGTTACGGAACTGTAAACTTCGTAGTATCATTTTCTGAAAATTTGTGATTTTTGCCAACTTTTGGTAAAAAATTTACGACCTGAATAATAAATTCGAAACCAACAGTCACTAGATTTTAAGTATTCCTTTTAAATGCAACAAACCTCATCAAGTTTGGTGCAGTGGTTGCCGAGAAAAACGAATTCTCCTTTTACATGTATTATAGATAGGAGCAGCCGAGCTAGAACATACTCAGGAGCGAGCTGCAAGCACTGCAAGCACGAACACGCAGACATGGCACACGTCTTATGGAAATGCACAGAGATCAGTGCAATATACCTAAAAAGCACAACATAGAACCGGACCTTCTTGAGGAGCGATGGCTAAGCGCTCTGACTAGCTAGCTCGGAGATACATGTATTAAAGTGGAAAATTGCGCGAATTGGTATACATTCATAATGGACGAGCGGACGAGCGTCACACAGGATGAGCGCAGACTCGCAACTACGTTTACTGAAACACACATCACGTATATAAGCGACACAAGCGATCACATGGTCAATCGAGGAACGCACAACCCGGCCACGTGTATACAGGGCATCTGCTACCGTATCGAGCTATCTAGGAATTAACCGCAGAACGTACCCAGATGTTACGTTAGGATGGATAGTTGGGCGTGTTGGTTAAGCATGATCTGAAGTGAAGGCGCGACAACGACGGTGGACGAAGAGGAACCATGCGCCCTGTGTACCCTCTTCGTCCACCGTCGTTGTCGCGCCTTCACTTCAGATCGCACCTAGATAGCTTGATACGGTAACAGATGCCCTGTATACACGTGGCCCGGTTGTGCATTCCTCGATTGACCATGTGATCGCTTGTGTCGCTTATATACCTGATGTGTGTTTCAGTAAACGTAGTTGTGTATGGGCAATCCAGTGGGCCCGCACAACGGTGGAAAGGCTATGCCTCAACCATGGAGGAAGGATGTTCCTTCCTCCATAGCCTCAATGAACATAATGCCCGCGGGTGGCCTGAGCCCGCCTGGGCCTTGTTCTTGTGCATTCTCTTTCTGTTACTTTTTTATTCCAACTATTACGAACATCATTTGTTCACCATGAAGGTGGAAAAATTATCGATGACGCGCCCTGGGCAGCCAATCGGATAGTTCGCCCTATTGACGTCAATTGGGTGATTTACGTGATATGGATAGGGGCCGCCGAACAGTGTGCTGCGATCGACAGCGATGCATATTTTTAAATCCTTGTAGTAAATTGCACGCTTTACACGGATGATGCGTCAATTAATGATGAGAAGGACCTACTCTAACGACTCGGTACGTTTGTACAATATCGTCAAAATCGTTTCAGGGTCCCTCTAACACTGCCGCAGTACACGATGGATGGATGGATGTTATGAGCGCCCCCTTTGGAACGGGGCGGTGGGTTGCGCCACCAAGCTCTTGCTATTATACTGCCTAATAGGTTAAACAACAACAAAAAAAAAACAATATGGACTACCACACCCAAATTTTCTTATTCCCTAGTGCAAACTGTGCTTTTGTACGTCTCCGTCTTTTGTTGTTTCCCTACTTTTCTTCCACCAATCCTCTAATTGCCTTTTACTAATGCCTATTGCGGACATGTTTACTTTTCCACTGCTCTCGCTGAACCCAAGGGCTTCAAGGAGGCCAGCGGTGCCTAAATCGACCGCTGGGTAGACGTCTTCATATTCTAATAAAACATGCTCCATAGTTTCCCTATAGCTTTACCGCAGCAAGCACATGCTTCTTCCTTCTTATATCTCGCTTTATAGGTGCGTACGTGTTCTGGGAGTGTAAACGTAACTACACATTCCACCAACACAAAACCCCGAGTGCGGAGCAGTGGGAGAGCCGGCTCGCCAGCTGCGAGCTCGCCGCCCAAAGGGCAATGGTGCAGCATGCAAGCGAAGCAGCGTGGCTCAGTGGAGCCCTGGACTAGGGGCCCAACCATAAGAAGGTCAAGCGTCTGCAGCGATGAAGACTAAGACCGAACGCGAAACTCTTAATGGACCAAATAAAGTTTTCTCTCTCTCTCTATCTCTCTCTAAGGCATCCCAATCACGCTTCGAAAAGTAATGAGCTTCCCTCTGAGTTATCATAAATTGTTTCTTTCCTGATTTCTTTTTTTCCTCTTAAGTAGTTACTCGATCATGGCAGGTTTGTTTTCCATTGCCGCCACCCACGAGATTATTTCAGCCTTTCTGACTTTCCGCTTGACCTTCTTTGTTGCTGTGTTGCCCACCCTACAGTCCGAATATACTTGCTGGTAAGCTTCCTAGTTCTTTTTCTCAGCTGTGAATCAATGTTTTTCCTGTACAGATACCTGGAACACTCTCCCAGCCCATTCACTTTCTTCCATATTCCTCAGTCGTTCTTCATACTCAATTTTACTGCGAGCATCCCCAGCCCATATCACCCTGCACAGCTTCCATTTGTAATCTTCCCGTGAGCGCCCAATGCGAGGCGACCCACTGACCTTTGGTTCCTGTCGAGTCCTGATTGCACCCCTGATTTAAAGCAAACAACCGCATTTCCAAAAGTAAGTCCTGGAACCATTACACCTTTCCACATACATCGGAGGACCTCGTACCTATTGTATCCCCTGTGCTTCATTATGGCTGAATTTCTCTTCCCCTTCACTGTTATTGTTTTTTTCTGTGTTTCCATATATCTATTGCCTTCGTTTATCCATATACCAAGGCAATGACCAAGGTATTTATTTTCTGTTACCCGAGGTATTTCCTGGCCTTGTATCTGCAGTGTCTGTTCACTGTTTTCATAAAATACCATAACACCTGATTTTCTAACACGAAATTTCAAACCTAAATTGTTGCCTTCCTGTCCACAGATATCAGCCAGACGTTGCAAATCGCTTTGCTGGATGGATGGATGGATGGATGGATGGATGGATGGATGGATAGATGGCGGCTACACCCTTTGTAACGGGCAGTGGCTGGCACCACCTAGCCTTTTGCTCCCCCTCTTATTTTTTTTCCTTTCTTTATATCCCCTTCTCCTTAAACTAGTTTTCCCTCCCCTCCTCCCCCCAAAATAACTATCTAAAAAAGTATAGAAAACATTATCTCCCCGATTTATGGTATTATCTCTCCCTTGACTTCCTCCACCAATCCTCTAGCCTCCCCTTCATTACTGCCACTCTTTTCTCGTCTATTTGCCCTCGTTCCCCGGGAAAACCTAATGTCCCTTCCATATCTACCACTGTTCCCTCTGTCAGAGTAGGGCGAAGGTCTGTGCATCTCAGCACTATATGCTCTGTGGTCTCCATTTCGGCTCCGCAAGCTGTGCACAAAAGGTCCACGTCTTCAAATTTAGCCCTGTATGTTTTCGTTCTCAAAACCCCCGTCCTAGCTTCAAATAATAGTGAGCTACCCCGCAAGTTATCAAATAAGAGCTCTCTCTTAATCTCCTGTTTCTGTGACCTATACATAGATAGCGCTGGCTTTCTGAGCATTCTTTCTTCCCACATTGTTCTTTCCGTCTCCTTCACCTCCTTTCCCACACTAGAACCATGTTGGACCCCCTCCCTCGGCTGTAGGTATCTATTCCTCAGCTTCCTCGTTCTGAGTGTCCACTTTGTGTTCAAACTTTTCATGTATAGATATTTGTACACTTTTCCTGCCCACCTTTTTTCCTCCAGTGCTGTGGGTCTCTGTTCATATTTTAGCTTACTTATTGCCTCTCTACCTTCGAATGACGTCCATCCCATGTCCCCCTGCACTCCCTCATTAGGGGTGTTCCCGTGCGCTCCTAAGGCCAACCTGCCTACACTTCTCTGTCTTGTTTCTATGCTTGCCTGAACTTCCGATTTCATGCACAGTACTGAATTTCCGAATGTGAGGCCAGGTACCATAACCCCTTTCCATACGCCTCTAACCACCTCGTACCTATTATAGTTCCATAGTGCCTTGTGTTTCATTACAGCTGAGTTCCTTTTCACTTTTTCAATCATAATTTTTTCATGTTCTTTCAAGTACTGTTTGCCCTCTTTTAGCCATATGCCCAAATACTTGTATTTTTCAACATGATCTATCTTAGTGCTTTGTATTTCCAATGGTTCCCCCCTTTCTTCATTGTAAACTATTATCCCAGACTTCTCTCTACTGAATTGCAGTCCCAATTTTTCTCCCTCCTCTCCACATATGCTCATTAGTTCCTGTAGCCCTACTTGGGTGTCAGCAAGCAGTACAATTTCATCTGCATACATCAGTCCGGCTAGTACTTGAGCTACCTTCTGCCCTTCCAGCATATAGCTTATGTCAGTTCCTATTGTGCTCTGTTCTAGTCTCTTTTCCATTTGGCTCATGTAAATCATATAAAGCAGGGGCGACAATGGACAGCCCCGTTTGAGACTTCTTATTTTAGCTGGCTTCCCCCTCCCATGTTATCTCTACCTCATTATCTGTATAAATTTGTTGTGGGAACCCAATCACCTTTCTATCTAGACCATATTCCCTCAACTGGCTCCATAACTTTTCTTGGTTTACATTATCATAGGCTCCTCTAATGTCTAAAAAAGCTATCCATAGCGGTTTCTGCCTGGCTGCCGCTATCTCTATGCACTGTGTTATAACAAATAAATTATCATCTAGCCTTCTGTTCCTTCGAAATCCATTCTGCAGTTCTCCCAAGATCTCTTCATGTTCTGCCCATTCCTCCATTCTCATTTTCACCATCTGCATTGCTGCTCTATATATGACTGATGTGACAGTTATTGGCCTGTAGGATTTAATGTTGTCCTTGCTTCCCTTACCTTTGTAAACTAATATCATTCTGCTTGATTTCCAGTCCTGTGGAACATCTTGAGCCATACTACTATTTGTTCAATAAGTTGTCGTAATTTAAATGTACTTTTCTGGCCTGCCTAATATGCTTATCAATTTCATAGGTATGGCATCAGGTCCTGTCTCTGTTCCCACGGGGACGTTGCGTTCAATTCTGTCCCATTCCTTACTTGTCATCCCTCTGTTCTCCTCTAATTCTGTCCTGCTGTTGTCATTGTTCTTCATTTTGCTACCCACTGGCTCTGCAAATGCTGCCTCTATTGTTAACCTAATATATTCCCGAGCTTCCTCTCCCTCTACCTTTGTTCCTTCTGGTGTGCTCAGTGAGTGCTGGGCCACCTCTGTCTTCTTACTCTGTTGCCTTATGTGTTCCCAAAATTTCTTAGAGGCATTTCTGTCTTTTTTTTTTTCGTATCTCTAACATCCACTGTACCCCAACTTTTGCTATCTTGGCTTGAATTAATGCCAATGCTTCTCTTTTCATTGCAAGGTAATCCTCCCATTTTGTCTCCACCTCTGTGTGGCTCCCCTTTTCTTCACTGCTCTGTTTTCTGCACGCATCTTTGCGTTGCTCTATGGCCTCCTTAACTTCTCGGTCCCACCAGCTTTTCGGTTTATATTTTCCCTGCTTACTTCCTAGTTTCCTAATCTGTCCCTTCTCTAGCTCTCGTTTAAAAATACCTATTAACTCGTCGTATGTCCATGCCCTTTGCGGTTGCTTGGATACCATGCTTTCAATGTTTTTCGCTACTTCTTGTAGCTGCCTGTCATTCAATTTGCTCATACCTTTCCTTTCTTTAGTTTCTACCAGTGGTACTGTCCTTCCAAAACTGATTTTGATTCGTTTGTGATCACTCCTCAGGCTTTTTGTACCTTCCTCATTAATTTCCATACATCCCAACCGTTCATACAGCTTGTGGGACATTAGGCAGTAGTGGATTGTCGAGTGGGTGTTATTTCTTTCCCATGTTATCTTTCCATCGCATTTAATTTCAGTATTAACTATTACAAAATCATGAGCCTCACAAAAATCTATTAACATCTGCTCTGTTGCATCTGTCGCCCCATCAAAGTATTCCAAATGCGCACTCATGTCCCCTAGGATGATTATCTCCCGTTTCATAGCTAACTCCCTGATGTCCTTGGCCATACATTTGAAATGTTTTGCATTCTCCTCTTTCGACTCATTCCCTGTTTTCAGATACACAACTCCCAGGATTGTCTCAACATTCCCTACGGTGCCCTTGAGCCACATGTGTTCACTGCAGCTCTCCCTTACCCTTTCCCAGTCCTGTCCCTTCACTAGCGCCCCAAGGCCTCCTCCTCTGCGTTCTTTCCTTTTTCTGTTGCACCCTACCCAGGTGTATCCTGCAATGATTGGTGACTGTTCCCCATCTCTTAAATGGGTTTCGGCAACTCCATATACCTGAAAATTTTCCGTTTGTAATTGTTCTTCTATTTCGTCCCACTTAATGCGATTTCTTCCCCCCTTTATGTTGATGAACCCCACATTTACTGCCGCCTTCCTCCTCCGTGCTCCCGTCCTGCCCCCCCTCCCCTGTCCTTTATCTTTTATGTTCTGGCCTGCGAGTTGCCCTGCGTGCCTACGACCCGCCCTCGTTACTATCTGCCATCCCGCAGGTGTAGTGTAGTGAATGCCATCCGGGCCGAAAGGGCGAAGTTTTTCCCCCCGATCATTCTGTTCACCTCCACCACATCACACCTGAGGGCTCGCCCCAACTCCCTAATCATTACATTGGCCGCCACTACCTGTTCTTCAATGAAAGGGCCCTGTCCCCTGACCTCTGGGACAGTACACAGGGCAATGTGCACCGCCTCAGAGGTAGCCCTTAATTTCACCACTCCTTCTTGAATCTGTATGTCCAGCATTCGCCCCCCTATTCTGCAGGACGCCGTTCACCCCAGCGTGCAAAATTACCAGGTTTTTTCCCCTCTCTGTTTTCATTCAGTTTGTTTTTGGCTCTCTCCGCCACAGCTTCGAAACGAGGCCCCGGCTTCCGGCATCACCCGCTGCTACTGCTTGTTAGCTAGCAACACAATGTTCTCCGCTTAAATCTGGGAGCTGCTGCTCTACTACTGCTCCCGCCTGTTTGTATGAGAGATTAAACCCGATATTACTTCCTTCTAGCGCCCTCTCCATCCTCACCATGTAGTACATCATACACAGCTAGGAGGATAAAGGACACCCCTGCCTCAGTCCCTTGTTGAAAACGAAATCGAAACCATCGAAACTGCCAGCGCCACTGCCAATGTCGATAGGAGTAGATATATTAAAGAGAGGGACTGTGTCATTATTTCAATCCGCGCCATTCTTCGATAGCGCGTTTGTGCTTGTCAGGGTGTTTGCGTCGATGGCATCGTTCGCACGGTTTATCACGTCGTTTTACTGACCTTGCAATGGTGTAGCACAAACACCGAATCGCGGATTTCGCTCGACACTTGTAGTTGCAGTGCGGGAATGGGTCGACAGCGCGACATGACTGGTGCGGGGTTTGCCTTGTCGGCGGTGATCGTGCTTTGGAGTGCGCCGGGTCGTGTCGTGGGATCCGCCGTACTTCTGGAGGAACATCGCGTCTACTCGTCGCCGCAGAAGTACGACTACGTCGGGGGCATCGATGTCTACTGCTGGGAGCCACCACACGACGCCCTGAGCTACCTCGATGTTTTCAGGACAGCCGCGGTCGAGTTTTCCGTCGCCCCCGATGACCTGCAACTGTTCACCGGTGAAGATGAGCAGACCGTGCAGCAGAAGTACTTCCACAGTGGCGTCGATTTTTCCTTTTTGGGGACGAAATTGCAGCGCAAGGTCAGCTTTCTGAACCGTCGCCACCGCCGCTGCCTTGGCGTGTTTTCGAGAGGCGCTTACGAGTTCGCGTTCGTGCGCAGTGTCAACCATCGGGGCATCGCTCAGTTCTGCTTCGGCATCGTCGCTTTCTTCGTGGCCCCCGTCGTTTCCCGTAGCGCTGTCGTTTTCTACACCTGCGGCACCAGCATCGGCGTCTTCGCGTTCCTTCTGATCGCGGTGTTCCTCGTGAGTCGCTTGCTCCCGCGCAGGGCCGCAGGCTACGCCCTCGTGCTTTTCGGCTGGTCGCTGGTCGTGTCGTGGCTCGAGTTCCTCTGGTCAAACGTGCAGGACGTTGTGGAGAACTACCGACATTTCGTCGTCTGCTACGTCGTCGGTTCGGCTGCCTTGAGTTTCGCCGTCTGCTATCGTGTTGGACCGCCGAGCAACCCTCGAACGCTTAACTTGATTCAGTGGTCGCTGCAGTTGGTCGGTTTGGCCTGCGTCTACTTTTCGTCTGACAGGAGCGACGTGATGGCGGGCGTGGTAGTTGTTATGGCGTCGACATACCTGGTGCTGTCCTTGTCGCGCAGGCCTCCGGCCTCAAACGCCAACGGCTCGACACCTACCGTACTGTTGACACCTGCTGTCGAACAGGGCGCAACGCCGACAGATTCGCCAAGAGCGTCGAGCTGCACACACTTCGGTGACGATGGCATGTGGACTATAGTTACGAAGATTCGGGCTCCCCAAGCTAAGAAAATCGCGATGTGCATCCGTGCTGACGACGGCATACGCTCGCCGAGACAGTGGGTGACGGTGTCGGAACGTGACATGCTCGACAATAGTGGGGACGAGTTTGACCATTTCCTCGAGGAACCAAATGTAGATGAGCCCGACAACACGGATTGAGTGCAGTCATAACCTTGGTGGTTATATCTCACGAGTTGTATATCGGAGCGGTGCATTGATCTTAACACAACGTACTAGGTGATCTGTTAACTTGAATGCTCAATTTTACCGCGGCGGCCCGTTGTTCGGGACCACCTTGGTTGAACGTGCGGGTACATTTTTTCCCCCGCATACCTGGCCAAGTTTTCCCGATAAATTTCCTCACTGATCTGCTTTGTTTGTACTGTACTTCAATGGAAACATCAGCAACTGGCTAACCGCATATTTATTATATAAGAAAATTAGTTTAAGATTGTTGAGAATTGGTGCTGTGTGAAAGTTTGTACAATGCATACCCAAAGAAAAACGTTTTATGGTTGTATAATTTGTCATTTGGAGCCATCACTGAGGTGAGCAAGGTACTTCGACCTGGACAGTCTACAAAAGCCTCGGGGCAAAATGCTTGTACATCTCAATCCTTTATTGACCTTTTACTCCAAACACAGCGCAAACAGTCATAGGCAAAAAGATGGGGGCTCGCATGCAAACTTCGCTGGTAATTGATAGGAAGAACTGAAAAAGCTTGCAGAATAGGGCAGCAGCAGCAGCCTCTTTTTTGGTTTTCAGCATCTATGATCTATTGGGGGGAAAAAAGTCAGTCCTTCAAAAGGCGCCTGTTTTACACAGGAAACTCATTTTCTGGCTAATGTCTAAGCCCAACTTCCACAGGCAATTATTGTGCCTCACTGCGACCCTGCAGGGTCATTTATTTCACGTGCAGTGAGCCAGTTCATTGTTTTATTATTATGAACAACTTCAAAAGAAGGTAACATCGCTTATCACTGGTTTGCTTTCTATTGAAGTTTGTACGAAAATGTGATTTTCAGGTCTGTCATCCCATAAAGCAGTCGACACCTTTGCTTGCCTGGTTAACTTAGGGGGAAAAAAGATGCTGTAGTGCATTGCATTCACCAACTAGTGGACTAATGTAGCGACGAACTGGTTTTACTACCTTTTGGCAACTAAAACTGAAGACTAACCAGGAGAGCAAAGACACAAAGTCATCTACCAAACGACACAGACCCCAGAAACACCTTTCTGCACAAGCAAAAACAATGCAGCTGGATATGGAAAAATCTTCTGTTGAAGTTCTTAGAGAAATCATGGTACACTCTTACTAACTTCCTGCATTTTCTGCCTTGTGTGTGCGACTTGCAAGGCTGCTCTCTCTCTGTCAAGCAACAATGAAAGAGAAAGGGGAGGGGGGAAGAACGGCACCAACACAAACTTAAGACATCTATAGGAATGCAAAAACTGTGCATATTCATCTCCGGTGGCTTCTAGCCACCATATGATTTTGCTCCACTCACTGTTACCTTGTGTGCATCAGTATGACCCACAGATGCCATTGTGCACTAAAAAAAATAGAATGGAAGTGAACGTCATTCCTTTACAACATTGAGTTACAGACATAAACATGTTTTATGCAACACATTCAAACCAGAATGAGAGTCAACACAAACATACTAAAATGCGCTAGTCACGGCCTTCGAAGAAAACGTTCAACGGCTTCTGCAAAGTCAGATCCCGACTTTCTAACAGATATAAACCTATATGAACTAACATTACTCTAAAAGACACAGGCACAACAGTGTTTTGGGAAGGTATAGCAACATATTGATAAAACTTTTTTTTTTTTTTTTTACTACTGCATTAGTCAAGCCATGCGGTTGTTGAATTATGCCAGAGTACTTTTGTGGTCCAGTACAAGCCAGGATCCAGTTTTGTGCTTCTTGGTAGGAGCACAGCAGAAGTACAGATTATCAAGTACACAACTTAAAGCAATTGCATCCAACCTCTCCAAAAAAATTTCACTCTGCTCACAAGAGTATACACAAAGTAAAATAGTGCTAACAGATATCATGTCAGCGAATACTTGTAAGTGCATTTCATCGACCATCAGTCTGTTTCACATAACTTGGTAAAACGTCACACACATTCCAATCACTTCACCAAGCAAGAGCAAATATGTAAACAGCAACAAAAAAATGATGCAGACTCCGACATCCTTTGCGGCATTAAAGGTTTTGCCAGTTATTTGTAGAACATGTCACTAAACTCTTTCATGTGTCAAACGATACCAAGAAAACATGTAATAACACAAATGCTTTACAAGAATTGTGCATTCATAATGAGCCAACCAAATGATGGTGACCAGCTTTTCTTTCTTTCAGGTGCACACAGTGGTTAGCCCTAAATGAGTGTCACGACCTGCTCTGGGCAAAAAATAAATAAGACAATTAACTAGTGCTCTGCTGTACATGATACACAATTGAACTGACAGTCATAAACCACAGAAATGACCATACAGAAATGGTCTGTTGGACGAACGCCTTTAGATGTTCCATTCACTTGCGATTAGTTATGCAACGAGCAGACTATAGCTACATGCCAGCTGTACTTTAGCAAAGGAATGCGTGAAGTCTTTGACCTTTTACTCGCAGACTTAACACAATTCTTGCAGCATGCTTGAGACAGAGATTAAAGAGCAAACAGGTCATGATGGCACTTCCGGTCACGAGAACTCCCAACAAGAAGCCAGGCTATGCTTACAGAAGATAACACAAATTTGCGACACTAGGGCCTTCATGCAGACTCCTTAAGAAGTGATGTGAAAAGCCTATCAATAATCAACCAGGTAGCAACATCCCTCACTCTATGAGCAATGCCTTACTACTACGTGTTCCTTACTACTCGAATTCCAATTGCACAAAAACAATTGTTTTTTTTTTCCAGGTTGTATGTGGACATTGCACCCTTCTACAATGTCATGATGGCAGGCCGCCATACAAAAGCAACAAAAAACATATTTTCTGGATTGTTCTACCAACAAGTAATGGTGCTGCCATCCATGATGAATGTGTCAAACTGACCAGGAGAACCATACACATCTAAGGTAATTTTTTTAAAAAGCAGGC
Organism: Dermacentor andersoni; assembly: GCF_023375885.2. NCBI lineage: Eukaryota > Metazoa > Arthropoda > Arachnida > Ixodida > Ixodidae > Dermacentor > Dermacentor andersoni. The sequence goes on along the minus strand of NC_092822.1, from coordinate 115,770,518 downwards.
ATTAAATGTAATAAACAAGCTGTGCTCATCCAAAACACAAGGATAGTTAATGGTAAGGTGCGATTTAAAGCCGAGCGCATCCAAACTGTGTATGGAATGGCTATTGCAAGAAAAAATTTAGAAGCCCGGGCAATGAGAATGTCCTTCAGCTACGTTGTAGAAGCCTTCTAGCGCAGTGGAATTTCAAGATCAGCTTCCTTAGCACCACCTTTCACACAACTGTGTGTATATAGTTGGGTTTATGGTAGCCATTGAGCAACAATACGTCTGCAAGAGACCTTGAACAAGGAAGTTTTTCAAACAAGACAAAAAGTGTCATCATACACTGCCCGACTTCCAAGAGACGACATCCAACTGCAAATGTAGTGACCATTACACAGACGACAGCTGTTGCAAAACAGAACCGGCAGAAGCACAGACCCTGCACGCAACTCCACAACAGAAGGGTAGTTACATCAGTGACAGACAAGTTCTACATTTCAATCCCTTCACACTTCCAAATCTCGACGGCAGACATAAGACGGGTCATCAAAAACGTGCATAGGTCATGCCACCCCAACCTGCCACCTCTGAACCTTAGTTTGCAGACTGAACTTACTGTGCCCTGTGCTGGAAGCTTAACGCTGAAAACACCATGTAAACTCCTCGGCAAGAGGAGCAGCTCCGTTTTGCTTCTACGGCAGTTATTTTTCCATTTCATCAGATCAGCCTACTGTACCATGTGAAATATGATCTTGCTCCCCAAAACACTGCTTAATGGTCAACTGCAATGACATTTTTGGACCGCACAAAAAGCCTGGTTTCAGAGAGTGCACATACAGAACAGCCTCAGTACAAAATTTTACATTTTGGAGTAAGAGTACGCGCATTGCGGAAATCTAGTAAAGAACACAAGTTTTTGATACCAAAACTGACAAATGCCGTCGTTACCACTTGCTGAAAATGACACGCGACGCAGAACCAGCACAACTCCCTGACGTCTCTGAGATCAGGTGACATTCGCGAGCATGCCAAAAAACCTCGGAAGCCATGGTCTAGGATTTGTCACACCTGCTAATCACCAGGCGCACATGCCATCTGCTTAGGTGGTAGTATTTAATGCTAATAAGAAAAGTAGACAGTCACCAACTTTGCCAACATGGTGTCGATTGTGGACACCTCTAGTTCATAACCAATTTAGTGGAACTTAAACTTTGGCTTCGCCTTTTAAAAGCACAAAATAAACATATTAAATGCTTTACTTTTTTTTTTCAAACCTCAGCAAAATGGAGTATTCCATTCGCATTGCTAAACAAGCGCAACTAAGCACTACTGCGAGCTGAGTCACTCATATGGACAGAACCACCACTGTTCTTCTTTTCTATTTTTTATGATTTAACTACGAGATTTGAACTTTGGACAAACAAGTGACCATCATACAAGAAAATGCATTTTTTTTTTTTGATCCAAGCTATACTGGGCAGTCCATAGACATTTGTTTGTGTGCTCTTCCAAGATGTTCTGTGGTGTATTCATAGATTCACCAAGCTTGCTTGCCTTAATAGCACAAAGAAGTTTATTTTCGATGAAGAGCACTTTTAGCTTCTGCCACAAAAACATAAAAGCAGTTACAGGTAGTCTTTCTTGTGCTTCTAAGGCAAACATGCATAAGTGCAAACTAGTCCAAATTTCAGTTCTTAGCTTCCTTAAGCTTCCCCAGCATGGTAATAAGCATGTGACACAGAAAATACCACTGTGAGAATTTCTACCGCTGCAGTCTTTCAGAGCCTTTAAGCAGCCTGATGTCTGCTCCGAATGTTATCAATGGAAAAATTCTGTCTCCTTCCTAAACCCTAGTTGTAAAATTAACAGCATGCTGCACATTTTTGTCCATATCAATTTTGTTCTGCAACAGCAGTAAAAAAAAAAAAAAAAAGCCTGTTCCTCTCACTATCACAACAACCAGATTTTTAAGAAAGAGATAAATTACTGATAGAACATCCAGAAGCCCTCTCTAAAAACAACGCCTGTAGTGCAAAAAATAATGTGCCGAATAATAGAATGCAACCACAAAAGGTACCTTAATAGGAACACTTGTACAGTGGCCTGTGTTCTTGTTCCAACAACTTTAACCCCTTCTGTGCCTCGGATGAGCTGGGTTCGTCCACATGTTTCTGGTAAAAACGGCTAAGGCCAAGACGAACTCATCAACAATTACTTTGCATTTTCTAAATGCCATGGATGAGCCTAGTTTTGTCTTGGTGCGTAGTTGTGCTTTTGGTAGGTGGCAGCATCGCACAGCACAGGAACAAGCGAATTTATTCTTTCTGAGGAAGTAATGTTGGCAACTAGTCTTTGAAAATATTTGGCATGATAATAGTGATAATAACGACCATGTTAATTCATTACCTGTCACTTGATTCCGCTATCCTTTGAGTCTATTTATTCTTGCATATATGCTTGTGGAATTTCTAGTTCGACTATTTTTGCACACATATTACTTGACAGGTTGCTTAAGTACAATATGGTTACCTTCACAGTGATACTTATATTGCAAACACTGTGTGGCCAATTGTGTTTGATCATGGGCCTCCGCGAGCTTAGGCTAGTGGCCAAAGTTTACTGGTATACTCTTTTTATTATAAACAAATCAAACGAAAATTCAATGCCATTGCCAAATGTGTACCTCAGCATTGGAGAAGCCAAGCTGACAAAGACAGGGACTGCTATCACTGCTCACTGGGGATAACATGCTCGGACAAACTAGACAATGATGTCAAATGTTTAACTCAGTAAATCAGGTGGCTTAAGAGCTGCAACCTTGCTGCAAATTTTGAGCAATGAAATATCCACAAGTGCAAAATCATTTAGTTTGCAATAAAAGCACAGTGATGCCTCAGCAGAATACCCCTGCACCGTAACTTGTCGCCCAACGTCAAGGCCTCCCATGTAAACCTACAATGTAATAATGCATATTTATGCAAATTCTTTACAGCTGTTTTCTTTTTCCTGTAGACCAGAGGCAGTCGAAGAAAGACAGTGGTGGGTCGTTATAAAGAAGTGTTTATCCGGCTCTATTAACTCTTTCCCCACTGCGCTAATTGGGCATTGTTAGCCTGCTAATGATGGTTCGAAGCCTTCTGCGCCACAAGATCCCATGATTCCGCTGCGTCTGCGGCTGATTTTATTGATGGACCGAGCAGCAGTGAATCTATGGATCCTGCCTTTCTGTCGGGCTTTGACTCCGAGAGAAACGACGATGCAAACCAGTCAGGAACACGGGCGGCTGCAGCATGGCACACTCAACTGTAGTGCTTGCAGTCAAATTTTTGCAGTGGAATGCCTGTTCAATGAAAAATTGATATTTTCGGAGATAGTGCGTATTAGAAGGCAATACGTTTTGTATATTTCACAATTTTTGTGACATTTTTCTGACTAGATACAAGCATGCCTTTACAGAAATTTTTCAATTTTATCCCACAATCTTGATTCTGGCAATTTACATCTTTTTATGACACACATCTCGTTAATAAAACTTATGCCTGAAAAGTGCATTCATTCTGTTTTTTGTTTATGTATTGCATAAAATATTGAGTGCGGTACCTTCAGAATAAAAAAATAATCTGATGTAACCTAAAAATACACTTATTTTCGCCACGGTAGGGAAAGAGGTAAGCCTCTACCTGCCGTGGCATTATGGCCTCGTTTACATTTCTTGCTCATTGATCAGCATTCAGCATGACTGAGAATCTTCTCGCAGAAGCCAAATCCATGCAGGTCAGCAAAAGTTCAAAACCAGAACAGGTAAAATATTGTGGTGTGTTGCGATTTTCGAACAGGCAAAGTGCAAAACCTGTGGTTCCATGCACTATCTCATTTTCAGACAAAACAAGATCAGACTGCGGTCAAGCCGAACTCTCACTCTGAGAATCCATATGCTAGTTTTACTGTGACACCACTTGGCAGGCTACGCCAGCCTATGAAAGCAGTACACCAAAATGCAATAGTGAATGTGGTATTGTGCTCACACTTTAGGTTCATGCACTGCTGTGGGTTTGCATAGACACATTAAGTGCGTGAACTCGTACGTTCCACCTCACCATGACTTAGCAAACAAAGCTGTAGAACTGTTCCACCAAGTGAGAAAGCCCTCCACACAAGACAGTGGAGATTGCACTGTTCTATTTTTAAAATCAGGTTATCCTGCACAAAGACATTTCAGCACTTAGCAGTCAGCGAGTGACTACATTTTTCTGAACGAGCTTGGCTTAACTCATTGCGGTCATGCGTCTGGCACTTCTCTGCATGCGAAAGAAAATCCGTTCTGGTCGAGTATCAAGAAGCACCGGACGTGCTTGCATTCACCAGTTATTTGGGTTTTGTAAACTTTTTCAACTAAGTGAATTTTACGCCTTCAGATGAGGGCAGAAAACTTATTTCCTTTCCTCTGTGCGTGAAGAAATTTGGATGAGATTTATGACATGAAACTGTCGACAGGATGGCAACATTTTGTGCATGTATGTTTCATGGACAAAATTCACACAAGTTCAGGGAATCTGGAAATGAGTGCTGTGGACGAATATATTTCACCTTCAGATGGTCAGCAAACATCCTAGAATGAGAGCACCTTAGAGAAAAGTGTCGGTGAGGACACTACATGCATGCAGTACAAATCCTGGCCTCTGCCTAGCATTTAGCACTAGCACACAGTGCTAAAGTACCGTTAAGGGTCTTGGGAACAGTACATAAATCTGAAATAAATCACTTAACATGCATTTGTTTTCGTACGAGCGCATTTTCTGCGTGCCATCTCAATGCGCAAAATGGCTTATGACTGGAACAACCACAAGCTGCGTAAATACACATATGACCGCAAAGGATTAAAAAGCAATTGCCAATGGCATTTTTCTTTTCAAAATAAATGCTGTCTTGAGGCTAGAAAGGCCAGACATGCAAATGTGACGCGTGAAAGGCGTTGCTAGTCACGAACGAGATGGCACCAGTACATTTCTGGAAAGGAAGAGGTAATTGTCCAGTAGGTCGGTGCACCATTAAAAACAACTGACAGTGTCATCATTTGAACCCTGAATCCAGTGAAAAATGCAGTGAAAGCAGGTAGCTAAAGGTAGTTGGAATAGATAACACCTGTGTCACATTGGTAATTCTGATTTTCATCAAAATCATGTTGCTTCAAAAATTTCAAGCCCACTAGGAACCGGACACCTTTCTGCAGAATCCTCAAATCTTCAACACAAGAGCTGATGCCAGGTAATTTGCCATGTACCAGACATGATAGACTTTTGAAAGTCAAAGCTGCTGTTGACAAATATGCCTCTGATACAGCAAGACCTTTATATTAAGGAAAGATATGGTAGTTGCTTGGATGCAAAGAGCAGGCTAGACTTGACAAATTTGATCTGTTGTAGCGACAGCAAGCAATTCAAGTGCTACATTAATAAAGAACCATAGCTCTAAATATTCAGACTTCACATTTCATCCTTTCTGAAGAACTTACTGTTCTTGCTTTTTTGTCTTCCAACTCACTATCTATAAGCGCTGATGGTAGCCTTCAATCATGCCTGAAATTTTCTATTACAATTGGTCGTGTACGATTACATCAAGAACAATCAAAGTCAAACATGCTTGAAAATGAGCGTGTTGCAATAACATGTCTTTCTTAGTTCGGTTTACTTTGATGCGAGCACGACTGAATATTTGCGGGACAGCGTTATTACATCTGTTTTAGTCTCATAAGGTGCATGGATTGGTAAGGCGGAAGCAGACATGTGACCAACCATTCCAAGGTTTCGTAATTTATGTAATTAAGAATTCTGACTTTCTCATGGCATCGAGAACACAGTTTTTGTATGTTTCCAGTTACCATTTCACGTGTGAAAAAAAAAAAAAAAAAACATTGCAAACTGTGACCAAGAACTGTCATGTGACTTTCAAGAGCAGCCGTTTTGTGGACACAGCAGGATACAAATGAATGTGCAGCAATAAATGGCTACATAAAACGTAATTTAACAAATGAGGGTGTTGCTTTCGCCAAACCACAGCTAACTCTGCCGAGCCATAGAGGAAGCCAAGCCAAGCGTAGTTTCGCCCAATAAACTGACAAGTTTATTGAGAAGCAAGGCTTCAGCCTGCCATAGATGGTTTACATAATTGCGTTAGGCAAAAGCAAACCTATAGGGAATATGCTGCTAGCTGCCAATGTTGCATTCCTGTCTACAGCACTTAATTATGAGGTCAAGCTAAGTCAATCTGAAACACTTATCAAGTTGGGGCGAAAGCTTCCAGCTGTTAATACTGCCGGTCAAACAAACACTGCAGGTTGCTGTTGCCTGTGCTAATGCAATCCACCAGAGCTTGCTGGTCTGACAGGGCACTGCAGCTCTCAGCACCAGCACTTGGGCACAGCAAGGAACACTCGCAGCTAATCACAAGCCATTTGCAGCATGCAACTCAAGCAAGAATCAAACTTCGCAGCTTCTTCCACTGAAATCAAGCTAGCTCTCTGAAGCCTCACTACTTTTTAACGTCAACACAGTCTTCCAAACCCTTTCATACACTTGCTCTCACTGGCACTAGCAACCCTGTACAATCCTCTATGCTCGTACTGAGGCATGACCAAGCAATTTACATTAGCACCAACAGTTTCAGGGCAAAAACAGAAATAAATTTAAAACCCATGCATCAAGTGGCCAATTTTGCAATCTAATTCTCAGTACAGTGTCACCGGAACATGAAACAAAGTTCCATGTGGTACCAGCATGACAGCTCCAGTGCACTTGGCAAACAAGATGCGAGACGCAAGCACACACTCACGATCTGCTTTGACGAAAAATTAAAATTAGGAGAAAGAGAAAGAAAAATGTTCCTGGAAAGAGAACTGCCGTCTGTTCCTGTCTTGCCTGAGACACAGGATTGTCTTTCCTTCATTCACGGCGAGTTTGTCCACGGCCACAAAGGCAAGGTGCAGGCCACGATGACACTCAATGCAACCAAAGCACAAGACACCAGCTCATTAAGCGCATGCTGCTGCGGCCGAAGGCAGAAGGTGATGAATGTGAGAAGCAGACGGCGGTAGGTCGTCTGCTGTTGACCAGACGCCAGCAGCGCAACCGTTCCGTTTTGCAGACCACAACACGTCAAGCAGAACTGTCTCGGTGGAGCGCTCACAGTGCCTGGCCTTGTGTTGGCCTGGTTGCTCCGTTAGCTTGACACGGAAGCCGCATTGGAGGAGCTGGAAGCAGTTGCGGCAGCACAGTCCGAGTTGTCCCTGGCAGGAGAGCCAGGTGCAGGTGCATTTGTGGCCGACGCTCGCTTCAGGGAGTCTAGGTATTCCTGCTGTGACTGGGCCAGCACCCTGGCTATGATGTCCGTGTCTTCCCACTCCGTCAGGCCTGTGCAAGAGAATCTGATCAACCCTCATGTACAAAGAAAGTTTGCCAGCTCATTCGTACCTTTATAAACCATTTAAAGGGATGCTAAAGGCAAATACTAAGTCGACATGGACTGTTCAAACACCATTCCAGAAACCTTGCAAAGCTTGTTTCGTGCCAAGAAAAGACTTGGTTTACGAGAAACTTCCACTTGAATGGTTCGAATACCTTTTTTGATATTCAAATCTCCTGCCGCTGAACCAGGCCAGTGGCGACGTTGCATTCGCCATCACCACCCTTCGCTGCTGTCGGTGAGTAGAACAACACCCAGCAGATGGCGATACCAAGACAAGACAGAGAGTGGTGGATTGGCTGCTGCAGCTGCTTTTTGGTCAAGTGGCGTAGACCATTTGAGCATCCCGTGACATCACATGGAAGTTGAATTCTCTGCTACTTGCAGAATGTGAGAGTTTTGCAAGCCAGCGAAACCAGCAAAACCAAACTACTGCAATGCGAAAGCGTGGATGGCGCAGAGTCGAGCGAAAATGAAACCTTTCGAACTCAAGCGTCATTATAAAAGGTATTTTCAATGAGTTTGTTTTTCTAAAAAAAAAATAAAACTAGGCAAGTAGCATTTTATTTTGTATTATAATACAATGTGAGGGTGTTTTTTGCAACGAGTGGTTGAGTACTACAGACAAAATTTAACTGAGGAGTGCTTCCATCATTGGGCAAGTACTCGAAGGTCGTGGGGGAGTCTAATCATGCCCTGCGTGATTAGGGACTCAATTTCTTGATTATTAAGGCTCTGTCTGCAATAATATTAATGCCTTAGAGATTCTCGAGCACTAATCTATCACCTTAGCTTGACTTAATATTTGCCTTTAGCATCCCTTTAACTCTTTTGTTACCGTGAGAAAATGGATGTTTTTTATGTCTCTGGGAAAAATTATTCAGCACTACAAATAATATCCCAGCACATATTGCAGCATAGCATGTTGTGCATAATGAAATACTCTTTCCAAAAACATACGTTGCCAAACAAAAGAAAATTATTAGGTAAAACATAAAAATTCCATAAAGCGCCATTTTTGCTGCCAGTTGATAAAAACAACAATAAAGAAACATGATATCAACAAACACGTTAATATCAAAGGAAATTCAAAATGTACTGTGGGGTCCTGACCCATGCTCTTGGGACAAAGGAACGACAACACAGTAGTGCGAACAATCACAAGGGAATTTATTGCACCTTTCATAGACTAATGCCTGCTAGCCAAGTTGCTATCCACAAAACATGTGGATGGACGTGCGACAAATCTAGGAAGTCCAACTCACCGCGACCAGATAGCGAGCGAATATGTTCGCCCCATGCTGGATCCCAACGCCTGGTCGTTCGCGCGTACGGTCACGCGAACAGCGGCGCGTTCGAACGAGGCCTCACGAGGCGGTCTTGCAGACCATGGATCGGCGCACGCATGGAACGTCTGCGCCGCTTGACGACCTCGAACCAAAGAGGAAGCGCCTTCTCCTTTCCGCGCCCAAGTAACCCCTCCATGAGGCGGCATTAGCAGCGCAACACTCGCGCCATCTCTCGTACTGCGCTTCAACCACACAGACCGCCGCGGGCCCCAGGCCACGCGGCGATGCCGGATTACAGGAGACGGGAGCTATGTGGGAAAACAATGTATCAGGGGACGCGTGAGAGTCTTGCATCCCCACAATACATTTTAAAGATAAATAACCCAGGAATAGTGTTTGAAAAAATAAATGCTCAGTATACTGCCGTTCTTCGGATAAAAAAAAGAAACTAAGAACAGTTCATCACTCATGCCATGTGGTGAAGCAGTTCCTGGATTTTGTGAAGCATAGGTGAACTGCAATTTTCCCACAAAACGTCTGGTTTTTGTTCAACTTTGTGGTCCTTGTAACACATTTTGCAGTTCCGCCTTTTCGGCATCTTCTGAGGGTGGTCCGATGAGAAGTCCAAGAAATGTAATTCACCAGTTCATGCACCTGTTCCAGGACGGATCGTCTCAGCATAGCTTGGCAACTACAAGATTATGCATCGAAGCATATCTGTTTGCATTTTTACAGATTGTCTTTATCACCTCTGCAGAGAAAAAGAGTAGAAAGAAATCCCATGCCGTTGTAAACTGTCTTGCGTTGATTCGTAATGCTGAGCCGAGATGTGCTACAGGCGGCCAGCCTTCTTGGCGTGAACGGAAGTTTCTTTGCTGCCAATGGCAGCACATCATAACCAAGCAAAGTATGCACCCTGAAGATTATCAATAGAGTGCTCAGGTCATGCAAAAAGATCGGCAGATAAGCACCCACAAGGAAGGAGACCCACTTCCATATTCAAGATCATTAAACATATACAGTAGAAACTCGTTGATATGATCACATCAAGTACAATTTCCCGGCGCCAGGATTCGTGATCAAGAACACAAAAAATGAACCAATTGAGTTATTTTTTTACTGGCCCATACATTTCCGGAAAACACGTTTTTCGGCACCAACAGTCAATACATAGGCAAAGTGCAATTGTATGATGTTTTCCGGCTGCCAGATGCCATATACACAACAAAAGGCGCCAGACGTGCGAAACCAAGAACAATAGCCACCCGCTACTTTTCTTTAGTTGCTTATTCTAGAATCAGCAAATCTCCTGTGTCATTGCACGCCGTATTCACCGCTACTGCTGCCAACCCTACTGCAACAAGTACCTTCACCTATCTTTTCTTTATCTGTAACAGCTCTTCATCTACTAGACGCGCTCTTTCCTATACCCAAACACAATTGCTACAAGAAAAAGTGTGTACAGGACATTCATCGAAAACGAGCACTAACAAGCCAGGTTGTCGTTGTACAACACAACAAACGTCCCACTGTACTCAACAAAGCCAACACAGTTTTCCATTACTCTATCATTGTGTTCCCAACATGTGCTTTGAAAAACCAGGGCAAGTGAAGCTAAAACTGCCTGTGCACTGCGAAAAATCTGTAAAGTGGACATTCAGAACTTGACTACCTGCACGGTCGCTGGCACATGATCCCAATTGAAGGATGTTAAAGGGACACTAAAGACAAATATTAAGTCAAGCTAAAGTGATAGATTAGTGCTCGAGAATCTCTAAGGCATCCATATTATCGCGAACAGAGCCTTAATAACAGAGAAATTGAAGTAAATACATGACAGAGACTCCACCGGGACATTCAAGCACTTGCCCAATGACAAAAGCGCTCCTCAGTTAAATTCTGTCACCAGTAGTCAACCACTCATTGCACAAAACATCTCGTATTATAAGACAAAATGAAATGCTACTTGTCCAGTTCTATGTTATGTTTAGACAGAAGAACTCATTGAAATTACCCTTGACAACGACGCAGGCAGTCGAACGGTTTCGTTTTCTCTCAACTGTGCACCACTCATGCTTTCGCGTTTCAGTAGTTATCAAGTAATGCTGCGCTGGTTTTGCTGGCTTGCGAAGCTCACACAAACTGCAAGTAGCAGAGAATTCAACTTTCATGTGATGCCACGAGATGCCCGAACGGTCTACACCACTTGCCCAAAAAGCAGCTGCAGCGGAGAATCTGCCGCTCTGACTTTATCTGTCTTGACTTGGTACCACCGTCTGTCGGACGCCGTTTCACTCACCGATGGCAGGAAAGGGTGGTGATGGTGTATGCAACGTCACTACTCCCCCAGTTGGGTGGCGGGAGATTTTAATATTGAGAAAGGTATTCGGACCCTTCAGATGCAATTTTCTTGTAAACAAGTCTTTTCTTTGCACAAAACGAGCATTGTGCGTTTTTTGGGATGGTATTTAATAGGCTTGTGCGAATATTTGATATTTTCGTATAGTTGAACGAATAATGCGCTATTCGATATTCGCTTTGATTCGAATTTTGTTATTCGGAAATTTCGAAGTATTCAGTTCAAACGAATAGCCACGCGCGGCAGGGAGAAGGCGTTTTCGGATGTTTCGATTTTGGATTCAGCAATACTTTTCCATATCCAATCTAAGCCAAGCCAGAAAAACAGAACTATATTCAGAACAAAGGTGTATAAAAACGCATCTCGTCGGCGTGGTGGTGTGGGCAACTGTGTTTCCGCTGCGGCGAAATTTGATCAATCCCAGCCGCCTTGGGCCACTTCAGTGAGTACGTACCATGGGGGATTTCCATGCAGCCAGCAATCCAATTTGGAACTTTTTTTGTAAAGATTTACCGGGAACCGAAGCTCGATGTCTTAAATGCAAGGCAGTCCTGAAGACCCCGACAAGTACAATAACAACCCTAGCAACGCATTTCAGGAGACACCCGGACTTGCACAAGGACTACCAAGAGAAGCGGGACGCACGCGAGAGGCCATCCAAGCTCAAGGGGGCAAGCAAGGCAAGTGGTCAACAGCCATCCATAGCCCACAGTTTCAAGCCGAAAATGAAAGCGTTGGCCCCAAAAGCCCAAAAGATGAAAAAAATGACAGCTCGCTTCGTAGCCCATGGCATGCACCCTTACAACGTTGTTAAAGAATCTGGTTTCTTCGACATGATGAAGTTCGCTATGCCGGATTATGCCGTGCCGTCTCTGACAACATTCTTGAGAGCCATTATTCCGGACCTCTACGCATCAAGCAAAGAGAAGGTGAAAAAGAAGCCCGGGGACATTTTTGCAGGCGGAGTGAAGTGGCTTTCAATCACAACTGATGGTTGGACATCGCGGGCAAATGACAGCTACGTTTGTTTAACTTGTCATGTCATGGACAGCGACTTCGTGCAGCACGTGCATGCATTGGCTTGCACGGAGATGACAGACTCTCACACTGCAGAAAACCTGGAGCTATTTATCGCAGGTGTCATTGAGGAGCGGGAACTTCCAGCCCACGATACTGTGCCGATCTTCGTCGTTACAGATAATGGAAGGAACTTTACTTCTGCAGTAGCGCGGTCGTCCTGGAGTGGTGTGCAGTATTTCGGACACACCCTTCAGTTGTGTGTCAGTGATGCCAAAAGAGAAGTGTCAGGGTTTTTGCAGTTCTGTGCTAAGGCCAGAGCGATTGTGGCTAGACACAAACGGAGTGCCAAGGCCCAAGGACGGCTTTGGGAAATTCAGAGAAACATGCAGCTGGACCCTCTCGAGGTTATACAAGACGTCCCAACGCGATGGAACAGTGAGCGTGCCATGATGGCCCGGCTCGTGAAGCTCCGTACGGTCATCACAGTAGAACTTTCAGAATCTGACGCAGTTCCAAACTTGAACGCAAGTGAGTGGAAGCTTATGAATGCAGCAGTGCAAGTCTTGAAGCCACTTGACCATGCCACAACTGAACTGTCTGGGGACAGATGTCCCACGCCGTCACAAGTCATTTCCCTGTTACAGTGTACTGAGGTGGTTCTAGCTCAACATGTTTCCGAAGGCGGCGAGGCAGCATCGCTTGCCTCAAGCCTTTTGCGTAGCATCAAGACGAGGTTCCCCGATATCAAGATGTCACGCCTTCCTCCATTGGCAATGTTGGTTGATCCTAGATACAAAGATGTCTGTTATGCTGAACGACCCGTAAAGCAATGGGCGTTCACTCTACTCACAACGGCAGCAGAAGAAACTGTGCCAGTTGATCAACATGGTGCAGCAACAAGTGAGACCAGCATCTGCTCTGCAGACCCATCAGGGGAATCTGTGTGGAGTGCTTTTACACACTTCAGTTCGCGTGCCCATCATCAGTCAAGCCGTACAATCTCGGATGAGGTTGCTGAGTACTTGAAGGCCCCCCTTTCCCGGTCCGAAGACCCCTTTGTGTGGTAGAAAAGCAAGGGCAGCCACCTTTACCCAACCCTGGTTGCAGCTGCCCGTACGTATCTTTCGATACCAGCCACCCGGACACGAAGTGAAAGGCTTATTTCGACTGCATGAGCCGTTGTAAGCTGCAGAAGGGAGCACCTCAAACCCCAGCATGTGGAACAGATAGTGTTTTTGCACGGATATTTGTAGATTATCGTAAATAATCAAGTTGTTTACTTTCCTTGAATAAATCCCAGTCCTTTGCCCTCTGCCATTTATTCGTCTTTACTTGCTACTATTCAAAGTATTCGCTTTGAAATTATTCGAGAAGAATTACTATTAGCTTCGAACCCCAAAAAAGCACTATTCGCACAAGCCAAGTATTTAAACTGTGCATGTCGACTTAGTATTAGCCTTTAGTGTCCCTTTAACACTCCGCAGATAAGAACTGACACCCTTAAAACAAACAAGATAGCCTTAGATCAGTGCACAGCAGCAATGAAACGGTTTGGAGAAGGCAGCATAACTGCGTGCTGAAATCTGATGAATTAACATTGTCTTTTGCATGAGTGCTGCTGCCATAGTTTAAAAACTCGTGTGCAGATGCATCAGAATCCGTAGAAATTATACATTTTCGTGGAGGAGTGTCCCAAAACGCCGATAACATTTTGGGAACTTACGAGTGCTCATCACCCCCACTATGCCCCAACTCAGGAGGCACATTAAGATTCACTGTGCCACCGAAAAATAACGAAAATGTGAAAACTGAAAGAACAGTTTCTACTTAACCCATTAGATGGTGCTAATTGCCTCAGAGTGAGACAATGCAGGGTGACATAGGTTGGGCCTCTTTTGAGGTCAGAGAAGCGCAGTGCAAAATTAGTTTTGAAGAAAGACTCGGGATCGTGGATGAAAATAAGTGGGCAGCTATTGTGCGCAAGTGTCTGCACCGGAAAAGCATGGAGACAGAATGGAGGAAGAGGTGAAGAATGTTGGCACCAAGTATGGGGTAATTGAAAGTGTAGGTATACGACCAGGAGTCATCAGAATGAAAGTAAGAGAAACACAGACAGCGAATTGGATGCGAGGAATGGAAACAATAAAGACCATGGAGACTTACAAGAATGAGGAGGAGGAAATTAGAAGGGAGAACATGTACAATAAGACAATGGGCAGTGCCTTGCTATTTGAGGCTTGAGCTGGTTCCCTATGGGCAAAGACATACTGGAGGAAATAATTGCAACAAGATGAGTCGTGTATGCCACAGCAAAAATTCCAGAGACCACTCAGCACATCCTAGTGGCATGCGAAGGGAGACCCAGAGGTAACGTACACCCTTCCAGAAGCTCTTGAATTTAAAGTGAACGGAAGCATCAACCAGTTAGCAGTCAGAATATGCAAGACGTTTAAGAGTACTGGCGGCAAAAAAAAAGAAAAGAAGAGATTGATACGACTGAATCTCTTACATTCATACGTAGCGGTACAGGGTAGATAGAAAAGTCCGGAGGAAAAAAAAAAAAAGAGAAGAGAAAGAAAGATTGAGATCTATAAAAAAAAATGATAGAATGAGAAGCATGTATAGCATACCTAATTAACTCAAGCAGGCTAAGTGACTATTTGTCACTGCCCCGTTTCAAAGGTGATGCCAATAAAGCATCTTCATTTTCATGCTTGGCTGCAGGCTTTTTAACCGTGCAATTCAAAGGGAATAGCCACATTGGCATCATCATCAGAGAGTGGCAAAATACAAATTTGCAAACAACTGTAAGGGGCCTATTTATAAAGCGCGTCGGCAGGAAAGTGCTAAAGAAGTGCCACTGGGAGCACTGCTCATTGTGATTCACTATTCGCCAACTGCCAACGCAACTAAAATTTAAAATACTGACCGGAAAAAAGGAGAAGAGGCAACCGTGAAAGAGGGGCAAGGGAGGTTTAGCCCACTGAGTTGGGGAGAGAATGGGGTGCATTAAGGAATGACAAAACATGGCAGAGAACTTCGCTTTGCGGTGAAACTTCACGGCAGCACATTGCATGCTGGTATGAAGCCACATGTCAAGGCAAAATTCACTGGGGTCCTACATTTACAGGTTTTATATTTTTGAAATTTGGGGGGCACAAATTGGACGCTATTTTTAAAGAGGGAAACCAAGGAGAAATTTTGGTTTTGTTGCCTGGCAGTCCAAAGTTTGGGATTTTTCCGGTCAAGTTTTAAGAACAATTCACGCAAGCAACGTTACAACAAACATTCTATTCAAAGAAGTGTAACCACTCACACGAATATGTAATGGCAGAGAGAGCTGCTCGCAAATTACACGAGAAACGATCTCGACAAAGCCCCTTGTCAGGCATTATTATTACATTCTAAGGAAACCATATTTACATCTATAAATAGACACAGGTTTGGCAATCCAATCTTTACATTCCTCTCTGTATTTCTTTAACACGCACAAAGAAATATACAAGTAGTGCACAATGATGTGCATCACAGAAGGTGCGATGCTCTTTCTTATACAGTTGAACCTCGGTAGGTTCTTGTTACGTCCGTTTTCCCAGTGCCAATGTTTGCAATAGAAAGCACCAAGAATGACCCAATAGAGTTACGCTCTTTTTTACTGGTTCATATATCACCGGAAAACAAGATTTTTCAGCACCAACGTTCAGTCCATTGCTAAACTGCAATCATATAAGTTTTATGTCCACTAGATCTCGTGTAAACAAGAAAATGCGTGAGACACACGCAATCGAGAACAGTATATAGGTGCCCGCCACAGCAGTTTCACTGCAATACTCGCTCGCCCGTCTCCCATGAGAACGCTGGCGCGCACTCAGTAACTTATTTCGGTACCAGCAAATTTTTTACAGGGTCATGCATGCAACATTCACAGCTATCACCGCCTAACCTATTGCGATAAGCATGTTCACATATCTGTTTTACAGTGCTTGGTGTCGTCGTAAGCGTAGTGCACACTATTATTAGGCAAGCACCAAAAGGCGCCGCCGTTACCTGCAACAGACTGCGATCATATACATTTTCCAGCCGCTAGATCCCATGTGAACAAGAAAAGGCTCGAGGCGCGCACAGTTTCTTATTCCGGTACCAGCAAATCACCGCCCGCGACTTCGCATGCCGCATTCACAGCTATCGTTGCCAAACCTATTGCGATAAGCACCTTCACCCTCTGCTCTGTTCTTATGCCCTCTGTTATGCCCTCACCCTCTGTTCTTATGCTTTTGCAATCATGTATATATATATGTTCTTCGTTTTAATAAAAATTTAGTTGAGAGTTAGCGCTCGTCCTGTCTGCTCCTTTCTGTGTCCATGTTCACTTCGCGCTACAATCCAAGATCATGTTACCGTACCAACTCGCCCAACTTTCTATCCTTTTGCACCTTCACCCACCTGTTAAGCATGAAATGCTTTTAGCTCCTTTTGTCAACGACCTTCAAGTCACCTTAAGTCAAAATCCAGAGCCGTTATCCACGTACTCTGATGAGAACGTCCGAGCATTGTTGCGAGGACAAAACGAGATCATCTGGGCAACCAGTCAAAACCTTAGAAAATGTGGTCTCTGGCCCCCAACCCTTTGTACAGAACTGCATTAAATGCACTAGTTACTGCCCAAACAAGCTACAAAAATACTGTTCCGAGTTCTTCCTAATGTTTGTTCACAATATCACTCAAGCTGTAACTTCTAGTATGCTGAAGTTTTATTTTTAATTTCCAATAGCGACGTTCAAAAGGCAGATACAGTGCACCATACACTTGACTGTCATCTTTCGGTGCCGAGCGCAGAACGCCAGCGGTCGGCGAGTTCCGTGGCGCGCGTCTTGTCTCTCCTCGAGAGATGGCGCCGAGCTGCATGGCGCCTCCTTCGGGTACTTCTATCCGCTGCGGTGGCTTAGCCGCTATGGTGTGGTGCTGCTAAGCACGAGGTCACGGGAGCAAATCCCGGCGGCGGCAACCTCATTTCGATGGAGGCGAAATGCAAAAACGCCGTGTCCCAGCATTGGGGGAACATTAAAGATCTCATGGAGGTCAAAATTAATCCAGAGTGCCCCCATTGAGACGTGCCTCATAATCAAATCGTGGTTTTGGCATGTGAAACCCCAGACTTCAACTCATTCTTCCTCTAGCTGAGCAGTGCACTCTGTCTCCCCGACGTCTTTCACTGCCTGTCGTGCGGCCTTCAGCCAGTTTTCTTCTTTAGCTGAGCCGCGTCCATATGGACCAATGCACAGTATGGCGCAGTGCAGTGTGGTGTGGTGGAGTGTGCTGTTGCAAACATGCACTACACCCATTTAAGATTGTGACTAGTATCATCTCCAAACAATCTGCTTTGGCAGTTGCCATTTCATGCTTACATCTACTCTCACTTACAGAAAAGCCAGCATTTTTTCTTTTTTTTCTTTTTTTACAGTGGGTCGTGTTTAGAGCCATTGGTAGCGTACTGCACGCTTTTAGTAGGCGATAATCCAAATGTGTCGCCGTTCCCTGCTGTAGCCAGCACGATGCGGGCATTACGTTTCACTTCCCCGGCATCCAGCATCGCCCACCAGCTCGATTTCGTTTTAGTTTCCTGTGGCACTCTTAAAACAACACGCAATAGGAAAATATGCGTCTCAGGCCGCCGGAGCACCACCTGCCCGACGGGAGTCATCAGCGACGGGAGTCATCCAAGCGATGCTTTGCATCATGTAGATGTCAACAATAGTTGAGTCTGTCAAATCATTTTTAGTCACTAAGGATCGTGTGTTTTTCCGGTTAGTACGTTTTCTCACATTTTTTCCCAAAACGTATGAATGAGGTTCTATTGTACTACAAGTGCTTATTGACGTAGATATATCATATGCACAAGGGAGCATTTCTGTGTCCCAAAATTAATGGAATACCAACTGGACAAGTTCTGTGAATGTAAAGTACCATAAAAACCAGAATATAGGTCGGACTTCAATGTAAGTCGACTTCCCAAACATTAATGCTAAAAAAAAGAAAGAAAAACAACCTGTACAATGTGTCTACTTATATCGTTACCGCATATAATATTGGTTATAACGATGAATTGACTTTGGAGTATCAACTCGTGCATTAGGGCTACGAGAAAACATAACGATAGGTTGCTCACCGCACATCGGATATAACGATCGAAATACTGCCTTTGGGGCGGCGTTTTCCGTGCAGAATAATCGTGAAATGTGTGTTGCTGAGTTCCCCTTAACAGAGATGTGGCGAAAAATTTGTGCACACAGGTTTGTATCTGTCACCATTACCACGCAGCCTGTCCCACCAGCGCGCCGTTTGCGAAAGCCACGGAAACATCGCAAGTTGGTGCAGCGTGCCACAAGATGGCGCCAGCTGCTTCAAGTTCACATAGCCTGCAAGCGTCCAGAGACAGGGAAAAAAACAGGAAAGAAAACAAAGTGAGAAGTGAACTGCGCATGCGCTCCCTTTCTACGATCTCCCTCTCTACTTTGGCGAGCGCGTAAATGCGCCGTGGAAGCAGCGGTGGGTGTGCCGACATGGTGGAAAGCTGTGCCGCTTGAGACAAAGCTGCAAATTTTGCAAGACTCAAAGCATGAGCTCACACAGTTGATGATATCGATGATTCTGAAAACTGCGAGAGCCACGATCCTGGAGGCTAGAACCAGTGACCATACCAATGAATGGAAACTGCAAGCTTTGTGCTCCAGGGTGAAACTCCCCATGTGTGAAAACAACACGGTAGCAGCCGCTGACATTTCCGAACTCTGGGAGCATGTCGTTACTACTGATAAAATAGGTGGTGCTTTGATGAGTTCCTGAGTGCAGATAGCGCTGCCTCGTTCTGCGAAGAATCTCCGATGGGGCGGTCGTTGTCGCGACAGACGGCGGCGTTGTGCGACGGAGGCGACGAGAGCAGCGGCAGTGACGACGAGATTGACAGTGGCCCGTCTTTGACACAGAGCCAATCGTTCACGCAAACTGCCCAGTCGTCGATAGAGTTGCTCATTGATTTCATGCACGCTAAATTATAGCTGCCAGTGTACGCGCAGCCACTGGACACAATTTTCTATATCATTTTTTATCGTAAGTGGCAAATTTGGTTTCAGGGCTACAAAGGTATGTTCGGCAGCTTTTTTTTCTTTTTTTTCCCCAGAAATCTAGATATAGCGATAATTGGTTATAATGATCAAATTTTTCTTTATTCTTGATATTGTTATAAGTGGATTGCACTGTATAAACCAGTAAAAATGACTGGTATATAATGTGGGGGTCGACTTTTTGCAAAGTTCGACCTATATTCTGATATTTATGGTAGTTCGGTAAGCATTGCCTCTGCTTCACAGCTACAGTTTGTAATGCACAGAAACATCAGCGGTGCATTAATTTGATTCCTAGCTCATTACCACGGTTTACAAATATTATGTACCGTGCCGCCGTAGTATTCATTTAAACACTGCTAGCAAAAAGCAGTAAGCTCTTGTTCACTGAAGGCCAGCACATGCTGAATACATTATAGCTTTGTATGTTCTAGTTTTCACCCAAGTATGAGGCGAAAGCTAGGCATATCCCAAGTTCATATATTAATAACAATAATAGTAATATATTCTTTACCACCTTTATTAGTTTTGTAACACTTCCATTTATTGTTACAGTGAAACCCGTTCACAACAACGTCAATAGTTTCACGAAAAGTGCTTGTCATCAGTAGTTTGTTGTATATGAACCTGCTCATAAACACGCTCGAAAAGTGGGTAATTGCACTGAAGCTGGCATCAGCATTTACAATTCAGCAGCACTTTGGAGCAAGAAACTGATTTTCATTGACATTTCTTTTCCGGTGCGTTCCTACACCTAGCTGCAAATTTCCTATTGGGTCTTTCGTCTAACGAACAAAAGACGTCGCATAGCTCTCAAAATGGTGCACAGTTCCAATCTTAAAAGCACTTCTTGTTGGGCTAGTTGGTAGCTGTTCTTTATAAAATATGAAGATGCCAAATAAACAGACACACACAAGAGAAGACAACGGGACAGGGTGGCGCCCTGTCCCGTTCTCTTCTCTTGTGTGTGTCTGTTTATTTGGCGTCTTCATATTTTATAATGAACAGTTCCAATCAACTGTCATTTTGAAATTGCAAGCGCAGCTGCCATTTTTTATTGGAGAGCTTGTAATATATGTAACTACCAGGGGGACATGATTGTATTCTGCACAAGAGAGCGAAGCATCCAAGTTAGTCCGGAAGTGTAGACTGTGGGCAGCTCACACGCCCATCTCCCCGGCGTCAAGAGCCGGCATAGACAAGGGAGAGGCGCACTATGCCCTCTCCAGATTCTTCCTCGCTCTCGCGACGTGCGCACACCCTTCCTCCCCGACTCGCGGGCAGGTAGCTGACGGGCAAGGAGGACATTCGCCTCGCCCAGGTAAAAAGGTACAAAACAGCGCGACCGGGGGAAACCCTCTCTCTTGGACGCCGGACACCTGTACCGCCTGGACGGGATCAACTGCCGCAACCCATGAGTGACCTCGTTTGCCTGACCCACCCAGGCAACGAGGCAAGCCTATTTATCACTATTAGTGAGAGGACATCCCTCTGCGAGTGTTCGTTATTGCTGGTAGCAATAAACGCTAATACAGTTGATGCAGCTGGTTGCCTTATTCGTTCTAACCCGACGCAGCCACGATTCCCACGCTACGGGTTGGGAGTTCCACAAAGCGACTCCGGAGATCCGGAGCTCACCTTCAGCCTGGAACGCACGCAGACTGGAACCCCCACAACACTTCCGAAGCTACTATGGTGTGCCGCCATTCTGCGAAGGTCTCGGACGTCATGGTCTCAGAATTATGAGTGCGCGTCATCCACACAAGAAGAGTAAAATTATGTTGTCTATGTCATCTCGGGCATAAAAAAAAAAAAAAAAAAAGAAAGCAAAGCTCGAAAGATAACATGTCACTGCTAACCATATCTGCAAATAGCAAACATGTTAATGCACGGAACTCTAAACGAGCGATGACATTCAGTGTATGAACGCTATTTTACAGGTTTAACGTTACCAGCTATGAGTGGTTGACGTAAATAGTCTGGCAACATGCCGACGGTCTTGTTTACCCACCCCAAATTGAATTTGGCATTATTGTTGTAGAATTAACTTTGTAGCAAATTACTGTAAAATGGCTTTTGCTTAGTCTCAGGCTGCTTCGATAACGAAAGTATTATGGATAACTTTGCGGAATTTTCTATATCGCTTTTCATTTGGAATGCTTTGAGGCCTAACGAGAGAAATTTCTGGATGGTAGCGCCACCTATTGGCAAGGTCAAGAGATAGGCACAGCAGCTGTATTGTACCAATTTCACCGCCAATTGCCAGGCATGGTAAGTACAAATACAATGCACCTCTGGCTGTCATTGTGGTTCTGCTCACACTTTTTGCGTGCACACGCATAACTTGGGTAATAAATAAAATCATTTATGTGGCAACATGTACGCAAACTTAAAAGCGCAACTGAATAGCGTTTGCGAGATGTAAGCAATCTCAAGTTATACTAAAACTTGCTTTCTGCAAAGTCAGTTTACGGAACGGTGATGCTATTTCCAATGACCCCGATATTATGCTAGTGTTAAACTAAAGCTGTTTACTCCAGTCAGTAGGTGATGCTGACGGACTGTGCGTTTAAGCGCTCACCAAACATGGATGGTGGCAGGTGGTTGAGGAAGGAGGCCGTCTCGATCAGGGAGAAGCCTTCCTCCTGCAGCTGCAAGTGTGGCGAGCTCACCGAGGACGGCTGCTGCAAGTTGTCCCGAGCCTTAGAGAGGCCCGAGCTGCCTGCCTTGGGGCTCAGATCTGCATGCCAACACGGACATCCACACGCGCATCAGCAGAAGGCCGAGAAACAATACGTCACATGTGGCATTGCGTTTCTGTTCAGTCCTCCAGAGGCATAGCACCATTTGTTGCTGCTACACTAGTCACTTTCTGGTCTCTTCGTAATGCTGCTACTCTTCCATGAAGCAAGTGGCAGACAAAAGGGCTCAAAAAGCACCTATGGCTATGGATTGTGCGAACTGCATGAAAACATGTGCAGTGTGTATAAAAGTTTGACATCTCTTCTCGATGCCAGATACGGCAAATTCACTCCTGTATTTACAAACTCATCGCCAAACGGAGGATAGTGTTGTATACCAAGCGAAGCATTAGTCACACCGCGTAGAATAGCTGAGTGGAATCACTACAGAGTACCTTATTTGATTAAACACCCAGCACAGTCGAACCCGTTTGTAATGAATTTGACAGTTCCACAAAAAGTGGTCGTTGTATCAGTAGTTCCTTATATGTGGACTCGCCCTTCAAAACGCATAAAATTTAATGACATTGAAGCTGGTCGTGGCAGTTACTATTCGTTAATGTTTTGGTCTGAAAATCATATTTTTGAAGAAGTACAGTTGAAACCCACGATCATGACATTCTTGCGACAACAGAATATTTTCGTATCCCTGGTGAACGCCCATAGAAGTCCATGCATTTAGTACCTCTCGACAAAGAAATGTTGCTGTACTACAATCCCGCATCAACAAATTTCCCGGAACATAACCCTGCACAACCTACTCTCGCAAGGCTAGCAGGCTTCCAATATGTGCTCAAATGCGATTGCTTTGCACTAAAAGTCAAATACCACTACGCTACACTTGCGTGGGCGCCGCCACTTTTTTTTACACAAACAACCACGCGACGAAAGCGATTGTGATGCCAGAAACACGTCATGGCCACCATGTTGTTTGTTGAACGCACGTTGCTACCGACATGTGACGACTGTTTTAACACACCTAGTGCAGTGCCTAATGTGCATCTTGGTGAGAAAAATGTAGCAATGCCAAGGAAATCAACGTCCCACCTGCATGGAATTGTTTATGCCACTTCAGGCGGTGGTTGCAGCATGGAGTGCCATGCATCGGGCTGCAATTGAACGATCGTCTGGGAACATGCATCCCTTGTTTCAAGAACACTGGTTTTGGTGCCGCCAGACAGGCGGCACCAAAACGGTGCCAGACGTGCCAGATTCGGTGCCAGATGTACATTTGTGCGGAGGGGCCGTAATCTCTGTCGATTGCCTTCGGGTATACGAGATACAATCCCTATTGTGCTTGGCACTGGATGCATTGGCACTTACGGGTGACAGCATGCACCGGAGAAATGCTGTTGCACGCATGGAGCACTGTTGCTCTGCATCCGGTGCCTAGTTACGCAAAATCTTGCAAAAGTGATCCTATCTCCAAAAGGAATTGACCAACAATACTAAAAACAAACAATTATGGGGTTTTACATGCCAAAACCATGTTCTGGTTATGAGGTATGTTGTAGCGGAGGACTCTGGAAATTTGGACCAGCTGGGGTTCTTTAATATGCACCTAAATATATGTACACGGGTGTTTTCGCCCCATCGAAATGCGGCAGCCATTGCTGGGATTCAATCCCACAAGCTTGTGCTTAACAGCCCAACACCATAGCGACCGAGAATACTGCTCCACAGCAGTGCTGCCACTGCTGATTGACGCATGCGGTGCACTTTGTATTGTTGGAAATGCTGTACTGCATCCTCGAGCAAAGCTTGCCAAAGTAGGCTAACGGAATTTTGACAGTATAGTTTCATTCGGCAACACATTACCTATTTGTGCTGTCTCATTTCGCAACAACAAAATTCTCACAAAAGTGAATATTTTTTCGCGTCCCTCAGCGATTTCATTATTGTGAGGTTCAACTGTGTGTTATATTGTTGTTCTCGGCATTTCTCAGCCCCTAGCTCAAAGTTTTCGTTAAAAACTTCTTCCTAAAGAATGCAGCTGCCACCATTCTTTTTTGTCTGAGAGCTTGTTATATATATTACTATTAGCGGGACATGAGTGGATTTGGAATGATAGCGAAGCGTTCCAGTTGGTTGGAACTGCTGCAGCATGCTGGCGTTTTGCAAAGGTCTTGCTGTCACGGCTGCAGCCTCAGCCGCATGCACGTTACGTTTTTCATGTTGCTTCGGGCGAAAAAAGTACGAAGTGCGAAAGGTAGAATGCCATCGCAATCTTTATCAGCAACGAAGCAAACAAAGCGCAGATTAACCACGATCTTATGATAATGGCGTTGTAAGATCAGCAGACTCTAAACGGGGGTGTCGTTATCGTGACATCCAAAATTGCACACTGTGCCGCACGGAGAACTACGCAAAAACCAGTGTTGCCATCGTGGCCTCTGCATATAGCACCGGCGTGTGCTATCACGGCCGCATTTCTCCCTTTGCCCTGAAGCATCTGGACACGTGCCTTGAAGCACGGCTACCCTAGCAGGGTTGAAGGCGAGCGACTTCTAGTGCAGCTCCTGGAATCTGCGCACGCTGCTCACTCACCTTCGCCGCTATTGGACAGTTGAACTACTGTGCGCCCACTTCTGTTGTAATTCTGTGCTTTCGAACTTCGCATGCGCCCTCCATTCATCACGACCAGTTTTGAAGTGTTCGTTGTAACAGTACGCTACTGTTGAGAATGTTCGTTATATCTGGGCGCAGTTTCTATAGAAAGGGTTGGAAAATCGTAAATGCAGTGAAATGTAGTCGCTATAACCGATAAATTGTTATACATCTGGAATCATTATAAGTAGGTTGCACTCTTAAAACAGTTGCACCTTTTGAAGTGTATATTTGTCCCACAACAATAATGGTCGTCTGCCTCTGTTGCATTTCATTTCTTGAAAACACAGTGCTCGCTACTTTCGTGTGCAAACTTTTTTAAGAGTGTACACTGCAGTATTTGTTTATACATTCTTTAGGTACTTTCTTGCACGTGTGCACATCTTCTGTGTTTTCATTGCTAATGGCACTATTCTAATGTATTGATGACTATTTTTTTTCTGTAATGTGTCTGCCCATACATTGCATTGATTACTGCAACACGTTTGCTATGATGTGCCTGTCCTGCTTGGACATTGTTATGGTCTTTAGTGTGTACTAAATAAGCAAAAGTAATTAATATTTCACAGACCCAATACCCCACTATGATAATAGATTGTAGTGAGCATCCAAACAACCTGAGCTGCGACAATGCTATTTACCTTAGGCGGATTCGCCACAGCACAGGCAAAGAACCTAGGCAGCACTGCTAACTCATGAGCATTCTCAGAGCAGAAGTGAAAGAAGTGTCATTAATATTTACGGCGATACTATAGTCAGTGCGCCACTGTAGGATGCTGTCATTAACCAAACGAGGGTCAATTTAAAAAAAAATTTATTTAACAGCTTCAGTGACAGATTTCGAAAAAAAAAAGGCAGTGCAATTTTTTTTCAAGTGACTATAAAGTGAGAAAAATTGGGGTGTGTGAATATCGAATAGTATATTTTGAATCGACTATCGAATTGAATCAAGAAAAAAAGAAGCCAAGTATCGAATTGAATACAGAATATCCTAAATATCCTCACAAAATTTCATGCTTACAAATTATGGGCAAGAAAATACGGTTTTGCAGGTGCTCAGAAATCTAGCATTGCATAACATGAATATAGCAAGCTATCAGTAACATAGGTACACGGAAATTGAGATATGCAGTACAGCCTACCCTCATTAAACGGAACACCAAGTTAGTATGCCAGCACTGATTACAGCTCAGATGTAGTATGTAAAGGTCTGGAAATATTTTTATCGATAATACTTCTGTTGAACAGAATCAAGTGCTTTCTTTTTTTTTTCCTCTGAAACTTAGTGACATTCTGCTGTACTGAATACCAATAATGTTCTCAGTTGAACAGTTGACCTGTGTTTTGTGGGAACCTTATTTAGTATTGCACAGAAAGTTTCCTTTCCAGTTGCTCTGCAAAATAGAGAAGGGCTTCCCAACCTTATGGCAGGTGGGTTATCGTAAGGCCAACCTAATAGATAGATGGATGGATCACACATCACGTGACTCAATCACCACTCCGCGCATAGCCGGTGCAGACAGTAAAGAGCAGGGCTGTCTGCACCGTTTCATTGTCAGGTTTGGCACAATTTGATCCCTGCCAAAGAACCTGAAATCTGGAGGGTCACGGCAAGTTCATAGGACGCTTGCTACTTCTCATCCTCCTCCTCGTTCATTGGCAGTCTCACTTTTGTTTTCAAGGCGGATTGTCTGCTTTTTGAGTATCGTGCAGCTGCTGCGAATAGATGTGTGCCAACTCGGCCCCAAACCGTAACTTTAGTCGCCAACGCCCAATGAAGCAGCATTGATTAGGCTTAATGGTCTAGGCAGTGTGACCATGACAAAAATTCACTGATGGTCGATGTGGTAATAGGCCACAAGCCGTCGTGCAATGCTTGCCACTAATTAGTTTGAACGGCTGGCTCATCAGTGATAGAGGGCAGCTGAAGCAACGTGAAGATCATCGCCGTGTATCCAACACAATCTGCATGCCTATTGGCAGTTAATCGGCCCGATCTTTGCACTTTATGTAATACAGACTGCTTTTGTTTCATGCTCTCTCTAGGCCTCTGATTTTCGGAGTTATGGCAGCCCTCTGGCAGCCAGACAGCAGCCACCTAGGTCCTGATGGGAAGTCACGTGGGCTGGGATTCCAAGACAACCCGAAACTGCCCGAAGTTTGCCAGAACAGCTGGCCGCGAAATTAACGTAAACAAGCTGCCAGTGTGGCAGCGGTCAGCGAGATCGGTGCACCATCGGCATAGTCGGCCATGCGTTGCCAGCTTGAAACTATATAGTTTCACTCGGGGAGATGATTACCTTCGCGAAATTCTGGGGGGCTCGGCACAGGACGTGCATAGGGCACCTCACTTTGCACAGCGTAACATTTTGCCTCCAACGCGACCGATGCAAGATGGGAAAACGCGCTTAAGTGATTGTATTCCCTAAAGGAATCACTTGAGGATGCCTACTCGCAGCGATCATATCACCCACGGCGGCATTGATGAGTTGGTGTTTTGTCCTCATTTTACAAGACACGAAAAATCAGGACATCGGGTGTGTCTTATGTATACAGTCAAACCCGGCTATATCGAACTCGCAAAAAAACGCCTATCAGTTCGATATAGAGCATAATTCGATATAAGCCTGCTAAATAATTGGATGTCATAAAAGCACATACCATTTATAAAATCACTTTATTAACGAAACTAGCTTAGTTTGGCATAAATTAGTCCTGCATTTTCTGCTTGGGCAATTTCGCTGCCTGCGACGCACGCACTTCCCCACGTTGTCTGAGTCGGAGCAGCTGAGGCCGCAACCTTCCGCATTCGCGCAGAAGCGCCGGACTAATGCGAGTGCACCAATCACTTCGGAGGATGTGGGCAAAGGACCGTAGTTGCTTTCCTCAATGTGCCTACTGTCATTTGTGCTCGGTACGATATGGGCAAAGGACCGTAGTTGCTTTCCTCAATGTGCCTACTGTCATTTGTGCTCGGTACGATGTCGGCGATGTAGTCTTCGTTTCCGGGCTCTACCGTGGTCGCGACACCATCATCTGCACTCACAAACTCGTCCACCGTTGATTCGAATGTCCCGGAAATTTTGTCAGCTAGCTCCAAACTTCGGCAACACCGGCAACGGCTTCGTCGCATTCATCAGAATTTACAGTCCTCACCGAGCACGCGGAAACCGGCACGTATGAAGAACCCCTCGTACACTGCCGTGCGTATGCGTCGGGCGCCGTGGGCACCGGGTTGCGAGTCTGGCCACTTTAGCCCTAATCGTGCCGAGAGTGCTCCTCGGAATCTTGCACGCTGCGGGGACATCCAACTTTTCATCGCGTTCGACGAGATTTATGATTTCGAGCTTCACGACGAAAGGCGAATTCTGCCGCTTCATCACGGCAACACTGCGGGAGAAGGCCCACAAGGCGCAAACACGATTAACCAGAGAAGCAGCCAGACAACTCGCACTTTCGCCATCTTGCACGAAGAGAGCACAAGAGCTTCTGATTGGCTGTCTGAGCAAGGGCTGTAGGCGGGCCAGGATCATCTTTTGCTGGGGAGTGTCGCTAGATAGTGATCTAAAGAAAGGAAGGACGCTTGATTCTGCAACCCGTGTGGGAGCACGGCAAAGCGTCGTCAGGGGAGAGAGGTGGCAAGTGAAAGATGATAGAAAAAGAGGGAGGATGGTGGCCTAATAGACTCCACTATGCGCGACACGGGGAGTGTCGACGGCTCGCCCGAACAGCCCGAGATAGCGCGGTCACGGTAGGGAGAGCGGTTGGATGGA
Organism: Dermacentor andersoni; assembly: GCF_023375885.2. NCBI lineage: Eukaryota > Metazoa > Arthropoda > Arachnida > Ixodida > Ixodidae > Dermacentor > Dermacentor andersoni. The sequence goes on along the minus strand of NC_092822.1, from coordinate 115,742,168 downwards.
GCCGCGCCGCCGGGTTTCCCCGCTACCGCGAGGGAAAGCCAACCTCTGGGGGCACTTTTCCGCCGCTTGACGTTCGATATATCGGGAGTCACTGCAATATTTGTTCGATGTAAGTGTAATTTTTGGTATAAATACTCATTGTAACTATACCGTGACCAGAAATTGTTCGATATATAGAATAATTCGATGTAAACGGGTTCGATATAGTCGGGTTCGACTGTATGCATAAAATTTCGTGCCCACCTGCTTGGGCTTCTATTTCAGAAATGGTGCTTCTCTTCTGCCCCTGTTCTGAAGGAGCTAGGGATGCGGCTGGCATACGAAAATGCACGCCGCCTGTGACCAGCGATAAGTTTCGCACAAAAAACAGTATTGGTCGCGATCATAACAACGATAAACTAATGTATGTGTAGCCATTACTCAACCCAACTATTCTTTTAACATCAATGGTGTAGTTTAGAACACGTCGGTTTTGAGCTGCCACCCATACATACAACGAGAAGACGGAGCGAACACTGGCACAGCTGCAATGCCTTTGCTAACTCAGAAAAAGAAAAAAAGGATATCACCACATATATACGAGAGGCGTGAAAAAGGATACCACCAGAGAAAGAGGAACCGCAAAGGCATCGCAATATGTGAAAGTGATCCTCCGCAACTTGTGTGTAGCACAATGCAGATAGCACGCACGCATGAGAGCACGGCGCGCTGTTCACGGCCGGTAGAACCCTTCATGGGACACGCACACAGACGCACAAAAAGCTTCAAATGGTACGCCACCACTCTTATCGCACCGTCTTGCAAGGCAGAACGGTACGTTCGAACCTTAGAAAGATGATGCTGGTAGTAAAGAAATCCGAAAGTGACCGTGGCCACGCAGCTGGCAGAGTGAGGCAAAAGTCTTCAAGCGCCCGCATTGCAATCCGCCCAGTCCCCACAAAGATGGTGGCGAGCACTCATCGCCTCTTTTTGTAGTCTGCTAGCCAAAGAATTTCCAGAGTGCAGCCAGACCAAAACTGTCCTGGCTGGTTCTGGCAGCCTGCGGGTAGCCAGAACCGCCCAGCCCGAATAAAATGAATACAGGGCGGAAATGCGTCGTGAGATGGGAGGAGCAACCCTAGAAAATCGAAGGCGCTCTGGCTGGCTCTGGCAGCCCACAGGTAGCCAGAAGTGGAAAATCGAAGAGGCCCTCTACCCATGTCACATTATCATATCGATCGTTTTTGTCTATCCGGACAAACCTTGTAGCGACAGACATGGCCCCAGACGATGCGGTGCAAATTGCGGTGTTCGGGCACTGTGTGTGTGTGATCCCCATATTAGGCCAACGTCGGGGAGCACTCGCAGTGTTAAAGTCCGCTACTGCGTCAGCAGCGGCGGCCCATACATGAGGCTCTCAGCCTCATGTATGGGTATCTTTCAAACAGAATTATTCAAACGTTCACTATTCGATTCGGTGATATTCAAGTAGTCACACTTTCAAGGATTGTAGCAGGGTCGTCCTGTTAACACACGTGGCCGGCTTTCAAAAGAAACGGCCAGCAGTTGACCTCATGTGCATTAGCCAGATAAGGAAACAGCCAGCATTGAGCGGCCGATGCCACACACATTGGCCAGATAATATGGGCGCAAATTCAGCTCACCTTTACCGTCCCCAGCGTGGGCCCCACTGTCCGACTGGTCCGAGAGCACCTGAGCCCCTCCGAGTGGAGGTGTGCGGGGACTGGCTCGGGACCGTGGGGATGCCCTGCCTCCCCGTGGGGAGGACGATGCTCCGGATGCAGCCGTATTGCCCCCAACATCCACCAGGGGGGAGAGGCTTGAACTCGACGTGGCCGTGGCCGACCGGGTCTGCTCACGGCAACAAAGAGGGAGAGGCATATGCAAATCTGAACAGCTTCATGCAAGGTCTGTGCAAGGTCTGCATTCAGACTTTGCATCTGCACAAGGTAAAGGAGCGGGACCAAGTGTCTGACAGAAGTTTTCTGTGGTATGACAACACCAAGAACAGAGACTGTTCGTTGCGACTGTGCCTATGAAGCACAGTGTGTTTACACGGCACAAGAACAAAATTATATTGCGCATCAGCTAGCCTATCTCATCAATCATAAAAATTAGCACTTTAACTGCACCCAATTATGCAACTACAAAAATTCGCAGTGCATCAAGGCCATGTAATTTTGCCACCTTTTGCATTTACAATACCAACAATCCTGTGCAGATACATAAATCGCTTTGCAAGAACAATGCACAATTTTTATCAAAGAAATTCTATGATAAGCCAAATAAAGTGTTGACCTTCCTGTTTAGTCACCTGCAGATTTGATGCCCTAGCATTACGCAGACCTTCCAGTAAGGTGAAATCAGCGCTCATACCCATCATTACCACAAATGTGCAGTGGACCACTATCTTTAGAATGCTTGTTAGGTGGAGGTGCACTAGACATTCTTGCGACCCCTCAACATAAACCTACCCTATAAATTAATGCAACAGCAGGAGCCACATTGTTTTTCAGTGATACAGCTACAAGAGATGGCACTGTGGATGGTTGCTGCAACGCAAGCTTCCCTTTGAAATGGGGTGATGGCAACAGTCACCCAAGCCCATTCTTTTTGCCTTTCTGCTGTCACCTTGTCCCAAGTAAATATTCACATTTAACTATAAAAAAAAATCATAGAATCCTTGAAAACCTCCATATGCTAAGCTAAGCTAGCATAAAAAATTAAATATGTGATGTTCCCTTCACAGCATGTTTTCCCTTCCTCTGTAGACTAATCTTCCCACTGTCTCACTACTCTACGCTACAACTTTTCTTTATTAGGAAGCACAAATAATCAAACACGGCAGCAATACAAAGCCAAAATTCTTTAACAGTTTGATTTCTGAATAAAACGTCTATACTACTGAGTTTCTTAGACATTCAATATATTTAGTGAGAGGCCTGTAGTCCACGCCAGGCATTCTGAACCCACTGCCACTAGTACAAGGCCAGCCTGCCTCTACCGACCAATGAAACTAATGCAAAAAGCAAATAAAGCCAGCTTTGCAACATAAAGGCCAGGTTAAAAGCAATGCAACACAGACAAGGTGATCTGCTAATGCAGTAATTGCGCAGTTAAAAAATTCAGAGGACACCTAAGCACTTCGCACGAGTTGTGAATGCAATAGCATTAATGTCCAATTGAAAGCTGTTGAGCGGTCCAAGTTCTAATGCCTTGCGGGCGTGCTGAGACGCGTGGCGCATTTTGATTTGGCCTCACTGAGGTGCAGTTAGCATGCAGGCGAGAGCTTGTGCGGACAAGGAACGCGCCAATAACACAGGTATCTGAGGGCAAGAGCAAGGGTGACGTAGCTCCGTGATGATGCCCTCTCCCCTCACACGACACCTAGTGCACTGGTGTTCAGTTTCGCTCGCTTCATGAATGTGCATTTATTCAGGCTGCAACAGATGCATTCGCATCAGAAATCTGCTTCAAGCTTCACCTGATGTTTTACGGCACGCAAGTCCCTCCACAGCTTCTTCCTATTTAATGTCCCTGCTTCTTGCAGGGACATTGCAGCTTCTTGCAGCTGGAGCCCGTATGGCTGCGCAAGCGCCCGACTGCTGCCTGAACCGGCAGAACTGCGGAGCCCACTATCCTCAAGAACAGAGCACAACAGTGAGCATTTCCACTGTCAAGATGCAGTTATGCCAATGGCCCGATGCTTTCGAGCCTACGCCTTATCAGCCGATGCATGCAGTGCCTCGATTGTAGAGTTACATGGGCAGTGGAGATGCAGTGCAGATAAGGAGAAGGAAACAAGAATGCCAAACAATGCCAAGCATGGTACACCAAGTTGACAAACATGCGAACTAACAACCGCTAAATCTGGATCCACTGATGACCTTGGCTCTGATGGTTTATAGCAGCCAAGCAAAACATCAAACCACTGTGTATATGACTACATCAGCTTGAGCGCCGCGATTGTGTGATATGTGCGTCATGCTACGCATGCTCCTTGGAGTGAACTGTCAGATTCCTTCACCACATGAATAGCACTTTCACTCCCTCCCTATCACGGGGAAAATAGGTGCCTTCGGTAGGTTATGCCAGATTTTTTTTTTTCTGAAGAAACTACTGCACTGAATATTTTATACAATACAGTAAAACCTCGTTAAACCGTACCCGCTTAAACAGTAGTTTCGTTTTAAAAGTAGTAAAGTCAAATCTCTGACTTAGCGGCCATTGAACATAATGTGTTTTGTATCCGCATAAACCGTACCAGCTTATTGCGTACGTATCGGTTAGCACGTCGTGTTTCCACTTTTCGTCAGGCAAACACGGCGGTGCGCCGTCTCTATCGGGCGGCCCGGCAGAACAAAAAGCCTCAGAGATAGAAACAACGGCCTCCAAGCACCCTGTGTGTTTGCGCATGAAGCCAGATCAATATCAACATCATTTCAGCGCCGTGCCAGAGAGCTTTGTGGCGTCATGCAAACAAGGACTCATGTCATGCCGAAGCTCGGATAAAAAAGACGCCGCGTGCTCAGCAGAGAAGAAAAATTAGACATCATTCGTGCTATTGAAGGTGGCACGAAGAAGTCGGCGCTGGCATGCGACAGGGATCTGCTGTTGACTTCAAAGTGTGGCATTTGGAATACGACGAAGTTGCTCGGCAGAGCTGCTGTGACCGCGAAGAGATGTCGGCTACGAGGTTCAACTTTTCACCATCGCTGCCTCTGTTGTTGTCAAAGAGTTGACTAGCGACAGTGATGAGGACGACACAAAAAGCAACAGCACGGGCGATTCAGGCCCGACAGTGGCAGAAGCTGCGCGTTACATCAGCCTCATGAATGCAATCGTCGCGACGAGAACAGCACCCCACAATGAAGAAGGTGCCCCATGCCTTCTGCAACGCTACAAACCACGTGCATGGAGAACATGCAACGCCAACGAGGAATCTGCCATGCGAGTGTTTACTGAGAAGAGGAGGCTGGCTGAAAAGCTGACTTGCAGCTTCAATAAGTTTGAGGCCATTGTCGTCGCTGCTAGGCCGTGGCGGCATCAAACTAAAATAACACTTTTGTTGCGCGAAGTGAATAAATACTGCATGTTTTCCCCCTTTCATCGCACGCTCTCTGAGTTCCATTTTTGACAGGTAAGTGGGCGACCTCATGCTATTTCGGTTAAGCAGTACTAACGTTTAGTATGTACTTTTTCTGAGCTCCGGCCAACTACGGTTTAACGAGGTTTCACTGTACATAAACACAAAGCAGAATGAATGCACTTTTCATTCATAAAATTTTTGTTAACGAGATACAGTCAACGACTGAATTTTCGGACATGCCTGATATTTCGGACGTCCTCGCGGCACCGCCACGAGCCCCATAGAATCAATGTATAAGGACATCTGAAGTTTCGGACGCTTGAACCCCCCACCGTCCAATTTTCCGGACTTTTTGACGCGACAGAAGGTCCTTTGGCTCCTCGCGCAGCGCCCCTGAGCAGGAACTCGCCTTGCAGCCGAAGCATATCATCGCTTTGAACCACAACTAGCCAAATCTAGCCGTCACACACCGATTTGGTCTGGCCACGCTGGCTCTGTCATCGGTGCCGTTTCATTTGTTTGCGTAGGCCACGTTTTGGCTAGCATGGTGTGTGGTTGTGCTGTTGTGTCAAGTGTGCTCTGCGATGCTAGGCCTAGGTGCTTCAACGCTCATCTACGAACTCCACTGTTCGCAACTTGAGGATTTCGCTTGCCTTCGATGGCACCCACTCCGTCTTTGTCGTCCTCGCCGATGGCATCGAAACGCAGAAAGCAGTACCGTCGGTTAACGATGGAGAAGAAAGCCGCCATTATTAAGCAAGTCGTGAGCGGCCCATCGCAGGCTGACGTGAGCAAGGAGTTCGGCATGGAGCAAGGAGTCAGGTTGTGCGGGATTCAGAAGACTCCGATGTTGAAAATAAGGAGCCAATGCCTGCGCCGCCTACAAGCGCCGAGTTGACGCGAGCACTGTTGAATTTTTCATTGGTGTACAGTGCTGACATGACCCTTGCTCAGAAGGAGGTGAATATGATCGCATGCAACCGGAACGCCGTCCAAACAACAATCAACAAGTTCTTCAAGTCACTGCAGCAATAAAACCGGCTGCCCGACGATGCACATGTACATAATAAACCGGCAGTCGGCTGCATACAGAGTTCTTGAATGCGTTTTTTTATAGCCACTCCACTGATGCTTTGGCAGGGTTTCGGAAACCTGGTACTTCGCCCTTTACCTCTAGATCCGAGAAAAAAAGAAAAAAAAAGTGAGTTTTTTGCATGCATTCATTTTTTTCGGACTGCCTGAATTTTCAGACGTTTTTACGTTCCCTGGAGGGTCCGAAAAATCTGTCGTTGACTGTATATGTCATAAAAAAAAAAAGATAAATTGCCAGAATCAAGATTGTGGGATAAAACTTAAAGTTTGTAAAGACTCGCTTGTATCTATTAAAAAAAATGCGTAAGAAAAATTATATGAGATATACAAAATAAAATGTATTGCCGTCTAATAGGCAATATCTCCAAAAAAAATCAGAAGTTCTCCTTGAATGGGTATGCCACTACCAAAATTTAACTGCAAGCACTACAGTTGGGCGTGCCTGGCTGCGGGCGCCTATGTTCCAGGCTGGTTTACGTCGTCATCGCTCTCAGAGTCAAAGTCCTACAAAAAGGTAGCATCCTCAGGTTCACTGCTGCTCAATCCATCAATAAAATCAGCCGCAGACGCAGTGGAATCACGAGATCTGCGATCTTTCAAAGCGCGCATATCGTTTCCAGAGGCAGTAATTTTTTCGTTTTACTTTGACAATAGCAAACTTTCGGAGAGTGTTCAAAAATCACCGCCTGCCGCGAAAAAAATTGAACTGCTTAGAAAACAAAAGAATAGTTCTCTTCCTTCCCTCCTTCCACGTTTCGAACCATCAATAGTGGGCAGCCATTTTTGCTTTCTACTTTGACAATCGCGAAACTTACAAGCGCGTTCGAAAATTGCCGCTTGGCAGGAAGAAATCGAACTGCTTAAAAAAAAAAAAATGGTTATCCTTCCTTCAAGTTCGATGGTGCAGTGTGTCCATGAGCGGTGCAGAAAATCTCGAAAGCAGCACTCCAAACCATCGATAGAGGGTTAACAATGCCTAATGGGCGCGGTAGGGAAACAGTTAACTAGCAACTGTATTGTATACAGCCTTACATTAGTACATAATATTGTTACAGACATTTCCTTTGCTACACTATGAGGCAGTGCATCTTGCTATGATATATCTGCCAACCTGCAAACATTAAAATTTGCACTGTCCCTGAATACAATACCTAGCAGGGTTGGGGTGTAGTTGCACAGCTTTTCTTCTTTAGGCTTGCTCCAAGTACGCATTTATTAAGGGACACATACACATTGTGTTTACAGTTCTTTAGCATTGGATGCAACACACAAGCAGCAATGGACATGGAACAGGAGAGACTGAGAAGCAGCACATCGTTTTTAGATCACAGTGACCTTACCAGCAAATTAGCTGTTGCTGATTTCGCCTGCTTCGGGATCTTGCTCAATGCAAGTACCCCTCTAGTGTCATTTCACCATCAAAAAACTTACAATGGAAACTTTGGAGATTCACAAGTGAATCTTTCTTGCAAACAGAAGTGATTTTTCATAAAGCTTGCCGCAACCTTCGCAATGTTGTGCACTGAAATCTCGATATAACAAACTTTAGGGGACCGCAGTAAGTTGTTCGTTATGCTGAAAGGTCGTTATAGAGAAAGCCCCAAAATTAACCGTTCCGGCCATCAACCCATCAGTTCATAAGTTGTCACCATATGAGCTAGCTATTCACGAAAATGTCGCCGTTTGCTCTCGGATTGCACTGTTGCTATTTTCCAGATTCCGCCGCAACGTACCACCCAAGCACCAATAAAAGTGACGCAGGCAAAACAGATGCTGACACCGAGAGAACTACCAACAGAAAGGAAGCTCCATGTTGCCTCTGGAGCACAATGTTGCTTATTGTTTGTTTGTTCTTCACATTCATTGCCATGGACACCGCAACTGTATTGCTCGAGGTGGGCACCTGAACTATTCCAAAGAGCAAGCACGCACAACCGACACTGTCCACAAAGTGCAAAGTGTGACCATGCGGCATCCTTGCGAGTACAGAGGTTACATTTCTCCGTGCACGTTGCTAGTACAGCTGCAGAAAGAAACGCAAAAGGAAGAGGCATGCGCAGGAAGAAGGGCAAAAGAAGGAAGAAATGCACCTCAGTTGCTAGGCGACACTTGTCTGGGTGGGGCATGCGCTTGCAAAACCTGATGCATTGTCGCCTCCGCAAAAGAAAAAAGAAAAAAATTCTCAGCTGCACATTTTTTTTCCCCCTCGGGAGCCTCAGGTTTGTAGAACCCACGCGCCGCGGCATCCGCTTTCTGCGCCTTGACTGCTAACCTACTGTTTCTGCTGCCATGAAGGATATACACAAATTTAAGAATCCCCAAATTTCAAAATACCGAGGCGTTGTTATGACATGGAAATAGAGCAATTATCATTACTCTAAAAAGTACGGTATTCAGAAGTTCGTAGTATTGAAATATTTTTTACACTGAAACTACAAGTAGTCAGCAGGAGATTTCTGAAGAGTTTGTTAATGTGGTGTTCGTAGGAACGCGGTTTTACTGTAATACGAGCCCAAATTCATACACTTTATGAATAATTCGGGAGGACTGGCAGGTATGCCATATCGTTGCATCAAGTAGTTCCCGTGGCTGCATCAAGCACGAACCGACCAAGCGAACAATCGGAGAGGGGCACACCTTCTTGCGGGCCCGCATCTCGTTTTCGCGCAGCCAGTGCAGGTAGGACTCGCGAGCCACCTGCTCCTCGAGGGCCTCGCTGGTGGCCTCCCAGTCGGTGGCACGCAGCTTGTCTTCCAGCATGGCCTGCTCCAGCTGGAGCTCCTCCGAGGCACGCAGGGCCTCCTTCACCAGCGTCTTGTCGGCCAGCCCCGGCTTGAACGAGGGCAGGCCCAGTCCCACGCCCACCGTTGCCTTGTATGGGTCCACAATGGAGTTGTAGTGTACGTTGCGGTGGTAGCTCAGCCGGATTGGCTCGTTGTCCGTCTGTTGGCCCCCGTGGAAGATGTTGATTGGCTCTGCACAGAGGTAGCCCCTTTTCTCTCACAAGAGTGCTCCACACGAACGGATCAGCATTCATGGCAATACTACTAAGGAATAAATTTGGTGCCACCATTCCAAAAGGTGCCGTACCACCACAAGAATGCTGCCATGTCTTGAATATGGCTCGGCATAATAAATGAAGCATAAATGAAGCTTTCTTGGAGATGGAATCTCCTTAAGAAATCTTTTTTCCCCCATATTATAGCTTATACTAATGTCTACTCAAATGGAATAAAAGCAATTAGAACACAGGCAGGAATAATGTAATGATTATATTGCCATTGTTTTTTCATTTTACCAGTGGTCAGAGAGATATGCTGCCCATTTTATCAAAAGTGATCAGCCAGTCATGAATGTTGAATAATCAGAAAGGGCTACCCTTACATATTATAGGCCTTGAATGAAGCTGAGACACAGAGTTTCTTCTGGCTTAGCAAACCAGCAGTACTCTTCATGCTTCGACTTCGGGTTGCGCACAATACAAGTGGACAAAGGGAAGGACTAGGCGACACAAACGCAAACTCTCAACAAGTATTTTTAGTGAAGGAACATTTGTACAAACCTCACAAGTGCCACCAGGTAGTGAAACTAACACCAAATCAAACAAGGAATAATCTAAACAATGCAAAACAGATGCCAGCCTGACAGAAGCATCTTCCATCTTTTTACGATGAAATGCCTCTATAATTTTTCAGTTAATTTGTCGCCCGTCTATGGACAAAATTTGAGTGCCCGTCAACACAGGCCTGCAACCACGACTATGGCAGGGAGTTGGATAGGAACAAATCACATTCCATGGGCTTAAGATTACACCTGCCGCTTCGGCCAACACACGACCTACACTGCAGCTGTCTTGCACGAGGTGTAATGCTCCTTGTGCTTCATTTGACAACCACCCTTGCTATGCATATTAATAGGTACAAAGTCACAAATTTCAGTTCCTCTGTTTACGCTTCGTATGACTGTACACCCCAGTGCAAACACTTGTGTTTTAATCAGTATAGATTTTGCTAATTAGGAGAGAAAGAGACAGTCCTTTGCCCACATCGCAGATGCTGCTCTAGTGCAGATGACCGCTGTGGCAGACCACCTAGCGGACTGTCCATCTTGGCTGCTGCTGAAATGCTGATTGCCTGGCCCGGAGAAGCACTGAGAAAGAGACAGGTGTCCCCAGCAAGTTGGGTGCCCCAACCCATCCTATCAGCAGCAGCCGAAATAGGCGGTCCATTAGGCGTACTCTTACAGAATACCCACCAGCACTGTAGTGCCGCTTATCCCCCTATACTTCATTCCATACATAGCAGGCAACCCCGTGGAGGCTAGAGCAACCTCTCACATTACCTGCATTCATAACCAAACACTAGCGCATGCCACATGACAGCAAGAAATAGGAATGTGGTAAATCATTTCGCTTAGATACTGACTTTGTACATTACTGTCACAATACATGAAGCAAGTGTCAGGTAGAAGGCATTGCTGGTATGTGCCTATTAGCTATGGAAACTAGTGGAGGGACATGTTTGTACAGATGCGCTCATTGCAGCTTTCACAGCATACTGCCCGCAATAGTGACCGAAACACAATGCCCTCAAACCTCATTATAACGAAACGGGATGCAACGAAATAATGCAAGTAACGAAGTAAATGAAATTCCCCTCGAAATCGCCAAACAGATTCAGTACCATATTTATTTTGATCTAGCCCTATAGTTTTTTTTTGAATGAACATATACCAAACTCTAGGGTTGGCTTAGATGTGACGATATTTAAAAAATGCGCCAGTTTTTCATTCAAATTCATAAATAAGGTGCCCAGCTAGCACCACATAGAAAAGTCAGTATCGCAGCCACTACTAGCCGCACCAGTAGCCAAATTGAAGTACGTGAGCGACGTTGCCATTTTGACCTGTGTCATATCAGCATGTAGCGCGGCGTTGTCACTATAGTGCCACTTTCAAACGAAAAGTTGTGCTTGCAGCAGAGGCATTGATGAGAAAAACATCCGTTGCTGAAGGAGCCAACAGAAGATGCTTTTCGCGTGCACCGCAACGGGATGGCATTTACCAGACCGCAGGAGCGATGACTTAGGACGAGCTCGGCACGTTCATATTCAATAAATGCTGTTTTCATTCTGTGAATGCTTTCCTTGCTTTTTTTGTTCAACCTACATTTGAGGTAAGTTTTTTTTTTTTTTTTTTTTCCTGGCTTTGGGCTTTTGGGGGTTGGCTTAGAATCGGGGACAGCTTAGATTCGAGCAAATACGGCATTCAAAACCTTGTTTTAATGAAGTGAAATTGTCCTGCCAATGGATATAACGAACTAGATCCATCTGTGAAACAGAAAAAAGGAATATCGGACCATTGAGCACCAAGTACATTGCTCCCTGCAGTGTTCAGTACTTGTTGGCCACGCCACGCCAGTTCAAAACTCCCACCTCCCCACACCTAATGCGCCATCGAGCAACACTGGTCTTTCTCACCGCTGCACATAGCTGCGCACAATGAGTGGCTCACTCTCACACTTCTCCAGTGACCTCTCTTTTGCGCGTCTGGCTGCGCGACCTGCTGCGCAGCTATGCGATAAGTTGGTGCATCCACTTACACTTCACACCGCACAAGCAGACGCAGTTGGGCATGGCCTCTGAGATCTCCCCACCGCAACCTCGGGGGTGATGCGCAAGCCTGCACAGCTATGACGGATGGCGCAAAAAGCACGGCAGGCAGGCAATTTAGGGGTCATGCCCCGATGCAATCTCGGGGATCATGCCCAGGCCGTGCCTGCACCTGCCCGCCTGCCTGTGCAAGCCCCACCACAGTGCGGCGGCGCAAAATATTTGTGCATTCACTTTTCTCTCTCCCTGTTGTATGCAGCGCGGGTTGGCAGCTGGACATGGCCTCCGAGACTGCATTGAGACTGATGCAATTTTGGAGGCCATGAGCCGGCCAAGCCAAGTCGGCGTGGCGAAGTTTGCTTTCCTCCTCGGTAACACAGCGGAGCACTGTGCTTTGTGCCACGTGCTGCTTGATCACAATGAGCCATGTGGAAAGCAGAAGCAAAAGACCATCACAATGGAACAGAAGGCAGCTATTTGAAGGCTGTCGAGTCAGGTGCTAAGAAGTCGCATGTTGCACACACCAAGGATTCTTTTGCTGTTTTATTCAAATTTTCATCGCATGTGTTTCCGTGTAGCAGTTCCGTGGCCGCAAAACTGTATTCTTACTTCTATGTCAACATTGGGCATACACTGCATTAAATGACTATAGTGGATATAACGAAGTAACAGATATAACAAAGTCATTTCGGCTCAAGTTTATATCACATGCTGTAAGCTCAAGGCATACAATGAATGAATGAATGAATCAATCAATTCTGGAATCTTGCATGCCAAAACCACAATCTGATTATGAGGCACACTGTAGTGAGGGACTCGAAATTAATTTTGACCACCTGGGGTTCTTCAACCCTGTGAGGGTTTTTGCCGTAGATGTGCAGTGCCGCTGATCCGGCCCTGCACGGCTTTTTATGTACACCCGTGAGCAAAACCACATGGACCAGAGATTGTGTGATAAAACTGATTTTCTCTTCTGTCTGTCAATGCAACTTGATATCAAATACTGAAGTCCAAACTTGGCAAAACAAATTTTCTAGTGAACTGGTCAGTTTCCGTTTGTGCGTGTTAAATACAAAGAAATTCTGTTTTTTCGGTGGCCCTGTGATCCGTATACTTTTGCTCATGGGTGCACATGTATGGTGACAAGATTATGTTTGATATTTCGTGCTTGTTTAACACCACTGGTTGTTTATAGGTGCTGCCATCTTTCGTTATCTCAATCCTAAAATTGGCTGTCACTGGATAGTTCAAACTTGAACAGTCATTACACGCGCGCACAACCCTATGGTGACCCCAACTGTGACCCCTTTAGTGGCAGCTTCTGTCCTGGTCGAGCTTAGGGAACAGTGAATGCGTTGAATGCATGTCAAAATTTCCCTTCGAGAACGCCTATTTTTGGCCTGCCCAAGGAAGCTTTTCAAGCAATAACCGTAACCTAACATGTCCAACTACAGTGTTCACATGATTCTAACATGCAACTTTTTTTTTTTTCAGGGAAACTGTACTGTGCAGTGCAATCAAATACGAAAGCACAATCACTTTTACGGCGCTTATATGCTTTAGAGCATAACACAGATGTATTGTGGCAAAGCCGACTTTAGGACACCGGCTGCCATTGTGCTATACATATTAGACCCCTGCCCATTTTTCTTGCTAAAAAATCAGGCGCACTTTTAATTTCTACTTTGTTTAGGAGCTTTACTGTCATTTACACTTGTTTTTCTTTAACTCTGAATACACAGAAAATGGGCACTTCTTTGATTTGGGGGCATGTCAAAATAGAGCAAATACTCCGAAAATAATCGGCGCTGTGTTTTGGTGTATTTTTAAGCATGTTGTTCAATTCAGCCCACCTCATAATTCAATAAATTTCGTCAGTGCCGTCAGGGTCAAATTAAGAGACGTAAATGGTAAACGAGTGCTTCTTCATTTTACCCCCACTTTGCGACCTCAAACTCGGCAGTGCAACACCACAGCCAGTGGGCTACTGCGGCGTGCTCAAGGCATTAAAAGCGTACATTATTTCACCCACCTCAATACGTTGAAGTCCTAATATAACCCGAAGTCGATAAAGGACACTGCAAATCAATCGCCAGTTGACTACAAAATGCATGGTGTTAGACATTCCCACAAGTGCACCACATAAGCAGCCTCCGCATCACTGCCTGCCAAGTATGAAATGGAGTACAGATAAGTGCGGACAACTATACAGCAGCAGCACCCTCACCAGAGCTGTAATGGTACACCTCGATCGGCCGGTTGAACATCTCAGACATGGCCTGCATCTCAATGTGGTTGCCATGAATGTGGTCGCACCGCTTGCGCTCCAGGTACTTGTCGAAGTCCTCAGTCACATACTGGGAGTAGTAGTCCGAATTCTTGGCCTGGAGAGAAAAGGGGACCACCATTCTTTCTCACTGAATGAGACTGTGTTGCCGAGATTTGATTGTGAACCTGTTGCAACCAATGCGAAACTCCATTGCACAAGGATGCGCAACATGTTTTGGAGAAACAATGTCAAGGAGCAAGCTCCCCCTTTCGTGAACAAACAAATTTGTTTTTCTTTAACCTTTGGTTGGCTGTCAGGGTTTTTTCTTTCCGGAATGCTGCCAAGACTCCTCCCCCCCCCCCCCCCCGCCCCTCTTTTTCCCCACATGTTGGTTCAGCAGACATTTCATGCTACATACAAGATGGTTTCTCACTTTGCTTTCTCCCATTTCAGCATTTACAAACAGTTCATTCCTTCGTCTCTCATAGTCTGAACAGACTGACTTGCCACACTATCCATTACCGCTGCTGCCCATCCTCGGCCCTAACAGCATTTTTATTAAATTTTTTACTTTGCATTTTAGTTCAACGGACATTTCATGTTACATAAAAGCTGGTTCTCCATGGTCAGTTTATTCAGATTCGTAATTCATGAACAGTTCGTCAACCTCTTGATCTGCCCAAGTGCAGACCGACCTGGCACACTGATTTTCCATGGCTGCCCTGCCGAGACAGAGCACATACATTTGCTCCACCTGCAGTTCGAAATTTAACTCGGAGAAGCTTTCTTGCGTTCACACGGCCTCTCTATAGATGACACGACAGGTAAGCAACATTCCTTTCTTTTTTTCGCATAAGTTATTTCAGAAGAAGCAGCGAGTGCACAGAAAACACAATATGCGTACACTCTGGAGTGGTAGTCAAAGGGTTAAAGCAAAAGCTGCACAGTTGCCCTGTCCCGCCAGTTCCCACAAAGTGTTCATACTTTCTCCTTTGCTACCCTGCCAATCAAATCAAGGATGTCAATGCAGATCTGAAGCATCACTGTTACACTTGGAAAGTTGTCTTAGCGCCCCTGAACATATTTTGGGAAAAGTTTGTCTAGTAGACATTGTTGCTGTTTACTAATGCACCCACATTTTGATTTTATTTAAATTTTTTTAATGGAGCAGACTGTTTGTACAAATCAAGAGTTTCAGCTCTGCATTGTACTATTAGATTTATTTTATCATTACATAATTCCTGCCTTTTCTTAGTGTGGTCTCCGAGTGCATTGAACTGTTCTTTCCTTAGTAAATCTGCACAATGCATTATCTTCTAAACAGTACCCAGTTGCCCAGTACCATAAATACAATATCAATTACTAATTACTCATTTGCTCAAATTCATTTGCACTCCACTTTTGCTAGCAAGTTGTCACTTTAGGGAACTTGCAGTGGCAGGGTTTCGAAACACTATATCTTGTTCAACCAGTTGAGTCACACTCTTAATTGTCATGCAAGGATACAACATCAACGTTTAATGGCTGGCATGTCCGTTGTCATTCCCGTCAATATAAAGCATCCTGGGATCACTCCCCACAGGAAACCTGTCGCCAAGCTGTTAATAGGAGCTACGGTTCATCAATGCTCAACCAGATGCGGGTGGTCGGAGAAGCAAGTTCACAGTTCACTTTTTTTTTTTTGCCAGGCAAACACAGAACTACAAAAAAGAATGCCTGTTTCAGGGAGTGCGCATCCTGTAGCACGGCCTGCCATAAATTCTAGACAGCAGTGGCCAGGCCAAATGACTGCAGCTCATGAGGAAGTGGTCCACAAGAGTGCAAGTCTGGCTTCACACTAAGCAACTCAAGGAGGAGGCAGACACGCACCATGTAGTCCATGCAAAGCTTGCGCACTGCTTTGTGCATTTCCTGGTCCCCGTACACCTGGTCCGCTGCATCAGCCAGAAAGGACAAACGCTAAGCACAGACTACAGCTGCTACAATGCCAGCTTGCCACAAGCGGTGCAGTCGAAAATCAGCTAAAAAGTGGCGCTGATTGTACACTGTCATGAGCCAGACCTCAGGCAGAAACAGTCAGCGCCAGTGTTGTTTTATAGTGCACTCACCTGGACCCTTTAAGTGACAAAAAATCGGCTGTTACCTTTTTTTTCAGGAAACACTTTCTCCTCAAGTTCTACAGCTACAGTAGACATTCAAGATTGAGGTTCACAGGTTCATGCATGCTGACATGCTAGAGCAATGGTTGCTGAGGATGACTGCCATAGTGGAAAAAAAAAAAAGAAAAGACTCATGGTTGATGGCACACCTCTAGGTTTGGCACATACCAGACACAGATTCTGGCTATTTGACTACAACCCAGTAACTAGTACAC
Organism: Dermacentor andersoni; assembly: GCF_023375885.2. NCBI lineage: Eukaryota > Metazoa > Arthropoda > Arachnida > Ixodida > Ixodidae > Dermacentor > Dermacentor andersoni. Next base: position 115,725,735 of record NC_092822.1, on the reverse strand, counting down.
ATGTCCTCACTGTAATGCCATCAACAGCACAACCAGCTATGGTCATGGAGCAGTGGTCGTGCCATTGTGTCAACAATGTGCCCAGTGTGATAGCAATGCAAAAGACCTACTTTAACATAATTTAGCCACAGCAGCATGTTCAAACTATTTTGAATGGTGCTTTGCTCTTGGTGTATCGTCAACAGTGGTTATCAGCTGGAAAACACTGCATTGTCGGTACCTAGTACACAGTCCACGAGGTTCTGATTTGGGCTGTGGACATGGGATGTCCCTTTCTATGCAAGTGAATATCATTCTAACACACTTCACATCACATTCCACACTGCTACTGCATACTTTGACTTTTAGTCTTTCCCACACTCAATGACCACTTAGCTGAAATCATATGGTAAACTGTCTTCTATCTAGAGGGACTGTCACCAAGGTTCAATAATGGACACTATGGCTTTGCTAGTATTTTGTTGAAAGAAGTGCAGAAGTGACTAAACATACAGGAGTAAGTTACAATGGCCACTGTCATTCTCAGCAAAGCTGCGAATTGCTGTGCCACACCCACCTATGTTATGCCTGAGGATGGATGAACTGTCATGAGTTGTGAAATGTATTTGAAGTTCATACTGGCCCATTATTGCCTCTGGTCAGCCCATTCAGTCTAAGTTGCCTTGTCAGCTACTTGGTAAACTATTTGTAAATACTTCATAACTTCTCTTTTCACCAAGATGAGACTTATCTCTCTGTCAAGCTGCTTTAGCAATGATGTCTGACAACAGTGCATTGGCATGCTCTTGCAACTTCACAACATGGGCAAAGGCACTAGGGTAACTCCTGGTATCTGAAACAGTGGTGGCCACTTAGAGCACTGTACAAGATGTTGCCAACACGCCTCTCTCACTAAGTTTCACACAATGAAAAATTCCCATCCCACTGTAGCAGATCGCAACCACAGATGAACCCACCTTGAAGTGTCCTTGAAAAGCAAACTTCACAGGTGAATAAAAATTCTGACCAGCAGGAATTTTGCTTCAGCTGTGAACTTCACTTTATGGTGGACAACAGCGTGGCTACAATCTGGTGCACAACACTTTTCACATCCCTGAAAAAAATTATGTTTGCTGTATCAGAGTGTCTATGAATACGAGCTCCAGACTTTCTATGGCACTTCACAGCATTGCCCAAAAAGTACAGAAGACTTCATACTATGTTTCATATACAGCAGGTGGCACTGAGAAGGCTAGGAACTAAAGGGCTAGGCTACTCTCACTGCTCACATTTAACTCCAAAAATAGTAAGTCATTTAAAAGAAAGACAGGGGTATGCGTCACGTAATTCCACATGAAATGACATAAGGCAAGTCTAACATGCTGCAAAATGTGACATAATTATTATGTGGGAGGCACCGCAGATACAAACCTATTCACCACTGAATGCGTGAAGGGGCAGGTTTATGCAGCCAGCAGTCATGGCCCACGGCTCGTGTCCAATAGTTGTAATTGTAATATATCAATTAGCTATTTTGTAGAAAGTGCCCAAATAAATCTGCACTGTGAAACACGCAGAATGAGACAGTTCTCTTGCCACAGTAGTACTAGCATAGCTTCCACAGTGCTCCCTGCTAAACGAAGCGCAGTATAGCAACAAGTTCAGCGAAGCCGCACTTTAGCAATTCGGCTGGCCAACGGAAAAAAATTGGGTGAGTGAAAAAAAGTACTACTGACCCACTGCCCTAAAGAGGCAGGCACCATCTTCGCCCATGTTCTTGATCAGCAGTCCCTTCTTGCGAAGCTTCTTCTCAAAGTGGTACTCCCTCTGCAACGCATCAAGAGGTTCCACGGCAGGTCAACCAGACACCACAGTACAGTGCACTTTGAAAATGTTTCCCCAGCACCTTTCAGCAGTCAACAAAAGCCAACGGATTCATATCGACAGCACAAAATGTGACACCAAAGATTTTTTTTAATCCTATATATACTGTGATCTCAATCGTGAGATCATAGCAAGGTGGTACATGAATTAGTACACACAATAAAATTAAAAGGAAGGCATACATAAGAAGCAAGTCATTCTGCAGTCAAAAATATCCGCATCATTGTAAGTGGGCCACAAGGATGATAATGTGTCATGGATTGCAACTTCTTTAGCAGGTACTTTACTTGAGAAAAGAATTTCAGGTTATAAAAGCACCATGGCAGACGTGAAATAACTATGTTTTAAGGCAACCGTGTGAACAAACGTGTTTTATATGTTTTAAAGCACTGCAGTTGCCAATGAGGAGTGCCATTAGTGGCAAGCTAGATACTTTAGCCACTCGGGCACCATGAACATGCACTTATTAAATATGTGAGCATCATTGCCCTTTGCCCATATCATAATGAGCCAGAAATCTTCCAAGATCACGACACAAGCCTGAGGGGAACAAATTTCAATCTGTCAAGAGAGGCAGAGATGCAAAAACCCCTTTTGACATTGAGTGACCAACCGACAGCATTAAACGTCCTAAAGCAGCATAGAAGCTAGAGACGCTGTTAAGCCACTGCTGTGTCACAAGAGATGCTGCTTTGCCGACTCCAAACAAAGCAGCTGTATCCAAATTTTAGCCCTTTCGGTTTGCAACATAACGGCAGCACTTTTGTTATGCCTCCTCCCCTATGCCCTCCAACAACCCATGCACATATTTTTATTCACTCCCATTTATTAGGCAATACACTGGTACTGGACACAAGGAGGGCCAAAAGGAGGTGGTTAGCCTCAAGACTTGGCCCCGACACGCTGGGTGCAGTAGCAACAGTGGTAGCATACAGCACAAGTGAAGATTTACACATTAATGAAAAATTTTATACAAGTAGTAAATTCTATGAGCATCATGCAAAGACTAATTACAAAAATGCAATAAGCTTAAGGGCATAAATTATATTACACAATACAAAGAAAAATGACATGATAAAATGTTACAAATGTATTCAATAAAACGAGAATATGACATTTGCACATGAATGGCCAATGAAATTCGCAATAATTTTTTATAAGTGAAGAGCACTGCTATGCATGACTGCAGGAACACCAATCTGCATGATCAATAGGGACTGTATTTCTTGTTTGAAATGACAGCATGTGCATGTTTTTGCCATATCAATTATAAAAGGCTACTCATTACGTGAAAGCATATCCTAATAGTCCATGAACCTCATATAGCAGATCGCACACAACAAACTCAAGCTGGACAATACCAACCTCAAAGCATTTTGTAAGTTGTTCTGACCACTCGCTAATCTCAAGCATTTGGAGTGCTCCAGGGAAGCCTGTCATGCATCGTGCTGCTCTAATCTTAGATCATTGAGTGCGTGCTAACTTTGCCCCCAGTGCTTGTCATCCACGTAGTAACGGCACAAAACATGTGCAAACGCTTGATAACCTAATCTGATCTCACTGTGAAAATAGCTTTTGGAGATGCTCTTACAAAATGCACATGGCTGACTAACTGCTTTAGGCACTGAAATTGCAGCACCATGCCAGTAATATGACAGATTGCAAAGATGCTTTTGATTACATCGAGAGCCTCAACAACAGCCTTGGTGCAACGCAATTCAAGAGATCATCCAATTAGGCAAACTAGTGCACAGCAAGTCAAACTGTAGAAAAAAACTGCAAGAAAACAATTTGTACTAAGCAGTTTCTCACATTACAGAGTAATGTTGTGAGAAACATGTGAGGAAGGCAAATACATGCGCTACATGCACAGCACATTGTTAAAGCCAATCTGAGAATGGCAGTAAGGAACTACATAGAAGGCACACATATGGCTTGTATAAAAATACCGCAGAAGAACCAGTGAAGAAGCAAGAAAAAATATAAATGCTGATATGCATGGTGTTGGTGTGAAAGGAGACTACCACAACAGGAATACAGGAGATAAAATAAAAAAGCAGAAATACCAGAACGTGATTGATTCGTCTCACCTTGTTCACAACACTATATTCAGGCAAATTGACTTGGACAAAACTGAGAAGCATTTATGGAAGTGTTAACAGTAGCATAAGATAAACATCCCTCTTCGATAAACAATGAACTTTTTTTTTTCTAACATACAATATTTTCTAGCTTTTGCATGATTAATGAAAGTGCAGGAAGGAATTAATAGGTCTCTCCATAAGAAAAAAAAGTTCCGGCAGAAGCCACCTCACAACTATTGTCGACATTATTGCAATTAGCCCTGAAGCAACGTGGTGACACCCCGTACTGAGACACTGCACAAATGCATCGTGTATGAGGTGTGAATACAGCTAGAGGGCTCCTCTTTCGCACTTCTCTGGACACACTTCTCCATCTAGTGGCATGGCCATGAATTCTGCATGTGGCGCGTGTGCATATTGACAAGTGTACTTGTTTATCTTTTTCGAGTGGCTGTTTTTCACTGGCTAACAAATGCTATACGATCGGCGCATGCTGTGCCTGCAGGTATCGGAACATTCTTAACCCTTGTAGCCAATTCTATCTGTTGTCTGCGTTGTCGCCGAACTTTGGGCGTTTGGGCAGAATCTCAAAGGAGATTCTGCCAATTAGATCATGGACCACCCAGTGACCCAAGTTGCTGAAAAAACGGCTAAAGACACACAGACAGGAAAACAAACATTGTAAAAGTGTGTGAAGTATCCTAAGCATGCTCATCCTATTAATATGTCCTGCAGAGCAATTATTTTGCATAACAAAACCACCGTCAAAAAAACATAATTCTGTGAGGCACTGTATTTTCATTTCCACACATTTGAGCAATGTTATTTTAGGCCTAAAGTCGTCTAGTTAGTAAAATGGCAGAGCTATACTTGCAGACAACTTTCTGCGGCTATGAAAGGAAAGTAATGGGGGCAGAGCTTCTGCACATGTGTGACCACGCCAAGTAGTTCACCAGCATTTGAGAGTGGTTCTGGTTGCTCGGAACAGACGCTCAATTGATGCAGCTTCCATGTGCGACGGTTTCGTGTTAGCTCAGATGCGACAGGGAAAAGCTGCAAAATAAGTAAACTTTTAGATTCAGTGGTGTGTTTTGTCTTATTTAACTGCTGCTAATAAGGTGTTTATGTTTTCTCTTCGCCAGCCTAAACGAAAGTGGATTAAAATGCAGGACTCTTTTCAGAAGTGCTCCCATTTGTGCAAGCTTTGCCTCCGTAACCTTCCCTTCATAGCCACAGAGAGTTGTCCACAAATATACAAATCCGCTGCATTATGAGCGCACACAGATAAATGTGGCATAGCAAAGCAGCTAATAATGTGCAATAGGGTAAGTTTCAGTTTGCTGAGCGTCATGACACAGCCACCGTGCTGAATGTGCCATCACTTGAACACCTCTCCCACCAAGGCCACGCTAGTGCCAAGGAGTGAGAATGCAAGACACACCAGCAGCACGGAACAAGCAGTGTGTGCACTACTAGACCTCACAGAACTTCACCCCAGACCAAGTGAAACCCATGAATATGGCGCATGCAATTTCCGAATGGCAAATGGCGAACATGCACAAGCGTGCAATGGATTGGATCAGCTCAGCGACCCTTTAGCTCATCTCGCTTTATGAACAGCAGGATGTGCGAGGGAACTTCTGCATAGGGTGGTGGTGACTGCTACCTGGCATTCACCACAACTCCTCTTTGCAGTGGCCTTCGAGATTGCATGGTGCAGTTTTGAAGCAGTTTCGCTCGTTTGAAGTCGTACGAAAACTAAATAGGAGGTGTAGAATAAAGGTAGTACAAGCCTACGCTCCAACCTCCAGTCACGATGATGATGAAATAGAACAGTTTTATGAAGATGTTGAATTAGCGATGAGATAAAAAGTGTAAACTCAATGTACTGTAGTCATGGGCGACTTCAATGCAAAAGTGGGCAAAAAGCAGGCTGGTGAACAAGGAATTGGCAACTATGGTGTTGATTCTAGGAACGCCAGAGGAGAGATGCTGGTACAATTCACAGAAAGGAATGAGCTGCACATAATGAACACTTTCTTCAGGAAGTGTAGCAACAGAAATTGGACGTGGACCTGGAAAAGCCCTAATGGTGAACCAAGAAATGAAATAGATCTCATACTTTCTGCCGATCCCAGCATAGTGCAGGATAAAGCAGTGTTAGGCAGGGTAAAATGCAGTGATCATAGGTTAGTGAGATCTAGGATTCACCTCAATATGAAGAGAGAGTAAAATTGGTCAAGAAGAAACAGTCCAACCTAGACACAGTAAGAGTAAAAGCAAACCAATTTAAGCTTGTGCTCGCAAACAAATATTCAGCCTTAGAACAGAGGGATGAAGATGACATAGAGCTAATGAAGGAAACCGTAACTAGGCTGGCTCCAGAGGCAGCAATTGAAGTGGGAGGAAAGGCACCAAGACAACCAGTAGGCAAGCTCTCCCAAGTAACAAAGGACCTAAGAAAGAAACGACAAAGAATGAAAGTGTCCAACTCAAGAGATCAGATAGAATTCACGGAACTGTCAAAACTAATCAACAAGGAGAAAATAAGGGATATTCAAAATTATAACGTGAGAAATACTGAGGAAGCAGTAAAAAATGAATGCAGCCTGAAATCAGTGAGAAAGAAACTTGGCACAGGACAAACCAAGATGCATGCACTGAAAGACAAGCAGGGTAATATCATCAGCACTTTTGAAGGTATAGTAAAAGCAGTGGAAGAATTCTATGCTGACCTGTTCAGTACTCAGAGCAGCCATGTTACCTCTGCTTGTAGTAATGAACAGGTTACAGAGGCTCCTTCTATAACTAGCGATGAAGTTAGAAGGGGGTTGCAAGACATGAAACGGAGAAAGGTGGCAGGAGAAGATGGAATAACAGCAAATTCAATCAAAGATTGAGGAGATATGCTTGAAAAGCTTGTGGCCCTTTATACGAAATGTCTCACAACTTCAAGGGTCCCAGACAACTGGAAGAATGCCAACATTATACTAACCCACAAAAAGGGAGATGGTAATGAATTGAAATATTATAGACCCATTAGCTTAATTGCAATCTAGTATAAAATATTCACCAAGATGACTTCCAACTGAATAAGGGCAAAACTTGACTTCAGTCAACCAAGAGAACAGGCAGGCTTCAGGAAGGGATACTCTACGATGGATCACATCAATGTCATCAATCAGGTAATCAATAAATCTGCAGAGTACGATCAGCCTCTCTATATAGCTTTCATAGATTACGAAAAGGCATTTGGTTCAGTAGAGATACCAGCAGTCATAGAGGCATTAGGTAATCAAGGACTACAGGAGGCTTATGTAAATATCTTGGAAAATGTCTACAAAGGTTCCACAGCTAGCTTGATTCTCCACAAGTAGAAAGATACCTATAAAGAAGGGGGTCAGGAAAGGAGACAATCTCTCCAATGCTATTCACTGCGTGCTTGGAAGAAGTATTCAAGCTATTAAACTGGGAAGGCTGACGAGCGAGGATCAATGGCTAATATCTCAGCAACCTTCGGTTTGCAAATGACGTCCTGTTCAGCAACACTAGGAACTAGTTACAACAAATGATTGAGGACATTAACTGAGAGAGTAACAGTAGGGTTGAAGATTGCTTCGCAGTAGACAAAGATAATCATCAATAGCTTGGCAAGGGAACAAGAGTTCAAGATCGCCAGCCAGCTTCTAGAGTGTGAGAAGGAGTATGTTTACCTAGGTCATTTACTCACAGGGGATACTGATCATGAGAAGGAAATTTACAGAAGAATAAAAATGGGCTGGAGCGCATACGACAGACCCTGACTGGAAGCTTACCTCTATAATTAAAAAGAAAGGTGTACAATCAATGCATTCTACCAGTGCTGACATATAGGGCCGAAACTTGGAGACTGACAAAGAAGCTTGAGAACAAATTAAGGACTGCGCAAAAAGTGATGGAACGAAGAATGACAGGCATAACGATAACAGGCAGGAAGAGAGTGGTGTGGTTCAGAGAGCAAACAGGGATAGCCGATATTCTAATTGACATTAAGAGAAAGAAATTGAGCTGGGCAGGCCACGTAATGCGTAGGTTAGCTAACCGGTGGACCATTAGGGTTACAGAATGGGTGTCAAGAGAAGAGAGGCGCAGTCGAGTACAACAGAAGACAAGGTGAGGTGATGAAATTAGGAAATTTGCAGGCGCAAGTTGGAATTGGTTGGCACAGGACAGAGGTAACTAGAAATCGCAGGGAGAGGCCTTTGTCCTGCAGTGGAGATAAAATAGGCCGATGATGTAGAATGGATGTAGCAGCTTTAATGGAGTGTAACAGGTTGGAGTAATTGTAGCAGCATTCCCACCACTGTAATTAAATGCTATAATACTGAATGTGATGTGTGCTGATATCTTCACTATCATCCTATGCAGCATGTAATCTTATGCGATGTTTATGTCTGCACATTGCACAGGTGTGCAGACATAAACCTGTTTCATTCCTGTGTGTGGCCAAACAGAAGCTGCCTTGCGTGAATTTGCTCTCGTGCACACGTGCTGTGTGGCATTATGCATGTGGCACCAATCATCTGCAAGAGCTACTTGGTGTAGGCACAAGATAAGTATATTGGTGGTTGTAGCCTAATGGAGCATCAGGTTCTTCTTGTGCAGGAAGACAGAGCTGTGATCCCACCTTTGGGCACGTCTTTCTCTTTAAAATTTTCTTTGTGCGAGTTACTTGGCAGCATCCATGGTCAACAAAGTCTGGGAGCATTTGCCTTTAGAAACCGATTGTTGGGGTTGTTTGCTTTTTGCTTCCGATTAGCAGATAGCTGCGTTGTATTCCCATGCCTTGGTGATAAGTAATGGGGAGTACATGTGCACGTTGCTTTTGGAAACAACAAAGACCTGCTGGAAGTCACATGCTCAAATCATTTCCCTTTTATCAGTTTTTCTTTTGTTTTCTATGCTGCAACTTCTAATTATCTGGGTCACCAACCATCCCGTTTGCAAACATTTTCCCAAAATGGCACTGAAATCATGCTGTTGTGTGCTCCTATACATGTCACATGACCTCTATGCGCAGTGTAATCAATTTTCCTCGTAAGGAGTGCAATGAAGAGGTGCTGCAATAACAGTTTTCAATTACAATCACTGCTGATTGAGTGGATTACGCGAGATATATCAAAAAGCAGGTTTTGAAAGACAGCTTTGCAAAAGTCCACTCTGCAGAAAAACAACAGCAATTCACTTATATTTACACATCATTGGGAAGGAGAAAAAGACTTGTCCTTGCATGGCATGAATCAAAAGATAACTATAACTGGGCATATTATTAAAAACTACCAATCACACAAACTTGACACTCTTCTATCTATTTGCAGATCATATTAGCCAAAACTTTTTTCCCCTTGCACTCTTACAGGCTACTATTCATTTTCCAACTGCCCTTACTGCAATCAACAAGAACTGCCTTGCAGTTGCAAAGCTCAATTTGAGAAGACACAGTTATTGCATGTTGCACTGCATGCATCACAGTGTACTTGACAATTGTAGCTGTCCAATAAGTTTATGTGAACATCATTTGGAATACGTTTTTCATTTTAAAAATGCAACACGATGATATTTTCCAAGTACTAATAGCCACGCTAAGTGCTTTTTGTAGCACCCAAGGATCCCTGCCATCAAATAATGGCACAGTGTTGTGTGGCACTTATGCCATTAAAATCGCACTCGCTGAAGCTAAGTACACTGACTAAGTGACGCTAAATCTGACAACCTTAACTTAAGCTGGCAAGGCAGCACATAACCCACACTGTGTACTTGCTGCTGTTGTGCACTGTTCGGTGCACACCTAACTCCTTCTGCAGCATAGCAACTTATGGACGCGTGCAGCTTGCAGTGCTAAAGATAACACGCCCATTTACAAACGGCGGTGATGAATAACGCTGCAGTTCAAACGAGCTGTTGCAATATAGAAAAATTCACAAAGCCAGGATGCGACTGTGCACTCCACATCAGAGAGATCAGGAGCGGATAGTAATCACTTCAAGACAGCCACTAAACTTTGTTGACTGAGGAGTGTTCGACTCGGGATTCTTGATCTCAGCAAACCCATGCCCGACACTCTCCCAACAGATCCAAACGTCAGCTTATGTATTTTCCCTGCGACGCAATAGCGGCTAATAAAATCGATCGACAGGACTCTTCCCTCGGTTTTGCAGCTTAACGCAATATCTCTGAAGGCTGATCAGAAGTATGCACATTAATCGCGCATGTCTCAAATGGACGTTTTCTGGGCGGCGTGCCAGAAGGCGCCAGCACCTCCGTCATCTGCAGCGGACGACGTTAGGCCAGGGTGTACGAAAAACCTGCAATAGTCGTCATTCATTGAATGCTAGTCAAAGCTACGTAACGAGACGCCTTCTTGCTCTTCGCAAGCGCGGGGGGCCTCCCCCTGCGTCAGCGCTGCTGACCTGCCCTTCACATGCTGACCTCATACTGCCCTAACTCGCGTCGGTGAAAGCGGGGCCACGGAAACTTCCAACATGGCTTATGCTGACCCCTACTATCCCTAGTGTTCTCGATACGGACACACGTCTCGCGATTAGGCACGTGCTCGCCTGTCGCTTCCTAACCGCGGCCAGAAACGAGATGCGAAAAAGAGATCAAAACGCCGTCGCCACTCGCCTCCTTGTATTCCTCATTGGTCCAGAGCTCGGGTGGTTTGTCGTACTCGTCACCGGAGTTGTATCCGCTGGGGTCAGCGTCTTCACGCCCTGAAGCCGAGTCTTCGCCCGCGGGGCTGTTGGCTCCCTGCGACGTGCTGGGTTTGACGACTATGCCAGCCGAGCGGTGGTGGGCCTTGCGGAGACTTCGGTGCGGCGATGCCCTATGCCTGCGCTTGGAGTGGCTCGGGCCACCGTCGACGGCGTCGAACTCGTCGAAGCCGCTGGCGGTCGCGTGAGCGGGCCGTTTTTCGTCGCGCGAGCTGGCGTTGGGCGCTGCCCAACGCGGCGGCGAGTTGCGGTTCGTGAAGTTGTACTGCTCGGCCGAGTGGCCCGAGTGACCATGGCGGTCGCCATGAAACGGGCTCGGGTCGGAGCCGTCGCCCTCGCTTTTCGACTGCGACGACTTTTTGGTAGGCAGAATGGTCATGGCGTCTCTCTTTTCTTTCGTGTACCAACGCTAGGAAGACATTAATCCTCGGGCGTTGGCTCGCGGGAGCACCGACTGCCGACAAGCCAGGAAAAACACACACACTTTATCGGGGCCTAAAGCACCCGTATGACACAGGAGCAGCAGCTGGAACAACTTCCGAATTTCGACCAAAGATGGCGACTGCTAATGCGCAGTGACGTCACATTAATTTAAAGGCGCAGTGTGGCCATACCAAAAAGCCATACTTTTGACTTCCGTGGAACGTTTGAAAACAATAAATTATTTCTTTTTAACGTGCCTTTCGGTCATGCAGTGTCAACTCGCGAAACGTGCGTGTGATGAAAGCGATGGAACACATGTGTAGAAGCGTCTCTGAGCAGCGATTTGGTATATGTGAACGGTGCTCGCATGTTTCTATCAACCGTTTTATCACTTTAACGCTCAGTTAAAACATTGCGAGTGCCACAGTTTTACATTTTACATGTCCTTTAAAATAATGGTGGTGATAATAATGTAGCCGCTGTTCTTTGAAGCTGTTGGACATCACAATCCTCGACCGAGCCAAACGATCGCAATCAAAACTGATGATGATCTTTATTGGCATCCCCTTTTTAAATGGGGCGGGTACGAGTAGTCTCCTAGCCTTCTGATCTAATCAGATTTTGTCGTAATAGGATACAAATAAAAAAACAGCAGTTGACAACATGGACTGCGCGTAGTTGCTACTCCGCCAGCCAATCGCAGAAGCAAGCAAACAAATCGCCGTCGTGCGACCATTTCAAAATGGCGTCGTACTTGATACCTCTGGAGCGTCTGCTGTTCTTGAAGTCTTTCCATCGGCGGAAGCGATGAGGTGTGCAACAGGCATGAACAAAGTGTATGCAGTCTGAGAACTTCACTCTTCAAAAGTCCGCAGTACGGTTCATTTCACATGCTGACCCCGTTTTACTCATGAAACTTCACTACAAACTGAACTGAAACTTGACAATAAATAGTTGCAGCGAAGCGAGCGTTTTGAGTTCAACAAAGAATTAGGCTTTCACCGTTCCCCTATAATAGACGAATGAAAAGGTACAAAATCACGCGCATATAAATTTATTTTTATGTTTACCGCCTTATTTATGTAGCAGTGTAAGTTTGAAGTACGAACTATTTGCAATCTCGCGGAGGAACAGTGGATGGCGCTTATAAGGGCGTGGGCGGGGCTTCACTGCAGACTTGAGTTGTATCCGACTACACATCTATCGTTATCTAGCCTCCTGGCTATCTCTATCTTAACTTTTGAATTTAAAACATATCACTATGCTGTGCATATATGCGTATGTATAGGGGGGGGGAAGAGGTGCACTTGCCCCCCCCCCCCATTGTCGAAATTGGGGATGTAAAGTATATATCATCCCCCCCCCCCCCCCCCCACAAGCAGGAAAGTCCAACAAATCAACAGCTAAAGCTAAATTTTCTTTCTTAATTTAGCGACCACTTAAGTAATGCTTTTGTTTACTACGCATCCCTTGCTTGTACAGCGAGAATTCTTTTTGTGCTTTCTCGGGATGCCTTGTAGCAGACAACACACAGGATTCGCCATAAACACCTGGTACTGGGCAGTTTGCATTGGTCGTACTAAACTAGAAAGTACTTTTATTTCAGGAGTAGTAGTTTCATTGTGCTATCTTTATTAACTAGTTCGTTGTTTCACATTATATGCTCATCGATCTGTGTGACTTCCAACTGAAACCAACTGGCATATCAAGTTTCATTAAAACCAGTTGGCAGTTATGGTCCCATTAAGATCAATCACTAATAGTACATTCTAACTGGTGAAATCTCTGAACAATCACTTGGAACAATTCGACTCCTCAAATAGTGTACGCCCCAATAGCACACACTATGAGCACCAATGGTAACTGTCCATATACAGTACAAGGTCCAAATGGAACTCCCTTAACACCAACTGGACTCGCTATATGATGTCATATTGGAATGCTTAATACCAACTGATCCCATAACCTTATGTCCTTTAGATGCTTTAATAGATGCAGTTTACAAAACTGCGATATCTGTTTTTGGTGCGAAGTTGCAGATTTGTAAACATTGTGCTTCCATGTTTTTAGAAATTACAAATTTCCAGGAATTCTTAAAAATTGTTCCAGGCCCTAAACCAAAAATGCTCCACTGTCATTCGACTGCAACTTTCCCTCTCAATTGCATCAAGCTTCGTCCAAATCAGTCCAGTGGTTGTCTCATTAAAGTATTTCTGCATGTTACATTTACTGAAATAGGCAGCATCAAAGTTGGCCCCGAGCTAAGGCTTTCTCTTGAGCTGTGTCACTTGCTTACAACACATGCAGCTGTACTGCAAAGCAAACCAAGTAGCCATCTGATGTTCGAAAGGTCAATTTTGTAGAATTATTGGTACGACATAGAACATTAACACAGTTGTGCATCCATCAAACTTGAAAGGAGAATGCGCATGCTTTTCTTTCTGACTGGAATGCGCAAAACACATGTCCACACGTTTTCTCAGTCTGCCTTCCTGAAATATGAATATCTGTGGATATTTCTACGTCGAAGAAAAAGGCAGGAAAATGCACAGGGGCCCAATTCGACGACACTTACTGCACCAGCTGTGGACAGGTATGTTGATGAGGTAAGTATTTCGAACAGCATTCGGTAAGGCCAAACTTATTCATGTTTTATTTTTTCTCTAGTCACTGCACAGTGCAGACAGCATCGCTGATGCCGCAGGAACCAATTAAAAAACGAGACGAGAGGTACAGGCATTGCACATAATACTGTTGCAAGCTTTGTATGAAAATTACGAGACCATGTTTCAGCTTAAATCACTTCTTTTCACTTTGCCACCAGCTCTCTTCCTTTGGTGGTGCACTACAACGTCTACCATAATTTGCATATTTTGCTTATCCAAGTTGGAATCCATGTGAATGCCTTATCGCACCTTTCACTTCAGATTGGCCTGGTGACAGCCAGCCCTGGAGAATCATTTACAGAGTCTCGTCTTTTCCTCAGCATCACAGATGGCGTCATTGCCTCAGCCCAAATAATGTGCAGATATTTGTCTGAGCAGGCTTTTCAAACAGACAATGCAAGTTGTTCAGAGCAGCAGGCTCTGAACACAAGAAAATTTATTTTGGCTATTGATCAGCGGAATCCAGTGAAGATGCAATGTTGGTTGTACATGCAATGACTATTTTCATTGTTTTGGGTAGAGCTGACCCAGTGGCACTTTGAGAATCTTGAGACTGGCCTCGGTTACTACATTGCGTTTTCGTGTGCAACGCGAGACTGCAGCTAGACGTTTCTTGAATCTTCTCACAACAGTGTTCACGAAAACATGAGGATGAATACAATGGTGCCATAAAAATGACATGGTCTACAATGCCACTATGCTTTGCTTTAAGAAACACGCGATGTTGGTTGGTTGTACATGCAATGACTATTTTCATTGTTTTGGGTAGAGCTGACCCAGTGGCACTTTGAGAATCTTGAGACTGGCCTTGGTTACTACATTGCGTTTTCGTGTGCAACGTGGGACTGCAGCTAGACGTTTCCTGAATCTTCTCACAACAGTGTTCACGAAAACATGAGGATGAATACAATGGTGCTATAAAAATGACATGGTCTACAATGCCACTATGCTTTGCTTTAAGAAACACTGTCCAGAGGCCAAAGCAAGGTAGGCATTGCCTGCACCGAGTTCAAGGCAGAGCCCTTGAAGTTGGCTGAGCTGCAAAACTTGATGTACTTGCAGCACAAAGGGACATAAACTGTGAAATTCCTCATTGGAATTGTTCCAAATGGCACCATAACATGCTGTATGGAGCCGGGCCAACAGACGGATTTATTGCAGTTGACTAGGGCCTTTCTTTTCTAGAACCTGGCCATGATCTACTTGCTGTTAAGTGCTTTTCTAGAGTGCACGTTGACACAACAGACATGAAGGCTACCTTGGTTGTGCCACTGTTTTCAGCTGGAGAAAACTTGCGGTCTGTGTTCACATATAGCATACAATACACAGACTAAAGAAAACTCGCTATACTCAATGCATGGCTGCCTAATTAAGCTTTGCAATCACAGTGGCAGAATCCTACATGCGATTCGGCCAACTTGAGAAGTCATATATTCAAGAGGTGTGAGCAACGTTACATTATTACTAGTTGCTCAAAATTCATCTGCAATTGATGCGTACTTTGCAGTCGGCAAGAATGTTTGCTAACTCTGTCGCATAGGCTGTTGTTGAAGATCTTGCTTATCGTTGTAAATAAGCATTTATTTGCTGTGCGGAAATCATCATATCCATAGTTTTATGTAGAAACCGCACATTTCCTTTTGTCACAGTTTTGTGCTCATTCTCTGCAACATGTTGAAGGGTGCCAAATAAATTATTCAAATTGTACCTGTGTTGCCAACTTTGGCTAAAGGAGACTAAAGGAAACTGCAATCCTCTAGCAGCCCCACATGGAAACAAGAAATTGGATACACTAAGACTGGCACTCGTGGCCAGTATGCACCACTTGGTCCGTTTCTTTACACGAAATCAAAGCTTTGTTCACAGTGTTCGAATTACTTTTGTTTGCAGCTGTACATTGTATACCAAGTGAACATTCGAAACTGTTTAAGGACAGACCTGTCAACCTTAGAAGTTGAAAACTCCACTACAGTGGAATGCAAAAAATACTAAAATTTATTGAAAAACTGTAAAAAGCTTTGAAATATTTCATGTTTAGTTTATTAGATACAAACTGTTTTATAGGGATACCTTGAACAGGCTCTCTGTGCCACAAACAGAAATGCTCATATAAAATTTAATGCATTATTCATGCAACGGCTGTCAAACATCTAGTCGCCATAAATTACTCCACGACTCTATTAGTCTTCCTTTTGAAGTTTTTCTTGCCCTAAAACTATATGCAAATCCAAAAATGGCAATAGTAATTGGATCAACACAGCGAACGTAAACGAGCGCTATAAACTGGCCATTTTAAGACAAAATCGTAACAATTGGCAGGTACGTATATAGTATACAAGTTGCTAGCTTAGGAGAAATACAATTGTTAAACCATCCAAGCAGCATAGCTTTGCTTGAACTCGTCGCAGTGCTTGACAATAATGACGAGTTTGCTTCTTCAGAAAATACAGAGCTATTTGCATTTATGAGTAGTACTTCTGCAACTGCTTTAGGGAGCTCCTCCCTCAATGAAAGTGCTTTAACTGCTTGTCCTCAAGCGAAGTTTTCTGAAAAAATTTGTACTAGACTGAACTTGGGCACTGCTAGCTCCAGTTACCATTGGAATGATGGGTAGCACAGGCATTTGTCATCTTCGTGCTTGCGACTTCAAATGTTCCTGTGCTATAATTAACTGTGCTTAAACATTCTACATTTCCCAGCGATTTTTTTCCTGAACACGTGAAAGAAATTACTATCTCTGCACACATATAATTGTAGTAAATTGCTGCATTTGTAACATCTTGGTAAAAATTATCTGCAATGTTGCAAAGTTGTCGGAAGCCTGAATAACAAAGTTTAGGAAAATCCGTGCACACAGTGTCATATTTGCAGCTCCCACAGACGCTAGCGCCAGAGATCCCTCTAGTATTAATGCAATAGCGTTAAAGGAACACTAAAGGGAAATACTAAGTCGGTGTGGACTGCTTACATACCATTCCAGAAACATTGCAACGCTTGTTTCGTGCCAAGACTTAGTTTACGAGAAAATTGCATCTGAAAGCTCCGGATACCTTTTTCAAAATTCAAATCTCCTGTCACCCAACCGGGGAAGTGGTGATGTTGCATACGCCATCACCACCCTTTGCTGCCGTCGGTGAGTAAAACAGTGCCCGACAGACGGCGGCACCGAGCCAAGAAAGAGCAGTGAATTCGCCGCTGCAGGTGCTTTTCGGTCAAGTGGCATGGACCGTTCGCGCATCCTGGGACATCACATGGAAGTTGAATTCTCTGCTACTTGCAGTTTGTGCGAGTTTTGCGAGGCAGCAAAACCAGCACAGCACTACATGACGAGCAAACCACTGAAACGCGAAAGCATGGGCGGCGCAGGGTCGAGCAAAAACAAAACTTTTCGACCGCCAGCATTGGTGTTAATGGTAATTTAAATGAGTCTTTTTTCTAAAAATTAAACAGAACTGGACAAGTAGCATTTTATCTCATCTTATAATACAATACAAGGATGTTTTTTGCGACAAGTAGTTGAGTACTAGTGAAAGAATTTAACTGAGGAGTGCTTCTGTCATCGGGCAAGCGCTTGAATGTCCCGGGAGAGTCTAATCATGCGCTGCATTTACCTCAATTTCTCTATTATTAAGGCTCTTTTCGCGATAATATTGACGTTTTAGAGATTCTCGAGCACTAATCTATCAGTTTAGCTTAACTTAGCATTTGCCTTTAGTGTCCCTTTAAGGGCCCCGTGTCGCAGAAAATCTGGCTTCGGCATCCCGCGTCTGTGTCTGCCGCACAGTGTAGGACGTCGTTTCAGCAAAGAGACTTTCGAACCCAGGCCCTCCCTGTGGCGCAAGGAACTTGCTGAACTAATAAATTGATTTCTCAAGATAATACACGTAAAGAAATAATAAAGTACAACTTGCACACAGCTACAGACATGGCAGCGTCGGACGGTAATTTGAATATACGAGAAAATGTAATTCTGTTATGCGAAACTCAAACAAACCCCTTTTCCAGCGTTTCTGCAATTCATAGGCTGACCACGGCATCCGCCATTTGCATGCTGTAGCGCGAATATCTCAGAGTCTATGGAGCGGCATGCCCGTTTCCTTGAAAAACTTCCAGATGGCGCTCACCTCCGCCACATCATTGTAGGTCAGGGCATCGCTACTTTTTCACGGCGATGCCCACCTGTTACAAAGGGTGAGGCCACTAAATCCAATCCAAAAATCATGGCCCACGCAAGACACCGTGTTTTTACCAGAAAGCTCTCCTTTGTGCATAGTGTTTGCCGCAAGCATTTCCCAGTAAACATTATGGTTAAATACGCTGCAGTTGCTGGGAAGTGGGAGCAGCAGTCGATCTTTTAATGCTATCGCATTCCACTCAAAGGCCAAGCTTAAGTATCATCCAAATTTTTTTTATTGTAATCTACACAATTCGTACAACTGCTTTGGAAGATGAACCAGTCTTTGTGAGGAAATAAGGTAGGCAAGAGGCTAGTCCTCGGGAGAGCCCTCTGTCCTGCTTCTCTTGAAGTAGGGATTCTCAAATGAACCTCAGCTCGAAGAGCTTCCTAGGCTCCTTTAAATGGTGCACAGCATTACTGCTTGACTGAAAACCTTAACCTTCAAGAATGCTTCTCGATCCTTCCTACTGTAAGGAGCTGCTCGAGAAACGCATGATCAGATTGGTGCATTTTCGCAGATGCTACTAGTGCCCAACCAGTTAAATTTCAATATAACAAAGTCGGTAAAATCGGCAATTCGCTTCGTTATATTGAACTTCTGTTGTATTGAAATTCGACATTTTATACAATTAAGTATAGTTGCAGATCGATTTTTCTTACACGGAAAGAGGCTGCAGAAGTTTCCGAATTATCAGGCAATTGAAAAAAGCTATTTGTATGGGAAAACAACTCATTCTGATAAATTTTGGAGTCTGCGACGAATGATATGGTTTCATGCCACGTTGATGATATCTTCAAATAGGCGGTAGGAATTAAGTGAAGCCAGCCATGCTTTCGTGTGCACTCCACCCCCGCGGCTGATATAGCTTTGCTCGCGCTGGGACAACGCTATCAGGAAATGGGCAGGCAGTGGGGAGCGAATACTTTGTCTGCCTCGCACTCCAACAAGCCACTGAAACTCGATATCACGCTATCTCCAATACTAAACGCGCAGGAAGAAAGCTTACAAGGTGCCATGCCCTCTCTTAGCACAAACGGTAGATTACCTCTAAAGCAAGGTGCACGGATGCGTATGCATACAACGGCGCTTACAGCCATGGCCAAGATGTGCACCAACTTACCTCTTACTCCAACCCGCCCCCTCATGTGCACTTCGTGTTACCACGAGCTCCTCCCCCTCGTCTTTCTGCCTGTGCTCGCGCGGGAGGCAGCACTTGTGAAGCCACTATCTTGTCGCAACCTCACACCTAAAGCACAGATCTTATTGCACTTTTACTTTATACGGAACATAATGCAGCTCCACTTCAGCTCGTCGCTCTTATCGTGCTGTGTGCGATTTGAGAGGTGGGTTTGCAAGCAGCCATTTGCAATTCAATCATTTGACCATGTGCCTCTGCGGAAGTTTCCATTCGTTGTCTCAGAATTCCTGTGCGGTGGCAGTGAAATTTTGATATATTAAAATCGCATACAAACACACTTCATTATATTTAGGTTCTGAATACATACTGTTCCATGGACAATAGGTTATGAAAAGTCTAATACAGTACTTCATTATATCAAGAGTTTTGTTACATTGAAATTGGTTATATCGAGGTTTAACCGTACAAGTTTTTCACTTGAGGATCTCTGCCTATGCTATTGAGGCCTAGAGGTGGTATTGCTATGCATTTTAATGAGTAGAGGTGAAGTGTTGAGTCAAGGAACGTTCTGAAACAATGAGGTTAAACGAGCCTCAACTTCCCCTTCGTCTGCAGCACAGATGACATTGCATTTCAAGTAAATTCTGGTAGGACCGTTTGGTCCAACCAAACATTGGCAGGACTTTGAAAGCGTCTCCTAACATATGTAGCAACACACACACACATGCACAAACACACACACACACACATATATACTAGACTTCCGTTAATTCGATCCCAGCTGGCACCCATGCATTTATATGGACTTAATCTTTGGCCTTCGCCAGGTAATTCGAACTTGACCAATCTGAACACATGCACCTGCCCCTATGTTGACCCAAATAATAACCCCTTTAGTGGCAGCATGCCACAGCGGAGCCGGGGGACAGTGTATGTGTTGAACACGAGTCACCTCTTGCCTGCCCCACGAAGATTCTCAAGAAATAATCATCGCTCACAATGTTGGATTACGACATTTGCCCTATTCTAATGCAAATTTTAAAGAAATTGGGCCACCCACTGCCAGCACAGTGCAATCGGATACACAACCAAACGCTCGCATCAATGTGCATCGGGCATCAATCTAGAGACCTCGCGCTCCAGGCTAGTCTCGTACAGTTACTAGAGAGAACAGTAGCGCTAGTGTCTACGGGAGCTGCAAGCATGGGAATGGTGTGTAGCACATGGATTTGCCTAAACTTCCGTTCTTCTGGCTTTAAATGGTCTCGCAACTTTGCAAGGCCATCATTTGTAATAAAGTATTGCGTTAAAAAAAATGTCAAGGGCACTTCGGTATCCCTATATGGATAAATGTGAAGGCATTGAGTCGTCTTCCCGATGACTCGTCTTACGAAATGTAATGGTATTGTTTTCACATTGCACAATTTCTTGCATCACGAGCCTCAGCCTCCTTCGCATACTTGCGTGGACGTCCACAGGAGTTGGACGTAACTACTGACAGAACTCAAAGGTTCGTCAATCGGAACAAACGAGAGTTCACTGAAATCACCGCACCAATTGGCAGTGGGCCAGTGCCACCAGCACCTTTGCAGAGGGAAGGTTAGTATGCGAAAGCTGGCATGAGCGGCATTGGAGTGAGCTGTGCAAGACGACGTCAAACATGCTAACAATGGCACGACTGCGTCTCTGACCACGTGACTTGTACATCTCTGGCAACGCTGCCGGATTTTATGCTTCACGAGCCGTATAATGCTTTCACATTCGCAATTAACTAAACATATTAAAATTGCCAGACGGCAGGATTCAAACACAGGGCATTGAGCTCAGGAGCCAGGTGCTGAAACCATTGCACCACTGGATGCATGGACGAGCAGAACCACTGCAATTAGTATTAATTATGCATGGTTGCAGAGTTTTATTACCTTCTGCATTAAAAAGCACAAGTTGCTTTCAAATTTAGGCCCAGATAAACCGTAATGAAGCTACAAGAACACCCGAAGCCCTGAGCATGAAGATCAGACAAATCCATGTTACATACTACCCATCATTCTCATGGTGGCTGAACGTTCGCAGCGCCAGAGTTTTATGTAGTACTAATTGTAGGAAACTTTATGCTCCAGACAATGCAGCATCTTGCATGCACGTAGTGCACACACTGCGCATTGTGCTGCTCTACCCCATCACATTTTCTTGGTGCCCGTGCAATATTGTTCGATTGGGCATCTGTACTTTGCTCAGCTATTCATGACAGCATTCTCCCATGGATACAAAGATTTAGCAAGTTGAGGAAGTGTTGCAGGGCCTCCCTAATAAAAGCTTCACTGCAGAGTGTCCATCTGCAAGTACACCATAAAAAAACCTGGTATAGAAGCGACTGCCACAGTTATCCAAACCATACAACCTTGCAGACATGAATTGTTTTTTCTGGCGAAACTATACTAACTCAACCAACCACTAGTGTTGAATGTAGTAATTCTTAAGATCTCGCACAAAAGGCTGCAAAACAGGTACAAAGTTATTGCACAGACGCTCCAAGATTTTCATCAGCTGAATGGTTTAAGGAATGAAGTCTTGATGAAGCCTTACTAGCAGACTTAGTGAAGGTAATTTGCAGTGCATTCAGTTTGAAGCTTCAATTTCAAATGGAGGATGTGCAACACTGCATTTATTTGAAGTTAACAGCATGATTGTGGAAAATAACTTCTAATGTGCTTAAGAGCAGCTGTTTCTTGACGCCTGTCGCGCAGCACATTTAAAAGTTGGTAATCGCAATATGAACATTCCAGACAACCTCCGTAACTGAGTACAGTGTACATACTGCAGATTTATTCATAAAAAAGGTCTACACATTCTCTCTCAAACAGCAAAGAAACTTTTGTAACATGCCATGACGAGGGGGCTGGCAGCTGGAACATAAAAAGAAGGACAAAAGTCGCTTGTGGCAGAGTGTTGTAACACAAGTTGAAATAAACTCAACAAAAGGGGAAAAGGCATCAACAGTATAAATCGGGCGCTTAAAATTAGTACCACCAGCACAAACATCCGTCATCTCCCTAAAAAAATAGTGCGGCTCTCGGTCGGTCTAAAAGAAAGCGCACTCTGCACGATACACCCCATATAAAGCCGTTCCCAACCTGGCGCTATGCAACTCGAGGGAAAAAGCAATTCGCTACAGCCCTCGGAAGAAGTCGCATGCTGCGCTAGCCATGTGTTGAACTGTAGCACACAACGGAAGTAGAGGCGCAACTGCAAATATCTAGGAAACCCTGTGCAAACAGTGTTCGCACATTGCTTCATTGAAACGTGTGACGCCACTGCCAGATCAAAGCTTGGACTCTAGAGACTGAGAACAACTGCCTGCCATGTGTTCCACGTTGGATATCCAGAGCTAGTGATTTGCCTTATGTACAGAACTGTCAAGGAAAGCAAAAACAAACTGGGAATGAAAGCTCATGTGTGATAATGTACCAACGGAGTCTGAAGTAAGCAACCTGCATATACACGTTTTTGTTAATCTCTAGGTTCGCCTTGCAAACTTCGGACTGTCAGCCATAGAAAGGTCTGAGTGCGCCAAGAGGCACAAAAGTGCATTGCCTAATTTCAATGCAGTTGTCAAAAAATACGAAAGCGTGGCATCTCACAAAGCCCGATCAATTGAGGACCCCCTAGGACACCAATAAATTGGTGGGTAAGGAATGCTGCAGTAGTTAATGCTGCCGACAGCCACTGCCTAGTCAAGCTATTAAGGTATTATCAGAAGCGCTAGGAGATCTACCCCACATGTATCGAAAATCATAGGGAATATCAAAGCAGAGGGCATTAAAGCAGAAATAAACAGTTGCAAGTTGCTAGGAAAGAATTACTTAGAAAATACCAACTGCTGTTCACTAAACGAGCATAGAAGAGCAGTAGAGAGCCAATATCTTTGCCTGCTATCCACGACTTCAACCTTGTAAAATTGCTTCAGGCATCTATATATTACAATGCCTGCAGCTGACAATAGGCGTATGATAACTTCAACCCGCTTCATCTGTGCCAGAGCAAGAGCTTCGAGTGCACAGTGCAGATATGCAAGCCCCTCTTTTTCCCATGGGTAAGATAAACTTGTGTTCACAGAGTGTGCCAGCCACAGTTAGGTTCGACTTCGTTCAGCACAGTATTTTCCATGTCAGCACTATCCACCAAAAATTGCAACAAATCGTGCATTCATATCTGGACTGTCACAGGACCCGACATGCCTTCAACGTTGGATGGCTGGTCATCGGCACATTAACAAGCCTTGCCGATTGCATCTGCCTCCAGAACGTTTTCACAGATCGCAACAAACACCGCTACGCATTTTCCTGCTCCACCTTGCCACGCTTAAAAACTGCTGTAGGAAGAAACCGACAACACAAATGTGCAGCAGCGACGTTGATCACCCACAAAACGCCACCGATATCTCAACCCCCACACGCTTACAGTAAGCTCTGCCTACCTAGGCAGGGCAGGCAACGACTCCTTTAGACTCCTTTCTGCACCCTGCCTCACACTCTTGTGTCCAGAAACGAAGCTTTTTGAGACAAGAGGCCGGCAAAAAGCGAAGAAATGTAGTGCCTAGGTGCATGCCCCTTGGCAAGAGCCGCTGCAGCACACACACACACAAACTTCACGTGGTCGCATAATGCCGTCTGCTCGCCCAAACAAGCAGACGATCAAGAAGAGTCCCTCCCTCCGGTCTTCTGCTGCCACTAGGTTGTCTGCTCGTCTTGAGGCTCGCGGACGACGACTGGAAGTGCGTGGGAGTATGTGCAAGCACTGGGTTGTTGGTCGTGCACGTTGCCTGTCGGAGGAGGAGAGGTGGGATTAGCAACAGCCCTGGCTGCGTGGCTTCTGCTCGTTTGTCAGCTTGATCTGGTCGGGGAACTCGTTGTAGAGCTCCACGTCCGTCTCCTGGGCAAGGGCGTTCTTGGCCACCGTCTGGAAGGCCTGCTCCACATTCAGGGCCTCCTTGGCACTCGTCTCAAAGTATGGGATGCCATTCTTCGACTGGCACCAACCCTGGGCCCGTTTGGTGGACACCTGTTGCAGCAAAAAGGAGACAGTGTGTGCGCCACTGTGAGCAATCAACGATTTTTCTTAGAGGAAGGAATAAGTAAATATGTGTCCAGACAGCTATCTGTGGCAACGAAACGAAAGCTACTGAGGTGAGGTGCACACATGACAGCATTTGTGAATATAGTAGTCCCGCAGTTTTATTTGCAGTTCAGCTGGGGAAGAAAAAATATCCAATCTTCCACAACGGCACAAGATAACTCCAAGTGATACAACTGATTTTTTTTCTTTGGCAAATTAAAGACTATTTTCGATGATACGATCATGGCTAATACGAATTTCCGGACGATATGAATTTTTCTGTGGTCCCGGCCGAGCCCCATTACTTTGCAACATGCACGAATCAATTTTCAACCCACGTTGGTTGATACGAAAATTACCGAAGATGCTTTGGAAATTCTAAAGTGTGCTTGGCGAAAGCCAGGCGCTGCTGCCGTCTGCATTCCAATTCATTTGCTTTGGTGTTCGGCGATATCGCCTGTCGCTGCTGCCGCTTTCGTTCTGCTTCCCTTGCTTTCACATCCGGTGACATGTCAAGTTGTCGCATGCTCATTCGATCCTTGTTCTTCTGGCGTTTGGTGTTGGGGGAATCCGGCGTCCGCTGCCGCTTCGGAGCCATGCGTCTCACTCACTCGACTGCAGCGAGACGTCGGGCAAAGAAGCGGCAGTGCAGCTGCCACCGCCAACATGTGCGCTCTCGTTCTACCGCTACTGTGCGACGTCATGGTTGCTATGCACAGCTGTGCCCCCCACCGGCGCACCGGTTGCTAAGGAGGCGAGGAGGTTGCGCCGCTGCGCGGAGGAGAGGCCACAGTTGGCACGATTCCAGCGCACGGACAGACGGACACGACTGCGAGCACGAGCCATTAAAGGCCGCCCTACCGACGGCAGCGAAAGATAACAGCGCGCAGTCACGCGATTTGTCCCTTTCTCTTTTGGCGCGGAGACGTGGACGCGGCGCTGTACAGCACGGAGGCCGCGACTGGGCGCGAAGAGTTTGAAGTTTAGTTTGAAATGGTGGCGATGTTGTGCTTTTCCTCCTTTCCACGTGCCATCGGACAGAGTAGCTGCTGTGCTTCGGGACGCGTTCGTTGTTAGACGTGGGCGACTGCGAAGGACCGCCACCGGTGGCTGAAATGCTGCACGCGCTCGAAGTTCTGAGGCGTGCTATGGCCGCGGATGAAATCAGCGACGACATGTGCACGCGTTTTTATGGATTTGAACAAAGTCTGCTGTGACCTGACAAAGAAAAAGAAGCAGGACATTAGACACTTTTTTTTCAAGAAATGAGTGCTTTTTACGTATGTGTGCCCGAGTGAGTTCACCTCTGACTTTTTAATTTAGCTAATTTTAATTGTTTCGATGATACGAATTTCAGCTAATACGAATATTTGTTGTGACCCTGTGAGATTCATATCATCGAGATTCCACTGTATCGCTAACCATTCAACAGCAGCCAGGGTCAAGACATTACAGAAAGAAATGGTTAGTCACAATGTCAACGACAACCAATTTCGTCTTTTTTTTTTATAGGCCAGTCAAATTACGAATATTATTGTCATTGCTCAGGGGCCACAGTTCTGAGTAGCTCTGTTTATGGCACGCTCGAGTGGTTGTTTTGTAGCGAATTAGGCCAGGTTTTCGCCTCTTCGCTGTCGCCGCACTTTGAGCCACGCTCGCACTACGACATACCACGGCCCTCAATTTTCCAGCAACCGCTCCTGCCCGCGTGCCCTCTGTGTGACATCACATCACGGGCCTCGATTCTCCGGCGACTTGGCTCACTGCGGGGCCACCACTCGCCATGGACAATGTCGGCACAAAAGCCCATTACTTAACGGATCATAGAAGAGTATTCATTGGTTTTACCCGTTGGTTGACCACGTCTCCCCTTTCTTAGTCTAGTGGAAAACCACTAAGTTTAATAACATGTCTAACTACAAGCGAGGCTTAAGTGCAACCGGGGGTCTGCTGCTATCGCTACTCGACTAGGTTTAACCAGAGCTAAACCACACCCAATTTCTTTTGAGCACCAATGCTCTTTTTGATGCAGTGTACAATTGCCTTGTTCATTTGAGTGCTCCAGCTCAGAGGCACTTTCACTTTCAAGCTGAGGGCGCGACAGATCCGACAATCCTGATCACATGGCTCCACCGACTGCTCTGGGAGCAACTGAACGTTGGACTGGGGCATGCTTTCTCACTCCAATCTTGAGAGGGCTCGTTATCACTGTGGTAGGAACCAGTCGAATGTGCCAATAATGTGAATACATGCACTGTAACAATTTATGGCAGCGAGTTGATGCTGTCTAACTTGATATGCACTGCATGCATACACATTTGTCACATATTTTTCCTACGCATTTACAGTTCAAGAAACAGAGCTTCCAACACACGAAGCTACAACATTTCCACTGCAGCGGAACTCCAATGAAAAGATACCAGGGTACTACACATTATCACAGGCTCAAGTTTCGTACCATACGAATCGTAACGGCTACATAGAAAGTGGCGTTAACGAGCTTTCCTGCAGCTCCACCTGGGAAGCACAACAGGCCTTGAGCGTGCTGTGCTCTCCTGTTCTATGGCGAAGTGAGCTCAACTTCGGCCGGCTAGGTGGCAAGGGGCACTCACCCCCCGGTTGTCGAGGTCGACCTTGTTGCCGATGACGACGAACGGGAAGTTCTCGGGGTCCCGAGGCGAGGCTTGAATGAGAAACTCATCGCGCCAC
Organism: Dermacentor andersoni; assembly: GCF_023375885.2. Classification (NCBI taxonomy): domain Eukaryota; kingdom Metazoa; phylum Arthropoda; class Arachnida; order Ixodida; family Ixodidae; genus Dermacentor; species Dermacentor andersoni. Next base: position 115,698,807 of record NC_092822.1, on the reverse strand, counting down.
GACTCGAGTGCCTTGAAGCTGCCTGGCACCGTGACGTCGAACACCAGCACGCAACAGTCGGCGCCCCGGTAGAAAGCAACGCCCAGTGACTGGAATCGCTCCTGGCCAGCCGTGTCCCAGATCTAGGCAGGCAGTGCGAGCAGATGACAATGCAGCGCAAGTCGGCTGTAGCGTGATTTGCGACAATGAATTTAAACATGCCTCGCAACACTTGCCAGCCACGATGGCACACTGAGCAAACATTTGGCTGATTGGGATTAAGAGGAACCCAAGCTATTCTTTGCATGCAGTCACCTACCTTCGCAAGGTGGAACCATATAGCTATCGGGCACTAATGCACTCCATCCACTTAAAAAAAAAGAAAAGAAAAGGAAAGATTTCATCACATTTGCAGCATCTTCACCATTAAACGTACAAACTAGCAAAGAGAACAGAATCTTGACAATTACGAAATCTTGAGATTAGTAATAGAATTTCTTGCAGTTTCTTCAGAGTAAATGCAGACTGCATGCATGGTTTTTAAGAAATAAATAAAATACAGGGCAAGTTTACCTATCTCCTCAATAGGATGAGCGAAACGAGAACAAGGTGAAAGTAGGAGCCAATGTTTTGACGAGTGGGCTTGTCTTTTTCAAGAAGACATGCTCTCATTAGTACAGTATATATATACTGTCTCTTCTGGTGTATAAGTCATGTTCTTTTTTGAATTTTTCATCGGTGAGTCTTAGAAAAGTGTGTTCAGTTGTTTTTTTTTCACAAAGAAATGCTGTCAAAAGCTGATCGGATGCTATGGCCACGCGAAGCGCGCTGGGTTGACCTCTGGCAGTTGCTACGAGTTGCATGCATTCTATGGAGGTACTGGGTTCTTATGATCCAAGTTGCTGAGCGCCATGCCAGGAGGACAGAGCAGCAATGCAAGCAGCAGCAGGCAGACCGCGAGTCGACCGAGTCCGAAGTTGTTGCATTTGCAGACCGCTTTCAAGATATGGCACGCCGTTGTGCAGACTAAACTATGCAGTTGCTACTCGAGTACAAGTCACCACCCCCTGCCTCCCACTTTCCTCCCTTGTGCGCAATTGGATCACAGTCGCATGGGGGACAATGTTATCTCCCTCGACTTTATACGGAACATCGCAGTGACCCCAACAGCAGAAATCCACCTGGAGTGTCCATATCATTGCCATTGGAATTCTATAGTAATGGCACCGATACGCTTGCGAGTGACTTGCGTTGACGAAGTGAAACATCACTATTTTTTACAGTGAAGCTGGATGTGGCTAGGTCCTGGAAAAAATTGTGTACATCTATCAAGCTGCGTAGATAGAGAATTTCTCCCCATACGTGGGCCGATCCCGAAGATGATCCAATACTGGTCTGACCCATGGTGGACGTGAAGCAGGCTTTAAGCACTCTGCCAACTTCCAAAAAAAAGTTTAATGCGGCTGCTTGTGGTTCGAGTGACCTCACAACCATTACTGCACTGCAGGACATCGACCAATGCACGATTGATTGCCTTGGCTACGGTGAAGAAGTGCGTTTAATATTAATATTTTTAGCCATGCACAAACAAAAATTTGCATCGCTATGAATGATACAATCCCTTATTTTCAGTCTCACTATAGAAGAAAAATATTGAAACAAAGAATTACCATTTATTTTTTTTCATTTACCACATCTATTATATTGAGATGTGATTCGACTAGTGCAATCTATTATGCAGTCTTATTTACGGACAGTTGTTTCCTGGAATTAGACTTTATGGTGACAGCTTCCTGCCAAGTTTCTGATACCACATTTTTACCTCGAGCTCCAAACACTGCTAGTTCATACTGTGGGTTGTGCTGCAATAAACAAACAAGGGAAGTTACGGACAACAAGAGTGCAAACTTTCAAGTCATGGTTTTATTAAAGGAAAATTTTATATAAAAAACATCTTACAAGTATCACCTGGGAGTGAAAACAATGTTAAAACAAGGAAGGAACTGATGAAACAATGCAAACGCACAATGGCAAACCCTAGCACGAATCGGTACCAGCTCGGCCAACTTTCACTTCTGTAGTCTTGAAACTGGTTCACTAACCTGCATGGTGACGAGCCTGTCTTCGACCATGACTTCTTTGGTGAGGAAGTCGGCACCAATGGTGGCCTTGTACTGATTGCTGAATTTCTTGTTCACATACTGGTTCATCAGCGAAGTCTTGCCCACCCTGAGCCACCATAAATACAGGCACCAGGCTAAGAACAGGTAACGGACAGGTTGCACAGTCATGCACAGTATAAGCTCAATACATAAAAAGGGTTATTAAGAAGCATATCCATGGCAACATTGTTATCAGAAGAACATGTATTCACATTTGTTCAATAATTTACTTTGCTGTCTCATGACAATATGAATAAAGAGTAATGCTCTTCAATGAAAACCAGAGTTCTCCCCACAGTGGCAGCGCTGCCCACCAATCTGTTTACCACTCACCAGAAGTTCACCAAAGCCCACCCTATTGGGGAAACAGAATTAAAAGTGATGCAGAAGGTGAGTAAATCGGGCATGGGGAGGTGCCATCACACCTCAGAGCTATCAGCAACCCAAACTTTTGTGCTTCATTTTTTTTTGAAACTTCACAATGAGAATTTTGGTAAAAGGATTCCAGGTCCTAAGTCAAATTCCATTTACTACAATCACTATAATTTATTAGAATTTAACTTTTTCTCTCTAATTCAACAAATTTCAGCATAAGTTGTAAGATGCAGAAATGCTCTTAAGGCATTTGAATAGGTGAAATCTGTGTTGGTCCCAAGCTAAATCTTCCTCTTCACAAGGGCAAGGATGGTTACTGCAATTACTGAAATAATGTTTTTGAACAACTTCGTGTTTTATGTAGTGTGCCATGCTCAGGACAGCAAATAGGCAGCAGGAACTTTGAACTCCTAAAGTGTATTGAGGCTAGTGATTGGCAGGGGGTGCAGGATTGCTACCCAAGAGAGACTTTTGGCAATCCACATTACTATCGCGAACTGCTATCTGGGGATCATGGTCTTGAAGCATCTTGCAGGAAAACATTTAGAAGGCTGGCATGTACCCCTGTTTTGGCACCAAATGAGATTGTGCCTTCGTCATGAAACAGCAAAGATGAGAAACAGGAATCAATGCATGCACTTTGTTTAATTCGAGCAAGCAAAAAGTTTACCATCCAAAAGAGCAAGTGAGTGCCTACAGTTGTGCATGTTTTATGAGCAAATATGAATTTACTGCAATGCTTTCAGCTCTGGTCGTGCCAACCATAGCAAAGAAAAGGGCCTGTATATTCTAACATTTTGTACAAATGCACTACTGATTGGTTTGGAACTTTTGTGAAGGACCAGTCACTTTTGGACAAAGTATCCATCTGGAACTGTCACAATGTGACCAAGTTCTGCAACCTTATACCCCTGACACATGGGTGAACTGAAGTCCTTTGAAGTAAACACCTTTACTTTGCATTAAAAGATGCTTTACGAATAAGAATTCGCTGGTGACACCGTACAGTGTGGCTTCTTTTATATATTTTTTTTTCAGTAAGCACCACAGCAAAACGGAAGGCGCCGCTTGTTTAAACAAACCAACAAAATGCTAAAAGGTGTTTATCTGGCCAATGTAAAATAAAAAGCATAAAAGACCTGCCGCAGCATAATTTACATATTCGTTATCAGTGTGGTTTTTTGTTAGTAGTGAAAATACTACCCCTGTCAAGCGGGCAAGTTAAGTGCACTTACGGGGAGTGCACTTCGGGGCCTTGAGTGACACTTTAGGCTACGCGGTGCTAAACCGGAAAACAAAGCTCACTTAGTTAAAAAATAAGGCAACAGTCTAAGAGCGCGTTTCTTGATGCAGATTAAAAAGAAAAAAAAAACTTTAAAAGTTATTGTTCTACTTTGTAATTTACATAATAATGTATATTTTCTAAACAAAAATGAAAAGATTTATGAGAGTGTTGCAAGTCAACGCCAGCCAAGACGAATGTCTAGTCAATCCAGAACAACATGGTGGCGAGCGACGAGACTGCATTTGATCCTGCTAAAACAGAATATGAGCAAGTATTGTTCTGATTATTTTGTTAAAAGCTGTGCAAGAACTAAAATGAACTAATTTGCCTTTTTCTTATGCATTACATTTTATACCGTTTAAACCGTTAACGGCGAGGCTACGCACTCGGCCATCAAAGTGCACTCTTCGCCAAGTACACCCCACTTGTGATGTTTAGACTTGGCAAAGTGCACTTAAACCCAGCGACACTCTCTCCATAAGTGTACTTAACTTGCCCACTTGTCAGAGGTGTACAATTTCGTTCAACAGCGAAGGGCAATAAGCAAATGCACTGCTAGCGCTGGAGCGCAGCCAGCCTCGAACTGCCTTGTCTAGTCAGGCACCTGAACAGACTAGCACTACAGACCGGCCGTGGGTGGAGCCACGGCTTGCTAGAGGAGGAGGACAAACTTATTTTGACAGGGCATTTTGGACCTCCCAGGCCCACAACCCCATTGCACTCAAACGTTCCATGTTTAACTCTGACGCTGGAAGTCCAGCTGGCAGCTATCTTCTGCCTTGCCAGGTCTGTGGAGCATAGTGAGACCTCCCAGTCCTCCCAGGTTTGAAGTGGTACCAGCCCACCGGGGGAGAACCCAGACAGGCAGGAGTATATGGGCGACGTTTGTTTTCGGCGCATTGCACAGAGGACAAGGTGGGATGGGGTAGGTATGGTCCGCATTTGCTGACGGCACCATAAGTGTTGCTCTCTGGTAGTGAGGGAACAGTAGGGGGGGGGGGGGGTCTACATTTGCCTCTCTGCATGAGAATTTGCAATTAGGTCAGCGAAGGTACAGGCGTGCCCTCGAGAAACCCCTATGAGGTCCGCCTGTGCCCGGTTTCTTGACCCTTGAGCTAAAGAATCGGCAGCCTCGTTGCCAGGGTTTCTTAAGTGCGCAAGCACCCATGTGAGCTCAGGACTGCAGCATAGGGGAGAGTTCTGGGCCAGTGTGTGGAAGGTGGCATGGTGAACTCTGTCCCTAGCATAATTTAGCAGTGCCGTTTTAGAATCGCTCAGAATGTAGGTAGCACTGTAACTGCCGAGCGCTAACGACTTAGCGACGACAACAGCGCCGCTACGAGCACCACTTTGCTTGACCTGCATGCTGGTTGGCGCACTGCCTATATACAACCCCGTATATAGGCAGTATATATAGGCAGTTCAATAAAGACACAGATCCTCTGAAACATTTCTGTACATTACTACTCAGAACTTTGGTTGCCTTCAAAGTATTCTCCACCGAGCGCAGTGCGCTTGTCCCAGGCGTTTCTGCCATTCACGGAAAACATGGGTGAAGCCATTTTTTGCCATCTGCTTGAAAACTGCCTCCAAAGCCTTGACTGCATTCTGAGCCGTATCAAAATGATGTCCCTTCAGTTTCTTCTTTGCTGTGGGGTACGAAAAGAATTCGCAGGGGGCCAAGTCAGGACTACAGGGCGGGCAGGGATTGTCGAGATGTTTTTCCGAGAAATAGTACCAGTGTTCGCAATGTGAGCTCTTGCGTCATCGAGGTGAATTTTCCAAATGCCCACAAGTTCGGGCCTCTTTCGTGAGATGTGTTCTCTCACGAGTGTCCAAAACACTTCTCTAGTATTAAGCGTTTACCATCTGGCCTGTAAGAACTGAATGGGCGCAGACTATTCCCTTGTGGTCGAAAAATGTGATCACCACTGCCTTGTTTACAGATCTTTGCACATTAGCCATAATTGGACGAGGCTGCCCCTTTTCAACCCACTGAGTGCTGTGACACTATCTCTGGGTCATAGCAGTATACCCAGGTCTCGTCTGCAGTAACAATGGCCTTTCACCGGTCTTCACCTTCGAGGCACCGCTTCCACTCAAAAGCATCTACACAGTCTTGTTGCTAGACTGGAGTGAGCAGGCGATGGATCCACTTTGCACAGACTCTGGACATGTGAAGATGTTTTTTCAAAATTTTGTCGGTGCTTCCAACTGAAATCTCCAGGGATTGGGAAAGCTGCCTGACAGTAAGGCATCCATCAGTTTTTATCATCGCAGCTGCTGCATTGACTGTTTCCTCAGAAGGGGCTGCAAGAGGTGCACCATCCCCTCCCTGCAATTGAGGGTTGTCCCTGCCCTCTGAAGTGCTTAAACCACTAAAAACATGTTGCATGAGACAATATCCTAACCAAATGCAGGAGTCAAATCTGCATACATTTCTGTGGCCGTTTTGTTAAGCCGCATACAGAACTTTACCACACACTGTTGTTCACACAAAGTTGCCATCGGTCACACAACCAGCACACTTGGAGGCTATGAGATGCTAGCTCATGTATGGATGCATATTGCTGCTGCTGCATTAGAGTGAGAGTGATGTGACCTCTGGTGGAAATTGATGGTGTCAACGTTTATGAATTATGCCAACAGATGGCGCAGCGAGCGCACAGTGAAGAGCACCAGACCAAGTCTCGGACTTTATTCAACCAACCTCATATTTTAGTTCACTAATGCTGAACACTGCGCCGACGAAACTGGATGACGAGAACTTGTAGAAGCTGCCAAAAGCGAGCACAATGATGCCACGATGGCGACATCTGTGACGGGGCCAGTTGTATGCATTTGAAAGTATGGCTGCAATAGACATTCACTGTGAGACTAATTAGGCGTTTGCAAATTGCGAGAAACATTACTGGAAGCAATTAAATTACCACCAACACTACAAACTTCAGAAACTCAAACTTTTGTGCTGTTGATGGCCTGTGCACGAGGCTACACCTTTACTTCCATAAAAGCAGACATCTCCCTTCCCACAAGCGATCCCTACCAGAATAGAGGTACACCTTTGTCATGTGTCAACCCGTGTGAACGCCTTTCCAGTAGATGTCCCTTAGTTCAAAGGACTTTGAAGTGACCGTGTGTCGCAAGTACTGGAGACTCACTGGTGCGCATGTGCCTTTACATATGTGGCATTTTTTATCGTCAAAATAATTTTGTAATTTGCCTGTGGCACGTAGCACATTTAAGTTCTTGAGCTAGAAATTGCATCCATTGCCTTTGACAGTCATATCCACTTGGGAGGAATTCTAAGCACGACACTAGTTTCAGGATATGCATTCCCATTGTTTGCGACGAAATGCATCGGTGTTTCAGTAACTTTTTGAGCTTGAATGCATAAAAATGAATTTTGTTAAAAAAATTAGGTGGGAAAAACGGCATATTTTAACAGCAAGTTTGACAGCACTTAGCTAAAGCTAGTTTTGAAATTCATTCCAAGTGGATGTGCCACTGGCTTTAACTTGTGCAGCGTGGTAAGTTAAAGAGCATATTAAAGTTTTTCAGTGATTCAATTGTGCATTTTGATATATTTTCTGCCTTTGGGTGATCCAGGTCGATGAGATTTATGCTATACAGGCTAGAGATTTTCAAAATTCTGCTAACCTACAAAAAGGAAACCCAGCATGCTTTACATTGGCTTCACACAATTTTCTGTGGCTTGCTCCACCCTGGCTAAAGCACAAGCCTGGCTGGTGAGCCAGCCCTGACAATCACAGTCAACATTAATGTTCATTAACGGACTGCTATGGTGATTGCACATGTAGACGAACCAGTAATTGCCCCACTCCTAGATTAACACTGTTATATTCGAGAACATAAAGGCTATGAGACCAGCATGTCTGAAGTTTGGAGAGGCCTTAAACTTGATACATACCCACTTTCCCCAAGGATGATGACCTTAAGTAGCACCTTCTTTCTGGACGACATTGTGAAGCTGGAAAGGAAAAACAAAAGTATAAGGAAATGCAGTACTGCCACGAGAAAGGTGTGCGCAGTTTTCCCGACACATACTTTACATGGTTAAACAAACGAAGTAAAGTAATTTTTTGTCAGGGCTACAGTTACACAGAAAAGTAACAATTGCATGTGTCAGATACGAGCTTTCAATACAACAAATCATTTTCAAAAATTAGTGAGACATCAAATCGTATATCTAGCAATATACCTCATCATAAATACCTACAGGCTGAACAAAGGATAGAATCAACAAAAGTTGCCATATGCACTTGGAAAAAGCTGCAGTTTATTCTATTAAAATGAATATGGCAATGGCTGCCACCCATAACAGCACACGATTATGAGTGCTCAGTCAAGTGCATGGGGATTGAGGGTGATTTAAACCAGAGGTGACAGAAGACTGACGAGATGTGAAAAAAAAAAAAAAAAAGAACACACACACACAACGGTAGTTACCTATGTGATGCAAAGCACTTATTTGTAGAGAACTGTGGTTTGAATAATGCAACTTGTGTAGCGAACAGTGTTATGTAGAGATTATATGCTGTAAAGTTTATATTTATAATAGGTAAAACAATCTTTCTAATGGCACAATATAAGATTGAAAGCACACTAATTTAGACAGCACTATCACCGGGAGTGGTCAGCAAAACAGCAAGAGACCCTGCCCACCCATAACAAGTGGTGGATGTGCTCAGCAGATTGACTGCATTAAAATGGCGCACTAAAACAGGCAGAAAACTTGTTTGAATTCCACCTTTTTATCCCTGGCCTGCAGATGGTCACTGTGCTACAGTGACCTCAAGCCTCAGTCACTACTGAACATGAGAAAGGAATGCAACTGCAGAAGGATTGAAAAGCAGGCGAGTTAGAATCTTATCCATTCCTGGGCAGTGCACAAGCTAACAAAACACGAGAAATAATACAGGACAAGTGCTTTTCACATTCGAGCGCATGTCCTGTATTCTTTATCGTGTTTAGTTCGTTTCTGCCCTGCCAAAGTATGAATGCAAATGAATGTAAAGGTATATCTGGCACATCATGGGGACGTAATTCTGCAGCTATTACCACTTTGGTAGTGCTATCACCTTCGTGTCACAGTGTTCAACCAGCCAATCAGCGCACGCCAGGCGGCGATACTATCGCCGAAAGTGATCAACACAGAATGTGTCCCATAGTGTAACAAATTCTGTATTCCTAGTGCAGCTCACATGCTGTGGAGGTACATGATGACACAGGAAATTTCAGGCGCTACAGAAGAGCAAGGAAGGGAGGGCACTCCTTTTACCTATTCAGTGAGACTTTAGCCAATTTGCGCTCTAGTATAGAGAAAATCTCATTTCGAAATAGAGGCAGCTGCTCATGTGTAGAACGAACGTCAATGGCAGTGCCAAGGTTGTGTCCCGTTCAAATGAAGGAACACACGCTGCGGATGCTCTGAGGTCTCATGACTTGTCACATGCATGGTAAACAGTGCATCAAATGCTGCATGAAGGCTATGTGACGAGTAGATGACAAGGGTTGGAGGCGTGGGGATTGAATAGCATGCAAGTACAAACTAAAGCCATGAGTAGAATCCACGTGAACATTGTGTAGGTGGTCTATTTTTGCAAGCAAAAGCTTGCCCACACGAAACACAAGTGGCATACCACATGCTGCACGATCTAGCAGATGAATAACAATGTTTATTTCAGGTGATGCATTTTTAAGGCATGTACTTGTAATCAATGGATAGTCCCACTATAGCTTATCACTGTTCGCAATCACTGCCAAACAGGGTGTTACTGTGTTGGCATTTTCAAATTCCTCGATTTTTCCAGTTCTGTAGAAGGTTTCTATGATATCAAATTCCCAGGCTGCCTGGCACTGAATGTTCAGGTGCAAGAAAAAAATGGCGATTTCTAGCTTGCCAACCTGCCATGCAAGCCTGTAATCGTCAACAACTTCTAGTAAGCTCTAAGACAGTTTGAATGCAGCATCATATTTGACCGAATTGTGTTCCATGATACTCCAAGCGCCCAGCCAAGCTCGCCATTACAAAACCAGCAAGAAGACCATTACTTGCTGACAGTTTAGATTAGTTCGAAACATTGATTCCTATTGGCATACTGCTAGCTGGGTCATAGCTGCTGTAGGCAGCAATTCTTTTATTCAAAGCAACTGAGATGAAAATTTTTTAAATTAATCTTCCACAACACTGATTCCCTGGAAATTCGAGGTTTTCCCTAATGGCAAACCCCTGCCTAAACAGTAGCCCTTCCAAGCTGCATCTGTACGAATATATATTAATAACAAATGGAAACGACTTCAAACTCGTGTTACAAGGCACTTTTCAATGGCTATCGAATCAATGGCCATCACAGTTCTTTCACAGCACACTGTAATAAACAGTCGCTGCCACTTGATAAAGCTGAAAATCACTAAGACATTTTTTTCACGTGACACTAAACAGTCACAGTTCAGCTTTGCCACTGGCAGTTTGAATTTTCGAAACTGATACCCAAAACTGATACCCAAATTTCAATGTAATATAAATTTTTATCACATCCAAGTTAAGAGCAACGCTAACAATATTCAATTCTTTTCACACCTCCATATGCCTTTTGCGGACAAGGGTTGGATTTAAGTGCTCTGGTAACATTGAGTATGTCGTATCAGTATTCCTTCAAGCAGGCAAACGTAAAGTATGCGGACCAAGTGCTCAGTGTGTGAAACTAGCTGAATGTACCATTGCTACTGAACTTAAGTGCGCCCGTCGTGGTATATTTGCTTTTAGCTGCCATTTTATTAGAACTCGTGTAGAGAGTCCCTTGGCACATATGCTATAATGTACTTTATGGAACTACCAAATACACAGAACAAAACTACAGCTTGCAGGTCTTACCTTGCTAAATCGCAATTTAAGCTACCAAAATACGTTGTAAATAAAGAATGAATGAATGCCTTTGGAATAAGACTCCATTGTACATAGATGCAAAAGAGGTTTACTTTGGTATGTTTCCACAGCGGTTCCCATTCTTTAAAATGTGCTGAGAATAAAAATCAGTTAATGCCTGAAGTCCCTATGCCACTGACGCACACGAATGGCACAGTAGGCTTGGAGCTACTAAAACCAGCAGCTGACAATTGTGTGTCTGTGCGAATTGCACTGTGCAAATGGTGAAAGCGTGCACCAAAAGCGTATTGCAATGCATGTTTTTTTAGATGAGGAAATCTGCAGCTGCATAAACGAGACGGAACTTTCATGCATCGTGCCTCCACAGCTGCTGCAGTTCCGTGCGGAGCTTAAATGGACCGAACAGATTTCCAAGGTTCCTATTTATTCGGTGCAGACGAAGTGCATTATACATAGTAATGAGGCTGCACTTGTACGAAAAACAATGCGAAACATTAATACATTTTTCAACGTAGCCTAATGGTGAATACTATGATAAATGTGATAGTAATTACACATCAGCATAAGTGATTAAAAAATAAATAAATAAAGAGAGCATGACACTAGCTGTAGTATACGAGTTCGTTTCATCGAAGTGTTTACCATACTTATGAGTTTACTTCTAGGTTAACATGCTATCACTTGTGCTGGTCGTTTTGCTATAATAAAAAAATTGTATAAAAAATGCTGCTGTGCAATGATGGACAGGCTACAATTTTTATACCGTTATGCTTAAAATGGGGCCCAAATGCCACTTTTTAGGAGCAACTTTTCGTACCCTGAGAGGTGCATTAAAAATCAGAAGATGGAAAACATGCTTTTAAGGAAAAAACTAATCACAACAAAGTACATCAGAGTTAAGCTTATAGGTTAGTGAAAAAAATATTCCGATTACGAAGCACGTAGTTGCAAATGGTGTTTTTTGCATCTCACCTCCATTGAAATAGCCACTGTGATTGAAACCACAATGTCGAGTTCGGCAGAGCAACACCATAGCCATACTATCGCAGGTGGGATTCATGATCAGCCCGGGGCAGGCAACATTAGTACCCAGGTTTAAGGATTGACAGGTTTTTACTAGTGCAAGGGAAACGTTGGCTGAAGACTGCCACAACTATACAGGCATTTTGTTTCACAGAGCGGCTTGAAAGTGCAAAGAGTTGCCTGGCTGTAACAATTGGGTGTGACAAGGTAGCAGCATCCATATTTTTGGACTTATTAAATGGCATAAAAGCAAATGCAATGCACACAGTTGTCTTTGTCATCCTATGCAACATATAATCTTATGCAATGTCAACAGTGTAGTTTATGCAGTAAATTCACAAGGAGTGCAGAAATGAAAACGGCAGTTTATGCAAATGCACACTGTGGGACGTCGACGCAGTGAAGTCAGGTGGAAGAACACAAAGCTTGATGTTAGTCAAAGGAAGAATGGCGAGGTTTATGCAGAGGGAAGTATGATGCAAAAGAGTGGTATAAAATTGATTAATATTCACCCAATTCATTCCTGGAAACTGGTGCAGATGTACTTACATGCAAAGCAATGTTTGTGCCAAACGTACCAAAAATAATTTGCTTTACGCAGCTAAAAGAGTATTCTGCTAAAGGACACGTTTTCAAAGCTATAGAAATTTTACCACACACGTAATATACAAAAAGAATGGCAATTAGCAAGGATGTGGTTTGGGAAACATTGTTCTAATATGGACACAAAATATTCTAATACGAAAGTTATTTTGAAACGCTGGATCTTGCGTCGCCTAAGGCTAGACTTCATGACATCAAAATTTGCTCACATCATGTAAGAAGACTAGTTACGATTTGGTTGCTCATGAAAAAATAAACTGCTGTGCTGCACACACTCCCTCTCGCTGTACTTCTGGGGTTTTACATTGCAAAACTACGATATCACAAGGCATGCCGTAGTAGGGGACTCGAGGCTAATTTCGACCACCTCCGCTGTTTTAATGTTCACCCAATGGACGGCACACAGGTGGTTTTGCATTTCAGCACCATGGAAAGCAGATGTGGCTGCTGCACCGATCAAAAGGAGCAAGCCAATGCAATGACATCTACCTCCTTGGTAGAGAAGCTGGTCTGCAGAAACAAGCATTGTAATACATTACCTGGGACAGTGGGACGACTGCCAGTATTTGTTTTAGTGCTTTGAGAGATTTATATTAATTTAGCACAAAAATAAAAACATCGAAGACCAGCTAAGATGGGCAGATGCAGCAGAGTACCCTTAATTTATGCACAGCGATATGGTGGATTCGGAAAAGAAAATACAGTGTGTACAGTGTAATCCGCAATTGTGTAGTGCATTGTTTCTTCTGCGCCTTTTTTTTATAGGTGCATCGTGCCCCTGATGCTTGTGGGCTTTTATATTAATTGTTTTTACTGCAACAGTTTGGTAAATCACTTCTAAATTTGTTGCAACTGCCCTCTATCTTACGTGTAGCTTACAAAGAAGGTCATGCAGTGACTTTAGGCCATTTAGTGGCAGCAGCTGATGACTCAAGTTGCTTTAGGCATTAATTTGGAGACACAGGCCGTGCAACATTTTGTACTGATAAAGCAGATCCAATTTCTGAACTATAACAAAGCATGAGGCTATTTAAAATATATGCCACGAACTGATTTTACCTCCATTACGTGCCTAGGCTCTCACAAGACGAATTATGCCACAAAGAATAAACACCATCATGGCATCAAGACTGCCAAATTTGAGGCCCTCATGCAATCTAGAGAAGCACCAGATGTTTCTCTTGAAGGCAATATAAAAATTAACTTTGTTCTACACTGCGCAGTGCTTGCACCGACCTGCCTTTTGAAAGAAGCACTGGTGGAGCCTTGACACCCTGCCATGCGTGGGGAGTGGAACTATCCCAGCTCAGATTTCATTATTTAAAGGAGATCACCGATAACAAGCTTCTCACGGCCACGGGAACTAGACGTGCGGCTACTTCCCAGCCGCAGTTAACAGTCCCGTGCTACCTTATCAGAACCACCATAAAATGGGCCACTGCTTATCACCAATACGTCAACAGCCAACTATTGACTGAAACCAAGGGGCATGGCCATTGATTGCGGCGCTGAACAAAGTCAGCAGCTGACAAACGGCATGGACAAGCAAACATGCGGATGACAGCCACAGGAAACCACAGGAGACCATGTGGCTGCAAATTCCTGCACAATTCTGGAATGACTTAATGACACCCTTGTAACGTTCATGCGAAGGAAAATGTTTGGCTTATAAGAAAATTGTCAAAGCACAGTAAGCTCTGTAATTCGACATTGGTTATTTGAACACACCGGAAAGTACCAGCTAGAACATACATTGCTATGAAAAAAACTTTAGCTGAAATGCGAAAGCAAGCCACTTTGGTTAAGCCCCACCGGCATCTCCTCATGCATGCAGCAGTTACTAAAGCTTGAAAACAAGAAATTCAGCAGACAGCACTACTGGTTTGCTAGGTGCGAAGCTGTTGATTTTTCTTTCCAGACCATTACTTTTCCTTTCACTCCAACATCTGAGACAGCATTTAAATATACTGGCACTCGCCAATATGCAACGGTTGAGTTGTGCTTTAAGAGCAAGAAGCAGAAAGACTGACTACTTCAAGCAATAAAAACATTTGAATTTGGTCACTTTTTGCCGTTAGTTAAATAAACCTCTGATAACTTGATCTTGCGGCACCAGACGGGTTGGATTAGTGGGAGTCAGGTGTAGCAAAGATAACATGTATTTGCAAGCAAAGCTGCAACCGTTCTGGATGCGCGTCTTTTCAGCACTCCGAGCGATGGCCATGCTGTTAAGTGTCCGTTAACTGGTCGCCCAGCTTGAGCAACTGCACAGAGACACGGACATATCGAGACGTGTGCATGCTGCTGAATGTCAGCACAGTAGAGGCGGTGCAAAAGCATGCCTGAAATAAGTGAACAAGACCACAGCTCAACCAAAGATGTGCACTGGCTATGTCAGACAGTTAAGTAGTCGCGAGTCGAACTCTTGCACAACAAATGTGGAAGGGCTGTGTGCATCTAAAGAGCTACTGACGTAATAAACAAACTCGACCACAATGCGGCCTGAGCACCGCAACAAAAAGGGGCAGTGGACTGTCAAGGCGCTAAGCATGCAAATTGCGATGAAGCGTAGATTGCAACAAGCTGGCCACCACGCAAGAGTTGAATGTTCGAGTCACGACTCGATGCTGCTGCATAAGAGATGATTAGGTGGTTGTGAGTAGAGATTCCCTTAGTTTACAGGCGAGATAAAAACTAGGCACGGCGTAATTGCGATTTGGAGCGGGTGTTGGCCAACAAAGGCCCGTCCGACAAGTTCACAAAAAGTGCTTACGCGGACTCCGCGACAGTATACACCCTCCAGATAGCGTCGGTGACAAGAGCGACAGAGCGAACGGCAACGCTGCAGAGATCACGCAATACAACGCGGTCGGCACACACGCGCACAAGCTTTAGCAGCGCCCGATACAGCCTCGTCATCACATCCTCGGACTCGCTCTCAGCTGACGAGTGACGAAAGACTGCGCAACAGCAACCGAGGGGAAACGACACCGCCACAGCTCAAATCCAGTTCGGAGGCTGCTGCACTTCCGCGACGCACGCAACTGACGCGCGCAGGAACATAGCTGCCGCGGCTTTTAAGACAAAGGAGCCAGTTGAACACAGCTCGCCGTAGCACCCAGAGAACGACGTCTCGGCGTAGACGACGAGCACCAGCTTTAAAGAAAAAAAAATAAGAAAAAAAAAAGATGTATGTACGAGCGCGTTCAGTGACACCGTCGGTTGAAGTGACCGCGGAGGAAACAACCAAAAAGCACGAAGCGGAAAAACATGCTCGGGCGAAATGGAGAGCGATGAGCGGGCAGAGACTGTCGACTGACTCACGCGCTGGTGATCTTGACACGCTTTCCACCGCGTCACGGGCATTCGCACGGTCGCAGTGCGCGCGCGGCAGACCTCCCGAGAGCACGCCCGGCGGCTGCGAGCGCACGTCCAACACGGAATCGACCCGTAATCGCGCGGGGGGCGGAAAATGAAAGAGAAAAAGCGAGCGACGGCCGCGGGCTGAGGCTGTCACCTCCCGCCGGTCCGAACCGCGACTGCACGAATTACGATCGGGGCCGCCCGATCCCTCATAATGCATCGCGAAGGTGGGTGGATGCGCGGCTGCACGAGATTATCAGCGCGACCGCTTCCTTGCGCAAGGCACAGCAAAGAAAACAGCGCCAAAGCACCCTGCCAGAAGAGCAGGGTGGGGAAGTCTTGGCAGCGACGGGCGAAGTTGTCCCGAGCGCCGCTTCAGAGAAATAGGCTCGAGGGAGCCTGTTTGGCCAACAGCTGATTTGTCAGCACAGCCCACGGCAGAGCTTGGCTCGTCATTGAAGAACGGCCCTCCGCGTCTCTGCGCGGGCTTTGACAGGCGCTGTGAGCGTCGAGCAGCGCCTTCCCATCAAAGGCCACAACGCGTTCCTGTCCCCAGCGCAGGGGCTGCGGAGTGCGACGCAACCGTATGCACACGCCGACGACGTCTGGCAGACGAGTCCCCGACCCGCTGGCTTAGGCTTAAAACGACGCCGAGTCGACAAGTGTCTCAAGGAAAAATATTTTTACCTAGACGCTGCCGAAGGGTGCCGGGCCTCGGGAGTTGGGGCGTCACAACAACGAAGGTGGGAGGCTCAGGGCCGTCACAGCCGCACGCGGGGTTCCCTACTCCGGGAGGGGAAAAGCGTACAATTTTTCACACAGTCCGTTCCTACGATACACAGCCAGAGAAAAGGACACACCGACTAAACCAAGATGGCGCAGGTCTTGAATCACGGGACAGCTGACGTCACGCACGTCATGTGACCGACAGCAGCGGCGTTTCGCGGGACTTGAAAAAAATTACGTAGCAAACAGCGCTAAAGTTGGTCCATTATTCTATGGCTAAAGCGCTGTACGTATTGTCGCTGATTATTTTTCTGTTAAGTGCATGCAGTTACACATAACTCGTACATTTATTTATCCAAACACGAAGCGCGGTTGGGCAGGAGCTGCGCGTTAACTTTGGCCGTAGAGCGCTAGTTCGAGCGAGCAACGCTGTCACGCCACGGCCAGTTTTTGTTGTTGCTGTGTGCGTGTGGCGTGCGTTTCGCTCTTTCAACCCGTCCCTTCAAATACCGTCTATTTCCCAAACGAGATAATGTTGTCTGAGAAAAATACGCTACACTTTCGGCTGAAATAGTGTAGCGACTCCCGACAATTTAGCACCGCCTAAATTTTCTTCCTAGGTCACCATTAAGATCTTGAGCAGTAGATGCGCGCAGCTTTAGCTTCCGTTTGCACCTCTGAAGTCGGCTTTCCCGCTAAGTCATGGCAGGCAGATAGAATGAATTTGACACATCTTCTAGTGACGAATGCGGCGCGTAGAACAATGCCGACACGCTAAGTAAACTCGTGAAAAACAACTTCACGGAGATGTTCCAGTTGTTCGAAACGACGCGACTGCTGTCCCTGCCGTCAGCTCGCCGTCATGACGGTGTTCGGGCGTCGGTGGTTTTATCAACGTTTGCCGAGAACGCCGACTGGCAGATCTTGGTCCTTGTCTGCAGCAGTGGTAAGGAACAAGTATCGGTGACTGTTTCTAGCTCTGCACCATGGGAGAGATAAAGTGGGTGCCGATGCTTCTAGTTTTCAATCTACTAGCTACACCGCTGAATGTCGGTGTAGCGCATGTAGATAAATGCGCACGGTCTACGTGAAAATAGCTTGGAGGGTTGTTCAGCGGTGAAAAATTAACGTTTTTTCTTTTTAACGACACGCTGGTTTAACTGCGTTTTCACTTATAGCTAAACGTGCCGTATGATGCAGGGATCATGCACTCATGATCATGCATGATCATTCGATCGGTATTAATTTTTATTGTGTGTATGCTTGTATGTACACCAGGAGAGCGTGACAATTAGTTTAACTCGTAGCCAGAGGCTAGCATAAGTCTTTAAGGGGCTGCTGACGAAAAGGAAAATTGACACAAATATTAAAGAAACATACATAACAAAACTGCATCTGCTGAACTATGCATATAATACAAATAAAATTATGCATAATACAAATAAAATTATGCAAACAAACACAGCGCGCAGTTGTGAACTGCGTTACATCGCAGTTAACTAGAAGACAATGGAGAGACAATACAAAAGCGGCGCAGGCACAGAAATGTACATGAAATCGCCATAAAGTCGAGCGCATATTGCGACGAGGACAAAGCGAAAGTAAACAGAGACAAACTAGAGTGCGCGTGCGATGTAGTCATTCATTGTTCTTGCATCCGGCCACACGCCCAAAATGCATGTGACACATCCGGCTGGCCATATTAATTAAAGTAAGACTGGCTGTTGTAAAATTAGTTAAATGCTGCTGTAAAGCTGTGTTAATCCAGTGAGGCTCGGCATACAGTAGCGATAAATCTGGCTTTTATTATCGCGATTGGAGCTCGCCTGCTCTTGCGCTCAAAGGCTGCAGTTACTGTCTTGCACGACAACTGTCGCGCTGGCGAAGTGCTCAGACTTTACCTGTCGAGGATGTGCCGTTAGTGCAAACCATTTCAACTCGAGACAATTAACTTTATCAAATTCCATCACGAGATGGCTAGATTTCAAATATATGTATATTATGGGGTTCAGTTTAAGGTTACTGACAATATACTGCAACAATCACCCTCCATAAATATATTGGGTCAGTAGAAGCATTTAGGAAATACATCTAAGTCAGAAAGTTAGCGAAGAAAATTATAGTTAGTTGAATATGTGGTCATTGTTTATGATGCTGTATTCATGGTGAATGTTTCTAGCTATTGCAAATCTACATGCAATATGCGCATCTCACGAAATAACATTTTGCTTGGTTTAATCATCATATCTTGTACTTGCTATCATTCCTAGCATTAATTTCATTTGACAGAAAAGTTCAAGGTAGGTTTTATATTCGCATGGCCAGGAATCAAAACACAATATTACAGATGGCAATAAATTAATGCAAAATATGCAGTTTAGCGACACATTACTTTATATCTCTGTGCACATCACTAACTTTTTTAAAATGTTTTTATTGTTATTATTATTACTGCCTTTTTTCTTTCTTGTACTATGCTTTCTGAATTATGACTTAGTGAACTGACAGCATTTATCTGTGCCTCAGCAGTTATGCTATGCATCCTCTGTGTGCTTCTCAGCCAGACCACATGCATGATTTGAAGTATGCACTTTGAGTTTTATGCTACATATATATATATATATATATATATATATATATATATATATATATATATATATATATATATATATATATATATATTTCTTCTTTTCGGGTTGTGCATCTACAACTGTGCATGCTAATCATAAAAAGACAACAAAGACACCAAGGGCCTTTTGGTTAACCCCCGTTCTTCTCGTTCTGTGCATGCTAATGTTACACGAGAATAATAATAAAAAAAAAAAACACCTTTTAAAATGCACTGTATAAATTTAAGCACACTACAGTTGTACCCGAATATAACAAACTTGGATAAAGTGAATTATTCTTTATACCAAACGGGTAAAACTTACTGATTGATACTCATGTACATAACTCCCTCTGGACACTGAATGTATAGAATTCAGGATCTGTGTGACCAGGGCCAGAATAATGTAAAACTATTCCAACCTGTTTTTATTTTGCCATTAGCTCTCTGTGATAAGTGAAATGGCTTGGGCCCAGCCCATTTTGGTGGGCACCGCACCCATGTCATGAAGTGGTTGTGGCAGACTTGGAATAAAAGCAGGTTGGAATAGTTTTATGTTATCCCAGCCTAGGTGAGAAGCTGCCTCACATGATGCTTCGGTACACACTTTTGTGTTTGATGTGATGCACTGGTAGAATGTGGTCATCGAGGGAAGTCAGCTGAAGCAGTTCTACAAATTCTCGTGTCTCGAGATCGCCATTCGTAGTGATCTTGAGCAACACTCGAAAGCACGGGCAAAAAAATTACTGCCCACTATGTGCCGTTGTGTTTTCAATTAACGAATTTCTGTTTCTTCGTTCCCTTCTGTTGTCCTCGTGTTTTTTTGTGCTTTGTTTCAAGTTATGCAGTACCAACTAGCCCACCAATCTGTTCTAATGAATTCTTTTTTGGCTTCTATTCCCTACTGGATAAAGCATGACAAGTGTTGATGGTTGTCCTTGCTTGGTAATACACACATGGGATTGTTTGAGCACATCGGCAACAAGGAAAACGAGGTGTGTGACCATCCGAGGTGTGCCTGCCATCATCGTCAACACTTGTACAAGTTAATTTGGGTATATGCAATTACCTGATACAGCTAAACCTCGTTATAACAAACTTCAGTATAACGAAATTCTCAATATAACAAAGTATTTAAAGGGACCCTGAACTGATTTTGTACAGATATACTGAGTCGTTAGGGTAGGTCCTTCTAATCATTAAGTGGCATTTAAGTGCTCTGCGTAATGCATATAGTTTATAATAAGGTTTTAAAAATGTACATTGCTACCGATTGCAGAAGCGTGGCTCCCCTGAGTTTTCAGTCGCCCCACACCAAGTGATGTGTGTCGTCCATCTGATGTTTGTTGGGTGAGCTATTTGATTGGCTACCCAGGTCGTATCATCTGTAATTTTCCAACCTTATGGTGAACAAATGGTGCTCGTATTGGTTGGAATCTTGGTTAACTTGTTTTTATAAAAAACAGTAACAGAAAGGGAATACACAACGTCAATTTATTACTATACTCAAGCACTTCCGGCACATAGCACGTTGTCTGCTTGTGTTACAACATTCCCTGTGTTGATGCAACCTGCTCTGTAGAATACATGTATTGGTCTCCAGTCTTGTTTTCACAAGCACCATGGATTGCCCTTGTTATGTTGTGGGCTGTAAATCTAGCGATCGCCGATACGTCAAGTTGCGATGTCGCGTCGCTTTGCATGGCAGCAGATGAGCGGAGTGGCTGCAGCGCATCCGACTGTCAGTATCCGATCGGCCAGAATCTATGCGTTTGTGGCCGTGACTTCATGCCGGCGGATTACTAGCATAATAGTTTTGGTGTGTCCGGTATTCAGGTAAGTACAAGCGGGAGCAGACTGGGCATTTTACCAGAAGAGCGGAGGCACAAACAAGAACGGCCTGCACATGCATCCACCTGGTGGCACAGAGCTCGGCCAAACACAGAGCTGATATAGCAGTCACCAAGTGCATTCTAATTCACCGTATTTGAAACAGAACAGCGCAGTTTTCATGAGGAAAAGCAGGGAGAAATGACACGGACGAGCGCTGCCGTGTCATTTGTTATGTTTCAAATATGTCTTACCAACTCGACCAAACGTCTGTTTTAACTAATTCACCGATTTTGTAAATTTTCGGCAAGAGTGTAATCGTGAGCACATGCTTTTAAAATTTTTAAATATTATACACTTGGTTACTGCTATAGTAGTGCTCTATGTTTGGCTGGTTTACACTAAAGCCCCGTCATCACAGCAGTAGTAGTATGGAGGGGCTCTAGTTTACGCCTCCGCCAAAACTCCCAGCTTGCCTGTGGTTACCGGAATATCGGACACGCTTGGTGCTGTGACAGAATGCTCACAACGCACGCTGCTTAGACAGCTCTCATGGAGGATCGGCAGCTAGGCGGCTAGCTTAAAGGTTAGAGAGGCTTCATGCACTGCCTTCATGACAGCCAGAACTAGACAACACGATGTCACATCATGACGCAGAGCCAGTGAAGGCAGAGCTTAGCCCCAATCACTTGGCGAACGAGTTGAGGAGAAAAAGCATGGCTAGGGAGAAAGGTAACTTGTAATCGACCGTAGCTCTTCTAATATGAGGCACTTCACTTAAATTGTGGTGCTGATGATTTACTGTAGCTGTACCCTACGTTGTCTACAGAATTTGTCCAAACCGTTTCAGGGACCCATTTTACTTAATTTTATTTTTGATACCCTCAATCGCCGAAGCATTGTGGGGGGGATTGGTTGGCAATATATAAACAAAGGAAAGAACAGAATTAAACATGCAGCCTTATACAGTATTAGCAACAACTTGTAAATGTGAAATAAAATATAACAGAATGAAACTAAAACAAAAATAACTGATTTGAAAAAAAAAAGACAGCATTTTATACAATATTAGCGGCAAAATGTAAACATAAAAAATATTGAAATGGAATAAAAAAGAAAAGTGAAAGAATCCCAGAAGAAACTTCGGGCATTGCGGCACATGTAAAAAGAAAAAAGAAAGTGGTAGGGAGGAGATATACATGAGATGATTAAGCAGGGTTATCACAATGTAGGTGTGCAGATAAAAAATGTTTATAACTTATCCGTAGAACACCATGCATTTTGAACCTCAATATAACGAAGTGTGTTTATACATGGTTTCAGTATAACAAAATTTATCTGAAGCCACGAAAAAATCCTGAGGAAATAAATGTAAACTGCCGCAATTACATGCGGCTGCTTGGAGACGCGTATCTCAAATCACACACCACATGATGTAGAGAGTATCACAGCTTGTCACCTATTTGCCGTCGGCATGAAGTCGTCGACGGGGTATACAAGCCGGTTGGTTGTTTTGTACTCAAGCGAACATAGCGAAGGAGTCATAGTCGGGAGGACAGAAAAAAAAAATTATCAACTGACAATGACACAAACATTAAAAGAAACACAAGAACACTAGCACTCATGCACTTAATCTAGATCAATGATGAATACAAGAGAAATACAACAAATAGTTAACAGTAATTATAGAAATTAACAGTACACAAAACACACTTAATGGTGGTCAACTAAACAGAGTTCAAAAGAAAGCAAATGATGACATACGCATGGCCGGGCAGCTGCAGTAAGTCCATAAAGCATGGAGTCAACGGCAGAGCTTCCCTAAAGAACGCTGGCAAGCCGATCTCGTTGCGGTGGATGCGATCGCTGGGCTGGGTTTCCCGGGAGTCTAGGTCTGACGTGTTCCCTCGAGCAGGTTGAGCTAACTTTAGGGGTACTACCGTGAGCTTCGTTGCAGACGTTTGTTTGTCGTCTCTCACGCAAACTAGTAACTCGCAGTTCAGACGCAGCTAGGCGGCCCAGGTGATACTGGACGGCACTAGCTCCTTGACACTTTTCAGCAGGTTGTAGGTTCAGCTTCTAGACTGCTTAGCTCGGTCTAATACCTGCATTTAAATAACTTCTTATTTCCCTAGTTCCCTGTGTTTGGGAATGGCAGATATTGGTGGTGATCCAATCAAGTTCACCCAATTGGATCCCGGCTCTTTTCAAAGTGTTGGCCGCGCCTCTTTTAATTAGGGGCCAGGGAACGGGTGATTACCTCCTGCATTTAGAAGTCGTGCACTCGTATTGCACCACACACGCACACCTTTGAGTTCGTGGTGGGCCTGTATTGTTCGTTCACAAACACAGGAGAAACGACAGCGACTGGCCATACGGCGCTGTCGGCACACATACACTGTCAGAAATTCATGGACACGGAATTGCACAGAGGCATCACATACACTGTCAGCACTTTGTGTACACAGGATTGCACAGACACAGCACATATTTCGGAGTATTCGCACCCCCGTCTTTTTAGTAAGCTTCTCAATGTTCGGGACAGAGAATATACAGAGGTTCCTACAAAAAGCTGTTGGGGCGTCATGGTCGCGCCGATGACAAAAGGCAATAATCTCTAAACCTGCCTTTGACTTCTTTCGTCCGCTTGCCCGAGTGGCCGGCAATAACCGTTTGCTCGTCAGTCCCTGTTTCCACGACCTTTCAGCGCCTGTTGATCGGTGCTTCGCCGAATCGAATAATGCCGCACTGGGACACAGAGCAACCGCCAAAGCGGGGCAGCGTAGTAGAAGGACCTTCTTGCTATCGTGTTCCATAGAAAATACATATGCAATAAGGCCCTATCACACACTCTTTGCTGTGGTTGTGAGCGAAAGTATGGGAGGGTGAGCCGAGAACACTAGTGGCGTAATACGTGCTGTCTTCTCGCACGAGCAAAGGGCTGGGGTGGGAGTGGGTGGCAGGTGACCACACGTCTCCTCCTCTAGCCCAGCTGTGGCTGTACATGGCTGTCAGTGTTGCCTAACGAAAACGCAGCTCACATGCTTTATCTTGGAGGTAAGCTGTGGCAGGGGCTATAGCTTTGGCGAGCCAAGATGGCTGTGGCTTCACGTGCGCTGTCTTTCTGGATGCTGTCTAGATGTAATCTCGAGTTCTGGAGATGCACTAAAGTGAGAGGCAGATGCAGTATCCACATCCCTTCTTCCTGCGCTTTTTATGACGGCATCGTCCCCTTGCAGGCGATCATATATCAGCTGTGGGTATGGAGTAGACACATTGCAGGCTTCGCTTTGTACCGCCGATGTGAAGATATACGCAACATGAAACCGCATCTTGTGCAGCCGACTCAAATTGAGCAAAGTGAACATCTTTTTCTCATTCAAGTTCATCTTTTTTCTGATTGCCAAATAGTTCAGAACCTCTTGCGGACTTTATTGTGTAGGAAAAATCTGTCGACAGCTGTACTTAATTGCATAAAGGTCGAATTTCAATATAAGGAAGTGCAGATTTTACTGACTTTGTTATACAGTAGAACCTCGTTGATACGTTCCCGTTACGTGCATTTTCCCGGAACCAACGTTTGCAACTGAGAACATTAAAAATGACCCAATAGAGTTACTCTGTTTTGACCAGTTCATACGTTCCCAGAAGACACGATTGTTTCCGGAAAACACGATTTTTCGGCAGCAACGTTTAGTACATCGCGAAACTGCGATCGTATAATATGTTTCCGGCCACTAGATACCATGGAAATAAGAAAATCCCCGAGGCGCGCACGATCGAGAGCCGTATATAGCTGCCTGCTCCGGCGGAATATGCCGGCACGCACTCAGTTTCTCGCTTCGGCACCAACAAATATCCGGGCTCGTCGCACGCGTCATTTACTGCTGTCACCACCAATCATATGCCTGTTCGCCTGTTTCACAGCGTGTGGGGCTGTCAGAAGCGTAGCGCAAGCTTTTAATAGGCGATAACTGAAACGGGACTCTGTTCCTTGCAGCAGACTGCGATCGTATACGTCTTCCGGCCACTAGATCCCACGTGAACAAGGCACAAGGCGCACACAGTCTCATATTCCGGTGCCAGCAAATCTCCGTCCGGGTCGTACTCGCACGCTGTATTCACAGCTATCACTGCCAAATCTATTGCGATAAGCATCTCCACCCATTTGTTTTACAGCGCTTGGTGCATAGTGCCATTGGACGCGTACTGCATGCTTTTAGTAGGCGGTGATCCAAGCTCGTCGCCATTCCCTGCTGCAGGTGGCGCGGTGTGGGCATCACGTTTCGCTTTGGTGGCATCCGGCGTCGCGAACCAGCTTTTGTTTCGGTTTCTCGTCGCCCTCTTAAAACACCTAAATGTGTCACGGGCCGTCGGAGTACCACCGGTTCGACATGTGTCAGCGGCTCGTGCCGCAATGATCCATGCAATGCTTCACATTACGTAGATGTCAACAATAGCTGAATCTGTCAAATTTTTTAGTTACATCAGGTCGTACGTTTTCCCGGTTGCTAAGTATTTCACGTCTTTTTGCAAAACGTGTGAGTGAGGTTCTACTGTATTGAGGTTTAAAGGGACAGACAACCCACTCAGTACATGAATCAAGGTAACTTCGCTGATGGAATGATTCCCTATCGAAGTGGCTAAAATGAGCCATGTTTTTCTCATTAAGCATGGATTTATATTTTTAATTCATCATTAAAAGTCACGAAAAATCTTTTGGCGCCATGAAGAAACATGAAGCTGCATAAGAGGTCCACGACGTGATTTACTGGCGTGTGTGGTTCCTGGTCTTTTTGTTAGTTTCAAATGCAGTATGCTTTTTATTATTATAAGTTTTTCCTGACTTACAATGTGCAGATAAGCCTTCGTTTGTAGTGAGCAGAAAAGTAGTGTTGCCTTCGTTTTCGGTCAGTTGGCTTGGCTCATCTATTGACAGAACAATGACAGTGGGGGCCAGCCACCCATGACGTAAACGTGTACTTCAGGAAAAATGCGGTACAAATACAAGAGATGTCTGTACACCAACGCAAACTTATTTCGCCTGCTTCTTACTTTCAAATGTGGTTGAAAAAGTCAAAATGTAGATGGTTAACCACACTTACCCTCACTCCTGTGAAAGCAAAACGTTGGGCAGCTTTCACAATTTGTGAGGCGGGCTATTGACATCACTCTCATTTCCCAGTGTTGCGGAGGAAGGACTCTTACTTGTTAGAGGCTGCTCAGATCGAAAAATTCTGCTTACTAAATATCTACGCGCTTATGGAAGTAATCGCTGCAGATGTAAACACTACCAAGGGTGAGCTTTGCATTGCGCTATAAAAAACTAGGTCCTTAAAGGGACTGGTAACTGACCAAATTGTGTTGTGAGACGTTGATGGAAACGAAATGACCATGATTTATAGCTATAGAATCCAGCATGCTGTTATCGATTTAAGTAAGCATTATAATTTCAAATTGGCAAATAAAGTCTCAAAAACTGGTAAGTGGCAAAACCTGGCGGTGAAATCTTGGTACTTCGGATGTATTCTATGAGATTACTGTACGTAAGTTGACTGTTCTTAAGTACATCATAATTGTTGCTTAAGATTGCTGTTGGTATATTATTAGACACTCGCGCATTATTCTGTGCTTCGGAAATAAAAAAATGCACGCATGGCTACGCCAACACGCTGAACTCCGTATCACATATGTAAAGGCATTGTTTTGTTTTCAATCCAATTGGTTTCGTTCTGACTGGTTAAATACCAAAGCAGTTCGGCAGAAAACCTCAGAAACACATAGCTATTATTGCAGAAATCATTTAACAGTTCGAAAAACTATAATCACAGGAACACCGACTTGATAAACAAAATTACACTTTGTTACGGCACGGCCACACTTGTCATCTGCCTCCCACTAATGCCGGCATATAATCGCTATTGCACTCACCCATCACTGTTTCCAACATGCTTCTAGTGTACGATTACATCCTCACTGCAGATAGAAAAATTCTGATAAAAAAATGTTCCATGGCGTTTCCCGTGTTAGCACTTCATGATTAAACACTCTGACCGGTAAGCTTTCCAGTGCAGTAAAAAAAAAAAAAAAATGAGTACCAGGAAAATTGATTCTCAGTCCCTTTAAAAATCATCTGTCACTCCCTTTAGCTGTATATTGAATAATTTTTACTGCACAATCCTGTTCGTTATAAGCAGGTTTGACTGTACTTCTACGATATGTGCCTCTAAATGAGTTATTGCAGGTGAAGTGCATTAGAGAGGAGGGGCAGGAGGAGGCGTGTTTAGGTGCCTGCTTGCAGCTCCATCATGTGGCCACGCAGGAGGTCCTTTATTGTTTTTGATTTATATCAAGCAATTCAAGAAAATTATCGGTGCCTATATAAGGCACAATATATTCGCAACAGGTACTTTTCTCTATTTTTCAGTTTAGAGATGTGGCATCCACCTTTATGAATGGAATAAAAGTAATAAGAAATATTAATAAAAAATTTTTGTATAGTATGCAGGTATTTCCAAAAGTGCCGATGATGCATGAAATGCATACTTAAAAAATGAATTTTTTGACAGGCAGGACGAATTGGGACCTGAAGGCTTTTTGGTGGTCCTCATAACAAGGTGAACAGGGCAGAGGCAGGGACAAGAACAGAAGATGTAACACAGACACAACACACGTGCATCATCATCATCACCATCATCATCATCTTCTTCTTCTTCTTTTTTGTCCTCTCGTCTGCACTGTTCACTCTGTTCACAAACCAACTATTTCAAACTGGTCTTCATGGTGAGAGGAAGAAGTGGATGGAGTAGAAGCAGCATGTGATGTACGTAGCAGGCAGACTGTTAGAATATTTTAGGATAACACCGCAGATGCCAAGCAGAGGATAGTGTAGGTGTCAGCACTAGAGCGTTAGGTAAAGTTATAAGTCATGGGAAGCTAGCCTGTATGCAATGAGTGCATTTGGTACAAAGTGGGAGTAATTGACGAGCCTTGGGAGCAATGCTCGACTTAGTGGACTCGATTTACAAAGCTGTCCTGGTGCACTGCAGCTTGGATAAACACAATGAATCAAAGCAAAAACAAAGCTGGGTGAGTTAGTAGGTTCGAAGCAGCATGCTTTACCATTTGGAATGCCACTGGAGTATGTTGGCATATCTACACACTCGAATATACATCTGCATTTCTCATTTTAAACCTGCCTTGTGACAGATCTGGCTCTAGCTATCTTTGCAGTGGGGTTTATATATGGTCCCATGCTTCATTCCTTGTTCGAGGATTTCCACATGCTTAACTGAAACGGTGACACCTGTCAAATTGAGCACTGCTGCTCGCTGGCCTTGGTGCTTTGTCTCTAGAGGGTAAGCGATGCTAGGTGTTACTCCTAAGAAATTCCAACTTAGAATGGCTTGTCCGGGACTACTCGCTGTAGACGTGAGCGGTCGAGGACAACATGTTTGATTTCAAGAAAAAGAACAGCTAATGTGTTTTGGCTGTGGACTGTCAAGAAGGGCATGTTGCTTGACCAGTTCATCTGTGATGGTGAATAGCTAGAGCAGCCCATGACAGGCTGTATGCAAAATTTTTCACAGGAATAATCTATGAGATTCTATTGATGTACAGCAAGAGCTTTCGTATAGCAAATGGGACACTGCATCAGCGATCGAGAGATATGTTGAGAATAAGTTAGGACAGTGCGCACTGCAACACACATGTTTCTGCATGTTGATGTGAGCCGCATTTCTGGACGATACAGATATTGGAAGCAGCAAAACTAGGGTATAGCAAGTGCAATTTTTGAAACGTCCATTCAACATAGACAGTGCCAGTACATTAATGCCACTATGAGAGGAAATGCAGTATATTGTTTGTGCTTAAATGATAATTATTGAATGATTTGCACAGTAGATTTTAGCACTTTTGTGCTAAAATATACGTGTCTACTGGGCTGCAAGATATTCCTTGCCACTTGCTAGGCTCTGCAACTCTGGTTTCCAATTGTGGTGGCCACATTCTGATAGGAGGGGAATGCAAGAATGCCCGTGTACTGCACTTTGGGTACACATTAATTGAAAGCATTCCAGGTAATGAAAATTACTCAAGAACACTCCATACAATGATTGCCATAGCCTCTGTGTTGCTTCAGGATGTTAAAGCTCCGTCAATCGAGCAGCATTGTCAAAATTTGCTCATTTAATTATCTTTTTTGACGATAATGATTGCGTGACTGCATTGCAGGGCATGTGGTCCTGTACCTGCGGCACTTACATGACCCCCGGCCTCGCTTCTGGAGCCTGCCGTGGTCAACACCACGAAGGCCGCATCCGTTTGGTGATGTGGTGGCGCTGTGCATGGACCCTTTGGGCACCAAGGTTGTTCTCGCCACTGCTGGTAGCGCACTGCTTGTCTGGAACATCGTGCCCTTCCTGGTGAGCTGTGGAGATTAGCTACATATTCAAGGGACACTACAGAGGACTACAATTAAACATAAATATAACAACTATGAATATAAGAAATTATTGAATACAATGAAATATATGCAGGACCGTCAGCCACGCTTTATTACAATGAGTAGTCTACTGCTTCAATGCAACCAAAACTACAGGACACGAGACTATGTCAATTGTAACGAAACAAATATTTCTTTGCTTGCAGCTTGAAAATACGTGCTGCAGGTCAATTCTGTGGATGCTCACAAGGTGGAGGGAGGTTAATAAAAGGGAATATTGTCATCCACCTCCTGACTGTACCACGAAGCTACAAAGGAAATCCAAAACTGGTTTCTTATGTAGGAAGCATTGCAGCTGAAGAAAAATATGTCCCTGTCCAGGGACAGAATTCAGGACTAATGCCTTTCCACGAGCTAACCAGAAGGCTAGCAGATTGTGGAGCAAGGCCAAATTAATCGACAACACATACCAGGGGGACACCGAATAGGGCTAGTAAATCCTTCAGAAGCCCCTATAGTGGAGAAAGGAAAATTGTCATCCACCTGACTAACACAAAGCTATAAAGGAAACCCAGTACATCAATTCCCAAAAGCACATGCACATTCAGTGCAATGTTGGAACCTAAATGACACGAAGCTTGTTTGAGTGAGCGAGGTAGCCGTAGTAGTGGATGGCACAAGCACAGCCTTGTTGCCTGTAGTTTATTTATTTATTCATTCATTGCAGTACCCTCAGGGCCCGAAGGACATTGCAGAGGGAGGTGGGCACATTGTGGTTGTACAATCACAGTAATGTAAACAATGACACTATTACCTACGAAAGCAAAATAAAAAAAAATGATAATTAACAGTGTGCTTATTCGAATAGGTAGTCATTAACAGAGGCCTTGAATGACAATGCTTTAAGTAACATTATTGTACGTGCCGATGGGAAAAATGAGAACAAGGTAAAAGCAGGAGCCAGCGTTGTGACAAGTGGACTTGCCTTTTTCAAGGCGACATATTTCAAACCATATGTCGTCGTAAAAAAGACAAGTCCCCTTGTCGAAACGTTGGCTCCCACTTTTACCTTGTTCTCGTTTTGCCCACCGTCTTGAATTTTGATCTCCCGCCTTCCGTATGTTTTCCCATTATTGTACGTGTCAAATACATAACTTGTTAATGAATAGCAGCGCAGGTTAGTCGGAGGAGGGGTCAATAATGGCAGCTTTGAATGACAGTGCATCTCAATGCTTGCAGTGGCACTAGGATGGTGGTTCCATTCTGAGCTAGTCTTGGGTATAAATTAATCATGGAATAGATTATTACTGCAAAAAGGAATGGCGGTGAGGTGCGACAGAAAAGTAGAGGAATACATTTCAATGTTTTTCTGAAGCTTGGAGTTGATGTTATCAACATCACAGCTAAATGAAAATTTCAATGTGCAATGTAACTTGGCAGTTGCTTGAAAAATCAATAATAAACATTATCCACGGGAAAAAATTCACAATGGTGAAGTTGTTAGCTGTCTGTTTTGTGAGGATGATGTGATGTATGACTGTCACAGTGTAGGTATGTCCACTGCTGCAAGTTCTGGAACTTGTAAGTGAGAACCAACTTCAGACAAAACAATGAAGTGTACACGCTCTGTCACAAACACACACACATACACACACACTTTATAAGACCTTGAGAACACTGCACAATAACTAAATAGGAACTAGACGCACTAAATATAAAGTCACAAATAAGTCCCCAAACTAAGTAAGTCAAATAACAGTTCACATAGAGATGGAGTGTCGGAGCATATCAGAGGCTGGAATGATGCAGGTGGCGAGCATCTGCTCTGACTAGGGCCATCCACGGATGACAGGCAGCCAGAAGACGTGGCAGGACTAGGTAGAAGCTTAGGCCAGGAAGGTAGGCCACCCCTCAGACATACATAAGCTACAGGAGGGGAGTTGTAAGCTCATGAGAAGCGTAGGCGAGAGTCCTGACCTATCGTCTGACAAGATACTTCTTCTGCCAGTGGTACCTTCTTCTTTTCACCTCTTCTCTCACAGTGGTTGCACATTCCTCGCTCATGCCACAAGGCTCTGCATTTCTATGGGGCCAAAATGCAAAAATGTTTATGTGCTTAGATTTAGGTGTACGTTAAAGAACTCCGAGTGGTCAAATTTAATTGAGTCCCCCACTACGGTGTGGCTCATAATCGTATCATGGTTTTGGCAAGCAACACCCCAGAATTTTTAACAAATGGCTTGCATCCCTGTGTTTTTGGTGTAGATGCCTCTGAAAAAGGGGCTATGAAGCATGGCAGCAGCTATGGCTATTCTGCTTCTAAGGATGGGGTCACATAATAAATTCCCGTCTGTGGCACTCGAATACCACAGGGATGGAATGGTTTTAATTTTAATGCTCTAACGAGAAGAACAGGCAGTCCTGTAGCACCCTCCCTTGGGTGGCACCTAGAACCTGGTTAGCACATGCCTGCATGAGAAGAAAATAAAGACAGTGCCCGGCTGTGGCACGTGAAGCCACAGGTCGCAGTTCTGTTCCCGCATCGATTCAAGTCAGCTGTCTCTTTCCTTCACGCCTGAGGCATAAGCCTACAAGGGGTGACCTAGGACGAACACAATGACTGATCTACCCGGACCCTCCACAGAACAGGACTCACGTCCTGCGGACTTCTCGTCACTGTGGCTTCGCCTCCCACCCAGAACTGGCAAGTTTGGTTTCGCCAGATCGAGGCACAATTCTGCCTCTACCACATCACGACGAGCTACTACCACGTCACCTCATTCCTTCCTCCTGAGGTTGCCAGCGACCTCTCAGACGTTCTGTCCGCCCCCACGGGCGCTACACCATATCAGCACCTCAAGATCAAGGTGCTGGAGAGATTCATGCCTTCCGAACGCACCTGCCTCCAGCAGCTCCTTACCAAGGAGGGCCTTGGTGACCGGTGCCCCTCCCAACTGCTGCACCAGATGTGACAGCTTCTCGTGGAGAGCGACGTCCCCACCCACTTGGTGTTGCTTCAAGAGCTTGTCCTCTGATGCCTTTCCCAGCCCAACCGCCTCGTCCTCACAGAGGCTAGCGATGTCACCCTTGACTGCCTGGCGGAGCTTGCCGATCAGGTTCATGAGCCGACCTCCCCGTCCGTCACTGCTGTCTTACCGCCTACAGACCCAGCGATTTCGCGCCTACAGACCCGCATCGATGAGCTCACTACCTCGATCGCCAAACTCAGCAACCCACCCCAGGGGACCGTTCGCCTCGCCTCGGTCATCGCACTCTTTCGCGTACACATCAAGCTCGGAGTCCCAGCCCTCTGCCCCTCTGCTGGTACCACCGGCGTTTCCGACACCAAGCCACGCACACCTCCCTGTTCGTGGCCGGGAAATGCCCACCGAGGTCACTGACAGCAGCTTGTGGTCTAGCTTGTCCTCCCAGCCGCCTTTTTATGGCAACCAACAAGTTCTCCAGGGCCTGGTTCCTTATAGACACGGGCGTGAAAGTCGGTGTGGTTCCCCTGACTAAGACTGATCGTTCCAGGTTGTCAGGGCGGTTGCTTCATGCTGCCAACGCCTCGTCTATAGCGATGTACAGACTCTACCACGCCTGCTGCAGGGAAAAGGGCGTCCCGCCTCCGGTTATGCCAAGCCCCAGGTCCGGGAATTGTAGACGCTTGTCCTTCTCTTTTGCGCGTTGCTGGTTCGCGGAAGTTCCCCCGTAGGGCTTGACAGTTCGAGGAAAGTGTCCCTCTAACGTCGCACACCCACAAAAGGGCCTGTAAACACTGCGGGGCTTCCGCCAGATTGGCATACACTTGAGACAACCATGGAGAATTAGAAAGTGACACTACTTCGTTTCGATGAGGCATGGTGGGCGAGAGTTCTTTCTACACGGGGTGATAGACTCCAACCGTAACAGCATATCCGGCGGGGAAGGAAGATCCCGACGCGTAGGGGCCAGCAGCCGCAGTGCGAAGCATCGGCGTTTCAGTGGCAGAATTCCCCTCAGAAGTGACGAACCCTTGGTTCGTAGCTGGTAGATTCCTGGGAGTTGTTCATCAGTCCTCGTGGCGCTCTTGTTACTTTTCTCCCTGGTCCGGTCCGATGAAACTGAACTTGCAAACAGCTCTCGCCACTTATCGTCTCCTGCGTCGGCAAGCAATCACCCCAGAACAGTGCCGGACCCACAACCACAAAGCACCAGGCCACCCTCCCCCAAGACACACCCGGCTTTAAAAAAAAAAAGAAAACCCGCTACACCTTTCCCATTCCCTAAGCGCGTCCTCCCCCCCTGAACACTAAAAACAGCCATTTCTTGAAAGCGTTAAGACGTGGTTATTAAAATCGGCTAACAATCGGCTTCACTTTGGAACAACATATGAATTCGGAAAACGTATGAACGAACGAAAAAATGCCACGGAAACCCGGATAAGCATGAGGCTTTCGTTACTCTAGGGGCAACGACTCAAACCATCGGCATTGCCGTTAATCTCACCCTTCTTGTAGCGAATATCGAAGGTGTACTGTTGAAGAGCCAAGCTCCAGCGCAAAAGACAACCATTTTTCGTAGACATGGACTGCAGCCATGTGAGGGGACAGTGGTCAGTCTCTATGGTGAAACCTTGAACCGGTGATATAGCAAGCTAGCTTCTGCACCGCCCATACTACACAGGCGCATTCCTTTTCTGATGCACTGTGTGCTTCCTCACGAACTGAAAGCTTTCTACTGGCGTACAGTACAGGGTGTTCGTTCTCGTCATCTCTCTTTTGACAGAGCACCATCCCCATACCCCTGTCGCTGGCATCACACTGAAGAATGAATGGCTTAGAGTAGTCGGGCGCATTCAACACTGGCTGATTCGTTAGTGCGTTCTTCAGCATACTAAAAGCCTTTTCTTTTGCGTCATCCCACTTTACCGTTTGTGGTTCTGTTTTTCTGAGAGCATCCGTTAAAGGACTCGCAATCTCGAAATACCGCGGGATATATCTTTCCTAATAACCTGCCAAGCCAAGGAATGATCTGATGTCCCGCTTGGTGCGTGGTTGCGGGAAGTTGTCTTATGGCGGTCAGTTTAACCTCGGAAGGCCGACGATGACCTTGCCCTATTACATGACCTAGATAAGCTACCTCCACGTGCCCTAATTGGCATTTGGGAGCCTTAACAGTTAAGTTGGCCTCTCGTAGACGACACGGCACGGTTCGCAGGTGTTGCATATGGTCGGCCCATGATGAAGAAAAAATTGCTATGTCATCGAGATACGGAAGTGCAAAGTCCTCCATTCCTCGTAGCACCATGTCCATAAGGCTAGAGAAGCAATATGGCGCATTCTTCAATCCAAAGCTCAGGACTTTCGGACGAAAGGTTCCCATCAGGGAAATAAACACCGCAAGCCTGCTTGCCCTCTCGGTCAATGGAACCTGCCAATACCCTCTAACTAAATCGAGCGTAGAAATGAAATTGGCACTGCTCACTTTCTCAAGCCTTTCCTCTATATGCGGTATTGGATAAGTCTGGTCCTTCGTGATTAAATTGAGCCTGTGGTAGTCGATACATGGTCGCGGCTCCTTTCTGGGGACCTCAACTAAGATAAGAGGCAAGGTATAAATCACTCTCTCCTGGCTAGATTACACCTAGCTCTAACATCTTGTTTATTTCAGCGGTCATGACTTCACGTTGACGAGGCGAAACGCAATAAGCTTTCGAACGGACTGGGTTCGACGAGGTCAACTCAATATCGTGAACGATCGCAGTGGTCCTGCCCGGTGTGTCTGAAAATACGTCTTTAAATTCAAACATGAGTTCCCTCAGTTCGGCCCTTTGATTGGGATTCAACTCCGGCTGTTCTACTAACTTGTCAATGGTCTCGTGAATGTATTTTGCCTCCGTCACTGCTGTTAACTCTGGAAAGTCGACAGGCATCTCCTCATGTTGGTTATTCAACGAAGGTTTCAGGATCATTACCTTTTCCCCAACTTCAAGGCGTCGCGTGCGAGCCGTCCTGTCATAGTAACGCTCGGCATTGCTTTGTGCCTTACGCATTTCCTGCTCAGTGATCATTGTGGCAGGACTTACGTTCAATAACTTTCTGCATTCTGCCTCATGAGACATTTCAGGCTCCGCTGCTTTCCTGACCTTTTCCTTAGCTGGGGCACTTTTCGCATTATCCCCTATAGGGCTGTCCTGTTTGGTGCTGGTTGACGAATCCTCCGTCAAACCTGTTTCGTCCACCACTGGACACTCATACACTGCCTTGGCCGCGAGCTCTCTTGCCTTGGGACGAGTTAGGGCTTGCACTGTTCCCTCACTAAACCCGATTCCCTTACGTCGTAGCAAATCCTGTTAGAAAACAAATACGGATACTGCGGCGGGAGATGTGCCGAGACGGCAGCTTCAGTGTCCAGTACTCCAATAGGTCCTTCGATATGAATCTTGGCCACAGGGAGACAAACACTGGAGGCCTCTACGGCTTGCCTTATAGAAGCACATTCTCCCGTGAATTGGCCTTCCTCTACGTACGACGGATGCACCACGTCCATTGTGGCTGCCGAGTCGCGAAGCACTCTACACGGTTTGCCGTTTACCACGAGGTCTCGAATGTACAGTTCTAGCAAGCTCAGATTTTCCTCATTACTAGTTAGTGACATCAATACTAGTTTGGGATTTTTGCATCCCACGGAGATATGCCCCGTTTGCTGGCAGTTGTAGCAAACTATTGGTTTCTTGGCCTCGAAAGCCGTTTTCTTTTGCCTTTCTGCCCTCTGTTCGGGTGACTCCTTTTCTCCCTTGCTTTCCTCGTCACTAGTTTTCACCGAATCTGACCTTTCCATTGTTTTATACCGACTCTACTTTGACCATCGCTTTAGCTTGTCGGGTCTGTATTTATTCATCTCCTTAGGAGCTTCATTGCCTTCGTCCGCTCGGCGAGTTACGTACTCCTCAGCGAGATTGGCCGCTCTCGTAACAGTGTCTACGCCTGGCCTATCCTGAACCCAATACTTGATGTTTACTGGCAGCTGGCGGTAGAACTGTTCTAAAGCAACGCACTGCATTGTCTTTTCAGCGTCGCCGAGTGCACCCTCTTTTCTGAGCCATTCCTTCAGGTTTACCTCCAAGGTGTATGCAAAATATGAGTATGACTCATTTTTGGTTTTCTCGACTTCCCTGAATTTTCGCCTGAATGCTTCTGCTGATAATCTGTACTTTTTAAGCAGGTTCGCTTTGACTTCATCGAAGTCCTCTGCTTCTTCTTTCCCCATGCGGGCAATGATATCAGCTACCTCACGTGGCAGCAATGTAAGCAAGCGTTGCGGCCACGTGTTTCTCGCGAATTTTGCCTTCTCACACGTGCCCTCAAACTGTACCAGAAAAAGACCTATATCTCCTCCTTCGGCGTAGGGTGCCATCAAGTCTGTCATTCTGCGCTCGCTTTCACGTGCCTCTGGGCTAGGTCTTTCAGAATTTTGAGCTTTCAAGAGCTCAATCTCTAGGCGCTTCATTTCGAGGTCGCGCTCTTCTTTGGCCTCACGTGCTGCCCGCTTGCGCTCCTCTTTTTTCTCTAGGCTCTTACGCTCTTCTTCTTCCTCTTTCTCTAGGTGCTTACGCTGTTCCTCTGCAATGTTCTCTAGGCATTCCGTCAGTTCATCGTTGTCTGCCCCGATCGCTTCGATCGCCTCAATGATCTCCGGCTTTCTCTTTGATTCGGCAATTAGAAGGCCCAACTCTTTGGCCATGCTCAACAATTCCGGCTTCTTTAGTGCCTTCAAGTTCATGGCTGCCCTTAGTGCTGCTAACTCTTCACTCTATAACAACCTTGACGTACTCAAAACTTCCGTCAACGGTTAAAGAAAAATCACTGCTCTGTACTTTCCAAAAAATACGTAAGGCCAAGTGATATCTTAGTGAAGAAAAGCCGTGCACTCAACATATGCAGTCATGAATCAAGACACCTTCCTTCCGAACGTTGTTGTCAGGACGAAGAGGCTATGATCTCGTAGTTGTCGTCCAAGTCGGGGTCTCCAGGGTTCCGTATCCCAGTCGCTGCCAGTCAGTTTGTTGCGTATTTCAGGGTAGCGTATCGTACTGCTGCCGAGAAGTAGCGGCGCCTGCCTATCGAAGCTCGACTGACGTTACTTATTGGGTAGCGTGGCGTTGTCGGCGGGCTGCAGGCATCCGGTAGACCATGGCGACGAAGCAAGGGCGAGACGATTTTCTAGTGCGAAACTTGCATGGTTTATTCAAAGGTAGATGAAAGAAAATGAGAAGAGCATGAAGTGATCAAAAGTACGTTTCGGAGCCCCTTAAATAGGCTCTCTACAATCGTGGGTGGGATCTTGCTTCCGTCGGTGTCACATGACCGGCACAGAAAGAGGGCCCTTCCTCCTCTGGTTATAGCGAGCCTGCTGAAAGGAGGAAGTCCTCACGCCTCCTGGAATTGTAGACGCCTGTCCGTCTCTTCTGCGCTTTGCGGGTTCGTGGAAGTTCTCTTCTAGGTCCAATTCGAGGAAAGGGCCTCTCTAAACTTGCACACACACACACACACACACACATGCATGCACGCACGCACGCACGTGCGCGCGAGGCCTGTGCACTGCGGGGCTTCCGGCAAAGAGGCAGACACTCGGAACGGTCATGGCGAATTAGGCAGTCATGCTTCATTTCGACGAGGCCTGGTGGAAGAAGGTCGGGTGAGAGAAAGTTCTTTTGTGCACGATGTGCAGGACGCCAACCATCGCAGGAGAAGTCGCGCCTCATTTCGACAAAGATGGTGCAAATCTGGCGCCACCGTCTATGGGAGTTTCTTACGAGGGCACCGTGCCGTCATGGGAATGACGGTATATGTGTCTGCGAGGCTCGTGTTGGCTGGTGTTGTAAGAGGCTTCGTCTAAAACGTGGATATAGCTACACAAATAACGCATTCTCAAAGTAAAATCTTCATAAAATGTTTCCATTCACGCATATTACGTCTTTACTCACCTACAATGCATGACCAAGAGAAGAAAAACAAGAACAGACGACAAACTGTTTCAAAGTGAGCGCGAACCTTGTCGTCTGTGCTCCAACTTTAGCGGCCCGCTGATACTTTTTACGTAACATATAGTCGTACACGTAATAACAAATTCTCATAGTTAAACAAAACATGTTTTTGCGTAATAATAAAGCTAAAACAGCTTTTCACGTGCTGTTTCAGTAGAAAATGACTCATTGTGACTGATGGAACGGTGCTTGCCAAGCACGTCTTCAAGGTGTCCTGTCTCTCCGAGAACGATGCC
The DNA here is from genome assembly GCF_023375885.2 of Dermacentor andersoni. NCBI lineage: Eukaryota > Metazoa > Arthropoda > Arachnida > Ixodida > Ixodidae > Dermacentor > Dermacentor andersoni. The sequence continues at coordinate 115,660,233 of NC_092822.1, read as the reverse complement.
AATCCGAAGTCACAATATACCGGCATTCCCATGCATACCACAGCACAGCAGCGCCAGATTTGCCTCTAGGTAATGTAGTGAGAAACTCTATGTCGTTCAGCACCACCACGCTGCGGATCATCCGTCTAACGGAGGGTGCCTCAAGCCCTCCCTTGTTCACGAACCCGGGTGGATCGTGACACTGGCGACGAGTACCCATGGATCGTTCCACGCCGCCGAAAGCCGCGAAATACCGCCCCCTGTTGCTGCCGCCATGCCGCTGTACGGAAGGCTCGAGCCGTTCGAGGGAGATGGGTCCACCTGGCAAATTTACGAGGAGCAAGTCCACATGTTCTTCCGGGCAAACGACACACCCGAGGCCAAACAGCGGGACATTTTCCTGGCCAGCTGCGGGACCCACGTCTTCAGCCTCTTGCTCGACCTTCTCAAGCCAGCCACACCACACATTAAGATGCTGGGTGAGCTGCTCGCCATATTGCGCTCGCATTTTAACCCAGCCCCGTCCACACTGATGGAGCGTTTCCTCTTCAACAACCGGAGCCGCCGGGAAGGAGAGACCCTTGGGCAGTTCGTGGCTGCGCTACGAGGGTTAGCGAGTGCCTGCGTTTTCGGGGACCAGCTGGACTCCGTGCTCCGAGACCGCTTCGCCTGCGGCATCAACAACCCCGCCATGCAGACGCGACTCCTGGAGCTTCCCGACCCCTCGCTGGACGACGCCGTGAAGGCAGCGCCGGCAATGGAAGCTGCTGCCAAGGACGCCGGCGAGATTTCCCGTGCGACTGGCTCACCATTGGCGGAAGCGGCGGTCAACGAGTTGGCAACAAAGGGCAGTACCTGCGGTCGCTGGGGTGGTGCCCACTCCCCCTCACAGTGCCAGTTCTCTCAAGCACAATGCTTTACGTGCGGGAAAACTGGGCACCTCGCACGTGTATGCCGAAGGGGGAGGACGAACAGCAAACAGCAGCAGCAGCCTGATTCAAGCCCACGTACCACACAAGCCTGCGGCCAGGGTAGCCGTCACAAGGGTATGCGGCGGGGACGTGTGGCAGCAGGCTCAAGTTCTTCCACGGCCAGGCCGAGAACCTGCCGATTTTCGACATGTGGCACACAGGCTTTGTACCGTCGTCTGTGCCGTCGTACATGCTGACCGTCGAAATCTGCGGGCACCCCATTTCCATGGAGCTGGACACAGGGGCCAGCATGTCAGTAATGGCCGGGAAACTCTTCAAGCGTACTTTCCCCGGCGCGTCCGTCGAGGCTTCGGGCGTGATGCTGCACAGTTACCCCGGGCAACTCTCCCAAGTCCAGGATCAGGCACAGTTCAGCGTTCGCTTTGGCGACAAGGAGGCAACCCTTCCCCTTTACTTAACGAAGGGGTCGTCGCCGACGCTGCTGGGCCGAAACTGGATTCATGCACTAGGCGTTCGTCTACCAGAGTACCGGGAAGCCAGCCTACATCTGGTGCAAGACGTCCCCAGCCTCCTAACCCAGTTCAAGTCCCTGTTCCAGCCAGGGGTGGGCAGATTTGCCGGCACGACGGCTGGCATCTATGTACCTGAGGGAGCCCGGTCACGTTTTTTCAAGCCACGCCCACTGCCGTTCGCCCTGAAGGATGGGGTCACCCAAGAGCTGCAGCGGTTACAGCGAGAGGGCATCCTGGTACCTGTCAAGACATCTGAATGGGCCGCTCCCATCGTACCAGTCCTCAAGCGAGACCGCAGTGTCAGGATCTGCGGGGATTTCAAGGTTACCATCAACCCTGTTGCTATCATCGAGAAGTACCTGCTGCCCTGGATTGAAGATCTCTGGTCAGCATTGTCCGGTGGACAGATGTTTACGAAGCTCGACCTCAGAGATGCTTACCAGCAGCTGGTGCTCCAGGATGCCTCCCACAAGTTCGAGGCGGTCACGGACCACAAGCCACTGTTGGGGCTGCTGGGGTCTGACGAGGCAGTTCCTGTGCAGGCATCACCTTGAGTGATATGCTGGGCCTTGAGGCTGGCAGCTTACAGTTACCAGCTGGTTTACCGTCCGGGAAGGACCTGGGACCTGCTGATGCCCTGAGCCGCCTGCCCCTGCCAGAGATGCCTGATGTTGTGCCAGAACCTGCTGAAGTGTTCATACTTGAGAACGCGTACCCGGAGCTGCCCTCTAGATCTGAGTTCTCACAAGCGACCAGCCGGGACCCAGTCCTGTCTCAGGTGGTCAAGGAGATGTCCTGTAGAGAGGAATTGGTGCAGCAGGCCTATAGCCACAAGGCCACTGAGCTGAGCTTGCAGCAGGGCTGCCTACTGTGGGGTTCCAGGGTGTTGAACCCACAAAGTCTCCTGTCCAGGGTCCTGCAGTTGCTGCACGTGGGTCATCCTGGCATAGAAAAGACCAAGATGGTGGCGGCCCGGTCCCATGTTTGGTGGCCTGGCCTGGACCAGGACATCGCTCACTTGGTGCAGAGCTGCCAAATCTGCCAGGTGCATCAGCGAGCCTCGCGTCATGTGGAGATCACCCCCTGGCCGTTCCCACAGAGACCCTGGTCCCGCCTACATGTGGGTTTTGGGGGACCCTTCAAGGGTCATTACTTCCTGGTGGTGGTGGACGCCTTCTTGAAGTGGGTGGAGGTTCTACCTATTACCACTCCATCAGCAGGCGTGACCATTGCAGCGCTACGACAGGTCTTCGCCACCCAGGGGTTGCCGGGTGTCATCGTGTCCGACAATGGTCCTGCTTTCGCCAGCGCAGAGTACCTGGCCTGGCTGACGAAGAACGGAATCCGCTGGATGATGGTTCCGTCGTACCACCCTGCTTCAAATGGTGCAGCCGAGCAGGTGGTGCAAACCATCAAAGACAAGCTCAAGAAGAGCCAGACTGGGGATTTCCGGACGCAAATTGCCCGGATACTATTTCAGTACTGGACCAGGCCTCATCGCTGCTCGTCCGCATGCCAGAGACGGGGCCATGTGGCACAGACACGCTGACCATGTCAGGCCTCGCCTCGGGACCTGGTCAGCACCCTCGATGGCCACTTCTGAGTTGCAGCCCGCAGGAGGACTAGCGGCAGCACCAGTCGCTTAAACACCAACGAGCACGGCTGCTTGGCGGTCAGTCATCGTTCAGCACCACCATGCTGCGGAGCGTCCGTCTAACGGAGGGTGCCTCGAGCCCTCCCTTGTTTACGAACCCGGGTGGATCGCGACAAGACCTTTGTCTTTTTGCTCTCGGGAGCTATTTCCTGCTGAGACCTGCAACAGTGCCTTCGGCCGAGAGCTACTAGCCATGTACACTGCGACACAGCACTTTTGGCATTTTCTGGAAGTATGCCAGTTTTACGCACTGACCGATCATAAGCCACTGGCGTATGTTTCTAGCACCAACTCATCGAAGTACGTATTATGCAAACTCCGCCATCTCGCTTATATATTGCAATTTACAACTGACATCTCCCATGTGGAAGGTGCCAAAAACACCGCCACTGGTGCTCTTTCTCGTGTAGCCACTATTGACTCTCCATCTCCAACCGTCTACTGGGCTGCATTCTGTTCTGCGCAGCAGAATGAAAGCAAGCTTGCCACTTTTCGGGAGAATCGCTGTTCTCTCTGACTACGGTTTTTGCCCCATCCATGCTCGCTTGAGCCCTTGTGGTGCAATGTCTCAGCAGACCTTCCTCGCTCTGTTGTTCCGGCTTCACTACGTCACACCATTTTCCACTCTCTACACGACATATGTCGCCTAGGTATTCGGACTATGTAGTGCCTTCTCACTCAGCACTATGTCTGGCCCGGAATTAACGGTGATGTGTGCGCTTGGATGCGGACGTGTCTGCCCTTCCAGACGACAAAGGTCTCCCTTCATACCAAGAAGCCTCCCCAAGCCTTCCTTCCACCTGGCCGTCATTTCAACCATGTTCATCTTGACATCGTAAGCTCTCTACCCGTGTCTCAAGGTCATCGTTATATATTCGCCATCGTTGACCATTTCACATGCTGGTCAGAGGCTGTTCCGATTCATATCAGCACTAAGACTGTTTTCCGCACTTTCATTTCTGCATGGGTATCTTGCTTTGGTTGTCCTGGTACTGTGACAACAGACCGTGGACGCAAATTTGAGTCTTCCCTGTTTGCTTGCCTCAATTGCATTCTCGGCACCAAACATTGCCGTACCACTGCTTATCACATGTGTGTCAACGGCATGGTGGAACGCCTTCACTGACAACTGAAGGCTGCCATGGCTACCCGCTTCAATTGCGCAGCCTGCGTTGACGCCTTGCCCCTTGTGCTCCTGGGTTTACGGGCCTTCCTCCATGCAAACCTACAGTGCTCAGCAGCAGAGCTGGTGTATGGTAGTTCTCTGTGTCTCCCCATGGTCTTCTTTACATCAACACAGCTACCAGCCGAGCCACAAGAATTCCTACAATGCCTCCTGGCCTGTGTTAAAGACCTCTAGCCCATTCCACCTTCTCCATCCCGCCACAATACAATCTGCATGCACCCTGACCTGGCAACTTCACACATTTTCATGCGCCGCGACGCTCTTCGACCACCGCTAACCCTGGCCTATGACGGACCATTCTGCGTCCTCCACCACACCCTGAAAACCGCCACCCTCCTACAGAATGGCCGCGAAGAGACAGTCAGCTCAGACGGCCTTAAGCCAGCTTACGTGGAGACCGCTATGGAAAGCGCTGTATTGCCACCTGTCCTCGGGCCAGAGTGCCATAGTGGGCCTTCAGTCTGGTTTCGACTTCCAGTCTAGGTGGGGGGCCCTATAGCACCCTCCCTTGGGCAGTGCCTAGAACGCGAATATAAAGATTGCCCACGGCTGTGGCACGTGAAGCCACGGCTTGCAATTCGATTCCGGCTTCGATTCGGGTTAGCTGTCTCTTTTCTTCACACCTGAGGCATAAGCCTACAGTCCCAATTAACCTGGATCCCTTCACTATATCAACGTGCACAGGTCATGTGTAGCTCTTGGGTGTATGACCTCATCACTCACTCGCTTGATGAGTAAGAGATGTGCACTGGATGCTGTTTAATTTAAGGCCATAACTTGTGCTTAAGCTCCAATATACTTCAAGTAGGTTGTATTGTACACACTTCAACATTTGGCATGGGCCATTTTTATGCACTACCTGCCACCGTGGCGCATTGGCTATGGCGTTCTGTTGCTAAACACGCGGTTGCACTTTTGTTATACACCCCCAGCAGCCACATTTTGTTGCAGAGAAGAATGCAGAAATGTTCGTGTACTACACTTTCAGTGCATGTAAAGTTAATTGCTGGTGGTGAAAATGAGTTTGAAGCTTCCTGGCGAGGGCATCACTCAAGGTTTCTCAGCATGATGCTTCGAGATGTCGAAATCAATCAATCAATCAATCAATCAATCAATCAATCAATCAATCAATCAATCAATCAATCAATCAATTTTCTTATGCAGGAAGAAAACACGTGTAGTTCGAACAGAAATGTGGTGGACGACGCACAATCGATTCGTCTCTCCAGAGACCGAGGTAAGTGACCTTGAAGTGAACCCTCCCTTTGCACAAATCACATATGTGGGAGAAGTTACTCCTGCAGGGCTTATTGGCATGGATCACAAAGCCATCCAAATGTTAGAAAAAAGGAAAAAAAATGAGCGATTGGTAGCTGTTGGTTCATGTGCCTTTGCTTCTCCTTGTCATCTTCAATGTGCCGTGCTGTGGGATAATGATTTCGAAGAACATTGATTCACTAATTTAATGCTATGCTTGCTGCCATGCCTGTCTGTCATCTGTGATGCCGTGTGACTTGAGTGGTCTGGCATTCAATACTACATGCAGTCCTTGTTATGTTCACTGCAGCATGGGTTGTCAGTAGGTCACAGTTAAAGCCAAGGTTGAAGAGCATGAATAAAATGAGGACACGATGAAACAAATACCACAGACAAGTGCTGACTGCCAAATGGAAGTTCATTTGTAATTCTCCGGCCACAATTATACCTTTTCCAACATAGGCATGCGTACGCCAGTTGCACATACATCTGCAAAATCAGCAACATCATAATCTTTCATGTAATAAAGCGATTTCTTTTTCCGACAAAGCAAGAGAGGGAGGGAGCACTTACACATTTATCTCCTTCCTTTCTAACGTTATTTGCCTCTTATTTCCCTTTCCCTCTTACCTTTTCCTTTCCCTACGAATTTAGTTTTTTCGAATATGGGAGTGCAGGGACAGTTGTTGCAATGTCCTGTTAAATTACTCCCATAGCCATTCTTTATGTTACTGCTGTGCTGATGAGCTCTGTCATTGAAACACTGTCCCATTTGTCCTATATGTTTTCCACAGCTCAGCGGTATCTGGTAGATAACGTTAGAAAAAGCTTTGCTCACACGGGGTCACGTGAGCATGAATGTGAGCAAAGTTTTTTTTAAATCAGATGGCACGATTATAGAAGACACATTTTCCCCATTCTGTCACCACTTCAGCATGCGAAGCTATCTTGCAGAAAGGAAAAAGAATAAGTTTGGAACCAGCACACAAAGAAAAGAATAAAGACCAGAGATAAGCACACATGGTGCCGTACTTGGACAAGTTGTCACACAACCTAAAGAAAGTTTCCAATAGACATAATGTTAATTTACTTTTGAGTGCCCCATGCAAGCTTTCTGTGATATGTAATCGTATGAACACGGGTCAGTGACGGTTCGGGGTCATTGCCGAAAATATACGGTGCTGTGAACAAGTACAAAATGGTCAATGTCGTATGTTTACGGTGCCGTCTGTACGTTTGGAAAGCACCGCAATTTCCTAATTTTCTTTCTTGGCATGTGCTGCCACTATGTGGGAATACAAAAAATTTTTTTCTCGTGCCTCCCTCTCTCGGCTTTCGTTGCATGGTGTGTTTTAAAGCTAGTTTGCTCTGGCGCGTCTATATACTACCGCTCGCGCATTGGCACGCGTGCGGGCTTGGGGGTTCGGGTTTTGTTTCGCGGGCTCAGGTACTTGCACTCACAAAACTGATGGCTATCTCGTTACTAATCACTCAAAGGGCGGCCACCTATTTCTCACTCGTTTAGTGCTCACAGGGGTGAGCATAGGAAGGATGCTGCCGTGTATGTGTTTCCTTTTCTCTTTTTGGGGGAGACTCGCGATATCTAATTGCCTCTGGTTGGCGATAAGATGAAGATTAGCGGAAGTGTGTCACATGTTTTGCTTTTTTTTTGCGGGCACACAACCACACAGTTTTCTTGGGTGTGCTCACCTACGCAGTTCGATTAGGCTAAGGACGTAAATATCAGTGTAAGAGCAGGAACATTTGAGACTTACGAAATATCCTCGTGTGCGCATATTCTAAGCCTTGAACTATAACACTGCATCAGATTTTTAATTCTTATAAGTTTATTTCCTTTTTTAATTGTTGTTATTCATGAATAAAGGGTACATATTTACCAATGCAAAATATTTTTTTCTCACTTTACGGTCACCCTAGAAAAATTACGGTAAATTTTTTTTCGAAATAGGTCCCTCAGAAGAATTAAAATTTGCAGTAAAAGAAATCGGCCCTGGGCTATCGCATATGGCGAAAAAATCGACTCTGAAAGGGTTAAGTAAATGAGATTTCGTGCCGTGATTACTGGGTCATTAGCTGCTTATTAAAGCAGAAAAAGAAACAGATCGAAATCTTTTGTGTCAGTACTCCTTTAAACATCTGCATCGCTGCAGATCATAGCGGTACTGCTTACATTTTCAGCCACTTCTGCCCATTCTATAAAGAATGGGCGATTTATATCACTCAGGCAAGCAATTTTATTGGCTTCCCACATGACGTCAAATGTAATACTTGAATCATGCAGCTTTACTGAAGTTATATTTATTAGAATATGTGTACATTGTAATTTGTGTAACTGTAAAAGAAATACACATATGCAATAAATGTTGACGTTTTGTTCAGACCAATGGTGCACTTCCATCTGGCATTGCAGGTTGTCTGCTACAGATATTGTCTGTATGTGTGAATTTGCTTGTACGCACATAGGAAGGAGAGAGGAGCAGAGAGTTTCTTCCGAAAAGCACAGTGGATGATATGTGTCACTGCACGATGTTGTGCCCAAGAAGACGGGACATAGCCATCGCCACTTGGAATACAAGCTGAGGGAGATGCAGCTGCTTGAGAGGAGGGTAATGTTTAACCTCTCATAGCTCTTCTGATGCAGTACGCTGACAAAGATTCTTGTGAGAAAGCATTCCATGAGAGATACTTATGTATAGGTGCTACTATTAGGTACGGCTTAAATCATTTCAGGGACCCTTTAAATGCATATAGTAAATGTTTTCACAGGAAAACACAATGCGATATATTTTTCGTCGTTACTGTAAGTCCTGGTGAATATACACTCATGTATGCATATTCCCAATAAACCAACGAGAAGTAAACGCTCATCTGTCTTTTCTATGTTTTGTCCTTATAGATTTGTGCCCTGCTTTACTTATTTCAACAGTTGCTCAAGCAGTCATACTTTTGGTACTTGCAGGAATGCCTACGTGCGTCTGCTGGTGGCAGACTCTGAAGGGAGTCCCAGTGGCTGTTGTTGGCACAGAGGTAAGGTGCTGCACACCTGTGTCACATTGGGGGGGAGGAGGGAGAAGGAGGGTGTGTTCACCTTTGACTAAATGTGGTGTGATGGTTTGTTCCGGTCATGCAGTGTACTTAGTTCTTGGTAACTTGAAGACTGAAAAAAATTTGCAAGGATTTTAATTGTTGCCACGAATGAGGAACTGTGCCATCTCTTTGCATTGTTGGCATGAGTAAAAAACAAAAAATTCATAAGTAAAGGTGCAACATGAGACTATGTAGGTAATGTGGCCATATGGCAACATTTGACAGGCATTCTGAAACTTTGGTAATTTAACTAGCATGCGTGTCAGGAGTTTGCGTTCCTTGTTGTGTTTATTCCTCTATCCCATGTTACATACAACACTTTCAGTGGCGGCACACTTTTGTGCAACTAGGTGATGCGGCTACATTTGTTGTCATGTAGGAGTGTGTGTTGTTGTTCCACTCGTTCAACATTTCTTTGTGCGTTGTCTTGCTGCAGCTGCTGCTGCTCAGTGGCTATGGCCTTCTGCTGCTGGCCACGAAGTCATGGGTTCAATTTCTGACTGCAGCAGCCACATTCCAATGGGGGTGGAATGCAAGGATGCTCGTGTACTATAACAGTGCTTTTTGTTATTATTATTATTATTATTATTAGTAGTAGTAGTAGTAGTAGTAGTGGTAGTAGTAGTAGTAGTAGTAGTAGTAGTAGTAGTAGTAGTAGTAGTAGTAGTAGTAGTAGTAGTAGTAGTAGCAGTAGTAGTAGTAGTGTCGTCAAAGCAGGACATTTTAAAGCAGGGGTGGAAATTTTGCACCAATGGTACCATTTTGATACTCATGCTAAGTCATGTCACATCACTTTATTACCTTAAAGATCCCCGTTTAGGAAGTATTACATAGGTGGTGGGCTAACACAGATGAAGGTTACAAATAACAGTCTTTATGCGGAACAGTCCGCGGTAACGTTTTCTGCAAAATTTGATGGATGCGTGATGGCTGCAATGTTTGGGGAGGGCTATTCCAGTCCACTCCTGTACGAAAAAAAAATGAGGCAGTGAAAGTGGTAAATTTGATGTGGATGGGTAGTGCGGTGGGATATGCGTGTCGGTGGGATGATGTCAGGCACGCGATTGAGGAAGCTGTGGAAAAACTTGTGAAGCAAACAGAAGCTGGCAATGCGGCGACGCACAGAAAGATCTGGAAGACCAGTGTTGCGTTGGAGGGATGATATGCTTTTGTCATGTGAGTTGTGAAGAATGAATTAACCAAGTGGCACGATTTTGCATGGATTCCGATTCGTTGATTAAGTATACCTGGTGTGGACTCCAGATGTACGCCGCATGTTCTAGTTCAGGTCCTATTAGAGATTTGTACGCAAGAAGATTTATGTCCTGTGGGGCATGATGCAAATGACACTTCAAAAAACAGAGCTCTATGCAGTGATGATGTAACCTTGGTGACGTGCGCACTAGGAAAGATTGCAGGATATGGTGACGCCAAGGTACTTATAGGATTAGACTTGTTCAACAGTGGAGTTACAAATTACATAGAAAAAAGGAAACGATTGGCATTAAGCTTCATTAACCAAAGTTCACACCACTCCTGTACACAGTTAAGGTAATTTTGGAGAGCATTTTTATCAGTAAGGTTAGCAATTGTGCGCTAGATGACACAGTCACCGGCAAACACACGGATATGAGAAAATGCATGGTTGGGTAGGTCATTAATGTATATTAGGAACAGAAGGGGTGCGGGGACAGACCCTTGTGGGACGCCCAATGTTACTGAGAGGGAGATAGAACAGTTATCTTTAATAGAGACAAACTGAGAACTGTTAGTAAAAAATTTTGAAATTCATTTGAGAATGTGAGGGTGCAGGTTCAACTGGGCAAGTTTTAGCAACAGGCGTTTGCGTGGTACTTTGTCGAATGCTTTAGCGAAGTCCAGAAGTATTGCATCAGCCTGAAGGTTACGGTCAGGCTTGAAATGTTAGTCATGAATAAATATTGCCAGTTGAGTTTGCCAAAAGCAGAAAAGTGATCGAAAATAATCCATGATGCGCCAGGACAGCATTGGCTCTGGTAGGGTGGCTAGCTGCAGCATGTTTCAGCTAAAGGTTGCTGGAGCAGCGCAGGGTGCAGGGCATTGTGTGGTTGATCTCGGAGGTCATGTAAAAGTAGCTTTCGTGTTCTGGCCACCACTAGGTGCCAACAGCCACACCCAATTAGGCCCTTCAAATAAACGTAGGAACCATAATATAAGTAAAGCTAGTGACATTCTTTTATCTTGCCACTTGAGCTGGCGATTGAGAGCAGGCGAAGAGGTCCAGGGCTTATTCACACCTACCTGTTGGTGGAGCATAGTCAACTGGTACTTCGAGGTTGACAAAGAAGCTTCAGAACAAGTTAAGGACCGTGTAAAGAGTGTAGGAACAAAGAATGTTAGATGTAAAGTTAAGAGACAGGAAGAGAGTGGTGTGGATCAGAGAACAAATGGGGATAGCTAATATTCTAATTCACATTAAGAGAAAAAAATCGAGCTGGGCAAGCCATGTAATGTGTAGGTGAGATAAACAATGGACCACTAGAGTTTAAATTAAAATTAAATTAAGGGGCTTTACATGGCAAAACCACTTTCTGATTATGAGGCACACCGTAGTGGGGGACTCCGGAAATTCGGACCACCTGGGGTTCTTTAACATGCACCTAAATCTAAGTACATGGGTGTTTTCGCATTCCACCCCCATCGAAATGCGGGCTGCTGTGGCCAGGATTCAATCCCGTGACCTTGTGCTTAGCAGCCCAACACCATAGCCACTAAGCAACCACGGCGGGTGACCATTAGAGTTACAGGATGGGGGCCAAGAGAAGGGAAGCGCAGTTGAGGATGGCAGAAAACTAGGTGGGGTGGTGAAATGAGGAAGTTCGCAGGCGCAAGTTGGAATCGGTTGGCACAGGACAGGGGAAATTGGAAATCGTAGGGAGGGGCCTTTGTCCTGCAGTGGACATAAAGTAGGCTGCTGCTGCTGCTGCTGATGATGGTGATGATGATGAATCAAGTAGTTGAACTGGCGTCGTTTTTATGCAATCAAGCACCCTGGCTGCCAGCCGCACCTTTTATTTTCATGTTATTTTGTAACTCCTGCCATCGCCATGGCAGTTGTGGATCGCGTGGCAATCGTGGTGATCGCGAATCCTTATATAGCAGCGATTGCAAAGACCAAACTGCAAGCGGCAAGGGAAGGTGCGTGCAGTGAGGGAACTTGGAGAATGAGAGGCGAGGAGAGGTGGAATGCTACTACATTGAGCTTTTTCAGGGGCTTACATCCAATTACTCAATGTGAACTCCAGATGTCGCAGTGCTTCCAGCCTGTGGCAAAGCAAAGTCAGTCACTTGCAGAATCTTGGTTTGAGCTAGTTGGTGCTGTTACATTACCTAGAAATGTATCTGAATAAACCGGTGTGGTGTTCACTATACCTTTAATTCTTCACATCTTCTGTTGGTAAGCATCTCGTCACTTCACCAGCTCTTAGTACAAAAAATGGTATCTAAAATGCATTTAGGTCACTTCTTTAATGCTGAAAAATGCAATGTCTTGCGACTATTACCCCACTTAAACATAATTAAAGCTCTAAATTAAAATTTTAATGCTTCTGACTGCTTGAATTATAAAATATATGGGCTACAGACTGCTCCAAAATTATAATTTGTCTGCTCCAATGTGTTCCAAAATGAAGATTTACCTGCTCTAAAAATTGCTACAAAATGATTTTGTGCAATCCAACCCCTGTTAAAGCAAAATAAAATAAAAAATTATTAATGCATTGTAGGAGGCACTTTAGTATGTGTGTGTTTGTGTTGAAAGACTAACATTTCTGGCAACTGTATCAGTACTTCAGTAAGTCCACGTTGAAAAACACAACAAATTTATTGTGACGTTTCACAATGTGGGCTTACTGAAATATGTATGTATCCATGCCAGAGTGGGCCAGGTGAAAGGTGCCATTGGGATGCCTGATAGAGCATCAGGTCCTGTAACATTGGGGTACTAGTGCCACAGGTGGTTGTGAAAGCACCGTGCTCACAAGGGAAAAGAAATGCTTAGGTTACACTGGTTTGAATGCCAGTGATGTGATCCCCCTAAAAGTGGGATACCCAACACACTGACTCTATATTCACAGACACATCATGGCCGATTGCTTGGCACAGGTCAACTGAGATGCCATGCATATGTGGAGTGTGATTGTATGGCTCAGATGAAGTTTACAATGTCACTGTGTGGGGACAAAGGAGCAACAGCACAGTAGGGGAAAGAAAAACGAAAGGGCATTTGTTGCACCTTATATAGAAGAAAGAAGCTAGCTAGCACATATGAGTGAACATGAGACTTCCCTGCGAAGTCCCACATTGAGCATGCATTGCATTGCCACAGCCACAAAGAAGGAGGCTGGTTACTCTCACACTCGAGTATCCTCTCCATCTGGTGGAATTAGCAGTGGGACACTCGCACCCTCTCTCGTACCACTGTGCAACTACCGACCACCGGCACTGCACGTGCTACACGGGAAAGCCAGATTCCAGAAGACACGAGAGCCATGCAGAGAAAACAACATCATGGGGCGCAAGAGATTTGAATGCACCTACACCTGGTGCTCAGCTTCTCACAGGGTTTCACATCTCGAAAGAGGGCCCATCAGTGATTTATGAGTTGTCTCTGGGTGCCTCTTGTCTAACCACAATCTGCCGCGGCTGTGGGAGGCAGGTGCTGCTGCCGAGTACCTATCAGTAAAATAGGTACAAGTGCGCTCCCGGCCTGGTGATCCGCCATTATGGGACCTCAATGCTTCGAAAGGGGTGTTTGTCCTTAACTTGAAGGTGTGCCCACCTCAGTAGGTGCATTTGGGGTGCCACATGAAAAATGGCCACCATGGGAGCGGCCCAAACAACACTTTTTGTGCTCGTGATGGTTTCAATGGGAATTTAGGGCGCAGGCTCTTTTCCCAAGCCAAACACCAGGCTGAGGTACACTTGTGACCCATTTGAGAACCAGTGGGTGCCCAGTGGTAGTGGGAATCGAACCCACAACCTCCTGCAGCTGAGGCGGGCACTCTAACGCTAGGGCACGGCTGTAGCTGTTAGCTGTAGCTCGTGGATAGGTGACAAGCATTCTTTAGCAACTGGAGGGATGAGCAGCAGCGGTGTCGGAGAGAGCCATGGTGAAGTAGGTTCACAAAGGACTTCCCTGAGGGGGAGATGGTACACTCGCTTGTTGTGATTGTAGGAAGCTAGCATCGTTGTTAGCTTTTTCATTAATTTTTGTTTTCTTTAAACTTATTTCCTGCAAAGCAGATCAAACGAAACTGTGAGGCGTAACATCACAAAACAGCAGACAAGCTATGAGACATGAAGCAGTGGGGAACGAGATTAATTTTGCCCGCCAGGCATTGTTTAATGACACCGAGCATATTTAGGTACGCGGGTGTTCTTGCATTCTACCTGCATCAGAATGCATCTGCAGCAGCCAGGAATTGAACCTGTGACCTCAGCAGCAAAATGCCATAGCCACTGTGAACAGCGACTGAGGCCACGTCGGTGCAAAATGCTTACTTTTGATGTGTGTGTGTGCCCTCTTTTATACTGAAGTGGTGGCTTGTATAACTTCATGTCATGCCTACTTTGCAGCTGGGAGAACTGCGCTTTGTAGACCTGCAGGGAAGGGGTCAGCTCGCTTCCACAGCCATTGGCCATGCCATTGTGGACGTGCACGTCATCAGCGCAGTTCGCAACATCACGCACCTACTTGTAAGTGGCTGCTTTCTGCTTACTAGCTGCCCTAGTGTCTCTACGCATGTTGACACTCTCCTCCTTTCTTCCCTTTGAGCAATGGCAGAGACGAAAAATTTAAGAGGTAATGTTACATCAGGCAGGTAGCCTTGGCATGCCAACATTCTTTGACGCCACTCCCTGCTTACCTTTGTGGGTCACCTGCATTTTGGCTTTTGGGAAATAGGCCCTACATGGTTCCAAGACCTTTCAAAGCATTGTTTGGTTTTTGACTGCTCTTGGTGATGCCCTTGTCGCAATTGACTCTTGACACTTGCTCCTCATTCTACTCTCAACCACACTCTCCGCGAACTCGGTATCTAGAAATTATCACTTACCAATTGTGCAGCGAGGACTTACTTTCCGCCCGCTTTTCCTTTATATTCTTCGTGACTATGCCTCGGAACTGCCATATAATCTTCCCTTTCTGTCATTTTACTTCCTGCACAATTCCAGCATTGATTTTGTCAGTGACTTCTGTGCAGTAGATGTTCCTGGTGCAGCAAATCATGAATGAGCTAGGTTCATGACTTAAGTGTGGCATAAATATGCGAAATGCAGGAAGAGAATAGGTGTGTGGTTAGTGCAAGGAAGTACAGGCATTTTTTTGGAGCAGGAGATAAGCCCCAAGTTTTTTTTCCCATTCCTTTACTCCAGATCGGAATCTAGAATTTATTTTTTGCTTGATTTCACGCCTGTTTGCTGTGCCGCAAACAGGCGGGAGTGGCATTCACGAATGCATACTCCTATCGTTTGGGAATGGCCGAGAGCTCGATGTGCGACTCCTGTGGGTGCGAGGAAACCATCGAGCACCTATTGTGTACCTGCCCTCGCTACGATGTCCAACACCTCTGTCTGCAGGAAACTTTACACCGACTGAACTCGAGACCGTTTACAGAGTCAAAGATACCTGGACCGTGGCTACACCCATCACTGGCTCGAAAAGCGATTCGTGCACCAGTGCAATACTTGAAGTGCACCGGCTTAAGAGACCGTTTTTAGTGTCCTTGTGTAGTGTCCCTCCCACACGCACTCAGTGCTTACACTCTCCCTTTTTTCCTCTTTCTATTCCCCATACCCCCACCCCCAGTGTAGGGTAGCAAACCGGATGCTCTTCTGGTTGACCTCCCTGCCTTTCCTATCCTTGTTTTCTCTCTCTCTCTCTTCATGCCTGTATCAACCATAATCAATTTAGCCTTTGCCATGATCACCCTGAACATGTTGTGAGAGGTTTTTTTTTTTTCTTTTCTCATGACAGCATTTCCAATGATGTCTCAGTCTTGGAGTGATGATATCTCATGTGCTACTTATTCTACTGCAATAATTATTTTTCTAGCAGTAAGGTAGACAATCACCCACCGTGGTTGCTCAGTGGCTATGGTGTTGGGCTGCTGAGCACGAGGTTGCGAGATCGAATCCCAGCCGCGGTGGCCACATTTCAGTGGGGGCGAAATGCGAAAACGCCCGTGGTACTTAGATTTAGGTGCACGTTAAAGAACCCTAAGTGGTAGAAATTTCCGGAGTCCTCCACTACAGCGTGCCTCATAATCAGAAAGTGGTTTTGGCACGTAAAACCCCATAATTTTTTAAAAGAAAAAGGTAGACAATCGAAGAGTGAAGTAGGCCTAAAGTATGAAGAAACATTAGTATGAAAATTTTCAAAACGTAATAATTTGTCCTATGTGTTGCTGTGAATTTACTCATTACTTTAAAAAGTTTGACAGACTGTATCTTTGGCCTACATCAGTCTAGAATATTCATTCTTGCAGCAGTTTAAACTCTGATCGTTCAAAGTCATTTTGGTATGCCAATATCTTTGCTAGAGCTCACCTTCAAATAGCCCATGCAAAAACATAATTTTATGATATTTTAAAGACTACTTGTCGTACAGGAAAATAAATCCGTATTTAAAATCAGCATGCCAAATTACACAAGTGGTGTGAGTTTGATTAAAATGTGCCCATAAATAAAAAAGAACAAATTCAGTTTTAATTTAGCAGTAAATATGAAAGAAATCGCACCTCATTTAGGTACCGGATCCATGATTTAAATCGCTTTCACCACATTGCAAATTGTTTTTCAGGAGCTCACTTGACACACATCCTGGCTCTTTAAAGGGATATTAAAGAGAAAGAAGGTTTCTTGTGAATCAGTAAATTACCTTTCTATGACACCAAAAACACCACTCTTACCACGATAAGACGCTTGGTAAACCAGAAAAAGCACAAGAACGAAAGACATGTGGCGATGCCTCCTTGAAGTTCCCGCACCTGGTCGCTGTGACATAAATGGATTTTGATGGCATCTTCTAGAGCCTACTAATTATATATAGCAGTACAGATTGACTACAGTCTGTTCTAAAGGAACCAAATATTAATCATGGCAAGTTTCTGGAACCTTTACTCAGCCAAAATGGCCCTAATGCGAAAACACACTTTGGAATCCCCGACGTCACACTGACATACTGGCATCAAGGTTTCGGCACGAAATTCAAATACTGATACTTCGACCTTCATTTTAACATCTAATAATCAAACTATTATTTTGAAATGGCTGCCTGCAGAGTTCTAAAAGAAAGCTTTATTAGTCTCAACTGAATAATTGTTTCGCTTCAGTGTCCCTTTAAGCCTTTAAGGAGCAAAGTGCAACAGATGATAGTCCAGACCAGATCACTTGCACTTTATATATATATATATATATATAGAGAGAGAGAGAGAGAACTATATATATATATATATAGAGAGAGAGAATAGAATATATTTTTTTATTCAACTTTAAAGTGAACATCACGTGCATATTCAGTCCGCATAAGCTGTGTGGCTTGTGCAGACTGAATATGTATATGATGTATATGGGCAGTGTCGGTAGAGGACCCATTAAAAAAAAGCAATAAGAAGAAAATAATGCTTATGCAGTTGTTGCATTTCCACGGCACGCAGCCGGAACAGTTACGAGGCACAGACCGCTCGAACATAGAAGACATTTATTTAGGGGCGTGTGATAGCTTTTATCCCCTGAAGTGGGAAGGGAAGTGGGAGTGGAAAGAAGGAACGGAAGTATACTGCGCATGCGCGGAACTATCATGACGTAGGCACAACAGCAGTGAATAAAATAAATGCTAGAACAATGCTTATACAATTAATACGTGCAAGCAAGTGTAGATGAACGCAGAGAATAAGAGCAAGAACTGGCTCAGCTGACAATAACAAATTATGTTTAGAAATTTGTGGATTGCACCCAAGCTCTCAAGAATGTTTCTCGGTTACACGGTGGTGAATGGGAAAGCATAGTCTGTAGTTTATTAATATAAGTGGGAATATAAAAAGTGTGAGTTCTTTGGCCATAATCTGTAAAAATTCGGGGAACAACATAATGCTATATTGGTCTTAGGGGGCGTGTTTTGACATTATGAATTTTAAAAGCAGTAGGAAGGTGGTTTCTTTCAACGATGTCAAGACTATAATGTTTGCCAACACCGAGCATGCTGAAACGACTCATACTAGCCACATAATTTTCACCGCGGTACTGCATGCCATAAGATAAACATGCTGCAATTTTATGAAGTTTAGTTTTCAATGTTTTTAATTTGTAGAGAGAAGGTTGTTCATAAACTGCTCATCCACATCGAATAACCAATTCACCGAGACCTTTGTAAACCATGCATTTTACAGACACATCGCATACAGATTGCAAGGCATAAAGGTAGGCACAGGCATGTCTTAGACATTTCGCCATAAATTCGATGTGTGCACCCCAAGATAAGGTATCATCCGGATACAAACTGAGGTATTTTACACTTGAGACTGGTTTTAGTGCTGGGCATGAACAAACATGATGTGTACGGTCGTGCAGAAAAAGAGGTTCAATGCCATAATTGCCTTATATGGACTGTGAGAGCATAGCAAGCTTGTTTTAGATTTATTTATGTATATTTGGTTCCAGGCAAACTGATTTAAAAGGCATTCAATATCTTTTTGTAGAATGCGTACTCCTTCGTTAAAGCTTGTACACAGTAATGAAATTGTGGAATCATCAGCATAAAGAAATACCTTCGATGTGAAAGGTAGGCTGGCTAGGTCATTTGTGTACAAGCTAAACAATAATTCCACCAAAACAGACTCTGTAGCTAATATGTAGCGATTCACTGTACACACTACCTATTTTTATGCACTGTATTCTGTCACAAAAGTAGTTTTCAAAGGATTTCAAGTAAGGGCCTCTAAAACCAATGCTTTCAAGTTTGTATATTAAGATCTTGTGATCAATTGTGTCAAATGCTTTCTTTAGATCGACAGAGAGGATAAGTACTAGGTTATTCTTATTGATTTCACTGCATATTATATCATTGAAGTCTTCAAGTGGATTTGTTGTACTGCGTCCTTTACAAAAGCCATACTGGGCCGTGCTAAACAGATTGTGTTTCATGCAGAATGACGTCATGCGGGGATGGATTAGTTTTTCTATAATGCATGCAATAGAGTTGATTATTGCGATTGGTCTGTAGTTGTTGTGCACCTTTTAGAACCCTTCTTGTATGTTGGCCTTACCATACTAGTTTTTAAGCCCTTAGGAATTTTACCTGTAATGACTGTTTCATTGATGATGCAAAGCAGTATTTCTTTTACCTGTCGAAGTTTCTAACTAAATTGCTACTTCTGATACCATCTGCTTCTGGTGATTTCCCATAATTCCCATAATACTTCCCATAATTCCGAATCGGTGACAGTTGGAAAATAAGCTGATTCGACCAAGGAACATGTTATAAGGGGGGGTTCATGTATCATGCGTTGTGGTTGCAGGATGTTTACTGATTTCACAAAGTGTTTGTTAAAGGTATTGGCCATGTCCCCACTATATACATGTGGGAATGCCTCCTGCACTACAAGATGGATACTTTTTTTCGGTGGTCTGCCTGTGATGGTATTTACTAGGTTCCAAGTTTTCTTAATGTTGCAACTCCAGACAGAAAACTGATTTATATGGTATTGTCATTTTGCGAGTTTAATCTTGGCTGTAGTCTTATTCTTTAATTGTCTCTTGAAGTTTTGTCATCAGGATGTTCTTTGCACTTTCTGAATAATATGCTTTTCATGTGACAGAGTTCAGTTATTTCCTTATCCGTCCAGGGTCTGTTTGGATTTCCACATTTTAATTTAAGCTTCTTTCGTGCCTTCGAATATATTATACTATATTTTTCTACAATTAAATCATACACTTCAGTGTGGTTTAGCCCCAATAGAGAATTCCAGTCAACATATTTTATTTCCTTATCTATCAGATCATCTTTCAATACTCAACTGTGCTCGGTAAATTCTTCTACTGGCGTATCAGTGCTGCCTAATACTGTTAATGCTTGGAAATAGTGATCAGCCACCTTTTCCCTGATAATGATGTTTTCTGCGGATATCGTAGAACATATGGAATCTATCGTTGTTTTCGTCAGCTTGTTACCAAGGGCCGCCTCTCTAATGAAGCCTTATATCTTGTTTTCCAAACCAAAAGTCACCGACAGAGTAAGATAGTCTGCACTTCCTTGTTTAATACTATTTGACGGGTCAATGTTGTAATTGCCAGCTAGTATAATTGATTTGAAATTGCTATGTGTGCTCAGAAATGTTGTTAGCTCATTTAGAAAGGTGGGAATATTCATACTTGGTGGCCTATAGATTGCACACAACAAGATATCTTCGTTATTCTGATTTAATGATAAGGCTAAGGCTTTTGCTTCATTGAAGCCAACATTGATACATTGACATAGCCATTTGTCTTGGACAAACACTAATATACCTCCACCCTTCCTATTATTCCTGCACAGCGGGTATGCTTAAAAGCCAGTAATTACGAACTTGTTACATTCATAATCACTTACGTTGATTTCACTTGTGACCACAACATCCAACTGTGGCTTTGATTTTCTTACGTAGTACTGAGGAGTATCCCAATGTCTGTTTAAACGTTTTACGTTAACATGTAACAGTTCAAATACTATGTTAGCCAATTGCTGAGATGGCCAGGCCTTTTTTCCCCTAATCCACTCATCAAACTTGTAACTATCTTCCATATTTATACTACGTTACTCAAACCTTCTTTATTTTCAGTGCGGATAACAGCAGAGCCTTCAAGTTTTCTAACCAATATATGCCCGTTTGTCATCCAGACGTAGTGGTATTGCTTGTCTTTTGTGCGGTTGTTCGTGAGCCATAGCAGTTTCTTCAAACTTGCAGTCAGATTGTTCTTAATGTATATCTTTTCGTTTGCTAAGACCTTTTTCTTTTCCATAGATTTCTCCTTCATGTCACGCTTTGTGAAGCGCACAAGGATTGGGGCAGTTGCATCTTTCTTGCCCTTAATTTTATGCACCGCTTCTAGATCATCCTTCCTTGGTGCGGAAAGCTCAAGTTGCTTAGCAATAGATCCTGCCACTGCTATCAGGTCTTCACCTTCACTAGCCTTTATTCCATGAATTTCATGAATATTCCAGTTGAGCTTCTAATGCTTCATTCTTCTCTGCATTCTTCTCTGCATTGCATTCTTCTCTCTTAATTCCTTAACTTCTCTATTATGAGCTTGTATATTCTTTAACTGCTAGTCTTATTTGTCAGAGAGCAAAGAAATCAATGATTCCATTTCCTGAATCATCCCATATTGTTTTTTGTTATTGCTATTAGTTTCTACGTGTTCAGCCAACTGTCTGTCTTGCCGTTTGTCTACTTCATCCAAGCGATGAAGTACAGTGTCAAGTTTCGCTATTAGTTGTTCTAGTGTTTTGTTGGATAAGTGCTCTTGTGGCTGCAAGGCGTTTGTGGTATTCCTACTTTGCCCCTTCAACAGTCACGCTCGACTGTTAGTGCATGTCTGGCAGGACCATTAATTTAATGTGTCCGGCGTCATACTTTTAAAACTGTTTTTTGACACACCAGAGCACTTCTCTGTGTGGTACCGATTGTCGCAATCAGAGCACGTAATGCTTTCAGAAGCAGTTTTCTTCATACAAGCAAGGCAGTCGTTAGAGTCCATTTTTCGTCTACCAAACTACACACTGGGTACAAAACTACTTCAATGTAACAACATAAAAAAAGTCAGTTAGGGGCAGTCCGGCGGGTGACAACTAAGAGAGAGGCGAAACAGAAGTTTTCTTACCTAAAAACACAAAGCAAATTGGTTATGCCTGGCCACTGCACTCCGCTGGACTGCGCCTGTCAGTGGGGTTCATCTGATATTTCTAGGCAGCTGATCTAAGTGTCTTCCGCTTGTCGCCAGGATCATTGACATCGCTTCGGGGACTTGCGTAGTGATGATGTCAAGCATCCACTGATAGTAAGAAACCGGTCGGTCATCATATGCAGGAACCGCCATACCACAGTTTCCGATATATATATATATATATATATATTGTGGGGGTTCCACTCTGCGTGCAGCTGGGGCTGAAGGCGAGCTCCGGATCTAGCCCCACGCAGTCACTTCGTGGTACAACCCGTAGCACGGGAATCGCGGCTACGCCGGGTTCGAACGAATAAGGCAACCAGCGGTGTCAACGGTAATAACGTTTATTGCTATTAGCAATAGCGAACACTTGCAGAAGGACGTCCTCTCAGTAATAGTAGTAAATAGGCTTGCCTCGTTGTCTGGGTGGGTCAGATAAACGCGATCACTCA
Organism: Dermacentor andersoni; assembly: GCF_023375885.2. Taxonomy (NCBI): domain Eukaryota; kingdom Metazoa; phylum Arthropoda; class Arachnida; order Ixodida; family Ixodidae; genus Dermacentor; species Dermacentor andersoni. Next base: position 115,638,193 of record NC_092822.1, on the reverse strand, counting down.
CGGGATGCGGCAGGTGCTTTCGTCCAGGCGGTCCAGGTGTCGGCGTCCCAAGAGAGAGGGTCTCACCCGGTGGCGCGCTTTTATGCCTTTTTACCTTTTTGCGAGGGGAAGTCCTCCTCGCCCGCCGGATACGTTTCCCTTTCCCGTGAGCCGCGTGGGGGGAGAGGGGTACGTGCGTCACAAGAGCGACGAAGAAAGGGAGGGCGCGTAGTGCCTCTCTCCCTTGTCTACGCCGGCTCGACCCGTCCGCCACGTGCGAACGGGACGACGTGGGTACGCGGGAGGAAATGGAGGCGGGTGCTCCCCACAATATATATATATATATATATATATATATATATATATGAGGACAGGAGAGCTTAGAAGAGCGCGCGTGTGTGTGTGAGTGAGTGGGTGAGTGAGAAGAAAGGAAACTGACGGGCTCTACCTTTATTAGTAATATCATAGGAAGCTAGCAAGCAATGACACGAAGGACAGCACAGGGGAATTTATTTGCAGTTCCTAATTGAATTCAAGAAATTATAAATAAATGGAAAAGAAAGTTGATAAAAAAACGATGAAAAATGCACTTTATTCCACTTCGGCACTCGTACGTCTATTGCATTAAAAGAAAATTTTTAATTCGAGTGCCTCCAATTCAATGCTCTGTGCTGCATTTACGTCATTCGACCGGCTTGTCCGATTCGCTATCCTGCTTCATTGAGCTAGGCAGGGAGGCCTAAGCCTACCAAAGAGTTCTGTTGGAGCTAGTAAGTGTTATTTCCTGCTCATGCGTAGCTAGCAGTGGTTTTATTTGTTTTCACACTTCCTTTGTCAAAAGAACTCGTGCCTCTTTTGTTCTGCACAACTACAATGAAATTGACATTTGTCTGGATGTCACATGCCTAAAGCAAATCAAAGAAAGTATGGGCTACATCCAGTGGTCAGCCGGCGCAGCAATTGACTTGGCCGTCAGCGCCACCGTGTCAGTTCTGCGAAACACCAAGGTGGCCACTGCTACGGAAGCATGCTTTTGTGCCACTTGTTTGAAATGTGTCGGTCATTCAAATTGTGGTTTTAAGGCAATTGAAGACATCGAGGCCCATTTTGGAACACCGACGCTTGAGAAAGGATGTCAGATTTACCACTACAGCCATTTATATTGTGTCAAAGAAGTAAATAGCACGGACATCGCAGCAAGGTGCTTAAATTAAACTATGGGGATTTAGGTGCCAGAATCACGATCTGATTATGAGGCACGCTGTAGTGGGAGGACTCCAGAATAATTTGGACCACCTGCGGTTCTTTAACATGCATCTAAATCTAAGTACACGGGTATTTCCGCATTTCGCCCCCACCAAAATGCGGCCACCGTGGCTGATCCCGTTACTTCGTGCTTAGCAGCCCAACACCATAGCCACTAAGCAGCCACCGCAGGTCGCGAAGTGTTTTTCAGAACAAAGCAAGCATGCTTACGACATCGAAGTCAAAGTAAGTTAACTAATCATTATTTTATGCCACTTAAGTGAGCAAATACGGCTGTGGGCGTTTTTCAACTGTCATTTGTAGCTTGATTACTTGGAGCGTCCCTTGCACCTCACAATTGTAGAGGTTTTGGCAAATTGGCAGGTGTGTAATTTTTTTCTTCATTGACAAAGTGCTTCAGGCATATTCTGGTATTGTCGTTCGGGCTTGAGTGCGAGAGGCTATCACCGCTGAAATGTAATAGAGAGAATCAGCTGAGACTGAACAACATGAAGACTGAACAAATGTGCACTAGCATGTGCGAGAGAAATGCGAATTTGCGAATACTCGACGTATGCTGTGGTGTACTCCAAGCTTAGTTCTGTTGTTCTAAGTGCAAGAAAACATTGACATGAATGAGCCCGGTTCGAGCAGTCATGTCTGATCTTGGCGCAGACACGAGCTGCACGTTGGCTTATTAATGCGCAACAAAAAGCACAGTGCGTACAAAGCTTCCAGCACAGAGTGCTTACGAAGCTAGAGTTGACACGTAACAACCACTGCGCATTTGTTTTGGAGCGAGACGAGCTAAACAACTATCTAAACCAATTTATAACAACGGGAATCAGTTCACGCGTTTTTATGCAGTTGTCACTTTATTGTGCATTCTTATGGATGCCGCTGCTGGTTCTTTTCTTTCTGCATTTACGTCTTAGTTTGTTTAACAGAAATTCGCAGGAGCGACACGAACCGTGACGACCCACTTCAGCTGCTGCGTTGCTTCCCACGGTTTTGAAGGGTAGCAGTACAATTTGATGCTGACATCCCCTTCGCGGTTGTGACAATCCTTAACACAGCAGTATCTGCGTTTGTTCTTTTTGTTCACACTTCTCATTGGAAGGGCTGTCTAGAGGCTCTATTGAATCCACTGGAAAATTGAAAAAGCATGCTTTCAGACGGGCCTAAGCGCACCATGGACAATGGTGAAATGGGGGTGAGTCCTACTCGTGGGTGCTCAACGCCGCTGCTAGGTGGCACGACATGTGCAGGCAAACAACATTGCAGGGTGCCTATGGTGTCATGTATTTTTTAGTTAACGTGATATTATTGCGTTTTGTTTTGCATTTTGTGTTTGGAATGTCCACACAGTTATTATTACACTTCATTTTTGTTTGCCTTCAGTACATGCCCACCACCTAATGATTCTTGTCTCTTGAAGTGATTCATGATTGATTCTTGTAGTGATTCTTGAAGCTATTGAATTACTGAATGGATTCTTATTGAATTCTTACAGCTTCTACAAGCTTGCTGTAATTATTGTTATTATTGCTTTCATCATTATTATTTAATAATAATAATAATAATAATAATTTTTTTGAGGAATGTATACTCTCTTTTGCTACTGGTCGGCTCTGTTACCCAGCCTGCTAATGTGATTCACAGGGTGTGTCTACCAATCGGGAAAATCTGGAAGACCGGGAATTCTCAGGGATTTCGAATAGTCTGGAAATACCCAGGGAAAACTAAGGGAATTTGTGCTTCCATCCGGGAAAATTAGCCGTCATTTTATTGAAAGGGAGCGAAAGTCACCCTAATGATGGCTCGAGTAAAAGAGAGGAATCGCAACAAGTTGTCTTTGACACCGTGTCGTCAGCTGGAGGAGTTGCCAATGTACAGTCAACGACCCATTTTCCGGACGCCCGATTTTTGGGACACGCCCAATAATGCGGATGGCTTCGCGGCACCACGTACCACATAAAGTCAATGTATAACAACGTCTGGAATTTCGGACGCAAGAACACCTTGCCGTCCGATTTTGCGGAATTTTTGCCACGACCGCAGGTTTGAAACGGCATTAACCAAAGCCACCACTGCCGTTTTGATTGTCTCGCCGCCCCCGGCACTCTGGCACGCAGATCCGCTGGCAGCCGTAGCACCACTGCGGCACCGCGAGGCCTAGCTGCTTCGACGTTCGCTATTAACGTTCTTGCCGTTCGGTGCCGTGTTTTCATTGGAAGGATTCGCCGCTGTCAGCAATGGCACCGACTCCACCTCTGTCTTCGTTGCTTAGAAAGCACGGCGCGTTGCATGATGCCGGCTCCCGAAAGGCACCTTCGCCTCAGCACAGCAATGTTACGCAGTGGAGCATACGTTAAGTATTGCAGTGAAGCTTAAGCGTAGGAAGGGGAAATTGTCACGGGACACAGTACGCATTCCCTAATTTATACACGCGGGCACCAACCGTCTCCTGTCACAGTGCGGGCACCGATATTCCTAGTAAGTATACTGGCAGGCCTTCAGAGGTCTTTGGGACGTGCCTGTGGCGATTTGAGCTCTTTAAGGCCACTAAAAGACATGCATTCATTTTTTTCTGGCTGTTCGATTTTTCGAACGTTTTTATGGGCCATAGGGAGTCTAAAAATTTGGACGTTGACTGTACAACTGACCAAGATGATGCTTCAAATGGTCCGTGGGGTGAACACACTGTGGAAAGAGGACAAGAGCAGAAAGGACCTATGCATTTAGGAAAGAATGGGGAAAGGAAGCGTGATGCCACTTCTTTGAAGGAGCTTGAGCTCAAAAAGCAAAGTTTGGCTGACGCCGAGATGCAAGTGACCCTCATCCAAACCAAAACAAACTCTTTAAAGCAGTGAAACGCAACACTGAGGCATCGTGCGCAGGCTGAGAGTATGTCAGGACAGTTGAGGTTGACTTATGAGCTGTTGAGAGAGAATCTCAATTGTGACAAAGTTCGGGCCTAATACCAAAGAGCTTGCTATCAGTTGATAGAAATAGCTCATAGCTCATTTTTGAAGATATTTGCTTCTGTATGAACCTTTTTATTCGTGTTTGAAAATGTTCGACTCGATTTGCACTGGGCTTTACCATTTGTTTTTGAAGATATTTTATTCATTGTGCATATTACTAAACCCTCTCTTAAATTTTCTATTTTTAATAAAATAAACACTACTCCTTACAATTCAAACTTCATTAAGTCGTTTTTTTTAACATGCTTACTAGAACGTGACAGCATCGGGCAACATGGTGTCAGCCCATCCTGACCTAAAACAAAGTTCTATGTCACTCAGGGAATTTTGCAAAGGCACTCAGGGGAAACCTGGAAAACTCAGGGAATTCAAAAATTTCAACTTGGTAGACACCATGGTGAACCACGCTGTGACTGCCAACTTACATACACGCACCTTGAGGCTTACGGGTGCTGAAGTTTTAAAGACGAAGTCTTCTTAGGTGTCTTCACATAAGTTTGGCGTATCTAGTACCTGGGCCACATCCAAAGAAAAAAAAAACAGTCTTTTTGCACCTCCAGAGTGTCGTAGCAAGTCAGAGTACGTGTGAAAATTATTTGCTTCAAGGTGTTCAGGAGCAAGAATTAGTCGCAGAATAGGTAAAATTAGAGGTACAAACATAATTAGTGCCAATCTAGTCGAAAATAAACCACATTGCATTATACCCCTGCAGAGAGTGCATCGCTGTAGATATAGACATGTTGAGGCAAAGCCACCGAATGGCACACTTCAGGAAATGGTGTGAGTTGGCTTGGACTGAGCAGGGCTCGTGCGAGGCAATGGTGTCGTGGAGTGGCTTTGCCAATTTGCACAAGTGAACATTAGTTGCAGAGTAGGTAAAATAAACTGTAAAAGCGTAGTTAGCGCCAATGTAGTGCAAAATTATTTACATTGCATCATAGATGGCATTATCTCTGACGTTTGCCCAACTGGCCTCTTGGTAAAAAAACAAAGGGGTCAACGAAGTTCTAAGGATATGCCAGCAAACGGAAAAGATAACCAAAAAAATCTTGAGGCAAGACAGAAAAAAAGGAACAGGAAGGCTGCTGGGCACCCCTCCTGTTTATTTCTGTGTGTTGCCTCACAATTTTTTCTAATTACCATCATCATCATCTATTAACCCTTAAGGACCCTTAACAGGGCATTACATAAGGGGGAGGGGGGGAACAGTATTGAAATGACACATAATGGAGCGAATGCTATTCAACAATGAACCAACTACGTTACAAGTACAGAGCGCACACAAAAAAAAGGGGGGGGGGTACGGTAAAGAGCAGTGGAAAACACAAGGCAAAAAAAAAGGTAAAACACAAGGATGGGATGGAGCAAGTAAGAAATTATCACCCCTACAAAATAACCCCTATTTTCGCGCATACAAATTGCTTTAAATACTCCTTCTTTCCTAGAACAATAAATGATTGGAACTTTCTGCCGACCGATGTATTCCTGTCCAATAACATATTACATGCCATTGAAAAACTGCATTTCAAATAAACGTGTGACCACATGAGTACTTTCATGCGTGTTAGCATGAAAAAAAAAAGCAACCTGTGTAAACTGGTACTGTAAATATTTCTCTCCTTTCAATTCAATCCCTTGCATTGTATGCTTGTAGAATGTGTTTTTTTATGTATTTATATCATCCTTCAATGTATCTCATATGATTCCATGTATTTCATATTTCATATGCACTTCTTTTCTTTGAACGTATTTAATTACATTACTGTATGAACGTATTCCCTCCTGCCTGGGTCACAAGTTGGCCTGCAGTATTCTGTAAGCAAAAAAAAAAAAAAAAATAGGAATAAGCTAACAAACAAAGAGAAACCTTATAATAAGAGATTGACACCCAACCGGACATTGAAGTGCAAGTCAAAGTATACAAAGCATAACGCAAATCAATACCTTCTATTGGACAATGCCTGTAACGTAAAATGCTGCGAGAAAACAAAAAAATGCATAGTTCAGGTTATTTAACAAAGAGCTTAGTTAAGGACTACCTGAATTTTTCTGGATTTCTCTCAAGAGCAACTGCTTCGGGAAGGCAATTCCAGTCTTCAATGGCTGTTGGAAGAAACTGTTGAATGCAAGAGTCGAACCACGAAGGCGTTGGACGCTGTTGGTATTGAACAGGCGGCGAGAAGTTCGAGCAGGTGGCAGTAACAGTGTACGATGCAGGTTGGAAAAGTTGTGATATAGCTTATGGAACAGGCTGAGCCATGAGATGCTTTCCATTTGCTGGCATACCCCTAGAAAGTACCATGTACCAGCTTACCCAACACTCCACTCATTATCAACCAGGCGTCAACACTAAAGAAGAAAGTGTCGATGGAATTGCGCATAAAATATGATTAGAATGAGGTACGAAATGACTGAATAATAAACATGATGAAGAGACAAAGAGACAGAGTCAACAGATATAATTAACATTTAATCATCAAATCATTTGAACCACCTTGTCTGTCGACCTTGTCTTCTTTAGTGTCGACACTTGGTTGATTCTGCTTCTTTCTTGTATAATGTTCTTGAATAAATATTCAATAACAATAAAATTTGCATACTCACAGCCACCTTGACAAATACTGCTTGTGTGGAATGCAAATGGCAGATGCTTGAATGCCCTAGCAAGCTCTGCAGTCTATTTTAAACCTTTTTGCCGTCATTACTGAATATGGCATACCATCAGCAGTGCTTTGTTTTCTTCAGCAGAGAACTGCCCTCGTGGACATACACTTTGTTCCTTTTGAACTTTAGTTCCTTTAGTAGAGAACGAGAAACTTGTAGACTGAGAGATGTGTTGTTCAATAATTTATTATGAGTACTCACGGAAACTTTCTCAGAATCAGTTGAATCCCCGTATAAAGACATATTAACTTTGAGAGTATCTCCTCGAAATATATTTCCTCATTCATGTTTAAGGGACAAGCACAATGAAATTTCACCTTGGCTAAATTGGTTATAGACAGCAGTATATATTACTGAAGCAATCTTGGCAAAGCTGCAGGGCTGGTAATTTTCTTATTAGCAGCCTTTAATAGCACCCAGGGTAAGCAGACAATGAGCGCACCTAAGGTTTGGCCAGTATGTCGCCTCCGACATCTTTAAATCTTTCAAGCCGAGGAACTGTGCATTCGAAGTGACGGGTTGCTCCCACTGAATGGTAATGGTGGCATTTTCTTTCCTTTTTGTCTGATTTGGTATCGAAAACATCTACTTTTGCAAGCCTTTCCCTATGCATCAATTTGTATTTCAGACATAAAATTTTACGTGGAGGCTGCTTTATACCTGTAACCATGCTTTATCAGGTGGCCGAAAATTTCATTGCAGTTTGCCTTCACACTCATGTGCCTGGTTGAAGGCAAATTGAATTGAACCAACAGTACTACAACCTTTTACTCAAACTGAAGGAGGTTTTCAGATTTTTTGACATCTAAGCTATGTGCTGGCATGAGCACATGCGAGACATATGTTTACCTCTCAGCATGGATTATTTGTCCTGCCTTTGAAGCAGAGTAGTAGTAGTAGTGGTGGTAGTAGTAGTAGAAAACTATTTTTTGTTCTGTATTGGACTCTCAGAAGGTGGAGCCCTCAGTCCAGGGCCCCATTTGCTGCTGCTATCCAGCTGACCCGGTCAATCAGGTATCGGGTATCAGCAAGGCTGGGGAACTTATTAGTTTGGAGCTGGCGCCAAGTGGCTGCACCTGCATGGCTTAGTTTCACGTATGGTGGAGGGAACATTCTATGGGATAGTCTGTAGTGTTGTTGCATATGCATGTATGTAAGTGGTATCTTTTCTACCTTGTTGGGTTGGACTGGTCTTTCACCAGCGCCCAGAGGATGAGGCTTCGGACCGTTGCATGAACACGCTCATTGCCAGGAAGAGACGCATGCCCGGGAGTGCAAACTAGATGAACTAGTGGGACATGTTGGCTCTTGTGTAACAATTTATGAGCCATCAGGGAAATCCAGCCTTGTGCGTAGTTTTGACATGCTTGCTGGGAATCTGCAAGAATATATATTATCTGTGGGTTGAGCACTGATGGCAAGGGCTATGGCACATTCTTCAGCTTTCGTGCAGTTGTCGGTGCATATTGCAGCTGATAATACTGCTTCGCCCCTCCTGCCAGCCACCCTTCCTTATAGTGACACATCTAGGTATGATCACTTGGTATGCGACGACAAATACCACAGGACACTCCTTGAATTCATATACACACAGGCATTATAGCACACAAATAACACATACGAATCATTACGCCTCACACCAAGTCGACGAAAAAAATAAAGAAAATGTGAGCAGTTTAATATGTCTGATCTAGTAGAGCTCAGTATTCTTTTGTTGGCAGGTGACTGACGTTGACCGGCAGCACTGGCACCTGCTTCTGGAGGACAAAGGAAGTGGTCATGACTGGCTCCGGATCGGTCACTCACCGGTTGCAACCACTGTTGGTGCGGCCACCAGTGGTGCTGCCACATCTGAGTGGCGGCTGTGGTCATCAGCGGACCGCGAAGATTCCGCAGCAGGGCAAGGTCTGTTGCCTGTTGTCAGTGCTTAAAAGTATATTAAATCTGCCTAGTCATTTTTTAAAGTGAAGTTTGCTTTGCCTAACCCATTGAGGTTTCTCATCTGCTGGCCAGTCTTTGTTCGGTATCTGACACATAGGTCAGCAGAATAAGTGGGTGGTCACTCATACTCAGTCACCAATATTTTCATACTCACTTGCTCGTGTCATCTCCTACTGACTGCTGCTCACTCACATACATGCTCATGTCCACTCAAACTCACCATCACAGACTTTCGTTCATGTTCGCATTATCTGCACTCTCTGTTTCATATGCTCAGGTCCACCCGCAGCCTTCATCACTCGCTAATGCTCTGTCTCATGCCTGTTTATATATATACATATATAGACATCATAACCGCTGCATGTAGATTGACAAAGTAGTGCAAGTGAGCACACCTCTGTTCTTCGTAATCAAATGATATATTGTGACATAAAACCTATACATATAATGTAGCCTTATAGGGGCAGTAAGCCTTCATTGTAATGGAGTGAAGGGGACAGGGAAAGAAAGTCTGTATAATGGTAATTCAATACAAGTAACAAGAGGTGGGCAAATGGCCTCATTTGTTTGTTTCCCTCTCTCACCCCTCACGATGCAAGTACCGCCATCACCTATTCCGCACCCTCACATTGAGAAATTTGACTGCCCTCCCTCACCCTCATTCTCGGCTACAAAAAAATTATCTACTCTCCGTCACCTTGAAAAGGCTACCATCCTTTTCTTCCATTTTCTACAATTTCAAGTAAACCATTTGCTCGACCCGTGAGGTTAAATTACAACACTGATTGTCTAGTGTCATTCCTATTGTCAAAGCATGCCTCATTGCTTTGCTTTTAGGTGCTGACCATGGATTGGCAAAATAAATGGAGTGCACTCAGAATGACTCTCAAATTATACAGAGTGTTTCAGCTAACTTTAGCCAGAATTTAAAAATATGGCGATGCACTCTAAGACGATGCGACCAAAATCATGTTGCTCACTTTTGTATGTAGTGTGTCACGCAATTTTTTGTATTTTGCTTAATAAGATGATTTTAAAGATTGATTAAACAACTTCTAAAGCAACGAAGCTAGGAAAAAATTCCAATTAGAAAGTTTCAGAGCAGTTTGCAAAACATACAAATAAACAGTTTCTGTCTTTCTATCTGTTAAGTATTAGTGTCTTTGAGCTTACTGCAGATGCCCGTGAAAAAAAAAAAAAAAGAAACACCACGGGACATGCTTGCTTGCACATAGTAACTGCACTGCTCCCAAGCATTCCACACACAAATGAACATAGCATTTAGCCAGGTGTGCTGCCGCTGCGTCTGCTTATCGATATCGTCAACCGTCGCGAGGGAAGCACATCGCTGGCATAAATTGCACAGCCAACACCTTCATCACTGCCCGGTTGCCTTTTAAGCGGCAGCATGCCCTACTAGATGCTATGTTCGTTTGTATATGGACAGTTTGTTAGTAAATTAAATTATTTTTAGTTTGTAATTATTAAATTATAATTATAGCAAAACCAGAATTATACTCAGCCAGGTTGACTCAGACTCACTCAGTCAGACGCACTTGTGGCGCATAATCGCACTTGTGGCGCAGAGCCGCACATTTCCGTGCTTGGTCTTCTTTTTATGCACTCGTAGGGTGTATCCAGTATAATAGTGCCATCCCAATTGCAAAATTAACTTATTTTTTGTATGTGTGTGTGTGTTTAGGTTGGCCAAATGGTGATAGCTGGCATCAATAAGAGTCACTCTCCCGGCATGTAGCTGCCGTGAATGTGCACCCTCTCCTTACTAGCTACCACCGGTGCCATGGTGGTGCCTCTCATCATTATCACTGATAACATGCGGGTGCACCATAGAGGAGAAAGGTACGCAGGCACCATGATGGCAATAGCTGGCGACGAAGAGGGTCGCTCGCTTGCACAGCATGAAAGACGTTGAGCGCTGCTATGATTGCGCACCCACTCCTTGCTAGTTGCTGCAGTCCCGTCGTGGTGCCACTTACCGCTGATAATGCGTGGGTGCAGCATGGAGGAAAGGAGGACAAAGTACTGCAATGTAATCAAGGGTTCGACCAAAGTTTGTCTGGTCAGGCATGGAATGAGGAGAATCACAGTCACTGTCCAAGTCTGATGAAATATCTCATGTGTCGGAACCGTGTACGGGTTCCTTGTTCACTGACTTTTTTTGTTTTGGAACCGCTTACGAGTTGCTTGTTCACTGAGTTGAACAGCAAGTGAACAAGCAATATGTACGCGGTTTCAAAATGTCAGATATATTATCAGACTTTGTCAGTCACTGTGATTCTCCTTGGGCACTGCGATGGCAATAGGTGGTAATGGAGAGAGTTGCTCGCTCGGTGCAAGAGGTGCTGAGTGCCACCATGAGTGTGCACACGCTGCATGCTGTTTCACTCTAAGCGGAGTGGCTTATCAGTATGCTTTTGGTAAACCGGTTTAAAATGTGTGCATTCGGGTCGGGACTGGAAGAAAGCTCGAACGAAGCGATATTTCGAGTGAAATGATCTCATTATAATTCATGTTTACTGTATATTTAAAGCACATAGATCAGCACATGACACTGAACAGGTTATTTGATTTTCTCAATTTGCGGTACCCCATTGTTAAAGAACTGTGTGTGCCATTATATACTTTGGCTTATACAGTTAAGGCAGCGTCATGTAATTCAACTATTTGTGACTATCAGTGTCTGCATTGGCTTCCATCTATTGCCTCGACATACCTTCAAGGGCGGCAATGTAATATCATTATATTTAAATCGCGTGTAAACACATTTTGTTATTTTGTGATTCAAAGTATATGGTGTTCTGCTAACAAGAAGTTACAAAAAGTTAAATGCTTCGTTATATCCAGAATTTGGTTATATTGAAGTTCATGATAGCCAGCTTAACTATAGCATATAATTTTGAGCAAAAAAGCAGTTTCATTGAGTGCACCTATGTTCTGCATTTTCGAACAATAAACTACTACTTAAAACCTGTAAGTATGATGTCTGCTCATGTCTGCTCTGAAGCACACAGACCTTTTAATGGAATAACGCGTAATTTTGGATTACTTATTTGATTTTCTTGTAATTTGGCCTCGCCCATTCTTGGGCCACTGGGTGAGTGCTATTGTAAGCACGTCTCTTCTCACCATTCTTCCATCAACTACGGCATCAAACATCACCTTTGGCCTCGCAACATTTCTGCGTTGACGTCTCACATTGTACATCTGCATGAGCTACTGTTTGCATTTTGGGCATAGATTATAAAAGGTATAGCGCATAAACATGAACATCACATGACATACGTGACATGACTTGTGCAGTGCGTAAACATGGACATTGCATGAAATTAGATCCTGCATTGCATTAATATAAAGACAATCATATGCATTGAATTGTGTAATTTATGTTACATATAGCATTTAACTCACTGCTTCACCACCGTTTCGCTTAATGTTGATTCCAACATGTGTGTTGGATCTGCATAATTTGCATACATCATGCATCTCTTTGCATAGAAATAAATTGTCATTGCAGACAAGAGTCCTCCCCAGCAACCTCGGCGCGTGTCCAAGCTTGGCCGGGACACGCTTGTGGACAAGCAGACAGTCCAGGGTCGCCAGTGCCTGCTTGTGCTGGATGCAGCCTCGGGCCAACTTGAGGTGAGGCAGAGTGTGTGGTCACTGTCCACGTGCACTTGTACTTGCTTCCTGCATCAACTAGATGCAGGAAGCTATGGTGCCTATAAGCTGTCGTTACTTGAAGCATCGAAAGGTGATGCCACCGACTCAAGCAGCAGCACTCCAATGCTCTTGGCAAGCACACCTTCTGAAGCCTCGGCGTCTGCCCTCACTAGTGTACTTGTAGGGACGCTAAAATAAAATATTAATGCAGTAAGGGTAATAAGTTAAGCTGTTTGGTTGCTGTTGAAATGCATGTTTACTAGCAGAAAAGCTGACACAGGTTGAAGACATAATGGACAAATGCTAGTTTAGCTAGATTAAAAGATTAGGCATTTGTAATGGCGAATTCACAATTCAAAGCAAGAACAAAGCTTTCGCATGCATGAAAATGATGGAAATGTAAAGTGTAGTACAGGCCTTGTCTTCAGGATGACCCGGCTTGCTAATAAGGATTTCACCCTCGAGAACCCACATCCCAGCATTCTCGTGTGTTTAACAGTACTGGAGCATTGATCTTTTCTCTAAGTATTTCTCAGTTCTTACTCAATGCTTTAACCATTCTCTCATGTCTCTAAATTGTTGGTGTTTAGGTGCTTACAGAAAGAGCCATTAGGAGGTGCCACCTAGCCAAGTAAAACTTTGATGCATTATGCTACTGTATGCCGAGTGCACTTTCCGAAACATCACTCTGTGCAACCTCCTCCTCAATTGTGCACTTTGACCAAGAGATTGGTGTTAAAAATGCAGCAGATCCAACGAGTTGGAATCTATATACAGAGGAGCTCTGTGCGAGTGCTTAAAGAGTCAGAACACGAATTTGTGTTTACTGAATACCGACAGAAAGTTGCATGAAAGGCTTTATTTTAAGCATTGTAGAGAGGCTAATGCAATGTCGCCGCCGCTGCCGCGCCGGTGGATGTACGAAGGTGTGCTTTCTGGTTCTTTATTTGTCTTTCTCCATACGGCCGCAGGAGATGGATGGATGGATGTTATGAGCGTCCGCTTTGGAACGGGGCGGTGGGTTGCGCCACCATGCTCTTGCTATTATACTGCCTGAAGCCCTACCTAGGTTAAACAATAAAAGAAAGAAGAAAGAACACTATGAACTCCCACAGCCAAATTTTCTGATCCGCCTCAATGCGCTCGCCTCCGCGGACGCACAGAGGCGAGCGCCATCTGGTGGTGATGCAAGGAGCCCAGTGGCACACATGGGGCACATATTCTGCTGTGATTTGTTGGCCCATTCGGCAAGAGAACAGCCAGGTCGCAGCACCCATGTCCACAAAACCTGGCTTTTTCGCTTTTTGAAAACTTCGCAACAAAGAATGGAGCACGTAGTAAGGGCAGTTAAACAAAAAGGGCATTTACTGCTTCTTGTGGGCAATAATGCCAGCGAGCCAATATGCGTCAAAGGAATTGTTCTTTGGTGAAACACACTGAGGAAATTGGAGGGGAGGGGGGGGGAACACAACTTACCATGCAGGGATGCCGAGGCTTAGGTTGTTCGTGAGTGGGGTCTCGTGAATTCAAGTGGCGTGGCGTACTCCAAATTCTTTTGTGTGATACTCCCGCGAAGTGCACTAACAAGTGTGCGGTCGGCCGTGCAGCTAAATAAGAAGTTACTTTTCCTTACGCCCTGGCCATTCGTGCCATCATGTGCCAGTGTCAGTCAGTCTTTCTGGCAGCCCTTCTGTTATCGTCACGCATGGTATTTTTGTTGCCACACAGCTCTATGATGGTGGGGATGTGGCCCGGCGTGCATCGTGTCTGTATAGTGTGCCTGTTACGGGTGCACGCCATGTGGTGCTGACAGACCAATTGCTCATTGTGGCTGCTGCTGGTGAGACCGGATCGCCCGACACCCAGCTACACGTGTTCTCCAAAAGTGCCCTTGATTTTGCCAGCATCACCACAAAAAAGGTCAGAGCCAGTTCAGTGCCTGCCATGTACTTATGGCTGCCTGTGCTTCTGCTTGTGAGTGATTGTGTGCAGGCTTAAAAAGCTTTTTGTTGCACGCTGTCAAAATGTTGTACAGTTTTTGATTGCGCACTGTTGGCACGCATCTGTAGAGTTCTCAAAATGCATTTCTAGTTTTGTGCAGTTGCATGAATCAGCAAGCTCTTTAGGTTCAATAAAACCTGCTTTTACATCTTGAACTGTGCGCTGGAAGTAACTAGAAGACAAGACGTGGACCAAGCACGTCGCTTCCCGAGCATGACTCGGGAAGCGCTTCCAGTGTTGTGATTCATGTTTTGGTTTTCGTTGGTCACTGGCCTTGGGTCATTGGCTTTAGAAAAATCATTCATCACATTTTTACTCGTGTTCTATCATTACATTTTGTTGTAACGTATCCTTAAGCTACTGGGTCATTCCACGCCAAATCAACCAGCGTTTTTTCGACCATCACAGATATAGCTGAAAAAATTTCCACATGTTTGTTAGAGTTCAAAACTCATCCTCCATGTTTATTTTCCCTTGCAAAAATTTTGTAGAATTTTGAGGACAATTTGTTTTTCCGGCCAAGCTGAGCTAGACGGCATCAATCAACATTTTTCCTCAAAGACACACTGTATAATCCACTCCTTCATATTGCGTTTGTGGCAACCCAAAGATGCGATGTGACTGCAAAAATTGTAAATTTTATAAAAATTTGAATATTTCTATTGGTTCTGGCCCTAGCAAAAGCGTGTAAAATTGCAAAGTTTGAGTTTTTTTCTCGGAACGTAGAAAAACCTGGAAGTCACATATAAAATATATACCGGTAGACCCGTTAACATAGTACAGCTGAAAAATATTTAAAGTATCGAAGGTTTAGCCGTTCGCATGGAAAAAAATTTTAAAGTTCCATTTTTTTTGCAAAAAGCTCCATATTCAAGGTAAAATAAGGTGCCTTGGTGGTCGGCCTAAAAATATATGCATTACATCATGCATTATGCATTTTTTTTGCTGTTTCAAAGCCACAATTACCATTTTAGTGCCACTTAGATTCCTAGATTTCTAGTTGAAATAAACAGTGTGCACATGTGAAAGGACCTAGCTGAATGATTAGATATGTCGCACGACTACAAATCTCCTCATCAAAGGCAGTGGCTCCAGGTTGAGGCTTTTCTTGTTCAGCAACTGCTGATCACTTCGAAATATATCAATACCGTCTCATGCAAGATAAAATACGGTGTGAATATATTCCTCTTAGGGCATTTGAAGCTCTAGCAATTTCTCTCTGCCGGTGTAGGTTGATTCGAAAGCATTAACACTATCGGTCGATGGGGTTATCTCATGAATAGCATCTACTTACCTGTGTAGTTTCTCGAAACATTGCAAGGCATTTGTTTATTCAACTGCTTTTGTTCCAGTTGTTGATTGGCCTCGCTTATGACATATGTTACAATGACAGAGCACTGAGCAAGTTGGTAGGTGACCGTCTAACCTTTCGATGCACTGTCGAGATTGCAAGTCTCTAAACAGCGAAGTTCCATTGAGACATAAAAATGAAGACGTCCATATTATGGTAAAGGCTTGGCGTATAAGTTATAGCAGCAGTACATGCACAGGTCAGGCCTCAATTATTTCACTTAAAGAGGAATTGTCATGCCAAAGCCATAATCTTTTAAAAGGGCTCATGTGTGTCCATCACTGACAAGTTGGGCATGCCTTTCTTTGGAGCATGCACAGATTGTGTTTGTGTCTTCCATTTTTCTTTTGCCACCACTGTGCAACCTTTGAGTTGATGGTAGATGCTTGTGTAGGCCTTCTTGCTCCTGTGTATGTCTTGCGTGCCTGCATTTTTATACCATGTATTACTGTTACATGTAATTTACTCAATACATTGGGATCTTCCTTTCTTTTGTTTTTGTTTTTTTTCCCCTTAGTATTCATTTGCAATACTAGCCATGCTCTCTTTCTTGGCTGTAACCATACAATATAGACGGAGTGTGAAGAGTGAGATTTCATAGCTGGATGTGCAGGTTTGGGACTCCAGAGGCCAAACTACCCATCTTGTTCTCCACCGTCTTTCCAAGTGCGGCTAGCTCTCACCAATCCAAGGTGTTTGTCGCATGCCACGTTGCCTTGAGGTGCAAATAATTCTCCCCATTAAAAATTGAAACACAACATTTTAACACCACATGTTAAACACCACATGTTAAACGCCGCACCACATTTTTTTAAAACACCACATGAACAGTTTCACCATATTTTTCTCATCTTCAAAAACATGAAAGGAATACAGCTGCTGAACTAATTAAGAATTCTCAATTCTCAGCGAGTTTTGTCAAGTTTACAGAGTGTTGACTCGATGTGAGAACTCTGCAGCCATGTCAGGTATGAGGATGTCAACTCTTTCATGTCTAGCATACTTGGAAAGAGCCTATCCAACCCCTTGAGAATTATGCCTGGGGATAAACACTGAAAAACAATGCAATAAGTGAATCTGGTACACAAGGACATCCTGACACTGAGAGCAAACACCCTTCCCTCTACATCAAACTAGTTTTTACTAAAGTACCTTAACATATTGTTACGTAGGAAGACGCCGAAGAAAAGCTATATACAAGTATATTTACAAGGCAATAAGCTGTACTTGGCCAAGAGGCAACAGCCCGCACTAGCCTCTAATTGTCGTCGTCATCTTCACCCTGCTCGCCTCTTTGTCATTGCAAATACTGTTCAAATACTGCAAATACTGTGGCAAAAGCGCTGTCCCGGAGCGACTAAACACCGGACTCGGAAGCAGTGTAGTAGGCCTTGAGCCTACTGACGTGCACAACATCACTAGATGCCAGGGTAGAGGACGAGGTTGAACTCACAGGAGCAATTTCGTACGTCACAGGCGTCACCTGGAAGAGCACGCGGTAGGGCCCTGTATATCGTGAAAGGAGCTTCTCTGAAAGTACGACATGACGAGAGGGCGACCACAGGAGCATGTGCGCACCAGGCGAAAACTGTACGTAACGGTGGCGGGCGTTATACTGACACTGCTGAGTGATTTGCGAGGCCGTTAGTCGAGTACGGGCAAGCTGGCGTGCATGGTCTGCGAGGGCGATGGCGTCGCACGCATACTCGCTTGTTGAGATCGCAGCAGGAGGAAGTGCTGTGTCTAGGGGCAAGGTCGGTTCGCGACCGTACAATAGATAAAATGGAGAAAATCCGGTGGTGTCGTGCCGGGAGGAATTGTACGCAAATGTGACATAACGAAGGGCAATGTCCCAGTCGTGGTGGTAGTTGGAAACGTACTTGGGCAGCATATCGGTAAAAGTACGGTTTAACCGCTCTGTCAGGCCATTGGTTTGAGGATGGTATGAGGTAGTCAGCTTGTGTTGAATGGAGCAGGAGTGCAATGTCGGCGATAACTTTCAAGAGGAAGTTACGACCACGGTCAGTAAGCAGCTGTCGCGGGGTGCCATGAAGTAAGATAATGTCACGCAAGAGAAAGTTCGTGACGTCAGTGGTGCAACTGGTAGGGGAGAGCCCGTGTGATAGCGTATCGGGTGGCGCAATCAGTTGCGACGGCTACCCATTTGTTCCCAGAGGATGACGTGGGAAAGGGACCGTCGGAGGTCTAATCCAACACGAAAGAACAGTTCCACAGGGACGGTGATCGGCTGGAGATGACCGGCAGGTAGCACCTCAAGTGTTTTCCGACGCTGGCAGGGATCACAGGCAGCAACATAGCATCGGACGGAGCGAGCGAGACCGAGCCAATAGAAGTGGCGGCGGACGCGGGCGTACGTGCGGGTTACCCCAAGATGTCCTGCAGTGGGTGCATCATGCATCTCAAAGAGCACAGTCTGTCGTGGATGTTTCGGCACGACAAGAAGAAGATCAGATCCGTCAGGGTGGAAGCTCCTTCGATACAGAATGCCGCCCTGGAGGACATATCGGCGAACGGATGCGTTGGTAGGTGTAGAGCGCAGACGCTCGATGAGTACTCGCAGCGATAGGTCTCGGTACTGCTCATTGGCGATGTTAGCGAAGGCAGACACAGAGAAAATGCCGTTGGCGGTACTACTATCGGCGTTCTCAGGCTTGTCTACCGGGTAACGAGACAGGCAGTCAGCGTCCTTGTGTAGTCGGCCAGATTTGTACGTGACAGTATACGAATATTCTTGGTGGTGTAAGGCCCAGCGACCAAGTCTTCCTGTAGGATCTTTCAGTGAGCATAACCAGCAAAGCGCGTGATGGTCTGTGACAACGGAAAAGGCTCGGCCATATAAGTATGGGCAGAACTTCGCAATCGCCCAAACTAGGGCTAGACACTCACCCTCAGTGATGGAATAGTTGAGCTCCGAGGGTGAGAGGAGCCTGCTGGCGTAAGCGATAACACGGTCGTAGCCACGCTGGCATTGGGCCAGTACCGCGCCAATTCCATGACCGCTGACATCAGTATGGACTTCAGTAGGTGCAGAAGGATCGAAATGGGCCAGAACGGGAGGCGTTGTGAGAAGGTCGATTAGAAGCGAGAATGCAGAGGCCTCGTTATCGCCCCACTGGAAAGGGGCGTCTTTTTTCAAAAGCTTGGTTAGTGGTCGTGCTATGGCCGCGAAATTTTTCACGAAACGGCGGAAGTACAAACAAAGGCCGATGAAGCTGCGCACATCCTTGACACACTTCGGAACAGGGAAGTGCGTAACAGCATGGACCTTGCCTGGGTCCGGTTGCACTCCGTTTGCGTCAACGAGATGCCCAAGGACGGCAGTCTGGCGACGGCTGAATTGGCACTTCGATGCGTTGAGTTGCAAACCGGCTCGACGAAAAACGTCCAGGACTGCCGAGAGGCGCTCGAGGTGCATAGCAAACATTGGGGAGAATACTGTAATGTCGTCCAAGTAGCACAGGCATGTGGACCATTTGAAACCATGAAGGGAGTCCATCATGCGTTCAAAAGTGACAGGAGCGTTACATAGACCGAATGGCATCACTTTGAATTGATAAAGACCGTCGGGTGTTACAAAGGCAGTCTTCTCACAGTCGAGATCGTCCACAGCAGCCAGTAGCCGGAGCGAAGGTCAATAGAGGAGAAATACCGAGCACCGTGGAGGCAGTCAAGGCGATACGCCGCACTTGGCCAAGAGGCAACAGCCCGCGCTAGCCTCTAATTGTCGTCGTCTTCACCTTGCTTGCCTCTTTGTCATCGCAAATACTGTTCCGTAGCACTATTATGCAGTTATAGCACAGGTTCAATCATACGTGTTTCAAGATCTATGTGATACATTATTACTATCATTATTTTCAATCACACTTTTACTTTTGATGCAGTGTCTCGGCGTGCACAATTATGCGCACTATGCCCTAAGGGGATATACTCATCACAGTGGCTTAGTGGATATGACATTGTAGTGCTGAAAACAAGGTTCTGGAATCAATCAATCAATCAATCAATCAATCAATCAATCAATCAATCAATCAATCAATCAATCAATCAATCAATCAATCAATCAATCAATCAATCAATCAATCAATCAATCAATCAATCAATCAATCAAACCTTGATGTGGATCAAATTGAGGTCATAATACCATACAGTATCAAAAGGGAAACCCAAAAATATTTGAACTAATAGCCTTCTTTTAATATAAGTATCTGGTGCATTACAAGGTGTTCACTGTCAATCAGCCACCGGCATATAAAAAAAAAATATACATTTCTAAGAATGTTTGATCTCTGGCCGCAGTGGCTGCACTAAAATGGGGCAGAATGCAGAAACACTCATGTACCGAATACAGAGTGCATGTCAAAGAATCCTAGGTGGTCAAAATACTTCAGGGCCTCCTCTGTACTCGGGAGTCCCTCATAGCCCCTTATTTGCTTTGACACATTCAACTGTATCAGTCAGTGAAATCAATGAATGTGCGACAATTTTATGTTAGAAGATTGTTTCAACTTGGGCGGAAACAGCATTCATTCCATTCCATTCCTTTATTTCAGCATTCAACTTTAGATGTACAAATACATATGGGCATCTTCCAAGACTCAGCAATATTCTTTAAGGGTTCCAAGCAAAACATAAGTATACAGAAACTGGTGTAAAGTAACATTGAGAGAAACTTGCAAAATGCACAAATATATTAATGCTAGTACAGAATGAGGTTAATAGAGACACCTTCACATTTTTTTTAACTCCTTAATTGCTTTGGATGAGCCTCGCTCCTCAATGCGATACTGATTAACATTGCTTTGGATAAGATTAGCTTGTCCACACCAATATTCCCCTTGTATGAACGGAATGCCTCCATTTAATTTCTTTCTCTACTGCTTCGATGACACTGCCGGTTCAGTACTCAAAGGCCCTCTTTTGGACCCTTCCTGGCAGGAAAATTTGAAATACAGCATCTTCCATTGACAGCTTGAGCGGGGATTGCACATCTAAAAAAAAGATGCTGTTTGACTCCGAAAGGGGGAGGGACTCTGAAGGCAACAGAAGTGCAGTTTTGTTCTTCAAGTGAAAGAGGGTGATAACACTGTTATTATTGATTCTCCTACTGAAAGTGATGAAAGAAGTAGGAAGTAAGTAAAAATGAACCAAAAGAAGGTTACTTTTTTATTATTTTTGTTATTTCTGTTATGCGTGCTGTATATTATGTGCCTCATACTCTATCTTTTTTTCTGTGACAGGGATAAAGCTTGCTTTTGACCGTCATGCCTTGTCTCTGTGTACCCATTATTTCGTATGTGTATGTTTCTTATCTGTGCACCTGCTCATCTCAGACTGCATTGCCGCCTCGTGTATGTCTGGAGCTCTGCATATGCGTATGTGCAAGGACTCAGTGCAGTGCATCTTGTCCTCTACTTTCATCTCTAAATGTTCGTGCATGTACACAACTGTATGGTCTAAACTTACTTTCTTCTTGTCTTTCAGTATACCGTATTTACTCAATTCGACCAAAAAAGAAGGGGGGGAAAAAACGCCCTCGATTGTCACACGCACCCATTTGCCGTGACCTAAAAAAGTCCATTACATTACCGCGCACCTCATTCTTTCATACAGAAATACAATTTTCTCTCACTTGGGAGTTCGAAGAGTTACTCCGAATACGTTAAAGTTGCGATAAATAAAGAAAGTCGCGGCTTCACCCTAAAGGCGAAGCATCGATTATGATAACAAATTAGTAGACAGCTATACGAAAAGTAAGGATAGTAGTTTTATCCGCCGTATAAACTTTTAAACATTGGCTTACTAACTAAATTAATAAACATGGTGTCACATGCGCACAAGCAAACATGAACACATCTCACTCAATAACCATGGAAACTCTTTAAACACTGGAGTGAGGAAGTGCGGTAGTGGGAGCGAGGAAATCAACCTTTGTGCGGCCTCTCGCTTTGACGGGAACTAAGTGGTGCACACAGCGTGGTGCACCTAGATGCGTAGATTCTTGTCTCCGTTGCAGATTGCTTTCAAGCTAGGGGCCGCATGGCTATGCTGTACGTAGCAGCTGCCGGTTAGAACAGCTCTACTGTTAGCGCCAGTCCCGCACGCAAGTTTTGGGAACTCTGAACACTCATGATGCGGCCCGATTTCCGTCTGTCTCCGCACACGTGATTGCTTTCCTTTTAATTGCGGCATCGTGATGAACTCACCATGTCATTGCAGTTGGTACTTCCATGCTGATAGAGCGGAAGACAGATGGTGCACTAACCTAAGCTATGCCTAAGCCAAAGGTAGCATTACCTAAGTGAACATACTGCAGCATATGGAGAAAGCTACGGCGTCTAGGCTCGAAGAGTGTACGAGACGGCCATTTTGAAATGCGGATGGCGATATGGTAACACAGATTTAGGGTCGTACTCGATTCTAACACGCACACAATTTTTCGACGCATAATATCGGGGAAAAAAGTGCACATTAGATTAGAGTAGATACGGTCTATTTTTATTTTTGTTGCTATTATGTGAAAAGCAATAGCCGTCACCATTGCAGGGTGATGACTGCATCTCTTTCTTTTATTTTAATTTCAGTTAAAGAAAAAGGTCACCTTTGATGAGAATGTGAAAGCACTTAAGGTGTTAAATGAGTGCCAAGAGGGAAGACAGCTAATACTAGTAGAATTTGGGTTATTTCAACCTGAAATTCCTAAAAGTTCCATGGCATGTTGACCGTAACCTGTACATACTTTTAGTACATTTATTGTGATCTGTTGCAGAAAGAGTGCATCGACCCCGCCCTGCAGAGGTTCGTCATTAAAGAGCCTGCTCTGGCCATTTACCGTTGCTCAAGGCCTTGCCACCAGTCGCAGAGAGCAGCAACAGCTGGAACTGATGGCAAGTAACTTGCTACTACTTGTTGCTGGGCTAGCTGATTCATACTTTTTAAGGTGTAATAATACAGTAGAACTTCATTCATACAATCTCGCTTAGTACAATTCCCCAGTACCGACACAATCTAGAACACACAAGATGCCCCAATACAGTTATGCTTCTTTTTAATGGTTAATATGTTCCTGGAAAACACATTCTCTCAGCACCAACGTTCAGTGCATTGCCAGACTGCTATCGTGTGATATGTTTGCTGTCCTATAAATCTCATGTCACCGAGAAAAGGCGCGAGGCGCGTGCAATCTAGAGCACTGGGCGCCCGTCACGGCAGCTTCCCCTCAGTACTCGCCTGCCTGTGCCACCTGAAAATGCCAGCAGGCCCTCAGTTTCCACTTCCAGTACCACAAGATGATGTGCAGTCTGCTTTGATTGGCTACAGTATTCAGCCAAGTGCAGCACACAATGTCGTAGCCTCTGCCCTACACTACATGTGACACTACAAGTGTCATTTTTTGGTCATTATTGGTGTAGCATATCTTATGAAACAGACATAAGCGGTAAATTCAACGTCTAGTAGAAAGTATAGGTAGGTCAATCTGGTTGCTTCATGCTAGAAACGCTGGCTAAGCCATAGTAGTTAGGATAAACAGGGTGTCTACCAACCGGGAAAACCGGGAATTCTCAGGGATTTAGAGTAGTCTGGAAAAACTCGGGAAAAACTCAGGGAATTTGTGCCTCTATCAGGGAAAATTAGCTGTAATTTTATCGAAAGGGTCGAAAGTTGCCGTAATGCTGGCTCGAGTAACAGACAGGAATTGTAATGAATCGTCTTTGATGCCCCGTCGTTGGCTGGAGGAGTTGCCAGAGTACAGTCATCGACCAACTTTCCGGATTCCCGATAATTTGGACGGCTTTGCGGCACTACCACGTACCCCAAAGAGTCAATGTATCAGAACGTCTGAAATTTT
The DNA here is from genome assembly GCF_023375885.2 of Dermacentor andersoni. Taxonomy (NCBI): domain Eukaryota; kingdom Metazoa; phylum Arthropoda; class Arachnida; order Ixodida; family Ixodidae; genus Dermacentor; species Dermacentor andersoni. The sequence goes on along the minus strand of NC_092822.1, from coordinate 115,614,477 downwards.
GGATGCAAGAACTCTTCACCGTCTGATTTTCCCAACATTTTTCCGTGACTGCATGCCAGAAATGGCATTAATCAAAGCCACCACCACTGCCATTTTGATTACCTCGCTGCCTTGAACTGGCGCTCTCGCACGCAGATCCGCTGGCAGCCGTAGCCACCACTGCAGCAACGCTAGGCCTAGCTGCTTCGACGTTCGCTATGAAGCTTCTTGCCGTTTGGTGCCATGTTTTTTATTGAAAGAATTCGCTGCTATCAGCAATGGCACGGGCTCCGCCTTTTTGGTCCTCGCCATTGGCTTAGAAGCTTGGAAAGCACGGTGCGCTGTATAATTTCGATTTCCGAAAGTCAGCTTTGCCTGTGTACAGAAATGTTACTTTGTGAAGCATACGCAGAAGTATTGCAGTGAAGCATAACAAGTGTGGGAAGGGGCTATTGCCACGGGACACAGTATGTATTCGTTAAATATACACGCGTGCACCCGGTATTTCCTGTCACAGTACGAGCACCGATATGCCTAATACATGTACCGTACCGACAGGCCTTCACAGCGTTTTCGAATATGCCTGTGGCGGTTTGAGCCCTTAAGAGCAGTAAATGACGTGCATCTATTTTTAACGCGACAGCGTTAAGGAGCTAGTGTCGCATAAAAGCCGGGGTCGTCGGCGGCGTTGGCCGTGAGCGAAAAATTCCGGAAGGCAATTCATAAATAAAAACAACTTGCGAGATGGACTGGGTGGGAATAAAACCAGGGTCTCCGGAGTGTGAGACGGAGACGCTACCACTCAGCCATGAGTTAGATGGATCAAAGCGCGACAAAAGTGCCTCTAGTGAATGCGGTGTTGCCTTAGAAATGTGCCGTAGAAAGTTATACTGCGGTGTATATCGGTAATTATGAGCATGTAAATTACAGAAGTCGCAGTTAAATGAGTAGCGAAGTACATTTCTGCTACATTTCTTCTGTGCTTGGCACACACGCAGAGCCATCTTGCGGCAAGCACAGAAGACCCCCTCCTCGCAATGTACGGCGCTGCCCCGACACGTGGCGCGCCACTTGCCCACCTCTCCCCTTCGTCTCGTTTGAGCGCATTGGGGCCGTGTGGGGACCGGTGCGAGGATGCCCCAAAGTAGTGCTGTGGACTTAGAAGTGTTGTATATGAAAACTATGTCTTTGTGTGATTCAAGAGCATGCCGAGCAAATGAGTGGGCGGTGCGAATGGGGTGCGATAACGCTATCACATCCATTCTCGAAGGCGAAGCGTAAACGTCCTCCAATTTTTTTCAACTGGCCAATTTTCTGGACCTTTTCACGCCTCCTAGGGAGTTCGAAAAATCAGACGTGGACTGTGCAACGGACCAAGAAGATGCTTAAAATGGTCCGTGGGGCAAACGAGTGGCAGAACGAGGACAAGAAAAGAAAGGACCTACGCATGGAGGAATGAACAGGAAATGAAGCGTGCTGCCACCGTTTTGAAGGAGCTTGAGCTCAAAAAACAAAGTATTGGCTGATGCCAAGATGCAGGTGTCCCTAATCCAAACCAAAATAAACTCTTTAAAGCAGTGAAACACAACACTGAAGCGTCATGCGCAGGCTGAGAGTATGTCAGGACAGTTGAGGTTGACTTGCGAGCCGTTGAGAGAGAATCTCAATTGTGACAAAGTTCGGGCCTCATACCACTGAGCTTGCTATCATTTGATAGAAATAGCTCATATTCGAAAATACTTGCTTCTGTATGCATCTCCTTTTTGTTCGTATTTGAGAATGTCCGACTCCATTTGCAATTTTTTTCGAAGCCATTTTATTTGCTGTGCATTTTACTAACCCCTCCCTTCTATTCTCTTTTTGAATAACATAAACACTACTCCATAGTATTCAGATTGGATTAAGTCGTCCTTTTTAAATTTTTTTCACATGCTTACTAGAGAGTGGCGGCATTGGGCGACATGGTGTCAACCCGTCTTGACTTAAAATGAAGTTCTGTGTCACTCAGGGAATTTTGCAAAGGCACTCAGGGAAAACCTGGAAAACTCAGGGGAATTTGGAAAAGTCAACTTGGTAGAAACCCTGGATAAACCTAGCTGAGCAGTTTTGAACTGATTCTAAGAACTGTGTAAGTGAGCTAGTGTATGGGTCCCATATGGGTGAAGCACACTCGAATTTAGAATGCATGAGTTTTTTATGTAGTAATAGTTTGGCAGACATTCCGGCAAAGAAAACCAAGGGTGCTGTTAGCTTTGTTAATAACATGGTGGATATGTTTCTGGCAACACAGATTTGCTGTTATCCTATCCACCATTCCTTCCTTTTACCAGATGCACGAATTAGTTGAGGAAGGACATAAAGACGACTTCACAAATAGCAAAGACATGTTATACAAGATTTGACAGATGTTTCAAATTTTTGTTTTTTTTAATTTTTTTTATTTATTGATACTGCAATCCCACTTTGGGGATTTTGGCAGGAGGGTACAAATGTTGAAAAGATCACAAAAAAAAGGCAACCGACAAATACATAGATACATAAGAGTAAATAAACTAATATAAACTGAAATAGAAGGCATACGGTAACTACTAAGTTAGACACGATGTAAACAAGGTAAGTGAAGGCTGTTGAACTTGGGTGTTAGTAAGCTGGTTCCATTCAGTTATTGTCCACGGAAAGAAAGAGTATTTAAAGGAGTTGTTACGTGTGTGAAACGGAGCAATTGTTAATTGGTGTCTTTGTCTAGTGGCATACCCGGATACCTGCTGTTTTCAGATACTGTTGAATAAAACTGTCTTAAGCTTCCATTATTGACTGGATTTGGCTTCAGCAATGGCTGCATGCTTTGATCAGACAGTGCGTGTCGATGTTGCACAGTGCTTTCTCAAAGGCATCCTTTAGAGAGTTTTTAGCAATGTGTGGCTGTTTGTTGGTCTCACTCTCAGTGACACTTCTCGTACATAGAAGCAAGGTATGTTAAATGAGGATGCCACATTGCTGGTGACATGGCCACAGAAGTTCGCAGCCAATCCATTTTTTGGTCATGCCAACCTTGTGGGAAGAAGCAGATCTATTAGGAGCGGCACCTAACAACATCGTGCATGGAATGCTTGGCTGTTGGCTTTGCTGCTTGAAGCTGCTCAGCAGTGGCCGTAATTCGCCTTTCGGGGCTCTCACTCATCACGATCTCCACCGGCTGGAGAAGCCCAAGGGCATTTGACTGCCAGTAGCTCTAATTTTTCTTTGTTACACGTAATAATTGACTGCTATAAACTGTTGCGAAACCCCAAAAAGAAAGGATTTGGTAACACTTTTGTTGAGCAGGTGGCACCCTCCAACTCTCTGTGATCTGCGTCTTGTAAGCTGACTAGGACAGCATATGGCTTCATCTCGTGTCAGACTGGAAGCCAATGATCTAGAAAAAGTGCACTTTTTAGGTGACAGAAAGGTTGGTGAAAACAAAGGCCTAGACAGATACAACTAGAGCGTTAAGGTCTATGGCGGTTCGAAGCCATGCCTTCAAATACCTCGTGCACCCGGTACATTCTCTCTGTTTGCAAGCCTACCTTTGGCACAAGGATGCCGTGAGCGGAGGGTCAGCCACCTTGTGTTGGGCAACCTATTATTGTTGTAATGCCTTCTTCAACAATGTTGCATGCCCCATATTGCATTAGTGTGGCACATGCACTGGAAAAATATAGTGAATGGAGGTTTATATGGTGCAGCAGCTGTTACAGCTCAAATGGAAGAAGAGAGCTGGATATGGCAGCGTTGCAAAAAATCAGGCCAACCTCGCACATAGCAAAGCCACCACCACCAAAGCCTCACAGCTTTTCATGATTTACAACACAGTCACCTTCTCTTTAAATCTTCTGGTTACCTTAGCCTGTTAACCTCGCGGCACATTCACAGTGGTAACCTAACGTGGTGCTACAAATTCACCAGGACAAACAAAAAACATTGACAGACAGAGTGCACTCAACACAACACTTTGTGCTTTCAGTAATTGTGTTGCTGGGAACCATTCTGCAGCAACCTAACGTCTGCAAAAAATGAATTTGACAGATCATATCTACAAGCTAGGTATTTCACCCGCCCATCCTCTGAGTGACTTGCTCAAACAAAATTTTTATCTCATGTAACGTAACACCACATTGAAAACAAACTGAGATCATTGTGTTTACAAGAATTTATAGAGGCCAATCAGTGCTCTTGATTTGCTTTTTATTTGTTTTTGTGCCTGTAACTTGCTATTCTTTGTGAACTTTTGCAATGAGTGACATTGGCAGCCGAGTGTAAAAAATGAATACCACAATTAGGAAAAAATAAATCATTGGAGTTGTAATTGTCAACTACTTTTATAGGTGATTAGCACAAGAGAAAGGGCTGGTCATGCTGCTTTGAATCAACATCTATCCTGCTACTCTCATCATACGTCATGCAAGAGCGGTTGTCAAATCTTGATATAACGTATCATGTGATATAACTAATGATTGGATATAGAGAATTTTTGGATATTGCAAATTAGTAGATATAACAAGATAAATTAAAATTTAGTTGGCCATACTTTATTTCAGTGCGTATTTTGCTGATCTAACGAAACAAAAATGCAAAGAATCGAGGCAGTATCGGTGACAGCAAAGCTATTTGTTTGCTTGCAGCTCAATATATCTATTGTGGTTGCAAAAATGTTTGACGCTTGCAAAGAGCATCTTGTATAGTGGCACATTCTGAACCCATGCGCATGTTTTGGCCAGCACCTTGAGTTTGCTGGCCCACAGTTGGCAAGCCAATGGGCCGATCTTGTATGATTGCACCAATCGAGTGGTTCCGTATTAGCGACAATGCCAAGCTTGCATTTTTAATTCAGCGTTTGTTCACGTGCCAAGCCGCTGCCAGACCAGCAATATCAATGGGAGGCCCTTTATTTGCCTATGGGAGAGGTTATGCTTGGGTTTCTTTTGCGTATATGTCATTGTGAATTTCTTTTGTCGATGTCAGCTTGCACGCTAACTACAAGTATAAAATACAATGAAACTACTTTTGCATAGGATGCAACTTCATTATAACAAGAGGTGACTACTTGCTGTGTGAAAGAAACTCAAAAAGTGGACAATTTTATGTCATTTCAGCTCAATTTTCTCTTATCAGAATTTTCACATTACACATGTGGATATGCTTTTAAGGGTTAATGGCTAAGAGAATTCAGTAGTGTATGACCTGGGAATGCTTCTTTTGTGACAAACTTGGTCTGCAAAAGCAAACAAATTTTATGCAGCTGCGAGTGAAGACTTCAAGGGTACTGACGAGGTGCCGCTGACTTCTGAGACCTTTCTGGATGGCTGCTTGGTGGTGACGCGTTATGGCGTCTATGCCTGCAAGTCCAAGTAAGTGTGGTTGTCTCAATGTACAGCTTTTTTGTAGTACCCCGACCCATCTGTTTACTGTTCACTAGGCTGGCAAAAGTGATATCGGGGTCCAGATTTTCTAAGAGCACCCATGTTTTTGGTTGTCCTTTCTATTCTTCGTCATTGGCTTACATGAAGTTGTGTCAGTGGTATTGGTGCGATTGGCAATTTGGTGGAACAGGTGATAAGAAACAATGGAATAAGAGAAAAACAATCACCCCAGTGGCTTTGTTTTCCAATAATTCTTTTCATGAATGGGCAAGTCAATAAAAAAAATTTTCCGTGGTGCTAATCTTGATTTCAGTGTTTGTTGGCTGTAGTATACGGTGTTATAGTGGTGGTTGTTTAGGGAGAAAAATGTTATGTGGTGGTAATGCAATGCATGGAGTAGGTAACCAGTGCTCTAGTATAGTGACAGGTTGTTTGCCAAGGAAAAGGAAGTGCACTCGGCAACTGCAGAGGATTGGGTTGCATGATGAGATTTAAAAATTTGCAGATGTCAACCAATGCAACACAGTGAGAGGCCATCGTCCTGCAGTGGACATAAAATGGGATGACCATGTGGTGGTCGTGGTAGTTGCTGATGGCAAGTATGCAATGTCCTCTCTTCAGGTGTTCGGCGGAGCGCCTGTTCTTGGGCTTCACGGGTTCCCCCTCCACGCTACCCTTGGCAGAGCACCTGGGTGCCCTGCTGAACCTAGACATGTTCTCCCTGTACGAGGCAGCAGCGGAGGCACAGCTCGTGCGTGGACAGTTTCCCCAGGCCGTGCGCCTCTACCAGTTGTCCAAGGTCGGTGCGCACTGGGGCCCTGCGACCCTAATTCTTGGGGCACTAGAGCCTACGAGCCTTATTCTCTTTTACATTGGCACTTTATGCCGTGGGAAGTACAAGCATCAATCTAGTTTGGCTGAACACTGAGCCCAAAGTGTAACTATGGCTGTGCACATGCAAATTTTGACAAGAAAACTGAAGTAGTGCAGTACTAAAATTTTGATAGATGATAAAGTAAAGCTTTCCTAGGAAACCCTCCCAGACTTTCTTCACCGTGGCTGCCACTGTCTTGCCCAATAAGCATGTTCCTCGTGTCGCGTAGCGTGTGCGCACGAGACCACCTTTGCACGAGAGCACATGCACATGCACCAGCTTCCATTAGGCCATGGATGCAGGAATGAAACATGAAAAATAACGGTGAGCCTTACCCCCTTCTCTCGTGTTGTATTTCTTTTTTTTTTTTGATTGGAGATTGGTGTAAAGAGGCTAGATAGACTGAAAGTGGCTGAAGTAGGTTAAGGATGCTATTTTACTTAAAACTGAAAAAATCCCCAGCAGTGTTGCACAACCCTGCAGAATCAAACCAATATCCAGTGAAGCTGTTAGTGTGCATTGTCTCTCTTTCCTCTTCTTCAAGTCTCCTTGGACACTAGGCAGTGGCAACAGCAAGCAGTTTAGAAAACCTTAACAATATCGCACACTGCACTGAATTACCACTGACAGTCGCAGCTTTTCCCAACCACCATGTGCCCTCATTACCTGTCCCCCACATGCCTTCAAACTTTTATGCTGAATTTTAAAGATAGATATCGAGTAGTCTACAAGCACTGCCATAGAGCCCCATCTTCCAAAGGAGAGGATTTGCTCCTTATCTAGCCAGAGTGAACAGAAGTGCTCTGGCACAACTGCACATGAACTTAGTGGCATTTCCTTGCACGAAAGGGGTACTTGTCATCTCATTTTCTTTTAAACAACAGTTTCGGATATGCGCAAACCTGGCTGGCCTACCACACCAGCATCTGGCCACAGCCTCGTAGCGTAAGGAGTCATGAGTGGAATCTCAGTGAGCAAAAGCTGAAATGTGAATTATAAGGAACCGTAATCTAACCAGTAAGCAAATATTCTTATCTTCTCTGAATAGTGGTCGACTGTGTCCTCTGCAAGACCCACTACTTGGAGCCCCATGGCTTGGCAAATGGAACGTGTTGTGTCATGCACATTTGTGCTACAGTATGACTAAGTGGAGTCCTTGCCGGGATGGTTTGTTGGCAATGTTCTGCTGTTGAGCACAAGGTCATGGGTTTGATTATCAACTGCAGCAGCTGCATTTTGGTGGGGGCATAATGCAAGAACGCTTGCGCCATACTTTGGGTGCACTTCATGGAAATCCATGTACTAGTTAAAATGAACCCCATAATGGCTTGCTACATCTTTCATAGCCTGTATAGTTATTTTGTGATGTTAAACCCATAAATGTATTCGACAGCAGCGCGAAGAGCGGCCAGTTCAGAGCCTGTAGATGTCGTTACGTGTGATGCCTTAAACTTGAAAAACATTGAAAAAGAACCGCCCAACAAATGGGCAATATTTTGTGACTCGAAAGCAGCCCTCCAGAGCTTGCGAAGTTTACGACGTGGCAATTATGAACAGCTGGTGTCACAAATCAACGAAACCTGCCATTGCGCTTCTGAAAGAGGACATGATATCATATTTCAGTGGCTGCCGGGACATTGTGGCATCGTTGGTAATCACCTCGCCGATGACGCTGCCCGACGCGCCCAGGCTGGCTCACCGACACTCCTTATACCTTTATCCAGAGTCGATGCTGCAAGAGAGCTTTGCAATCTCGCTCGTACAATCACGTTAGGTTGCTGGCATACACCACAGAACTCCAAGTGTCGTTTACACAGCCTCGACCCATCACTGAAACTTACATTACCAGCGAACCTTCCACGACGTGACGCAACACTGCTGTGTCGGCTGTGGGTAGGAGTAGCATTCACCAACTCCTACAGCTATCGTATTGGAATGGCGGATTCACCAATGTGCGCTAAGTGCAAGTGTGAAGAGACCATCAGTCACCTTCTGTGCCACTGTTCTCGCTTCGATAATCAACGCGAGACTTTCCAGTGTGCCTTAAATAGACTGGATGACAGGCCATTTACGGAAGCGAAGATCTTGGGAGCCTGGCCTCACAGTTCATTGGCCCAGAAAGCAGTTCGAGCGCTTTTTCGCTACCTGAGGGCAACAGACTTGAGTGCCCGACTGTAGACATCCTACACCTAAGTTCTCTCTCTCCCTCTTTCACTCCCCATTCCCCTCCCCACGTGTAGGGTAGCAAACTGGACTCAGTCTGGTTAACCTCCTTGCCTTTCCGTCTTCCCTTCTCTCTCTCTAAACCCATAAAATTAAAAGCCAAGTGCCTGACTGCTACTTGGTGTTGTCTGCTGTACAGATGATGCTCATCAACAGGATTGCTCGGCCAAGATTGTTTCACGAAGTGATCTCAGCTTGAGATACACTCAAGATTTGGTATTGGAACAGACGTGCTTAAAAAATGAGCAGAAGATTTAGCTCTGAAAGTGCTCCTGATCTGTCAGTGGAAACCAACTTTTAAAAAATCATGGGGTCTTACGTGCCAAAACCACTTTCTGGTTATGAGGCATGCCGTAGTGGAGAACTCCAGAAATTTAGACCACCTGGGGTTCTTTAACGTGCACCTAAATCTAAGTACATGGGTGTTTTCGCATTTCGTCCCCATTGAAATGTGGCTGCCATGGCCGTAATTCGATCCCACAATCTCGTGCTCAGCAGCCCACTGAGAAACCACGGCGGGTAAAAAAGTCAGCTTTTGGTTCCCTGAACATGTGCAGACATCTCCAGGTGTTGCACTTCTGGCATTCACACTTTCAGGGTATAAGCTTACTTTTTGGGGCCTTTAAGTTTGCTTTGCTGTAAAAACAAGGATGCTGCATCCCCCAACAGCGGCCTGCCAAGGTCAGCAGCGGGTGAGAAGGATCTGGCAGCAGCATTGTCAGCTGCATTTTGCCTTGCTGTTTGTGCACCCACCCCTACCCTTTCCTGCCTCACTGCAGTGTCCTCAGCTGAAAAGGGTGGCCCACTTTGCGAGCCGGGGTTTCCTCTCGGAGCTGCTGGCCTACGTGCAAGTGCTGTTTGGCACGAGGGCCTCGGAGATCCCCGTGCCCGACCGGGTTCACTTCGCCAACGTGGCTGCCCTGGGGTTCGTGCAGCAGGTGCTGAGCAAGCGCCATGCCACGGCTGACCGCGATGCCGTCCTCCAGGCATTCAGGCACGACGCCCTTCCTTTCCTTGCCTATTTGATTACCTCTTAAAGCTCGATATGATGAACTCGATAAAGTGATCGATTTGCTTTGTTATATCAAAATTTCATACAGTGAAACTCGATTTTTTCATGGAAATAAGTACAGTTGCCGATAGATCTTTCTTACATGGAAGGGGCCACAATACTTGCTGAATTATCGGGCAATTGGAAAAAGCAAATTTGAATGAAAGAGAAAGTCATTTCGTTGAAAGTCGGCAACAAAAGGTATGGTTTCATGCCGTGTCGACGATATCTTCACGTCGACGTAGTGAATTGAGCGAAGCCAGCCATACTTTCACGTCCTCTCCATCCCAGCAGCTTGCAGTGGGACTGCATGTGAGCTCAGCCACGCTGATCCCCATCACTCTTAAAAAATGTTTGCACCCTTTGGGGCATACTTTGTCCCACAACAATAATCGTCATCTGCTTTGCTTGCGTTTCCTTTCTTTAACGCTGGTAGCCCGGCACTTCCAAGTCACGAACGGCATGCACGTTATCAGCGTGACATAGCATTCACAACCGGAAAGTTCTATAGGCAGGAAGTTATTAAAAAGGTACATACTTCGTTATAGTGAGAACTTCATGATATTGATATTCCTTATACCGAGGTTTAACTTTTTCCGAAATGATGCAGATCATGTGCTGGTCCAAGCAGAATGGATGAACAATAGTGCAAATAGTACAAATTGGTAACATGACTGAATGAATGTGAGCAAGACTTCGGGTAATGAATGACACGTGAAAAAAAAAAAGTTTGGCAGCATGTTACACTCCTGTAACAAGTGAAGGCAAAAACCTGCTGCTTACATGGTAATGCATTAAGTTATACGATTGAAGGGGTCGGATTTCTTGCGAGATGTAACAAGTCGCAGCGTGAAGTAAACATATGGCGCTGTAGGTCGACCCCATCAACGACACATGCAAGCACCTAACGCACTATCTAAAGGTTCTTTTGTTTGTTCTTTGTTGTCTCTTTCTTCCTGTCATTCTTTCTTTTGTTCTTTCTTTCTTTGTTTTGTTCATTTTTTCTTTTGTTCCTTTTTTCGTTCTTTCTTTCTATCGTTTCTTCATTCATATTCAGTTATTTAATCTTTGCTTACTTACACTGGTATGAGCCATTCCTGGTGATGATATTTTTTGCATCACTGGACCAGGCACCGCTTTTCTCGGGTATGAGCCATTACAATGAGCCACATAAGGCTTTCACATCAATATATAGTTAGACACCTCTATGTATGCAAAATATTGATTCACAGATTGTAGATTTTGCTTTCAGATGTTCCTAGATGATGAAGGCTTTAGGTATAGCAATTAGCAACAAAGTATTTCCATCTTCGCCAACACACTCAAAATATGCAAGGCCGAAATTGTAATTTTCTAGTGAAAAACCATATCTTGTAATTTTGTTTATTTTGGATTCCTAAATAAATAAAGAAGCTAATCGCTAGGTTTAGTTGCAATCTGCACCATATAAGAGAAGAAAATTATTTTTCTTCTTGTGACGATGGCATGTGCTCGCCATCGAGAGCGCCCATGAACACTGTACAGTCGACTCCCGATAATTTGAAGCTGCTTAATTGGAATTTTCGGTTAATTAGAAGTGAAGTGCTGGTCCCGTCAGTTTTGCATTTAATCCTATGGAAGAAATCGCTCGATAATTCGTAGTCCTAATCCAGCAATATTGTTTAATTGGAAGTTAATTTTCAGCCAGGATCCTCGAGGTGACTGTCATTCTTTGGTAGAATGTGCAATTTGTGCAACGGCAACAGCTCCATGCTCCGCGTTGGTGTCATTGCTACAGCAGCCGTCCGCAACGCCTCCCTTCTTTAAGCGGCGCGATTATTCATTGCTACAGCTGCCGTAGCCTCTGCGATCAGCTCCGGCAGGAGGCGAAGCTGCTGCTGCGCATGGCCAGAGCTGATCGCCGAGACCACACGGGTGCCATAGGTGCACGCAGCGCTGCATACTGGCAGTGGCGAGATTGTGCAAGATTAGGCTTACAGCGTGCGCAGCGTATGTCGAGGCGTGTGCTGAGGCGTGTGTAAGTCGAGGGTCTTTGTGCGTGTGGCTCGTTGGCTAGGTTCTTCCGCAGGTGATCCTACGCTTCGGAATTGACTGTACGTAGTCGCACAGTTGATAGCCATGGCAAACCGTGGCTCTTATCGCACGCTCGACTGGCAACGAAAGTCGAGGTTTTGAAGGAAGTTGAGAAGGGAGGTGCCGCCAAACAAGACATAGCGCGGAAGTACGGGATCAAGCCAAACACGCTCTCAAACTACATCAAGAACAAGTGCACAATGGGCTCCCTGCAATGGTCAGGCGGTGCAGCGATCGGCTCAGCCATCGGCGCCACCGTGTCAGTTGCGCGAAACACCGAGGCAGCCACTGCTACGGAGGCATGCTGTTGCGGCACTCGTTTGAAACCTGTCGGACGTTCTAAATTGCGGTTTTAAGGCAATCGAAAACATCGAGGCCCATTTTGGACCACTGACGCTTGAGAAAGGACGTGAGATTTATGACTACAACCATGTATATCGTGTCAAAGAAGTAAACATCAGGGACAACACAGTGAGGGGCTTAAATTAAATTATAGCGTTTTAGGTGCCAAAACCACGGTGTGATTAGGAGGCATGCCGTGGTGGGGGACTCCGGAATAATTTGGACCTCCTGGGGTTCTCTAACGTGGACCTAAATCTAATTACACAAATGTTCTGGTATTCGGCCGCCGTGGCTGGGATTTAATCCCGCGACCTCGTGCTTAGCGGCCCAACACCATAGCCACTAAGCAACCACCGCAGGTCGCGAAGTATTTGTCACAACATAGCAAGCATGCTTACGACGTCGAACCCAAAGTTAGTTAACAAATAATAATTTTATACCACTTAAGTGAACAAATACGGCCGTGGACGTCTCTGAACTGTCAATTGTCGCTTCATTACTTGGAGCGTGCGTTGAACCTCACAATTGTAGAGGTTTTGGCGAATTGGCAGGTAAGTGTGTTTTTCTCCGTCGTTCGGGCTTGAATATGAGAGGGCATTACCGCTGAAGCATCATAGAGAGCAATCAGCTGAGACTAAACAATGTGAAGACTGAACAAATATGTGCTACCGTACGCGAGAGAAATACTAATTTTCGAATACTCTACGTGTGCTGCAGTGCACTCCAACCTTAGTTCTGTTGTTCTAAGCGCGAGAAAATATCGGCACGAATGAGCTCGGTTCCAGAATTCACGTCTGGATCTTGGCGCAGGAAGAAACAAAGCATGTCCAAAGCTCCAGCATGGAGCGCTTATCAAGCTAGATTTGACACGTAACAACCGCTGTGCGTTTGTTTTGGAGTAAGACGAGCTAAACAACTACCTAAACTAATTTACAAGAGCGGGAATCAGTTCACGTGTTTTTATGCAGTTGACGCTTTATTGTGTGTTTTTACGGATGGCACTGCTGGTTGTTTATTTTTTTTTGTTTTTGCATTTACGTCTTAGTTCACTTAACAGAAATTTGCAAGACCAACACGAACCGCGACAATCCACTTCAGCCGCCGGGTTGCTTCCCCCCCCCCTCGGTTTTGAAGGGAAGTGGTACAATTTGTTACCGACATCCCCTTCACGGTTGTTACAATCCTTAGCGTAGAAGTATCTGCGCTTGTTCCTTTTGTTCATACTTCTCACGAAGGAGCTGCCAAGAGGCCGCGATGAATCCATTGGAATATTGGAAAAGCAGGCTTTCAGGCAGACCTGAGCGCACCACGGACAACGGTGAAATGACGGTGAGGGCCTACCCCCCCGGGTGCTCACCGCCGCTGCTAGGTGGCGCGACATGTACAGGCAAACTTCATTGCAGGGTGCCCATAATGGATGCATTTGAGAACGACAAGTTCAAGATGTCTCAGAAGCGAATGCTTACCGGCGCTTACCCAGAGTTGGAGAAGGCTCTGCTGGTTTGGATTAGGGAGGCCCGGAGCAACAAACTTCCTCTCAGCAGAGACATCGTTGCAATGAAAGCCCGAACGCTTGCAGCAATGTTGGGGAGCGATGACTTCGTTTCGTCAGATGGATGGCTGATGCGCTTTAAAGATCGCCATGACCTGGTTTTTAAGAGCGTGTGTGGTGAAAAAGCGTCCGTGAACCAGGAAACATGCGCCACGTGGAAGGACGTAAAGCTGTGTGAATATCTCGGGGAATACAGACCGGAAGACATATTCAATGCAGATGAGACTGCACTCTTCTATCCGAATCTGCCAGAGAAGACCCTGACATTCAAGGACAATGACTGTGCTGGGGGAAAACGCAGCAAGGAGAGGTTGTCGGTGCTGATCGCGGCAAACATGGCTGGCACGGAATGATGTCGCTTACTTGTGATCAGGAAAGCCGGCAAGCTGAGATGTTTTAAAGACGCAAAGACGCTGCCTGTGGACTATGAGTCGAACAAGAAAGCGTGGATGACGACCGAAATCTTCAAGAGCTGGATAACGAAATTGGACCGCAAGTTTGCTTCTTCGAACCACAAGGTGTTGTTCCTTGTGGATCACTGCAGTGCTCACCTGAATGTGCCAGCCTTGAGTTCAATACGCTTCGCATTTTTGCCTGCAAACACAACAGCTGTTTTGCAGCCAATGCACCAGGGCATCATCAAGAATGTTAAGGTCCTGTACAGGCGGCACCTCCTCGAGTGCATGATTTTGTGTATGGATAACTCCGAAAAATACGAGGTGAGCCTGCTCAGTGCCATTCACATGTTAGCACGAGCATGGGATCGTGTGAAGCATGAAACAATCGCAAACTGCTTCAGGGCTTGCGGTTTTGTGGCAGCTTCCTCGGAGGATGCCTCTGCAATTTCATTGGAGGAAGCGTCAACAAGTGAGCTTGACGGCACTGATTTTGGTGATGCTCTCGGGGACATCAATTTTGAAGATTACGTCGCCGTAGACAAGGTGATTGAAACATGCGGTGCACTAACGGATAACGAGATTGTGGAGATTATTCGGCTCCAGGAAGCGACCCAGGAAAGCGACGATGACGTTGAAGATGAGCCGGAACCTAAGGCTGCCGATGCAGCTGCGGGCCTTGCTCTCCTGGAGCTCTCCTTTGCCGCTGAAGGTAATGTGGAAGAAGTGTTCCGCCACATCTACAGCCTGCAGAACTTGCTTTCAGCAGCGCGATTCGGCAAGAAAAAGCAGAGCAAGATGACCGACTATTTTTCTTAGAGAAAATACTCGATTTCCCTACCTGCTGTTTTTGTGTTTTGTGCTTAATTGGAAGTTCGTTTAATTCGAAGTTTTTTGCGGTCCCCGTGAACTTCGTATTAACGGGAGTCGACTGTATTCATGACGTGGCCGCAGAGCGGGTAAGAAACCCAACACGGCGTGAATGCCCACATTGTAAAGTTGGTTTTTTGCGCATTTTAATCATGGGAGACCTCTCATCGATAGTGCAGCAGACCACAAAATAAAAATTAAAACAAGAAAGGCATAATTCTGACTATGGTGTGCTTGTCTGCAAGCGCAGACAAGGGCGCTGGTTTGCTCAAAAGCTGCAAGAAAGTGAAGATGACTGGAAGCAGTTGCTGCAGAGCAGGCTTGAATTGAAGAGGAGGGTCCACCCTATGGAGCAGGGCACATTGATTAATTATTATTACCAATGTTAAATAGCATGTTCTGAAATCTTTGAGCTGATTTTTCACAGTTTTCACTTTTTGGCTGAGCAAAACCTTTAGGGAAACTACATTCAAAATTGCTTCACCAAAACCTGCTTTCAAAGTAGTTTCTTGGCTGGAATTTTGTCAGGAACAAGATAAGGTACTTTTTGTTTCTAAATCTTTGTTAACACAAAAAACCATTACTTATTTGACATATATTGACTACAAGAAAAATTGAACTTAGCCTCAAAGTGATGACATTGTTACAGAAATGTCATGAAAGACATGTGACTGGCCTTATCCTGCACTATAACCCCCTAGAAGGTATCTGACAAAAACAGTCAGTGTGTCTCCATTATTTCTGAAATGATAGTTTTCTTAAGGTGACACACCTAATTGGTCTGTATGACAGCTGTAACTTGTTTTCTATTTTATCTGTATTAATGAAATATAGAATATATTCTTGAAACAATAAGATATATGTAGCTATATATTTTTATAAATATCTGCTTAAAGGTTCGAAAGTTAATTTTCGGCCCTGCTTCCTCCCTAAAATGGACACTAAAGGCAACTATTAGGTCTAGCCAAAGTGATATATTAGTGCTTGAGAACATCTAAGGCATCAAAATTAGGAAGAGCAGAGCTTTAGTAATTAAGAAAGTGAGATGAATACAGGACATTATTTGAGACTCGCCCGGAATGTTCTGGTACTGGCCTGATGGCGTAGCAACTCGTCATTATAATTCTGTCACCAGAGTACTCAACCACTGATAATAAAAGTGTGATTGCATTGCATTATAACAGGGAAGAAAATAGTATTTGTCTACATCTATTTCATTCTTAGAAAAAAGAACTCGTTGACGGTACCCTTGGCAAAGACATGGCGGATGGTCAAGAGGTTGTTTTAACTGGCTTAGCAAAGCACGAGCTCATGCTTCTGTGTTGTGTAGGGCCATGCTTGTGAAGCTCATAATAAAGAGGAAAAAAAAATTCCACATGCACGCAATATTCAAGCGACGCGTTAGACTGGTCATACTGTCAGACTGTCACATTTCTCTGTGGGACAACTACTGTATGAGAGAGGTGTCTTTTAGCTGCACCAAATTTTTAAAAATTGCCTGTGGCAGATAGTGTAATGCTAACCCTTCAGCTAAATTACTTGCTGGGGTGGTCACTAATTATACAAAAAATGAAGATGCTTACTTGAATAATTAACATAATTGCACTAAGTAACTTTTTAATTAATTACTTTGTGGTGCATATTTCAATTGAGGAATTGTGGCCGGTGAGTTTGCAAGGCGTATCCACTTTGAATGAATTCTTAGGACTATAGCAGTTTCGAGATAATACTTTTGCAAGTGTCCAACGAAATGCATTGGTGTTCCGGTTACTTTCAGGCTTGAATGCATGAAACAGCACTTCCTTAAAAAAGTAAGTGCGAGAACAGTGCATTTTTACTGCAACTTTGATGGCACATACCTCGAAACCAGTGCCATCCTCAGAATTGGTTCCAAGTAGATGTGCCTTGCTAACTCACTAGGTACAATTAGTTGATAGAAATATGTGCCATAAAGATAAAGACTAATACCCGTGTCACACGGGCGTTTGGAAGGCCTTCCAACCGATAGTCAGTTGACTCAAAGGTCAAGTTCGAGCTGCTACACGGGCGGTTTCGAAGGCCGCCGAGTCAATAGTCTATCGAGTCAACGGAGCACCCTGCAACTCTATCGAAATCTCGATGGCCTTTGAGCAACGGAAGCGGAAACAGCGCGAACATGTCCTCTCGTTCACAGTGTGCTCGTACTCACGGTTAGAAAGAACAAATCAAACCAAATGCTCTAAAAATACTATATATGAGTGTCATTCATTATTCAATAAAGTGTTTTTGCCACTTGACATGTGCGAACACACACCAAAACGGCAGCCGCATCGAGCGGCGCAAACGTTGCCGCAGTTTCGCTACTCAACAACTTAAAAACTAAACATATATGTATGGCAATGTATAAACAAACATAAAAGAAATTATAGTATATTTAAATGGTTTCAATGTTGTTTACCTTTTCGTGACATGAAAATAAAGATCCAGAGCGCCACACAATTTTGCGAGAAACGCCTGAACCACTCAACGGCCTTTCAAAAGTGCCGTGTAGCAGCGCGACAACTCCTTTGAGTCGATAGAGTTGTGGCGTTTCAAAGGCCATTGACTGGAAGGCCTTCCAAATGTGCCCGTGTGACACAGGTATAAGAAGTTCATTAGTGTAATTATGATAATTATTAACCCTTTCACTGTCGGACCTTTCTGGCCGTGACGCACCCCCAGTGTCGGCTTGGTTTCAGGGAAGGAGCATAATAGGGAATGAACATAGCAATTTATTTTTGATTATGATTGGTATACAAATAACATAGTCAATGCTATATGCACATTTCAGTGTTCTGTAGCTGCTGTTAGTAAACATCATCATCATAATCATCAGCCTGACTATAATATCACTTCAACATCCGAATCTGACGATGCGGAACCCTCTTCCTTGCATGCGACTCTGTCCGAGTCCGAATCCGAGCTCAGCTCGTATTCTAAATTGGAATTGAGCCACCGCACCAATGAGCAGACGAAGCTCCCGCGCGCTCAGCCATACGAAAGTAACCGCGCACAAGGAGGATGCGCTTTCAGTCGCCCGCACGACGGAGAAAAATGGGACGTTGCGTGATCAAGCAGACAGAGGGAGATGGAAAAAGGCTAAACAAAGTTCGAAGGGCTTTACGTTTACTGCTGCAAGTCGGAAGCGAGGGTGCGGCGAGAGAGCGAAAGCAGCAATCGAGTCACTCTTTTCGGAGAGGCAACGGCACGTGCGCCTGAACTTGACGCGGCGTAGCAGACACACCAACAGAAGAAAAATAAAAACCTTCAAACCAGCAGAGATGGCAGAACAACCCTTGAACCCATAACCACACGCGCGCGACGCATGATCCAGCGAACGCGGAGCCACCGCGCCACTCAGCAAAGAGAAAGTGGGGAGTGGCAGTCGCACCGTACTCTTCAATACATGGGTTAACATAGGTAGGGGAGAATATACGAACTTGTAGAAAGAGTCAACAGATGGCGTGGCCGATTCAGGAGCGCCAGCTTTGCGCTCAGGCGCGAAATTTTGAACGCACGATAGAGAACGTACCGGTACGTCAGTGACACCTTGGGGGGGAAGCGTGATGACGTACCGGTACGTCCGTGACAGCGAAAGGGTTAAATGAAGCATTTTGATTTCTTGTAGAGGTAACGGTTGCCTCATCGAGTAATTTAGCTCATGGGTTAGAATTGTGTCATCTGCCAAAGGCAATGTGTAAAAATTTGGTACAGCTAAGAAACGACACCCTTATACCTGGGTACAACATTGAGAATAAAAAAGTTGTGACAAACGTTTGTTGTTGTCTGAATCAGTACAATCGTATGGCCTTAAAAAAATCTTAAACAGGTCATGAGGCCACCATTTTATCTAGAGGGTACTAGATCTAGTTTAAATGTCCTGTCATTGCCAGCAAAAATCCACTCCATGCTGCGAGTGGTAAATGATGGGATGCTGTCTGACATTTGGAAATGAGAACACTTTCGTGACTTCATGGCTTCCGAGACTGTAGTGTACGTAAAATTTCACATGCTTGGTACTCAGTGTGGGGTTGAGACGAAGCGAAGGCTGATTTTACCATTTATTGCTTGCTGCCGTGGAGCTGAGCGAGTAGCAAGAGCAAATTCGGATCGAGGCAGGCACACTGATTGCTGTTGGCACACAATCACATAGCAACAAGCATGCCGCCGTGCAAACTTCCAGGCTACAAGTAAAATTTCTGAAAGCAGCAGAAAATTCCGTGTCCATTTGATTTCTTGGAACGCTGTCAGCTGTGTCATCGCACGGCTTCTGGCCGTTCTTTTGCATTTTATACAATAAAAAGAAAAAAAAAAACCATAGCATTGTCTTTCTGACACCGATTTACTCATTGACGGCAGTAAAGGTGATAATGGTGTATGAACCTTCACAACTCCTTGCTCATGGGCAGGCATTTGAATTGCACTTGAGGAATGTGGACTCAATTTTTTTAACGGGCTTCAAAATTGATGGATTGCTTTTTTCTGCATTTCATTCACAGAACTATATAAGCATTTTGAAAAAGCTTTGTTCTTTCTTATCTGTCGATGGGATAGTATTAGGAGTGGGGCTGTGCACACTATATATTGCCTTGCTGCAACAAAACCACTGTTAGGTCTCCCTTCCTATTTGTCGCCGTCTTGCTGCACTGTCACGAGTGATTGTTCTTAGTCCGTGTTTTATTTTATGCCTCAGACCATTTCTAGCCGCGTACCAGCTAGCCCGGCAAGAAGTTGCTAAGCCATGCAGCACCAACTAGGCCGACATCGTGCACTGTCGTGTTCAATGTTTGCATTCCCCAATTTTTCTAATCTTATTGTGCTTATGCATGCAGGGAGTTCCTGCGGGAAAACCTGTACTACGATGCGTCGGTCGTGATGCGGATGCTCTCGGAGCAACGCCTCTATGAGCTGCTCTACCACTGTGCACAGGTAGGCTGCTGTCAACGGCTGTTGTCAAAGGCAATGTTGCATGCCCCAGAGATTTTACACTCGGTTGAGCAAAGGACAGTGCAAGCACTTCGCTGAGCAAATGATGTGATTTCATGTGCAGACATTGTAGGCCAAGAACAATTTTTGAGCGCTTGCTCCTCCGAGTGCGAAGTAGTGACTGTGACGGCTAGTGCGATTTTGGAGTTTTGCTTAGGAATGGCGGCACGTGCGATCTCAGGCTGAATGTCCATGAACTGGGTGGCACGTACTGTCTAATTTTGAAGGGTCTTAGCATAAACCGGAGTAAGCAGCCACATGAGGTTAGCCAAAGGACACCTGCTGCTCTTCTACAAATGCAACAGACAGATGCAGCCGCTGTTTCTAGAACTCATTTCATCTATGCCTGGCAACTCAAAAGGCCTTACATGTTTTCTCACACACTAAGGGGAATCTTGCTTGATTTGTAAAACTGCATCCCTTCTTTTCTGTTACCTCACATAGCCTGTAAATCGCACGATTCAATCAATCAATCAATCAATCAATCAATCAATCAATCAATCAATCAATCAATCAATCAATCAATCAATCAATCAATCAATCAATCAATCTTTATTTCTATTCCAATCATTTTCGATTTACTCACATAAGCAGCTGGCCCCTCAGCAAGTTCTGGGAGATGGTATACACATGGTGTGGCATTGCAATGCCTTTCTTTACATGTGTCATGTGGCAAGGTCATTTTTTTAACTAGACTTAATTAATTATTACAGCTTTACTTATGGCTATGCTCACCTGCTACACAGGTAAAAATGCGCAGAAAACATGTTCACAACTGCCTCAGAGCACTCTATGCACAACGAAAGCTAATCATTTTGACGCTATTGCCTGTCTGGTTGAGATAAATAATAAAAAAATTTAGAAGCATCTCTAACCAAATACAGTAGAACCTTGTTGATACGATGCAGTTATGTACAATTTATCAGCACCAACAGTTGTCGAGAACTATAGCACTGTATGGGCTCGAACTGACCCGAAAGCTGGGCCGGGCCGTTCGAAGCGTTTTTTGCTGGGCCCGGTCCAGGCTTGGGCATGATGCTGCGTGCCCGACCCGGGCTTGGGCCTGCTCATTAAAGGGCCCAAGTCGTTGCGATTGAGCACACGCGAACAAAATGCATTGCATGGTCCAAGGCATTCTGTGCCAAGGTGAAGTGACATGTGCAAAGAGCTTGCCTTTAATATACCTTAACAAAAAAAAAAAAAAAATAATAAGATTGAAAAACAGATGAAGTTCTAATTTCTTTCTTTCCCACAAAAACAAACTTTGTTACCACGTGAGGAAAAGTAAATTACCCAAGAACAGCTCTTTAAACCATTTCCCTGTTACCGCTTTTGTGATTGCACTATTACAACTCTCGATACAATTATATTATATTAGCGCTAACACAAGTGGTGTCTTTTTCTACTTGTGCATTTGTTTTATACTGTGTACTCATTAATTTGCCTGCTTGTATATTATTACATATATATTTGCATGCTATAGGTAAATATATGTGCACCAATGGCAAAATAGCAGCACAGGCAATGGGCCAGATTACTGATGTTCCCATGAGAGAAACAAAGATTTCGCTCTTTTATTGCTTGTACACTGCGGCTGATTAGATCACAAGAAGGTGAGGCTGACACGTAAGGTACAAACTGTAAGAAAAAAAAATTTTTAAACTATTTTTTTACTTACAGGCTGCGCCTGGTTGTGCACATGTGAGCCTTGGCTAAGCTTAGTAATGAATGCCTGGGCCTGGGCAGAATCCAGGCTTAGTAACACGGGCCCAAGGTGGGCCTGGGCTTGGAACCATGGGCCCGGGCCGGGCCCGCGCTTGGCTCGGTCATGTACGCCGGTGCCCGCGCCGGGCCCGGGCTTGGTACTTTGGGCCCATGCTGGACTTGGCCTTCATAAAGCGGGCCTAGGCTGAGAAATCAGGCTCATGCAGGGCTCTATTGAGAACACAGAAAATGACCCAGTAGAGTTGCACTTATTTTTTCCAGTTCATGTGTTCCCGGAAAACACGATCTTTCGGCAACAATGTAGCATGTAGCATTCACAGCTATCGCTGCCAAGCTTATTGTGATAAGCATCTTAACCTATCTGTTTCACAGTGCGTGGTGCCATTCGAAGTATACTGCACATTTTTAATAGGTGATAACCCAAATATGTTGCCATTCCCTGCTGCAGGCAGTGAGAATGTGGGCATCATATTTTGCTCTCGCAGCATCTGGTGTTACCCATTAGCTTGATTTTCTTTTCGTTTCCTATCGCTGTGTTAAAACACCAAGCAACGGCAAAACAGCAAAACATGGCATCTCGGCCCGCTGAAGCCCCAGAAGCTCAACGCATGTCAGCAACTCGTGCCACAACGCTTCACATTACATTGATGTCAACTACAGTTGAATCTTTCAAATTTTTTAGTTATTTTGGATCATATGTTTTCTTGGTTAGTTCCATAAAAGCAAGAATATAGGTGGGACTGGAATAAAGGTCAACAACCCAAACTTTAATTCTAAATAAACGAAGAAAAAGAAAGGGTATAAGCCGTGCTTGGTACGCTCTAATAATACTGAAATTGCAGAACTGGCTATTACTCAGGCCATACTTTCACCCAAATGTAGATACGTCGTCAGTGACTGGCAGTCAGCCATCAGAAATTACGCGTGAGGAAGAACATCGCCCGAGGCCACTAATACACACCACAGGAAGTATTGTCAGAGGAATTTGAAGAGAGATATGTCACTTGGTTTCCAGCCCACACCTCCTGTGAGTGTGGCCACAATTTCTTGCCACAAGATGCAGAAAAAACATCAAAACACACTGCTCAATTATTCGGTAGTATTTGCCCGATTCTAAGAAGTCCCTGAATCAAATGGGCAACTGCTCCCTGTGTGTCCAAAGTAAAAAAATTAATGTAGAAATGACGTTAAAGCTCCTAAGCAAAATAGAAATACAGTAGATTTCTGTTACTTCAACTCCGGTTAATTTGATTTTTGTGTTAATTCAATCCCGACTGAGGGCTCTGGCCAGCACTCAAACTTTCGTTATTTCGATCCTAAAATTGGCCTTCGCCAGATAATTCGAACTTTACTTGTCATCACACACACGACATGACCCCAATGGTGACCGCAGTGGTGACTGCAATAGCGTCAGCATAGGTCTTTGCAGCATTCAGAGTACAGGATTTGCATTGAACACATGTCATCTCTTGTTGAAAACACCCATTTTCGGCCTGTCGTAGGAGGATTTTCAAGGTGTGGCCGTAGCCCACAGTGTCTGATTAAAATGTTTACCAGATTCTAGCACGCGCCTTTCTTTTTCCCCAGGAATATTGGGCCAAGAATTGCCTGCACATTGCAATCGGACACAATACCAAAATCGCCTTCGCGGTGATTGTACGCTTTACCGCATTACACAAATGTATTGAAGCGAAGCTGACTTTAAATAGCTGCGGTGAAGCTAACTTCAAAAATCCGGTTACCATTGTGCAACACATATTTATCTTGCTGAAAAATTGGGTGCGTGCTGAATTTCTGCTATGTTTAAGAGATTTCATGTAACTTCTGCGTTGGTTCTCTTCATTTAACACATTGGAGGTGGGCGCGCGTTTGATTCGGTGGCATGGTAGGCTCTGGGAAACATTGCCAAATGAATTGGTGGTGTGTTGACATTTGTCTGCTTCTTGTTTATTTTGATCCGCCGGATAATTTGATCAATTTTGTCCGCCCTGTCAAGGTCGAATTAGCAAATATCGACACTATAATGCGGCCCCAATTTTTTAGCTAGAAAAATTGCGCCAGAATCCATCTCACGATGACTGTCGACGGTAATGCATTAGCGTGTAATCAATATAGCGAAGCAACGTATTGCCACCGTCGAAACGAGTTATGTATGAGCCGTGTACTGCAGCGGGATTCCTTTTTCATGCTTCCTTCAAAAACACTCGGTACCATCTAGTGCCACCGCCGCGAAGCCTGTGTCTGGTTTCTAATACGCATGGTGTGCCAGTGCATGCGAATGCCGAGAATCATGCCATACATCAACCGGGATTCTCCCTCATGCTTTCTGGACATGCTGCACCACTCAGTGGCAGTGCCGAGAAGTCCATGCATGGCCTCCAAGATGGGAAGCGTGACGCTCCGGTGCCTGCAGACGACTGAGAATTGTTCACTGGCTTAGGCGCACACTCAGTGTCACATACTCAGTGACCCAAGTTGGCAAGAGGTTCATTGAAGAGGAGGGCATACCCAATGCATTCATGTCACAGCTCGGTGAAGTGTTGCCGTGAAAGGCGTTCATTGAAAAGTGGCAAATACCCTGTGCATTTGTGGCGAAGCCTGCTAATTGTCAGTTTGTTATCCTTGAGTAACCCTTTTAAGGTAGGTTTGATTCCGTTCAGCATAAGCTCGAGGGGTCTTTTTCGTCGGTGTAAAATGGCGCATTCCCTGTGGCACATACCTAGTTACCCAAGTTGGCATCAAAGACATTCATTGAAGTGCAGCGCAGGCAGAGTGGCACGTACCAAGTACTCCACGTTGGCTTCGTGAGTTTTATCGAACAGCGGTACCTACTACCCAGTCTCGCGTTTAGTGACCCATGTTGGCATGAAAAAGGTTTGATGAAGAGTGGCATGTACGTATGTACACATTGGCGCATACTCAGTGACCCTAGTTGGTCCGATGGTTGGTTTCAAATCCTGTTACCTCAGCACAGCAACCTGATGCGCTAACCATTCGACCATGGACCGCCCAGTTACCCAGGTAGGTGGGAAGATGGTTAAATACAAACATACTCGTACATACAAACACAGACAGAGCGACAGACAGATTCCAGGGTGTCTACCAGCTGGGAATACCGGGAATTCTCAGGGATCTTTAGTGGTCTGGAAAAACTCAGGGAAATCTCAGGGAATTTGTGCCTCTATCAAGGAAGATTAGCTGTCATTTTATTGAAAGGGTCGAAAGTCGCGGTAATGCTGGCTCGAGTAACAGACAGGAATCGTAATAAATCGTCTTTGACGCGTTGTCGTCGGCTGGAGGAGTTGCCAGTGTAGAGTCAACGACCGACGCGTGCACCCGCCCTCTCGTGTCACAGTAGTAGCACCGCTATGCCTAATAAGTGCACTGACAGGCATTCAGAGCTTTTCCAGGCGTGCCTGTGTCGATTTGAGCCCTTAAGAGCAGTAAAAGACATGCATTTATTTTTTTGGACTGCCTGATTTTTCGGAAGTTTTCGCGGCCCCTAGAGGGAACCGAAAAATTGGACGTTGACTGTAAACTGACCAAGAGTATGCTTCAAATGGTCTGTAGTGCGAACGCACGACAAAAGGAGCACGAGAACAGAAAGGACCGACGCATTGAAGAATGAATGGGGAATGAAGTATGCGAGCGCTTCATTGAAGGAGCCTGAGCTCAAAAAACACTCTTGGCTAACACCGAGATGCAGGTGTCCCTCATACAAACCAAAATAAACTCTTTAAAGCAGTGAAACACCACACTGAGGCGTCGTGCGCCGGCTGAGAGTATGTCAAGACAGTTGAGGTTGACTTACGAACTGTTGAGAGAGACTCTCAATTGTGACAAAATTCGGACCTCATACCACTGAGCTTGCTATCAGTTGGTATAAATAGCTCATATTCGAAAATGCAGCGGTGCAGCGGTGCAGCGGTGGCGTAGAGGTAGAACACCCGCCTCGCATGCAAGAGGTCCGTGGTTCGAATCCTGGTGCCGCGCAATTTTCCACCGGATTAAAAAAAAAAAAAATCCGCATGTTGATAAAATTGCATAA
Organism: Dermacentor andersoni; assembly: GCF_023375885.2. Classification (NCBI taxonomy): domain Eukaryota; kingdom Metazoa; phylum Arthropoda; class Arachnida; order Ixodida; family Ixodidae; genus Dermacentor; species Dermacentor andersoni. The sequence continues at coordinate 115,588,942 of NC_092822.1, read as the reverse complement.
ACAGGCCTGGAGTGTGGCCTGATCCCAGTGACCAGAACCGGTAACGCATTCCTTCACCAGAGCAGGATTGGCCACCCTGGTGCAGTACTTGGCCACAACCTCCTATATGAACACAACAATCAAACCCCGGCCCTCAGTCCCCAGCAGCTGCGATGCTACTGACCACGGCGGCGGTCAGACCTGCGACGCTGCAGAGGGTGCTAAGAATCCCTGGCTCCGGACAGGCCGCCATTGGAATATGAACCTGGCAACGTTTAACGCTAGAACGTTATCTAGTGAGGCGAGCCTAGCAGTGCTATTGGAAGAATTAGAGGGCAGTAAATGGGATATAATAGGGCTCAGTGAAGTTAGGAGGCCAAAAGAAGCATATACAGTGCTCACAAGCGGGCACGTCCTGTGCTACCGGGGCTTAGCGGAGAGACGAGAACTAGGAGTCGGATTCCTGATTAATAAGAATATAGCTAGTAACATACAGGAACTCTATAGCATTAACGAGAGGGTGGCATGTCTTGTTCTGAAACTTAATAAGAGGTACAAAATGAAGGTTGTACAGGTCTACGCTCCTACATCCAGTCATGATGACCAGGAAGTCGAAAGCTTCTGTGAAGACGTGGAATCGGCGATGGGTAGAGTGAAAACAAAATACACTATACCGATGGGCGATTTCAATGCCAAGGTAGGCAAGAAGCAGGCTGGAGACAAGGCAGTGGGGGAATACGGCATAGGCACTAGGAATAGCAGGTGAGAGTTATTAGTAGAGTTTGCGGAACAGAATAATATGCGGATAATGAATACCTTCTTCCGCAAGCGGGATAGCCGAAAGTGGACGTGGAGGAGCCCGAACGGCGAGACTAGAAATGAAATAGACTTCATACTCTGCGCTAACCCTGGCATCATACAAGATGTGGACGTGCTCGGTAAGGTGCGCTGCAGTGACCACAGGATGGTAAGAACTCGAATTAGCCTAGACCTGAGGAGGGAACGGAAGCAACTGGTACATAAGAAGTCAATCAATGAGTTAGCGGTAAGAGGGAAAATAGAGGAATTCCAGATCAAGCTACAGAACAGGTATTCGGCTTTGACTCTGGAAGAGGACCTTAGTGTTGAAGCAATGAACGACAATCTTGTGGGCATCATTAAGGAGTGTGCAATAGAAGTCGGCGGTAACTCTGTTAGACAGGATACCAGTAAGCTATCGCAGGAGACGAAAGATCTGATCAAGAAACGCCAATGTATGAAAGCCTCTAACCCTACAGCTAGAATAGAACTGGCAGAACTTTCGAAGTTAATCAACAAGCGTAAGACAGCGGACATAAGGAAGTATAATATGGATAGAATCGAACAAGCTCTCAGGAACGGAGGAAGCCTAAAAGCAGAGAAGAAGAAACTAGGAATTGGCAAGAATCAGATGTATGCGTTAAGAGACAAAGCCGGCAATATCATTACTAATATGGATGAGATAGTTCAAGTGGCTGAGGAGTTCTATAGAGATTTATGCAGTACGAGTGGAACCCACATGATAATGGAAGAGAGAATAGTCTAGAGGAATTCGAAATCCCACAAGTAACGCCGGAAGAAGTAAGGAAAGCCTTGGGAGCTATGCAAAGGGGGAAGGCAGCTGGGGAGGATCAGGTAACAGCAGATTTGTTGAAGGACGGTGGGCAGATTGTTCTAGAAAAACTGGCCACCCTGTATACACAATGCCTCATGACCTCGAGCGTACCGGAATCTTGGAAGAACGCTAACATAATCCTAATCCATAAGAAAGGGGACGCCAAAGACTTGAAAAATTATAGACCGATCAGCTTACTGTCCGTTGCCTACAAAGTATTTACTAAGGTAATTGCAAATAGAATCAGGAACACCTTAGACTTCCGTCAACCAAAGGACCAGGCAGGATTCCGTAAAGGCTACTCAACAATAGATCATATTCACACTATCAATCAGGTGATAGAGAAATGTGCGGAATATAACCAACCATTATATATAGCTTTCATTGATTATGAGAAAGCGTTTGATTCAGTCGAAACCTCAGCAGTCATGGAGGCACTGCGGAATCAGGGTGTAGACGAGCCGTACGTAAAAATACTGAAAGATATCTATAGTGGCTCCACAGCCACTGTAGTCCTTCATAAAGAAAGCAACAAAATCCCTATAAAGAAAGGCGTCAGGCAGGGAGATACGATCTCTCCAATGCTATTCACAGCATGTTTACAGGAGGTATTCAGAGACCTGGATTGGGAAGAATTGGGGATAAGAGTAAATGGAGAATACCTTAGTAACTTGCGCTTCGCTGATGATATTGCCTTGCTTAGTAACTCAGGGGACCAACTGCAATGCATGCTCACTGACCTGGAGAGGCAGAGCAGAAGAGTGGGACTAAAAATTAATCTGCAAAAAACTTGAGTAATGTTTAACAGTCTCGGAAGGGAACAGCTGTTTACGATAGGTAGCGAGGCACTGGAAGTGGTAAGGGAATACATCTACTTAGGACAGGTAGTGACTGCTGATCCGGATCATGAGAGTGAAATAATCAGAAGAATAAGAATGGGCTGGTGTGCAAGTAATGTTTAACAGTCTCTGAAGGGAACAGCAGTTTACGATAGGTAGCGAGGCACTGGAAGTGGTAAGGGAATACATCTACTTAGGACAGGTAGTGACTGCTGATCCGGATCATGAGAGTGAAATAATCAGAAGAATAAGAATGGGCTGGTGTGCGTTTGGCAGGCATTCTGAGATCATGAACAGCAGGTTGCCATTATCCCTCAAGAGAAAAGTTTATAACAGCTGTGTCTTACCAGTACTCACGTACGGGGCAGAAACCTGGAGGCTTACGAAAAGGGTTCTACTTAAATTGAGGACGACGCAACGAGCTATGGGAAGAAGAATGATAGGTGTAACATTAAGGGATAAGAAAAGAGCAGATTGGGTGAGGGAACAAACGCGCGTTAATGACATCTTAGTTGAAATCAAGAAAAAGAAATGTGCATGGGCAGGACATGTAATGAGAAGGGAAGATAACCGATGGTCATTAAGGGTTACGGACTGGATTCCGAGGAAAGGGAAGCGTAGCAGGGGGCGACAGAAAGTTAGGTGGGCAGATGAGATTAGGAAGTTTGGAGGGTCAACATGGCCACAATTAGTACATGACCGGGGCAGTTGGAGAAGTATGGGAGAGGCCTTTGCCCTGCAGTGGGCATAACCAGGCTGATGATGATGATGATGATGATGATGATTCGAAAATATTTGCTTCTGTATGCATCTCCTTTTTATTTGTATTTGAGAATGTCTGACTCGATTTGCAATTTCTTTTGAAGACATTTTATTTGCGGTGCATTTTACTAGCCCCTCCCTTCTATTCTTTTTTTTTATTAACATAAACACTACTCCTTAGTATTCAAATTGGATTAAGTTGGTTCTTTTAAAAAAAAAACTTTCATATGCTTACTAAAGGGTGACAGCATCGGGCGATATGGTTCCAGCCCGTCTTGACATAAAACATAGTTCTGCATCTCTCAAGGAATTTCGCAAAGGCACTCAGGGAAAACCTGGAAAACTCAGGGAATTTGGAAATGTCAACTTGGTAGACACCCTGTAGAAAGATAGTGTGGGGATGCGCGACTCTCACGTGTGCCCTGATATGTTGTTTTCCTCGCATGTCTCGTGTCTCCTTTCTCCTGCAATCTGGCTTCTCCGCATAGCTTAGTGACGATGGCGGTCAGTCGGGCTGCAGCGCATTACGAGAGATGGCGTGAGTGTGGCACTGCTAGCGCCACCTAACGGAAGGGTTGGTGGGGCCCGACAGGGAGTAGGTTCTTCCTCTTTTGCTCCGGGTCGGCAAGTGGCACAGACGTTCCGCACGTGCGCTGATCCATGCTTCTGCGAGACTGTCTCGTGAGGCCTACACCGAAATGGATTAACACGATCGTTCGAGTGCACCACCGTACGTGCGACCGTACGCGTGAACGACCAGTCGTTAGTGTCCAGCATGGGGCAAACATATTTTCTTGCTATCCGGTTGTGGTGAGTCGGACTTCCACGAATTGCCCTCGTGACTGTTGGCATTATCGTGCCGTCGTTCCTTTTCCCCAAGAGCACGTGTGAGAACCCCACAATAGATAGATAGATACCCCCCTGGAAAGTGCCTGAAGTACCGTAAGAATGCTAACGCAATTAAAATGGGCAACGGTCTAATATGTATGACAGCGGCGGTCAGTTTCCTAAAGTCAGTTTCACCGCATGGCTTCTTAAAGTCGCAGTACAGCCGTGTTATGGTTTTGGTTTTGTATCTAATTGCACCACGCAGGCAATTTCCGGCCCAGTTATCCTGGAAAAAAAATTCGTGCTACAATCGGGTAAATACCATAATCAGACATTGTGAGCTACTGTTATTGCCTTAAAATCTTTGTAGAGCAGGTTAAAAATAGGCACTTTCGACAGATGACCATGTTCACTGTTCCCTAAGCTCTGCTAAGACATGCTGTCCCTAAAGGGGCCACTCTCGGGGTAAGAGGTATGTGTGTGTTGACTGGTCTAGTCTGAACTATCCGGCATATGGCAATTTTAAGATAAAAATAACACAAGTTTAGGCCTATAGAAATACATCGCAACTGGCCGGGAGCGTCGGTCGGTTAACCATTTATTTAACCAGAGTCGAATTAACAGAAGGCTACTGTACATGTTGATTCTGTGGGAACGTGTAATGTTGCATCATTTTCTACTCTATAAATGTTTCATGTTTCCTGCACTTGATGGAATGCTTTACCACTCCTTTCTGTAGCGCCTGCAAGGCTGCTGGAAGTATTTGAAAATAAATATATAAATAAATCTGCTGGTGTAAAAATTTTAGAACTCTGCGCGACTGCTTTCATTTTAATTGAGGTATATGTGACATGCAGATGAATAATTCTTTGTAGCATTTTTGTGACACTGCTATCATCTATTTATTTTTTATTGTACAGTTCTTTTTCTCCATTTTTTATCGTATCAAATTCCTTATTTTTGTTTGTTTGTTTTGATAAGTTGTGCAATGTAAACTCGCAGTGCTTCTTAAATGTTAAAGCTGTATGTGCCAGCAGTCAGGTTGAATTGAGATGGATGTGATGTGCAGGTGTTATGAGGTCATGGCGTGGTCAACAAGGGTTGCTTTTGGAGCCACTGTCTCAACAAGAGGACTTACTTTTGTCAGGGCAACAACAAAGGTGGCTTTCCTTCGTCAATTCGTCAAAACAAGTGTTGCCCTGTCCTGACAGACAAGACTCTTTGTCAGAACAATGGTTCCAATGACATTATAATAATGTAATAATAATACTTTTATTTAGTTCAGTTTATTTAGTTTATACAATGTCTTCTGTGTTCAGGCTACAATGTCTGGATCCTTAGCGAGAGCCTAGTTATGGATTCATGCAGTAATACAAGGGAGAATAAACGATTCAGGCATGGGCTCAAATATTTTTGTATTGTATTTTTGCCATTCCTCATCTGACTACTGTTAATCTACCTGTGAATCCCTGCCATGTTTGGATGTCTCAATATGGCTCATCTGCCTGCCCACCCCTTTGTGTGAACAGCTGCGTGGTCAGCGGCGCCTGATGGTGGAGCAGCTGGCGCACTTTGACCCTAGCCTGGCCCTGGACTCGACCACGTGCGCTACTCTTGCCAGCCGAGGTTACGGACACCTCCTCCAGCAGGCCACCCATGGTGAGCTGCAACATCATTGATACACCCTCTCGCGAATGCCACTGCGCATAGCCACGCTTACGGTTCATTACCACTGGCATGGAAGATAAAAGTGACATGCAGCACCTCTGTCCACCTTGTGGGTTTCTGCATGATTAATTTTGTCAATCTCTCTTGAATTTTATTGTGAGACATGGAATGAGGGACTAGAAAGTAAACTGACAGGCATGTGTGTTAATGTTTGACCAATTTTATTAGAAAAATGACTCAAACACTATTGTGTGATTTATTGATACAAACCATGTTCACGTGACAAATGAGAAGCACCCGTTCTCTCTCTTTCTGCAGAACAATTGAATCTACATAACAAGAAGAAAGACCAGTGTACTTGGTCAATCCTTTCAGGGCCAACTTGTAGTAGATTCACTATGCTATCATTATTTGTTATACATTTAAATCTTGATATAATGAAGTCAGTAAAATCGGTAATTTTCTTTCTTATATTGAAATTCTGTTATATTGAAATTTGAACTTTTGTGCAAATAAGTGCAGTCACCGATTGAGCTTTCTTACCCGAAAGTGGCTGCGACATTTTCCAAATTGGGAAAAGTAATTGGGAAAAGCAAATTTGAATGAGAAAAAAATCATTTTGTTGAATTTGAGTCACTGACAAAAGATAGCTTCATGCCGTGTCGAATATAACTTTACATTGGCAGTATGAAGCAAAACCAGCCATTCTTGCACACACACTTTGCCCCCGCAGCTGATAATGTGGCCCATAGTAGGACAACACCATCATGAAAAGTGCCGGCAACGGGAAGTGAATGCTTAGTCTGCCTCTCACTTCTCTGCATCTTCATAACTCGAGATTGCACAACCTGCAGTACTAATGGGGTCAGATTACCTCTAAAACAGGGTGCACTAACTGCGTATGTGCTCAGCCGTGCTGAGCCATGCACCTGCTAGAAAAGGAGTGCAAACCTGCCCCCAACACCGCTTGATCGTGCTACCCCGACATCGCTCCGCTTCCCCCCTTTTCTCTGCGTGCGTCTATTTGTCGTACAAAAATCCCTCACGTGACCTGATCCTAGGTGCCTAGGGACAGCATCATTTAGGGATTTTTGAGAAGGCGCGATGCTGGCGCCGAGCGACGCCGTGGCGTGTTCGTCCTCGGCGTGATCGTTCTCTGGAGCGCGCGTTGTTCAACATTGCTCATGTAATCGTGCGTGCGTTGCTTGTGTGTTGGTTGTAGGTTCTGTGTTACTTGGCGGAAAGCCGTGAGTAGTGGCGGTGCGGCAATGCGGCTTTGGCCTCGATGAGCTCTGGCACTACAGAATCTGCGTTGTGTGACCCGTGCTTTCTTGAGAACCCGGCGGTGGTGACAATTGAAATATCGAAGTTATCTAGCCACCATATCGAAGTGGCCTAGCGCCTCGGCAGCGAAGTTCTGCGAGCCGCGATGTGGCGTCGCCGTGTCCGACTTTGCTTAACGGACATCGAGGGATGTGCTGCTCGCTGCAAGTCATGTAAATGCAACTGCGTCGACCGCCCACTGTTCAGCGCTGAATGTGTGTTTGGTGTGCTGTGCATGAAACGATTGATGCAGCCGTGCAGCGGGGGTGGCGGAGGAGCAGAGTGGCTTAGGGTTCGCGCGTTCACAGACATGTGCTCCCGTCTTGGTCTCATTAGCGGCTGTCGCGGGATTGTGGTGTGCTAGCTCCTTGCCTAGTATGAAGTTTACGACGCTAACACACAGCATGTTCACGTTTTTCCGCTATATTTCATTTGCATGACGGCCGAGTTGAAAACGAGACATATAGTGTTCTTTGCGTTTGTGTGTTGTAAATTACTTTCTATTGTGGAAGTTCTGGGAGTCTTATTACGCAAGGAGTGCGAACGTAAACATAAACACATATGTGTGTCTGAAATATTGAATTACCCATAATGCCCTTTACGACTGATAAATGGGCCACACGGCCTGTGTGAATCAGCTACCGTATGTTGCGACGCTCTTTCGTGTGGTAGAATGATGCATGGTGCGCGTTTATTTCTGTACTGTTGTAAAAACCATTTGTTTATTCACTCAATACAAATGTACGGCTTCTTCGCCGCAGTACAGCTTAGTTGTGCGGCGAAGCATACTAAAAGTGGGAGGGGGCCGCTATCAGCCAGCATAGTATGTCCACTTAGGCGACCTCAGAGGCGGCGGGTGCGCGAGTGTATAATTTAAGAAGTCTTATTATGTCCAGTGACAGTGGAGATCATTAACTGTAGCACCAAAGTAGTGGACCACTACCAGAACAAAGGCATGTAGTATGCCCATCTCAATTCTTGTGCTTATGCCAGTCTTCTTTTTTACAGCAATAGCTGCTATGGGCTAACTCCCCTGGTTGTTCGGATGTCTACTGGTGTTGTCACTGGAATTCCCGAATTTCTTGCTAGAATATTGCCAATAAAGTTCTCATTGTGCTGCGAGGATTCAAACATAAGATCAAAAGAGTGGCAGTCCACAATTCTACATTTCAGCCACTCTGCTGAAGGTATAATCGTGGTGAATACTGATACCGGAGAGCGTGATCTAGCCAACAGGTGCCTAGATTGGCTAACACCTGCTCAATGTCTGCGTACTGTATATAGAGCTGGCATCCACACCTTCAAGTTCTTACACATGACCTTCCCACTTGTGAAGGCAGTCCTATGTTAAGTTTTCTTCTTGCATGTGATGACAATGATTGAGTGCATCTGCTTCATTAATCTCCTTCTAGTGCTTGGCTTCTCAGATTTACTGGATGGAGCTGTTGGTGTCTTGTTTTCCTCAAGCAAAGCGAGAGGCCTAGCAATGGGTAGCCCAAATATAGATTTGAGAAAACCAAAACGAATTCAGCAGTAAGAAGCTAAAGGGTTGTTTTGGTGTGGATCAGTGGCTAAGTCCGGATATGAAAGAGGAGGAAGAAAAGCCAAGTATTTCCACTTCAACACTGAGGCACAACTGCCACAAATAAATACGACTCTTACTTATTTTACTTTTTTAAGGAGATTACCGACTTGCATTGGCAAGTGTTCACTTCAACAAACACTGCATGAAGTAAGCTTCCTGCGCATATTTCACCAGCTACTGCATCATTGTTTCACATTATGAGTGAAATTGCAATTTTCTTTATGCCACAACTTGCCCAATTTTGTGTTTTGCAGTAGGATGTTAGCAGTGCTATTAAGGCACCTAAATACTCCCATGAATAGTCATACAGAGAAAAAAGAAGTAAGAAAGCAGTGGCTTTTTGTGCGTAGACTATGCATACACCTGGTGCTCTTATGGTCATTTTTTCCCTATCCGCTCAGCCATTCTAAACAAGAAAAGTTTATACACAATTAGTTTATATACAGACCACAACTAAACCACAGGTATCGTTGGTAAGCAAAGTATATTTATTCGGTGACATTTTCTGCAGCCCTGCTATTGAGCTTTCCTTCCTTCCTTTTCAGCTGTGCAGGTTCACTAAGAAGTGATGATACAGTTTGACAATTTTAATCATTGAAAGACTTAGCGAAACCTTTTTCGGGTTGTTTTTTCTTGGTTTCAGACTCTTCACATTGCATTTTAAGGCGTGCTTTCTGTGTTTGTTGCTTTTTCTTTACGGGTAGGGCATGTCAACATATTTTACACCATTTCAAGTATGTGGTACCATAGACCGTTCTTAGATGGAGTCTTGCCCTTTCATTCTGTACAATATTATGTCGGTTTTTTGTGTCCAAGGCCGTTTTACAGCGTGATTGTAGCATTTTGCTAAGTTTTGCCTCCGTCACCCAAGCTTGAAAGATTGCTACCCACTGGTGGTGGCATGACACATGTCGCGTTTCTTCTTCAATGAAAGGAAGTCTATCACTTATCCTGTGCACTGTTTGTCTTTTGTGTCTTTGAATTGCAATTTGTTGCCTATATTTGCTCTTTTGTTGCATTTCAGATTAGGAATGGTTATCATAATTGACATTTAACCATATTGCACACAATGTGGATATGTAATTGCATATATGGCCACCATAAATATAATAGAAGTTAATAATTCAAGAATAGTGCCTTTGCATGGTGGTGCAGCCATGAATTGTGGCTATAAGGTACCAGCGCTGCAGATAGCACTGCTTGTGCAGAATGTAGTTCAACTCTACTACTTTCAAACATCATTGTTTTTATCTGCATTTGTATAGCTCCAGTTTCTGTGAACAACACACAACTGGTGGAAGAGTGGCTTGCACCTGCAGTTGGGTCCAATGAATAGCCAAATTTCTGCCTGTTTTCATGTTATTAGCATATTAGTAAAGGCAGTCGTTTTTATAGTAGCCTGTTTGCCCAGTGTAGAAGCCGCTGCAGGGTGTCAGGATCTCATACACATCTTCAGCTTTGCAGGGGACACAGCATCTGGCACATAGTTTGTCACAGGCCATGTATTCGGGGCAAGTTGAGTTCACTCACTAGCAAAGGGAGAACCAAGCTTCTCGGATATGAAGTAAACCGCCTGTATACTCAGTGGCCTTCATTTCGTGTTACATATGTGGTTATAGCGACCCTTGTTTTAAGCACTTCTTGTCCAGCAGCGGTCGTTTGCTTTTGAAACACTCAGGATAGCTTTCAGCAAGCTGGACAGGAATAACACTGAAAAACCAGCAGATGCTAATTGTTGCACTTATCATGCGAAGCTTCGTACAGTATGATGAGGGCGTAAATAAATTAGGGTGTTCCTCAAGGCCTTGTAGCACATGTCACGAGTTTGGAGCAACATGATGTATAGCACTTTTTTGATCGCATGCTATAGGTTTAGCAGGTGTGGCCATGGTTGAAGTGCAGTGCAAGGTCAAGAAAACAGATATCTATGAGCAGCACCCTGGTAAAGGAGACTCTGGGAAAACTAGTGGGAAGCCTGTTGAACATCTGGTTGACCCACTTGCTGGCTCCATCAGGCAAAGTATGATAAGGAAAAGGGAGTCATCAACACATCAGAAGGTTTTTACATATAAACACTGCTAAGGTCATAACATGCCAACAAGTCTTAGTGCGCAGGCTATGCACGACCAACTACATATGCCTTCTGTTCGGACATTCCTTATTGTAACTAACCAGGATTGAGTGGACAAAAAAAAGAACAGCAGCTCCATTAATTTGGTTTCACTGGTATCAACAGTGTTTTGTAAGTGTACATTGCCATACTCTCCAATGCCTTCTTGGGTGACATCAGCAAGGACCAGCTTGAGGCAAGGGGTTAATACACGTCTTTACAAGCTAAAAATGCATGCATGCATGGAGAGCACATTGTGTCCAAAAAGTAGGCACTTCACAGGGGCACTGGAGAAGGAACAGGTTATTAACAGTGGGCAAAGACAAGCTACTAAACACCCAACACTGTTGCCATGTAACAACCTCTGAAACAATCCCTCTTAAAGAGGAAATCATCTTTGTGTATCCATAAAGAGGGCAGATGGGCAAAGCCCCTTCAGTAATGCTCCCAGCTTCAAAAGCCCATTTTGCACATCCTGAATGCTTCCTTCTTAAGACTTTGCTGGGTGCAAGCATTCTACTGTCCAAAAGCTCTCATTGAGAGCACTGTTGGTTTGGTGGCAATAAAGTTCAGAAGCAATTGCAACAAACCTCCCTTCCTAGTTGGCCTGGATGCTCACGGTGCTTATGAAGCAGCACCATGAGGCAAGCAAGGTGAACCGATGCCTCCAAGCCCTTGTTCATTTATCACGCTGTTCTGTTAGTAACAACCGTGAGACTTGAAACCAACAAGCTCAAGCTCAGCACTCGCATGGTTACTGCGGAGGATCCATAAAAAGCACAAAAACAGAAAGAAAACTCAAGGGAAAGGATAAAGCACCATTTAACACTTAGTATTGCTACAGCCCACCCCCTTCTTTTATTTTGTCTGGTCGTGCTACATCTTTTTACTATATATAGGCATGAACTTGGGTGATATTCCCAATCAGTGTCCAATTTTTATATACACTATGTGCTGGTTCAAAGAGGTTCGAAACACTGCAATGGAAGCTTCAAGTAGAAAAGGTGCCTGGAAGAAAAAAAAAAGCTGTGCTGCAACCATCTCGGCAACATCTTGTCCCTTTAATAAAAATTGTGCTTCCATATTAACTTGAGCCCTCCAGTTTAGAGTAAAATACCAGTGCACTTATGAACAATGAATCAATTCTCAATGAGCATGTGCAGTCCAGCAAAAAGCAGGGGCAAGAATCCGCATTGTGCTCCTGCATTGAAGGTGAATAACACGTACCATAATGGCGAATGTGCTTTAGTAAGCTTCCCTGCAATATGAATTTGTGATGTACAAAGAATTGTCAATGAAGCTTACCACGAGCACAGATGCACTTGCAAATTAGGTCACAATTGAAAATAATGAGCACAGTGTAAACCTATGTGCCCTTTCCACTCTTAGTATGCTTTACTGCATGACGCTAATTTTCACCCCTGTATTGCGGTGTAGCAAGCTACAATAGAAACTTTGCATAATTAGGCTTTTTAGGATTATCTTTCTCGCAATACACTAATATTTCGCGGTGAAGCCTAAGCAATGTACGGTGAAGCATACTAAAAGTGAAGAGGGGCCACTGTCACTGGACATAATAAGAGTTCTTTAATCATACGCTCGCGAACCCGCCGCCTCTCAGGTCATACTATGCTCAAGTATGGCAGCATAGTATGCCTCAAGTGGACATACTATGCTGGCTGATAGTGGCCCCCTCCCACTTTTAGTATGCTTCACCGCGTAACTAAAATGTACTGCGGCGAAGAAGCCGTACATTTGTATTGAGTGAATAAACAAATGGTTTTTACAAGCGTACAGAAATAAACGCGCACCATGCATCAGTCTACCACACCTAAGAGTGTCGCAACATACGGTAGCTGATTCACACAGGCCGTGTAGCCCACTTATCAGTCGTAAAGGGTATTATAGGTAATTCAAAATTTTAGACACACATATGTGTTTATGTTTACGTTCGCACTCCTTGCGTAATAAGACTTCCAGAACTTCCACAATAGAAAGTAATTTTATATGTCTCGTTTTCACCTCGGCCGTCATGCAAATGACATATAGCGCGGAAAAACGTGAACATGCTGTGTGTTAGCGTCGTAAACTTCATACTAGCCAAGGAGCTAGCACACCACAATCCCGCGACAGCCGCTAATGAGACCAAGACGGGAGCACATGTCTGTGAACGCGCAAATCCTAAGCCACTCTGCTCCTCCGCCACCCCCGCTGCACGGCTGCACCACTCGTTTCAAGCACAGCACACCAAACACACATTCAGCGCTGAACAGTGGGCGCTCGACGCAGTTGCATTCACATGACTTGCAGCGAGCAGCACATCCCTCGATGTCCGTTAAGCAAAGTCGGACACGGCGACGCCACATCGCGGTTCGCAGAACTTCGCTGCCGAGGCGCTAGGCCACTTCGATATTTCAATTGTCACCACCGCCGGGTTCTCAAGAAAGCACGGGTCACACAACGCAGATTCTGTAGTGCCAGAGCTCATCGAGGCCAAAGCCGCATTGCCGCACCGCCACTACTCACGGCTTTCCGCCAAGTAACACAGAACCTACAACCAACACATAAGCAACGCACGCACGATTACATGGCCAATTTTGAACAACGCGCGGTCCAGAGAACGATCACGCCGAGGACGAACTCGCCACGGCGTCGCTCGGCGCCAGCATCGCGCCTTCTCAAAAATCCCTAAATGATGCTGTCCCTAGGCACCTAGGATCAGGTCACGTGAGGGATTTTTGTACGACAAATAGACGCCCGCCTTTTCTCTTGCTTGCGTGGGAAGTCTGCACTAATAAAACCACCATCCTTCTCGGCTCACCCTTGTATGCTTTCACTTGTGCCCAAAGCATACTGCGCGCGGGGCATGGTAGGATCTTATCGCACTTGAAATTTATGCTGAATATGATCCTGCTTCACGTTGGTGGTCACTCTTGGTCGCGTGGCTTGCGATGCGATTTGAGAAGTATGTTTGCAAGCAAGCACTCGTAATTTAACCATTTCGCCACCTGCTCATTATTCAACCATTTTGTTATCTTGAAATCGTTTATAAACACACTTGGTTATATTGAGGTTCTAAATACATGGTGTTCTATGGACAAGAAGTTGTAAAAAGGTAAATACTTCGTTATAACGAGAATTGAAGTTCATTATATTGATGTTCTAATTGTATTGACGTTTGACTGTATGAACAAGCTCAGCTTACACCCTTTCCATGGTAATCCCACAGAATACTTCCCGGTGTGTGTGACGGACCCTGACCTGCTGTTGCCCCTGTCGTGCGACCTGTCGCTACTGGGCACACATTTGCGGTTGCTGGCTGACTTGTTGCCGCGACTCGACCCCGACCTGGTGCAGCGGGTGGCCAGGATGTACGACGCATCACGGCCAGGTCCGGCTCTGGCCCTGCGACGGGTCCTCCTTGCATCTTCAAGGCAGGGCCGGTGGGTGGTCACTGTTGAAACAACGCTTTCTCCTGAAGGGGGGAGGCTCGGTTTATCATAGATGGTGACAGGTACCGCTGCTTGTGCAAATTCTCAAAAAAAAAGAAAAAACATTCTGGGTTTTGACGTGTTGAAATCATGATGTGATTATGAAGCACGCTGTAGTGGAAGACTCCGGAATAATGGTGACAACTTGAAGTTCTTTAACGTGTACCTTAATTTAAGTACACATGTGGCCTTGCATTTTACCTCAATCGAAATGTGGCCGCCACAGCTGGCATTGAATCCAAAACCTCACATTCAGCAGTGAAATGCCATAGCCACTAAGCTACCATGGCAGATCAAACTGGTACTGACAGATGGGGGAGAAAAGGAAGAGAGAGAATGTATATGTGGGAAACAAACTATGTTGAGCTAGTTTTATAGTGCAGAATGAAGAAGGGTTGGAAGTGAAGTGCTCGTTGTGAGTATTGGGTGCTCGTCTTTTTACATTATAATTTTTCGTTCTTCATGACATGGGCAGGGCTGGCGTTGTACTGCCAGCTCATTTTGTTAAGTGGGAAATCCAAGACACAATATTTCCGCACATTGTATTTGCTAATGTGTGTGAAGTGCATAGAGGAAACAGAAAGGCACAATAACAAGGCAACTGGAGCACTGACAATTACAGTGTGGATCCAGGTCAATACCATGGGGAACTCAAGACAACTAGCGACAAGAAACATTAACAAAAACAGAAAACATAGCAAAGACAGAAACTCAAGGGTTAAACAACCGTTAAAGGAATCCTAAATATGTGGAGCAATCATTAGTGAGATGATTCCGCGAAAATTCAAGTGGAGCTATAGAAACTAGGGGTGTGTGAATGCTTGAATATTTGATTTCGAATCAAATGACGAATGTTTAGATAGTTCAATTTGTCAATTTGTGACTAGAATATCTAATATTCGATTTCTCAAACATCCGATTTTTCGAATATCAGTACCTTCTGTGAACGACACAGATGTGGTCGGTCCTTGACATGCACAGCATTCCAGTGTTGCGCGACCTCTGTCGATGCAAGGGTCATCCAGGTCGACAATACTGATCGAAACGATTAACGCGACGCGGACAGATTAAACTTCAACCGCAGTGCATATACAAAGCACGAGAGCATGTGCGAAGACCGGTCTCATTAGCCATCGGAAGGCACACTGATTGCATCGAATATGCAAGTTCTGTGTTCACACACACAGATTCATGCAGTTTGGAGCTTTCTGCCCACATGCAAACACACAGACGAACTTGGTACCCGTGTTCATGGTAGTTGCCGGCTGGTCGATCGCAGACCAGAATGTCACTAACCTGTACCCGTCAATCTAACCTGTACGTGTCACTTCACGACCAATCATTGATGAGCCACCCTTAGAAACACATTAGTGAAAAGCTTTCTACAACCAGTCTTCACATTGGGTGGCGGCGAATTTTCGTCTTGGCCACACCATTGGCCACAATGTCTAGCCTGTTAGGCCTAATTGGAGCTGTGTCGTTGGGTGTCAGTGACTAAAGGTGCGGTTACTCAATCAACGCGGATCTATTCACAGTGGTCGTCTGACCCTCCGAAAGCCGATAGACCGCCTCACCAACGAAAGCGAGCGCACGTCCACCATCCTTGCGCAATACCATACGGTGGCCCTTCGTTCCGAATGCCATTCATAGATGCACAGCGGTCTCTTTTTGTGCCTTCAAGTTACCCATCACAAGACTAGCTTTCAATTTACATGGCGGGCTTGACAATGTGCAGCATCGCTGACCCCCGGCTGCAGACACACTTACACACACTGCAGATGGATGTGGACGCAAAAGAAAAGTGGGAGGTGACATCGTGCCAACTTGCCTTGGGCCTCCTGATTTAAGAACTCTTTTCCGTCAGCACTGACCACGTTGGCCATGTGCGGCGCCGATGACCGTGTGGAGTGGTGCCGAGTAATGTTATGCGCATTTTCCGCTTTTGTTAGCTGCACAGATTGGTCTTGTAACGAGGTCGCCATAACCCACAAAAACCCCCTGCCATAAAGATGGAAAAACCCTCCCGTTTTATAGAAGAAAATTGGAAAGCAATACTTCATAAGCAATAGAAGATTGCCATTAGGCACAGTATAAGGCCTACTATTAAAGGGGCCCTGAATCCATTTTTTATCATAGTGAAGAAAGGCATTGGAAGCAAAAATAGGCTATTTCAGAAATACTTTGCCTCAAAAAGTACTTCAGTGTGTTCAGCAGAAGCGGAGTTATTGGTAATCAAACATGGCTTCCTCTGGGCTCCACTTTCTTTTTCATTGCCTTGCACTGCAAAGGCAACGGTGCAGTGAGGCGTGCCCACAATGCTCCGCCTTCTAATTGTCACCATGGTACGCAGTTCAAATTGAATTTTGGGTGTTAACCTAGATGCCATGACTTCCGATTTTGGTGCCTACAACATGCTAAACATAAGCCAAACACGGTTGTCCTCGGTGAGCCGCAGTGTGCTTAGCCAGTGCACTCATGGCAGCACCCCGTGGCGGCTGCGGTATCTACATCTACACTTTATAGCTGACCGCAGCTACCAGTAGCAGTTACATATAGGAATCCACTTTACTACAAAATAAAGTGTAAGCCTGCCTCCTTAAGAGAGTAAGGAGGCAGATTCTGTTGAAAAGAGACCGTTTGAGAGAAAAATGACTTTGCAGTTCGCTTGTGAGCTCCACACATCACGTACGACAGCAAAACTTGGCTGAGATGTTCACAGCAGCATATGCTACCCGCGGACTATGTTTTTTCACCAAGCCCGAGGGATGGTTCAGGGCCCCTTAAAGTGAAAACCCCATTGGTATTTAGGGAACGAAGGGCCCAACTCCGACGCGGCCTATTCAAATACATGTAAAACGCAAAAACCTTTTTCTAAGATAACCCCTGGACCGATTTTAATTAAATTTGTTGAATGCGACAAACCTCGTCAAATTTGGTGCTATGGTTGTCGAGAAAAACGAATTCTCCTTTTATATGTATTTAGATAGGAGCACCTGAGGTAAAGCTTCCTCTTAATTCTATTTGACAGACATTCTATAGACCATGGGTTCTGAAAGTGGGTTCCACGACACCCAGGGGTTTTGCACGCTCCTCTCTGGGGTTCCGTGAGCCACTGATAAATTTTCCCTGGCTAAGTGCTCGCCAACTGGCTAAAACGGGGAACATGAGGTGCATTTGATTCAAGGAACTCCATTCCCCCATGCCTGAGTGTCAGAAAGCACATCACAGTGCATAACAGAAACATGCGAACTGTGCGATAAACCTGCCAGCAACTTGTAGCCACCCAGCCTCCGGAAACAGGCAGGGCGCCTAAGCTTTTGCACTTGAATCTCGGAGGCTGTAACTTACCACCATGCACATTTCTCCTGTTTGTAAGTAGGTGCTGCTAGAATGCGCGCTGACTGCTGGTGTATACATCGGAGGATGAAAAAAGGTCGCACTTTCGTTAAAAGGCATGCTGTCACACGTGCACAAGCAAACATGAACACATGTTACTCGATGACTGCGAAAACTCGCTACAGAACACTGGAGTGAGGAAGTGCAGCAGCAGCAGTGAGCGAATTGACCATTGTGCTGCCTCTCACATCAACACAAATTAAGCCGGGAAAACACAGTGCACAGCGGACTATGTCCCTGTCGCAGATGGCTTTCACGATGGCGCGGCACGGGCGGGCACACATGGCTACGCAGCCGCCAGAGTAGAACCCCCCTTCGCTTCCCTCTGGAGCCATGTGCACAATGGAAGACGGTGCGCTTCCTCCCTGCATTCCTCCTTTGCATACATGAGATTGAGCTGTCATTGCTGGCTCACCCTCGCCCACTTTCACTTTGTACAGAACCTTATGGCAACGGCAGTATATCGCAATAAAAATAAATGCATGGAGCAGCATGACCCAGTTGGTTCTAGCATGGCAGCTTGGCGAGTGTGAAGCACCGCAAACACGCGACGCAAAAGAGCAAAAACGACACTAGCATCCGACCGAAACGAAATGGTGGAGTTCGCATTGCCATAGTCAATAGCAGATATTGCACGGGATATGCGACTGACAGCAATGCCCAAACAATTTTTTTTTCTTCCATTTATCGCCGCACATAGCACTGTGTTCGCGGCTGGCCGCGTGCCTTCATAAGCTTGTAGTCGGCATCCATGATTGCACCGACAGCCACCATGCTTTCGTCTGCAGCGGTCGCAGCAAACAGTAATTGCATTTTGACTCGGTGTATGTGGCGACTGCATGCTCTCAAAACTGTGAAGTTGCCATCTATGATCGCGTCAATAGCAACAGCTGTTTCGTCTGCGGTTTCATCCGCACTTGCCCCATCAAATGGTAGCTTCATTTTGGCTTCGTGTGTGTGTTGGCCGCCTGTCTTCAGAATCGCGAGATCACCGTCCATGATCACGTCGATAGCGGCTGCAGTTTCATCCGCAGCGGTTGCAGTAAACACTATTTTTGCTTTGACTCACTGCAAAGCTGTCGAAGATGAAAAGCACCGGCAGCATTGCAATGGACAAACGATTTGTTGGCGACCATCTATTTGGTGACAAAATAATTGGGATGTGCGCACGGTAGTAACAAGTGTGTCTCTGATGAAGACACGCACCGCAACTACGCTGCGAAGGAAGTCGTGAGGCCTTCACTGCTGCAAGCACTAACCAAGCAACATGATGACTAGAATTGCAGCATCCGCACTGCTCTTCTGCAAAATAGGAAACGGGATTTTCTGATTCATTCAGTAAATAAAAGCATGTGGATGTAGTAAGCAATTGTTTGTTGTTTCCTTGATACCCACAATAATTTGACATTTGGTTAATTTAGACATTTATTTTTTGGTCCCGTAAAATACGAAATAACGAGGTTTTACTGTACTCAAAGTAGAGTCAGCACTTATTGCGTCCTTGGTTGCGATGCTGTTTTCTCTTAGCTGCGTTTATCGTTTTTCTCTTAGCTGCGTTTATTGCCTAAAATGTGGAAGCATAAAAGCTTGTGTTAAGTTTTTAAAATATTGGATATTCAATTCATTATTTGGCTTTTTTTTTCTCGTTTCCATTCAATATTCTATTTGAAATCTACTATTCGCATGCTCTAATTAAAACCAAAAGAATTAGAAGATGCTTTTTTGTTGAATACAGTTGTCTCATATTGGAAGAAGGGTGGGTGTAAGCTTTCTTTGTGATTACATGCATTTAGAGGGTTTTTGCTTTTTAGACCAACAGCCACATACCATCTTCCAACTCAAATGCGTAATGTGTATTGTTTTGCAAGCTGTAAGGGGAACGCTACAAAGGTAAATATCAACAACTCATGCAACCAAGTATGTGTAGTTTTGCTTACACTTTTCTAATAATAGTTTAGCAGTCATATATACTTCCAAACATAGGCGTAGTGGTGCCTTGTCGTGCCCTGTATGCATTGAAATGGTGACCAGCCATAGGAGCAGATGGTGTGGATAGATGAAGCCACTGGTACTGCTGCTATAGGGGGTAAGCTTGAAAGTTTGGCACGGTGGGTGTTTCGATTTCTTTTTCTTGGACATATAATGATCCAGAAGCTGGAACACAGGCTGAAATAATGAAAGGGAGTAATCAAGCTGCTTACTGCCCAATCTTGTGCCGATAATGCAAAGCAGCAGCTAAAAGGACACTAAAGGAATTTTATACTTGGTTTATTTACTTTGGACAATTTGATCGCAGGTTCTTTGCACTACATTTAGGGTGCATTCACGCTGGTAAATGAGAAAAGCCACACTGGCAAGCATAACCTGCCCCCTCTAAGGAGTACATATTAGTGCGACGCGGAAACGACTCAGTGAGAGGTAGTAAAAAAGAACAGAGTGAGTGCCAAACTTCAGCTGCTTACTTGCAGAGCGAAGTCACCAGAATGCGCACACACCTGCGCATGCGTGCTGCAGTCATGTTAAAAAAGGCACAGCATTGTTTCAAACAGTTGGCACTCGTTTCTGAAAATATAAGCAGACGTATTGCTAACGCAGTTCGAGCCTCTTTTGTTAATGTGAAAGGCCTCCAGCGATTCTCGTGCCAAAGTGTTTCTGCTTCTTCCCAGTATATTTATCTCGCAAAGCTGTGGCCCATGCCAACTCGCCCAGCAACCTGTTCTACACACCCTGCCCATCCTTACACCTCTTGTGATTGTCACTGGGCATGTCTGCTTGTAATGCCATAAAATAACCATCAGTCATGTCAGGAGCCCTTCTTCCAACCAGTAACATTGCTTGACAACAAAAATTTAGCCTGACCAGCTAGGCACAATTGGATCAAAATGTCTTTTTACTCTGCGTCGTGGCATCAAACACTATGATGGTGCTAGTCATGAGTGCGTCTACAGCCTTGCTTTAGCTCAGTGCAGAAAGCTGGCAATGCAGCGATTGAAACTGGTGTTCTGAGTTGTTGCTTCAAGGCCAACTGCAACAAAATTTCACTTTGGCCAAATTGGTTGTAAAGGAGTAGTTACTATAGAAGCAATCCTGGCTAAGCTGCATGGCTGGTAGCTAGTAAATTTTTTATTAACCCCTGCCACACCACACTATTGTCCTGAATCCTGACCAAAAATGGAAGAATTATTTTTAAGGGCTGTAGTTGCCAACATGTTCTTCTTCCTCAGAAATAATGAATTCGCTTCCACTTGCACTGTCCCATGAATTGTGTGCTGCCCTGTACCAAAAGTATGACTGAGCATCAAGACGAAACTGGGCTCATGCATGGTGTTTCCAGAAAATACAAAGCACCGTTGATGAGCTGAGCTTGTCTTTGGCCATTTTAATGCGTAAGCATTCTTTTGTGAGTAGCCCAGCAAAATCTGTTCGTCTGTGGCGCCTTATATCTGCAAAATAAATGCGTAATTATTCAAGTTAACACATGTAATCATTATAATAGTGTAATAGTAGATGACTGGTAGCGATGGGTAGACATGCGTGAGCTAGCTAAATAAGTAAGCGAAAGCGAAGTAGCAGCTGAGCGAAACGATGCTTATGCATTAGTAGACAGTTCTCAGAATTTCTGTAGCATTTCTTTCCAGAAATGCTTTTCCAAACCCAGCTCGTGTTAGGCACGAAAGGGGTTACATAGCCATTAATAGCGAGCAAGTGATGTGGGCATCTGGTGGTTAGCAGATATGGTGCAAATCCCAGCACATGGCCTTTGGGATATTCACTGGGCCACGGGCGGTGTCGCCTGTTCTAGAGGTCACGCTGAGACCACCGCATTGTTTCTAAACATTCTGGGTTATGCATCATTTCTGGTGAACGGTAATGGCAATGTATTTTTTTTTCCTTTTTCAGTTTTGATGTTAGAAAAGTCTGTTTTCGCGAGCTTTTCGTGATGAATCCTCTTGCATTTCATACGTAAATTCATATTAACTGCGCAACATCATGGGGCTACAAAAACAACAGACAACACAAGCGACACAGACGTTGCGCTTGTGTCATCTGTCCTTACCTTAGTGCGCATGTTGTTGTGCTATTGATATGAATCAGTACCAACTCGGCCAGCGGTGAGCACTTCTGTCATATGCAAAATTTTGCACGAAGGTTCTTTAATGGCAACACTATCTGAAACTAGGCTTTTTACGCAATCACAAATTTCATTACTGTTTGCCTTTAGGTGGTTTAGGACTGTCACATGCTTTCAATGAAGGCATTGACTGGCAGGCCTTGACGTTTGTTCTAGCTTTTTCTTTTCTACTGAAGCAGTTAATGTTTCACTTCTCTAATGTTTTGTCTTTACTGCAGCTACCCCGGTTCCTCTTCATCTCTGTCAACGGATTCACTGGATTTGACGCAATCGGTGAGACCTGCCTCAGTGCCCTCACTGCATGCTGCCTTCATATAGCGCCATGTTTAACGCACACACATACAAAAAGGAGATTACGCTTTGAAATGTCAGTGCTTGTAATACTCAGCATTTTTCTTGTGTATTCAACTTTTGTGGGAGTCATAACAATATGCTCCTTGCCTTAAGCATACTTACACTAGTTTTACTTGTTTCGGTATTGTCTGTGTATAAGTAAATTGGCTCTGGTTCTTTCTATAATGTATTTTATAGGCACCCATTGGTAATTTTGTCAGTTTAATTTGTTATTATCCTGAAGTTTCTGAAGTTTCTGAAGTTGGCACTTCAGAAACTGGTGATGTGCCAAGCTAACTGCAAAAGGGATGCTTGTCTCGGGTATCACAGTCGTACAAGGGCGAAATACAGCTCACTCGCACGGTTATTTTATAACAACTCTGTTGGTGAGGGCCAATGCTTGTCCTGTAACCTTCTGCGAGCTGCTTGATGCCTATTGGTTGTTGACGCATCCCACACGTGCAGGACGATGACACAGTCAACGAGGAAGACATTGTCAAATTCATGATCTTCGTACTCCTGATGCTGAACCGGCGTCGGTCCAAGAACCGCGGCTATGACGAGCAACTGCTGAAAACCGGCTTCTTCACACCCTCAGCACCATCGAGCTTGAAACGCACCGCTGCTCAGGACTCTGAACGCTATGTGGCTTCTGGCCAATCCCATTGTGGCCTGGTGGTTCGTGGCAAGGCCTACACCTGGGGTCGAGCTCAGTTCGGCAGGTGCGTGTGAAGCGTGAGCAGTCTTTGAAACAGCGACATCGCTGGCATTGTTAAACTAGTACTGACACAACATTTGTGACTTGTCACTCTTTTTTGCATACAGTGGAGGTCTGAGCCTTCTAAACCCTAGAATAAATACTAACAAGTGCTAGAGTGCCCTGACTAATTTACTGTGGGATGTTTTTTTTTAGACCATACAGAACTCTTAAAGTTTGCCTGTGGCAGATAACATAATCGTAGTCCTTGAACCGGATTACTAAAAGCGGCAGACAATAGTACTTGCACGAAAAATAGACATGCAGATTTGACAAAGTAACAAAATAACACTAATAAATTTTTAACTAGAATAACCTTACGACACATATTGCAATCTACAAATTGTTGCCAGTGAGTTTGCTGGGCATATCCACTTGGAACAAATTCTGATGGTGGCACGGAGTTGAGGTGTGCACCATCAAACTTGTGGTAAAAATGCACTGTTGTTCCACTTACTTTCTTAACAAAGCACCATTTTATGCATTGAAGCACAAAAGTAACATCTTGAAACTGGTGTCGTCTTAAAAATTCATTCCAAATGGATATGCCTTGTGAACTCACCAGCTGCAGTTGAAACAGATTCAATATATGCGGTAAAGTAATCAATTAAAGCTTATTAGTGAAATTTCACTAATCAGTTGAATATACATTTCGATTTCTCATGCAAGTAATGTCAGCCTCTTTGACTAATCCAGCTCAAGGACTGAAATTATGCCATCTACCATAGGCAATTTTTAGAAATTCTGTATGGTTAAAAAAGAGAAACACTTGGTATAGCACTTCTTTCTGTGAACCTGTCTCTGTTCCAGCACTCAGTAGGTGGATGTGTCATGCCATCGTGATACGTTGGCTCACTCTGTTCCTGCAAGTGCAGCCAGAAGAAATGTGTGCAGCACTCATTTTTACTTTCTCATGAGCGACATCATCAGGCCCAGCTGCGTCGCTACATTATGTTGGCAAATTTTGCTCGATGTCATGCCATCACGATAATGCTGACACCAGGTCTAAAGTTTCGAGACAAACTTTACATCAAGGTACAATATCATACACATGTAGGTGTTTCCAGTCTTTATAATGCTTTATATCATCCTTTTATGTGCAAGAATTGTGTGGTGGAGATTCTACCATCTTCTAAAATATCTGTCAGTACTCCTTTGAGCAGGAGACATGGGGTATGATGCACTGTTCGGTGTGATGTGTGGCACATGGGAAACTTGGTCACTTGGAACCTCCTGCAACCTGCCGGAATCTTGTTGGGTTGGCTGTTAGCACCACAAGGCGTACGTCAGAATGTGTGCGTAATTGTACTGCATGTGTCTTGCTTTTAGGCTTCAAGCTTGTTGCTTGAGTGTGCTGTGGATGAAGCAGTTACACAGAAGACATGGACCAGTATAATGCAAAGATATCTCTTGTTCAATTCTATTCTTATTGTCCACCTCTCACGACTGACCAGTTGTGGTGATAAAGTAGGTGGACTGCTGTTTGGACGAATGATAATGCACAAAAAAAAGGGATAGGATTGTAATAGGATTGTTACGTTAGCTCTGCCATGGTTCCCAGATAAGTAGATGAGAATCTCTTGTTTGTGTACATAAATACTTGTGCACTCTGTCTTTAGCAGTACTGTTTTGTCTGCACCCTAATGGAAGCTGGAGGGGCTATGCTGTCCGTCCTGTACTGTCTTTAAATTAGATTGGTTGTCACCAAGATGGCTGGCCTTGTTGGCAGCCTGCCAGCATCAAGCCTAACACCAGGCTTGATACACTTGTGCATGTCAGCAGTGTCAGGCACTTGCTCTCATGCGACACTTCAAATCTTGTCGTTGATTAGCAGATTACTGTACACTTCTTAGTTAACTGTACAGTAACCAGAAGAGAAGTGGAGGTCTGAATGTTAAGAGTGGCCCAGTACTGTACTGAATACACCAAAATAAAACTTTAATGAACTGTTGGAACATTGTGATGTGACTAAGGCAATGACAAGAAAGCGACAGCGTGCTGCACTGACTGCAATGCCCAACTAGCCCAACTAGCTGTGTTGACTAACAAGTAAAGTTAGTTGTGGCTGTTTTCCCCTTTTTCTTCTTTCTTTTCTTTCTTTTTTTCTCTCCACTGACTTATTGTTTAACTTTAGTTCATTGTCTTGTTTTTGTTCCCCCTTGAAACGCACATTGCTTTTGTTAGTTTGGGTTGTGATTGTGCGACGGTTTGCTTCATATTTGTGCTCCATCTTTCAGTTGATAAATTTCAGACGTTTACTGAGCTCCATGTTTAGCCTCCTTCTTTTCATCACCTTGGTCTCATAGTTCTGCATCAGTCATAAAGTAAGACCCACACATTGCACACCAAAAAAACCCTGCATTAGGTGTTGGCAACTATCATTGTGGTGAGCAGAACGATGGAAGAGACGTCAGTGAGTGAAGCCAGCATAGGCCCAGCTTATCCCATCTCTGAAATCAATGTGCTGTTGGCACTGCAACGTGCTTTCAAATGACACAGACACATTCGGTGCATTGGACACACATAGCTTGATTTGCTGTGTGTTCGTAGTGCTCTGTGTTGTTCCAGGTACCTCCTTTGTTCATGTGTTTGTGAATGTGCTGCAATTTGAAAGGGACCTACCAACAAGCCTACTTAATCACTCGCAACACATTTGTCATGAGTACCGTTGAAGTCTGCGCATCACAGTGCACTGGTCAAGTTATGATTGATGATCATGGGTGATTTTGCCAATCATATCACTTTTTTTTTTCACTAGAATTGTATGACTATTCATAACACAGTGAAGTTCCATTTATTCAAGTCCAGTTAATTCAATGTTTTGGTCAATTCGAACTTGACCGAAAGTCTCCACTTCCACGATCACGTTTCTGCAAGTCAAAACCACTGTTATTTTATCCCAGAAATTGGCTCTCTGCGCAATTTCAACTTGACTGACCAATATGCCTGTGACCGATTCTAGATTCTGGCTGCAGTGTTGGCCTTGCCAGCACTTGGAGACGTTGCCTCCAGCTGAAAAGGCTTACTTCTGGCTTGCCTTCAACAAATTTCGAAGCAATAATGAATTTTTACCACATTAGCCAATTCTATCATGCATTTTTTTCACTTAGTCAAGAAAATGCCTGCGCATTACAGTTGGATACGAAACCGAAACCGTGTCTGTGGCATTTAGCAACAGCCTACTGTTAGAGCCAGCGTCATCACCCTCGTCACCACAAGATGGCAGCAGAACAAGTGTTCACGTAGGATGGCAGTCAATGGCAATGAGCCACTTTCGGACTTTTATTACGATAGCTCATATTGACACGTGTACTTATCTTTATCGGGCAACTACGTTTCGCCGCTTAACTGTAATCACACAGCGAGGGACGCGCCTGCATGTATCCGACGTTTCTGGAAAGTTATCGACGCTTCTATCCGCATATCTGTTGTCGCCGAACCTTGTGTTATCAGATTTCATCGCGTGACACGAATGGTGTCGAACTTTGTGGAAGACACGCGGGTCCCATCAGTTAATCTGGAACATTCGACGACTGATCTATAAAAGCCGACGCGCTTGACCCGCTAATCAGATTTCCGACGATCGCCGACTGTGTTCGCCGCTTTCGTTGTGCTAGAAGTGTAGCCTGTTTTGTGGGCACAAGTTCGCCCAATAAAAGTTAGTTTTCTCGTTCACAGTATTGCTACTGTGTTCTTCTACGTCACCACCACGTGACAATATGTAAGATTAGTTATTCTAGGTGCTAAGCTAACGCAACAATGTCATGTCACATGTTTGTGGTGCTCCACAGACTTGCACGTATAGCAAGCTGAACTTGTGGAGTTGTTAGTCTAGGTGCGGACCACCATCCTGTCTATGATTGAAGCAGAGTGGTTCCAGAAAGGCAGAATATCTATGCAATGGCCAGCAAAGTGGACCACATGCTGTAGTCCATAGACAGCGGTATAAACCTGTGTGAGATTGATGACAGTGGACATTAAGTGTAAATTTACGTTCTGTGAAGGTAAACACTACACAATCCATCTTAATTCTTTTTGTGAGTACTGGAGGCATGTTACATTATTTTGTGTTATGAAATTAGGTGTGTGTTAGATTAGTGTAAACATACATCTTTTTCTGCTGTGAAACAATAATAAACAGGTGTCATCAGTTTTGGGGATGCATTTGAATCAAGTGAATTTTGCATGGGTGTTCGAATGCTGCCTCTTCTTTTGATTCAGCCCATTGGATAATTCAGTAGATTATGTCGGCCATATCAAGGTTGAATTAACAAAAGTTGACGATATTGAATAGGAATAGTAATAGTTTGGAAAATTGTATATTCTCTCCCTTCGAATATTTGATCATTAGGTTACTGCTAGTACACTACATTAGCCTGCCAGCCAACAAAGCCCAGCGTGCGTGGTCTGCCATCTTTTTGAAGTGCTTGTTGTGAGCAAACCAGAAAATATGAGGACTTTCATCTTTTTGCACCTTCGAAAGGGACTCAGCTGAACAGACTTGCGAATAATGCTGCACATGTTCAAGAAACTTTGCTCTCTTTCTGTGCCAGTTTCCCTGTCCATGTTTCTCTCTTACCATTTCTTCTTTACTTTCGGGAACTGAAAACTGTCAAGTATTTGACTCAGCGTTCAGGCACTGTGTAGCGTTTGTTGAAACGTTCGGATGTGATTCAGTTCGAAACTGTTTGAACACTCCTGCTTGTCCCCGTTGCCAGGCTCCCTTTGTAAAACTTGTGCACACCCGATGCTGTGTGTGCAGATTGGGCCACCGGGAGAGCCACAAGGAGATCCTGGGTGTCACGTGTGTCGAGGTGCTCGACAACCTGCGGGTCAAGGTGTCGCAGGTGGCCTGCGGCACCCACCACACCCTCTTCAACACCGACGCAGGCGTGAGTGCTACTCGGCCTAACGGGATTGGTGCCTTGAGTGCCAGCGCTCTCCAAATTCCTACCAGTCGAACGAAAACATTTAATCGTCTCTTGTATGCATAGCTTAGGAGGGCTCTATTACTTATGTTGTGCGTGTACTTGCAGTAGAGGCAGTGATATGATTATTATTGCTATTATTGCTGCTGTTGTTGATGTGCAACATTTTGTACATATAATTTGTTGTCTTACGTGTGCCACGCAATTTGCATGCCTACTGCCTCAGACCTGTGATCCTACTGCTGCGATTATCAATCAATCAGTGAACGTTTATTCACGTCACAAAATACATGAAAAAGTGAGGAATAAAAGCCACCATTTAGGCAGCTTGGTGAGTTCTCACCCATGTAACATGAGCAGCAGTTGCAAAGAGTAACATAATGTGAATGTAACGCAGTGAACATAATGGCAAGTTGAGCTTATTGTTTGATCAGATACATCTCACAGTCATTGACGAACAAATTTAAGTAACCTGCGTTTTTACTCTGACAGCTTTAAAAAAATTCGCATGTGCAAGTTTATCTGCATTAATCAACAAAACACTTTGAATACTTGTTTGCCTGGTAGGTTTAGTGTTTACTTGCTAACATAGGATGAAACTAATTCACATCTTTGCAGCAGCTTGCTTCTCTGATGGCATGCTGTGCTCATGGCAGTGTTTTCTTCTTCCTCTTTTTTTTTTCTGGACAAGACAGGTCAGTAAGCAAATCAAGCATTGTCATCTTGCTGTGAAATTCTAGAAAAGATAAAGCAGTGGTATGCGCCCTAAAATTAGCTTTAAAACTGGCTTAATAAAAGTCCAGGTGACTGTGTACTTGTCAGTTTACTTCTGCTTTCAGATGTTGACTTCAGAGGGTGATAAGTAGCATGGGTAGAGGAATGGCCAGTGATATTGGTGCAATCGCTGTAGCAAAGGAATCCAACAGACATTGGAGCCGAGGAAAGCATAGTGGAAATTAAATGTTTTTTTTTTAAATATACATGTAAAAATAACCGGAAGAAGGAAAATGAAACCAGACGAAAATACTCATCGAAAGGCAGCAAGAAATTGTGAAGGATGTTCCACATCTGTCCCAATGGCTGGGAGTGGTGCTGGTTAATATACCAGCGCTAGGTCTACTACACATGCAGAACGCCCGAGAAAGTGGATCAAGGAAGAGCCACTGCCATAACTCAATTGCTGGAGCATTGCCTGTGTCATGGGGACGTTGTGCGTTTCTTTCCCACTGACAGCGAGCTGTCTTTAATTTACCTTCTCGTTATTTTTTCTACATTTTAATTTAACCCTTTGAGGGTCAATTTTTCTTGCCATATGCAACCGCCCAGGGTCGATGTTTTTATTGCAGATTCCGATTCTTCTTAGGGATTTATTTCGAAACAAATTTACCGCAATTTTTCTAGGGTGACCGTAAAGTGAGAAAAAAATATTTAGCATTGGTATATATGCACTCTTTAATCATAAATAACAACAATAAAAAAAGAAATAAACTTATCAGAATTAAACATTTTATGCATTTTTATGCACATAGTTCAAGGCTTTGAAAATCCGCACACGAGAATATTTCACAAGCCTCAAATGTTCCTGCTCTTACACTTATACGTACGTCCATAGCGTAATCGAACTGCGTAGGTGCGCACACTCAAGAAAACTGTTTGGCACACTGTGTGCCCATCAAAAAAAGCAACACGTGTGACAAACTTCCGCTAGTCTTCATCATATTTCCAACCAGCTAGGGCAATTAGTTTTCGCGAGTCTTAAAAAAAAGAAAAGAAACGGAAACGGATGCACGGCGGCATCCTTCCTATGCGCACCCCTGTGAGCACTAAACGGGCAAAAAACAAGAGGTCGCCCTTTGAGCGATTTGGAACGAGATAGCCATCAGTTTCGCAAGCGCAAAAAGCCGAAACCGCCAGCGAAACAAAATCCAAACGGCCGCCCGCCCGCCCACGCGCGTGCCATTGCACGAGCGGTAGTATATAGACGCGCAGGAGCAAACTAGCGCTAAAACAAACCATGCAATGAAAACCGCGAGAGAGAGGCGCGCGAAAAATAATCCCTGTATCCCCACATAGTGGCAGCACATGACAGAAAAGAAAAAGTTAGGAAATTGGCGCGCTTTTAAAACGTACAGATGGTGCCATAAATATACGACATCGACCACTTTCAGACTTGTTCGCGGTGCCGTATATTTACGTCATTGACCGTCAAAGGGTTAATAAAAAATACAGCTAAATTCGCCTTTGGTTTTGTGGCTTCATTTTCTATTGGCTTTCTTCGATTGTTACTACATTGAAACCCCGATATAATGAATCTGCATATAACAAAACATGGGGCCTAGTAACAGAGAAAAAATTGAATGTTTGTAGCTGATGTTAGAATGTAATGAGTGTCGTATTTTCCAGATTGTAAGTTGCACCTTAGTATAAGTTGCACCCCCATTTCTTTGTGAGTTTCGAAGAAAAAATTGGTATGCAAGTATATAAGATGCACCTTATTTCGATCAGCGTAATGAAATTATGCACACATCGCGAGATGCCAAACTTGTCCATTGCAGAGCCCTAAATTTCCATAAACAAAATTTTTATTAGCCACAAATTCTAGCAAAAAAAAAAGAAGAAATCTTCAGCCTGCACTCCTCTCACATGCAGTAAACCGACATTTACTGCACTTTACTTGACGGCATCAAAGGCCTTGTCCTCCGATGCACTGTCAGAAACTACAGCCACTTCGTCTGGCAGCACCGCTGGGTAACCGTTGTCAGCCTCTGAATAACTTTGTCAGCCTCCGAACATCGACTCTGCAGTATGGTGTGCTTGATACGAACCCGCAAACGGTCACAATGTGCCTGAGCCGGCCTGAGCACATGCATATAAAAAGCAAAATGGCGCCCCAATACCACAAGAACTGCAGCTTCTCATGCAGGGTACTGCTGATGAAGATAGCCAAATGATGCTTTTTGTAACGGTATTTCTCGCGCACCACAACGTAAGAGAAAAAACTTGCAGCACCCTTTAACTATTTGTTGTGCCAGTTGTGTGGGTTCAACTTTCTTATTTAAGAAAAGCTAAACTATAACAACAAACTATGGCATCACCTCCAATCATGGAGACACCTACATCACAGAGGCCATGCTGCCAGCCTTCCCTGCTGCCACCGTGTTGCCTATATGGTGAGCCCTAAAAGCTAACATCTCTACTAAAGGTCACTGCACTGTTAATACAAGGTTCGATTTCCTTCAATATGCTACTGTGCATGATTTATTGTACTCGAAATAATAAACAAGAAGAAATATCCCGCACATGCTGGTCACACCAGCAAGCGTGCTTTGATATACAGTCGCCGACCGTTTATTCGGACCTCACGGGGACTGCGGAAATGTCCGAATAAACAGGTGTCCAAAAAAGCAGATTAAGAAAAAAAAAAATGAAATCCTTTATTTCCACGCACTTATTCGGGCTCGGCAGTAAGCTTGAAGAAATCGTTAGTGCGCCGTTGCACGCTGTTTCGTTTACGCGCAATCAGATAAGCCTGAATCACGGAGAGGGTCGTACGGTCACTATAGGCGGCTGAAAGCACAGTCACTGCTTGTGCACGCTCCGCATGCGACGGCAGCGTAGCACATGGTGCGTCATCTTCCGACTCGAAGTCATCATCCGGCGGTGCAGCAGAAACCTGACGAATGATCTCGCCGTCGTCGAGTTCTGCGCATGTCAGTACAGCAGTGTCAGCACCTGTGAAACTGTCAAATGAGACGGTGTCCGGAATCGCAATGCAATCACTGCGCAGGTCTCGGCAGAACATTTTCCGCGTCAGTAGGGAGCGCATCGGAAGGCGACAAATCTTAGGCCTCCCGGCACCCGCTTGCCGGCATTCCCCAGCGCAGTCTGCGCGAGCACTGTCGGCGCCATTAGACACTTGACGCGATGTTTCCGTACGCCGTGTTGGATCACCGAAACCTCGACACAGCACACAAGGCAAACATCACCACGCCGTCACGCCGACACCAGTAGCACAAACAAAAAACATGGCCTACTCGCAGCGTCGTGCACGAAGAAACAAATCAGCTGCTGGATTGTCTTGACATGGCTTACTAAGCTGAGACCGGAACTGCTGTACGGCCACTCTATCGAACCAGGCAGAAACGATGATGATGAGCGGGGATTTCCAGTAGCGCCACTTTGTGGGGCAGCAAGGAGGCTCCGTTCAAAACAAAGATGGCTTTCAGCAAGTCGAACTATGCGCCGGTCAGAGTCGGTGCATGGTGCCCTTGATCGAGTTGGCTCAAGGAGTGTCCGAAAAATCAGACGAGAGGTTGCAAAGTGTCCGAACTTTCGGCAGTTGTTATACATTATGGTCTATGGGGAGAATGGCGGTGCCGCGAAGCTGACCGAATAATCGGGCATGTCCGAATTTTTGGAGTCTGGAAAATCGGTCGGTGACTGTATGCATATAAAAGTTGCACATTGTATAAGACGCACCGATAAAAAATTTTTTTGAAAGCCACAATTCATAGTACAGTGGAAAATATGCTATATACTTATACAGTCAACGCTTGTTACAACGGACTCTGATAATACAACAAAAAATGTCCGTTTAATCCAAAGTCTGTAATATCCAAAACGGCTCACTTCCAAAACTTGTCGCTATGTTTAACAACTTTATTGCAAAGAGTGAGTGATGAATGTCCAAAGTGTTTTTTAAAAAGCACAAAAAAGTCAGTTTCGCCCAAAATGCGAAGCATCGATTGTGATAGCAAATTAAGCAAGATAAGTGCGACAGCAGCAGTGAGCTAATTGACTTTCGCACTGTCTCTCGCTTTCAGCACGAACTAAACGTCGAAAGCACCGCGCATACAAAGCTACCAGCACTGGGCACACTCTGTCCACATCGTAGATCGCTTTCAAGATACGATGCCCGTGCCGTAAACAGCAGCCGCCGGAGTAGAACCCCCCTCTCTTGCCTCTACCTCCCCCCCCCCATGCCTCACGCGCGATAGGAGACTGTGCGTTTCTGCCATGCCTTCCTCCCTCGCACGCGCAATATTGAGCCGCAATTGTCAGCTGACCCTCGCAAGTCAGTTGTCAGCCCATGTCGATGTGGCAAAACTATGTTTTATATTGCAGATTTTGCAAATAAATTTATGCTAATTTCATCCGATAGTCCATTGTAGCGCGGTCCGTTAAAAGCGAACTTCGTTGCTTTAATAAAATAGGCAGAACAAACTAAGGCTAAAATATGGTCCGTTATATCTGAAAGTCTGTTGTGTGTGGGCCCGTTGTAACGACCGTAGGCTGTGATTGATATCGGATGTAATGAGGGTATCCTTGTGTCAGATGGCACTTTCTTATAAAGTATAGGTTCTACTGTAGCAATAAATTGAGAAACCTTGGGTTTCCTGATCCTTCTTGCTCCTGTGCCACAGAAGGGGGCTGAATGCAAGACAGATGAAGATTCAGTGCTTTGTGAGTAGCTGCGTCTGGCTTGTCTGATTGGCGGTTGCTGGTTGTTGCAGGTGTTTTCTTGCGGTTCATCGCGCTACGGCCAGCTGGGCCTGGGCGACCTGCAGAGAACCTGGGTGCCACATCTGGTCGACACCCTCGCTGGCAAAGAAGTAATCAAGGTGGCCGCGGGACTCTACCATTCGCTGGCAGTCACCAAGGATGGCAGGTAGGGTATCACCGTCATCTAAACCTTGGCACACTCGCTCAAATTTGAAGGGGCACACTGAATTAGTTTAAACTCATGCCACGCAGGAAAGTCGTCAAGGAGATATGAAAACTGGGCTAGTTGGTACATGTTTTACACGTTGCAAAGAGTGTGCCAACTACAAGACACTGAGAAAGAGGAACATACAGGACGAGTGCTTACTAACAACTGAAAGTGTATTTGAAAAAAAAAAAAAAATTCATTATAAGAGCAATAGTAAACATACGCACATCTGCACACAAGCTGTAAACAGCCACTTGCACCACCTTGCAAAAAAAAAAAAAAAGATAGAGGCAGATACTAATGCGACAGATTATGCACTGTTTTGTCAACAACATGGTTATTTGTGTGGAAATCCAATTTCCTTGGCCCTTCATGATAAATAAATTGAATTTTTGAACAGAGAATCATTTTGTTGATCAAACTGCATTATCTGTATTACTGCATTAAAGTGCATTACCGCAACCGGAAGGGGAACTGAAACCGAAGGCAAAGAAGAGAAAACTGATTAGTGTCCCTGAACTTTGGCCAGGCCGAACCACTGGAAATGTGATTGCGGCAACCGTGAAAAACAGTAACATCCTCTCTACACACATATTGGAGGTTGCAGACGACGTGTGCGCACCGGTGGCTCGAAACACAATTTCAAATGGCTTTCGGCTGCTCCATAGAGATTGCAGCGCCTGTCAACAACCATTGGTATCGAAAGTGCAGGAAATATGAAACGTAAGATCCGTGCTGTACATGTACGCCAAAAACCTTCAAAGGTAAATACTCGAAAAAAGTGTATATTCCTCATCTAAATGCTCAAACTACATCGAGAATAGGCATATTCAAGGAAAACAAGAAATATTTCACTGGGACTTTTCCAGCAATAGCACCAGGCAGTATACTGGAAGCAAGCTTCACCTCAGGCCACCTATGGCT
Source organism: Dermacentor andersoni (assembly GCF_023375885.2). NCBI lineage: Eukaryota > Metazoa > Arthropoda > Arachnida > Ixodida > Ixodidae > Dermacentor > Dermacentor andersoni. Next base: position 115,554,544 of record NC_092822.1, on the reverse strand, counting down.
CTGTGTGGAACTTGTACAGACAGTTCTCATCGTGTGTGAACCACAGGTGTACCACACTGAGTTGGCTTTACGTTTCCTATGTGATGCCACTGCAACCGGGGATCTTGCATGGGTTCGTCTCCTCTGAATGTGCTTTCGAAAATATGCAAGTCAATTGCCAAGATTCTTCCTCATCCTGTGTTCCTTCTCTCGTCAGACTAATGGTGCTTGCTGCCTGCGATTTAGTGTTGACTGAAGACATTTATCCAGAAACTCTGTACTCAACAGTGAAGCTTAGCATGATAATTTTTTTTGAGTGTGTTGCCCAACAGGCAACACTCGTCTGCGAAAACTTTACTTTAGGAGTTCTATCAGCATACTTGAGAATGGAGAAATTGTTTTGCTCGGCAACCACCAAAGCAAATTTGATGAGGTTTGTTGCATTTAAAATAAAAAGTTAATATCTACTGACCGTAGGGAGTTGATTTTGTCTTTAGGGTATCCATTCTATTGTTAAAAACATTGTCTATAGTTGCAAAACTTGAGCAAATGGAAGCATCAAGATTGCAACTTTGTAACTCTGGAATAAAAAACACCAAGCCATTCTGTAAAGTGAGCATATTGAGACATACAAAGCAAACAAAATTGATAAACGTACACCAACCTGAAATACATACCACTAATTTGTGAGTAGAACTTTTGCAAAATCTTTGTAAGCATTGTAACAATTTAGCAAAAATCTGTAAACTGCTACATTGTATCTGGCCACTCCAGATGCACTAGCAGTTGCGGCTTACAGAACTGCGATATCTGTTTTTGGTAGGCAGTTATGTATTTGTAAATGTTGTGCTTCAGTTTACTTTTCAGAAATATTTGGAAATAATTCGAGGCCCCAGATGAAAACTTTGCTTGCTAAAGTTGGTACAATCCAGCCATCTCTCTTAAATGTAACAGTCTTCGTTGAAATAAGTTCAGCGGTTGTATAATGAGAACATTTCGGTATTTTACAGACATTTGAATAGGGCAATCATAGTTGTCCTCAAGCTAAAGCTTGCCCCTCCATCTTTAAATCCGCTCTCTTAAACAATGTTTAGCAGACAATGTTCCAGCATTTCTTGGTAGCAGGCGCCTGTCTTTTTACATGTGGCTACAACATTCCAGATGCACCAAAACTGAAGCATTGCATCAGTATAACATTCGCGGCAACATAAGTATGATAATGCATATGATGTTTAATCTGACAAAACTGACAAACACAAATCTCCTTGTCGAAACGTTGGCTCAGTGATATCTCTTGTTTGAGCACTGTCAATCACTTTGAGCTTCCATCTTCCTGGGGAGCTTTACCTTGTTTGAACACGTACATGGGGAATAGCACAAAACATACCAAACATTTCATGTTCGAGTTATTGTGTTTCACTTGCTCAGAACTGTGCTATCACTGAAATGTTCTCCATCCCCAAAAGTAAGCATCTGTGGATGAATCACGCAAGTGTCATTTGCACTGGTGAATGTGGAAAGAAAAGGGTGCCTTCCTGTTCGTGTTCTTGTTGTCGCTTTTTATTTTGGCGTAAGGGTGCATCGCATCCTAACGTGCATGCTCATTTTACTTTCTTTTACGAATGACTCAGCCTGTTCACCTGGGGCTGGGGAGTACATGGCCAGCTCGGCCACGGCGGCTGTGCTGACGAGAGGCAGCCTCTAGAAGTGGCCAGCCTGGTCGACCACAAGGTCGTCGATGCCTACGGAGGCTGCGGTCACTCGGTCGCCTTGACCTCCGAGGTGGGTCAGTCCATCCTAAACGGCGCTGTATGGGGTGCTGTTTTCCAGTTTTGTTGTTCTCTTGTGTGTAAATGGATCGTTGCCAATCAGCAGTAATGTTTGTTTGCCCATTTGTTTGCTGCTGTATTGCAGCGCTGTTGCTTCTCTCTAGAATAATGCTGCCGAGGACATTTTGGTTATTGCATAAACAAACCAGTGTGGCATGACGGGATGGACGTGGGAAAAAAATTACTCTGTACCTGAACAGCCACTGAATCCTATGAATTAAAGGGTTCACCGTTTGGCCCCCTTGTCGGAGAAATTGTCCGTCCCATTTGTCTTTTCATGGGAGTCGGCATTTGTCCGAAAAAGAGAATGGGACAAGTGACAAACCTTGCTGCACCCTGCATTGTCTAATCTCGTCTTTTCGCTCTGTTCCCAAGTATTCTCGTAGATGTGTACTGACAAGCCCCCTCTACTGCACTTACTGCTCATTGCGTTCACTGGTTGGCCTAGTCCTTATTTCCTTTCTTCATGCTCACTGTCGTGGCACACTGACTGAAAATGAACCTACTGAAGTTTTTTTCGCACGACCAGTACATGGGTGCAGAGGGAGAATGTGACACGCACACAGCGCTGTCTGTCTGCCTTGTTCTTCCTTTGCATCCACGTGCTGGTTGCGCTGGACCGTAAAGCCTGCACGATGACATACCAACAAGCCTAAATCTTCATGCTGATCAACTGAAGTTTGCCCAACTTTTTCCTACCTTTTGTTTCGTGTCGTGTTAGCTTGAAGACACATCTCGTGGACTGAATCTTCACGAACTTGCAGCCACCTGTGCACAATGTGTCTGTGTTTTCCTGTCCTTGTGCAGGGTGTGGTGTTCACTTTTGGGTGCAACCTGTTTGGCCAACTGGGCCTGGGCCGGTCGCCCAAGAAGAGTAGCCCCCAGCGAGTCGACCTGGGCGAGCCCGTGCGCCTGCTCTGCTCGGGCTTCTTCCAAGTGGTACGTGAGGCAGCACACGCTACTGTAAAACTCTGTAATTTCACAGCCCCACTAGTTCGGGAGTCGGGGACCCCGGGCATCTTCACAGCTGCTAATTTTCCCTATGTGCCTTATGGCTTGCTTGGGCCACAAGACTCCTTTGTTTTTTTGAAGACAAGGTCTTCTTTGGCGAGTTACCACCACTTTCCCATTTTGAGTAGTATTTTCCAGTCTATAAGCCACACCTTTGTATGTGTTGAACCCCCCCCCCTCAAGAGGGCGAGTTTTTGAAAAAAATAAAAAATGTATGTAAGACACACCTGTTCATTTGGTAAGTGATTTTTAAAAAATACAGCGATGTTTCACTTCGTGAACACGGGTCACACACAAATGTATCGGTGCCATTCCTATAATGATATGGGCACTCCAGGCGCATCTCTGCTGTTGTGGTACTTGCAATTTTCCTTGTAAAGTCCAAGGGCAATAACATCATCCTTGCGCGCCGTATACTGTATGTGTAAGTGAAAGCGTGCGACGGTGAGCTGAATTGCACATGAGGGAGGAAAGTGGGAAGGCAGCTTGGGAGGGAGGTGGGGTGGCATGCATTCTAATAGCAACTGAGTAGTTAGCACAGTGGCACGCGCCGTATCTTGAAAGCGATCTGCTGATGCGACGACTTCGGAGTCAGTTGACTCGCGGTTGGCCTGTTGCCGCTTGCGTTGCTGCTTCGTCCTTTTCACACGGCGCTCGGAAACACGATCACAAGAAAAACCCGGTACCTTCTCAACCCAAATTTGCCCGGAAGACATTGTCTTTGATCAATTTCAACTAGAGATTGAATCACCTTCCAACTTCCTTTTTTTAAAATAATTTCTCTCTTTTTTAAACAGTGCAGTCTAATGTCACAGGTGTTTTTCACGCATGACTTCAAAGGCGTCAGTTGTTGTCCAAGGGGTGCATCAGCCTGCCTGCGCAATACCAATTGGTGTGGCTGCGTGCACAAACTTGTCTTTTTTTTTTACACAGAATCTCGTTTCTGGCGTACCGTCAGCTTGTGCCGCTGAGTAAATTGAATGTGTCACGTTTCAGGCACTACACACAGCACAACTAGCCGGTGAAATAAAATTTTTGGTTTTCAGCATAGTGTCCATATTTCTTCCTCAAAGTTTTCGTGTGCCCCTGAATTTTGCAGTATTTTCCAGCCATGTAATTCACGTAAATTAGGAGTGTGCAAGGATAAAGGGCTTTACAGTAAAATGTCCAGCATAACATGACAAAGTAACCAAATAACTAAGGAACAAGAACTTCACTGTTCAGTGAAATTCTTGACGTTTGTTGCAATAATTGGTGCAGGATTGTCAGGAAGAGTACTGGCACAGAGGCTTGCAGGGTATTGCAACAGCGACAAGGCAGACGGGATGAAGGATGCCAACAACTGCTTTTAATTAGCCTGCAAGTGGACTACATATATGGCGGATACGAAGTGTTGTTGTAATCATGCAATGCTGACATTTGTGACTGCTGCTCCTTGCGTTGTACATTGTAGCTGGTATTGGCACTCAACCTCGTTCATCCTTTTTACTGCTGTGTTGTTCATTTTTGCACCAGTGTTCTTTTTTGCAATCATGCTTTCTTGTTCTTTTGTCCCTGTATTAAGCTTACCGTATGTGTTAATTTATTGACTTACATTATATTACTGTGTATCAGCAGACTCAAATCATAAGGTGACCTGTAGAAATATATTTGTCCCGTACTTTTATGTTGTTCTCTACCCACTGCTATCATGTATAGACTGCTTTCACTCTGATCTTGTGGGCGCTGCCATGTTTCATCACGTGGTTATGTGTCCATTCCTTGCCTCAGCTGCCTCCATGTTTACCATAGATGCGCATGATGCCAGTGCAGCTCATAAAAGATCTGTTTCGGCAGATATCATAGATGGTGACTGAGTGGACAACAAGAAGCTTTGGACACGTAAGCGTGTTCGGAGCTCATTAAGCCTTGGTCAAACAACGTGAGTAGTGTATGCGGGGCTTGTATTAAAAGCAGGGCCAGAAATGTATTTCAAGCTGTCCAAATATTCCACTCATGAATTAAAGGAGGATCAGTGTATTTTTTTTTTCATTCTTTATTTTTGCCTGGGAGTGGCAGAGTTCTTTGGAGTGTTTTGTCTTAGGTGGCAGCGGTAAGGTTTGCCCCACCTCTCTTCTCAATGCCTCAACCGTATACCCACACTCCAGCAAGGTGACAGAGTCGCTCCTTCTTAAGTAAAATTATTTTATTCATTCATTTCTATGTACTACTTTATAGCCTTGCTACTGTTGGTTTTACTTGTTAACTCTCGTTATTGTCTCATGCAAGATAACCTGATGAAGTCTTGGGCTATGTGACCTACTTTTCTATCCCAAATACCTGTAATCATACTGAAACCCATGATAAATTCTGGTTGTGGTTGGTTGGTTGGTCTTTGCTGTCCCAATGAATGCGTGCCAGTTGCAGCTAGCACCTGTGTGTTTGCATTTGCCTTCTTCTCCATGCCAGTCTCTTGTCGATTTGTTTCCAAGGTGAACGTGTACTAGCCTGCTTAGAGGGCAGTTTGTTTCACTCAAGGAATGCCGTCTGTGCAGCTGGCACTGCTGTCGTCGGGGCGTCTGCTGACGTGGGGAGCCAACCCGCAGAGCCTGCGGCTGCAGGCGCAGTCGTCGCGTCGCTCGCGCCTCCAGGCAGTGGTCGCACAGAACGAGCTGCTCTCCTCGCTCGCAGGGGGACCCCACGGGGGCAACCTGCGGCATCCGGCCTCGGCAGCTGCCGCTGGAGCCCTCCCTACTGCCGGCGCCAGCCCCAGCCCCATGGCGCAGGTATGCCTACAACTGCCAAACTTGAACTTTGAATTTCATTTTCCATCTGCACAGCGTACTGATGACGGTAGAGGCCACATGCAAAAAGCCACTAGTTTTGCTTGGCTAGGTCTGTGTACCTTACCAGTTGTCAACATGTATCGAAAATGCATTGTCACATTGTCGTTATGCTGAAGAATCGAACTTCCAAATATGCTAGGGAAGGATTTAACTATACTCCGTTCCATACATAGCAGTCAACGCTGTGGAGGCTAGAGAGACTTCTTGCAGTGGCCTCGTTCACACTTGGACATACAGTAAAAGCTCGTTGATTCGAACTGCAAGGGGAAGCCGCTTCAGTTCGAATTAATGAAAGTTCATACTAACGAAAGTGAAGGAGAACAACAGTACACTGCGATTTGGAAGCAGGAGGGCATGTCAGAAATTTAATGCTTGAAAAAGTCCGTGATCGTAGTCTGCCTTTTTTCCTTGAAGGCGACAGCTAGCACTTTTTGCTCTAACAAGCGAATGTGGTGGAAGGCCTCCTCTTCGCCTTCTTCAAAACTGAAGAAGAGACAGGCAGCATTCAATCCAGCCATGACCTCCACAGCGGAGCGCCACACTGGCACTTCGTCTTCCTTCTCCGCTTCGTCACTGACAGCGGTGATAGCGTGTGCCGCGGGCACACGCCATCTTCAAGTCGCAGCTCTGGGTCCGATTGTGCCACACCAGCGATGTCCACCGAAACGAACGTTAGCCGAGACTTAACACCATCACAAAGAATCGCGACAGCCGGTACCTCCTAAGTTGAAAACAGACGTGCACAACGGATGAAGACTGCTGAGACAAAGACGCTGAACACGTGAAGGTGGTGAAGGCCCCAATTCGTCGGTTCTTGATTGCAAGCGCAGCTGCGACGCGCTTGATTCGTTGTGTTTTGGTGCTTGCCGCGCCATCTGCAGCACAAGATTTGCAAAGCCTCTGAGATTTGCGACGGGCAAGAAGTCTCGGAGGTCACATAGAATGGAGAGGAAGAAGCCGCCTCTGCCTTCTGGCCGACCCCGCACCAGTTAGATTTTTCCCGATTTTGCCTTCTCTCGCCGTTCTCTCCGTTCCAGAGGCGACGCAGCCTTGTGTGTAGGCAGTAGGCGCGTTCCTATGGCCGTGTGCCAGGCGCCAAGCCGCTGGCACGGTAGCGCGTAGTTCGAATTACACATGGCGGAACCTTCTCGCGTTCGAATTAACAGGTTTTTTTATACATAGACTTCTGTGAAGCTTGGCTGGACCAAATTGTACAGTTCGAATTATCCATAAATTCGAATTATTGCAGTTCAAATTAACGAGCTTTCACTGTAGTTCGACGTTTTTTGACCGCATTCTGCGCAACTGTTTTTTATATAGGCTCATTATTAAATGAAACAAGTTTTAATCCTTAGAAACAAACACACTCTGGTATACGGCTGCTAATGCGTTGTTTTAGATCATTTTTATTTTTGTTCTTCTTTTCGGGCTTTTTGTTTACAACCCATCACGAGGAGTGTCACATGCATGCTCGCGTGAACGAACGCTGTTGGTGTGCAGTGAAGCATAGACTAACCGCGCAGAGCGATAACTTTTCTTGGCCGAATTTCTTTCATAGCTTCCACAGCGGTGACTGTTATGTGTGAAATGGAGTATAGGGATGTGCAAAAACTTGAATATTTGATTTCAAATCGAATAGTGAATGTTCGGATAATTCAATTCACGAATCAAATATATAATATTCGATTTCTCGAATATTAAATTTTTCAAATATTCGTACCTCCGATGTACGACGCGGCCTCAGTGCCTTGATGTGTGCACCCATGGTGCGCAGCCTTTGTCAGTACATGGTTCGACCAGGTCGACAGAGCAAACAACAAATGCAGCGCATGTGGAAATCACGGAAGCATGTGTGAAGATTTAGCCACCGGTAGGCAGGCTGATCACATCGAATAAGTGAGTCCAGAGTTAACGCACGCAGATTCGTGCAGTTTGTACCTTTCTGCCCACATGCAAACACACAGGCAAACTTGGCTTGCGTGTTTGCAGTAGTTGGTGGCTGGTCTACTGTGGACCAGAACGCCCCTTCAATGGCCGTCAATCTAATCTGTACACGTGATCTTGCAACCAATGACTGAGGTGCCACCTGTAAGAACATATTAGCGACAAGCGTCCTGCAACGATTTGCGGCCCGTTATAAAATCGCCTGGCGGCAAATTTTCGTTGCGGTCATAACATGGACCACATTGTCTAACCTTTTAGGCCTAATTGGAGCTGCGTTGTCGGGTGTCGGTGCCTAAGTTGTGATTACTGAATCGGCGCAGATCTATTCACAGCAGTCGCATGACTCTCAGTATTGCCTTCTTTACTAGATGCCTGCTGCATGAGCAAAAAACCAGCTGCCTAACTCTTTCCTTTTCTCGTCTTCACTAGCGTCGGTCTTGAGCACCACATGTGGCTGGCGGAACCGCTGGGAACTACCTTGCATGGCTTCCAAAATCCTTGTCACGCGTGCACCCCGATCTCGAAGGCCATTAACCTCACTCATAGCTCAGCATATATTTGCAGGCTTTACAGGCAACAGTTATTCTAGAGCCATGCAACCAACCCAGCCTTTAAAAAGCACACCTAAAGGATTGCGCCGACCGATGTTTCACCGTTTTACTGACCACATAAACAACATGCGCTGGGTCACCAGTCGTCGGCACCACCCGCGGTGATAGCGTCGGTTGTAAGTGCCACCTCACGATGCTAGTTCACAACTGAGGGCAGGCCCGTTGTGCTGGGTTGCTCGAGCCATTCCGTAGGCATCTAGTAAAGGAGGCAATGCCCTCAGATAGCTGACAAACAGCCTCACGAATGAAAGTGAATGCACGATAGGACTGTTTCGTGTTTATGGCTGCCATCATTACAAAATACTGCACGGTGGCCCCTCGTTCTGAACGCCATATTCATAGGTGTACAACGGCCTCTTTTTGTAGCTTTGCTCGAAAGTATCATGTGACAGTGCTCTGACCCCAGTTTGCAGACGCACTCACCAAAACAGCGGAATATGGAGCGAAAAAAAAAGAGAGAAGGGGATGGACGTCGCGCAAACTTGCCGTGGACCCCTGATTTGAGAACTCATTACAGTCGACGCTTGCAGTGCTGATGACCATGCAGAGCGGTGCCGAGGGCCGTGATGCACATTCCCCGCTTTTGTCTGTCGTGCAGGTTGGCTTTAACGAGCTGACAATACCCACGAAAACCACCTGCCATAAAGATGGAAGAACCCTCCTGTTTTATGAAAGAAAACCCGAAAGCAATACTCTCTAAGCATGCCATTTAGTGCAGTATGGCACACTATTAACCCTTTCGCTGTCACAGACGTACCGGTACGTCTTCGCGCTTCCCCCCCAGTGTCACTGACTACCAGTACGTTCTCTATCGTGCGTTCAAAATTTCGTGCCTGAGCGCAAAGCTGGTGCTCCTGGACTGGCCATGCCATCTGTTGACTCTTTCTACAAGTTCATATTTTCGCCCCGACCTGTGTTGGTACATGTATTGAAGAATACGGTGCGACTGGCCACTCGCCCCTCTCTCTTTGCCGAGTGGCGCGGTGGCTCGGCGTTCACTGGATCATGCGTCAGGCGCGTGTTGTTATGGGTTCAAGGGTTGTTCTGCCATCTCCGCTGGTTTGAAGGTTTTTATTTTTCTTCTGTTGGTGTGTCTGCTACGGCACATCAAGTTCAGGGGCACGTGCCGTTGCCTCTCCGAAAAGAGTGACTCGATTGCTGCTTTCGCTCTCTCGCCGCACCTTCGCTTCCGACTTGCAGCAGTAAACGTAATTCCCTTCGAACTTTGTTTTAACCTTTTTCCATTTCCCTCTGTCTTCTTGATCACACGTCCCATTTCTCTTCATTGTACGGGCGACTGAAAGCGCATCCTCCCTGCACGCGGTTACTTTCGGACGGCTGAGCGGGCGGGACCTTCATCTGCTCATTGGAGCAGTGGCTCTTCAGATTCAGAATACAAGCCGAGCTCGGATTCGGATTCGGACAGCGTCTCATGCGAGGAAGAGGTGAATTTCGCATCGTCAGATTCGGATGTTGAACTAACTAACTGAATGAATAAATAAATATAGTCAGGCTGATGATGACGATGATGTTTACTAACAACAGCTGCAGAACACTGAAATGTGCATATTGCATTGACTATGTTATTTGTATACCAATCATAATAAAAAATAAATTGCTATGTTCATTTCCTGCTATGCTCGTTCCCTGAAACCAAGCCGACACTGGGGGTGCGTCACGGCCAGAAAGGTCCGACAGCGAAAGGGTTAAAAAGAAAACCCCATTGATATTTAGGACAGCTTTGCTACTTCTTCAACTTTCAAGGGAAGAAAGCACTTAATTTTCTTTTGCAGACATTCTATCGATAAAGGAATATATTTCAGACCTTATATAAATGGACTTGTCATCAGCACTGGCGTACTAATTTGGTGTTTCCTTTAGTAAGAGTAGAGCATACTATGCATATCGATTCATAGGTGCCTAAGTTACTGATAGCTAGCAAGATTCTAGTAATCTGATCAGCCTCCTAATGAAATGCAGCATTGTGTTTGTTGCACACAATTTGGAGGCATAAAAGGTTGTGTTAAATTTTTTGATATTTGATATTCAGTTCGATATCTGGCTTTTTTTCTTCTTGATTTGATTTGATATTCTGTTTGAAATCTACTATTCTGTATTCACACACCCCTAGATTTAACACCTTAATTTGGTGAACTCATGCTCAACCATTGCCTCCTTAACGAGATGCCTGTGGAATGGCTTGTGGTCCCAGCGCAATGAGCCTACCCTCAGTTTTGAACAAGCTTCGCAAGGTGGAATTCGCAGCCGGCACAATCATTACAGGCAGCGGGGCGGTGCCAACCACTGATGACCCAATGCACGATGGGTATGTGGTCAGTACCATGGTGGTACCACGGTTGGCACAATCGTGTGGCTGTGCTTTTTAAATGTTGGTTGTCTGGCTCTATAATAGCTGTTGTCTGTAATGCTTGAACACATACACTGAGTAATCATCGAGATTAATGGGCTTTGAGATTGGCCTGCATGTGCAATGAAGGTTTCAGAAGCCACGCGAGTTTGTGCCCAGTGGTTCTGCCAGCCACATGTGGTGCTCACGACCGGCACTAGTGGAGAGGAGAAAAGAGAAAGGGTGGGGAAGCTGGTTTTCTGCTCATGTGGCAGGATCTAGTAAAGGAAGAAATGGCCCAGCAAAGCAAAGAACATGCAAAGCACTACGAAAACAGATAGCACAGTCGTCGATTGTTGAAAATCTCATATACAGGTCAAGCGTGTCGGCTATTTGAACGTCTCGTTGTAAATTCCTGTGTAATTGCTGGCGCTCGCTTGTATTCTGGAGTGTACAACACTATTTGTGTTCTTATTCACAAAGTTATGATTACACAAGGTTTGGCGACAACATATGGAATAGGCAACGGCATTTGAGGTAGTTCCAATACAGGAAAGCCCATCTCGCTCTGTGCATTAACTTTTAACATTTGTTAGTCTGCAAGAAATGGTTACCAGAAAAAGACAAAATGGTACGGATGTCAGTATATAAATGCGACACAAACACACACACACTCACGCACGCACGCGCACATGCACGCATGCACATGTGTAAACACATACAGCCATAAATAGAAGAGTATGGACCACAGGCTCGTCAAAAACACTTAATTTATTCATAATTGATATACACAAACTGAAATTGATGAGTCCACTGAGAAGTTTGTAATGCCAAGTATTGACTGCAGTCCTCACAATTTCAGGTTGCATTCGTAGGCTGAGAAGAAAATTGGCATTATTGTGAAATCCATTTTTGCCACTTTTGAAATCCACTTTTGCCCACGGGTGTATATAATATACGTTACTACTGGCAGAATATTCATACAGTGTATATGTGTTCACGCAATGTGTAGGTTCAGTAACATTATTTTTGCACTGCAGTAAACACTGGTAAAAATTCATAACAGATAAACAATGCAGGTTATGTGAAAGTTAGAATAATATAAGAATACAGAACAAATTAAATACTTTTGGCTCTAAGCAAACTTCAATAAAAATACATAACTAAATACGAGAGTACAATTGCACTTTTTGCTTGCGTAATGGGAAAATGACTACCACAGTTTATCGCGACCTTTGTTCCCACACATGGTGAGTCATAGATTGCGAGTTGTGGTCTAGTCTGTTCACTATGCTTAGGCTTATCAGCCCGAAAAATGGTGTACGGCAATAATAATCATGACAAAATGAGGACACATCATAGTATAAAAATAGCCTGCAGTTTCAGATGTATAGTTCAAAACTTTTTCTGGTTGTATACGTTGGCTTTGGATACTATATGATAGCACCTTCAAACACTTGGTAAGTGTGAGTGTTGTCCACTGCGTGCGTAGCTACAGGTGACCTACAGTAACACCACTTCAGCCTTCCTGTTTTAATGCACAGCAGCAGCAGTAAAATACTCTGTCAAGGCGATATGTGGCTATTACAAAATAACGGTTATAATGAAGTTGTAGCACGTCTTCAGCTTCATTATAACAAGGTCTAACTTTACTTGTGTGCAAGAAACAAAGTTAGAGTGATCTTTTTATCTGTGTACCATAGTTACCCAGGTAAAGACAGGGGCAACTGAAGATCACCGAATGAAACATCCTCCTTACAGTGGACATAGTTGGATGACAGTGAAACAATGCATAACTTTTGCCTGAAATTATACAAATGAAAGTGAAAAAAAAATTGCAGTTCTGCTCGAAAAGTGAAGCACCGATTGCGATAGCAAATTAGTAGATAGCTGTACGAAGTAAAGCTAAATTGACAATTATAGAGTCTGTAAGCGTGACTAAATGAGGATGTAGAAAGAAACAGACACACATAGACAACGCTGTCTTTCTGTGTCTGCTTCTTTCTACAACCTTGTTCAGTCGTGCTTACACATTCTATCATGGATTCAAATCAACTAGCCTGTCAACATGTTTTAACTAAATTAACCAGCATGGTGTCACGTGCGCACAGGTAAACATGAACACATCTCGCTCGATGAGCACGGAAACTGTCTGTGAGAATACTGGAGTTAGGAATTGTGGCAGCAGCCATGAGCCAATTGACCTCTGTGCATCTGTCTTTTCAACGCGAACGAAACATCGAAAGCACAGTTCAAACGTAGCTACATATCGGCACTGTGCGTCCTCTGAAAACATCACAGATCGCTTTGAAGATGGTGCCCACATGGGCACACACTTTGGTCATGTCACAGACCGCTTTCAAGACACACGAGTGCCGGCAGCGTGTCCCAGCGGCATCCGTCAAAGGCCTCTACTACGGCGTTCACGATTCGCGTGGCCAACGCCGTAGTAGATGCCACGGTTGTGTCCACTCTGCACGAAGCGGCGGGCGAGGAGGACATCGAGGCACCGTAGCAGCCGCCGGGGAAGAACGCCTCTCCTCCCTCGCCTCACCCGCCTGCCTCGCGCGCCACAGGAGAGGGCATACATCTGGACGGCGTTCCTCGCTCATGCATGCGAGATTGAACTGCATTCGCTGGCTCACCCTCACACGCTTCCACTCATACGGAACCTCAAAGCAATGCAGAAATGTGCCTGGAGTGTCCATATAATTGCTATCGCAATAAAAGAGTACGAGTAACAGAGCATTAGCACACACCAATTGCTGAATTTTGTGAGAAAGGCCAGCTAAATCAAGATGACAATGAAAAAAAAAAAAAAATAAGGGATGAAGGGGTGTAACACAAACATTGTCGTTTACTTTGATTCATGTGCATGTTAAAGAACCCTAGATGAGCAAAGATGAATTTCGGGCTCTCCACTGCAGAATCTCTCATGGCCCACTGTGCAGTTTCTATAAGTTCGCGTGCATCAATAAAGCACTGAATCAGCTGTAAAGACTGTCCAGAATTAATCTGATGCTGTGTTCTTTGTGTCATGGCCAGAACAGAGGAGCTTTGAGGCCAGCATGTGAACCCTTAAGTGAGAGACGTGTGAAGATAAAGTCATTTATGTGGGCTTTACAGCCCTTCGATCATAGTAGCTGCACTGAAATCACATACAAATTTCAATTAGATTCGCAAAAGGAAAAATTATAATCTTTCCTACACAAACCACGGCAGCATCAATTTTACTTTCATGGAACTCTATATACCTGGTGGATTTCTGCACAACTGATTTGCCATGTTCAGTTAGACTCGGCTTTTTTACGAATAATGCCGGCATGCATTCCCCGAGGCCGCCGTGTGCACTATGATACTGTGTGCAGCTTTTGGCATGCATTCGTGTTAAGCATGCGGGAGTGGTCACACTGTGCTCTTCACTGTGGCCAGGCCCTGCTCCATGGCCACCAGCGCCACCTGTCGCCCACCGAGGTTGACCTGTCGGCAGTCCGGGGCCCCCTGGTGGGCATGGCCTGCGGCTCCAACCACGCGCTCTTGCTCACCCGTGACGGGGAAATCTTTGCCTGGGGCCGCAACACCGAGGGGCAGCTCGGACTGGGAAATCGCAAGGACCAGGTGGGTGCTTTGCTGTCTTGTTTGGTGGCCAATGCAACATTGGACTTCTGCCAAATCTGGTTTAACTGGGTTCATTAAGCACTGGGGTGCAAGAATAGGCATGGCTACATGGTGGTAGTAATGTCTGAGTCTTTATTCCAGCTTTGCATTTGCGTGTACTGGGTGTCTGAAAAGTAATAGTGCAAGGAGAAAATAAACAAAAATATGACGATAGTTGTGAATGACATTGCAGTTTCATAGGTGATGGGATAGCATAAGACCTGTAGTTCATCTGATAACATTTGTGGGTTGTGCTCTACAGACAAGTGTATGAGACCAATCCTCACACACTGCAGGAGCTATAGACAGCCATTACCCAGCAACCCTTCATCGAGTGTTTAACAATATGCAGCGTCGTGTGCAAACATGTCTTCAAGCTGGTAAAGGACACTTTCAGCACCTCCTGCAGTGTTCAGTGCATTACCTTAAGACCACCATTTCCAGTGTACAGTTACTTTTCGGACACCTAGTATTTCAGACTTGTGTAAGATTTATGGCCACTCAGGGCAAAATAGAAACAGAAAGAGGGAGGGGACAAGGTGAGTGTTATCAGCACTCACCTTGTCCCTTGCCAATGTCGGAAAGGGGGAATGGAAAAGGGAGAAGGGGCAATCAAGGCATGGTAGTACTGATAGGCTTGATACTAGTATGAAGGCATGCCATGCAGGGTGCCCGGCAATAATGCAGATGTGGTGAAGCAGATCGCATTTGTTTTTCTTTTGCTAGATTACGCTTTCCTTTTTCATTTGGTGCAGACACCCAGTAGCCAGGTTTAATTGTAATAGCCAATAATGCAGCTAGTAAGCAGTTTATTTTACCATAGAACATACATAGAAATTTACGGTGCATCGCCTTCTCATTGTTACATCCGAGTGTTGTTAAAACCAGTAATGCTGTAGGTGGGTTTGACTCGGCTTCTTTCTAACTAAGATGTTCAAATGTGTGTCCCTTCTGCTTTTCTGGTGCAACCCACTTAAAACAATCATTGGTAATAGCAGTTGGAGTTGGCACTTGAATATTGTTCTAAGTGAGTTCGACTGTACTACTGCATTGTTTTTCAACAACATACTGCATTTATCAACAACATTCCATTTTTCGGTCTGCATCGTTCACTAATATACTATACTTTTCATTGTTGTTTACCTAGTTGTTGCAGACCTTTACTTTGCCAAAAGGCAGCGAAACGAGCTCACGTCTGCCTAGCAGCTGGCTTCTTTGATGACTAGGTGTGCATACGATGATTCTTTTTAAATTTTTTATCTATGAACCAAGCATGCAAGACAGATGAGAGCTCCGCTGGAAAGTAGGAACCAAAATATTCAATCTAGCTGTGAAATTTGAACCAAAGGAGAGCAGGCGCTTGCAACATGCACATGACGGGGCCGGTGCGCCACGTTCACGAGCCTGTTATCATGGCAGGCCGACTGCAATAATTGTTGTAACCTTGTACATGTCTGGCCGTAATCAGTTGCCACGCTGGTTTTGACTATGATGTCCTTCAGCTTAGCATGGTTCAATACCCGGCCGCAGTTGTTGCATTTCAATGGGGGAATAGTAATAATATTTAAACTCAAACTCAGACTCAATAAAAAGAAAGATACCATTTGTGTACTGTGGGGTTCTCACACCCATGCTCTTGGGACAAAGGAACGACAACACAGTAGTGCAAACAATCACAAGGGCATTTATTGCACCTTTCATAGATCAATGCCTGCTAGCCCAGTTACTATCCACAAAACATGCCGATGGGCACGCGACAAGTCACGGAAGTCTAACTCACAGCGACCGGATAACAAGCGAATATGTTCGCCCCATGCTGGATCTCAATGCCTGGATATTCGCGCGTACGGTCATGCGAACGGTGGCGCGTTCGCACGAGGCCTCATGAGACGGTCTCGCAGAAGCATGCATCGGCGCACGCGTGGTACGTCCGCGCTGCTTGCCGTCCGCATACCAAAGAGCAAGAGCCTTCCACTATTCGGGTGCCAGTAACACCGCCGTGAGGCAGCGTTAGCAGCGCAACACTCGCGCCATCTCTCGCACTGCGCTTCAACCACTCCGACTGCTGCGAGCATCACGGCAGGCCACGCGGCGAAGCCGGATTACAAGAGACGGGAGCTATGCGGGAAAACAAGATATCAGGGGACGCATGAGAGTCATGCATCCCCACAGTACCTAGGTTTAGGTGCACATTAAAGAACTTCAGGTGGTCAAAATGAATTCAGAATCCCACCCACTCAAAGCATATGATTTCAATGTGTGGTCTTGGCTAGGATAATGCGATTCATATGCCATTCCTTGACCTCGATTTCATAGCGATGCCTCCTGCTCGATTCTGTGCCACTCTTACCATCCCCCGTTCACGGCTGGCTGATCCTGTTGAGAACATGGGGGGAGTGTCACTCTGACCACTTACAAAGCGCGAAAAGGAATAGCATCGGAAATGGCATTGCTGCGAAATCGCTGCCCTTGTCTCATTTTGTTGGCGATCAGTGGTGTTCCACCCAGGTTTGTCAGCTGGACTGTGAACGGTGCATAATAAGAGTGGCATGGAATCTAGCAGAAGGAATCGCTGCATTAAACCGGCCCTAACATAGTCATGTGTCACACGCAGTGCGGATTTTTTGTTTTTAACCTCTCTCTTTCAATTCACACTGATGGCTCGCCGCGTTGTGTGCAGAAAAGCCCGCAGCTGGTGTCGCACCTGTCCCAGCGCAGCAAGGTGGTGCAGGTGTCGTGCGGCCGAGACTTCAGCCTGGCCCTGGACACCCAGGGCAAGCTCTGGGCCTGGGGACAGAACGATGGAGGACAGGTGCACGGCAGTAGTACTTGTTTTTATCACTGCTGTAGTAATTAGAAATAAACTTTCAGATGGTTAAAAGTGGGCTGGAGTGCACTTGGCAGGCACTTCAGAGTCGTGATTGGCAGCTTACTGATGTCCTTGAGAAGTGTACAGTCCACTTGTTCTACCAATACGATCCCACCTTGTTATAACAAACTCGTTTTCAATACAAAAAATTGCTCCGGTGCATTCTATATTTGCTGCAGGCATATATTTGTTGCACGCTGATATCGGTAAGACGTATTTTAGATTTAGTTTGTTATATCCTATAACTTGTTGTATCCATGTTCATTACATTGAAGTTCGACTTACTAACCTCGGGGGCTGGAATACGGAGGATAAAAACTAAATTGAGGAGTTTGGACGCAAGCTCAAACAACACGCTGAGAGACGTGTTGTTCCGCAAATTAATTTTAACCATTGGCATGCGCTATCACAATCTGCGCCTTTGGACCGATGCTAATTTCTAATTGGAAACAACAAAGTCACATTGGTTGCTAATATGGCTTCGTTATAAGCACATATTCATTGCACATGACAACCCATTCTTGAGCTAGTTGGGTGATACGTGGTGAAGGTATTACAGTGCAAGTAAAGGTCACACACAGAAGAGAAGACCCATCACCATGGGTGATTTACTTGCAGTCATTTAGAAGACCAGAAGAAAACATATTATAAAATGCGGTTCATCTAAGCAGAGAAAAAGAATCACAAGACTGCATCTTGCTCCCAAATAGACACACAGAGGTATCACAGGAGTTACATGTACCTTTCACACTCTGATTCACAACCCTTACAGTTTCTTCATTGTACAATCATCAGTTTATTTATTATCTTTTGTTTATCATTCTTTGGCCGTATCTGGCCCTTATGCCAATAAAATCTGGTAATCATCATCATCAAGTATCGCTGACACAATCCATGCCTCTCTACCTGATATGAAGGACCTCTAAAAGTATGCATGCAGTAGTTTCTTTTCTTCTGCCCAGTATACTAATCTCATGAAACTGACGTTCAGACCTGCAAGTGCACTATAAGAATTTCCAGCGAAAAAAACATTAGGAAAGAAATAAGGGGACAGAAAGACACTGTGTCCACTTGCTTCTTTCCTAGTGTTTCTTTCACTGGAAATTCTTATAATGCGCTTCAGACTTCAATTGTGTTGTTTTGAAACTGTGTTCATTTCAATCTATCTTAGTATTACTTAAGACACTGGCTGTCTCATAAAGACAGCAGAAGCGCTTGCATTTGGGCTGGTTGGTTTGTGACTTGAGCAGAAAACAGCGCAAGAGAGCAAGACGAAGGAAGGGGCTGACAATGGTGCTGACAGCAACAGCACTGTTGTTTGTTTCTTTCTTGCATCCTGTTCTTTTTCGCCATTTTCTGCTTAAAGAGAGCAAAGCAACCATCTGTGTCAAGATTTGGGATGCATCCTATGGGTCACACAGGAGAGGGCGTCATTGTTATGATTTGTTGGTGCTTCACAGCTGGCGTGCAAGGTACCAACCGAGGAGAGCTCGGTGCGCCACCTGCGGGTGCTGTCGAGCCGCCTGATCACCATCCGCACCAGCCGCTGCCTCATCACCATTCCCCAGGGGCAACGCACGGGCGAGGTACGCCCCATTGAGGTCACCGCCCTGCCTCCAGAGATCACCCGGCCGCCCCCAGAAGACCTCGAGCAGTCGGTGAGCTTGCGGGGTCATGCGTAGCCTGTCGAGAGTCGGACTTGGGTCTTGTGAGTTCGGAAAAAGAAAGAAGCAGTGTGACAGGTGTTAGCAGAGAATGAGAAGCATAAGGGTAACTGAGGGGTCCCTTTTATTTATTTATTTGTTTTTGTCAGTGGCAACCATATCATGGAAACAGGCATTGAAGCTGGGAAAACATAGACAAAATTAACTGTTCTATTTAAAAGGACACTAATGGAAAATATTAAGCCGTGTTGGGTCGGCAGATTGTTCATCTAGAAATTTATCGTCGTTTTTTGTGTAGCAATGCATGAGTTTGTAGTATAGAAAATTTCCACCAGAGGCCCACTGCTGCTCTCCATTTTGACCCTCCCGAGCCACAACAGACGACTTGCGAAATTGCTAAATTGCTAAATGCTAAATTTCTAGCTATAGGCAAAAACACTTAGTTATTTTCATTTGGTTGCTTAGTGTTTTCTTTCCTCCCTTTCTTTCTTTTTTTCTTTTATTTACATATTTATTCTATTCCAGCAATGTTTTTCCCCCGAGCACCATTTTCTGCTGCTTCTTTTATTATCTCTTTCTGAGAGACGCTAGCCCACTGACCTGCCGCGAAGCAGGCAATGGAGGGGTGCTGTGCACACAGCCGTTGACATTGATCTCGTGCACAGCGCCCCTTTATTCTCAATTCTACACCGTCGCCGCTAACACACCTTTGGTCGTTGCCTCACCCACCCGCCTTACCCTCTCTCCCCTTTAGAAGAACCCTATCTATATTTACTGTGCCGAGGAAAGCATACGTCGGCTTGAAAAAGACAAGTCCACTTGTTGAAACGTTAGCTCCCTTCTTTTTACCTTGTTCTCGTTTTGCTCAACAAACAAGTTGACATTATCCACACGAGGCTTTTCTCTGTGCTGGTCCTGATGCTGCAAGAGGATAGAACAGTCTAAAATAGGTGGTGCCACTTGGATGATTAATTTTCGTCTTTTTAAAGCCTACAAAAGCTCTGTTCTCGCTACAAATGAGGAATTCATTATTACAAAAGCCTTATCTTTCAATCTAGTTCGACCTAACATTTAATTTAGTGTCCATTTATTAAAATGTAGAAATAATAAGGAAAGGGGAAGTAAAAGTGGAAGAATAAACAGCTTGCTGCTGATGGGAGCTGAACCCACAACCCTCGCACGATGTATGCAGTGCTTCATGAATTGAGCAACATCGACTGATGCCCCATGTCCGCTTTCTTGTGTGTGTGCTCAGTAGAACCTCGTTGATAGGATCCCATTTCATACAATTTCCCGGCACCAAGGCTCATAATCAAGAACACAAAAAATCACCCAATGCAGTTGCCCTACTTTTTTACCATACAATATGTTCCCAGAAAACAGGATTTTTTGGCACCAACGTTCAGTTCATCACGGAACTGCAATTATATGATATGTTTTCCAGCCGCTAGATCCCATGCGAACAAGGAAGGGTGCGAGACGAGCGATTGAGAGCAGTAGGTACCTGCCACAGCAGCTTCCCCCCGGTACTCGCCCACCCGTGTAATATGACAATGCTGGCGTGCACTCGGTTTTCTCTTTCGGTACCAACAAATTTCCCCACAAGTTGTCATGCGTTGCATTCACACCTATCACTGCCAACCCTATTGCGATAAGAATCTTCACTTATCTGTTTCGTACTGCGTGTGGTGCATTGCCGTTGCAAAAGTACTGGATCCTTTTAATAGGTGATAACCCAAACACAGCACCGTTCCCTGCTACAAACAGCACAAAGTGAGTGTTATGTTTCCTTCTGGCAGCATCGTATTCTGGCGTTGTCCACCAGCTCGATTTCATTTCGGTTTCCCATCACTATGCAATAGGAAACAACAAAGCACATCGTTGTTGGTGTTGTTGTTTTACTGAGTGGCTGTGGGGCATACCCACAGTCTCGGACTGCTCTATGTGTGTGTCCAGCCGCAACAATTCTCGTTGAGTGGTCACGTCAAAACTTGCCACCAAAACGCCCCACCTGAAGAAGCTATGATGCAGGCCGTATTCGAAGATTGTTAACGCGAACTTGCAGAAGACGCAAGAATGGCAACATGGGTCTTGGGCCACTCTGGCCCCACCAGCTCGGCACATGCGTCTCATACTACAATGATTACTGTATTTACTTGCATAATGATTGCACTTTGTTGTCAAAAAGTTGACGAAAATTCAGGGGTGCAATCATTACGTAGGTTAAATTTACCGCGAAAAGAAAAAAAAAAAAAATTTTTTTTCGTCCCGCATTTGCTGCGGAATGACAACAGGTCAACAAACAGGTAAAACAAAAATGGTGGCCGGTGGAGCAAGCCGAACGTGCCGAACATGATTTTTTTTCTTCTTGCGAGTACATTGCGCGCATTGAAACAGTTTCTTCTGTATCAGTAATGAATAATATCGTTCATATCGGCAAGTCTGTGGCACTAACGTAGCCATGTCCACTTTGAGGGGACAGAAACAGAGATGGGTGCACTTAGCTGCCAGTGACATAGAAACACATGGCAGGCATGTTGCGGAAACTGCGGCATTTGTCTTCACTACTACCCTAATACGGCACATTTCCTCTGTGAGTGGGCGAATATCTTAGCTGTGTTACAAGCGTCGGCATATGAATAGAGTAAACTAACGTATCGGTGCAAACGTGGCTACTATCATTGCCACTCACGATTTTTTGCTTGCCCACAGACGACAAGAATCGAAAGGCGCCTTTTTTATTGTTGTTGTTGAGCACAACCATTATAAAGCCTACAAATAATAAAGCTAAGGCAAGTTTGGTTGTAGCTCTTTTTTTCATGGAAGTGCAGAAAGTGATGAAAGGAATAAAATGGGGCATCTGCATGGTGCATGCAGACTGCTTGGTATGTCTTGAAGAGTCGTTCGCGTAGCATTCCACAGCATTCGACAGATGGTAAGCGCAATCATCATTAGCTAGACTTGGCACACAACATATCGCTGCGGCAAGTTCGGGGTGCGATCATTACACGGGAAAGAAAAAAATCAGATTTTGACGACAAAATTCAGGGGTGCGATCATAATGCAAGTAAATACGGTAGTGCAACACTTTGCATTACATAGATATCAACTACAGTTATGTGTGCTGATTTTTTCAGTGACTTTAGATTGTATGCTTTCCTGGGTAGAGTGTTTTTTCTTGAATTTTCTTTTTCCAAAATTATCAATGTTCTACTGTACTACGTCTAGCCCTGGAAGTGTTAGCCAACACTGATCATAGATATCATAGATACTTGGTGCACGCTTTCAACGGAAGGCATCATGTAGTATGTGGACTTGGGAGCAAGCAAACTGACCAATAAACTCTCGTATGCTATTTCAAGGCATCAAACCCGCAAGTAAAAAAAGTCACAGCTGAACCTCACTACAATAAATCTCGGTTTAACAGCATTTGCAGTTTAGCAAATAATTTTCAATTTGCCAGTCTGAACTGTCGCTGGATTTGACAGTGTCTAGAGTGAGCGTGCTCTTTGATAACTTTGTAAACTTAGTCCTCCTCATGTTTTATTTTTATCAGCAGGGGCGAGCGTATCTGAGAGTTTAAGCGCTTATTACAGATGGCTTTTAATCTCTCTTATTTGTTTCAAGGTGAGCCTTTATGCAGTTTAATAAGAAGATTTAAGAAATCGAGACTCCTTGAAACAGAGTCTTAGCTGTTGGACAGAGAAGAAGGGACACAGCAAAACACTGCAGGCTTTTTACTGTACAGTTAAATCTCGTTAAACCCTAGTTGACCGGAGCTCGGAAACTGGACGGTAGTACTGCTTAACCGAAATAGCACGAGATCGCCCACTTACCTGTCAAAAATGGAACTCTTAGAGAGTGCGATGAAAGGGGAAAAAAAACATGCAGTGTTTATTCACTCTGTGCAACAAAAGTGTTATTTTCATTTGATGCTACAGTGGCCTAGCAGCGACGACAGTGGCCTCAAAATTACTGAAGCTGCGAGCCAGCTTTTCAGCCAGCCCCTTTTCTCGGCAAATATTCGCATAGTGGATTCCTCGGCGTTACGTGTTCTTCGTGCACATGCGTGGTAGCACTACAGAAGTCGCGTGGAGCCGTTTTCATTGTGGGGTGCTGTTCTCGTCGAGATGATTGCCTTCGTGAGGCTGGCGAACTTCTTCCGGGCCTAAATCGCCCGTGCTGTCGCTTTCTGTGTCGTCCTCATCACTGTCGCTAGTCGACACTTAGGCAACGACCGAGGCAACGATGGCGAAAAGTCAAACCTCGTAGCCGACATCTCTTGAGGTCGCAGCAGTGCTGCCGAGCAACTTCTTCGCATTCCAAATACCACACAACGTAGTCAACAGCAGATCCCTGTCGCATGCCAGCGTCGACTGCTTAGTGTCGCGTTCGATAGCACGAACATGGCACGAACAATGTATAATTTTTCTTCTATGCTGAGCACCCGGCGTCTTTTTTTATCCGAGCTTCCGCATGACGCGAGTCCTTGGTTGCACGACGCCACAATGCTCTCTGGCACGGCGCCGAAATGATGTTGTTGATGTGGCTTCACGCGCAAACACAAAGGGCTCTTGGAGGCCGTTGTTCCAATCTCAGAGGCTTGTTGTTCTGCTGGGCCGCCCGGTGGAGACGATGCACCGCTGCGTTTGCGCGACGAAAAGTGGAAACACTACGTGTTAACCGATAAGTACGCCATAAGCTGGTACGGTTTATGCGGATACAAAACATGTTAGCTTCAATGGCCGCTGAGTCGGGGATTTGACTTTACTACTTTTAAAACGAAACTACTGTTTAAGCGGGTACAGTTTAATGAGGTTTTACTGTACAAGTTTATTGAACACAATATACAGTGCAACCCCGGTTATACGTTCCCCGGTGTTGCAACGACCCGGGTTTTACGACGTATTAGCGCAGTCCCGGTGAAGTCACCATAGAAGCAATGCATTAAAAACTCGGTTATCCGACTAAATTTTACACCTCACCCGCTTTATACAACAACCCTCATGAAACGCAGGACGGAACGACGGACGAAAGAAAAGTGCTGCGGGTCTCTTTCCTCGCTCCATCTCACCGCACGACCGGTTCGCTCCGGTGCAGCATTCTTCCCTGCCTCGTCTCATCGTTCGTTTCTCTCTCCCCCACCAGCAACCGCCCGCGAAATAGCGTTGAAATAGCGCCTTTTCTTCTCCGCAATCACTTTCTCCCTCTCTTCTCGGTGGCGTCGCCTCTCGTCGTGTTGGGGAAGCGTTTCTCTCCTTCCAGTTTCCCAGCAGCAGATCGCCGACAAGGTAGCACGAAGAGGCCTAAGATTATTGCACGTGTTCTTCGTCATAATCCTAGCAACCAGCGTTCAGCGGAGGTTTTGAGTTGTGTGGAGCAACACGACGCACAATGTCCCGAAAGCGGACAGTTCTGTCACTCAGCGATAAGCTGAATATTATCGAGGAAGCGGAAAAGCGGCATGGAGCCACCAAAGCCAGCATTGCCTGGGACCTTAAGATACCCGAATCTTCGCCTAAGATGATCCTGGCAAACAAAGCGGTGATATTGCAGAATGCCAGCAAGTTCGGGCTCAATCGGAAAGAGGCAAAAGAAGGACAGCATGAGAAGTTAGAAAAAGTTCTCGTCAAGTGGATGCATCAAGCGCGGAGCTCTGTGATCAACGTTGACGGCGCCATTCTAAAAGAAAAGGTGGAACTTGTGGCGTTGCGTCTGGGCATCGACGACTTTCAGGCATCGAACGGATGGCTGGATCACTTCTGTTTTGTTTGTTTTATTGATTTTTTCTTTCTGTACATCAACAGAAATCGAAGCAAAAGCAAAAGGCTAACAGGAAAAAACGAAACAGAATTGTGTACAGCCACTCCTGCGGAGAAAGCACTTCCGTGGACGTTTCAACAATGAACGAGTGGATGGAGTCACTGCTGGAGATGATTGCTGCGTACAAGCCCTTCGACGTTATCAACCCCGATGAGAGCGGTATTTTTTACCATGGGCAGCCCGAGCAAACCCTTGCGTTTAAGGGTGACAGCTGTCAAGGTGGTAAGCGTAGTAAATAGCGTGTGACGGCACTATTCTGTGCTAACGAGGACCGTTCTGAGAGGCTGCCCGTGCTTGTTGTTAGAAAGTTTGCAAAGTCACGGTGCATTAAGAATGTGAAGGTGCTGCCGTGCAGCTACAACTTCAACAAAAAGGCGTGGGTGACGTCTTCACTCTTCAGCAATTTTTTGCAGCACCTGGATAACAAAATGGGTGCTAAGGCGAGGAAAATATTGCTTTTCGTGGACAATGCGCACCGTGCCACCCACCCGATACGTCCAGCCTGAGGAACATAAAGGTTTTTTTTTTTTTTTACGCCCAATTGCACAAGCCGGCTGCAGCCACTGGATGCCGGCATCATTAAGTGCATCAAGCAAGGGTACCGGAAGCGGTCAGTGCAGCGTCAGCTAGCGGCTATGGAGCGCAGCGTATCTGCAAAAAAAGATCACTGTGCTCAACGCCATGCATTTTATTACCAGTTCGTGGAA
Source organism: Dermacentor andersoni (assembly GCF_023375885.2). Classification (NCBI taxonomy): domain Eukaryota; kingdom Metazoa; phylum Arthropoda; class Arachnida; order Ixodida; family Ixodidae; genus Dermacentor; species Dermacentor andersoni. The sequence continues at coordinate 115,529,278 of NC_092822.1, read as the reverse complement.
CGCAGTGTCGCGAAGCACAATCACTAACTCGGTCAAGCACTGTGGCTTTAAGCGAGAGACTGCCTCTTCTGCTGGGGACGCAACAACCTCGATGCCGTTCAAGGCCGATGCAGGCTTCACCGACGACGATTTTGAGGGTTTACACCTTACCACGACTTTTGCCGAGTACGTGGTGGCCAACGACAAAGTTGCGATCTGTGGTGAGGTGTCGCTGGATGACATCGTCGAGGAGGCTTTCGAGGAGGACACCGCTGCGACATCGGATGAGGACAACGACGACGCCACAGATGCCGGGCCTGTGCCTACCACGTTCGCCGAGGTGCTACGGCACATAGACAGCATGCGGAACTTCATCTGTTCAAAGCGATGCCACAGAGGACCTCCTTTTGGACAGTGCCCAACTTGAGTGAAAGCTCTTGGTTCACGGATCAAACAAGGTTCAAAAGAAACTTGCCGACTTTTTTGAATGTTCGCGCCAGCTGGCGGGAATTGCGGCAGTGGGCAGTGGAGTGCTGTAAAGGTTTGTTTGAATGAAGCATGATTGGTACCTATACTGCAGCATTAATTCTTATCACATTTACTTTTTTTGGTAATTTGAGTTTCCAAGCCCTGCAGAGTATGTTAGTAGTTTACATTGAAGTTTCTCATAAATCTGCTGCGCGAAATAAGTAGTATCTTTATAGGCATAATTTATGTATGAATTTCTGCACAGACTAAGGCTGGGGGTAGCGTTTACGCGCGGATACGTGCACCTCATGCGACGCACCGAGTCTCCACACTGTGAGGTGTGCAATGTGCCTGAGACTATAGGTCATGTGCTTTGTGACTGCCTTAAGTACGTGGAAGAGCGTGAAAGGTTGGACAACGACCTTACGCGTCTCGACAGCGCACCGTTGTCGGAGGACGTTATTTTAGGCCCTTGGCCAGATGCTCGATCAAGTTTCAAGGCCATTCAGGCATTACTGAACTTTTTAAAAACTACGGGCTTGGATTGCAGACTTTGAGCATGCCAAATTGCTTGCGATATGTTCTACATCTTCCTTCTATCGTCATCGTCACCCATCATGCACCTCTTCTCTCTTTCTTTCCCTCTTTCCCTTCCCCCAATGCCGAGTAGCTGGCTAGAGGAATATACCTCAGGCCGACCTCTCAGCATTTCGTATCATATAACTTCTCTCTCTCTCTCTCTTTTTGACGCCCGCATTTTACGACATTTTTTCGCGGTTCTGAGAAAGACGTGTAATCGGGGTTGCACTGTAAACAGTTATGCTGGTCATGGGGTCACGTACCTTTCTGTGATGTTGTACACATGTGTGAGGGAAAAACACAATGGGTAAAACACACACACGCATGCACACACATGCACACATACAAACACACAGGAGACCCTTAAGGCGCTCCTGTGTTATTCAGATATGGCTTTTTTTTTTCCGGAAGTGAAACCAATAGAAGGCTGATGAAAGTGCTTTCGTTCTTCAGTATGTGGGATACCTTGACTATTTCTCTAATCATTTGATTATTGTCGCAATGAATAGTGGTTGTGGGGTTAAAGTGAGGCATACGATCGCACCTCACGTGTTGCAATGGTGTTCTGATATGCTGTTGTATCTGAATTTCTTTTTATTTGCTGTGCTACTCTGGGTCATTTACTGTAGACTGTGTGTCATGTGACCATAATTCTTTATAACGCATTATTTCCAATAAACTTGAAAAAGTGTGAGTCAATGATTGCCTCATTCCATCTTTTCTGTCCATTCTCATTCTGCCCTGCATTCAAGCAACAATAAACTGATGATAACTAGCCCAAATTTCTGTATTGCGTAACTTGAGTTGCTTGCTTCTTTTTTCTTTTGCATTGCTTTTCCAAACCTGTCTATGTTAAAAATGCATTTCAGTCATAGTTCATTTTCAGTTTCAGTTCCAGCACATGAAAGTGATGTTTAGCCCTTTTCAGATGTTTTTTTCTTCTTCTTTCAACATTCATTGTGCAGTTGCGACAAAAGGCCTTCCAGAATGCATACCTGAGCCGTTCTACACCTACCTTTGACCTGGGGTCTCTTGATGATCCACCCTATGGACCTGTAGCCCTGCACACTGCCCTGGAGGTTGGTCTTTGCATTGCAATTTCGGTGGGCTTTTAGATATAGACTTCCTAAATGCTATGCAAATGCTGCAGTAGAGTTTACGTGGGTTTCTTCAACAGTGCTTGAACCACCATGGTATTAATGTGAAGCATGGTCGGCCACAAGTGTTTACAGGACATAGGATTTGCGAAGAGGCTGAATTCCTGTGATGCTGGGATGCATAGGCTCGAACTCAAAGGTTCAATCTGGTGTAGTTTTTGTGACTTACACAGTGATCCATTAAGTTAGAAGGGCCATGCTTTAAGAGGAAGCTCTAGCTTGGGCCCAACTCCGACGCGGCCTATTCAAATACATGTAAAACACAAGAACGTTTTTCTGAGATAACCCGTGGATCAATTTTAATGAAATTTGTTGAATTTGAGAGAGAATGTGAAATTCTAGTGACTGTTGGAAGCGGAATTTTGATTTAGGGCTTGAATTTTGTAAAAAAGATTTTCAAATATTCGACCTCTTGAAAAAAATAGAAGCACGAAGTTTACAAATTCATAGCTCTGCATCAAGAACAGATATCGCGGTTCTGTAAACAGCATCCATTAGATCATCCAAAGTGGACAAATGGGATATGTCATTTTACATCTTATGTGAACTCGTTACGTTGGTTACAAGGGTTGTGCAAAAGCTGTATTTCCATATTACAAAATTTTCTTGTGTTCATGTGTAACATATAAATTTTGTCTGCTTTAGATGTACTATTAAGATGCAATTCACAGGATTGTATTATCATTTTTCGTTGTTGAGTTACAGAGTTGTAAACTTGTTAGTTTCGTTTTCCGAAAATGTTAGATTTTTGACAATTTTAATAAAAAATTGAGGACTTAAATAAAAAATTCAATACCTACAGTCACTAGATTTTATGTTTTCTTTTAAATGCAACAAACCTTGTCAAATTTGGTGCAGTGGTTGCCGAGAAAAACGAATTCTCCTTTTACATGTATTTAAATAGGAGCACCCGAGCTAAAGGCTTCCTCTTAACAGAGCAGGAAATCGCATTTTGTAGGAACCTGTGACCTGTAAACATTTGTGGCCAGCTGTGCATATATTTTAATTTCATCCTTACAGCTACAGAATAATGTGTGGATTGTTATATCTTCTCGAAATAAATTTTTTATTGCAAGGTTGTTGCATGAATACATTCAGGTTACACACATTGAAAACAGACATTGAAGTCTAGCAAGCAGACGAAGCCATATTGGGGTAAATTAAAACTCTGGCATTAAGAAAGTAATGTTGTTTGATGAACCATTCAGCAATTTTAACAGCTGATCAAGCAAAGTTACTTTCCAAGTTGCCTTGAATTTAAAATAGTTTAATCAGAGCGACCACTTAAATCTGGGCTGATAACTAGCTGGATTTAGAAGCCAACATTGTGTAGGTAAAATCTCTAAAAAAAATCCATACAGGCTTTGGGGGATGGCTGAAATTACGACAAAAATACCATAAAATGGCTAGCAGTCATCATTTACTTACTACAATGCTAAATTGTGCTCAGCAACAATTATAATTTAGGTCAACATTCCTGTTGGTAGGTAAAGTAAAAGTACACATGAATAAAAAGAAAACAAAAAGGAACACTTAATCTGTGTTCAACTAATGATTCCCGCAGTTGTGCAAGTTCAAATGTCACTCTCTGCCACCTGCAACCAAGCTTGCATGTTGAAGAATCTGCCTTTTGGCAATGTTTTTATTTCAGCCCTAGAAAGAGGAATAATTATGAATTATGAGCCTTGAATGCAAGTATGGTGTTCCCCATCATGCTAGTGAGCTGTGTAGTACTAGGCAAGGTTTGTGTGGAGTTAGACTGTTCAAGCTAGACCCATGAAGCTAAGAATAAGCGTCATATCACTATGTTTTCACAACGAGACAGCATGAGCGGCAGCAGTCCCAAACAACCATGGCAAATGGATGGAACAATATTGAAACTTGTTAGTGGAATTTTCAAGTAACCCAATGAAAACTAGAAGCCTAATGACCCACTTACAATAAGTGGAACTGGTCAGTATGATCTGAATGTACTGGAATGGGCACAGACCTCTTCGAATGAATAAAATGCCATGTGCCAAATATAGTTAAAACAAAAGCATGCACTTATTGAAAGGTGTGTCTCCACGTGTGTCATGTTTTTGTGTCATGCGAGCAAATTTTCTCACTATGCTCACTGCGCACATTATGGCAGACCTGAACAACCAGGCCTTGACGTGCAGGCTTGCCTTCTGGAATTTTCTTGGTCAGTCTTGGCCTCTGTCATTTTTTGTGCATCACTCCAGCACGGTGGTTCTGCTATGAAAAGCCTGAAATTCATGGTGCACTCCTGCAGTTTAGCCTGAACCATGCCTTGCTAATTTTTGTCATACAGCCGTGCAGACACGACCCACAAAAGAAGAAAAATAGAGACAACATGAGTGCTCACTTTCAACAATTTTATTGTTGCAAGTCTATTGTTGCAACAAGTTTATCAGAGGACACGACTATACATCAAGGAAACAAAGAAAGGTTTGGGGAGATCTGGTCAAATTTTACCAACTACACATTATAGATGACTAATAGCTAGTACCAGTATTTGAACTTCTTTCGCTCCTAGCTGTGTCACTGTGCCACAATGTCACATGTTGCAGTGTGGCAGCGGGTGAGAGCTGTACTGCACTTGCTTGACTTCGTGCGAGTCTTGCTCAAGACACGTGTGTCTGTCATAAAACAATAATCACAATCTCACATTATTGGAGCTTCAATCTGTGATTGCAATTCGTCCCCTCTCTGGGTCACACGAGGTTAGTGGAACAGCAGTCACTTGTTGGCACTTTTACAGCAGCTCTGACTAGGTTGCTTTAATGTGGTTGTGTGGAGTGCTCTCTTCAAACCATAGTTTCCTCCAAAAATTATCGGAACGAATCCTGGTGCTATAGTGTCTACAGCAGGTGCGAGCACAGTGTGTGGGAATGATGGTTAGTGCAGGGATTTGCGTAAGCTCCGTCCTTCTGGATTCAAATGACGTTGTGACAGTGTGAAGCGATCATTTTCAACAAAATATTCTGTTATAAATGCAGCAATTTGCATTGTTTATGTATGTGCGCAGTGTTACTGCTTTCTGTGTTGAAAAATCTAGGATAGTCTTTGAAGTATAAGCCAATAATGGCAGATATATGGTAGTAAACAGAGCCACAAACACTATGATTGGACACATTCATGTACTAACCATCATTCCCATGGCGACTGAAAGATGACAGTGCCAGAGTTCCCTATAGCAATTTTAGTAGGAAGCTCTATTCTCCACACAACTTTCCTGGCAATGCGCATGCAGTCATCTCATGTTAACCACATGCAGCTACTCCTGAGATACTAATGGGATGTGCATGCATTCCCACAGCATCAAATAAGCATAAGGTACTACTCCTTTGCTATCAGGGCAAACCGACTCATTTGACTGTGGCAGTGCCTCTTTAATATGCTGGTAAGCCTCCACATTGCCTTGCTGTCTCGCAAATTTTGTTTACCATTCTCGGGGGTCTTCACTCTGGGCTCTGTTAAGGCATTCCGAGGCAGCTACGATCCAACCTCTGTTGTCAACTACTGTCAACGCTTCTCGGACTTCCAGGCCGCTGCGAAGGTCTCGCTGCTCGAGGGACAGTTTGCCCAGGTGAGAGATAATCTGCGTGGAGTCCACTTCAGGGCATTGTGATGTGATGCTCCTTTTCACTGCAACAGCAGCTAAAATCTCAAAACTGGCTTTGCAGTGTCTATTCACCTATCCCTTTCGTTACACTGACGACAATTGTCATAAGGAAGCCATTATGAAGTCATTATTGTTATTGTGCTGTCATCGGGTCACATCTTGTGCTTCACCCTCACCATAGGGGGAAGAAAAAATTCCAGTAGAACCCACCTCGAGATTACTGTCAACGTTAATGCAGTTAGCAATAAAGCAATAAGGTGGCACACTGTATTGCCACCACCAAAATGCACCATGTAGGAGGCGTGTATTGCAGCTGAACTACTCTCTTGTGCCTCCCTCTGGACAGGCTGCGCCATCTAGCAGTGCCACCGCAAAGTCTGTGCATGGCCTCTGAGATGTGTGGTGTGCTGCTCTGTGTGGATACTGAGAACTGTTCCCCACTGCCCGTGTGCGTTCGTTGTGCAGCACTAAATTTCCAGGCTAGTGGAACCAGGATAGGGTGCTTGAGAAACCCATGTGATGGGATTTCAAATTTGTCCAGCACTGGCAAAATTTCAAAGGCGGTGTGAAAGAAGTAAGGTACGGCCATATCCTGTACCTCATTTTGCAAAGTACGTGAAGTTCCTTGAGAATGCTAACTGCATTGAAAACATTGCCCGGCACAGCCACTAGGATTTGAACTAGAGATGTGAGCGGCTGAAAAAAGAACACTGAAAATTTTGCGAAAAGAACAGGTTTCTTTAGTTTCTTTTTTTTCAACCAGGATAAAATTGAAAAAGAAAGAGAAAAGAATACAGAGCTTCCCCGCAGAATTCTTCTGTTGCGATGCGACTCCTTTCGACATATCTAAAAGCTTGGTCAAAAGAAGGAGTTTGGGAGTCTGCGAAGCACCTGGATCCATCCATGCGGTGGCAAGAACTTTGCTTCAACCAACCCTTGAGCCCCCTCATCTGTCGAATACTGCAGATTCCCCCTTGTTCTGCAGCATGTGAAAGAAACTGGTCTGAGTTTGAAAATGTGCACACCAAGCTATGCAACAGGCTCCCAGGGGATCGCAGTCAAATACTTGTATGTGTGCACTCGAACCTCAATGTTCGTAAGGCTTCGTCCGCAGCACAGTGAAGTGTTGGTGCATCATGCGGAAATGAATCAGACACAGATTGATACAAATGACGGTCTTGATGTTTTGATGTGAAATTAATGCCTTGACATGAAATTGGGCCTAGATTTTGAACCCAGAAGCTCTGCTGGAACTTTTGTGATGCAATAATGTAGCAATTTATATCCTCTTCAGTGTTAGAGAAATCAACGTGTCGGGTTTTTCATAGCTCTGTGTGCAAGTGTCCTTTTTTTTCAATTTCTAATATTTTTCTGAAAAAAACTTGAAAGATACCTGTTTTTTTCACTCCCTTCAAAATTTCAAGAAATTTTACATCTCTAATTTAAACTCATGTTCATGCAACAATGTGCAGTTGGGAGCTGGATGCACTAACCACAGTGCTGTTGTGCAGCTTTAGTGTTTGGTAATTTGTCCAAGGTATTGCAGACCGCACAGGCTCTGAGAGTGATTGTGTCTGCTCACATATCTCGGAGATCACAACTGGCAATACCGTAGTGGACGAGGATGACATTGTGTACTCTGTGTGGTGTCGGGACGTGCATCTAGCCGACCAGAGGGTTAGACCTAAGCATCCAGACACCGACACAGACACGAGGAGTAATGTGGAGAAGCCAACTGTGGCCGGGAAAGACAATAGGGCTTCTATTGAGGTCCTTTTTATACTCTTCAGTGCCAATCAGGAGGCAGCATGCTGATGCAGAAAGTTTCACAAACTTCTGCTAAATTTGGCAGATGAATTTTTCAACAAGCACATTGAATTGCCTTGAGGAGGCGTCACCGGAGGTGCCACAGTTTTTACCGAGAAGTTGGCAGTGTCCTGTGCAATAGCCTACGGCTGTTGCTTGTGGGGATCGAGGAGCCTTCCCGCGCCTCATCCCCCAGCTTGCGCATGGTGCTTTGCTCGATCTCCGGGAACTGCTGCCCATGTGACAACATGGCAGACACGGATGGCGCAGTGGAGCTAATTTCCCACACATACCGTAGTTCTCCCTCCCTCCATCAAGTCACCGTGTGAGTACATGTCACCCTGATTGGCCTCCATAGTGGTGGCCATGGGTGCCCTCTCCATACTTCATCGCTCTGGCTGATGTTCACAGGCCTGCAATGAGTCAGTTACATGGGACCTCCTTTCCCGCGACTTTTCGTTCTCGCGCTGCGGATGTGCGTACTGGATTGGTCTTGCAGTGAGTTTTTGCCTGTAAGCGCTGTGACTGTCATACTGTGGTGTATCGACAAACCCATTCTGATTTCTGAGCATTCTCTGCGTCATGTTAGAGAGTCGACGAACCCTGCCGTAGTGCCTTTGTGCGTTGCGTAGTGGAGGAGCATTGTGCCCTTTCTTGTAGGATAAGCGTCGTGCAAACCCACATCTGCACGCTGCAGATGAGTTTGGAGGCAGAGGAATTGCTGAAGTGTGCAGATTTCTGTGGGAGGGGGGTGGGGGTTTATACAGTAGAAGCTCGTTAATATGATCCCCTTTCGTATGATTTCCTGATGCCAATGTTCGTGATCAAGAACAGAAAGAAAGACCCAATACAGTTACGCTTTTTTTTTTAACCGGTTGATATGTTCCCGGAAAACACAATCTTCCGGCACAAACGTTCAGTGCATTGCCAAATTGCGATGGTATGATACGCTTTCTAGCCTCTAAATCCCATATGTAAACAAGAAAGGCACAAGGCACACACGATCGAAAGCAGTAGCGCATACCACGGCAACTTCCCCACACGATTTGCTTGCCCGTCTTGTGTGAAAAGGCTCGCATGCACACATTCCTCTTCAGGTACCAGCAAGCCTTGCAGTTCGTTGCACGTCACCATTCAAAGCTTTCGTTGCCAGCCCTATTGTGATAACCATCTTCACCTACCTGTTTCACAGCGTCTGCACATGTGGCATTGTGTTGTTCGAGCTTGGAAGTGTACCGCACACTTTTAATAGGTGATAACCCAAACGAGCTGCTGTTACTTGCTGTAGCTGGCACAAAGTGAGCATCATGTTTCATCATGTTTTGCTCTGGTGACATTGTATTCTGGCGTTGCCCACCAGCTCAATTTTGTTTTGCTTTCCGGACCAGCAAGTTGCCGCATGTTGCCAATGAAAACTATCGCTCTCAACCCTATGGCGATAAGCATCTTCACCTATATGTTTCATTGCGCACGTGCATCTGGCATAGTGCCGTTTGAACTTGGAAGTGCATTGCACACCACCGCTATTACCTGCTGCAGGCGGCATGAAGTAAGGATCGTGCTTTGCTCTAGCGACATTGTGTTTTGGTGTCACCCTCCAGCCTGATTCTTTCTGGTTTCTTGTTACTGCCTTTAAACATTACGCAGTAGGAATACTACAACAAGGCTCATTTTCTACCACTCTGTCTCCACCAGCTTGACTCAACTTGGCATCTCATCTGCAATGATTTGGGTAGTACTTCGCATTACATAGATGTCAACTACAGTTGAGTCTGCCAAAATTTTCAGTGACTTGGGATCATATGTTTTCTCGGTCAGTATGTTTTTTCTCACATTTTCTTCAAAAAAATGTATGAATGAGGTTCTACTCTGCACGTACATGTTTGTGATCTTAAAATACAAATACTGGCATGTAACACTAAACTAGTTTTAATAGAATGCCATTTATATCTGTTCTATTGTGTTGAGCTAGCCTATTTCTCAAAGCAGGGGCTGCCAAAAAAGTAGATTGTTTTCAAATGGCTGGCTTTAGTAATGAGGGGAACTGTTCAGCCAGGACTTGTGAGCCAAAATGATCGCTTCTTCGAAAATATTTCTGAAACTTTATTGAGTGTTCCTCATTCCATGAACTATACATGCCCCAGGTGCTAGCTAACGGTCTGTGATGATGTGATTTTGCTGTTTGCAGGCCTTGCAGTACCAGTTCCAGGCTCTCATGTTTGACCCTAAGGTGACCCGTGAGTTCCTGACGACAAATGCAGTGGAGGCCGTCACCTACTACTTGGGGTGAGAGGGTGTCCTTGCAAAAGCCTTCAGTTGTCAGATGCTACTAGTTTTTCTCAAAGATAGCATAGAGCTGTTTAGTTCCGTTAAATTGATTGTAATTCCAGCATTTGAACTGTCCGCTTCTTCACTGGTGTTCGCATCGTTATGTTAGTAATATGTTCGTTCGCTAGTTCCACAAACATAATTTGTTATATGTCTAGCATGGTCTGCATGACGGACCAAATCACCGATTTAGTCGGTGGACTAGACATCGCATGAGTTGGTGGCACTGACTCAAGCTACGAGCAGCTAATACATTTGTCCCAAGTGTGGGGGTGTTCAGTGTTGCTCATTCTTGTGAGACTTGGTCTACAGATGTTAATTGGAAGTTTGCGCCATGGTGTTTAAGGGGACCCTAAAGGCCATTATTTAGTCAAGCTGATTGATAGGTTATTGCTCCGAGATATTGAAAGTGGCACTTTTACCGAGACTAGGACTTTTGTTAGGGAGGACATAAAATAAATGCTGTACTGGATCGTTGTCTATAGTACTTCAAAAGGGGCATGGCAGGAGCTCCTGTCCCATTTAAATAGGTAGCTTGTAGTTAACTGTATGAAATAAAAAAACCTTTGCATTGCACTTAATGGATTGATTATGCTTGCGCACAGAGACTCATTGCCTTTGTGTGTTGTGGGATCTCACGCGTGCTCTTGGGACAAAGGAATAACAGCATAGCAGGGCAAACAATTGCAAGGGCATTTATTGCACCTTTTATACACTGATCTAGCCAGCTGAATTACTAAGAATAGAACATGCTGATGAACGCGGACGAATGGAAAAAATCTGGCTCACCGCGACAGGATATCGAGCGAATATGTTTGCCCCATGCTGGACACCAATGCCTAATTGTTTGCGTGTACAGTCACGCAAATGGTGGCACGTCTGAAGATCCAAGTTCATCCACCCCGGTGTCCCACTCCGAAGCCTCACGAGATTGTCCTGCACAGCGTACCAACAGGTGTGACAAGTCCACGCACTCTGCCAATCCCAAACCAAACAGACATAGGCTACTCCATTTTGTGCTCTAGTAATCCCGCTGTTAGGTGGTGTTAGCAGCACAGCACTGAATGCCATCTCTCCTACTATTCTGCAACTACACCAACTGCTGCCGGTGATTAGCTACACGGAGAAGCCAGATTACAGTAGATGCGAAAGCCTTGCAGGGAAAACAGCTCCAGGGGAGGCGTGAGAGTCGAGCGTCACCGCAGTGTTTAGAAAGATGTGTCTACTTAGAAGCTTAGAAAGATAAAATGTAGTAAATAAAGCCACAAGAGCATCTAAAGCCACAAGCATGAAGATCAGACAAATCCATATGCTAACCATTGTTACCATGGCAGCTGAGCAATAGCAGGGCCAGAATTCCCTCCAAGTATTTTGCTGAAAGTCTACCCTATGTAGTAGAAAGAAGTATAGCTAGATGGCACTATGATGTGCTTAGCTTGTTGGGACTGCCTTGGGACATGTTCTGTAACAACTCAGCTTGACACTGGCTGTGCTCAAAACATGTCATGACTTGTAGAACACGTCTGCCATGTGGAGATTGTGAGCAGCAAGATGAATGCATTGATTGTGTTCTTCCTGGCATACTGGAACCACATTGTAAGAGTACCTACCTGTATGCACTGTGAACCTGGTACCTGCATGTGGCTGTGGCATTCTGCAGCTCAGCACAAGGTTGCAGGTTTGATGCCTAGCCACGGTGGCTGCAGTTCGATAAGGGCAGAATGCAGAGACATTCATGGGCTTATATTTAAGGGCACAGTAAAGAACCCTGGGCGGTAAAGATTTATTCAGAAGCCTTGTACTAGGGCACCACTCCTAGCCTCAGTGTTGCTTTGAGACATATAACTATAAACCAGTCAATTAGTTGATAAAAATTCCAGCAGAACTCGTCTCATGATAAATGTCGATGTTAATGTGATTCACATTGAAGCAATGTAGCTACACTGTATGGCAATTACAGAGATGCATCACGTATGAGGCATGTACTGCAGCCGGGCTCCTCTGCCGTGCATCCCTCCGGAGACGCTGCACCACCTGGCGGCGGCGCTGCCAGCTCTGTGCATGGCACACGTGTGAATATATTTTTCAGACTAGATTGTCCGAATAAGTTAAACCTTGCTATAACGAAGTAGTTCACTTTTTACTACTTCTTCTCCATATAACACCATGTTTCTAGAACTTCATTATAACGAAGTGTGTTTATGCACAATTTCAGTATAATGAAATTTCATTGATGCTGGTAAGGGACAGCGAGACAATAATTGGAAACTTCTGTGGATGGGATAATCAAATGGTTGAATTACAAGCTGCTGCTCACAAATGCACCTATCAAATCATGCGCCACGTGACCAAGAGTGACTGTCGAAGCAGGGCAATGTTTTGTTCTGTATAAAGTCCAAAAGCTATGTGATCCCATGGCACACCATGCATTGCCTGCTTAAGGTGCGAGTCAAAGCATGTGAGGGTGATCTGAGGAGGATGATGGTTTGGTGAGCGCTGTCTTCCCGCACAAGCAAGGGGAAAGGAGAAGGGAAGTGAGCTCGCAGTGCACACAAAGGGTGGTAGGTTGCCATGCATGTCCTTTTCTAGTGGGTTCACATGGCTGAGCGCATACGCAGCCTGTGCGCCCTGCTTTAGAGGTAATCTGCCGTGTGTGCAAGGAGTGTCTGTGTCGAGATGGCGTGGCATCATGCATGCTGTCTTCCTGTGCATTTACTGCTGGAGGTTGCGTAATTACATGTTTCAGAGACTGTTAAAGCGAATGATAGGCAGACAAAGCATTCGCTTCCCACTGCTGGCACTTTTCATGATAGCATCGTCTCACTGTGGGCAGTGCTATCAGCCGTGGTCGCTTAGTAGACGTGAAAGTGTGGTTGACCTCACGTGAACCAAGTTGGTCCTATGTTTAGTTTCGAACATGGTTTCTGCAGCACAGCAGCCTATTGCTCTACCCATGGTCTGCCTATAGACTACCTAGTGGCTCAAGTTGGTGGGAAAATGGTTTAGAGACAGGCATATCCAGACAGATGAACGGATGGACGGTCCGGTCCGTCCGTCCGTCCGTCCGTCCGTCCGTCCGTCCGTCCGTCCGTCCATCCGTCCGTCCGTCCGTCTGTCTGTCTGTCTGTCTGACCGTCCGTCCGTCCGTCCGTCCGTCTTTCTGTCTGTCTGTCTGTCTGTCTGTCTGTCTGTCTCTCTCTAAACCATTTTCCCACCAACTTGAGTCACTAGGTAGTCTATAGGCAGACCATGGGTAGAGCACTAGGCTGCTGTGCTGTGGACGGACAGACAGACGGATGGACAGACAGACAGACAGACAGACAGACAAATTCCCTAAAATGTGTGAAGTATCGTAAGAGTGCTAATAGTGTTAACAAATTATCAATCGCTGACCCATTTCCTCAATTACTTGCTTGCTCATCCACTCACACCCACTGCTAACTTATTCACCCACTTACTCTCTCTCTCTCTGGTTCATTCATTGAATTTATGCTAATAAATTTACTTTTGCAGGCTCATTGACAAGGAGAACAGTGAAGCCAACTTTGGATTTTTTGAAAACGTAAGTAAACTGTTTTGACGCTTGAACTTCTGCCATGTCACAAAGTAGCAAGCTTTGAGAATTAGAACCCGCCACGGTGGCTTAGCCGGTATGCTGTTGCACTGCTAAACACGAGGTTGCAGGATCAATCCCTGGCCACGGTGGCTGCATTTCGATAGGGACGAAATGCAAAACCACTCGTGCCCCATGCACTGGGGGCACATTAAAGATCCCCTGGTGGTCAAAATTAATCCGGAGTCCCCCACTACAAAGTGCCTCATAATCAATTCATGGTTTTGGCACATAAAACTGCAGAATTTAGTTCTGTGAGAGTTAGATATAATTTCGCCTGCCATCTTTTATCTCTTGTATGATTATATATTTAGAGGTCTTGCTATGAAATGCTATCACAAGCACATAACAGCATGGCATGACATATTTCTTTCAAGAGGAGAGAATATTATAACACTCTCTAATGTGAATATGCTGATGAAATGAGTCTCCTTTGAGCAAAAGATTCTCTTTGACAAATAACCATTGTGTGTACCTGCCAACTATTCTGAATTTTTGTAAAGTTTACTATAAGTTGGGCCAGTTCTATGATTTTATGAATATTGCATCAAGTTTTACAAAAAATAATTCTATTTGCAAAGAATATTTAAGCATATTAATAAATGGGGCTGTTTAAGATTTCCAAAAAGTGCATGCAAAGAAGAAATTGTCTTTGTACCTGCCCACCTTGTGGCAGGACAAGATGTCATATATCAGAGGGTACTTTTTCTGAACAAATGTATTCAGATTGGTTTCTGATGCAGGTGAATTTAGAACAGCAATCTTGCCTGAAAATGTCACTGTCACCTAAAAAGAATGTGTTGCTTAGTCCCTGCTCTTCCAAGTTTGTTGCTGCTTGCATACTGGATGTAAATTCTAAAGGTAAATAATTGTTAACAAAGTGCACATGTATCCCACAACATATGTGTGCTCAGGGCAACACTTAAACATGCTATACAGTGCTATATTTGTCTCTTCTCTTCTCTGGTGTCCAGGTTTTACATTTGTCTGTTAGTCTTAAGATGCTATCCTCCACCCCAGCAACTAGGGTTCTTCTTGTAACTGTTCACAATGGCACAACTGATGCTCTCTCAACATTGGCTCAGGCTCATAAATCACACCGGATTTGCATTCTGGCTAGCTTTCCAATATGTTGCCAGCTGTGTGCAGCGGCAGTATACCCAGAAAATGAAAAAGACATTTTGGTGCCTCCTGCTTCTCAACAGCCTCTCACATTCTTTCTTTTTTGTTTCTCTTGTCTAACACTTGCGCTCTTGCCCAGCCATCGCTTGGCACTTCACTGGACTTCCTGTTTAGGGCTGCAATTTCTTTTGGTGGCATAGGATGTCATGTACTCAAACTGTAGTCAGGCCCATAATATCCAGGCCTGTGGTGCACTCTTTAAAAAAGTTTGCACCCTTTGGGGTTTATCGTGCCGCACAACAGTAATTGTCATCTGCCTTGCTTGCATTTTCTTTCTTTAAAACTCTGCGTTCGCTACTTTCCTGTCGGGACTACTGTGTCACGCTGATAATATGTGTGCCGTTTGTGACCTGGAAGTACCGTGCATGCAGTGTTAAAGAAAGGACATGTGGGCAAGGTAGATGACAATTATTGTTGTGTGGCAAGATAAGCCCCAAAGGGTGCAAACTTTCTTAGGAGTGGGGGGCAGACTTGGAGGGTTCAGTCTGAGGAGCCAACATAGATTGGTGTTCAGATTGAAATCAGCAACAGCGCTTCACTCCTTCTCTTGTGGTTTCAGATGGTGAGCTTTTGGCAAGAGGAAGAGCTTCCTGTGAAACCTCTGGAGAAACTGTTCCAGTCCCATCTTCCAGACATTGGCTACTCACTTGGCCTGGTCCTGTTCAGGTGAGAGCCAGGCTTGCTAAATCAGTGCGTCGATGTACGACTGCCACATTTGGCATCGTTCCCGTAGTCTCGGTGGACCAGATTATGACTTTATTTCACAGCACTTTGTCTACGTTTCTTTTGTCATTTTTCATGGCCTCAAGGCTGCAAAACTCAAGACCCTCGCAATGCAACAAGTTAGAAAGGGATCTGAGGGGCTAGATGTCGTTTGCTAGTTACAACCATGTGAAGCCAACAGGCTTATGAAGCCCATGAAAGCATAGCGGAAACTGTTATTTTTAAAAAGTTTTAATGCAGATAAAATAAGAAAAAGGTAAATGAAAATGGTTGAAAAGATAAACTTGCCACCATTGGGAGCTGAGCTCTCATCTTTCACATTGCGTGTGCAGTGCTTTATCACATCCACACGCCATGGTCTTGAGTACCTCTGACTGTTACCCCCAGGGCTGGGTTTATGACGCAAACCCAAATACCCAAGAAAGTGGGCCATAAGACGGCCATTGTGGTTGCTTACTAATAGAAAAGCACTGCATACACAATGCACATTGGCTTGACCTGCACCAATTTCTTGATTTTTTTTCGTCTCTTTTCATTTACCTTTTCTTTGTGTTTCTTAAACTTCAATGAAACATGGTGGTTTATTTCCCCTATGCCTTCTCTTGCTTCATTGTCTGCTGACTTCGTATGTTCGTAACGAATCAAAGTCAAACCCCTTTGTTCCCCTTCTTACTTTTTGTCTTCCTGTGGGTTGTGCTGTTTCTGTACTGATTACCTGAAATGCGTTTGTGTCATTGCTTGGAAGAAAATCATTTTCCATCTTAAAACGAATATATCGCATTCGTATAGGTGTAATAAAACAAAGTTGCAGTTCTGCCCGTAATAAAAAGCAATGACACAATAGCTGGCGCAATATTGTGCACAGTAAGCATTACACTGTTTCATGTTGTTTCAGTTGAAGTAATTGTTCACAGCTGTGTGCAAGCAATCTGCCTTTGAGAAGAATACAAAAACTTTATTCAGTGATGATTCTACGCAAAGTCATCTGCGTTTGTGTAGGTGATGCTCTCGGTGGTGAAGGGGCATGGATTTTTCTTCTTTTAGTGCGAATAGTATTCTTTGCCTACTGCAGCCATTTTGAGCCTATTTATGTATGAATGTGTGTTTCTTTTGTCATTTTTCATGGCCTCAAGGCTGCAAAACATGCATGCGTGCGTGTGCGTGTGCGTGTGCGTGTGCGTGTGTGTGTGCGTGCGTGCGTGTGTGTGTGTGTGTGTGTGTGTGTGTGTGTGTGTGTGTGTGTGTGTGTGTGTGTGTGTGTGTGTGTGTAGCTCAAGTTGTCTACCTGCTTGGGCCGCCAGGATTGGGCTCGTGGTCGAGATGCTGTTGTGGTCATTCCATCGTCGTTGGTCAAGCTTTGTCGTCCAACATGTTCGCTCAACACTTGTCATGCCATTGTCTTCACGCTGTCATCGTCATACATTCGTCATACATTCAGTTCAAACCGCCATTATGATGCCATTGTGTGCATTCAATTGTCGTCATCCCAACTTCATGATCTGGCTCTCGTCATGCCATCGTTGTCACCCTTTCTATGACGGCCCAGTGGCCCAAGTTGTCTAATACTACTTTGAGCCACTAGGTATATCATGGTCGTGATGCCGTCGTGGTCTTTCCATAGCCATCATTCTAGCTTTGTCGTCCGACACTCATCCTGCCGTCGTTGTCACGCCACTGTCGTGACTACAATGGTGGCGTGTCGGTGGCGTCGTCTGAATCGTGGCACATTGGTTACAAGTGCAGGCAGCTGTAAGGTTTGCCACCATGGCTGCCTAGTGTTAAGTGTTTTGAACAGCCTCTTGATAGAGTTGACTAAATAATTCGGCCCTGACAAGACTGATGAAATTGGTCAAATTATTTGATGGGTTGAATTAAACAAGACGCAGAAAAACGACAAAACACACCGCTGATTCATTTGGCAGTATTTGCCTGATCCTAGCACACCCTCATATCGAAAGAACGCCCGCTTTTTGTCCGTACAAAATAGAAAACTAACGTGGAAATGTCATTAAAGCTCCTAGACAAATTATAAACTTAATGTGAGCCAATTTCTTAGCAAGAAAAATCGGCAAGGGCCCAACGAGCAGTCGGTTTCCTGAAGTCAGCTTTCCTGCATGACTCTTTAAAGTCAGCTTTGCCGCAGTATAGCTGTGGTGTGCGGTAATACATATAAACGTTGCAAACACGATATGGTCTTGTATCCGATTTCACTTTTCTTTGAAAAAGAAAAAAGAAAGGCAGGCATTATAGTCAGGTAAATATTGTAATCGGCCATTGTGAGCTACATACTGTTATTGCTTAGAAATCTTCCTAGGGCAGGCCAAAAATAAGCTTTTTCGACTGGGGATTTTTCACCTCTGTTCAATGCATTCACTGTACCTTAAGCTCTGCCAAGACCTGCTGCCACTGAAGGGGTCACTATTGGGATGACCATAGGAGCCATGCGCATGCATGCTGACTGGTCAAGTTAGAATTATTTGGCGAAGGCCAATTTTAGGATCACAATAACGAAAGTTAGGGCCTAGAAATGCATAAGAACTGGCTGGGATCTTCGGTTGGGATCGAAATAACTGAAAAATTGAACCAACCGGAGTCTACTACCGCCTGTGACGACGTAACCCGTATTGTTCGCCGCGAACTCGAGGCCGCCTGTTTGCCAGCTTTCTCAGCAATGCCTCCCGATCCACCAGCAACCACGATTGTGATGATTCAGGCCGTCGTCAGACAGGAATTTGAGAACATGGGTCTGAGCTCCATGTGTTCAACTTCTCAACCCAGCATTCCCCAGTTCTGCAGCGGCCTTCCTCGTCTCCGGCAGTCTTTTTCTGCTAGATCTCGCCGCAACTCGTCCGAATGGCGTACCCCTGATGACAGGCCGGTCTGCTTCCACTGCTGTCGCATTGGCCGCGTCGCTCGTCACTGTCGCAACCGATGACCCTCACCTCCTCGGACATACGCCGCCGCTTATTCCCGCACCTTTGGACCTTCTGTTCTCTATACTGCCTGCCATGAACCCACTGCCACTGATGCTCCTGCTTTGAACATTCTCTACAGCCGCTCGCCCTCATCTCGACGCCATCAGTCTCGTTTGCCCCAAACCCATCGCTTCTCTTCGCCGCCTATCACCTCCTGGATCCAGCCGGAAAACTAGCACTGCAGCTTCTGGAGGTGAAGCTGAGTTGTCGAACCAAAACCTTCTTGACGTTGACGGCTATCCTGTCATGGCACTCATCGATACAGCCGCACATCTTTCTGTTATGAGTGCTGCCTTCCACAACGACTGAACAAGCTCCTCACCCCAGCGTTGGCACGCGTCGTCCGCGTTGCAGATGGCGGTACTGTGCCTATCATCGGAATGTGTACGACACGTGTCAGCATCGCTGGCCGCCACACTCCTGTCCTCTTCACCGTGATTGCTCATTGCCCCCACAACCTAATTCTCGGCCTCGATTTTCTCTCCGCACATTCTGCTCTTATTGACTGCTCTGCCAGTACCCTTCGCCTTGAGTTACCGATTCTCGCAGAACCTTCTGACGCACCCCAGTGCCGCTTATGCCCCACCGGCTTTCTTCGCCTGCTGCCAAAGTCAATAGCCAGTTCCTGATGGCGAGTACCTCGTCACTTCTCTGCCCGACATTCCACTACAAGTTTGACGTTACTGTGTCTCACAGTATACTTACTATTACTGCGAACCGCACTTGTATGCCTATCTTTAACTTTGGATTGGCAAAGCAAATTCTACCGCAAGGTATTTGCCTTGCCAACGTTGATTGTCTCGGCGACCATCACATGGCAGCGTTATCGACCAGTGGTTCTTGTGAGCTCGGCAGGCCCCCCGCGCCAGCCTCGGGCGCCGATCCCAACATAAAGAAAATGGTTGCGACGTACCTGTCCTCTATGCAGGCTGAAGACCTTTGCGAAGTATTATCGTCCTACCGCGATATTTTCGACTTCGACGATCGCCCTTTAGGCCAGACGCTCGCGGTCAAGCATTGGATTCTTACTGGCGATGCTGCGCCTATTCACCGACGACCGTATCGAGTTTCTGCGTCGGAACGCCGAGTAATTCAAGATGAAGTGAACAAAATGCTCGATAAAAACATCATTGAGCCTTCATCGAGTCCCTGGGCGTCACCTGTGGTGTTGGTCAAGAAGAAGGACGGCACATGGCGCTTGTGTGTAGACTACCGTCATCTGAACAGCATTACAAAGAAGGACGTCTACCCGCTCCCACGTATAGACGGCGCCCTTGACTGCCTGCATGGTTCCAGCTATTTCTCGTCTATTGATCTTCGTTCGGGATATTGGCAGATTGCTGTTGACGATATGGACCGAGAAAAAACCGCGTTCATCACACCTGATGGCCTATACCAATTTAAAGTAATGCCGTTTGGATTATGCAACGCTTCTGCCACCTTTGAGCGTATGATGGACTCCTTCCTCCAAGGTTTCAAATGGTCCACATGCCTCTGCTACCTCGACGACGTCATCGTCTTCTCGCAAACGTTCGACACTGACCTTGAGCGTCTCACAACTATACTTGATGTATTTCGAAAGGAGAAGCTGCAACTTAACTCGTCCAAATGTCGTTTTGGCCACCGCCAAATTACTCTTCAGGGCCATCTCGTTGACGCTTCCGGAGTACAGCCTGATCCCGACAAAACTCGCGCTGTCCGAGACTTTCCAGTTCCGAAGACAGCTGCATATGTTCGAAGTTTTGTAGGGCTATGCTCGTACTTTTGTCATTTTGTTCAAGATATTGCGGCAATTGCTAGACCCCTCACTAATCTTTTGAAAAAAGGTGTAAAATTCTTGTGGGGTACTTCGGAAGCCGCCGCCTTCTCTCGTCTTGTCACTCTTCTAACCTCACCACCCATTCTCGACCACTTCGACTTAATGGAAGTCTACTGTAGCGGCACGGCAGTTATTTTTCTGGTATTGCCATAGGCAGTATGGGTTGATGTAGTTAATTGAGGAGCCTTACCCTATCTGTACTAGGTAGCCGGAATATCTGTCATCACCAAGAATGTGTTAATGTAACACTATGCAGACTAAGCATTGGGTACCCACTGCTAACACACGGCCGTGTTGTACTATAGGAAGACCCACCTATGTGTACTTGTTGCACTGACATAATTCACATGCAAACCTCATGTAAACACTAAACACTGTAAAAAGAAAACGACAACACTTTTAGGCTTCTTATGTACATGTCATTCCTTTTTTGTGCAGCGTTATTACTTAACGAAAAGCTTTTTGTCTGCTATGACAAGGTATACAGTTTTGTAAACTGAGTCTATTGTCTAGATTAAATTTGAACCAACTTAAATTCAAGAGAGAAAGAAAGCTGCAGATAATAGCAGTAGCCCTCTTTTTCGGCTTACTTTGACCCACGGAAGAATAGACAGTGGTCTCGACAATGCCCGGGAATGCTTCTATTTGCTGTTCAGAGTTTCCACCATTGTCGCTGGGGGTGCAACAGGTCATGAGGCATCATTTCTCAGTGCAAAAGCATAAAATTGGTAAAAGTTTCGATAAAATGGAAATATTGTGTTCAGATAACCAAGCTAAGAAGATCTGTTTGTCTTGAACGTGAAATGGTTACTTTTTCCGCTTTAGTGCATTACTGGGGAGCCACAATTTAATACTGCCTATATTGCCACTCCTGACAGTATAGGCCGAGTTTTCAAAGCTTTCAGACATGACTTCAGTGTTGTACATAGGACAAAGCACGGAGAGGCAGTTTTCTAGTGAATTATGGTCATGCTGGCAAATTTGCTCTTTGAATTGCACTTCACAGTGTTATTGAGACACCGTGCAGGTCTTTTCTTCTTTTCTTTTTCTTCTTTATTTTTCCCCCTTTTTTTGGAACTTTTTTGCAATGCTGAAGGAAGAGTGAAAACCAGAGACCATGTCGGCTGTCCATCGGGTATGTTTGGTCATATTTTTAGATTGTATAGATCTGCCGAAATGCACTGGAGGAATAAAAGATTATCAGCTCATCCTTGCTCTGCTTGCAAGGCCAGGGACTGAATTACATTATTCCTTAGAAAACATCGCATATCAGAGCAAACGTGTGGAGTGAGACTTTTATGACCGCACTGCTTTTTTTCTTTTTTAATTTGGTGGACTTGCTGCAAGGCATTAAAAAAAACAATAAAGATTCCGCAGCATTGCCAGCTGTGTGTAAAATGCGGCACAGCAGTGCCGCAGAAGAAGTAGCTTTCTTTGTTATAAAGGTGTTTGCACTGAAATATGCAAGCACAGTGCCTCATGCCATTAGTAGACAGCAGAAAATGATGGCTGCAACACTAGCACTCCTGGTGGCAAAGGAAGGAAGAGTGCACAAAGGCAGTCAACCTGCTCAAGATGCTTTTGTTGGGACACCTGTCTATTCTTCCACCTTGCTTGGGCTGAAGGTGCTGTGGTAGCCTTATCATTATCAACTACAAGAGTGTGCAAGACATGTCCTAAAGAACTAGGCCTGCTCAGGACTGGTGCAGTTGTAACCTTGGCATTGTCGTCGTCTCCTCAGAGCCCTTGCGCTGTCCCGGAACTCACGAATAAATGAAAGCAGTCCGGCTGACCTAACTGTCTCCTCATTGCCCTTGTTCCAATAAATTCCAAACCTACAAACATACATGCCCTCACCTCGGACACATTGATTGATTGATGGCATGTCAATCAGTGCTACTTTCAGCGTTTTGTTTTTGACTCTTTGCGCTGCAGCAATGAACGAGAGGTGGTGTCCCAGTTCGTGTCGCGCCTGTCAACCGGGCTGTGCTTGTCGCTGGCAGCTGCCATGCGCGAACGGGTCACCTCAGGCCATCCCCATGGGGAGCTGATTGGAGTGCTGCTCGAGAAGTCGGGCACGGCGGCCCTGGCCGCCCAGATCCGCCTGGTGGACGAGAGTGCCGGATGGGAGCCCGCTGTGCCCCCACAGCGCCTCTGGGAGCAGCTGGTGCGGAGCCTCGGACATGGCATCCGGCGCAAGGCAGCACTCAGGGTGAGCTCGCCTGCGCCATTTCTTGTAACACTAGTCGCTGTCAATTCAGCCAATCATTGACATTGTAACATCACCTTCATGAGCAACCTTGGCCACATCCCAATCGCAACCAAAGGCGGGAAACCTTGTGAGGTTATGACCTCATGTGGTTGACCTCAACTTCGCGAACTGCTAGGTTGAAGTTGATAACTGCTAAAAATTGTGGCAGCTAGGTCAACGATATTGAGTTTCGTCTGATGTTTGAGTGTGACGCAAAGGGAGGTTGAATGCTCCTCAAGCTAGTGCACTTCGAAGTGTCATTAATGATGAGTTTGAATTTGGGAGGAACCCCTAAGTCAGGCATGGCAGCTTACCGATGTTGTTGAAAAGTAATAATCCCTCTATTCTGCCATCACTCATGTATGGGCTCATAACTTGGAGAACGACTAGAACGACAGAGAAACTTCAAAGAAAGCTAAGGACTGCACAGCCAGCAATGGACCGAAAAGTGGTAGGCATAATATATCAAGAGCTGGAACGATCGCAGTTTGTATCAGAGGACAAACTTGCTGCTATTTTAGCCAAGGTCGTTGTCTATAGCCTCCTTCATATGAGAAAGTTGTCCATTAACCTGTCCTAATAATTTCAATGACTGTTTTCTTTTACTCTCATATGTTTTTATTACATATTTTTTATATTACCTGTGCTTATTATAGGTTCAGATTTTCAGCTTTGAGGATTTACTGTGTTGTGTGTATAACAGCATTCTTTCTTGTTGCTTTTTAAAAGATTATTTTGCTAATGCTGCTTTTACAGTCACTGTTATAACATGTACCAAGAGTCCTGCTGTAGTCCGTGCCTAGGGACCCTAATCCACACGCTAGTATAAATGCGCCTTTTCTATTCTATTTCATAAATAATTTTGCTTTGACTGAGGCAAAGTGGATCTGGGCAGATAGCATAACGTGTTGGGTGGATAACCATTGGTCACTTGGAGCCCTGGAAAGAAAATGAAATCTCTGGACTAACATAAGTAGGCAGTGAACACAAATAGGCTTGTGATAATGATAATGATGCCATTATGTTTGATAAGAGAAAAACGCACACGTCTCTGAGCTCTGAGGTAACCAGGTTTTCATGCATGGTAGAATAGTCTACATTGTCAGAATAATCTTTGGTGCTAAACTACGGAGCTTTTCTGGTCCATGAGGAGCTAAGAGAGACTGACTTTTACTTTGCATTTGTCTGGTGGCAGCATTGGCCTGGTTTAGGGCATTTCAGAAAGTGCACGAGCAGTAGGAGCTTGCAGTGACATGCTAGTTGCCCCATTCAACAGAGCTTGTGTTTGTGTCAACCAAGAAACAGAATGTTAGGCTTCTTCACCTCAGTCGGGGTGATTCCTGGTGCACTGCATGGTGGTTTCACCGTTAAATGTTTTTTATTTTTTTGTGCGCACATTTGTAATAGTGGAACTGTGGAAGTGTGCCTGGGAATCAGGTGGGCTTGTTCTTACTGTAACTTTAGGATTATTTCCTGTGCCGAAAATTCAGAATGTTTAGGTGCAAAGTGTGGATGCAGATTATGCTCAAAATATGTGGCACAGCTCCACAGCAGTGCTAAAACACAGTGTCATCAAGTCTCATTACCCTTCAGCAGAGAGCGAGAGCAAGGGAAAATGTCAGGACATTCAAGACGAAATTGTTTCCCAAGCTTTGCTTGGTGCTTGTAGCACTGTGAGGTGGTTTGTGCAAATCCAGTAGAAACCCGTATATAACAAGATGATTTTTTCCAATTATTAGTGTCCCAAATTTCCGCCTCGTACTATATGCGGATTCAAACCAAAATTTCAGCCATAAATCGGGCTCAGTGTTTTGGCTTCATTATTGCTACCGGCTACGATCATCCTCATTGTCCTCTAGCATAGAGATGGTACCATCTTGAGACGGCGTGAGTTAGAACGCCATAAAGTGCCGATATAACGTAGTCAGAGGACCTTGTGTATGGTGCTTTTAAGAAGTGCCGCGCTTCAAACACGGTCGATGGCAAAGAAGAGGACTTTCTCTAGGAAGAGCTCTCACACAAAAAACTGCCCGAAGACAGTGCAACCACAGAGACAATAATTAAAGTGTGACGTCCAATGTAAATGAATATTTTCGCCAAGTTTGCCTCACTCGTTTTATACGTTGGATGAAAATTTTTTTTCTTTTGCTTTTCACTATCCTCAAATCTCGCCTCATTATATGTGGGTCCATATTATATGCAAGTCTTTACGCTATTGAACTGTCATTCCATACAAATATTTGTGCTGCTTATATGGGAAACTTTTTCTCCATTTAAGGAGCTTTGGCTGTTACAGTGGCAGTACAGGCTACATGCAGAGGTGCATTGTACGTGCTAAAATATGGTACTTTGTGTGCATATTTATTTATTTACGTATTCATACATACTGCAAGTGCATAACGAGGGCGATTGCAACAGTGAGTCAATACAGTAGTAAAGAAGAATGAAACAAATCATACACGTAATGCAACAAATATCTTCCCTCAAATATTAATCCCACATTTAGTATTAGTAATAGTGTATTAACACAATTCTCTAATGTATGTGAGTGTGAGCAATTATTCCGGAATGTATTGTGGTGCACGTATAAATAGCTGACTCACTTGGCCTGTAGATGAGGTTTCGGCTATTGACGACTATGCTCACTGCTATCGTTGGTCTTTGCGCTAGTTGTATTTCTGGGCACAAGTTTGCCCAATAAAAGGTTTGATTCGTGATTCACAGTTTTTTGCAACGACTGCTTTTTCACCGTCACTGCAACGTGATCACATTAAAGGGACGCTAAAGAGCAAAAATGATCCAAGCTGTTTTAGTAAATTACCCTTTTCCAGTATATGTAAGCTTCTCTTCCCATGAGGCAATGCTTGGTAAGCCAGGGAACATGCAAGTACGAAAGACGGGTGGGGGTGCCACCTTGAGATTCCTGCACCGGCTCCCTGTGATGTCATGAATTTTGACACAGTCTGCTCGGGCCTAGTTAAATTTTTGCTGGTAAAAGTAAACTACATTGTATTGTAGAAGAGCCAAAGACTGAACTTGGTTGTTTTCAAAAACTATTACTGGAACCACTGCGGCAGAAAAAAGTGAAGAAATACATCGAAATTCATGATGGCACACTCACGTGCCGTCAATGGCGATTTGGCACAATATTCAGAAATGAAACTTTGGCCATCATTTTCTCTTCTAATAATCAACCTATTACTGCGGAATAAAAGAAAACAGAGTTTTTAAAGGATACATTATCAATCTAAGCTGTCTCAGTGCGTCTCTCTTGTGTCCCTTTAACATCCAGTGCATGGATGGCAGCGCATACCCCACAGCAGCAGTGTGCCCCCCCTCTTGACTTTTGGTTCACGCATGCAGCTCTCGGCCCCCGAGGTGGCACGGCTGACGGAAACGTTGCTGGCCGAACAGGCCGCCAAGGCCAGCTCTTCCCCAACAGACAAATTGGTCGGCAATGCCCTGGTCTTCTCCTGCGGTCACAACACAACAGCCACGGCATTCCACGAGACAGCCATGCCAGAGCTGGAGGACTCCCTGCTGAGGCGGCTGCAGCGACCTCTGCCGCTGACGGCCAAGCTGCTTGCTCGCGGCTATGCAATGCCGGGAGTGATTCCGTTTGCGTGCCCACGGTGTGTTGTCAACGAGATACGTGCCAACTGGTGACTGGGCGTGATGGTCTGACGGGATGTTGCACCTTCTTACGATGGTTCTCAGCTGAGCTAGTTGCCTTGGAGGAACAAACTAAACTCGGAGGGAGCATTATGTCAACCTTACGCAGCCATTCCCTCCGCTTTTTCCCTTCCAGTATCGGCCCAACACGTGGCCTTTGAGACACGGTGTATTGGCCGAGAATGTTTAGTTCCCGGTAGATTTTATTTGATGTACATTTGCTCAGCTGTTCTGCAGAGCGGGACTACTGCTCGGCTCCCTGACATGATGATCACTTGTTGGGCTGATACGTTCAACTTCAATCACGTTGCACAATGTTCTCTCCTAATTCTTTATTTTTTCTATCCTAGTTGGCATTGCACTTTCCGGAAATTCAGCAATGCATAATCTTATTTTTTCATGTTGTCAAAATCATTGTCCACTTAATTTCAGGAAAGGTTTTAACTCTGTTTTGATGAAGCTTGTTAATACCTAAGGTCTGTGAGCCAAGGAATGCATCGAAATAGTTTGCATCCACTTAGCATCAAATAGTTGCCCCGTCAAAGACTAGTCCCCTTGTCGAAATGTTGGCTTCAGTCTGACACATCCCTTGTTGACAACTGTGGATCACTTAGCATTCCAAGCTCTGTCATGTAATGCAAATCACACCAAAGAACTGGTTTGCAAAGCCGTTTATGTGACCAGTGGCATTCAGATGTATTTGTCATAGACCAACAAAGAGCATGAAACTCACTGAGAACCTAAGCCCACAAGTGACAACTGATGGTTTTGTGGTGGCATTTGTTTGGTAGCACCATGCATGCCTTCGTATTTGGGCCCCATAAGCAGAGAAAGAAATTCTTGTTTTCTTGTTGGTATTTTGTTTCGCCAAGAAAACAAGATGCACGCTGAGTAAGTCGAAAAGGCCTGGTCAGGTGGCTTTCTGAACTTGCAAACTATTAGCCAAGCATCTTGAGCTGTGGTTGTGAGACTTGTGTTTGTATGTGGTTTCATAGTGTAAATACCCTTGACCACAGTCACACTGTACTTTGTTGATACTGACTGTGCTTCTGTGGTACAACGAAGGAAATTACATTCAGTGTCTCAGTAAGTGCGCAGAGGATGCTGAGCTTTATCTTACGTGGGAACAACACATCTGTCATGTCTGTCTGCAATATGTGTCATGCAGACATGTCAGTAGCTGACGGCTCTGATGACATTGAAACTATGTGCTTATGACTGCCAGCGTTCATTGCAGTCTCTTCATGAGCATGCAATCATGATCTGACTGTGATGCGTTTTGTGGCACAGGCAGCTGCATACGGCAAAAAAGACAGATACCTCACCCCCCCCCCCCCCTTTTCATGCTTTACCGAGCGCACGTGGACAGGGCATAGGCTTTCAACATCTAGTTGGTCTTGTGTAGGGATCACAATTGAATATGGCAGGCAAGTCATTCAGAACGGTATCGTTTGTGCTGTTGACTAATGAGCGCAAGTTTTGTGTTCATTTCTGGTAAGACATTCTTGGACGGCTCCATTGGAGGCACTTGTCAACTTTGCATCTAGCTAGTGTGGAGCTAAGGTAAGTCACTAAAGGGACTGAGCACAAGGTTAGGCCCTCCTTCTGGTAACACCTGTGTGCCTGGACAAACAGCATGACTGGGAACACCCCCTGTTCGCATTCAAGAGTTCGTAGCAGCTTAATATCTATGCCTAACAGAAAAGTTCCATGTGGTGTTAGTACCGGTCAGCAGGCAAGCTACATTATGAGTGTTCACGCATCGAGTTTAAAACTGTGTGTCATGACAGATTGTTGCTTTAAAGCTCTACATTTTCTGTCGTATGGCTCATGGCTGTATACAGGCAGAGAAGTCAGGTTGCGAAATGAGTGTTGCCAGATGTCACAAACGGAGCACAAAGACAAAAGGCTTAAGAAGGAGCTTTAGCTCTGGGCCAACTCCAATGCCGCCTCTTCACATAACGTACACCCGGCGAGAAAAGTTTATGGACCATGGGATCTCCAAAAACATTCAATTCCCGAGTAGGCTGTGGCAGCAGCCAGTAAAATTGTATACGGCATTGTTGTCAGCATATTCTACCTAGTTGAGGCCTGAAATGCGAATACCAGACTATGTTGTGAGATTGTGGAGATATTCAGCATTTCCTCAGACGTCGTGCCCCACAATATTTTGTCGCCAGGTGTACATGTAAAACACAAAAATGCTTTTATGAAGCAACTCCTTGATATATATATGAAATTTGCTGCATATTGGAACAAAACTTAGATGTAGTGAGTGTAGGAAGTAAAATTTTAAAAGAAAATCAGTAAAGATCGTATGTAAAAAAAAATAAAAAAGATATAAGCCCGTAGTTTACAGGTCAATAACTCTGCACCAAAAACGGATATCGCAGTTCTGTAAACTGCATCTGTTAGGGCATGTGAAGCAGACAAATCTTATATTTCAATTTCTTTAGCCCCAAAGCTAAAGCTTCCTCTTAAAGGGGACAGCTCAGTCTGCCAGTATTGTATTTCGTTGCACTGCTCTTGGGAAAATATTATTTACAGTGCGTTCCTGAAGGGCCTGCTCTGCATATGTTGACCCCAGCAAGGTGTCACCTTCCAGTATGAGATGTGCCTCTCCTCTACATCTACAGCAACACATCTCCTTTTTTGGTGTGTTAGCATTAGGACTGTCAAAGTGGAAAAAGGTATCCATTTGTGAAGTGTTAGAAGCCAGTCACGTGGTAAACACACACGTGCACACAGAGAGAGAGAGAGAGACAGACATAGAGAGAGAAAGCGTAACTGACTGTAGACACTCCGGGCTACCATCAGTAGTACTTAACTCCTCGATGAGGCAGGATGACGTATGTCGAGTGAGCTACCGAAGAACACTTTGCAATCTGGCGAACAAGACATCAAAGAGGTGCAAGGTAATGCAAACGCATTTCTCTCACATTTACCACTAGATCACCACTGAACTTTCCTTGTGCTCCACCACAAGGCCGAGCACAGAGGGTTCCTGCCAAGGGGAGCAGAATGACAGGGCCCCTGCGCAGTGTGTGATCAGATGCTTTAGTGGTTGCAGACCAATGAATAAGCACACATTTTTACTGCCAGTTTGTTTTATTTTGGGTCCATTCGAGTAGCCCTGCACTTTGTGAACTAGTTGCTGCCAGGTCAGTGCCAGCTCTTGCTTGCACAGAGCTGACTCTGTGCACTTCCTGCACAGATCCTGCACTACCTTTCTGATGAGGGCAAGGAATGTCGTGAACTCGTCCTGCACAAGAGAGTGAAATGAACGGCGACACGGAGGTGCCGCCGTGTTGTTGAACTGGTGAGGCTAACTGCGAAGTGCAGCACCTCATGAACTGGCTCAGAAAGCACAGGCAAATCGAATGGACCTTGTAACATGTGCATTTGGAGGTTATGCACAAGCCCGTGTTTGTGGCTGAGTGGAGCATACGCAGAGTGGGCCCTTGTGAAATGTACTGTAAGGAACCTCTCCCCTGCTTGTGTACCTTTAAAAACGCTGAGCTAGCGTGACGATACTAAGGTGGCACTGCCGGGCACTTTCTCCATGTTTTTCCTCTGTCGCCCCTTGCACTTTGTGGTGAGGCTAGTTTCTAGTCCCTCTTATGCTCCATGTAAATAGGTTCCGGTGCAGGGGCTTGTCGACTGCACTTCACTTTCTCACTGTGATGGGGGTGATGCATGCCCCAATGTACTATAGAAATTATGTATATAGTGCACAATTCTGGTGCCACTGAAAGAGGGAGGTAACCTGATGCACTACTCCTTGGGTGGTAGGTGCCCCAGCGAACCTTTCCCTTTGGTTCACCTGTGAAAAAACAAAAAGACAAAAGAGAGAAAGAAAAGATGCAGTGCATCTTATCTTCAATGTAAATATGTGTCACAGGCCTTTTGTAGCTAGCTCAGTTAGCCAAGTTCTGCATTCCTTAGCAAGAACGTCAGCTGCAGTGCAGCATATATTGTTACGTACTGAAAGCGACGCCGATACTTGGATGTGCGAATGAGGAGAGGAAGAGGAAGCAGTAGAATGGTTGCATCAGTGAGAGCACGCATCATAGATTAAAAGACCCCTCAAGTCTTTACCAAGCATTTCTGCTTAAACATTGTTATGGGAAGGAAGAGCACGGTGAATGCAATTACAAAATGGTTTTTGAATGGCTGAGCCAAGATGGAAGAGACTGTCTACACAATCTAATGCTTTGTCATCTCCTCAACCACATACCAATTTATGTTCACTTCAACACTAAACATAATGTGATGACATATGTATGCAGTATTAATGGGTTTGCAGAGTTGAGGAACTAGTGTTTCATCACTTGGGCTGACAGAGCCCATGTGGTCGTGTGGTCACCTTGATAGCATACTATTCTTTCCTCCGTAATGCTTAATTAAGTGCAAAGATTTGAATCCAGCTGCTCAGTGTGAAGGGTACTGGCTAGAATGTGCCAGACATGTGATGTGTGTACGGAGTGTCTGCAGAGTATAAGCAGCTCCAGCACAACGCTAAACTAAGGCACACACTGAGTCAATCAAGAATGTTCGACTGCCCATCTAAAAACGTTGCAATGTTTTTTTATGCTGAGAGATGACTTCATTGCTAAGGAAGAAGTTCAAAGGGGCCCCACAATTCTTTCGGAACTTTGCCTTGCCTTGAGTCAAGATACTGGCTCAAAGAGGGTGCAACTGGGCTGCAAATACGGCTGACGTGGCATTGTGAACATCTAATAACAATGCATAATGTGACGGACGAACATAGAAGAGGTGTATATACATAGCTCTGTCTTCCAACTGGCTTTTATTTGTCAGGGAATGCACTTTTATTTGTCGACGCAGCGCAAAGCAAACAGTTTACACCTTGCATGAAAACACCTTTTCCTCATCAAGAAAGACAGAAGAAGCTATTATTGGAGTCTGATCATGAATAGCAAACAAGCTCACATTTCCGCTCTAGTGAAGCATTGTAATGTTGGTAGTTTCAGCAACTTTTCTTGCAGGAAGTTTTCTTTCATGTTTGAATGTGTCTTTTATTATCAGTGACTGACTGCTATTTAGCCATCGTAAATAGGGACATATGCATGATTTGAACTTGCCACCACATTCCTGCAGTGGCCGTACCCATCTTGCCATATGTTGAGATAATTTTCTCAGGAGATCACCCGCTTCCCAGCACCTGTTTTACGTCTGTTGTAGCCTGAGTGTGTAAAAACCTATGAAAAATTACGTGTAGGTGAACAAAATCTGCTTCTGCACTGCGTTTTAGCTTGTGAACAAAATATTCAGCTCCTGTCATGGCAAGCACAGTAATAACAGAACCACAGTGTCCGACATCATGTCATGCCATGTATTGTAGGCAACACCACCTCTCAATCTCATAGGCTGTGCAGAACCGTCAGACTTGAAGTGCTTCAGCACAGAGCTGCAAACTTGAAAAGCACTGATTAAAAGCTGAATTTTGGTGCCCCATTTCATGACGTGTATTACTATGAGCAAGCCACGCCAATGCTCACAGACGCTACCTTTGTTCAAGCGAAGCTTTCTTTGTCTGCCTCTCCAAGGCTTAGCGCAAATGTGTTTCCCGCTGAGTAGATGACGAAATGGCAGGGAGGCTTATGATGAGTAGGCTTGTATAGCCAGCTGTACTTGGCCCTACAGGCATGCCGGTGAGAAGCTATGTTATGCACTGAAACAGCAAACAGTATCAAAATGTCCTCGCTGCAACAAATATCCACTTTCAGATGCATAATTCTTTCATTGAAGCAAAGTTTTCTTTACCTACCCCTCTGGGGTTTTGGCGCGTCCGCTCAATTGGTTTCTCGCTGAATAAATAAACTGGGCTGATCCTGGAGGTGGCGTAATGAAAATTGGGCCGATACTACACCGGTTGCATGGTCTCCATGGTTGCATGGGAGCAAGAACATGGCATTTGCAGCTGTGTTGTAGGACCACTCTCTCCACTCGCCCCGTCTAGCCTATGCAAGTGAGATTCGTTCCCTACATTCTCCCATACCGGACCTCGAGAATCGTGTGAAGCATACGTCACAGGCCCTGCCTGCATTTTTTTCTTTTTTTTTTTGCGCCTCGCTTTTTTCTTTTTTTTCGCTGCTACGCATTTCCACCGATAGCGTCGCACATTCTAGCATGACGTGCGCTGTGCTAACGAGACAACAGCTCT
The DNA here is from genome assembly GCF_023375885.2 of Dermacentor andersoni. Classification (NCBI taxonomy): domain Eukaryota; kingdom Metazoa; phylum Arthropoda; class Arachnida; order Ixodida; family Ixodidae; genus Dermacentor; species Dermacentor andersoni. Next base: position 115,496,911 of record NC_092822.1, on the reverse strand, counting down.
GTTGTCTCGTTAGTGCAGCGCACGATTTTGCGCGCTGTGCACAAGGAAAGATGACTAGCAGTATAATTCAGTGCTACACGAATACTGAGGCAGAACAAGTGGATCGCAGAGCATGATCGCGCGCTAGAACACGGTAGAAAATGGCATAGTTTTTGTACCTGTGCACATGACCGCACAAGAACAAGCAGATGAAGCAGAGGTATCTCTCTCTTGATTCGGTGCGAAGTAAAACAAAAAACATGCAGACATTCAGTTTGTGTGCTTTATTATTTCTCTAAACTTCAATTTGTAAATTCAAGCAACAGATTGTACAGATAACAGATGTTGTCTTGAATAATTCTCGAAGTCGCGTGTCACCACGAGCGACGTCACACTGCGGACACGATTACGTAGGCGCAGGAACACGATTACGTCACCGTCCGGTTTGGAGTGCGGCGGCCGCGAGTGAAGAGAGAAACGGCGTTTGGATTGAAATTTCAGATCTTTCCACGGTGTGAAGCAATGTAATACTTTGCAGACACGATTGTTATTGCGCAGTACATGCTCTGCGCTTGTCAGCTCAAAATTGCCAGACTTGGTGAGGGGCCCTTTAACTTAGTTCTTCTATTCAACATCCCTTTAATGTGCACATGTATCTGTTTAACACAAGCCCTCCTGACACATCGGGTATTGCTACGCATCGTTGATCTGACATAGTGCAGACCTTTTTGAAACTCTTATATTAACGGCCCAGCATTTCCAAGATGTCACTGACCAGAGATAAAACGATCTACACATGGCTGCCTCCTTGCAATCGGGTGTATGCGACTCGTCTTTGTGTAACCCACCATCGTTCAGCTACCTCTGCAGAGTCTGAGTGCAGAATCAAGAATTTGTGTGCAATGAAATTATGGGACAAGCTTGGCCTGATGCAATAAACTGCGTACAGCCTTTGTCAAAAGTACACGGGCTGCTCTGCACCTTCAATGTCTGTGCTGCTCAGCTGTGCGGTGCGGTTCCCGTGGTGCTCCTGACACTCCGCCTCTCTGGATGGCAAGTGCTTGAGTTCTTTTCATTTCTCAGAATGTTGGAAACTATGGCGTACCACATTAACTGCTTTAAGGAACTTGTAGTTAGCATGGCGGTCGTAGGCAACATAGTCGTATAACTTTTAACAAAGGCTATCTTGTACGCATATTCACTGTGCTTCTTTCAAAGCTTGCAATACTTAATCGCTCATAGAAATTCCTTGCTAAGCTCTGTATTGTTGTTAAGTTGGTTCTTGCAATCGGTGGAGTGCATTGTTCCTTCATTGAAGGTGCCACTAAGAATGCATGTGCATATACTTAGTTGTACATACAACTGGAGGAGCTGACTGTTAGCCATTGTAATTTACCAGTGATTAAGAAATCACTGGAGTGGGAGAATCCATGATGAGCAAAATGAAGCTGTTGTGCTGCCTTTGCATGTGTTGCTCTCATACACTGTGCAGAAAATTGTTTCCTCCAAACAAGTGATAAATGCGTGTCCAGCTTCTTGACAGATGATTGCTGTTACCTAGAAGGTGTTGAACATTTTGTGGCATATCAACAGGATACCCCTTCTTAATACTATGAGAGCATGGGCCTGTATGACGCAGTTTGTTAGTATTTTAACTTTCATTGGAATATCATTTTTGGAAACTACTGCACTCCACATAGTCTTGTTTGGCTGGTTAAAAAAAAAGAAACATAGTTTGGCCGTTAACACGCGAAAAAGCTTTCACTACTTTTGTGGCTTTCTTGTCATTTTGAAGTTGTAAAAGTAGATGACTTTGTGTGCACTGTTTAGTATTACGAGCACCAAACATATTGGGCATGAGTAGTGTGGGACACTTGCACCGTACCTTTCATGTTGTAAATGTATATATATCCAAAGAATGACCCAGCATTCTTTTAGCATGCAGAAACCATGGGCAAAAGAGATAAGGCAAGCACAGTCGGCAATGTCTTATCCCTTTTGTGTCTGTAGTTTCTGTCACTAAAAAAGTTTGGTCATGGAATACCAACTGGATCGTTCTCTCACATTACTAAGCTGTAGTTAAAAAACAATAAATGAAAGTGAGAGGGAAATGAAGTGGCGCACAGAACGAAACAAAATTTCAGCACTACCACTTTTATACTTTTGTTGTTGCGTGCGTGGATTTTGTTAGCTGTAGTGAGGTGTCGGAAAACTTGCGAGAGCTCCATGCACAGTTACCTTAGAGAATTGTAAATATACTGCTAATATAAGAATGCTTCCTCGCTTTTTTTAGCATGAAGGCAGATTTTGTCTCTACTGATAACTGTGACTTTGGTGGTATTATCTGTTTCTTAGTGTGAATGGAATTGAGCCCAAGAAGGTGCCAATATTGGCGAAGGTCATGGTGGCTGAGTACCGTAAATTATCACTGCTGAGAAAATGCACCTAATAGCAAGATCTTGCGTGCTTCCACATTATGACGCAAGCATTGTATTGTTGACAATTATGGTGTCTTTTAAAGATGCACCTGCACAGTTGCATGCAAAGTTTGGAGTATGTGACATCTGTTTTTGAGAATGTTACTCCTATCAAAAAAGCAATTAATGTTTTGTGGCCTAAGCTGCACACTGTATTGTGTTATTTGAGCATCTGTGTAGTATTGCATATATTCAGGCTGTTAATGTACTTTATCCTTCTGTCATATAAAAACTGACGAGACGTGCCAGACTGCTTGATCTCAAGGCAGTGTATTGTGAGTGGCTGCAAAAATGGACCAAGACATTGATCGCTTACCTACTCAAATAATATTAACACAGGTCATCACTCTCAAGAGTTGTGTCACACAAGCAACTTGCTTTGCAAAACGAAAAAAAAAAAAAAAAACTATGTCTTGGCATGTAACGAGAAACAAGGCTGCAGTTCAGCTGTCGTTGTAAATGTCACAGTGCCAGTGACGTCACTAGGGGGGTGGAAGGTGTGAAATGGCAAAGAATTATTAGTCAAAAAAGCGAAAAGGCACCGGACACCTTTCGCTGAGTGGAACAGTGTCACTGTGCGCTGACTACAAGAACAAAAAAGGTGGAAATTTGTAGGAGGGCACCTTTAGCATTTAGCAAAGCTTAATGGCTTAGGGTGCTTTAGCATGTGGAGTTAAATGTACATTAGAGACGTCGTCCCCGAGAGGCACATAAATGAATAAAGGGAAAATGAAACGTCGACCCCATCGTAGCAATTTCTGTATGGGGTGGACGTCTCATTTTCCCTTTATTCATTACTTCTCTCCACCTTGCGGGTATCTGCAGAACTATTTCATCAGCTACATAAATTGTTTCGCAGATACACTCACATAGTGCTCGTTGTAACTGCTGCAGAAATACATCTCCGTTGGGGCTGACTGCACTGGCGAATAATGCAAAATTAGCATAAATTTGTGTTTGAAGTTTCTAACGGAAGCTCATTTAGAAGTAACACATTCCACTGAGACTGTATTCTTCTTTGCCCTAATCGCCTACTATTTCTGGCTTGTTATTTTACTGTCCTTTCAAGTTTCCTCCTTCTGAGGTGCTTCTTTCAACTTCACTTAAAAAATGCGGATAATTTTTTCTTGCGCATATACCTATGTGGCTACATACATAATGTGTACTGCATGTGGATATGCATCCACTGTACATCCACTGTGCATACACATATTTGCTACAGGTCTTTCTACATGCTCAAAGTGTGAATTTTTTGTGTTTTATCTCCATGTTTTAATCTGGGCATTCATGTGACGAAAACTTTTAGCTCTGTTTATTTCTTGAGAGTTTTTTTTTTTTTTTTGAAGTAAAGAAATTTGCACACTCCTCTTTTTCTGCCTGTTAATACAAAACAAACACGTAAATATGCGCTATCGATGTGATGTCATGCTGAATTGGGAGTTGTGTGGAGCACTTGTTACATTGGACATTTTAAAAATAACTAAAAATTATTCGTTGTTAGCTACAAGAAAAAAAAGGAACTCCATGCTGAAGCAAGCCGTGATGATAAAATTGTGCTTTGTTGCTTGAAACGAGACGGAAAATGAGGGTGGGCGTCGTGGCGGGCCACTGCCCTGGGTGCCATTGACTCTAGCGATGCCATGTGCCACTGTGCAGCACATTCGTCACTTTCTGGTGTTGTCAGTCCAAGCTGCTGAGAAATATGTTTCTTCTTTTGTCAGTGATGTGGTGCACATAGTACTTTGATCTCACATGTACATGGCATAGAAAGTGGCACATTCTGATCTCGCGTATACCTGAAAATACACCATGTGCATGCTGTACCTTTATTGTAGGTGTGCATCAATCCCTAAGAAGACGCCGAAGTGTCATATTGTTGAGTATGCAGGAAAGTCGTAATTGGTGCGGCAAAGTCGTGAAAGGAGATGCTTAAATTCTCCTCAGCTGGTTCCTCTCTCTAGTCAGTTTGACCTACATGTTCTGCACCGTTTTATTAAATAGAGCTCTGGCTAGTGAATTATAAAAAGCTTTGAATTGAGATATTTGGACAAAGCGGCCTCATTGACTGTGCTGCTCAAATGCTGGTTCGTCTCGCTATGACTGCTTTAATGTAATGGTGGCTGCTGAGACGTGCACTTGTTTTCTGCATACTACATATCTCAGTAAACTGAATTTGACCAGAAATTGGAGGATATTTGTGAATTGTTTCAAAGAAGATGCATAACACAAGCACTTGGCTTGTGCTATGACCATGTGTGACCACCATGACTTGTGAACAGAAGACACACCTGAAACTCAAAATGATGGCTGTCAGGTGATGCAAGCATGTTGCAAGATTGTGATCGTATATGCATGGTATTTTGAAAGCTTCATGTAACCTACTTTCGTCAGCTGGTCTTAAGTTTGAATCTTAGTGCTGCCCTCTTGAAAGCACTGAGTGGGTAATATCAGTATGTTCTCATCCATGTACATGGTGGCACTTATAGTTTTGTTGTTTTTGGTTAAAAGTGAAAAGAAAAAATTTAGTACGTTATGGAGCTTGGTAATATGTTCTTTTTTCGTGTGTGTGTTCATGAACATGAAATGTGAGAAATAAATTTACTATCTACTACAGACCTTGCATTGTAACTTTCTGTGCTCTGTTACTTAATTGTACGTGATATGGCAACTGCATTTTTAAGCAAAAAATTGATTGGACTTGTACAGCTGTGCAATTTTAAGTTATTCACATTTAAAATGTTTTAGAGATAGGACATGTTGAATTGTTTGTTCCTTGCTTCTTTATGGTTGCAACTATGCAAAAATAGCAAAAGAAACACTACATAAGACATTGCATTGTTTAGTGATATCCCACAGAAAAAAATAAAATAAAAAATTTGAAAAAAAGAAAATCTATGTAATTTCACATGAGTAAGCATTTTGTGGAATAAAGCAGAATTGTCATTCTTGGATAAACATGAAAAAGTACTGACCTTTTTTTTAAGAAAAGAAATTGAAAATGCCAAGCCCTAGTCATTGCTCATTCAAACGTGTAAGCATGAGCATTTTTATTTGTGCATAGAGTGGATTTATAGGCAAATATTTTAGCGAAGTTCTTAATGCTGCTGAAATCATTAGGATGAAGCTCAGTAGGAATATGGAGGACACTGCACATTCTATGCAGGGGGAATTATAAAAGCCTAGGTTAATTGTGAGAGTCAAGAAATTTTCAAACATAGCACTACTAATTGGAGCAGACCACTGATGACAGTAGAAATATTAAAACAATATTTGTATGAAACCTAACATTGAATTGAAACAGAGCTTTGCAGGCATACAAGGAAGACTGAGAAACAATAGGGAAAGCTTCAAGGGTGTTTTTCAATTAGGGGAGACAGGAGATATGAAGTGACTACAAAGCCCACTAAAATGGCTTACAAATAGGTGAAATTAATTTTAATCGCTATAAGCAGGGAATGTAGTTTTCGAACTTTTTGTGGGTGTGATTCAACATCTATCTGCGCCAAAGTGGACATCAAAAATAGCTTGCCAGCCTGCCTGACAAGTTTCCCCTGTGTAACTGTGTGTAACCTTGCCAGTTCTGTTTAAGTAAGAAATCTGCATACTAGAAACACTTTCAATGAACCTGTAACCAGCAGCAAGGCCATTCTTGTCCTGCACTTGTTTTTTGAGGGATACCCTTGACTATGAGAACGCCCTGTCACTTATGTCCCCAAAAATAACAACTCAGCATACTGGCAAAGCTTGTTATTAGTGCGAGAACCAGCAGCAACCCTTCCAACTGGTGTTCTCTCGTACAGAATGAAGTCAAGCATTGAAGGGGGCTAGTTGGTGGACGTTCATGATTATATTGCGCTTAGTGTTACACTGGGGATTTAAGTGAAGGACAGGACGCGGATGTACATAGCGCAAACTACCAACTGTTTAATACTGTTAAAGAACGTGCTTATATACAAGGAGATATGGCACGGGGGGGGGGGACATGGTGTATATTGTCACAGTTGTTGTCACCTTGTCATATCTTTTTATATCCCCCCCCCCACCGCACCATATCTCCTTGTATGTAAGCGCATTCTTTAACAGTATTCAATATAATCATGTACAGAATGAAGTGTTGGTGACCAAACGGAGTCTAAGAACTAGGTTATACCATTGCGTAGAAACTGGTCATTGAGACCACAGACCAACCAAGGGCTGTGACTATGTCTTGGTGACCTTCCCAACTATGGGGTTTCACTTCTGCATGTGAAATCCAATGTACAACCATCAGGGTTGAGAGATTCTTGAAATAACAAACTTGTAAATATGTAAATATATCTCTTCCTTTTTTGTCGTCAAATCCTAATGTCACAATCACCATTTACTTTATGTGATGAAGCTCACCTCATCTAGCCACATCGTGCCACCAACATAAGACAGCAATATGTGGTTTCCATGCAAACGAGGACTGTTTCCAAGGTATGTGCAACATAGACAATTAAGCTATTACAAAGTGCACAGGCACAGGCGTCTTCATGCCATTGTGTTACTATAATGTGATACTATAAAGTTTGTCTGCTGGAAGTCGCACAGGTCACCATCCCAACGTTCTATAATAGGACATACTTGTCACATTATGATGAGCATTCAAAGCAGGCACAGCATATGAGCAAAATGGAAAGAAAGCCGTTGCACTTGTTTCCTAGGTCCTTTGAAATTGTGTAGCTGTAAACATGCCTTTTGGGGCTGTTCTGACTTGTTTCCCAACAGCTGTGGTGGCATTAGCACCTGCAAGTGGGCAGTAACTGCACAATACAGTGCCACATTAAATTTCAGAAGCACAATGTCTGCAAACGTGCTGTATATTGCCACAGTCTGTAATGTTGGAAGAAGAGATCTTAGATTGTAGCCTTGGAGACAACGAAGAAGAGCTTGACTATCGCTTCTCTACGCATCTCGGCTCAGCCATTGAAAGCCATTTGTAAATAGGCATACATTTCGTCCTTCCCATGACGTATTGGTGGAGGTGCGGGTAGTCACTTGCACAAGACGGAGCTCCGCGGCGGACGTAACCTGGCCACCATGTCATCTGAAGGAGAGTCTTCACAACCGTGGCCCTCGACCCTCGACACCAACGACGGTCATCCTGTCCCAGCCCCGCAACCCTGGGACGTTTTCTGGGATTGACAACGTTGACGTTGGTGAGTGGTTGCAGAATTACGAATGGGTCAGCGCACATAACAGGTGGGACAGTTAACAAGCTTATGCTGGCTAACATAATATTCTACCTAAAGAAAACTGAACGGGTCTGGTTTGAGTTGCGTGAAGAAGAGATTAGAAGTTGGGACCAGTACAAACAGAAGCTTAGAGATTTGTTCGGAAAGCCTGTCGGCCACCAACGCGCTGCTGAGGACTTTGAGACCTGTGCACGTCCACAAAATGTTACGTGGTGTACATCCAGGACGTCTTGGCTCTTTGCTGCAAGGTGGATAATATGGCACAGGCAGCAGCCACATTTTAAAAGGCATCACGGATGATGCATTTAGCCTTCTTGTTTCAAGAATATAACAACAATCAATGAGATCATTAACGAATGTCGCCACTGTGAAAAAGCGAAGAGCCACCGCATAGTTCAGCAGTTCACACGTCTACCAAACACTGCTGCTTCATTGACATCCAAAGACCTTTGTCTTCCACATGAGCCCATCTCCTCCAAGAAGTCATACGTATTGTCCGGTGAGAAATTGAAGCAGCATCTCCTGCCATGTCAGTGATGCAATGCTTCAGTGCAATCAGTGATGCAATGACGATTCCTGGCCACTCGTGTCCCTCATTCAATCTGTCATTCGCCAAGAACTTGACAATGTGGGTCCGCCGTCCATCTGCTCTGCCAACCATTCTTACTTTACTTCATCTGCTGCCTCTGCCCCTGTTCACTGGAGCCAGTAGGGTCCCAATCCGAGCTATTGCAACCCAGTGGAATGGCGCACATGTGATGACAGATCCATCTGCTTCTACGGTGGACGTGTGGGCCAGATCTCTCGCCACTGCCGTAGTTCCTGGCCAGCCCACTCTCGACCAAGCTTTCCAGCCTACCGCCGCTTCCCACTAAACCCTCGCCCACCTACACCTTCCACCGAGTTCGAAGATGCACCTGACAATGCTCGAGTCACTGCAACCAGCCGCTCACCATCACTACACAGTCGCCGCTCCCGTTCATCCCAGCTACATCGCTCTCCGTCCCCAGCTTACCGTCGCCGCTCTCTGACGGGAACTAACTAGGGCAGCTTCTAGAGGTGATGCTGCTCTAGCACCCACAGCTTGAAGTTCCTCTGCTGACCCTGCCTACTGATCGGAGCCTTCTGGATGTGGATGTGGATGTGGATGTTTTGCCCGTTACGGTGATCATCGATACTGAATCGCAAATTGAACGGATGATGGACATGCTCTTGCGCGGCTTGAAGTGGTCCATCTGGTGCTACTTGGATGATGTCATCGTATTCTCTCCAACTTTTGCAACCCGTCTTGAATGAATTTCATCTGTTCTGTTTTTCACACCGCTGACCTGCAGCTCAACTCGTCTAAGTGCCGCTTCGGACAGCCAAACAACCATGCTCGGACATCTGGTCGATTCGTCAGGCATTTGCCCCGACCTCGCTAAAGTTTATGCAGTACAGAATTTCCCCTTACCGACCTGTGCCAAGCATGTTCGAAGCTTTATTGGCCTTTGCTCTTACTTCAGCAGGTTTGTGGAAAATTTCGCCCATGTTGCCGTTCCCCTGACTGAGCTCCCCAAGAAAGACGTTCCTTTCTGCTGCGGCTGTGAACAAGTGTCTGCTTTCTCACAGCTCGTCACGCTGCTCACCACACCTCCTGTCCTCGCCCATTTTGACGTCTCCGCTCCGACAGAAATCCGCACTGACGCCAGTGGCTACGGCATCGACACAATTTCAGCTAAAACGCCAATGCGGGCACAACTGCGTTATCGCCTATGCCAGCCACCTCCTCTCCCTCCATCGAACGCAATTACTCAGTTACCTTGAACGAGTGTCTCACCCTCATTTAGGCGGGGGGCAAGTTCCGACCCTACGTATATGGCCGACCATTTACAGTTACAACTGATCACCATGCCTTTGGTTGGCTTTCCTCCCTCAAGGATCCCACCGGACACCTCGGTCGCTGGGCCCTACGGCTGCAGGAATACACATACACTGTGGTCTAGCCAGCATTGGTAGACAACTACTGTCGGAGGAAGCTATCCTCGGCCCATGGCCTGACACTGCAATTTCAATGCGTGCAACAAAAGTATTGTTGAAGTTCCTGCAGGACACCAAGTTCGACGAGCGGCTCTAGCAAGGCACATAAGCACTCACCACTTCTCATATCATCATCATCCATCCCAATACTTTCACTCCCCTTCCCTCTTCCCCAGTGCAGAGTAGCAGACTAGAGCGCACTAGCTCAGGTCGACCTCTCTGTCTTTCCTATCAATAAATTCTATTCATTCAGTGGTCTACAAGTCAGGTCATCTACATCAGGACGCCGACTGCCTGTCTCGTCATCCCGTCGATGCACCAGACGGTTTAGTGGATGCCGCACCGATCTGCGTTCTCTCACTTTCCGCCTTGAAAGAAATTGGTGTTGAACAATGACACATTGAGTCGTTATGGCAACTTATTGAACATCTGCTCTCTGATCCATCTGACCCATCCCTTCACATGTTCGTGCTACAGAACGACACTGTACCTGTGCAGCATGCACCTTGATGAGCCCGAGCTGCTAACCGTCATTCCGTCTCATCTTTGACAGACTGTACTCCAGCAAACGCGCAACGTTCCCACCACTGGATACCTTGGCATCTCTCAGACCTATGACAGAATTCAGCGACGGTTTTTCTGACCTCATCTAAACTACTCCATCCGTAGCTATGTCACCGCGTGCGAGTTGTGTCAACGCCGGAAAAGACCAGCTGTGCATCCTACTGGTCTGCTGCAGCCTTTGGATATACCGACAGACCCATTCCTTCGTGTTGGCATTGATCTTCTTGGACCATTCTCTATATCAAATGATGGAAATAAGTGGATTGCCGTCGCTACGGTCTATACAACCCACTGTGCCATTACAAGAGCCCTACCAACCAGTTGTGCTACAGACGTCACCAACTTCTTGCTTCACAACGTTATCTTACACCACGGCACGCCTTGTCAACTTCTCACCGATCGTGAAAGATACTTTCTTGCTAAAGTCATCGACGACTTACTTCAATCATGTTCTACTGAACACAAGCTTACTAAAGCTCACCATCCTCAAATTAACGGTCTGACCAAACGCCTGAACCGCACAATAACTGACATGCTCACAATGTTTCTTCCAATCAACGCGACTGAGACATTGCTCTACCATTTGTCATGTTTGCTTACAATTCCTCATGCCATGACACACCTGGCTACTCAACCTTCTACCTTCCATTTGGCCATGGGCCAACTTGGCCTTTCGAGACTCAGCTTTCGATCGCACTTGGCTCGCCGACAAGTACACTCGTGATGTCATAGCCACAGCGACCCAAGCGCACCAGATTGCTCACCTTAGTCTCTCTGCCTCACAGACATGCCAGAAATGCCGTTACGATCAGCGCCACCATGACGTGGAATATGAATCAGCTGCTCTTGTGCTAGTTTGGCCTTTAACTCGGTGTGTTGGTCTTTCGGAGAAACTCCTCTTGCAATACTACGGACCTTACTGCGTCCTCTGCCAGGCGACCCCTGTCACATATTGAGCGTCTACACTGGATGCCACTGTGTTGTTACCTCTATCTGACCTCATCCACGTCAGCCACCTCAAACTGCACCTTTCTAGAACCAGTGAGCTGCACCAATGAAGTGCTTCTTCCACCGCGGGTAACATCACAGCCTATAATGTTGGATTAAGAGGACATGCATGGTAGCCTTGGAGATAACGAAGAAGGTTTTGACTATCGCTTCTCTATTTGTGTTGGCTCAGCCATTAAAAGCCACCTGTAAACAGATGTATGGTCCTTCCTTCCAATAACAATGTTATCAAATCTAATTGCCAGCTAAGTTGGCTGCAGTAGATAACTGGATAGATATTAACACATTAAAAATACATATAGTGTTGAAGAGGGCATGGCAGGTGCTAACTTCAACCCCTTTATTTGCAGACCAAAGTCTGATGTACATAGTATATACAAACATGTGTCCAGAACTCGAGCATTCATTGCAGGAATGGGTTGAACAACCAGAATTCATTGCCAAAAAGATAAATGGGTGCATCATTTACACGATTCATGCCTCCCTTACTAACAATACAAATATAAGTGCATGCGCATGTCTTCTTCCTAGTGCATGCTATTTAAATACAATCGTCACAGGGAATGGAATTGGGGGAACAACCCTTCATAGGAGACGGAAGCCAACAGTCTGCAAATATGTCTGAAATGGTTCACTCATTAGCTGTTAAGACTAGACGTGGCCTACAGCACAGGAGAAAGGTTGCAGTTGTCTGCACAGCCATCTGCAATCCTTCCCATGGGTTCTTGCTATTCTGTTGATTCCTTCCAAAATGCATCACTTTTTAATGCTCAATACACATATTTACAAGAAGCCAAGTGGTCTAGACACCAATTCATAACTACTGGCCAACATTTCAAATCTAACCTTTTGTATAGGTGGCTGCACAAGAAAATGTTGTCTTGGTGAGACAATGTGCCTCGGCCCACAGCAAGTGGTTGTCACCTCGCAGCTGGCTTCTGGTCACGTAGTGACAAACAATACCTTGCATTATTTCATGACTAGCAACGTCTTCATGTTGTGCACATACTAAACAGGAGGCAGGTATTAAAACTGAGTGTTTTCAAATAACAAATTGAATACCGATCTATTTGAATCAGTCCTCCGATCAAAAAGATGAGTTCACACTGACAGACATGAAAGTGGTTAAAAGTGAAACGGATGGGAACAAATGGGCGTTACTCTCCACCACAATAGAGATGCACAAGAAAGCATGCGAGAATAATGCAGCATGCAGTCAAACTAGTTTGGAGGTTTAAACAGCTCACTTTCAGAATCCGAGTGCTCAACATAACGTGACCACTGGCATTCTTATGAAGAGCTGGATCAAAACCAAGTTAAAACTGACCATTTTCACTGGCTCTCCTAATGAATGCCAGAAGTGAGATAGTCATATAAAGTAAGTTTTCAGTACATCGGTTGCATGGCTCACTCTAATAATTTGTTGCATGTTCCTTAGTAGGTACTCATTCTCAAGAATAAAAATAATCTTTCTGCAGTTTTTCCCAAAGCACAAAGCAGTGGTATAAGTAGGTGGCAGTATATTACACACAGAATATGCAATATCAGCTCTGCAGAAATCCACAAATTGGAGGAAGCTTTTATTAAAGAGAAAAGATGTCGTCCACTCGACTGTAGCATGAAGCTACAAAGGAAACCCACACAGGTAGCATTTCAGAAACCAAGCTTTGCAATTGGAGAATGATTCGTCCTGGTTCAGCGATCGAACCCGCAACCCAACACCTTTCCGGGGAAGTCACTCTACCATACGAGCTCAACTGAGGCAGCAGGATTTTATCAGGAGGCTAGCAGTTTGCAGAGCAAGTCTGAATTACGAGGGCAAATCAGAAAGTCTTTGCCCCTATATTTTATTAGCCAAAATAAGGTACATCAGGTAATTACAGATATACATACTATTCTACGTACCTTACACTACGTTTCCACGTAGTCCCCGCACCGGTTCAGAAATTTTTCCCATTTCACCAATAAATTTGGGAGACCCCTGTCATCAGTCAGTGGTGCACGAGGCCTCCCCAAACACTCATTGCCATGCAAGTCTCCACGGCCTTTTGCGAACTCACAACACCACCACCTCAAACTTCTCAAAGTGAGACACCTTTCCCGATACATGGGCTGCATTTCCCTGTGGATTTAGATGGGCGTTCGTCCCTTGCTCCATAGAAAATTAATTGTATTTCGTTCCTCGTATGCCATGGACGCGTGAAGCACAGCCGATATCTTCAACAACCACCAGCAGTGCTGCCCACGGAGCTAGTGGCAGATAAGGCCGGGCCGGTACAAGGAAGGTCCACCGCTGAGAACAGATATGTTGACTTTGAATTTACAGCCGTAATTTGGCTGAAAAATATAGGGGCAAAGGCTTTTCGATTCACACTCATATTGACAACTCGAAGCGTAGAGATATAGGTCAATATGCAAAATTATTTCTGTGGAAATGTGCAAGGTGGACGAGGTTCTTATTTTAAAGAAAGTGCACAGTTTTTGTGCTACTGTGTGCAATATAATGTCACGGTGTGGTTTGTCCTGGGACGCCAAAGAGAAGAAGGCGAAGGCGGGCTGGGCTTCGAATTGTGTGCACGGTACACTGTCTGCCGCTGCATTTATAAATACACCAGCATAGCTAGATTATTGCAATCAGTTGACTGCTTTTATGAAATTTGCCTCATTCTGCCATTGCTGCTCTGCCCTTAGATTCTCATTTCTTTCTGCTCCTTTATTACTTGCAAACCCTATCTTACAGCATACAACATGCTGCTAACACTTCCTGTTTTGATGACAGGCAAGCACAGTAGAACTTCTCTAGTATGCTTTTCACGGAACTGATGAAATAGAATGTAGCTCCTAAGGAAACATATGTCAGCATGCATAATGACAACTATGTCACTATGCATAATGCATAGTGACATGCATATGTCAACTGCAGCTGTCGTAGGGAGCGGGCTTCAGCAACATTATAACACAGAATACGAACGAGAGAAATGTATTGGCAACGCTCAAGTGTATTTTATTGTGGTTTCAAGAATTGCACATGCTCCGAGACTGCATAGAGCACACCTTACATCACATATACTACTACATGCACATTGGCAATTTCTCGGTGGTTTGCAAGTCAGCCAGTCAGGTTGGCCTTGGTTTGAAATTGGCTGCTGCAGGAGAATGACGTTTATTATTTGGAAGGAAAGCGTAGCAGAGGGCGGCAGAAAGTTAGGTGGGCGGATGAGATTAAGAAGTTTGCAGGGACAACATGGCCACAATTAGTACATGACCGGGGTAGTTGGAGAAGTATGGGAGAGGCCTTTGCCCTGCAGTGGGCATAACCAGGCTGATGACAATGATGATTTGGGGTATAATGAATGAATGACTTGCGTTAACTGTCAATGAATTTGAAGTGTTATTGGAATCCAAATGACTTGAAATTGTTTCCAAATTACTTTTCTTGGATAGGCTTTGCTAGATTAAAGACATTCTCTGTAAATCTTCTCATCATGGGCCGAAGAAGCATTTCGTGCTTAAAACGCCACATTTTTCAGTGCTACTGAACAAGCAAGGACTGTACAAGGATTCACCAGTATAGTATCACTGTATTCAAACAATGTATACACTTGTCAACAAGGCTCAACAACACAGCAACATGGTATACAAATAAAATGGTGACAGTCCCGCAGCTTTGACTTTCTAATGATAATGTCAATGGAGAAATTAATTTTAACACAGTATATTCACAACGGGTACAACTCTTGAGGCTTTTGTTGCACCTGCAACTCCTGTGTCCATGTAACAGGGCAGTTTACGAAGATAATTCAAGCTATTTTGATTCGAACATTTTAACGAACACTGAAGACATCGGCAGTTCGTTTGGCTCCGAGCTGAAAACATCTCAGAATGCTGGCGTGATGAGGAGAGTGCCAGCGGTGTTGCAGGTGTCGCAGGTGGTGCATGAGATGAGACTGAAGGAAAAGTGTCAGTGTTGGTCAGCGCACAAGAAAGGGTTAAATTTAGCTTGACATTTAAGCACGGTGTGCTATGCATACAGCTGCTCAGTACGAATGCTGTGTGTACACACAATGCCCACACCAGCAGTGGAAGCCAGAACGCACTGCCCTGGTTCTAGGAGAGCTGACTGAGCGAAACATGACGGTGTGTCTACTTGGCTTCAATGCTTTTGGAGCCAAATGCACTTTGCATCAATGTTTTTTAAAATTTCAATTTGAAAGCTACGCTGCATAGTGTGCCGCCATGCAGTGGTGCTCACAACACTGTTTGCCCGACCAGCCCGGCTTGTTGCCACCGTCATCGCTGCCTGGTCGAAGAGACGAGAGCGATGGTTCTGCATGTGTGCTTGTTTACGCCTTGGAAATTGACACTTTGTTATGCTAATTCAGTGAGAAGAGAACATGGCATTCTGCTTTATGCTTGGCTGTAAAAAGCGGCTATGATTCGAAGAAGGCCGAAAAAATTTTCTTTTTCTAGCTGCCCAGTGTTTTGGCACACCTACAAAAAGGGAAGTGTGCGATCCGTCCAACTCTAAAGATAGCTTTCATGATCTTTTGTTGTCTGTGGCATCCACTTCAAAGAATAGGACGTGTTAAAGGGTTTTGTGCATAACAATAATGGTGGCATTGTTGTCATTACGCATTCCAAATGGGCCTTAAAAGACGTCATGCCACATTGTTCCCCGACTGCTCGAAATACCTTTCAACACCCACGCAGAAATGCAAGGAATCGGCTGGGCATATGGCCTCTCGGGTGAAGCGGTGTAAAAAAAAAAAAAAGTTGACGGCAACCAAACAAGTGCGACAATGAGCCTTCATGGTGAGGATTACAATTCCCTTCCCGTGGAGACTACCTTGTTACTGTACAGCGAACCCCTAGGCTTGGCAAAAGCAGGCCAAGGAATTGAAGGTTGGTCACTCAAATCTCTGGACACTTTGGTCGTCCTGTACAAGCTGAATGTCAAAGATGCTGTTTCTGGAGTAGAAAAGGCTGTTGTAGCAACAAGCTGCCTCAGTTTTTCAGTCAATGCCCCATGGTCAATCTGTGTCATCAACAGTGTACACCACCAATAAATTCAGGGACATACATTCACTTGAAGATGTCATGTGTTTTTTTCACTACATAGAAAAGATAAAATTTTGCAAGGGTTCCTTTGCTATGTTGTATCCTCCATACATTGTCATCTGCAGTGGCTACTAAGGATGGTGATAACTGGCAATGAAAAAGATCCACTACTTTGCGCTTGAACACCACTTGTACACAATGCAAGACACTCTGGAAGCTTTTTCTGCAGCATGCAGAGAACCAGGCACGAAACCGAGGCTGAAGGGGCCAAAGAGTATTCCAATTAAATCACTGAGGTGCAAAGCAATTTGTGGCACCCTGGGAAGAGAAGAGGAGAGTCAAGAAGTCCTTGCCATGAAAGAATATCTGCATTCACTCAGCGAACCACAAATTGATAATATTCTTCACATGCTCCCATAAAAGCAGCAGTTGGCATTTAAGAATGCCTTAATGGAAGTGAAAATTTTCAGCCTTCATAAAGTGACCGTGCTACAGTGAGATGTGCTACATAAGTATGGTTCATTTGTCAATGAATGAATGATGCGTTTCCTAGCAAATTTAAACTGAATTGTGCTTTTTCAGTTTTCACAGCATATTAACACGAGTTGGAATTAGAACTTACAGGGAAGCGAAGGTAACTGGCATGGAACACTCTGAAGGTAACGAGGCATTCACAAATATCCTCGACCAACTCTTTGATGTACTGAATGTCAAGTTGCCTGCACACGGAATTTGACATGGCTCAATACTGGTAATGTAGCATCAAAGTTATATTACATGGATATTTTTAGCTATTCAGCTTAGTGCATCTGCTATCCCGGCTAAAACTATTAATGGTCTCTTTCTTTGCTCTGGTCACTTCTAGATCTTCGAACAATTTTTTTAGTTGTTTGACATCACTAAGAGAAATGCAGTCCAGAAGGACTTGAAACTTTTTGCATCACAGCTGTCAGAACATGAAATCATTCAATACCTGCTAGACCAAGATGTCCACCATATTCTTACAGCTAAGCTCCATCAGGGTCGTTTGGAGGTGAGGGCATAAGTACAGTTCCGTTTCTTCGATTCTAAGCTAATCTGGGGTTCAGTAGAACTTGTCAGTCTTCTACACTTTTCAGCACCACTTCGGACAGGTGCACTCATTTGGAGGTGACAAATCGTTTCCAACAATCCTGAAATTCATGCAAATATTCCAGCTGCTAAGTCCACACACATATAAGTATAGAGACAGGTACGTGTGGAAGTGTGGAGAACCAAATGATTTTGGGTGCTTAAGACACATAAAAGAAATCGAGAGAAGCACACAGCTGGAAGCAAGTCCACCTGCACTAATTGAGTCCAGAGTGACTGAGTTAACACCAGAACCAAACGACTCACCCCCGCACAGTTAAAGTGAGCACATTTACTTCAAAGGAGTACTAGATGAAGGTATCCTATATATTACTTTCAGGCTATGTGGTGCACAAGCTCAGCAAGACCACACCATGCCCTTCCTGCATCGAGGACAACAGCTCTCCAGTTGTTGGCAGTGATTGGCATCTGACAGTGAACAGGAGCTTCAAGCAAGGATGCCTCAAGCATCCTGCCAAAAATATGACAGATTTTACAAATATGTAGTAAACAAAGCAGTTTTAATTCCTTTGAAAGAAGGTCCCATTTTCGTTGATAGTGTTAGACGATGAGTAGGAATGATAAAACCTTGCT
Source organism: Dermacentor andersoni (assembly GCF_023375885.2). Classification (NCBI taxonomy): domain Eukaryota; kingdom Metazoa; phylum Arthropoda; class Arachnida; order Ixodida; family Ixodidae; genus Dermacentor; species Dermacentor andersoni. Next base: position 115,478,886 of record NC_092822.1, on the reverse strand, counting down.
CGGCTTCAATGTGCAGGGCATATGGCCACTTTAGATGCCGTGTGCTGAATTTTGTCATAGTTACATGCATGCACCTCTATGCAAGAGACGTGAATACAAGGTTTGAAAACAGTGAGAAAGTTTCCATTGCAAATAAGAAAGCTTGTCTTCAGTAGCCATCACTTCCACATTTCGAACCAAGTGTGAACGAATTCAATTTTTGTTGATTTGTATGCAGTGAAATAAATATTATGTCTAGTCTGTCTGTCCGAAGATCAAGCAGGAGGGTATTGTTGTATCCATAATAATACTTACTAGGTATATTACATATCGTTACCTCTTGCTCACAGAGTGCAGGCAGTGTTCATTAGTTTTGTAGCACCTACATTTATTATTATTCTTCACGAAAGTGCAAACTTTGAGGAGAAATTGGGTTTAAACCAATTTTCATCAAATTTTATCTAAGGTGCAAAAAATTTGGAATTTTTGGGTTTTACCCAAAGACAAAGGACCCTGTTTACACTGCACCAAGTCAGCCCATGTAAATTGCTCCTTTGCACTTCATACCGAGTGAAATTCGTAGCTGTCTAATATGTGTACTACGTGTCTAGTCTAAATCTAGTCTGTTCTGTGTTCCATGTGCCGATAACCGAGCACAGAATTTCACAACTGTGTTCTCAAACCAGAACGGAACAATGCTCTAACTTTTCTTTATGTTTGTATTAAAAATGTGAGAGACAGACTTGAAAATCGAGAGCTTGCTCGAACCTCACCTTCCTTCTCTTTTCTCTACGAGCGCCCATTCCTTATTATAGCACTTCTTTTCCTACATGTTTCATGCATTCTTCGCAAGAAACATTTATAGTGCAATGCAAACTGACATTACATTATCCAGGATAAACATTGCAAATGCGATGTGATGGATAAAGTACGAAGCAAGTAAAATACTGCAGTTTTTCTTGACCTTGCTTCAACCTGCTCTCTATCTCACCTGTCTTGATGATGCCAACTGTTAACTCCGAGACTGAAGCTCTTACCTGACAACTAAAAAAAAGTCCACAGATTTGAATTCTACGTGTTGATTCCCACCACGATAGTGGATGAGGTTTAGCGGCGATGGCTACTGAGCACGCTCTCTCCACACTGAAAGCGACATTGGTGCCACATTGTGAAGCTCCTCCCATGCGCTGCTTGGGAGGAGCTTTCAAACTGAAAGTAACATAAAAACGTTGCTTCCTGTTTCTAGAGGCTTCCTAATCCTTCACAGTTGCACCGCCATGCGTTATTGATAGTAGGACATCACAACAACACCTGCGGCGCAAATGCACTTGCAGTGTCCGTACAATTTGCTGTCGCAATAATATAGTGAGCAGTCTGCATGTGCATCATCATTATCACATGCACATACTTACAGTGCATTCCTTATTCAAGGAATGTGATGGTGCTTTGCTTTGAATAAACCATCTGTGGCTCAGCCAGCCTTCGTCGCACAGTATAAATGATGAGTGAATTGCACTCTTTCCACATCACAGTGGCATGCCAGTTCTGAACAATAGATGATCATTGACCGTTTAGAGAACATAAGACTAGCAAGAAGGCTGCAGACACTATAGACACTTCACACTGATTGAGTCTTACTGATGCTTTCAGTAACTGAGTTAATGTACACATACATTTCCTGTTGCAGTCCATGAGGTCCACGGCCACTTTCAGCAGCATGGTCACCCTTGCGAGTAAAATCTTGATAGAGAAGTTAAACGTCTGCTTCTGAAATGCAGGAATTACTCGTTGAAAGTTGCCATGTGGTGCGGTGCGAACAATCAGCACCTTGTCCAACAAAGCCAAGCTTATTTACATTCGATGAGTTCTACGGATGACTCGTACTTGGCACACCAAATCGACACTTTCACCAGAAAGATAGCTGCACACACACACAAAGTTTTTGTCACGGATGACGTATATGATTTGTGGCAACAATTTCAAGCAGATGTCATACTGCTATTAGACGCATTTCAGCTCGTCTGCCCTTTGAGCTGATACCGGCGTTGAGTTCTCACCAAAAATAGAACAATTGGCACCGTGCAGCACATCAAGTCATGCTTGGCATTGTATCTATCACTGTTGCATTCGGATGTGCCAGCATTTCCACTACCACTGGGATGAAGCTGCAGGCCTTAGTGCTTGCTAGATGCCACGCATCATTTAGTTTTAGTGGACCATCGCATGCACAATCACCAGGACAAGACCATAGTCCTTAGAAGGTCATAGATGCTGCGCATCATCAACTTTCGTCATGTATCGTTGATCTCCTCGATGAAGAATTTGTCCGTCAGCACTCGTATGAACCTGTCTCGCATGGCGCGCTTGAAAGACGTGTACCATGACACCAGGGCCTGCCTTCTCTCTGCCTGCTCCTTGGGTTTCATGGCGACCTCCCTCTCCAGGATGGGCATCAATTCCTCCGTCCAGTTTCTGACATAAACGAGCGGAGCCTTGTGCTTCTTGAGCAGACGGAAGGTCCCATTGGCATCGTCTGCGCGAGCGCAACCTGGCGACAGTGTCCTGTCCTCCAGCACGGGCAGTGAGCCAAACTCCAGCGCTTCGTAAATGCGGTAGCACTCTGGATTTTTGCCTGCCGGGTTGAGTGTGACGTCACTCAGCTTGAGAGCCAAGAGATATGACTCTAGCGACTCCTTGGTTTCCAGGGGCCGCCACCTGTCAAGAAAAAAAAAAGAGCACACGCCACTTTTTTGTAGCTCATTGCTGCAACACACAATAAACAATTTGACACACAAATTATACTCATGTAATTCCCTGGTCTGCACAATTATGCATTCATGCGATGTATATAATATGGGTTTATAATAATGCAACACCCTGTTATGCAAAGCCACCTTGATTCAAAGTGTTTTGTGGTCCCAACCACACTGTGTGCATTTCAAACCAGTTCATTAGATGCGCACTAGCAACAAACTTTACTTAGTATGAAGTGCGAAGTAGCAATTCACATGAGGTGACTTGGTGCAGTGTAAACAGGGTCCTTTGTCTTTGGGTGAAACCTGAAAATTCCAATTTTTGCACCTTGGATAAAATTTGATGAAAATCGGTTTAAACCCAATTTATCCTAAAAGTTTGGGCTTTCGTGAAGGATAATAATAAATATAGGTGCTACAAAACTAATGAACACTGCTCACACTCTGTGAGCAAGAGGTAATGATATGTGATATAGTAAGTATTATTATGGAAACAACAATACCCTCCTGCTTGGTCTTTGGACTGCAGTTTGTACTACATAAATAAATATATGATACTTGCTTCTTTTTTCACTAAGCACTCAGGTGGAAACCGCCATTTATAATATATATTCAGTGCCTGCCAGCCTTGAGTGAATGAAAGCTTGTTCCTTTTTTATTCGGCGCATTTAGATGAATGTTACAATGGCCCATGGAATTGTACTTCCTGCACACCGCATACATGTAAATGACAATAGTACCTTAGAAAGTGAATGAAGTGCTGATGTTATTCTACATCGTGAACAAAAGCTGTGACATTGAGATAACGTTTATTCAAGTATGTTACATTAAAAGACAGGTGACAGATTGGGCTAGAAATAATTTAATTCACATTCATTTTGTTGCAAGCTTATATAGCAGACCAGTAAAATGTGACGACAGCAGAGCAAAATGCCTACCAGGATTCTATAGGATAGACACGGAAATGCTTCCACTGCATATGATAATGTATATCAACAAGAGCTTGTAAGATAAAAAAGAAAGAGCATCACCTCCTGCGAAGCATGCCCGCATGCACTACATTTTGGATATTTTTCCTTAGATTTTTTTTAAGAGGTTCAGAAAACAAAGTTAAGATGGAACCACAAACCAATCCCTATTCATTGTTTCTGCTAATTTAGTTTCTTTTAAATGTATTAATAATGCCTGACAAAGAGGATCTATAGAGATGTGTTCATCACATGATTTGTGAGAAGCTCTCTTTTCTATTACACTTTCCTGCGAGTGATTTCACTTGTTTAATTAGAATGTCTGTGCCCAAAAGATGACCACTGCTTGTGCTAATCATTTATAAAAGATACCAGAAAAATCCGAAACATTGGGCTGGCAGAAAATAAAACCCCTAATATCTCATCAGTTTTCCCTCCAGATGCAAAAACCTGACTTTTCCACAATTTTTCCACAACCAGATTTTTGCCCCTGACATTTAAAAAAGCATAAAACCCATAAACAAAGGACCCGATGTATAAACAATAGCTTTCTGCATTTCTTCGTAGCAACCTGCCTAGGCAAAGAATGCTGCAAAAGTCACTCCACGTGGAGGCAGCTTCCTCGGGTCTATATGACTATATCATGCGATGATAACCGACAGATGAAGTTCACGGGTGTCACAGAATTTTGCCACTGTCATGTCACCATTATCGAGTTCTGCTTTGTTTCAGTATACATCTTACAAGCTCTTGCACTGTTGGAGTGTACACTCTTGCAATTTTTAAACAATGTCATGCGAGCATCGACCGTACGGCGTGTCAGCGGCCTTGTAGCGGTGATGGACGACGTGATTGGCAACTTTATGTGCGAGCGTGCAAGGCGAATTCTACTTCGAATGTATTCTGCTGTGCTGTTCGCTTCAGGAGTACACTTCACCGCTAGAAGGCCACTGACAAGCTGTGTGGTCGACGCTTGCGCGATACTGTTAAAAAATTGTGAGGGTGTACATCCTGCATTACTAAGACTAAGCTTCTCTGCTTTCAACAAATCGTTGCTTATAGTGAAGTAAACTTTCTGCCCTGAGGGCTTCGTTATAACAAGGATTTAGTCCAAATTTGTAGCACAAATGTATGATTTTGCTATGCCTGCTATGAACAGTCACATAGTCTTTCAGGTACTCTTTTCTACCTTTAGCAATGTCTCTGGAGACAATGTATGAATTGTACTATTTTAACAAAAAAGTTTGTTAGGTTTATTAGATGATGACAACCATTATTGCTGTTTAGAAGGTTCCTCTCCTCACAGGTGTAAGAGTTTCTAGCAATACTACATAGAGGGAATTCTGGTGCTAACGTGCAGGAATGCTGGAATATGGAAATTTCAGCTTGGTCTTGGGCAAGGCCTGTCCTGAAACGTGGTCTTGACAGGGCAAATACTATACCTTTCTAGGAACCTGGCCTTCATGACAATTGTTTCTTCTCCTGCAACACATTTCATGCTAATGTTTGCTTGCATGTATAACAGGGAAATGAAGTAAACAGAAGCATAGGAGTGGAACAAGTGCACACTTATTCTTCTTCTAAGTTACGCTCGTAATTTCTGAAAATGGTGGTAATACTCGTTACAACTATACACTATGGTACATGTACTTGTGTCTTAATTACAAATTGTTATATGTAACAATAAGGTAGCAAGAGCACCACCTACTGAACACTGCTCTAGTGAGGCCGAAACTATCGCAAAAGCTTCAAAGTATTGAAACTGTTACACTAACAGCTTGGCTAAAAATTCGGCTGTCACTCTACAAGGTTGCATAACTGTGCCATTTTTTTCGTACCTTTTCCTATAAGAAGCGGTACAGTTAGCATTTTTGCCAAGAGGGCAATTCTTTTTATGAATCATTTTGAGGGCACCACACTTGTTGAGACATGGACGATCACTAAATCACACAAACATGAGCGTTGAACCGCAATGCATCTACTGCATCTACTGAATTGCAGTTCAGCGCTCTTGTGTGATTTGGTGTTCCTCCCAACAAACCCACCAATAACTCCCGAGCTTTTTATCTACACTTCATGCAGACTCGTTCGGACAAGTGTAGTACAGAACGGAGGCTATGACGTATTGTGTTACACTTGACTGACTGGAGTGTAGCCGATCAGAGCGGACTGTGCACCGTCTTCTGCATTAGCCGACAAAAATTGCCTGACTTCGCACTCGTTGGATGTACATATGCACTTGCCAAAACATTCCAAACACTAAAAGCCAATGTAATAGTTTCCTTTCAGCAACAAATCTAGCAAACTCTGCTGCTAAAGACATTGCAAATGCACGGCGCACAAGGACAACTTTGCTATGCATATAAAGCAGCACCAACACTGAAAACATTTGTGAGTAACATCATTTTATCTTCTTGAAAGATAACGTCCCCTTCCCTAGTGATGCACAGTCATGCCAGCATTGTTGCCATCCCCACAGCAAACCTTCACCGTCATCGCCATATACGTGTATGCCGACAGCATCAATAATCCCAGACAAAATTGTGCGTCCCATTTGCAATGCCTGCCCGTTTTTTTACCTATTTACACTCATCAAAACCACGGTACAGAAAGTGTAGTTCTCATGCTACACTTGTGCTATAAAAAATGGCTTCATGTCAGACTTGTACAGGGTACAGAAAAAAAGTAACCGATAACAATTACTTTACTCAAAAGTATAATTGATTTCAGTTGCCAATCACTGCCCCAAGAAAGTAATTGAGGAATTACTCAAAAGTAATCGATCACTTCTAAGTTACTTTCCTCCAAACCTTTCAATAACATTGCACAACAAGCTAGACTGGCACATTCAGTGTGTCCTCTGTAGCCCTTCATACATTGCTTTTCAAAAATTTCATGGGTCATCTTCCCTCGTTTTCGTTGTCAACATATCGCTAGCAATCCTGAAGGCTCGTTCTATGTGCACGCTGGGGAGTAGGGTGCTGTTGTACGGTCATCTTACGCACAAGGTAGTTGTTACTCGGTGTCTGGGTTCTCTGCGAAGGGCAGCGCTACATTGTTACTCGGACTTGAAGAAGGCGCTCCCAGTTGGTCCAATGAAACCCGTAAAAACTGTCTGTAGGTGATATCCTGGCATTTACGTCCCAAGTGGCTGTTAATACTAAAACATACCAGCACCGGTTCAATTCATCGGCCAACATCTCGTGAAGCGTTACCATAAGAAAAAAACATTGAGCTCCTGGGTTTGCCTGTCTGAACTGGCTGCTGCGTCGCACAATCTCGGGTGTTTTACTACTGTAGTTCTTGCCAGATTCAGGTTCCCAAAACTCCGTCACCTGTTCCAGCTTGTCTCGCCAATAATGTAACAAATTACATGCAATTGATTGCTGAAAGGAGTAATTGAATTACAGTGAGCATTACTGAGTAAGAATGGTAATAGTTAAATTACTAGATTACTAAATGAATGTAATAGATTACAAGTACTTATTTACACATAGTTAGTTGCATACACATCTGCTACATGTAAATGGGCAAAGCTATACTCTGTTTTGCACTGAAAGAATGGTGAAGTCCTGCACTGGCTACGCTTATAGCCAGTGTACGTCAAAAAAGATAGCCACAATAAATCAGCACCATACAATGTTCATCCTTGTGGAAGAATCTGATTGCATGACTCTGCTTAAATGTACAGTCGAACCCACTTATTACAATACCGGTTTTAACAATATATCGGTTATAACAATGACAAGCTGCCGCATCATCAACTTTTGTATGTTTTCCATAACGAAATAACTCGCTTACTACAATGACCTGATGCCGCATTATTGGTTGTAATGAAGTTTGGATGCTGGGTGCCTGTGCCAAAAGGTAGAGAAATGCGAAATCCTTGAAAAGAAAAAAACAAAACGAGAAATTTGAGCCACTGCACGATGGCCCGCTGCCCCAACAGCTGTCGGGCACTCATTTTCCAGACTTCCTCACGCGCCTCTCTCCGGCTGCACTTCCACCCCTCCGAACACGACTGGGCTGCGCTCATAGCTCTATGCTGTGCCACCCTCCGAAACACGAATGGACCACGCCAACTGCACTGCTCCCAGATTGCTCGCTGGCTCCTCATTCAGCGTAGTTGTGCAAACAGCTTAATCGCTCATGTTCGTCTTTGTTGGCTGCATCAAAATCGTTCCTGGCCATGTGGTTCCTCAGCCTCCGAAACAGAAGATGGCTGATCCGCCCGCTGATCATCAGCAATGCACAACGTTGCCGGTGAAAAGAAAGCACACTGCTATAGATTTGCAAACTAAGTGCTTCTAACCGATGAGACAATATCTCAAGATGAGACAATTTCTTCTGGATTTCTCAAGCTGACAGGCTGCCACAGCAACCTCCTCGAATTTTTTTGAAGGGCCCCTTTTGGGGCCACCAAAGCGTTGCCTCGGCGGTGCTCGCATATCCCTTGCCACCCGTGACCCCTCTTTGCAGTTGCTTTAGCAGTGCCATTCTTTAACGCTGATAGCCGCGCCTTGTTACATGTGAGTGCAGCGCCCAGGAAGCAGTTAAACAAGTGAGCACGATCAGCTGCCGGATGGAGGAAGGTGGTGGGGAGGAGCACTGGCCTCCCCATCATTATAGTTTTCAAAGATCAGCTCTGCGATCCCCTTATGTAGATTTTTTTCATGCAACCCTGTTATAACAATAGAATATTCATGGCACCTGAATATTGTTATACGTGGGTTTGACTGTATTGAAAACAGAGGTGTGGTTTTGGTGTGAAGGACTATGCGCACTTTGATATTTGATGACCACAGCTACCACTCAGTGACTGTGTGAAGCGAGATTAAAGGCCAACTGTAACAAAATTCTGGGCCGCATAAAAAGCCTAGTTTCAGGTATGGTCGGATACAACTCAAGTCTGCAGTGAAGCCCCACCCACGCCCTTATAGTCGCCAGCCACTGTTCCTCCACATGGCTGCAAATAGTTCATACTCCAACCTTTCCTTGTTGCCTAAATAAGGTGGTAACCACAAAAATAAACTATAAGTGCATAAATTTGTATGCTTCGCTCATCTGTTACAGTGGAAACGGTGACAGCCTCATTCTTTATTGAACTGAAACAAAATGCTTGCTTTGCTGCAACTATTTATTGCCAAGTTTCACTTCAGTTGGCAGTGAAGTTTCATTAGTAAAACAGGGTCAGCAATCAAATGAACTGTATCGCGGACTTTTGAAGAGTGAAAAGCTCAGACTCCATACACTTTGTCCATGTCTCTTGCACACCTCATCGCTTCCGCCGATGAAAAGACTCTTAAGAACCGCAGACGCTCCGGAGGTATCAAGTACAGTCGAGCCCACTTATAACGATACCAGTTTTAACAATATATTGGTTATAACAATGACAAGGTGCTGCACCGTTAACTTCTGTATGTTTTGCATGGTGAACTAACCTGCTTACTACAACGCCCCGATGCTGCATTATCTGTTATAACGATGAAGTCTGGCTGCTTGATGTCTGAGCTGAAAGGTAGCAAAATGCGAAATCCTTGAAAAGAAAAAGATAACGAGAAATTCGAGCCGCTGCATGATGGCCCGCTGCTCCAAAGGCCGCCATGTGCTCACTTTCCAGCCTTCTCTATGCGCTTCTCTCCCATGGCTCTTCCACCTCTCCGAACATGAATGGGCTGCGACCATAGCTCTACGCTGCACCACCCTCCTAAACAGGAATGGACCGCGCGAATTGGGCCACTCGCATCTTGCTCGCTGGCTCCTCATTCAGCACAGTTCTGCAAACAGCTTAATCACCTGTGTTCGTCTTTGTTAGTTGCTCCGAAACCGTTCCTGGCCACGTGGTTTCTCAGCCTCTTTTGACTTGCCCGCCGATAATCGGCACTGCACTACGTTGCCGGTAAAAAGGAAGTGCATGGCTATAGATTTGGAAACTAAGTGCTTCTAACCAATGAGGCAATCGTCACGAACATGGTTGCATCGGATAGCAACGGCAACGACGGCAGCGATGACGCAGTAGGGCAGGCTGCCTCAAGATTGTCCTCACAGGAAGCCTTGCAGATGATTCAGTCCCTCCGGGGCTTTGTTTTTGAGAGAGACCTTCCGCTGCACTACGTGGAGCACCTGGATACCTTGGAGAGGGATGTCGGCAAGCTTCCCGTAAAGCATGCAAGGCTGACGCACATAGGGTTTTCTCATACAACGCAGTGAGACGTACATGGCGAGACGCTTGCGGCGATCTTGCCTCAGCGTTTCTTCTGGATTTCTCAAGCTGACAGGCTGCCACAGCAACCTCCTCGCATTATTTTAAAGGTTTCCTTTTGGGGCCACGAAAGCATTGTCTTGGCGGTGCTCGCATATCACTTGCCACCCATGACCCCTCTTTGCAGTTGTTATAGCAGTGCCATTCTTTAACGCTGACAGCTGTGCCTTGTTACATATGAGTGCAGCGCCCAGGAAGCAGTTAAACAAGTGAGCACGATCAGCTGCCGGATGGAAGAAGGTGGTGGGGAGGGGCGCTGGCCTCTCCGTCATTATATTTTTCAAAGATAAGCTCTGCCATCCCCCTATTTCGATTTTTTCATGCAGCCCAGTTATAACAATTATCGGTTATAACAATATAATTTTCGTGGTATTTGAAAATTGTTATAAGTGGGTTCGACTGTACAATGCGGTGTTGAATTGGTCACATGATGATGATTTTGTCTGCTTCTGTGATTGGCTGGTGGAGTAACAACCTCGCGCGGTCCGTGTGCCTTGGTTGCCAACTGCTGTTTTTTTAAGTTGTATCCTACCGTAGTGCATATACACAGCAGCTTCAGTAGAAAATTTTACACATGAAGTTTCAGTGAATGCACCACGAAAGGCTTGAAAATGCAGTCGTTTTGATACTACACCCTAAAGAAAGAAAGAAAAGCACACTGCAATTACCAGTCTGCAGAAGTGATCTAAGACTCGGAACATGCATCCCCTTAACATCACCTACGAGATTGGGCACTGCCCACATCAGCCCATGGTGTGCTGAAAAAGCTCAGAGGCAATGTGCTGGGACTTGCACCATATCCACAATCCACCAGGTGGCTGCGTCATCTGCTTAGGTGCTATTGAACGGCTGTTAGTAAGAAAATGAGATGACAGCCAGCCCTGCAGCTTTGCCAAGATTGCTTCAATAGTACTCATTTATACCAATTTAGTCAAAGTGAAATTTCATTGCAGTTGGTCTGACTACACAGGCATCGAATATTTGTGAATGACTAGAAACACTGTAAGGAGCACACAACGTTATTTTGGAACCCTTTAGTCACAAGAAAGTACAAAGCAACACCCTCTCCTCCTGCTTTGGCAAAAAAAATTGACAGTCACTTTAGCGTACACTCAAGACGACGAAGGAGAAAGCCTGCATGCTCACGAGACATTCATCAAATCACCTGACATTCTTATTCGAATGTGTTGTTACTTCCTATTACTTGTTGTCACTTTGTTTTAATGCAAAAGCATTATATGGCTCATGAAGTGGAACACCAAAGGTTGTGGGTTCAACTCCCACCAAAGGTCGAGGTTTCAATGCCCGCCAAATTCCGTGGGTTCGAGTGCCTTAATTAACTCTACCCTAATCAAGTGTCCCTTAATTAACTTAATCAAGGGTACTAGTGCCTTAATTACCTATATCTTAATCAACTGAGCCTTAATTAGCTGTGAATTAACTCCGCTCTGATTAACACCAAAGGTCGTGGGTTCGACTGCCATCAAAAGTTCTGGGTATGAGTGGCTTCACTAACTCTACCTTAAGTCACTTTGCCGTAAATAACACCAAAGGTAATGGGTTCAACCCCGAATTTTGAGGCCATTGAATTTTGGTGCCATAATGCCACACAGTCAAATTTTGGTCCCATGAGCCATCAGGCTTTTGCCTTAATAATGAAAAGCAACGCATCCTCACTCGTTGCGTGTGTTCAAGTAACAGGGGGCGCCGCGATCTCCCAGAACACGCAGCAGCTCTTCCCGTGATGATCCTGGATAGACGGTGCCCACAAAGTTGCACGGATAAGGGCGTTGACTCTCGGATGCCAGGAGTGTGCTGGGGGCCTTGGGGAACCCACGATACCTACAATAAGAACAGTTCAGTGAGCACTCACTTCTTGAAATGACCCAGTTTGCTAGAATGCATGCCAGGAGGCCGTTTACATCCGGAAGTGTCACTAAGCCAGTCCTTCTTTACAGCAGCAGGTGCTGAGGACAGGGGCAGCACTGGCTTTGAACTGAGTCTGTCAAACAGCTATGAGAAGTGTGCTCAAGGAGGTAACAGAAAACAACTATCCCAATCAAGGAGGTTATATATATATATATATGTAAAACGACATAAAAAACACAAATCCAATGTGCATGTTGGAATCTATGCTAAGAAGCTCTATCAAATTGTTTAATGAAATTCTACGCAATGAGATGCAAACCAGGATACAGTTCAATCAGAACTTGGCCAATCCCAGACACAGCATGATTAAAGGTGTTCTCTTGTGGGTTGGCCCTAATACCAGTGGCGTGGTGGTGGCGGCATGGCGATAGGATATCATACTTTTTTATTCTACTTTCTCCAGGATTGGCCAAGTTTACACAGCAAAAAGCCTAGCTCTCCAAAGCCTGGGGAGGTAAGCTAACAGAAGTTCACTATTATATTTCATGTTATGCCTTTAGGTGAGTCCATGGCTGAACCAATTGACTAAAATATCTCAGAAGCAGTTTCCAGCAGCTGCTGCTATAGACTAATACAGCCAGATTTACAATTAATGCCAGATGCCACAGAAGCCATGGCACAATTTTCTTTTTGCATATTGTGTGCAAGCGTACAGTTGTGGCAGATGCCTGCCCATTTTTTGGAAAGCTTTGGTGCCAGAGTGCCATTGGAACATTACCTTTGTACCTTGACCCAAGATGAGATTCAACTGCAGTAGTGGCAGTGCTGATATTTTTGCACATCAGACTTTACTCGAGCCCTTAAAAATGCCACACTGTTGACCACATAGAGTTTCTCACTACATTACCTAGAGGGAAATCTGGCGCTTCTGCGCTGTGGTATGCATGGGAATGCCGGTATATTGTGGATTCGGATTGGCATCGTTCTCGTAGAGCCAGGACACCTTGAAGACGCGCTTGGCAAGTACCGTTCCGTCTGTCACAATGATTCATTTTCTACTAGAACAGCACGGGAAAAGCTGTTTTAGCTTTATTATTACGCGAAAACATGTTTTGTTTAACTATGAGAACTTGTTATTGTGTGTACGACTACATGTTACGTAAAAAGTATCAGCGGGCCGCTAAAGTTGGAGGACAGACGACAAGGTTCGCGCTCGCTTTGAAACAGTTGGTCGTCTGTTCTTGCTTTTCTTCGCTTGGTCATGCATCGTGGGTGAGTAAAGATGTAATATGCGTGAATGGAAACATTTTATGAAGATTTTACTTTGAGAACGTGTTATTTGCGTAGCCATATCCACGTTTTAGACGAAGCCTCTTACAACACCAGCCAACACGAGTCTCGCAGACACATATACCGTCATTCCCATGACGGCACGGTGCCCCCTTAAGAAACTCCCATAGACGGTGGCGCCAGATTACCCTCTAGGTGTTATAGTGAGAAACTCTATGGTTGACCATGAACGTTACTACAGCACTTATGGGACCAACTCGTACCACATATGTACCCCCCTAACAAAAGCATAGCCATGTAAGCCGTTTCTCTATAAAGATATTTTACTGCATTTCCTAAAAAGACTCGGCATGCCCAAGGATCTCCAACTATTCTCAATTTATAAGCTTATTATTGTGACGAAGAGTAGAGGGGCCCATACAGTTATGCTACACATAAAAAATTGGGCTCCCAGTGAACATTTTAACCTAGAATTTCATTTTGAAATTGCCGACTCTAAGCTCCTACAACTAATAGCGACTTCCATGTTAGCATGCCTTGTGATGTCGAGAACTATGGTGCAACCGCAGTGTCGTCTGCTCCAAAATATTCCGAAACGAGTGCACCACTGTTCCGGGAGGGTGCAAGCCCACTGCTGTGGGAGTGCTCCACTAGAAACCAAACTTGGTGAGAAGGTGCAGTCTGTGCATGTAACTTTCTGCAGCTTTATGAAATTTTCGGAGCACAACACTGAAGAATCTGAAGCCTGCCATTTCTTTGGTCCCATGTACAGCTTTGTACATTTTGTGGGCTTTTTTTGGAAGCTTGATGAATGACAGTGGACTCTCCTTGCGCTGCATGCTCTGGTACCTAACAGCGCAGCAAGAGTGTTGACACTATGTTGTGCCCACAACTCTTTCACTTGAGCACTACAAACAGCAGAAACTATGTCAGGCTGACTGCCAAGATGCGCATGTGAAAATGAAACCACACACAGTGACCATGCACAACGCAGTTCATTCCGTCACCTTGCCAGTGTTGCTAGACTGCTGTACGGTTAAAATGAGACATAAAAAATTTTAATACAAATTTTCTACCGGCAGAATGTGCTAAATTATTGCCAGCTTGCAGTGGGATGCATACGGTTTAACATGGAATATATTATTCAAGCTAGAAAATTTGGTATCATGGCCCATTTATGCCATTTAAAGAGCAAAAAAAAAGGACCCAGTTTGCTACTGCACCTGAGGTCATAAGCACTTCAGGGATTGCAAATGCTAGTTCTCTTTACCACTCCATTCAAATACATATATATCAGACTCGTAAACAACTGTGCATGAGTTCAATATCGCGAGTAATTCAATATAAGAGTTATGCAAAATTTGGCTACGAGAGAACATATGATTTTAAAAGTACCCCCCCCCCATCAATTGTTTTAAAAAGAAGTCTTCGCTACAAAGCAAGACACTGATTGACTGTTAAATGTATGTTCTGACCTCATAACCTTATGTGTTCTGCGACTGGCACACATCCTCCTGCATCCTAAGCCTTCTAATGGATATCATTTTTTTTTCATGAAGGATCAATGGGATGGCACAGCTTGCTGCATGGCCATGACACAAAAAATCTATGTGCTGCATGTGCTACGGTGGAATCCAAGCTGTTTGTTTCCTTTTATTTTGCCCTCCGAAGCGAGCACAGTTCGTGCGGTAAAGACAACCCTACTGAGCCATTCGCTGCTACTCGGAGCTCTACCTGGCGTGGATACAGTTTTCATTCAATACAAGTCATATGTTCTGCTATGTATTGCTGCTGCAGCATCAACATCTTCAGAAACTGTTTTACATGAGAGGTAATTCAACTGAAATGAACAGTGAAGAAAAATATCAAGTCAAGCTAGATTGATACTTTATTCAACTGGAAGTCTATCATTGTTTTCCGTGTGCCAATATGTCACTTTGTTGCGTAAAAAATTGCCACTGAAGTTCCACTGCCGCTCCTTAAGTGGAACCACCTATGCCAAAGCGAACGAGTTGACGCAATGTCCACGTGATTTCCCTCTATGGTGCTTTCTATGAATCGGCCAGTGCTGACGTCACAGGAGAGGTGTACCTGAGTGCACAACAAGTGACGCCGCTCCGATTTTCCATTTTTGTCACTTTCTGATTTACAAAAGCCCTGTTCTTACTACGAGAAAAAATGGGGTTAATTGAGGGGCCCAATTTTTTTTATTATTCATATCATAAGAAGCCAACAAACAAAGACACCAAGGACAACACAGGGGAAATTTCTTGTACTTACTAATTGAAATAAACAAATTATAGATTATGGGATTTGAAAGTGGATGAAACAACAAATTGCCACAGGTGGGGAACGGTGCGAAGGATGTGGGATTGTTCCCCACTTGCGGTAATTGTTTTTTTCCTACACTTTCAATTCCATTAATTTATAATTTCCTTATTTCAATTAGTAAGTACAAGTAATTTCCCCTGTGTTGTCCTTGGTGTCTTTGTTTGTTGGCTTCTTATGATCTGTTCTTACTACGGATGATGAATTCGTTATTACGGAAGCATAGTCTTTCAACGCAGCTCGACTTCACATTTTACTTTTGTGTCCCTTTAACATGGTTCAATGTAACAAAATTTAACTGCAGTGACATTCTCCCTACAACTCGGCTGATTCGTTCACTGCAAGAAAAGTGGCGAGCACAGGGTGCAAAACTCACGTGGCAACGCCCAGGGGCCACTGGAAGACCTCAACATCATCCACCAGTGGCGTGTCGTAGACAATGAATGCAGCCGACACCCTGCCACCCCGCGACTTCAGGTAGGGCAGCAGCCACGTGTTTCCAGAGCAGGCCTCATCGCCCAACAGGACGACAGCGACTCCTTTGAGTCGACGGAAGGTGGGCAGAGCGTCCAGCCACATCCGGGCCGCTGCCACCTTGGTTGGCTCCCGTCCATTCAGCACCAAGACAACGTGCGTCACATCCTGGGGCACTGTCGTCGGCACAATCCATGGGCCAGTCCTAAACCTACAGCACGGTTTTGAGCAAAGCTATGGCTGTCTATCCTTATGCAGTGCTATGCACAGAGTAGTAAATATTAGCGAGTTTTAGCGTGTCCATAAACGTTGTATGCACAGAGTGCTAAGCATTAGAGAGCTTTAGCATGCAGTACTAAATGCACACAGTACTAAACATTAGAGTTTTACCGTATCCATAAATGTATTGCCATTTGTGGAATATTGGGTAGCTGAAAACGTACGTGGTAGCAACAACGATGGTAATGGCATCTAATCACGCAGTCTAACCAGAGAGCATGCAGCACTGATACTGATGTGACTTGCATACAATATTTAAGTGCAGTTGTAAATTGTTAGTGGCGAGATAATCGTTAACTTGCAGTACATTTATGATGGTCCTTGAACTAGAATACTGATGCGACACAAACATTTTACAAAAGCATTGTAGTTGCAGACTTGCCAGCCTCAGAATTCGAAAACTATGACAGTGGAAGGCAACAAATACAAAAATTTGTTGAAAAATGCTAAAAATAATTTGATTATTCATTATGTCTAGTATCTGATAAAGATTTGCAGACTTCATTCTGTAGGGAAGCTGTAAAAAGACGGTCTGCTCTTTATAGTTGCAGCAACAATGATCTGTGCCGTAGACAAACAGAAATGTTTATGAAGTTTATTATTGCAATAGCCACACAACATCTGTTGACAGTTTGATTGCAATTATACGATTTCTGGCTGCTAGATCCTGTGGGAACAAGGAAAGTTGCAAGATAATCGAATAAGAGCAGTAAGTGCTCACTACGACAGCTCCCTCGCAGTATTTGACCACCCGTGTCACGTGAAAATGCCACCATGCACTCTGTTTCCTGTTCCGGCACCAGCACATCTCATGGGCTGTCGCATGTCGCCATTCACAGCTATCACTGCCGACCCACTACGATAAGCAGCTTCACCTGTCGGTTTCGCAGAGCCTGTGGTGTAGTGCCATTTGCAGCGTATTGCACACATTTAATAGGTGATAACTCAAGTGTGCTGTCATTCTATGCTGCAGAAGCCACGAAGTGAGCATCATGTTTTGCTCTGGCAACATCATATTCCAGCATTGCTGACCAGCTCGAGTTCCTTTCGGTTTCCCATCGCCCTCTTAAAACGACAATGTGCGCCTCGGGCAGCTCCGGCACCACCACGTAGATGCGTGTTGGCGTCTGGTGCTCTATCGATTGTTGCCAAAGGGGCGGATCAAACCTGCCTGCCAAAATGCTCCGCCTGAAAAAGCTGCTGGCTCAGGCTGAATTCAAGCAGTGTAAACATAACCTTGCTGAAGCTGCAAAAATAATGCCACTCATCTTGGGCCGATTAGGCCTCACCAGATTGGCGCATGTCGCCGTCTCGTGCTGCAACAATTCACACGGCGCTTTGCATTACGTAGAGGTCAACTGCAGTTGAGTCTGCCAAATTTATTAGTGCTTTCGGAGCATTCATTTTGCCACTCAGTATGTTTTTTTCTAGCGTTCTTTTCCTAAACCTATGAGCGAGGTTCTACTGTACATGCAGCTAGTGGGTGCACAGTAAGTTGAAATGCGAAGTCGGGTACTTTACGTCTGCTAATGTAGAATATGACACGCAGTTTATTACTCTAATTAATTGCGATTGGCTGCACACCATGAGGCTGAACACCATAGCCTCTCCTTGCACTGCACTCATCTGCAAATGCTTGCATTGAGTGTTGGTAAAAAAAAAAGTAATAGCCCTAATGTGACAATTTGCACAGCTTGTAGGCAAAAATACACCGTGAAAACTGATTCAGGCCACCAAATTTTGCTTCTGGATACAGTTGCCACATGCTGCACATGCCATAACTTTTTGACCACTACACCTGCGCTCAAGTTAGTTTCTATGATACATAGCTTTCAGCACAACCATGACATGTAATGAAAATGTATTAAGGACAACATTGCAATGTTACACGTCACGCAGGTGCAGACACTGCTGATACTCACTTGAACTTGAGGTTGCCAACCTTCCTGAAGCCATAGCTCCATGCTCCATCTCCCTTTTGCTCCAACTTGCCATTGAAGATGTGTTCCCACAGATACAAGCCTGTGCATAAGAGTATTCGTGAAGCATATCTAACGTTGCTGCACCACTTCATCGTCGAAGAGTAAGAGCATGACAGAACACAGGATGTGCACAGAGATGAAGACTGACACCACTAATGATTTAAAATTATTCAGAGTTTCTTGATGGGGCTTAGAAAGTTGTTCCTGCTCTGTGTCTGAGTACTAGTCTTGCTGCACTGAATGCTTTTGTAATAACATAGCTACAAACTTGAATGACAATGTTTATCGACATTGTCAGCATGGCCTGTGGAACAAAAACAATATAAGCCAGTCCCTTGCTGAATAAGATGGTGACTGGTTTGAGAAACAGAGCCGACTGACACAACATTGAACGTTCAAAAAAATTGGGACATTTTAGAAGTGTCGACTGCATGTGCATGATTGCCAGTGTGGCTGGTGCTGGTGGTGCAGTTTGGGGCGATGTAGATGGCATCACAACACGGGCAAGAGGTTGCACAGTACCCGTGCTCTCAATGTGTGACAATTGAGATGACGTGATGCAGATGACGGCACTGTTCTTTCTTGATGTTTTGACTCTTGGCAGCAGCAATTTATTCCTGTGTCAAGAAATAAAATGTTCAGTTGTTAGTGCGCCTACGTGGTTTTCCCATGTCGTCTTCCTTCGTCCGTCATTTTATTTGGTGCCTTCATCGTAATCATGTATAACCAACTCGCCCACCAGCACGTGCTCTGCATGTCCACTGAAGGATGAAGTTCTCTTCTAGTGATATTTAAATGGGTCTTGCGTAGGTGCTTTTTCGAGTAGTGAACAGCAGCCGCAAACATCTGCAACACTGTCAAAATAAACCACAGCCATGCCCTTTGGAAGGTGCCATCACTCTGTGCTAAATTTGTTAGCAGATGCTGGCAGACGCAAGTCAGCACTATGTGGTATGTGTTTCTCTTCTGGGTGTCTCGTCAAAATGTTACGCAATCCAACCTATACATGCCCATGTCACGTGTCTGCCAAAGCCATTTTATGCCTGTATATTTCCAAATCTTACAACATCACCTCATGCTCTGGAGCGCTCAGCTGATTTCATCTTTTCTTGGCAACAACTCTGTCCATCTAACTGCTGTTTATCTTGAATGTTATCTTTAATACTGATTATATGCTCTACGCATTGAACAATCTGGGCAACTATTTTTTTTTCTCTTTGTGTCAGAGTATTGTCGACATGCATCTTCTAATCTACACTGCTGTCTTCCTAACTCTTTGGTTGCTTGTCGTGCTGTTCCTGCATTTTGCACAAAGGCACCAATAAGGGTTGCCAATTGAACTACCACCATGTATGTCAAGGACCCAGCAAATACTAACAGGCATTTGTTACAAGCAGTGCCTAGCCACACAGTGATCTCAGCCAAAATGCCATGTCAGCAAGCTAACAGTTACTAATACAAAATATCAAAGAGTATCTTCTTGTAATGGAAATACCAAAAAGTCACAAGGCAAGGTTTCATACCTATGGCTGCTTTGCCCCATATCTCAATTGTGTGGGCCAGATGTGACGAGTTGCTCCGGCTCAGCTCTTCTCCCCATGGATTCCATTCGGCCCCATCCTTGGATCCTGGTGGCATAAGAGAGGCGTAGTACACTATAGTACAGTTTCTTGTTTGTCCATTAAAGTGGATTTCTCTGCACTGTACGAAGATGTACTTCTAGCCATGTAGAAAGCTCATGCTTGTTAGCCATCCATGGGCCATGCCATCACATTAAAGCTGATCTCCATCTGATAGAAAATATAACAGTCCTGCAGAATGTGATAGCTGTGGAGCTAGTGTTGCACTGTAAAAAGAAAAGTATAAACCCTTTGCGGTGTAACTTGTCCACAAACAACAATCATCATTTGTCGGGCTTGTGTTTCCTTTCTTGAAAACTCTGTGTGTGCTACTGTGCTGTCAACAATGCTATGTTACGCTGATAGCGTGCATGCCCTTCGCAACTGGAAGCACCAGGCGCCCTATGTTGACAAAGGGAAAGGCACACGAGATAAGTGTTAATTAATGATTGGGGACAAGACGACTCAAAAGGGTGCAACCTTCTTTTTAGAGTGTAGGTCTAAGCTGGATGTCCTGCAAAGCTCCAGTGCTACATAAATCTTTTTTTTTTTTAACACAAGGGTTCTGAGGTGGGCTCGTTGGTTTACGCTCATCATGGCAAAGCAGTGCTGATGTTGTTCGCAGACTTAGGAGCTGTTCCACAAACCCACTTACACATTCATGATGAAAAGCTGAAAGAGCAAGGCACTTCTCCTTGAGCCACTTCCCATTCAATGCAATGAGCTCTGAACTGCCACTAGTGCCTTGAGTGGCAGCTGCAGTGCACCAGCACATTGCCATGCACTTCACACAGTGCAAGCTTCGTGTAGCAAGTGTTGGGCCAGTGTTGCATGAGAAATACCTGGCCTCGAACGAGTGTGAACTATTCCGTGAAGCCTGGGGTGACTCAACTGTGCCTGCAATTTATGCGTGAGAGTTGGTGGCTGCAGGGAAGCCAACTGGCAAAGGTTTGGAAAATGTCAGAAAATAAGAGATGTTTGGAATATTGGTGGCACACAGGCACAATAGAACCCTATGTGATACAGAATAAAAGATTGTTTTATAGTACCACATGTAAGTCATCTTTTTCCGGCAACTGTTGCTATACAATGAGGTAATATACTGTCTCACAACCATGTAATCATGGATTTATTATAGACATCAAGGAGTTGGAATTAAAACACATCTAACAATAGTAAAGTTGAATATGAACTCGAAATCATGTGTGCTAGAGCGTGGTAGCAAATGGTACCGTTACATTTTGCAATTTCACTCAGTCGATCATCATCACCAGAGACCAAACATAAGCCATGAATAAGCCAGCTCAACGAGGCGCCTCTGATAAGCTGCCGTCGCTAAGCTAAGGACTTGGCACGCGCGTGTAACACCGGGACATGGACACCAGTCGCAGTGGCCCAGCAAGTAGACCACATTGTTGCTTGCCTATTTATTTATTTATTTATTTATTTATCTACTTATAGACTGCAGTCATTGGGGTGATGAAGGGAGACAGACTCGGTCTATAAGCATAACATTCGACTGCGTTATTACAACATGCTGACACCATATGACCCACTATTAAGAAATGACTCATGTCACATGCGGTCTTCTTGGCCACTGAACGTTCCGCCGATGCCCGTTCTGGCTATTTTAAATTTGTAGCCGCTGTTTTCAGTGGAAGTAAAATCGCTTTGTGCGTCGTCATAGGAACATGAGAATGCGCGGCCGGACCGCAAGGTTCGAGCGGCGTCACATCCCGCGGTCGCCGAGCCTTCTCCGAAGGTGGCGGCTCTCGTAGTTACGCTGAAAACAAAACATACGACGTCGTTTTCTTCGCAACTCTGATCTGCTCTAGCAACCAATGATCTTAACTGCAGGCATGCCAGAACTCACTAGAAAATGGTGCCACGCGAGCTTATTTGCCACCGTTCGAGCGCGCACACCGCCTTTCGCTACGCGACTGGCTACACGTGTTTTCCGCGTGAAGCACGGCCTCGTGCAGCGAGACTCGCGCAGGCACTCTTTATGCTCGTGCAGAGCTCAGAGTGAACAGAGGCCCACCTGACAAGCCGGACGAGCCTTTCCGTCCGCTGTCCTTCGTCTTGGAGCCGTAGTTTTTGGAGATAAGCACGTAGGCAGTGTAACAGGTCAGCGCGATGTAAACTGCGAGTACGGCGACAGTGACGCGCCTCAGGCTGATCGCCATATCACCACTTGCCGCGACGATGATACGCTTCTCGAAACAGTCATAAGAGAACGCTCAGACAAAGAAAAAGTGCCCTCAACGTTCCGGCTTCCATTCGCCGCGCAGAAGATTTGCAGGATCAACCTGTAATTATCCCCATCACCGGGTACCGGGTTTCAGAAACTACCTCGTTCAGCTGATTGTGTTGAGCGGCTGGGATTTCGGCTTGTACTGGCTCGATGCAGCTATATGGATGCAGGGTTTCCGCGCGCCTTCATCCACCGTGTCTTCATCTACATTTGATCAGCAGATCGATAGGTGGGAAATCGCGAACGTCAAGATGGTTTCAGTGTCAACTAGCCCAAGCAGCAGGTCACGCTCCTCATCACGCCAGCGTTGTTCTAGCCACCCTACTAACGTTGTGTCAGCATTCTGTGGTGACAGCGAGTGTTTTGGTTTCGTGGTCGTCGAGTGAGATGCTTGCCTGTGCGCGCGTGACACACTGCTTGTTAATTTAATTTGTTAGCGAAGCCTAATATTTTGCGATCGCTATCAGTGCTTCGTCTTTGGCGAGAGCGAAACGCAAGAAACGCCCGAGTACCATGCACTGGGTGCCCTTTAAAGAAGCCCAACAGGCGGTTAAAAACCGGAGCCATCCACTACGGTGTGCCTCCTAATGACATCGTAGTTTTGGCAGGCAAAACCCCAGATCATTTTTTTTTTATGCCTCGCCTTACGGGCGAAACTGCGACTTTCTTGCATTGTGTATTTTTTTCTGTTCTTGTGTAGCGAATTTCTGTTTACTGCCTCTGTTGGCGCAGTAGAGCCATGCTTTAACAGTACTCAATGTGGCAGGTTTTTAACGAGTCTTTTTGTTAATGAGGCTTTGCGGTCTTCTGTGTAGTGTTTTATGTTAGTGTACGGATGTTTGCTTCTCACCAGGAACTATTTGATACAGTTTTATTGTTATTTTAACCATCTCAGGATCAAGTCAGAGTTCAGTCATTCTAACCAGAATTTGATATATGTCATGCTTTTGTTACACAGTTTGTTGGGTTGCGTTTTGTGAGGTAACGGAAAAGGTATAAACTTGAGCCTCGATATAACTAACATGAATATAATAAATTGTCACGTCTAGCACAGTAACTAAGTTTGGTTGGCCGTGCTTTATTTCAATGAGTATTTACTGGTATGAAGCCGGAAAGGCATGATCTAAGACAGTATCAGTTACAAAGAAGCAGATATCTGCTAGCAGCTCAAAATATGTTTCCTTGTGGTGAAAGTGTCAAATACTCAAAACTGACTTGAAACTGCACATTCTAGGACACTGAAGCATGTCAAGGCCAGCACCTTCACTTGGGGCAGTCAACAACCCAATTTACTAGTCCCATGTGGCATCAGTCATGTGCTTTCTCATTAATGACCATTGTGAGGGTTAGAATTGCTTATGTGACATGTACTGGCACTTGATAAAGCGTAGTCGGACAAGAAATGTCACTGTGAACCGATGTTTCAACAAGGGAACTTGTCTTTGTCAAGGTCCTGAAAACAAGTTTTCTTGTTGAAACATTGGTTTAGAGTGACGATCCTTGATCAGCTACTCCTCATGATTTCAAGCTTCCATCTTCTTTTGAACTTCCGTCTTGTTTGCATTTCTCCCGGCACAGCAACTTGCTGACAGCCCATAAAAATGGATTTGTTGGAAGCACCACGCTTTCATTTCCTTCGCATAAACCCAACTGTAAACTTTTGGAAAACGTGACAATTTTTTTTCTTAGACCCCTGAAAAATGGTAATTTTGTTGTAGTAACAAAACACTATGTCCGCTCATTTCATTGGCATTTAATCATTGCAGTTTTGTTTTAGAATGGGAGGTTACACTCTAGTAACTTGGCCTTGTCTTCCTTCTGCAGCATCAAGGCATTCTTCCAACTGTCCAGCAACTACTAAGAGTGAGGAGTTGTCCACAGACACCACCACTTGCTGTTCAATTCTGGCAATTGGAATTGGACAACAGAATGTTCTCCAGTTACTTGTCAGCCAATTTTGACTTGTCTAGCAAGAGTCAAGTTCAGGATCAAAATGGCAAAAGTTGTAACCTATAAAATGTATAAGCCTTGGACCTTCAGTAAGGATAGAATTAACCAATGCCAAATTAACAGAAGTCCTCTGTATTTGTCTTGAGTGTTTATAGACAAGGTGTGAAATCTTGCTAAGATTGCACCATGTCATAAATGCAGACTAATGAAGCTGGACTGACATCAAACCATGATTAGAAGGTCAGGTCTTTGGAAATCAACACCATGTAGCACCTTTGTTTATAACAATACTTATTCCACACTTCGTCAGATGACACGCCAGTGCTTATGTCCGAATCTTTAGCTTTAAACTTGTGTTGGTTTGACATCCTCAAGGCTTCTGCTAGGTGTTCATTCTCTGCACTGATTTTTGGTGCAGGTTAACATATTTTAGAGCTTGTGTACCTTCCATGTCGTTTTCTGTGGGTATTCCTGTGGATATTTTGTTCTTTAGTACGAGATTACCTAAGTTAATTTAGATATGTCATGCTCTCTCTACTCATCCTTCTGTCGTGACAGCCGTAGTAAAATTTTGGTAGTACACGAACCTTTAATGAGTCATACTTTGAACAGTTTCACAGGGTATGGTAAGTACAGCCTTTCTGAAAAGTGACGGGGCCAGTAAGAACATGAATGTTGTTGTGTCCTGAATAATTGTCGGTGTTGGAAAGCTGTGAAAAGTGATGGCTGGTATTCATATCTCTTGCTGGGGTGTTGCATGATGCCATTGCAGCAGGAGGCCGAAGAGATCTTGTATTCAGCTGCCATAATTCGCAGTGTGGCTTTGTCTCTAATGAAATAGAATGTTCATGTAGTATTGTGCCTTGATGCTGGCTGTTTGAGTGTTTGGAAACACACCTGTTCTCTTTCTCTGCCTACATGTATGTCACTGGTAGATGGAGAATGTTAATTCATACACACACTGTGCGCAATTTTTAGGATGTGTCGTGCTACTTTTTGTTAGCGGCTGTACCTTTTGAGCATCCTTTTGCTGCAGTGTGACTGGTGGCTTCGGTATTGTTTGGTACAAAATAATATCTAGTCTTTTTCTATTTGTCTCATATTTTTAGTGCCTCTAGGTTTTAATAACACATATTTCTATTTGGAGATAATTTTGTTATTGTTCCAATACTGCTGTTTCATTGTATTTTTGTATGTGAGCACTTCTTTGCAGCAGTTGAGTGTTTCAGTTAACATTGTCCATTTTGGTATGCCAAATAAATGACTGTGTTTACTGAATGTTCATTGATCATACTGGTTGACATATTAATGCTCACACTAATAAGTTGTATGTAATCTTTCAGTATCATTAGCATTATTTGTATTGAATGCTTGAAGAAAAGTTCAGTGATAGCACTTGGGCATTAATTTATTGTTGCTGTCGAAGTGCTTGTTATGACTGATATCTATCAGCTTGTAAAATTTATTGCTGATTGTTGAGGTTCATAATCTTATTTGATTCTTGCATTGGCCTAGCTGTGTTACTGGCTGTTCTGCATGCAGTGGTGAGGCAAATTTCTCCTGTAGTAATTATACGAAACTGAATTTCGACTGAAGCATGCAGTGATCGAACTCCACAAAATGCTATTGTATATGCTGTTTAAGAATGTGCCAGTAGGGTTCTTTTTTTTTTTTTCAGTTAAAGAAATGTTTTCCCCATATTGCACTTGTGTGAGTCATCAATAGCAGACTTTCTGAACAGCCAAATAGATGTACTGTGTGTGTTTAATTATAAATTCGAAGAATTAGCTCTGCTTCACTTTCTGCATTTGTACCTGGCAGGAATGAATGTGCTTGGATGAAATAGAACATGTGAGTGCCATAAGGTCAGAGACCCATTTAGACATTTCGCAGAGTCCTAGGTGAATACCTCACTCTAAGTAGAGGAAGCGATGAAGAGAACAGAACTTTAGTGCATTGCTTTCATTTTGACTCAGAGTTGAGCAGCGGCTTTCGTGGGCAGACGCCATTGTTCCAAATCTGCCAAAAGGTGCAAAAAGCATACAATTCCAAAAATGCGGTCTTTGAGCACTCCCATCCGCATAGCAGAAAACAAAGACCACAATTAACGTGCCCATCAAGCGCTGACGAAATGGCTAGCATCTATGTTGTAGAACACAAAGGCCAAGTCAATGCCCTTAAAGGTGCTGAGAAAGTGCTGACATCTACGCAGTAAAACAAGAAAGAGCAAAATAAGTGCCAATTTTAAATGCTGGCACTGCAGCCGTCTATATAGTAAAAGAAAAAAAAACCAAGTGGATGTGCCAAGTTCATGTAAATTGCTTTGAAAACAATGTTATTGCGGTTGACGAGCTGAGCTCATTCAAAACATTTAAGAGGTTAATAGCGTGACTGTGGCGCATTGTTACTTAACTACTTTCTTTACAATGGATGGAGTGCACTGCTTGTAAATTGAGCCACAATGAGATGCAGTATCTGGTTCTGCCTCTTTACAGAGTTAGCACAGTATATTTTGTCATTGCGCACAACTTATGTATTTGTTAAGCTTATTGGCTTATTTTATGTGCTTACCAAGGCAAATTGCAACAAAATAAGCAGCTCGAACCATGCAAATGATTAAAAACAATGATTTAGCTGAATTTTATGTACATAGTAGCCATTAACCACTGCTGTGTGCTCTAGATAAGAAGCATAGATGTGTACTGTGATAATGGGGTTGCAGGAAACGAGTTTGTAACAAGTCAAGTCAAGGTTTACAACTAAAATGTGTAGCTGCTTGTTAGAGTGCTTTCTTATATAACATTAGTCATTTCAGTAATAAACATTCCTGGAACACATATGTTCTAAAAGCTTGTACACATGCAAAAACAGCGTCCTTAGTAAATGCATGTAATCCTGTTCTTGAATTATGAAAACGAGTGTGGTAGTGCATATATTGTAACATTTTCCCACACACCAAAAAATACCCAACTTCACAGATACCTCTTGGTTCTGTTTGCACATATGGTTTAGTAATCCAGTGGGACCAGTGGTTCTCTACATGTTCCTTAAATGGGCAGCATATAAAAAAATGAAGGGTTTGGTTTCTCACTGCTCTGTACTATGATTGATGCATACGTCTGCAATCAAGGGTCTTTTGCAGGAGTGAGACTGAACAGATGAAGGAACAAATTTGAAGACTGGCATGTTCATTGTACCTATAGGGAGAAATTAAGAAATATGTTCAGAAAGCAATATTGTAAGCATAACCGAAAAAAAGGAAGAGTTGTCATGCTTGAAGTGAACTCGGCAGGACAAGTCTGATGACCAAGGAATGCAGCTAAAGACTCGTTTGAAGAAAGTGGATGAATGGTACTAGCTGTGGTGTACCAAATGTTGACTGTGCAGAGAGAAGGCTATATTTTACTTCATCTTGGCATCTATGTTTAATAAAGTTCACCAAAGAGAAGCATAATATAACCTCAGTGATCTCTTCCTACCATGCATGCTTGTAGCATAGCTTCCTAAGCGACACTACACCTTGCTTACTTGTCACAAGTGAAGACTGAGCCTGATGTTAAGGTTTTGTTCTTTCTTTCTCGTAATTTGTGTTGCAAACAAGACGATGCACAATTTGCTGGTCTAATTACTTTTGTGCTCTTTTCACAGGTAGGCAGCATGACTTCCCACCAACAGTCAAGCATGAGGAGTTGCAGGATAGTCTTTTCAACCTTTGTGAGTATGCAACTTTCAGACTGTCTGCTCTCGATATACACAAATGAAAGCACACGGGTGAGAAGCCACTACTCCCCTCAGAACTTTTCGCAGAAGAGCTTTAAGCCACAGCTGTGCAGGTCCCTCGTGTGAATTGACGCATGAGAACATTGAATCACAGTACCACAGCGAAGTAAAGAACTCTCCCTCTCTGTACTCCTGATAGACAGCACAAGTGTGACCATATGTTGTTAAAAGCTGGACAGTAAAGTTGCCTCACATGATATGCAGGACTATTTAATAAGGTGTTGTACCATGTTAGGATGTGGCTGTCACATAGGTTCTGCATGTGATCTACCGAAATTATCAGAAGCCCACAAATTGCATATTAAATAAATTTGTCATGGGTTTAGCGCCAGTGAATCATAACAGGTTTTACAAATGTCACAGGGGGCCAGCAAGTTTGTACCTTGAGTGCTTGTTGAGGATGGGAGAGTGAGCAGGGTCGAAATATATGCTCTGACACTGTTCATGGGTTGTTGAAAACTGCAAGAGTCTGCAAATGCTCCACATTCTCTCACTGTAATTTTTTTTTTTGATGAAAACATCGGTGCATGTCACAAACAAGGCTATTAAGCATTCAAATATGAAATTATTGACCAAATAATAAAAGTAAACCAGCCATGCTTTGTTCACTCATACCTTTAGTCACCCTCAAGAGCTCTTGAAAGAAAAAAAAAATAATAAAAGCTCATTAGTTTCAGTATCTATTTTCTTACATTTCTTTGTCACTTCATAATGAATTCCACTGTTGTTTTATTTGTGCAGCATCAAGTCCTTCTATTTCTCTGTCAACGGCTGAAGGTGAAAACTCGCAGCAAGGACACTTCCACCGCTGTCAGTTCTGTGAATATCAGTCCCGTAACCCGCTTCACCTGGAAACACACATCAGGGTCCATACTGGCGAGCGTCCATTTGAATGCCACTTGTGCCCTCAGAGATTCTCCCATAAAAGCAACCTGAATGTACACCTGCGCACCCACACAGGCGAGAAGCCATTTCACTGCCCCTCGTGCCCTCAGAAGTTCGTACATAGCGGCGACCTTAACAGGCACCTGCGGATCCACACGGGTGAGCGGCCGTTTCAATGCCCGTCGTGCCCTCGGAGATTCTCGCGAAAGGCCTTTCTGAAGGAACACATGAGCCTCCACACGGGTGAGCGACCATTTCAGTGCCCCCTGTGCCCTCAGACCTTCTTGCACAAGTCCAGCATAAAGCAACACCTGAGTGTCCATACCGGTGACCGACCACACCGCTGCACCACCTGCTCCAAGTCCTTTGTGCGGGCTGAGCACTTGAGCAGACATAAGAAAAGAATGCACCATGATGCCATAGAGTAGGCCATCAGCAATGCAGAACTAGAGTCTGAACTAGGAATCTACCTACATGTGCAGCGCGATGCAAGGTTTCCTGCTGCATCAGGTTGAACTGTCAAGTCACTTCACAGGATGTTACAGCTTAATCTAGGAAGTTGCAGGGTTATTTGTAATGTTGAGATTGTGGTGCATTACACTGACAATGTTTGTGTGATATTACTTCATGTGAAGGCACAACAAATAGCTGCTTATCCATCAGATATGCCTTCAAAAGAGTCATTATGTTCAATAATAAGGGTGTACGTACAAACGGATGCAGGCGGGCAGTGTGCCATGTTGGTGCACTCCATAGCGAGGACAAGCATGTGCATACTGCCACAAGTGCGAGCCGAATGAATGTTATCATGCGCTGTAATGTGTTGCAGCAGCTGCTCCAAAGTAAATGAAGATGAGGGGAAGAGGAAGTAATTGAAATGTGTGCTTTTTAATGCGAAAGCATTAAATGGCTGATGAGGGAAAAAATCCGGCATTGTCGGCACGACCAAACAATCTTCCAAGAAGGCTACGAACCCTTGACCTTTGGTGGAGGTTGAACGCATGACCTTTGGTGTTAATTAAGAGGAAGTTAAGTCATATTTAATGAAGATAGAGTTAAGTAGGGCACTCAAACCCACAACCTTTGGTGTTAAGACAAAGCTAATTAGCGCACAGTGGAGTAAGGCAGAGTTAATTAAGCCACTTCAAACCGTGACCTTTGTTGGAAGTTGAACCTTTGGCGGGAGTCAAACCCTCGACCTTGCATTGTGGCATGTCTAAGCATCGTGCGGTGGTTACAGTGCTTTCGCATTCATCCACATACGGATAACTAAGTTCCCCTTGAATTTTTTAGCATTGTACAAGGTGTGCACACAAGTGCATGAATGAAAATGGGGAACTTTCCGAAGAGCGACGATGTGACGGTTCTCCCATATCAACATGCATGGATAAATTTGCAGCGAATCCTTACAAATATGGGGCTTGTTCTCGGCCAAGACGTCACTCTCACTGGAAAAAATATTGGTGGCCTATTCAACAACTGAACAGCAAAAATGTGAAGTTCCTAGCTTAAACATTTTTTGGAAGCATCGAGAATTTCAGATAACTACTAGAGGGAGTTATGCAACAAGTTGTCCATGAATTGTGTTTTGCAGAATTATCCCCTGTGCTGTAGTTTAAGGTTTCTGCAAAGTTTCTCTTGAACCTGACCTTCTCGCAATCTGCGGTGTAATGTTGTAGTGTGTATTGTACTGTAGACTGTGCTTCCTTAAAATATGAGGGAACTGCAAGTGGCTGCTCTGTAATATGACATTACTTGCTGTGAAAGTTCTGTGAATTGTGATATATAATGTGCTAACTTGAACTTTATGTCAACTATTTGTTAGTGCGTTCCAACTTTTATTTTATTTCATTATCCTGTCTTTGTTTGTGTGTTTCTTTAAGCAGGCCTATCATTGCTCGGTACTTTTTGCTTTATAGAGGAGTAGCAGGCATCACCCAATATCAATAAACAAATTGTCCATCTCTGTGGTGCAGCCAAGGGATAGAGGGATAACATTTTGGTTATTGTTGGCGCCATAAAGCTCCACTTTCCACTTTGATCATTTCATGATGCTCACTGCTGCCCCTTTCAGAGTTCTTTTTCTTTTCTCTTGTCCTTTGATTTTTTGCTATATATTAAACCTGTAGTTGCATGCCAAATATTCCATTCGGCTGCAACCTCCCCACCTATTGTCAAAATTTCTCTCACCAGTGCACACGTATTTTCACTACTGAGTGATCTTATGGTTTCCTTGTGACGAATTCTTCGAATAAGCAAATTATGTACACAGTGAGTGTGCTATATGGTGTGAATAAAATACAATGGTAGTGTGTGTTCAACTGACTTGCCCTAATCTAGCGGTCTGGCATAACGCAGCACCCAACATTCTGAGCAGCCTACATCATAGGGCCCAAATGCAAAGTATCATAACTTTTTGTTAAATATTGTATGTAAATATTACATATCTTGTCATGTAGTAGTGATGGTGAAGAAGGCAGCAAAATGGTGAATGAAGAAAGTAACTTTTATTGGGTGGACTTGTGCCCACAAAAGTAGGTTACACTCGAAGCACAATGATAGTGGCGTATCATAAGGAGCCCACACACAACGACACCAAGGACAACACTGGGAAAAAGTACTTGTACTTACTAATTGAAATAAAGAAAATATAAATTAATGGAGTTGTAAGTGGATGAAAAAACAACTTGCTGCAGGTGGGGAAAAATCCCACGTCTTTCGCATTATGTGTACGATGCTCTACCAGTTGAGCTACTGCGGCGCCGTCTTCCCATCCACTTTCTGGGGTATTTATGTGTCCTAGTAGAACCCTGGGAGTGTTATCCAGCTACACCACTCGCAAACCTTGGTGGTGGACGTGGAACATCCTTTCTGCCGCAGGCATCACGAGAATGTGATCTTTTTGGGTGAAGGCAACTGGTCAATAAACCCACACGTGCTACCTGAAGGCATCAATGTTGCTGTATTCGAGACCCTCGTTATATAATGAACGAGACGAAAGGGGCTGAGCGACGTGATTTTTATTAATCGTATCATAAGGAGCCAACAAACAAAGACGCCAAGGGCAATACAGGAAAAAATTATTTGTACCTACTAATCGAAATAAAGAAATTATAAATTAATGACATGATTATGGTATCATCAATAAAAATTGAGTATGAAGAACGACTGAGGAATATGGAAGAAAGCAAATGGGCTGGGAGACTGTTGAGGTAGCTGTACAGGAAAAACATTGATTCACAGTGGAGGAAAAGAACTAGGAAGCTTACCAGCAAGTATGCGGCCTGTGGGGTGGGCAACACAGCAACAAACAACATGAAGCGGAAAGTCGGAGAGGCTGAAATAATCTCATGGGTGGCGGCAATGGAAAAGAAACCTGCCATGAGTAACTACTAAAGAGGAAAAAATGAAATCAGGAAAGAAACAATTTATGATAACTCAAAGGGAAGCTCATTACTTTCCGAAGCGAGATCGGGATGCCTTAGAACACGCAACTATAAAGCGAGATATAAGAAGGAAGAAGCATGTGCTTGCTGCGGTAAAACTAGGGAAACTATGGAGCATGTTTTATTAGAATGTGAAGACGTCTGCCCAGCGTTCGATTTGGGCACCACTGGCCTCCTTGAAGCCCTTGGGCTCAGCGAGAGCAGTGGAAAAGTAAACATGTCCGCAATAGGGATTAGTAAGAGGCGGTTGGAGGATTGGTGGAAGTAGGGAAACAACAAAAAACAGACGTACGAAAGCAAAGTTCGCAACAGGGGATCAGAAAATTAAATTGCAGGAGTTCATATTGGTTTCTTTTTCTTTTTTAACCTAGGTAGGACATTAGGCAGTGTAATAGCAAGAGCTTGGTGGCGCAACCCACCACCTCTCATAACATCCATCCATCTATCCATCCATCCATCCATCCATCCATCCAGGATTCTACTAGGAAATATAAATGCCCAAGAAAGTGGATGGGGAAATGGCACCACATTAGCTCAATTGGTAGAGCATTGCACGCATAAACTGAAATACGTGGGATTGTTCCCCACCTGTGGCTAGTTGTTTTTCATCCTTTTTCAGTTCCATTAATTTATAATTTATTTATTACAGTTGTTAAGTACAAGTAATTTCTCCCTGTGTTGTCCTTGGTGTCTTTGTCTGTTGGCTATTAATAAAAATCGGGCCCCTTGATTAACCCCTTTTCTTGTTCAATGATAGTGGTGAACACATTCGTCGGGATATCATCCGCCAGTCAAGCGCGTCGGCTTTTATACATGAGTCATCGAAGGTGCGTGTCTTCCAGAAAGTTCTACACAAGTTGTGGCGCACGTGCAATCAGATTACACAAAATTCGGTGACAGCAGATAGAACCATCGATAACATTTGAGAAACCCGATACATAAGGGTGCGTCCCGCGCTGAGTCATAACATTTATCAGACGGCGAAAAGCAGTCACCCGAAAGAGATAAACATGTACACATGTCAATATAAACGAGAGGAAAGCGAACTGCGGGGCCAGGAAGTCACAACCATATGAAGCGAACAGAAAATGAAAACTGTGGGGTTCTCCTCCCGTACTCTTGGGACAAAGGAACGACAACACAGCAGTGCAAACAATCACAAGGGCATTTATTGCACCTTTCATAGATCAATGCCTGCTAGCCGAGTTGCTATCCGCAAAACATGCGGATGGGCGCGCGACAAATCTACAAGTCCGACTCACCGCGACCGGATAACGAGCGAATATGTTCGCCCCATGCTGGATCCCAACGCCTGGTCGTTCGCGCGTACGGTCACGCGAACGGTGGCGCGTTCGAAGGCGGCCACGTGAGACGGTCTCGCAGAAGCATGGATCGGCGCACGCGCAGGACGTCCGCCGCGTTCGCCGGCCCACCAACCAAGAGGCAGCCTGTTCTCCCCTGCCACGGCCGCTCGATGAAAACGCACAGGTGCGGCCTGCCGCGTCGCGCCACGGTCTATGGGCGAGAGCGTGGAAGCGGAGTTTACAGTTGTCGCCGCGTTTCGCGAGGAGGGCGCTAGTTGTCGGGGAGAGCTAAAGCCCCTCAATTTTTCAAAAGTAGCGCCATTCTTAGATCTTTCCGCCACCCCGCTCACCCTGGCGCGTCCTCCTCCACGCCTCCTGTGGCCCAGCCTGCTCCGCTCCCCCATTGGCCAATCTGTGTCACGTGGAAGCAGGCGCCGCGCTTTTGTATATTTTTTTTCTTTCCAGCGCGGAGCAGGCGCCGCGCTTTTCTATATTTTTTCTTTCCAGCGCGCGCCGACCTCCATTGTTGGGCCTGGGCGACGAAAGTACGGCAGGCGGACTGACGGAGTGCGTTAGCGTAATAGAATGTGCAGGGCCGAGAACTTAATTGCGATGCCATGCTGCTGCGCCTTCGTTTGCCGCAACAGACACAGCGAGGGCAAAAAGCTTTGTGCTTTGCCGTCCGGCGGGCGCAACGCAAAAAGAAGTGTGGATTCGCAGGATCGGGCGGGCTGACTTCGAGGAAGTGGCAAAGAGCGCACGGCTTAGTGAAGTAAGGGCCACGGCTACTCACAACCTCTTATTTTGAGCTTCGTTCACGCCTTCCGCTTCGAAAAAGTGTGTGTTCATGCTCTGCGTGGTTTTTAGCGCGTTGTTTGACTTTTCTTTTTTTCGAATGTGCTCTCTTTGTTTCATCTAGTTTCGTCTTACGGTGAAATGCACGCATCTGCAGTTGGCCTGTGACATAAAAGCGACTTTATCCAGGGTGTGCTTTGAGCTCCACCAGAAGTTAGCACATTCTCGACGCTTTTGCAAGGCTCACTATGACTTACGATGCAGTCATTTAGCTTCGAATGTACGCCCGCATGTATTGATTTGGTTTGTGGTGATTAACGTTTTTAACGTACCGAAACGACTAAAGACTAAAGGTCGTAGTGGATGGCTCCGGATAACTTTATCTAGCTCGCCTGGGGATGTTTAACGTGCACTTTGATCGTAGAGTCGTACGTGGGCCGATAATTCCTGGTTGGCGTTTCATAATACTCGCGCGCTAGCGCTGCTTCAGAAGTTGGCGCCTCGGCGCGATTGTATTCCTTCAATAAATTTTATTTACTAGTTGTAACAACTTGTCATTATTTCGTATTATTGACGGCGCCTCCAGGGCACCAAAGCGGCAACGGGAACACCAAAGTTAAAACCAGCGCTGGATGGGGCTCGCCGAAGCCTGTGCATGCCAAGGGGGTATAAGATCGCGGACAGCCAATTTTGTATGCGAACACTCCCTGCGACGCCTGCATTAGTGTAATGTTACGTGCTCTTCAGAGGCTTCCGTTAGCCATTACATGTGCCCTTCTGGAGCAGTACTTGTAAAAAAAAAACAATATATCGTCACGATTACCAAAGCACCCCGCAATGAAAAAAAACGGCCCTGTTGCCAGGCATTGCTGACCGCACACAGCCGGAATCTCTCACGCGCCGACCGAACAAAAGTGTCCTGCAGGTACGTGAATGAACCTACGAAACCACGTACACATACTTTCACGCTGTCAACACCTGAAACTTTGGTAATTACGCGCGTGTTTGAGTACACCGCGTGCTTGCGTCGTGTTTCAGCAACACGAACTCTCAACGTCGCGCGCTTTACGCCTTAAATACGCCTTGAATAATGGTCATTTTCTCTATTTCTTCCGCAATTCCAACACGAAATTCTAAAGGCCAGTTACCGACTGACGAAGAAAGATCTCGATTGAAAAAACTGCTCCGCAGGGCTCGAACGAACTTTTCTACGGATTTCCTCCCGTAGCGTGTTAGCCGTCGTCTGCTACGGCAGGCCCACCACCGGTGGCGCCACCGTCGAGGCCGCGCCGAGCGGAGGAGGAGGGAAGCGAATGGCGCTACTTTGGGAGATATAGGGGTTTTAGGGAGAGCCCGCGCGAGGCACTGGCGGGAAGGAGCGAGCATTAAAAAGGGCGCGCAGCTCAGTGGTTTTAATTTTTTGTTTTATTCGCGCGCATCGTTACTGTTTAGTGTCACTCAAGATAGTTCACGCCTGCGTGATCTTCTATGCTTGCGGCACAATGCCGCGCAACTGTTGCGTGCCGCTGTGTACGACGAATGCTTCGAAGAACACCCAAATCCGCTACCACGAGTTTCCCTAGCGACTCAGAACGCAGGGCAGCATGGCTGCGAAACATTTCCCGGGAGGGACCTGGCGGGAAAGGAACAATATAGCAGCCAAATGACAGGTCATTGGTGTGTGCTCTGCATTTTACAGAGCGCCACTACAAGGCGACTGCCAAGTTGATGGTGCTTTTGCCAAGTGCGGTGCCGACAGTGTTCCCCAGTTATCACAGCTACATGAGCACGAGGGCCACGTCAGCTCCAAGGAAGAAGTGGCCGCGCTTGGAAAGAAGATAGGGTGATCCGCAGTCACGGGCAAAATGCGCGGGCACTGTTGCTTCACATGACGAGCCTGTTATTAGAGAGTTTTAGAATAGGGGCCCCAATATTTTGGGGCCCCAATGAGCTTTGCGGGTGTTAGTGTTGGGGCACGCAGGAGTGAAGAGTTTTAGAATAGGGCTTTGCGTTTGCGGATAGCGTCTTGCGCTGACAGCGCCACTACGGCGTCTAAGAAAAACGATTAAAAATAATTAAATAAAATATCCCATCTTAAGATATGAATAGTAATTTTGACTTGCGTGTATTC
This sequence comes from Dermacentor andersoni, assembly GCF_023375885.2. Classification (NCBI taxonomy): domain Eukaryota; kingdom Metazoa; phylum Arthropoda; class Arachnida; order Ixodida; family Ixodidae; genus Dermacentor; species Dermacentor andersoni. The sequence continues at coordinate 115,442,538 of NC_092822.1, read as the reverse complement.
GCGTTTAATTACAATTTAGAGGTTATTCTTCAAGCAGCAAACAATTAGTTGTGCTTAGTTTGGAGCAACAAAACCAACTTTACGGGCCTTCACCAGCCAAGCTTAGCCGTGTTAGGCCTACGAGCCATAAAATCCACACTCGAATACGGAATCAGCGGCGTCTAATGAATCAATCTTCATAACATACGCTAGTTGAGAGAAAGCGATAACTGCAGTCACTTCTTCTAGCTTGCGAACTTCACGCATTACCGCGAATCGAACCCAGTTTGGTGCTAGGTTAGAGCCGTCGCTTCGATGGGTGCCGCCATGTTTGTTGACGCAAAGCTTTTGGGAACGCTATTTGAGCTCCCGCTAAATCGGTGAAATAGCGTTCCCAACGCAAAACCCAAACGCAGTTTGCGTCTCGCGCATGCGCAGTGGCTTCGACGCTATTTCTTTGGGGCCCCAAAACGTTTGGGGCCCCTATTCTAAAACTCTCTATTATAGTCAAAACGGCCGGCTGACAGCAATGAAACCGACACTGACCAAAACTGCCTGACAGCAATGAAACCGTAATGTCTAATAACACCGAGCCAGTGGTTGAAACCTGTGCTGAAATTGCATCATTTGCAGATGCATCATGCCAAACTTCTCTCGAGTTTGAAAAAAACGGCCTTCGCTTGAACGCGCCGCGTACAAGCGAAGGCCGCGCGTCTTAAAGGAGCGCTACACTGCAGGCACTTCAAGAGAAGGTCGATGGAGCTGAGGAGCGCGCACAATTTTTTGAAAACAACAAGGACATTGCCTATTTTACGAAGGTACTCGATGGTGTTGCACAAGGCGACAAGACTGCCGAGTTCATTAGGAACCAAGTCCGCAGTATCTCCATGAAGAAGCCTAAATGTGGCAACGTCATTCTAAGAGAGTGTGTAATTTGGAAGGCTTGCTCAAGCAAAGGATATATGACCATGTAAGATCCAGAAATCTTTTTAAGCTTCCTTGCCGTTCAACACTGCAAAGATATATATATGTACGTTGGCCATTCAACTGGTGAAATTGGCGTCACTTCGATGATAAAGGAGCGGCGGTGTATAGAATTTTTTTCTTCAGCACCTTTTGCAATGCCGTGAGCTGACTTGCAGAACGGAGGGCCGTACCATGGAAGTGTGCAAAGTTTTCCTGAGAAAGCTCTTGCGACCGGTCCCATGCAAACTGGGCAGGAGATATTAACCTGTCAGTTGAGCGACTTGTACGCCTGGCGCAAAAGCCTCTAGTCAGGAAAGTACTGCGCCTGTGATTACAACAACAAAGAGTATTATTTTTCCTACACGGACAACAAAGCAGTTATAACTTATCCGTTGCTCTAGCTCGTCTTCTTTTTTCTAGAGTGAAAAACACAATGCTTCAGTAAATACAAGCACACTTGTCAACAAGCGGCTGTGCTGTTGCAGAAATAACTGTTGCCTAAACGAACATCTTCGAGAGTGTACAGCGCAACGGCAAGGAAGGAGGAAACAGAGAGACGCGCACAATGCGAACTAGCTGAAGCAACCACTTTAGTTGCAAACGAACAGTTGCTATATTTTGGTGGAAACATCGCCGACCTGGTACATTCGATAGTCACGCTTACTAATATGATTAACACTATTAAAAATTTATTATCGCCCTTTAAATAGCGGCGAGAGCATGCGAGCTGCGCTGTCACGCTGCGATCCGCCGCAAATATCTCCGGCTGCTCTCCCCTACTGGTGGCGCCGCTGCGGTGGCCCGGAACACTAGGCGAGCTACGCCGTCTCCGCCGCATACGGCAGGCCGCACCTGTGCGTTTTCATCGAGCGGCCGTGCCCCTGCGCCCCCAAGTAACCCTGCCGTGAGGCGGCGTTAGCAGCGCAACACTCGCGCCATCTCTCGCACTGCGCCCCAACCATATCGACCGCCGCGGGCATCACGCAGGCCACTCGGCGAAGCCGCACCGCAGGAGCTGTGCAGGAAAACAAAATATCAAAAAACAAAACGCATCCCCACAGAAGAAATATATATATATATATATATATATATGTGTGTGTGTGTGTGTGTGTGTGAGATGCTTTTTTATATTACGCAGATTTTTAGAATATCGCTTGTGGCAGATAGCATATTATTGTTCTTGAGCTGAATTACTCAGAGCGGCGGACATTAGAGAGTTTTAGAATAGGGACCCCAAAGAGCTTTGCGGGTGTTAGCGTTGGTGCACGCAGGAGTGAAAAGTTAGAATAGTGCTCTGCGTTTGCGGATAGCGTCTTGCGCTAACAGCGCCACTACGGCGTCAAAGAAAAGCTATTAGAAATAATTGAATAAGATATACCGTTTTGTGATAGGAATAGTAATTTTGACGTGCGTGTATTCGCGTTTAATTACAATTTAGAGGTTATTCTGTAAGCAGCAAACAATTGAGCAAACCAACTTTACGTGCCTTCACCAGCCAAGCTTAGCCGTGTTAGGCCTACGAGGCATAAAATCCACACTCGAATTCGGAATCAGCGGCGTCTAATGAATCAATCCTCATAATACACGCTAGTTGAGAGAAAGCGATAACCGCAGTCACTTCTCGTAGCTCGCGAACTTCACGCGTTACCACGAATCGAACCCAGTTTGGTGCTAGGTTAGAGCCGTCGCTTCGATGGGTGCCGCGATGTTTTCCGGCGCAAAGCTTTTGGGGCCGCTTTTCGGGCTTCCGCTAAATCGGTGAAATAGCATTCCCAACGTAAAACCCAAACGCAGTTTGCGTCTCGCGCATGCGCAGTGGCTTCGACGCTATTTCTTTGGGGCCCCTATTTTACAGCTGCACGAGAAATTGCCTAAAACTCACTAATTATGTATATACATACATATTCACAGTAAACCTCCATTAATTCGAAACTAAAAGCCGGAAAATCTCTAAGCGGAATTTCGAGATAAGCGAAATTACGAAAATAGAAGCCAGCTGGCCGTGCATAGACCACGTGAAGCCTTTCCAGAATGCCAACAGTAATATTCTCGGTTACTTTCGCGTGCATGGGCAAAGGATTTGTCGACGTCTACGGGCAACGGCTTTACTGACACCATGCTAAGACAGAGTGCTTGGCACAGAGTCAAGATGATTGACCCTAATGCAATACTTGAAGACAGTCATTCCAGAGTAACCGCGTACAGACATCCCAAAAAGCTGACGCCGCTACGTTCTGCATCCTAATGAATTCCAGACAATTTTACTTCAAATACCGAAACTGAACTGTGGAAGAGCGTAACTACCATGTCTTTAGCAGACGGCCATAAGTGACGCGGCACTAGCGCCTCACCGTCGCGCGAGCCTTAATTAAGTGAGCGTCTTTATCCAAATTCGATGGTTCTGAAACGCTATGAGCTCACATGCTGGCTTCCCAACTCCGACGTGGCCTATTCAAATACGAGCTATGGAAAGAAGAATGATAGGTGTAACGTTAAGGGATAAGAAAAGAGCAGATTGGGTGAGGGAACAAACGCGAGTTGATATCTTAGTTGAAATCAAGAAAAAGAAATGGGCATGGGCAGGACACGTAATGAGGAGGGAAGATAACCGATGGTCATTAAGAGTTACGGAATGGATTCCAATGGAAGGGAAGCGTAGCAGAGGGCGGCAAAAAGTTAGGTGGGCGGACGAGATTAAGAAGTTTGCAGGGACAACATGGCCACAATTAGTACATGACCGGGGTAGTTGGAGAAATATGGGAGAGGCCTTTGCCCTGCAGTGGGCATAACCAGGCTGATGATGATGATGATTCAAATACATGTAAAATGCAGAAACGCCTTTCTGAGAAAACCCCGGACCGAATTTAATGAAATTTGTTGCATTTGAGAGAGAAAGTTAAATTATAGTGACTATTGGAAGCAGAATTTTGACTTAGGGCCTGAATATTGTGAAGCGAATTCTCAAATATTCGGAAGTTGAAAAATAATAGAAGCACGAAGTTGACAAATTAATAGCTCTGCATCAAGAACAAGTATCACGGTTCTGCAAAGGGCATCCATTAGATCATGCAAAATGGACAAATTCTGTATGTCAATCTATATCTTACGTGAAATTGTTACGCTGTGTACAAGGGTTCTGCAAAAATTGTATTTCCATATTACATTTTTTTTTCAGATTCATGTGAAACATATCAATTTTGTCCGCTTCAGATGTACTGTCAGATGCTATTCACAGAATTGTTATATCGTTTTTCGTTGATTAATTACAGAGTTCTAAACTCGACAGTTTCGTTTTTCTGAAAATTTGCAATTCTTGCCAATTTATAATAAAAAATTTACGACCTAAATAAAAAATTCGAAACCAACAGTCATTACATTTTAAGTTTTCCTTTTAAATGCAACAAACCTCGTCAAATTTGGTGCAGTGAGTGCCGAGAAAAACGAGTTCTCCTTTTACATGTATTTAGATGGGAGCACCCGAGCTAAAGCTTCCTCTTAAGGCGCAGCGCGTGGGCTGATCACGCCTGCTCAAAAGTGCCAGTCATCTTGTTCAAGATCACAATTAATGCGGTGTGACCGCAATGAAGCGTCACAGTTTCGCCCGACATGAGAAGCACTGATTGCGATAGCAAATTTTTAGACCGCTATAAGAAGTATGGTTGTCGTTTACTCAGCTGGATAAACTGGCTGTAAACATTTGCTTACTATTTAAATAAATAAGCACATTGTCACGCGCGCACCGACAAACACGAACACATCTCACTCGATGACCGCGGATACTCGCTGTCACAACGTTGGCGTGATAAAAAAGCGGCAGCAGCGGCGAGCAAATCCCGCTTCGTGCTGCCTCTCGCCCGAACGTGAACTAGGCGCGCGAGAACACAGTGCACACGAATCCATCAGCTATCTTAGGTTGGTTAGCCTTCGAGCTCGGTGCAGATTGTCTGCAATATAGGATGCGCTCAGCAGCTGCAGCTGGAGTATAGGAGAAGCAAACTGGAGTGCGGCATTGATGTCCGCATTTGAGGCACTTCTGGGGGACTACGATATTCGCTTGATGGAGGTGCGATCCCGCCGGCAGGCCGACAAAGACGATGTCGACACATACATCTACGAGAAATTGCACCTTCTCGAAAACTGCAATTGGGCGTCCTCCCCTGCCGCCAGGCAGTATATCATCGATGTCATCCGAAATCCCAGCCATGCGGCATTCCTTTCCGTGCAGCCTCTGGAACCCAGTGCGCACGCTTTCCTCCGGAAGGCAGCGGAACCATGGCGGAACTGCAGGATGCTGCGAGCCGGCGTTTGGCATCCACAGAGCACTCCTTTCCCCAGACTCCGGTTTGACGGGGTTTGAGGGGACACGCTCCATGTCCGCATTTGCGGCGTAGGTGGGCTTGCAGCACGTGTGTACAGAGGAGCCGAGCTCACAGCCCTGCTACGACGCCACGCCACACACGCACTCCAGACTCGTGGACCAAGCCACCTCTGCGAGGCCTCCGTGGTAGCGTGCTGCCCACCAGCGCTCTTGACCTGCGACTCCACAAGGACGCTGGGAGCAACTTCCTGGCAGCGGTTCCCGTTTTCGAGTGCCTGACCGCCGGCCTAATTCTGGCACTTCTCCGGCGAAGTTTGGCTCACCATAGAGGGTGCAGTGAACAGTAAACCTTCACCTCTTGATCTTGCATCCTCAATATACACAGGGTTCCCAAGAGCCCGAGATCCCTTCTCAACGATGGCAGTCGCTGATGCGGCCTTCGCGCTCATCAATGATTAGGCACAGTGAGGCACCCGCCGCTATCCTACTACCACTCCAGACTCTCGACGGGTCCGCGGACCACGGAAACTAGATACTCCCTCACCCTCCGGTGCCACATGTCTGGTTCTCAGGGCTGCCATTGGATGAAGAGATGGCACTTCGCGCCGTGCTCAGCACGTCTTGCCTGACAAAGCCGAAGCGACCAAGAGAACTGAGATCATCATTATCGAAGATCTTCCCATGGGGCCCAAGTCTACCTATCGGTCGCGCCAGAAATCACAGGTTTCGGCGCAGACGCAGCTGTCGCCCGCCTGGAACCACAACCCATTGGGCGGGGAGCTTTCATTTTCCAGGGGCGGGCTATATATATATATATATATATATATATATATATATATATATATATATATATATTGTGACGCGGTAGTGACGGCGACGGCGAAGAAAGCAGCAAAACTGGAAATGACGAAACTAGCGCTTTATTGGGCAAACTTGTGCCCTGAAAAACGGGCTACACTCAAAGAATGGCGGCAGCGGTGAACACAGTCGGCGATCGTCGAAAATCTTATCAGCGAGTCAAGCGCGTCGACTGCTATAGATCAGTCATCGAAGGTTCCAGAGTAATTGCTGGCGCCCGCGTGTCTTCCAGAAAGTTCTACACCATTCGCGCCGCGCATACATGAAATAAAATTACTCAAGGTTCGGCGACAACAGACAGCGGATAGAACCATCGATAACTTTCGAGAAACTTCCGATACATGCAGGCGCGTCCTGCGCTGTGCGATATGTGTTAGGTGGTGAAACGTGTCACCCGATAAACAAGTACACGTGTCAATACCACCCTTTTAAAAAGCATCGTCCTGATGCTACAAGCAGGAGAGCGAAATACAAAAGGACATTTATCAAAGAAACAAAGCACAAAGTAACACAACTAGTCCAAGAAAGAAAGTCCGAAGGTCAGCTTCGCAAAGTCATAAAGTTCATTAGCGCGTAAAGTTCATTAGTTCATCAGGTTGTGACCTGATGAACATCGAAATGCCGTATGCCGTGACAGCGAAATGCCGTATGGTTCGACCTTGTAGTCGAGTGCGCCAATGTGTCGGATGATCTTGTAGGGTCCGAAATAGCGGCGTAAAAGCTTCTCGCTAAATCCTCGTCGGCGTACTAGGGTCCACACCACAACACGGCCGCCGGGCTGGTACTCGAGGCAGCGTCGTCGAAGGTTGTAGTGTCCGCTGTCAGTCCTCTGCTCGTTCCTGATCCGCAGGCGGGCAGGCTTCTTAGGCGCGCTGGAGATAGGTGGCGACGTCAAGATTCTCTTCGTCAGTGACGTGCGGCAGCATGGCGCCGAGAGTCGTCCTCGGGTTGCTGCCGTAAACCAGCTTTACAGGCGTGATCTGTGTTGTTTCTTGCACTGCCGTGTTGTAAACAATGGTTACGTACGGCAGGACGTCATCCCAGGTCTTGTGTTCGACATCGACGTACCTTGCTAGCATGTCGGCAAGGTTCTTATTCAGGCGCTCCGTAAGACCATTCGTCTGCGGGTGGTAGGCAGTTGTCCTCCTGTGGATTGTCTGGCTGTATTGCAGAATGGCGCTTGGGTAAGCTCCGCTGTAAAGGCCGTTCCTCTGCCGGTGATGATGACTTCTGCGGCGCCATGTTGCAGCCGGATGTTCTCCAAGGTAAATATACCTGGTAGCAAAGCTTCCATAGGAGCCCATACGTTCAAGACATGGCGGTTCATCGGCGGATGGATAGATGTTATGAACGTCCCCTTTGGAACGGGGCGGTGGGTTGCGCCACCAAGCACCTGCTATTATACTGCCTGATGTCCTACCTAGGTTAAATAATAAAAAAAGAAAAAAAAACATGATGAACTCCCACAACCAAATTTTCTGATCCCCTGTTGCGAACTGTGCTTTTGTACTTCTCCGTTTTTTGTTGTTTCCCTACTTTTATTCCACCAATCCTCCAATCGCCTCTTACTAATCCCTATTGCGGACATGTTTACTTTTCCACTGCTCCCGCTTAACCCAAGGGCTTCAAGCAGGCCAGTGGTGCCTAAATCGACTGCTGGGTAGACGTCTTCACATCCTAATAAACCATGCTCCATAGTTTTCCTAGCTTTACCGCAGCAAGCACATGCTTCTTCATCCTTCTTCTTCTTCCTTCTTATATCAGGCTTTATAGTAACGTGTTCTAAGGCATCCCGATCTCGCTTCGAAAAGTAATGAGCTTCCCTTTGAGTTATCATAAATTGTTTCTTTCTTGATTTCGTTTTTTCCTCTTAAGTAGTTACTCATGGCAGGTTTCTTTTCCATTGCCGCCACCCATGAGATTATTTCAGCCACTCTGACTTTCCGCTTGACATTCTTTGTTGCTGTGTTGCCCACACTACAGGCCGCATACTTGCTGGTAAGCTTCTTAGTTCTTTTCCTCCCCTGTGAATCAGTGTTTTTCCTGTAGAGATACCTCAACACTCTCCCAGCCCATTCACTTTCTTCCATATTCCTCAGTCCTTCTCCATACTCTATTTTACTGCGAGCTTCCCTCACTTCAAAACTAGTCCAGCCCATATCACCCTGCACAGCTTCATTTGTAGTCTTCCCGTGAGCACTCAATGCGAGGCGACCCATTGACCTTTGGTTCCCGTAGAGTCCTGATTGTACCCCTGATTTAAAGCAAACAACCGCATTTCCAAAAGTAAGTCCTGGAACTATTACACCTTTCCACATACCTCGGAGCACCTCGTACCTACTGTATCCCCATAGCGCTCTGTGCTTCATTATGGCCGCATTTCTCTTCCCCTTCAGTGTTATTGTTTTTTTCCTGTGTTTCCATATATCTATTGCCTTCGTTTATCCATATACCAAGGTATTCATATTCTGTTACCCGAGGTATTTCCTGGCCCTGTATCGTCACTGTCTGTTCACTGTTTTCATCGAATACCATAACACCTGATTTTCTAACTCTAAATTTCAAACCTAAATGGTTGCCTTCCTCTCCGCAGATATTAGCCAGACCTTGGAAATCACTTTGCTTGTTAGCTAGCAACACAATATCGTCCGCATAAAATAAACCTGGAAGCTGCTGCTCTACTACTGTACCCGCCTGTTTGTATGAGAGATTAAAGCCGACATTACTTCCTTCTAGCGCCCTCTCCATCCTTACCATATACATCATAAACAGCAGTGGGGATAAAGGGCACCCCCGCCTCAGTCCCTTGTTGATATGAACTTTCTCCTCACTCCTCATCCCTTCCCATTCAACACAAACAGTATTTTCTAAGTAAATCTATCTCAAAAGCTGTTGGCAATCGTCACCTAAGCCTTCCCCTTCCAGAATATCCCACAAAATGTTGCGGTCTACGTTGTCATCATCATCATCAGCCTGGTTACGCCCACTGCAGAGCAAAAGCCTCTCCCATAGTTCTCCAACTACCCCGGTCATGTATTAATTGTGGCCATGTTGTCCCTGCAAACTTCTTAATCTCATCCGCCCACCTAACTTCCTGCCGCCCCCTCCTACGCTTCCCTTCCCTTGGAATCCAGTCTGTAACCCATTAATGACCATCGGTTATCTTCCCCCCTCATTACATGTCCTGCCATGTCCATTTCTTTTTCTTGATGTCAATTATATGTAGATGTCATTAACTCGCGTTTGTTTCCTCACCCAATCTACTCTTTTCCTATCCCTTAACGTTACACCCATCATTCTTCTTTCCATAGCTCGTTGCGTAGTCCTCAATTTAAGTAGAACCCTTTTCGTAAGCCTCCAGGTTTCTGTCCCGTACGTGAGTACTGGTAAGACACAGCTGTTATACATTTTTCTCTTGAGTGTCATAAGCTCCTGTAATGTCTAAAAAAGGCCACATATAACGGTATGCCGCGGAGGGCTCGATATTTCCAAGGCTGGAGCTGCATGCGTGGCTACTGCCATCATGGCGGCAGCGGGAATTGAGAAGGCAGATCGAGCTGAGGATATGGCGTGTCCCAATATCCATCAGAACATTATGGTGCTCAGCACTCCGTGTGAGGAGCGAGCGAACAAGTATGCTCGAATACAAGCTATCAACGTCCAAGGCAAAATATACGACGGGACGACCGCCCACGACACAGTCAAGGGCGTGATCAGGGGCATAGCGCTCGAGGACAGCGAAGCGGAAATAATGCAGCAGATCGTTACAAAGTACAACCCCCTCGCCGTGGGAGCGAAGTGTATCGGGAACACGACGACAATAATCGTTGTGTTCAAAGGTATCAAGGTTCCCAAGTATGTGCGTTATGGATCCACGCTCTATCCGTGCAGTCTCTACAGGAAGCAAATAGAAGTGTGCAAAGTATGCGGCAAGGTCGGCCACAGGCGCGACGTGTGCCCCACACCAAACGTACGTGTTTGTCTTTCATGCGGTGTTTCTAATCCCAGAGAGGGCCACAAGTGTGTCACCAAGTGCAAGCTCTGTGGCGAAGAACACCCCACTGGAGACCGCCTCTGCAGAGCCAAATACAAGGTTCCGTACGTCGTGCGGCGACGGCGATGGGAACGCCGTAACGCTGAAGAACAGCGAAAGCAAGCACTCGAATCAAGCGCCTTTCCACGCCTAGGACGCTTTCGCTCGCGCAGCGCTTCCCGTGGCGGATCCCGCAGCGCGTCGCGCCATGCCTCACGCCACGCATCACGTTACGCTTCCCGTAATGCCTCGCGCAGCGCATCCCGCGGCCTTGACTCGTCGGGCAGGAACAGCTGCGGCGCAAAGCGATCGCGCTCCCGTGTCAAAGTCAGCTGGCCCGACGTAGCCAAGGGCGAAGTTAAAGGCAGCAGCGCCAGCTCCAACAGCGCCACTAGTGGCCGAAGCACTCCGAGCAGCTGGCAGGCGTGGACTAGCAGCCCCTACTACAAGGAACTCGAACAACTCCGCGCAACCAATGCGACCCTGGTGGAAACCACGCGCCGGCTTGCCGAAGAGCTAGCCGAGGTCAAGAAAGAACTTCAAGCAGAGCAAGCCCATCCAAGGACAGAGCCACCTCAGTCACCCGAGACACCTACACCCGCCACCGACACGCCATCACACCAAGGCATACAATCAATGGACACAACCCAAGACGAGCCCCAGGAGGAGAAGACCACTGATCCAACCCCCCAAGAAACGAGCACGCACCGAACCAACACCCACCGCTGTCCCCGAGCAGAACTCCGACACGCTATCGCACCAAGTCACAGAATCAAAGGACAAAACCCAAGACGCGCCCCAGGAGGAGCAGATCACTGACCCGACCACCAAGAAACGAACACGCACTTCATCACGACATAACAAGGACCTGACCCAATTGGAAACTCAGCTCGAAGCCAAAATTGAAGCGCTCGCCAACACCTACGCCAGCACGGCTGCCGTGACCGACCAACGACTGGCACGGCTGGAGGAACTGATCACCACGTCCTTCCGCACCATACAAGAGCGTTTCGAATTCATTGAACACACCCTCAAGCCCATAGTGCGCAGCCCCATCTTTTCAGCGGAATTCGCCAAACACCCATAACTCCAAGAACAGACGCAAGCCCCACCCTCGCCACAACTATGTCCCAAAACCAATGCACAATAGCATCGCTACCGGGCCTTACGGTCTGGCAGTGGAACTGCCACAGTTACAACAACAATAAAGCAGTGCTGCAACAACATATTATCACAGTAAACAAGAAACCCGACATTATCCTGCTGCAAGAAACGGCGACGGTGACCCCCACCCTCCCTGGGTATCGCGCTCACGTTAGCCAGGCGGAGGGAAGGGGCGTCTGCACGTTCGTCCGCAAAGGGCTCACGTTCATCGAGCACCAACCCAAACACGACCGCAGCAGGGTGGAATACGCCTTCACCGAAATCATCCCAAGCAAACAACGGAAAGGCAGCCTGTTCATCGCCAACATCTACAGTAACCCCAAGCACCAAACACAGAAATTCAAGACCCTACTACACACAGCCAGCACCCAAGCCAGAGACAACACATTGCTGATCGGAGGGGACTTCAACGCCGCCCATCGAGCGTGGGGTTATGTGAAGGACACGGCCAAGGGACGGGACTCATTACAGGATACCCTGGACCACAAATGTGTCCTAATCACGGACCCCGCGCATCCTACCCGCATCGGCAACTCCGTAGCACGAGACACCACACCAGACCTTACGTTCAAAAAAATTGACCACACGGGCAAAGTAACATGGCACAACACGGGCGTCGACCTGGGCAGTGACCACTACATCCTCGAAATTACGATACCCAACTAATCACGGAGAAATACCATTACACATAAGTGGACGGACTGGGACGAATTCCGTAAGGGGCGCCTCACCACAGCACAAGACATCACAGAGATCGAAACCTGGACGGCGGAACTCCGCGATGCAGTGCGCTCAGCCACAAAGACCATAGAAACAGACGAGGACGTCATCATTATGGACAGCCGCCTGGCCCATCTGATAGAGGCCAAACGTTCGATACAGGCGCGTTGGAAGCAGCACCGGCTGAATCGCAAATTGAGGAAGAAGGTGGCTGACTTAAACAGGGCCATTGAACAACATTGCATGCTCCTGTGCCGTCAACAGTGGAACGAAATCTGCAACCGAGCTGACAGGGAATTGCATCGCAGTTGTACATGGAATCTATTTCGGCACCTTCTAGACGAAACAAAGACCAAGTCAAACCAGCGCGACCGCCTGGCCCGCCTCATGCACACCATCACACAACAACAAGGAAAAGACGCTGTTATCAGGAGTCTGGAAGCCAAGTATCTGCCAGACACGCCAACGGAAACCCACCCGCCGTACGGGGGGCTGCCCAACGCGTCGCTCGACCGAGACATTACCATATCAGAGGTACGGGTAGCGCTGCACGAGCTCAACACCCGCTCAGCAGCCGGCCCAGATCTCGTTACAAACAAGATGCTACGCAACCTGGACGACGCTTCGATAGAGGCCCTAACCGATTACTTCAATGAATGCTGGCATTCGGGCAAGCTCCCCCGACAGTGGAAAACGGCAAGAACGATCCTGATACCGAAACCGGGCAAACCACTGGACATCGGCAACCTGCGTCCCATCTCGCTGACGTCCTGCGTGGGCAAGGTGCTGGAGCACGTGGTCGCCAACCGGTGGCAGGAATACCTAGAGAAGGAAGGCCTCTATCCTGACACGATGATCGGCTTCCGGCGCAGACTCAGCACACAAGATGCCATGTTACAACTCAAACAAGAAATCGTCGACAACAAGACACAAGACAGCAAAGTAATTCTGGGTCTCGATTTACAAAGTGCATTCGACAAAGTCAAACACGCAGTCATATTAGGACAAGTATCAAGACTCAACATGGGGGTAACGAGCTACAATTATATTCAAGACTTCTTGACCAACCGCACGGTAGAACTGCACGCCGGAGACCTCAAGCTCCCCGACCACAAGCTCGGCAGTACGGGTACTCCACAGGGTTTGGTCATATCGCCGTTGCTCTTTAACCTCGTCATGATCGGGGTAGCGAGGGCAGTCCGGCATACGATCTACGCCGACGACATTACCCTGTGGGCGGCCGGCGGCACCGACGCCAGCATCGAGCAACAGCTGCAAGCGGCGGTTACCGCCATCGAGCAGCACCTTGATGGCACAGGCCTAATGTGCTCGCCAGCCAAATCCGAGCTGTTCGTCGTCACACCGCTTCGACCGGGACGGAAGCGCGCTCCTCTTCGGGCGTGTGATCACATCAAAATTGTGACTGCATCGGGGCAACGCATCCCCGAAGTTCCCAAGATCAGGGTCCTGGGCCTGCTGCTCAACAAGAGCGGCCGCAATGACGAGACCATCAACAAGCTTACCACCAAGGCAATGGACGCCATCCGGCTCATACATCGAGTCTCTACACGACGGGCGGGCATGCGTGAAGACAGTCTCGTGCGCCTTGTCCAGTCGTTCGTGATCAGCCACATCGCCTACGTTGCGCCCTACCTTAACTGGCACGTCACTGACAGGACCAAGATCAACACGCTGATCAGAGGGGATTAAAAGACAGCGCTGGGTTTAATGGAGACCACGAGTACGGCTCGGCTCTTGCAGCTCGGCGTCCAAACACCCTAGAAGAAATAGCCGAGGCGCAGCTCACCGCGCAATTCGAGCGCCTCTCTACCACCAAGACGGGCCGCAGTATTTTTTTTTATTTGAATATACTGCAGGCCCTTCACGGCCCGTGCAGGAGTGGTACAGAGATGCAATGAAAAAAAAATCATGATGACAAGTCAATACACTGAATGCAGTTAATAAAAGAGTCGATGTTACTGCAACACACAATATTGTTAGTTAACTTGTTCCACTGGGAAATGGCCGCCGGAAAAAGGGAATGCTTGTGAACATTAACACGACTTGGGGGAAGATAGATGGTTTTGGAGTGATTAAGTCTGGTTGAACGTTTTGGAGGATCTTGCAGGTAATGAGAACGTGCTATTTGGAAATGACCATGGTATAATTGATAGATGAATTTTAGTCGTGAAATTGCTCTTCTTTGCGAGAGGGGTTTTAGGTTTGCCCTTGCTAGCAGACTCGAGACACTGGACTGCCTTTTGTAGTCAGAATATACAAACCTAATTGCTAATTTTTGTATGCGATCTATTTTATTTATAAGGCATTTTTGATGAGGGCTCCAGATTAGGTCAGCGTATTCTAGGCATGGTCTTATTAGTGTTTTGTACGCATTTAGTTTGAGGTGTGGTGGTGCTGCGCGCAGTCTTCTTTTTAAAAAGGACAGTTTGCCTATGGCTTTTTGACACATGGTCGAAATATGAGGCTCCCAGTTAAGGTTAGGCGTGAGTGTAATGCCTAGGTATTTTACCTGGTTGCTTTTGTTGATTGTTGACCTTCCGATCGAATATGAAAAGTTAAGCGGGAGTTTCTTATTTGTGAAAGACATGTAATGTGTTTTTGATGTGTTCAGTTTCATGCCCCAAGTGTTGCACCAAGAGTAAATTGTTTGAAGTGAATTATGAAGTTCTATCTGGTCTTCTTGGTTGTGTACGACTGTGTACATGACACAGTCATCAGCAAACAGGCGCATCTGAATTGAGTTTTTGACGCAAAATTGGATGTCGTTTATGTACATCAAGAACATAAGTGGTGCCAGAACTGATCCTTGAGGTACTCCGGAGTAGACATCGAGTGGTTGTGAAAGATTATTATCGATTGAAACGCTCTGTTTACGATTGGTTAGAAAACTGTTGATCCAGGATATTATTTTATTACTAATACCGAAAGCCGATAATTTTGTGATTAAATCCTGGTGCGGAACTACGTCAAACGCTTCAGAAAAGTCTAAAAAACTGCATCTAATTGGCCATCATTATTAAGTACGTTAGCTATGTCATGAGTTAACTCTGCTAGTTGGGTTATGGTTGACAGGCTTGATCTAAAACCATGTTGTTGTTTATATAGGAGTACGTTTGTTTATAGGTGAGTTATTATGGCCTTAAATATTATGTGTTACATTATTTTGCAGCATGAGCTTGTTAATGACACTGGGCGGTAGTTATTTAAATGTAATTTCGAGCCCGATTTATGTATTGGAATTATTACAGCCTTGCGCCAATCGTCTGGTAGCACTGATGTTTGAAGAGAAAGAGTGAATATTTTAAATAGATACTTTAATGTCCAACTTGCGTATCGACTTAAGAATGAGTTAGAAATTTGATCGGGGCCGGTAGATTCTTTAAGATCGAGCTTATGCAATAGAGACAGTATGCCCTCTTCACTTACAGTTAGTTCTTCCATTGGTATTTTGACATCGTAAGGTGTTAAAGCTGCATTTGTAGCATGTTTCTTAAAAACTGTCTGAAAGAAGTTATTCATCTCTTTAGCAATGTGTTCAGGGTCCTGAATAACATGATCCGAGATTTTGATTTGCGTTATTTTTTCTTGTTCATCTGATAAATATCGCCAGAATTTGTGAGGGTCATGCGCCATAAACGAAGGTAATGTAGTGTCAAAGAAACGGGCTTTTGCTTCCGATATTTTTTGTTTAAATGTACCGATGAGATCGTCTAACGTGCACGTGGTTCCCTTTATCCGCCGTCGTTTTATTTTTCTTTTTAGTTGGATGATTTCACGTGTTATCCACGGGTATTCTCGGTTAACGCGTTTCTTTTTATTAGGAATGAAGGTGTTTTCGGAATACTTAACAATATTTCTAAAACGCGTCCAGAGTTCTTGTACATTTGTTAGTTCATTAAATGAATGAAACTGGGATTCTAGGAAACCTAGTACAGCAGGATCATTTGCGCGTGTGTAATCCTTAAAGTATATAGGTTGTGGTTTTTTGTGTTTTCGCGTCGTTGAAATGGGACAGGTTAGAATAAGCGCTTTGTGGTCTGAAATGCCATTCTCGATGGACACGGAAGATCCTTCTAATGTATCACTTATAAGAACTAGGTCAAGTAAAGATGATGATGTTGAAGTGATACGGGTCTTATCAGTTACCATTTGGCTCAGTGAAAACGTAAATGCCAAGCCTAGTAGTGATTCTGAACTTGAGACATCACGGCCGTCATGCGAGTCGTTGTTCCAGTCTATTCCGGGAAGGTTAAAATCCCCGGCCATAATAAGTTTTGATCTAGAATTAGTATGTTTTGAGAGGTAATCATGAATCTGATCGATGAAGTCCGGAGCTGCATTTGGGGGCCGATAAACGCCCCCTACAGTTATGTTTTTGTTACAATATGTTATTTTACACCATAAACTTTCATGGTCCGGAATACCATCAAGTTCTAAGGACT
Organism: Dermacentor andersoni; assembly: GCF_023375885.2. Classification (NCBI taxonomy): domain Eukaryota; kingdom Metazoa; phylum Arthropoda; class Arachnida; order Ixodida; family Ixodidae; genus Dermacentor; species Dermacentor andersoni. The sequence continues at coordinate 115,426,037 of NC_092822.1, read as the reverse complement.
TTATATTATTTTTAATTGCTATCGCGACACCGCCGCCTCTTGATCCCCTGTCCTTACGGAACAGTTTGTATGAAGGAGGAATAACTTCAGAATCACGTACACCAGGGTTAAGCCACGTTTCTGTGATTACTAAAATGTGAGGTTGATAAGACAGGATTAGGTTTTCTAATTGATCAAATTTATTTACCACACTTCGGGTATTTAGGGAAAGGATTCGTAGAGTTTTGGTACTGGGCTGTCATTTGGAAACTTTCTTATTTTTAGAGGATTTCAGCGAAGTCGAAGTGGGAAGGGACTGTTTTGAAAGACTTGCTTTCTGCGGTAATTCAGTCCTAATATTCTTCACTGGGTCCCAAGTATACACTTTTTCATCGATTCTCAGTTTGTCGAATGTTAGTCTAACTTTTGCTCCGTTTGCCCTTTCATTTACCGCTGAATGCCACAAGTGCGCGCGCATTTCCCTTACTCTTTTAGAAAAATCTTCGGAAACAGTTAATGGTGTGCCTTTCAGTTTGTAGCAGCAAGATAAGATTTTGGTCTTTTCGGCGTAATCAAACAATCTAAGGATGATCGGGTGGTCTCGGTTACTTGTGCGAGTACCTATCCTGTGAGTCCTTTCAAGGGTTTTCACTTCAATGCCTAGCGTTTCTTTTAAAATGTTTTCTCTCACTATCTTTTCGAGTGAAGCTATATCTTCGTTAGGTTTTTCCGTTACGCCGTAAATAATCAAGTTGTTCCGTCGACTTCTATTTTCTAAATTGTCTAATTTCAATGCCAGATCTTGGATTTGATTTTTCGTGGTGTCATAATAATTTTCACATTTGGCCAACTTCTCTTCGCAATAATTCAGTCGTTCCATGTCGTTTTCAATTTCAGCAAGCCTAGTTTCCATGTTATCAACTGTTCGTTCAACCTTTTTCAAGTTAGTTACCAGTTCTTTTAACGTTTTGTTCGTTTTAGATTGTTCTTTCAGAATTTGTTTCAGAAGGTCGTTATTAGGACGAGTATCCGATTCTGAGTCTGACGTCGGACCGGGGTTAGCTTAAATACATCATAGCACTCAACAATCAGTACAGCAAGAAAGTGTGAACTTGGAAGCACCGTCAGCGTTACATCATTGTCCCGTAAAGAGGGTACAGAGTAGTTACTGACCTGCACAACGAAAAGAGCAGGAATAAGCATGGTAGTCTGGTCGGTGCCACCAAGTCCACTGAAGCGGATGGCGTCATGGGTCGGGTTTATATACTGCCGAGTGCCTGATAAGGTTGACGTGGCCGCATCCGTGACGTGGTCTCTGCGCAGTTGAAGGGCTCCCCACCCGGCACTCAGTCGGGAGGAGGGCGTAATCCTTAGACAAATACAGACCGCGTCACTCCTCGCCCCCGCAATGCTGCACGTGCTTCACCCAGAGCTCTATCCGAGTGGGCTGTGCGGTGTTTGTGCAGCGGGTATACTGACGTCCCTGGGTTACAACCCCGAAGTTCCCAGCCGACAACCGCGCGAGATCACAGATGAGGCGCGGGCCCACATTTACGTGGACCCCATCCCGAAGAACATGCACCCAGAATACAACCAAGAACGGCGGCAGGCGCGGGCCAAGGCCCTCACCGAGCAACACGCCCAAGACCCGCACGCCCGGTACGTGGACGCCGCGGAATACAAGCGGGATGGCTTCGCGGCAGTGGTCGTTGCGGCGGCTACCGGCACCAAGACAACGGCAGCGAGCGTGCGGTGCACGAACGCCACAGACGCCGAGGAGGTTGCCATCGCTCTGGCGATCACCGAGGCAGAGTGTCGCACTGTGCTCAGCGACTCGAGGAATGCCGTGCGCAACTTTGCCAAGGGGCGAATATGCGCGCCGGCGGCCGCCACCATCGGCAAGCTCCAACTTCAAGACCGCGGCAGCACCGTCCGTATCAAGTGGTTCCCGGCGCACGCCGGCGAGTGTGCATCCTCACCGAACCACAACGAGACGGCCCATTCGGCGGCGCGAGCGCTTACCTTCCGCGCCCCCGAGAGTGACCTTTCCGTGTGGTGGTTCCAAACCAAGGACAGATTGACTAGTTATGCCGAAGTAACCAAGTGTTACCGCTTAGCTCGACGGACAATGCCGCCTCCCCACCCGGCACTCAGTCGGGAGGAGCGCGTAATCCTAAGACAAATACAGACCGCGTCACTCCTCGCCCCCGCAATGCTGCACGTGCTTCACCCAGAGCTCTATCCGAGTGGGCTGTGCGGTGTTTGTGCAGCGGGTCCGGCGGACCAATGGCACATCATGTGGGACTGTGCCAGGTTCCCGACGGCAGCTACCTCCAGGACTTACCCGCCAGAACTTCAAAGTGCACTGCAGTCTGCAGACAAGGACTCACAACTATGGGCCGTCCAGCAGGCCCGGGGTGCGCTCGAAATGCACAAGCCTCATGACCCACTACAAACGGGCCCAACTGGGCTAGTGCAGAGTAGGGTATAACCCCGGGTCGACGCTTGGCCAGCGTCACGACTCGTTAAATTGTCGTTTGCCGGCACTTTATTAAAGTTATTCCTATCCTATCCTAACGGTATGCTTTCTACTTTTGATATTTCAATACACTGAGTAAGAACAAATAAGTTAACATCTAAACTCCTACCTATTCTGAAGCCATTCTGAAGTTCTCCCAAAATACCATTATTCTGTGCCCATGCTTGAAGCTTTAATTTGATTGCCTGCATTGTTCGCCTTTATATTACCGATGTAATGGTCAGCGGCCTATACGAGTGAATTCTATCTTTCTCACCCTTACCTTTATAAATTAAATTCATTCTACTTTGTCGTCAACTGTCTGGTATTCGTCTATCTTTTAAAGTTTTTTCCACTGCTTTCACGAGAGCTTCCTTGCTTTTTGGTCCTAGTTCATTAATCAACCTAACGTAAACCTTATCTAGCCCTGTGGATACGCGCTTAGAAATTTTCTCTTCGGCTTTCTTCCAGTTGAAATTTGTCAGTACCAGCTCCTTTTCCCCCTGGGTCTCTTTCATGCTCTTTTTTTTTCAAATACAACCTCGTATTTGCCTTGGAAAGATTCGGCTGTTATTTTTCGGATGTAATTTATTGCCGCTTCTTTTTCCAGTCTGTTTTCATCTTCGTCTAGGAACGAGAAGAAAGGGGGCTAACCGAGGGGCCCGATATTTATTAATGATAGCATAAGCAGCCAACAAACAAAGACACCAAAGGCAACACAGGGGAAATTACTTGTACTTACAAGACCTCATATGCGGAGACAGTTCAATTTCACAACCTGAGTCCTCTCGTACCACCAAAAAGCTGGCATCTCTCGGTGGTGTACTCTTTCTTCGTGCAATTGTCTTATACTTCGATATCAATACTGCCTCGCTTTTTCGGCGAAACTGCAGCCTCTCCCTTTTTTTGTCTCCTTTTTTACTGAGTGTTCGATTATGAGCGCTGCTGCACATGACTGCTATTGATTCTGATTTCGAGTGAATCCGGCTTGGTCTCATTCCGGTTAGTGAGTGAATGATATACGTATTTATCACCTCCGCATGCAAGTGGCGATGTTTCGATCCTTAATAAATGTAAAATATTAGAAGAGCTTTTCTTTCGTGAGTCGTTAACACTGCTTACTGGAAAGAGAAGCAAAAAAAAAATGGAGGACGCTTAAGCTTAACTTTTAAGAGTGGAACACGGTATTAAAATATTTCCGACTGCTTGTCACGCTTCCCGCCGACTGCAGCTTATGTAACTCTAATGTATTACTGGAAACGCTGACAGCGAACGCAATGTACGAAGGCGAGCATTCAGTTTCTTTTTTGTTGCCCCCCTCCCCCACGGCGGACGCCGCCGCTGCCGCGGATGCGCGGAGGCGAGCGCCATCTGGATGGTGTTGCAAGGAACCGAGTGGGGCGCGCCGCTCCTACCAAGACCTCAAACGGCAGCTGGAAAAAGGCGTTTGTGTGTGAGTTTCCGCGTAACAGAATTGTATTTGTTCGTATATTCAAATTACAATTCGACGCTAGCGTGTCTGTACGTTGCGTGTAAGTCGTACTCTGCGACTTTTCTGGCGCATTTTACTTTGAGAAATTAAATTACTTCAGTAACGCTAAGGCCTGCGTGGATCGGGATGGGTGGTACGGGATGATTTTTGTCATGCTTGTCGTCAAAAGTTGGTTCCCTATTCTATGCAGACATCGCCGCCGGCGCCGGTGCCCACGCCGAGTGTCCTGCGACACGGAATCCTTAACGCTGTCGCGTTAATACTGAGACGCACAACATTCACGTGCATTTCACACGCCGTTGGTAAAAGGCTCTGCCGAAGAGGTCACTGAAGTCAGGAGTTTGTTTTTTCAGTGTCAAAAAAGCACGCAAAGCAGTTTGAAGCGAGGTGAACATACAGCAATATATTCATTCTCTAAGCATAAGCTATCCTTACCATTAGAGATAATTGTTAGTTGGCTACCTCCTTCTCTCTAAAAAATATGATAAACTGTGTCCTGTGTACATATTTAAACGTGCTGTGTCTGCGCGGGGGGTTTACAGTGGAAATTAAAAAAAATGTCGAAGTGAGAAAATAAGGATGAGATAGCAGCCGCTGGTGCCTTTAATGCGCTTGTCCCCCTACTGTTAGGACTTGCAGAAATAAAGCGAAAGTATAAATTAAGAGCCGTGCACGGCCGCGCAAACAGTGATGCAGCAAGCTTTTAGCCACAATCAAATTTTAAGCTATAAGGTAGAGGCAACTCAATAGAAACTCAATACTCAATAGATGTGGGTGACAGAACTCTGTTAATTCTTGATAGGTGCAGTGTACAGAATTCTGATACTGTTTATTGTTCAGATGTAAACTTGATTTTTCAGACTTAGAAATTTTGCGAGTTCCAGAAATTGATGCAAAGAAATTTACTCCATACGGTGGGCAGAGCAAACATTTAAAATGCGATTAATCTTATGAAAATATATGTGCAGAGGATGATGAGCAAGATGATTTTTTCATTGCCCAGTGTTTTACGTAGAAGCTCTCAAGAGACTGCTTCTTCTTAAACATACGCCTGTCTGCACGTTGCTATCGTTCAGGCGCACGGGTATTTTGTTTCGAATTCCACTTTTCATTTTATTTTGCTATCGTTCGGTAGGATGGCAGCATATTTCTCATATTTTCTTATGCATGTTCATGAATTTTTTATTGTTTTGTTAAATTAGTGATTCGCTTTTTTTAAGCTTATTAGTGGAGTAGAAGCTAGTTCACTTAAAATGTAATGTTTCAAATAACTCATCAATGCGATCGGGGCCTTACAGCTGTGGCAAAATTGCGTCGCACAAAAACACCTGGAATGCGCAAAAGTGTACGCGGGGAAAATACGTTGCTTACATGTAAGTGTTCCGAGCAGCGAAACGAACTATCTTCTGCAGAGTTGAATATACATGAGGAATTTAGGAACGTCCTAATTTATACACTATGACATTAGGAACGCGCCTAGCACAAAACGTCTTGCTCCAAACAATGTTTTATAGCCGTGCGCGGGAGGATCTCTGTGTTTTAACGCGGTTTTAACGGCCCGTGTCGCAGAAAATTCGGCGTCCCTCGTCCCGCGTCGACCGCCTTTCGAGCGAATGAATCAGTCGGAAGAAGAAAGAAAACATTTATTGCAGAAAATAGGACGAGCGGTCTTCAGGCTGTTCGGGGCCCCTATTCTAGGGCTCCGCTGGCTTGAGCTCTGCGGCTTGCCTGGAGTGTGGCAGCCCACTGGGCTGCCTCCTCCGATCTGGAGAGCAAGGCCTCTCATCCCTCTCACTTTGTGGTTTCGTGAGTGTTGTCTTGAGGAACCTGGCACATTTCCACGTGATGTGGTCCAGCGTGGGCGCGACCCCACACCACGGGTACTCATCCGGATATCGCTCTTTATCTATTTTGTGTAGGACATGCAGGTGCGGGTAAGTTTTGGTTTGCAACTTCCAAAACTTACCCGCACCTGCATCTCCTACACAAAATAGATAAAGAGCGTTACCCATATACCACACATACACAACCACGCAGGCCCAACGTGTAGGGCAGAGACGTTACTGAGCTAATTGATGAACTAATTTAATTTTTCAAAGTAAAATGCGTCAGAAAAATCCTAAAGTACGACTTGTACACAACCTACAGACATGATAGCGCCGGACTGTAATTTGAATATACGAGAAAACAAAATTCTGTTACGCGGAAACACAAACCCCTTTTCCAGCGTTTCTACCATTCACACAGCGGCGCGCCCCGCCCGGTTCGTTGCAATACCTCCAGATGGCGCTCGCCTCCACGCATCCGCGGCCCACCCAAGAGGCCGCGTTTCTACCAGAAAACTTGCCTTCGTGCAAGCGTTCGCCGCCAGCGTTTCCCGATAAGCATTGCGGTTACATAAGCTGCAGTTGCCGGGAAGGGTGGGAACCAGTCGGAGGATCTTTGAATGCTTTCGCGTTCCATTAAAGCCGAAGCTTAAGCGTCCTCCAAATTTTTTTCACGACAACGACATCGAAGCGCGGGTAATGTAGAAGAACCTAAGTGTTTTATGTCGAGAACGCTCGTGATGAATAGGTTGTAGCGCATATGCTTCGCGTCCACGCGCACATACATGCTCTTAAGGAAACAGAAAGGCTCAAGTAAGTGCCGACGTACATATTTTTAAAAAATCAAGTAAACTATGGCGTTTTTCTTCGTAGTGCCTCATAATAACTTGGACCACCTGGGGTTTTTTAACGTGCACGTAAATCTAAGTACGCGGGTGTTTTCGCATTTCGCCCTCTTCGAAATGCTGCCGCTGTGGCCGGAATTCGATCCCGCGACATCGCGCTTAGCACCCCAACACGATAAACAATAAGCAACCATAGCAGGTGACGCTAAAGACTAGGTTGCAATGTGGTTTAAATAAATCGATGATTAAATGTTGATTATATCTCTCTCCTCCGTCTCTCTTTCATTTTCATTATTCACTAAGTTCGTATCTTATTCGTATCGCATTTCACGCGCAATTACGCGAACCTAATTTTTTTTTTACCGTCGACAGTTCGTTGACACTTTCTTTTTAGACTAAGAGGCCAGGTGGGCCGAGTGAGTGAGTGAGTGAATAAACGTTATTGTAGGTCCGGCGAGGACGCGAACTCGTCGTGCACCCGGCTAGTCCCACGTCGGGACCGGCAGGTCTAGCCCACCGGCCCGGTCGCGGGCACGCCGGACGGCCAGGATTTGCTTTTCTAGAGCGGGGCTACGCAAAAGCGAGTCCCACTCCTCCTTGATGAACTTGGGATATGTCGACCCACACTCCCAGAGCATGTGAGGTAGAGTGGAGGTCTGGCCGCAGGACGGGCAGGCGTCGTCGCGATACACGTCGGGGTAAGCCTCGTGGAGAGCGGACAGACACGGATATGTGCTGGTCTGTAGGAGCCTAAGCGAAACGGCTTGCGCCCTATTCAACTTGGGGTGAGGGGGTGGAAAGACCCTTCTGGACATGTAGAAATATTTAATAATCTCGTTGTGAGTAGCGGGAACGTCCCTGTGACCGTAGAGAGGAGGGGAGTCAGTGCTCCTTATAGAGGAAGTGCGGTCGGTGAGGTCACGCGCAGCCTCGTGGGCAGACTCATTGAGGTTCGGGGGAGCACCCTTGACCAAGCCTACGTGAGCGGGAAACCAGTGAATTGAATGGTTTGTGAGAGCATGTGGACTCGAGCCACTAAGAAGACGAACAGCTTCCTTGGCGATGCAACCCTTTTGAAAAGCCCTAACTGCCGTTTTGGAATCACTATAGATTTCGGACCCACGACCGTCTAGCAGGGCGAGGGCGATGGCGACTTGCTCGGCGACTCCGGGGTCTGAAGTGCGAATCGAGGCGCTATTGGAAATGTTGCCGCCCGAGTCGACCACAACGACGGCAAAGGTCTTCCCGTCACTGTACTCCGCAGCGTCGACGAAGCTTGCGCTAATGTCGTGTCGCTTAATCTGTTTGAGGATGGCGGCTGCTCTAGCCTTGCGTCTGCCCTCGTTGTGGACGGGATGGACGTTTCGGGGCACAGGGGCCACTTAGAACTTGTCTCGAATGCACCTAGGAATCGGGGTACTGACCATGGGGAATCCCGCAGGGTGGTAACCCAGCTCTTCGAGGATGCGTTTACCTGCTGCTCTGGTGCCCAGGCGAGTGAGTTGCGCGCGTTCTTGGGCTTCGGCAATCTCCTCGGCGGTGTTATGTACCCCCAGCTTCAAGAGATCCTCGGTATGGGTCCTGATGGGTAGCCCGAGAGCCCTCTTGACTATTTTGCGGATAAGAACGTTGAGCTTGTCTCGCTCCGCTCTGAGCCAGTTGTGCATAGAAATCGTGTACGTGAGGTGGCAGAGTACGAAGGCATTGATCAGCCTGAGAAGATTGCTTTCCTTCATGCCTCGATGCCGGTTTGCGATTCTGTGAACGAGGCGGAAAGCGTTGTCCGTCTTTGCGATAATCTTGCGGAGAGCAGTTCCGTTTCCGCCGTTGTATTCGACAAACATGCCCAGGACCCGAATAGCGTCGACCCTGGGTATCACCCTCCCCCGTCACAAGTGCGAAGTCTGATGCTGCTTTCAGAGACTGGCTTGAAATCTTTGGGTCTGCCTCCCTTCCCTTTTCTGTAAAGTAGCAGCTCCGACTTGGCGGGGGAGCATCGAAGTCCGGTGGGGCGGAGTTACTCCTCGATCACGTCAATCGCCTCCTGCATGGCTTCTTCGACTCTGCCCTCGCAGCCGCGGGAGCACCATATGGTGATGTCATGGCGTAAATGGTGTGCTTGACGTTCTCGACGCGCGCCAACCTCTCGGAAAGACCAATCATACAGATGTTAAACAATGTTGGGGAGATGACGGCGCCCTGAGGAGTGCCCCGCCCTCCGAGGGGCACATCTTCGGAGCGGAAGTCTCCAATGCGAAGCTTGGCCTTCCTGTCAGTTAGAAAAGAGCTGACGTAGTTGTGGAATCTGGAACCGAGACCCAGGTCTGAAATGGTCTTGACGATGAAGGTGTGGAGCACGTTGTCGAAAGCCTTCTCGAGGTCCAGACCGAGCAGAGCCTTGACGTCTCCGGAACGGCCATCCACAATCTGATGCTTGATTACTTTCATGGCATCCTGCGTTGAGAGTCCGGCGCGGAAGCCGATCATGTTGTACGTGTAAACCTCGTTTTCTTCGAGGTACCCGTTAAGCCTGTTGAGGACGACGCGCTCCATGACCTTGCCGACGCAGGAGGTCAGAGAAATCGGCCTCAAGTTTTCGATGTTCGGGGCCTTGCCGGGCTTGGGAATGAGCACCGTGCAGGCCGTCTTCCATTCTGCAGGTACAATGCCGCTCTTCCAGGACTCGTTTATCTTGTCGGTCAGAAAGACAATCGACGTGTCGTCGAGGTTTCTCAACATTCTGTTGGTGACTCCGTCCGGACCCGGCGCAGACTTGCGGTTGAGCGCGAAGATGGCCTGTCTGACCTCGGCAACGGAGAAGTCTTCATCCAGCTCGGGGCGTGGAGGGCCTCGGTAGTCCGGGAGTTGGCTCGACGGATCTCCGTCGCGACGGACAGGCAGGTACTTCTGTATGAGTTTTGCGACGAGTTCATCGACCTGGTGGCTTCGTGAACGGCCCGGGCCAACGTATGCCTTTGATTTGACTTCGAGCCGCTTTCATCGAGAAGGTGCTTCAGCATACCCCAGGATTTGCCGTTGCGCATTTGTCCGTCGATGGATTCGCAGAGCTCGTCCCACTGCTACTGGCATAGCGCCTTGCAGTGGTCTTCGATGACCTTGTTGAGCTCCGAAATCTTCTTTCGGTGTCTGCGATTGAGCCTTTGACCCTTCCATCGGCGGAGCATGGCGGTTTTGGCCTCGATCAGGTGGGCGAGTCTGCTGTCCATCCGCTCGACGTCGAGATCTGTTTCCACTTTCTTGGTGGCCGCGGAAGCGTCGTTCCGGATGCCTTCACACCATTCTTCGAGAGTGGAGGGTGCCCTGGCTCTCCCGGGTTCGTCACGAATCTTGCGAAAATGGTCCCAATCAATGAACGTGAATTCCCTGACCCTACTGCGAGACACCTTGAAGTTGGTCTCGAGAATGTAGTGGTCACTGCCGAACTCCATGGCGGTGTTCTCCCAACCCACGTCCTCTACGTTCCTCACGAAGGCGAGGTCGGGTGTCGAGTCCCGGGTGATGGAGTTGCCAATGCGCGTAGGAAAATTCTTGTCAGTGACCAGAGTGAGGTCCATCTCGTTGGCGTCTTGCCACAGGTTTCGCCCCTTGGTAGTGTCGTAGACGTAACCCCAGATGCCATATGGTGCGTTGAAGTCGCCGACGACGACGAAGGGTCGAGGGCCGGCCAAGTCGGTCGCCTTCTTGAGAATGGTCTTGAACTGCTGGCGCGAGTCTCTGGGGTTGCTATATACATTGAGGACGAACACGCTGTTTCTGCGCTGATTCCGCTGCGGAACGTCGAGCAGGATCTCAACCATGACATATTCGACTCTGCCACTCGCCAGCTTGAGGTCGTGGGTGATATGAGTTAGCCGTTTATCGAGCAACGTGCAAATCCCTCGCCCCCCGGGCCGGCCCGACACGGCCCTGTATCCCTGGAGCGAGGCTGCGGAGATTAATGTTTCCTGGAGAGCAATGACCTGAGGTTTCGCAGAGAAAGATCTGAAAAACTGCTGCAGAGGGGCTTTTTTCTTAGAATACCCTCTGCAGTTCCATTGCCAAATGCGAAAACTATCTTTGAATCTATCCATTATGGCTGACCTGACGGACTACCACCTAACGGGGCAGTTAGGCCTGCGCAAAGAATGGGTCCTCCTGTCGCCGCGCTGGTGGGATAATGAAGTGTAGCTTCCTTTAGTATGGCGGGAACGGTTAGCGGTTGTACGACGGAGGCGGATGAAGCCATTCGCGCCTCAATGGCGTCGATGCGATCTGCGAGAGCTCCGAGGCCCCTGTTGGGGTCCCCGAGCGCAACCTGAATTTGGCGAACGTTATCACTGAGGCAAGCGACGCTAGCGGTGACCTGTTTGAGGCCGTCTGCCAGGCCAATGAGACTTTGCTTAATCTCGCTGACTTCTGCAGACAACGCTCCCCATTCACATGTTTGTTTGAGTACTGCCCTGCGTTTGGAGGACGTCGCAGTACCGTCTACCGGAGCTGGGATCGGAGTCTCGGTGGCCGTGATTGACGCACCGTTACCCGACACATTCGAAACGAGTTTCCTGATCTCTGCCATTTCGCTAACTAGTGTCTTGATCGTGTTCTTGAGGTCGTCGGTTTCTTTGCGTAAGCGAATGACTTCCGCGTCTTTAGCTTGCTCTGTGGGCGGGTTGCTACGAGATGTCGGAGCAGCCTGGGTATTGGCGCCGGGCTTGGGTCGTACCAGATCGGCCCAAAGAAGGGTAGGCTGCTTTCCGCGACGTCTGGAGGCGGGCTGAGGTCCGGATGCTGGCTGGGTTATGGAGCCCGGGAGGCCCCTGGAGCCGGATCTGGACCTGGATCTGGATCGCAGCAGAGATCTTGACCTCGACCTGGCCCTGGAGACGGAGCGGCTCCTGGTGCGACCGCTAGAGCGGCGACGAGACCTGGATCTCCCCCTGGACCGGGAGCGGCTGCGATCGTATTGGCGTTCAGGCGATGCTTGCCGGCCTTGATTCGCGCTCTCCATGGGCGGCAAATGTTCGGCGTTGAGGGCGCGGGAGCGTTGCCCCCGTCTGCGCCTGACGAGATATGGCGTCTGAAACCGTCGCTTGCACTCCTTGGCGGCGGTAAGGTGGTCCCCTCCGCACAGCTTGCATTTGGGATCGCACCTATGCTGAGCGTCGGGGTTTGCTTCTCCGCATCCTCTGCAGATGGCGCCGTTGGGCCGATTCCGTATGTAGTGCAGTCTATGGTACAATGTGGGTAATTTTTTGACTGTATGGGCGCTAATTATGCCTGCACCTTTAATTTTACCTTGCGACTAATTGTTGCTTCTTGTGGGAACCAACGAAGCCGTTTTCCAAACACCATTGCCTTGTGCGAGCTCTGATTAGTCAAGCGAACTTGCTCCATTTCCCAAAAAGCGTGCTGCATTATGGCTTTGCCTCAACATGTCTTTACTTACGGTGCTGCACTCTTAACAGGGATATAATGCGATGTGCTTAATTTTCGACCATATTGGGGCTAATTACGCCTGTATCAGCCGTACCGATGGCGGAAATGGGGATGTCACTACCCTAAAGCATGGCCTAGGAATTCGTGTGAAGGTTTGTTATAGCGTTGAAAGTAAATAAAGAAGAAGCATACGCATTTATACCGGTGTCACACGATGCACTTTTAACGCGACAGCGTTAAGGAGCTCGTGTCGCAGAAAAGCCGGTGTCGTCGGCGTCGGTGTCGGCGGCGTTGGCCGTGAGCGATAAATCCCAGCAGGCACTTCATGAATAAAAAACCACTTGCAAGATGGGCTGGGTGGGAATCGAACCAGGGTCCCCGGAGTGCGAGACGGAGACGTTACCACTGAGCCACGAGTTCGATGCTTCAAAGCAGTACAAAAGCGCCTCTAGTGAACGCGGTGTTCCCTTAGAAACGAGCTGTTTCTAAGGCTCAGGCGTGCGTCGCTTGCTCAGGCGCACATTTCGTTGTCGCGCCGAACGCTGCGTTGCTCGACGCTCACCGCGTCCGATGCGGGGCGCGTAGTCGCTGCGCCGTAGCCCATTGTCTTACACCCCTTGGCGGGTCGACGGGAACGCTGTCGCGTTTTGACCATGAATATATCCCTTCCTTAGGCTTCGCAGAGGAGTCAATCACGATGGAGAAATTCGATCCCGACGAACGAACTTTATATTTTACTCAAGAACGGTCAGATCATCGTCGGCTAATCGTTGGAGGAAACTAAGTTAACGCGCGAAGAATGCTTCGCAATAAAACGCCCTGCAGAACCAACCTTGGGGTGATATCTTTCGAAGCGATAGGTTCGAAAGATATCGCTTCGAAAGATAGACGCGCTGCAGATCTCGTGACTAACCCGTATTTCGATCATTCACCATGGCGGACCTAGCATTGAAGGACGTATTTTAATTCAGTATTGAAACGTGCTCAATCACAAGACGTGACGTCTTTGAAGTTTTAGAAACGCGCCGCAGCGACGCAGTGCATTCAGAGACGCGCAGTCGAATTTCGGGGATAAATGCGTCCCCTAATTTCTTGCTTCATCGTCAGCTAGAAGATGAGTGCGCTCGCTTTTTATGATTGTTGCTATGTGACGCGCCTAACATGCCAAGCGTGTAGGGAGCTGGGTAGCGCGAGAAAAATTGGTGACGGGTTTCACTTCATGAACGCAGGTTACGTGAAAGAGTATGGGTGCTATTCCCATTTTGTGCATTGCGCGTAGAATGTTTGCATTGTGGCAAGCCGCCTGGCACGTTCCTCGGGGGGTCTCCTGACCACGCCAAGCACGCGCCTTTTGCCTGACTTGTTCAGCCATAGCCTCGTCGATAAACTATGGTTCAGCTCGTTCCCGGCGCTTGGCGACGACTTCAGGGTCGGCCGACCACCACTGTCACGATCCGCCCGGGTTCGTGAACGAGGGAGGGCTCGAGGCACCCTCCGTTAGACAGACACTCCGCAGCGTCGTGGTGATGAACGATGACTGACCGCTGAGCAGCTGTGCTCGTCCGTGTTTATTGGGTGCGGTGAGCAATGTTGCCTACCGAGCCTGGCAAGCCACCGTGCCAGGAGGGCCAATGAAGATTATGCCCGGGTGGGGCGGCGTCACATGCTGGTTACACCCCCTTACCCCCAGTTTGTTTGTTAAATAAAAGAAACAAATGGTCCATGCTCAGAGCATAAAGCTCTGCCGCCGTCCCAATCAAGTCGATGGTGCATGCTGCCCAGGCGAGTAACACTCCCGTGGCCTCCGCCGTCGAGTACTACGCCTGGGCACCGGTGTTGGCGGGCCGAGTGTGGCAACGCCGGGTGCTGCCTGAGCCAGCTCACTCCATCCGGAGGGTTCGCAGTGGTCGGCCTTGTGAGTGGTGCCGGGCTCGACACTAGCCCAACGGGCGCCGCACCACTGGCAACGCTTGGCGCCTCCGAGGTGGGCGGTGCTCCGCTGGAACCGACTGGTGTTGCCACTAGTCCTCTGTCACTGATCTCGGGGACGTGCGCATGTACGGAGAGATGGAGTCGGGAGACGCAGGTGAGCGCAGCAAACAGATTTTACTCGGGACAAACCCAAAATAAAACACACTCAAAACTCAGTTAACACCACACAGCACTCCTAAGAAATACAACGCCATTAAGAGCAAACGGCACCTTTGTCGCCCACTTAATCGCGGCTATGTCCTGATTGCTGGTCACGTCTGTCCTTAGCGCGTTCCGCGCTAAATTCCGGCACCCATGGCCTTTGGCTGCGCACTAACAAAAAGGAACGCTCTTACAAAGTTCATGTCACCGCACGTATCTCCAAGTCCTATGCGTGTCAGCTCTTGGTCACAGTCGGTGCCCCCACCGACTCCGCATGCTTTGCTGCCTTGCTACCGGCCGGCCAGCTCGTCCGTCTCGGGTGTCGATGTCCCGAACTCTGTCGGTGACGTTCCACTCCGGCCTCCCTGGCTAGGCCTAACGCCGGGTTCCGCCGCTACTTCGAGTGCCGACGAGACGCCCCGGGGACTATCGTCCGCGCTGGTCTGCCTCTGAAGAAGTTCCCGGCACCGCCGTGCGGCTGCAGCAGGTCCAAGGAGCCTCGCTCGAACGTCGCCGAGGTCGACGGCCGCACTCTGGATCGCCAGCGTCACGGGCTTGGGCGAACCTCCATGGCTCCTGCCGCCAGCACGATGATGAAGCTCCAACTTTCTTGGCCCAGAGTCATGTCGATAATGCCAGCTCAGCGCCGCTTCTCTCCCGATTACAGCTCGGGTCACGAGCCTCGAGGGCTCGTGCCGTTCGGACCGGTCGGCGCACATCGTCCTCTTCTTTTCTCTTAGTGCCCCATGCCTCTTACATATGACATCCTCCCGTGGGCTGGAACTCTGAAGTGGCACTCGAGGGTGCTGGCCAGGTCCCTAGGCGAGGCCTGACATGGTCGGCGTGTCTGTGCCACATGGCCCCGTCTGGCATGCGGGCGAGCAGCGATGAGGTACTGGCAGGAGACACCACCTGTCCGTCGGACCAGGGTGGGCTAGGACGGAAGTGCGTGGCGAAAACTGGAGCTCCCGACTCCGGCACAGGCCCGGGACGGCACTTTCGGTCAGCAGCCAGCTTCAGCTTCAGCTGCTTCAGGAGCACTGTGGATCGGAAGTCCGGATACAGCAAGAGCTCACAAGGGGCACGGTCAGTGACATCGTGGGGCAAGGTCCGGTACTGGAACAGTATCCGGTCAATCTGCGTCCGGAAATCTCCAGTCTGGCTCTTCTTGAGCTTGTCCTCGATGGTTTGCACCACCAGCTCGGCTGCACCGTTTGAAACAGGGTGGTACGGTGGAACCATCATCCGGCGGATTCCATTCTTCGTCAGCCAGGCACATGCAGGTACTCTGTGCTGGAGAAAGCAGAAAAATTGTCGGACACGATGACGTCCAGAAATCCCTGGGTGGCAAAGACCTGTCGTAGCGCTGCAATGGTTGCGCCTGCTGATGGAGTGGTGACAGATAGAACCTCCACCCACTTCGAAAAGGCGTCCACCACCACCAGAAAGTAATGGCCCTTGAAGGTCTCCCCAAAATCCACATGTAGGCGGGACCAGGGTCTCTGTGGGAACTGTCAGGGGTGATTTCCATATGACGTGAGGCCCGATGATCCTCCTGGCAGATTTGGCAGCTCTGCACCATGTGAGGGATGTCCTGGTCCATGCCAGGCCATCAAACATGGGACCGGGCCACCATTTTGGTCTTTTCCACGCCAGGATGACCCGCGTGCAGCAACTGCAGGAGCCTGGACCAGAGACTTTGTGGGATCACCACCCTGGAACCCCAGAGTAGGCAGCCCTGCTGCAAGCTCAGCTCAGCGGCCTTGTGGCTATAGGCCTGCTGAACCAATTCCTCCCCATGGGACCTTGACCGCCAGAGACAGGACTGGGTCCCGTTTGCTCGCTTGCGATACCGCAGATCTGGAGAGCACCTCCGGGTAGGCATGCTCCAGCATAAACACTTCAGCAGGTTCTGGAACGGCACCAGGCACCTCAGGCAGGGGCAGGCGGCTCAGGGCATCAGCAGGCTCCAGGTGTTTTCTCCAACGGTAAACCAGCTGGTAACTGTAAGCCTCCAGCCTCAAGGCCCAGCGTACCACTCGAGCTGATGCCTGCACAGGAACTGCCCCCAGCAGCCCCAACAGCGGCTTGTGGTCCGTCACCACCTCGAACTTCCGGCCCCACAGATACTGGTGAAAGCGTTCGACACCGAACATGAGGGCCAGGCCTTTCTTTTCCAGCTGGCTGTAGCGTTGCTCTGCAGCATGAAGCCGACGAGAAGCAAACGACACAGGGTGTTCCTGGCCAGCCTTGTCCCGGTGCGCCAGGACGGCTCCCATGCCGTACGGCGACGCATCTACGGTCAGGACGGCAGGCTTGGCAGGATAGAAGTGTACTATCACTGGATCCTTGGTGATTAGCTCCTCGCTGCGCTGGAAGGCCCGGTCCTGCTCCTTCTTCCAGATCCATTGCTGAACATCTCGAAGCAGAAAATGGAGCGGCTGTAGATGCTCCGACAGGTTCGGCAGTAAACTCCTGTAGAAGTTGATGAGCGCCGAGGTAGCTCTGAAGCTCCTTCTTGTTCTAGGGCTTAGGCGCCTTGAGCACAACATCAACTTTGCGGGCTGCCGGGGCTAGGCCAGCCTGGGAAATGACATGTCCCAAGTGGTCAACACTGGGGTCAGGAAAATGCACTTTTCCAGCTTGAGCTTGAGACCGGCGTCCTGCAGTCGTGCCAGGACGTTGTGCAGGTTCTGCAGGTGGTCCCCGTCGTCGCTGCTAGTAACCAGGATGTCATTCAAATACACCACCACGTGTCTCATGCCCCTGAAGAGGTTGTCCATCATCCTCTGAAATATGGCCGGGGCCGAGGCCACTCCACACGTTAAGCGCGTGTACTGGAAGAGCCCCAAAGTTGTCGATATTGTGACCTACTTCCGGGAGGCATCCTGGAGCACCGGCTGCTGGTAAGCATCTCTGAGGTCGAGCTTGGTAAACTTCTGTTCACCGGACAACGCTTACCAGAGATCTTCAATCCGGGGCAACGGGTACTTCTCCGCGGTGCCAACAGGGTCGATGGAAACCTTGAAGTCCCTACAGATACTGATACTGTCGTCTCTCTTGAGGACCGGTACGATGGGAGCGGCCCATTCCAACGTCTTGACGGGCACCAGGATCCCCTCTTGCTGTAACCGTTGCAGCTCCTGGGTGACCCGGCCCGTCCTTCAGGGCGAACGGCAGTGGGCGAGGCTTGAAAAAAACGTGGCCGTGCTCCCTCAGGTACATAGACGCCAGCCGTCGTGCCGGCGAATGTGCCGACCCCTGGCTGGAACAGGGACTTGAACTCGGTCAGGGGGCTGGGAACGTCTTTCACCACATGCAGGCTGGTTTCCTGGTACTCGGGCAGACAAACGCCCAGTGCATGAATCCAGTTTCGGCCCAGCAGCGTCGGCGACGACCCCTTGGTTAAGTAAAGGGGAAGGGTTGCCTCCCTGTCGCCAAATTAAGCGAGTGCTGACCTGTGCCTGACCCTGGACCTGGGAGAGCTACCCGCAGTAGCTGCGCAGCATCACAACCGAAGTCTCGATGGACACGCCAGGGAAAGTACGCTTGAAGAGTTTCCCGCCCATTACTGACAGGCTGGCCCCTGTCTCCAGCTCCATGGAAATGGGGTGCCCGAAGATTTCGGAGGTCATCATGTACGGTGGCACATACGACGGCACAAGGCTTGTGTGCCAAATGTCGAAAATCGGTGGGTCCTCCGCCACGACTTGAGCCTGCTGCCGCACGCCCCCGCCGTGTACCCTTGCGACGGCTACCCTGGCCGCGGGCTTGTGTGGTACCTGGGCTCGAACCAGGCTGCTGCTGCTGCTATCCACTGTTCGTCTTCCCCCTTCGATATACCCGTGCCAGGCGCCCAATTTTCCCGCATGTGAAGCATTGTGCTTGAGGGAACTGGCATTGAGGCGGAATGGGCACCACCACAGAGACCGCAGGTACTATCCTTTGTCGCCAACTTGTTGACCGCCGCTTTCGCCGACGGTGAGCCAGTCGCACGGGCAATCTCGCCGGCGACCTTGCGGCAGTTTTCATTGCCAGTGCTGCCTTAACGGCGTCGTCCAGCGAGGGGTCGGGAAGCTCCAGGAGCCGCGTCTGCATGGCGTCTGCATTGTTGATGCCGCAGAAGAAACGGTCCCGGAGAAGCAAGTCCAGCTGGTCCCCGTAAATGCAGGCTATCCAACCTCTCGTAGCGCAGCAACGAACTGCCCGAGGGTCTCTCCTTCCCGGCGGCGTTGAAGTGGAAACGTTTCATTAGTGTGGACCGTGCTGGGTTGAAATGCGAGCGCAGTATGGCGAGCAGCTCACCCAGCGTCTTAACATGCGGCGCGGCTGGCTTGAGGAGGTCGAGCAGGAGGCTGAAGACGCGGGTCCTGCAGCTGGCCAGGAAAATGTCCCGCTGTTTGGCCTCGGGTGTGTCGTTTGCCTGGAAGAACACGAGGACTTGCTCCTCGCAAATTCGCCAGGCGGACCCATGTCCCTTGAATGGCTCGAGCCTTCCGTACAGCGGCATGGCCGCAGCAACGGGGGGCGGTGTTTCGCGGCTCACGGCGGCGTGGGACGATCCGATCCGTAGGTACTCGTCGCCATCCTCGTCGCCCATCCTCGTCGCCAGTGTCACGATGCGCCCGGGTTCGTGAACGAGGGAGGGCTCGAGGCACCCTTCGTTAGGCAGACGCTCCGCAGCGTGGTTGTGATGAACGATGACTGACCGCCGGGCAGCTGTGCTGGTCGGCGTTTATTTGGTGGGGTGACCAATGTCGGTTACCGAGCCTGGCAGGCCACCGAGCCAGGCGGGCCAATGAAGATTATGCCCGAGGGGGGCGTCACATGCTTGTGACAACCGCTTGCGTTGCTGCTCCGCCCTTGTTGCTAGCTGCTCGGCCTTTCGATCACGAGACGAACTCGGTACGTCCACAGCACACACAGAACCCGTAGCAACTGCCAGAGGAGGTCAACCCAGCGCGCCTCTCCACCTACCCTCCTCCTCCGGGACGCGTTGCATCCTTTCTCGGCGTGCTGCTGTTTCTGGTGCACTTTCTCTCCCTCTACTTTCATTCCCTACCCCCTGTGCAGCGCGGTTGAGGTGTTCTCTGCTGAGAGACAGTTACTGCGCTGCACTTTACCCCAACCCTTCCTTCCCTTCAACAAGAATCTCATTCTCTCTTCTCTCCTCGCTTCGCTCAACACCACCTAGACTTTCCTCTAGGTGGCATTGCTTTGCCGAGCGCATATTGCTACACATGCAAAGAAGGGACGCCGTGAACATGCACAGCGAGCATTGCGGCGTCGAAGAACAAGCGGAAAGGGCGCGAACGTGGTCGCGGACGCTACACTGATCTCGACGGTGCGACGCCTGGTACCCTGGCGCGTGATTCCCTTCTCCACCTCCAGGCTCCTTCCTCCTCCAGCGCTCGCTTCCCTCTCGGGGACAAACATAATATCGCCGATTTCACAGACGGGGCATGTACGCTTGCGCGTGAAAGATTCGTAACGCTGTTTCATTTCGCTTTTTCAGGCACGCGTCTATGGCTCAAGCTTTGAAAATTCCCTGACAGAGGGTTCCACTCTGGAATTGGAAGCTGTTGGCATAAAAACTCACTCACAGTTCTCTAACAACGCCTTCATTGTGGCATCACACACACACACACACACACACACACACACACGCACACGCACACGCGCACACACACACACACACACACACACACACACACACACACGCACACGCACACGCGCACACACACACACACACACACACGCACACGCACACGCGCACACACACACACACACACACACACACACACACACGCACACGCACACGCGCACACACACACACACACACACACGCACACACACACACACGCACGCACGCACACACACGCACGCACGCACGCACAGGCTGTCCCACGTAATTTGAGCCAAACATTAAATAAGTGCGAATGTCACGTAGCTGGGCAGAACCAAGGTAATGTTGCTTCCAGTCGCTTGGAGATACTCAGTTTATTTCACTCCGCGTGATTACATAGTTAGCATTAATTAATTGATCAGCTTCTCAAATATTATAATTAGATGAAGAGCCTCTATGAGAAAATTGTAGAGCAACATGGGAAACTCCCGATACAGCTTTATGTTGCTCAATACGGGCTAGATAAAAGTGTTTTCCCGAGCGTGAAAGAAGCCCGCGAATACACGCAAAGTGCCTCGAGCAGCCAGTCGCGCCTCCGTTGCTTCCGTGTTTACAATGGATGTGTATGGCGCCAGTGCTACTTAGCAAACCTCTGTTTCGGCAGATATCGGAGACGGTGACTGGGTAGACGACACGAAGCTTTGGCCACACCTTCCGAGAACACGTAAAATCGCTTTCGGATCTGACTAAGCTATTTCGAAACGGCGCTAGCAACGTGTATGGTGTTTGTTCTAGTAGCGGGGCTAAATATGTATTCGAAGCTATATCCAAACTTTCCGCTCATTAATAATTTATTTGGCAAATATTGTGAAGCGGCGACTTGTCGCGTTCCTGGCCCAGTAAATTTCGTCGGTGCGGTCACTATCTGATTATATTCTGCTCAATTGCTCACAGGTGTGCTCAGTTGTAATACAATTGTACATTGTAATACTTTGTAGCGAAGATGTGTTATCAATAGTAACTCGCTTGCTCTTGTTTACCGTCACGAAACATTCACCTTCGATATTTCTTGCGCTATCGGTGTAGTCCGTCATTTGTTGTGCGTATATAGTTTGCATGTATCAAGTGTGTGCGCATTCAATTATTCTTGACACGTTGGCGATAGAGTTGGCGCAAGCTTCCGTGCCTCTTGGGGTAGGCGTGTGTCGATACTATGCGCGAAACTTACTATCACAGGATGCGGCGCTCCTCCCTTTGTTATTGTTTAACGAGTGGTCCTTACCGTTGCCGACGTTCCCGGGCTGAAGCACTTCCTTTGAAGGTTAGCGATAGAGCGCTGGCGGATGAGCAAATTTCTGTATCCTCGAAGAAAGCCGTACATCTCGAAGTGCCGGTAACATGTACGAACAGTTGCAGCAGCGGTCCGCAAACTTGGCCACACTGATTCATTCCATTCCTTAATATCCTGTTCACTGTTTTTGCCGACAACTACTGCGCACGTCTTCAATCCGTATAGTTCGATCCAGCACGACTGGAGCACAGTGCGTCAGTAAAAACTCAGTTACATTTCCCACAGTAGATCGCACAGAATCAAGATAGAAGCGCTGATGCTTTCACATTCGCACGCTGTCGCTGAGGCTACGCGCGGCGCACCGCTGAAAGGGTCGTCTGGCTTCTTTAGAACAAACTGCGCCACGAAAAGGGTCAATAGATGCACTGCAATACTACAAACTAGTATAACACCAGTGTGGCTACTAAAGTAATAGTACAGGAAAACGAGAATCTGGTTGCACGTTTGTTTCACTTAAGCTTCCTAAATACCAGCCATGCATCATTTCAAACAGTCGAACCAGTTCATATGCGTAAGATATTTGAATAGATGTAATATTCTGTTAAAAAACAGCATAAAATGAAATACTTTCTAGTAATTTATCATAACTTGATATCTCGTAGACACGAGAAGCCATGTTACATTGTCTAGATCAATTGATTACATTTTTTTCTATGTAATGTGTGCAGGACTTTGTTCAAGTCCTGAAGTGTATCTGTGAGATGAAAAGTTATAGAACTCGTTTCATATTAAATTATTGCTTTTATGTGTCATAATTTTCTCTAAATATTGATGTTAACATTATTACGATATTATCGGGAGATACTCAAGAAACGAGACGCCGCGAGAACGACGATGAAGTTGGTCTGTGCCTTGGCGCGGGCGACTGTCGGCCTGGCTGTCTGGCTCCAGTGTAAATAGCCTGTAAATAGCCTCTTTCATCTCTGTCTTTCTACTCGTAACATTCTGGTGGAGGTTAGCGATCCCCGTCCTCGCCAGGAACTCCGAAGTGGTAGGTACACCGAGCTGGTCACCATGACTCCCGGTGACGAGACCGCCTCTGCAGCGGCTTCGGCTTGTCCAACTGCTCCAATCGTCACGGTTGCCCAACATCGCGACCCTGGTGTGTTCTCTGGCCTGGAGGGACAGGACGTTGACCACTGGATCAAGCTCTATGTGAACACAGCAGTGCTAATAAAAGGTGGGACCCAACGATTATGCTCGCCAATGTCATCTTTTATCTCGGCGGCGCCCCACGCGTGTGGCACCAAACGCATGACAACGAGCTAACCAGTTGGGACAGTTTCAGAGAAAAGCTAAGGGAACTGTTCGGTGACTCCATTGGCCGCAAGGCTGCCGCGAGAAAGGCTCCTGCGTCTCGTGTTCAGACATCTACAGAGCCGTACGTTTCCTACATCCTCGACGTCTTGGCTCTGTGCCGCAAAGCTGACGATGCTATGTCTGAAGCAGATAAAATGTCACATGTTCTAAAAGGCATCGCCGACGACGCTTTCAATTTGCTTGTTTTCGGCAACGTCTCGATTATCGACGCCATCATAAAAGAATGCCGTCGCCTTGAACAAGCTAAGAGCCGCCGTATCGCACACCACATCACGCGGCTACCCAACACTGCTGCTACGTCGACATGTGAGGGTCAACCGCGTCAGACCACCACCTGTGACGACGTAACCAGTATTCGCCGCGAGCTCGAGGCCGCCTGTTCGCCAGCTTTCTCCGCGACGCCTCCCGATCCGCCAGCAACCACGATTGCGATGATTCAGGCCGTAGTCAGACAAGAATTTGAGAACATGGGTCTGAACTCCGTGTGTTCAACGTCTCAACCCAGCGTTCCCCAGTTCTCTACCGGCCCTCATCGTCCCCGGCAGTCCTTTTCTGCCATATCTCGCCGCAACCCGTCCCAATGGCGTACCCCAGATGACAGGCCGATCTGCTTCCACTGCTGTCACATCGGCCACGTCGCTCGTCACTGCCGCAACCGATGGCCACCACCTCCTCGGACATACGCCGCCACTTATTCCTACACCTTTGAACCTTCTGTTCCCTATGCCACCAGCCATGAACCCACTGCCGCTGAGGCCCCTGCTTCGAACCTTCGCTACAGCCGCTCGCCCTCACTTCGACGCCATCAGTCTCGTTTGCGCCAACCCCGCCGCTTCTCTTCGCCGCCTATTGCCTCCCGGACCCAGCCGGAAAACTAGGCACTGCAGCTTCTCGAGGTGAAGCTGCGTTGTCGACCCTGCCCTCAAATCCTCTGCTCACGTTACCTACGAATCAAAACCTTCTTGACGTTGACGGCTATCCTGTCACTGCACTCATCGATACGGGCGCACATCTTTCTATTATGAGTGCTGCCTTCCGACAACGACTCAAAAAGCTCCTCACACCAGCGTCGGCACGCGTCGTCCGCATTGCGGATGGCGGTACTGTGCCTATCATCGGCATGTGTACGGCACGCGTCAGCATCGCCGGCCGCCACACTCCTGTCCTCTTCACCGTGATTGCTCATTGCCCGCACGACCTAATTCTCGGCCTCGACTTTCTCTCCGCACATTCTGCTCTTATTGACTGCTCTGCCAGTACCCTTCGCCTTGAGTTGCCGATTCTCGCAGAACCTTCTGACGCACCCTAGTGCCGCTTACGCCCCACCGGCTTTCTTCGCCTGCCGCCAAAGTCAATAGCCTTTATTGAACTGTTGTCTTCCCCACCAGTTCCTGACGGCGAGTACCTCGTCACTCGCCTGCCCGACATTCCACAACAATATGACGTTACCGTGCCTCAGAGTATACTTACTATTACTGCAAACCGCACTCACATGCCTATCTTTAACTTTGGATTGGCAAAGCAAATTCTACCGCAAGGCATTTGCCTTGCCAACGTTGACTGTCTCGGCGACCATCACGTGGCAGCGTTATCAACCGATGGTTCTTGCGAGCTTAGCAGGCCCGTCGCGCCAGCCTCGGGCGCCGATCCCAACATAAAGAAAATGGTTGCGACGGACCTGTCCTCTGCGCAGGCTGAAGACATTTGCCGAGTATTATCGTCCTACTGAGACATTTTCGACTTCGACGATCGCCCTTTAGGCCGGAGACTTACGGTCAAGCATAGGATTCTTACTGGCGATGCTACGCTTATTCACCGATGACCGTATCGAGTTTCTGCGTCGGAACGCCGAGTAATTCAAAGTGAAGTGAACAAAATGCTAGATAAAAACGTTATTGAGCCTTCTTCGAGTCCCTGGGTGTCACATGTGGTATTGATTAAGAAGAAGGACGGCACATGGCGCTTCTGTGTAGATTACCGTCATCTGAACAACTTTCCCAAGAAGGATGTCAACCCGCTCCCACGTATAGACGACGCCCTTGACTGCCTCCACGGTTCCAGCTATTTCTCTTCTATTGATCTTCGTTCTGGATACTGGCAGATTGCTGTTGACGATATGGACAGAGAAGAAACCGCGTTCATCACACCTGATGACCTATACCAATTTAACGTAATGCCATTTGGATTATGCAACGCCCCTGCCACCTTTGAGCGTATGATGGACTCCATGCACCAAGGTTTCAAATGGTGACATGCCTCTGCTACCTCGACGACGTCATTGTCTTCTCGCCAACGTTCGACACTCACCTTGAGCGTCTAACAACTCTACTTGATGTATTTCGAAAGGCGAAGCTGCAACTTAACTCGTCCAAATGTCGTTTTGGCCACCGTCAAATTACTCTTATGGGTCATCTCGTTGACGCTTCCGGAGTACAGCCTGATCCCGAAAAACTCGCGCTGTCCGAAACTTTCCGCTTCCAAAGACAGCCACAGACGCCCGAAGTTTTGTAGGGCTATGCTCGTACTTTTGTCGTTTTTATTGCTTATGCGAGCCGCCTCCTAGCACGAACGGAGCGCAACTATTCCATTACGGAACGAGAATGCCTTGCTGTTGTCTGGACGGTTGCGAAGTTCCGTCCTTACCTTTACGGTCGCCTTTTTCCGTAGTCACTGACCACCATGCTCTCTGCTGCCTCTCATCGCTAAAAGATCCTACAGGCCGGCTTGTTCGATGGGTTTTGAGGCTACAAGAATTTCATATTCCGTGGTCTACAAGTCTGGCCGCCTGCACCAAGACGCTGACAGTTTGTCGCGTTACCCTGCTAACGACTCTGACTCCTCCAATATTGCCAGTGCTGCTTGCGTATTCTCTGTATCATAGCTGCTTCATTTCGCCGACGAGCAACGTCGTGACGCCTACATCAGAGCACTCATCGACCGTTTTGAACACTCTCCGGCCGATGCCACTCTATGCCTTTTCGTCCTCCGCGACGGTACTCTGTACCGTCGTAACCTTCATCCGGACGGCTCTGAGTTCCTACTTGTCGTACCTAAACACCTCCGCTCAACCGTTCTAGAAGAGCTTCACGACGCACCAACGGCAGGACACCTCGGCGTATCTGGAACCTATGACCATGTACGTCGCCGTATTTTCTGGCCGCGCCTTGCCCATTCCGTACGACGTTAGGTCGCCGCTTGTGAACTTTGCCAACGACGCAAGAAGCCTTCCCAGCTCCCCGCTGGTTACCTGCAGCCGCTCGACATCCCTGCCGAGCCCTTCCATCGTGTCGGCTTAGACCTTCTCGGCCCATTTCCGGAATCTACATCAGGAAACAAGTGGGTTGCAGTCGCGGCTTACTACGCGACCCGCTACGCCGTAACCCGCGCTCTTCCGACCAGTTGCGCAACTGACGTTGCGGACTTCCTTCTACATGATATCATTTTGATGCATGGTGCTCCGCGTAAATTGCTAAGAGACCGTGGCCGTACGTTTTTGCCAGTCATTGACGACATCATGCGTGCCTGCTCAATACAGCATAAATTTACCACCTCCTACCACCCTCAAACGAACGACTTCACTGAACGTTTGAACCGCACCCTTACAGACATGATCGCAATACGTTTCAGACGACCACTGTGACTGGGACCTGGCTCTACGTTACATCACCTTCGCGTACAACCCTTCCCGTCTTGAAACTGCTGGCTTCTCCCCGTTTTACCACTTGTATGGCCGAGAACCGACGCTACTACTGGACACTGTGCTTCCGTCCACCACAGCTTCAGCTAGCGCTTATGCCCGTGATGCAATCGCCCATGCTGACCATGCTCGCCAACTTGCGCGCGTAAGTCTACAAGTGTCTCAAGACAAGCAGAAGCACCGCTACGACTTCCGTCACCGTGGTGTCCATTTTGTGCCCGGCACCCTCGTGTTGCCTTGATCATCATCGCAAAGCGTTGTGAGAAATTACTTTCCTGTTATACAGGCCCATATCGCGTGCTCCGCCAAGTGACCGATGTCAACTATGAAATCGTTCTAGCCACGCCCACTACATCCTCCGCTGTGACAACCAGTGACATCGTACACGTCGCTCGACTCAAGCCCTACAACTCTCCACGCGCCTTGGATATTTAACAGCACCGTGACGGCGCTTTTGCCGCCGGGGAGTAGTATTCCGATATTATCGGGAGATACTTAAGAAGCGAGACGCCGCGAGAACGACGATGAAGTTGGTCTGTGCCTTGGTGCGGGCGAGTGTCGGCCTGGCTGTCTGGCTCCAGTGTAAATAGCCTGTAAATAGCCTCTTTCATCTGTGTCTTTCTACACGTAACAATATGTTACATGAACATTACTAGAATGTTAACCTTCCATGTTAAATCTTGGTTCAATCGTAACGTTTTCTTAACATTTACAACATAACGTTCAACGTTTTGTGTTTCATTTGAATGTTGTACTAATGTCGCAAATCAAACGTTAATGTGACATTATACATTAAATATTAACATAACGTTTGAAGTACAACAAGAAACGTTATATGTATCATGTGGGACGTTAGGACAATGTTGGTGCAGACTTACGTTTCTACAACATTCACGACAAATGAAATATAACATTCTAATGGTTTGTGCTACCTGGGCAGTTTGCGTTGAAGCGTTAGACAGCATGAAGGTCACTTGGCTAGCTGGTGCTGGCTGTCTTCCTCACGCCAGCAGTTGTTCAGATCGTGGCTGGCGCTTGGCGACGATTTGGGGGTCTGTCGACTCGCCGTCGGCCTACTGCCGCTTGCACAGCGCTGCTTTTTCAATGAACACGTATCCCGGAATGAGCAAATAGACCAGATTAGCTTAAAGCTCAGGCGGGTGGTTGGTGTTTCAGATCACTGTCGACGCCTTTTGCCTCTTACCAAAAAACCACTTAATTATCCAGCTCTCTTCCATGCCCGCTTGGACAACTGCGCTGTAATATGGGGAAACACTACACTAACCATCTTGAATAAGCTAAAATTACTTAAGAGAAGAGCGATTAGGGCAATAGAGGACATGCCATACCTTGATCAGACCAGACAAATTTTTGTTAAGAATAGATTGGTATTGCGAACGACATATAAAAATGCATGTTGCTAGAATCCTACATTAATGCGAATCGCGGGAAGCTTGACGCATTTCTGACACTTGCAAACCTTGAACAGGCTCACATTGTTTATTTCCATCGGTATAAACCCTCCTGGAAAACTCCATTATCGCTCACTATTTACGAAAAGCAAAGGCTTAGCCACACATTACCAAGCACTCTTAACGCATATGAGCAGCAAGACATTAAAATCGACACCCTAAACACCACCAATGTAATTAGATTGTTTTTGTAACTGCGAATTTTTGAAATTGTACTGCTTTATATAATTATGTTTTCGCTAAGCATATAACTACGAGGGCATATATTTTTTTTCTCGCCTTATTATGTACGAACGTGTTGCTTTATGTACTAATATTATTTTTCGCATGAGTGTATATTGTCACGTGGTAGTGACGGTGAAGAAAGAAGCAGTACGGTGGAATACAAAACTAGCTTTTATTGGGCGAACCTGTGCCCACAAAACAGGCTACACTTATAGCACAACGAAAGCGGCGAACACAGTCGGCGATCGTCGAAAAATCTGATCTGCGGGTCAAGCGGGTCGGCTTTTATAGAGCAGTCGTCGAATGTTCCAGACTAATCGTTCGGACCCGCGTGCCTTCCACAAAGTTCTACACCATTCGCGTCAGGTGATGAAATCAGATAACATAAGTCTCGGCGACAACAGACAGCGGATAGAAGCATCGATAACTCTCCAGAAACTTCGGATACATGCAGGCGCGTCCCATGCTGTGCGATTACATTTGTTAGGCGGCGAAACGTGGTTGCCCGATAAAGATAAGTACACGTGTTAATATTAATGATTTGTTTTCGCTTGTGTATTTATTCTGTCACTTCTCTCATTCGCTTTTGATTGTATATTTGCACTGGCATTGCTCCTACAAGATGGACGGTGCTTAGTCAAGCTCCAGTATGCGCCGCTTTTTCGCGTATCCCCCTTTTCACCTATGAATTTCTTTGGTGAAAATGAACACCGAGACACGGAAATGCATTAAGAGAAAGGAAATGGAGCCGCGCAGGCTTTGTAATACGTGGCTTAGATAACCGGTGGACCATTAGAGTTACAGAATGGGTGCCAAGGGAAGGGAAGCGCAGTAGAGGATGGCAGAAAAATAGTTGGCGGGATCAAATGAGGAAATTTGCAGGTCCAAGTAGCAATGCGCTAGCGCAAGACAGGGGTAATTGGAGATCGCAGGGAGAGGCCTTCTACCTGCAGTGGGCAGAAAGAGAGGCTGATGATGATGATATTGTGGGGACGGCGTAGTCCCGCAGTCCAAGACAGCAGCTGGCCCCAGTACTGGCCGGCCCCGCCCAAGAACTCCCAGCAATGACTAACGCTGCTACTCGTGCCAGTGCTCGCGCGTTCGTCATCCTCCTCCTCCACCGCTCGCTCCGATACCGCTCATCATGCCGGCGTCACCCTCCCCCCCCATATATATATATATATATGAAGAGAAAGTACAGGTGTGCGCGAGGAACTGGCCGCTGCCTGTTGGCGTTGCATGACCGTCCTGTCCCTTGCTCTACGCTAACCATCCATCATCTTGTAAATAAACCCACCCCATCCGCAACAATTTTGGTGTTGCGTGTCAGGTAGATCACACTGGACGACCGAGCTATACTACGCCTTCGACGCAGCAAACGGTTGGCTGGGCGACGCTGACATGAGTGATTCGCGAGGAAACCGCGGAAGAAAGCATTCGCCCAAGGCAAGCTGGCTACTGGACACTTCACCGAGAAGCGCGCACATTCTCAGGCAAAGCGAATGAGGACGTCGAAGACTGGTTGAGACACTACCAGAGGGTGAACCGCCATAATGAATGGAGGAGCGCGTCGCCGCAGCTCTCTAACGTTGTCTTTTTCCTTGCCGGAGCTTCCCTTATGTGGTTCTACAATAACGAGGGCTTGCTCACTCACAACTTGGGACAGCTTCGTCGAAGAGATATGGAAATGCTTTGATGATTCGCTTTTAAAAAAGAAAAGGGCTCAGCAGAGACTTTCACGATAAGCGCAGTGGCCGGGAGAGACGTGTACTAACTACCTGCACTGAGGAAATCCTGACGCTTTGCGGAATTGTGAACGCAAATATGTCGGACGAAGACAAGGTTGGACGCCTACTCAAGGGAATTGCCGAAGATGTATACAACTTTTTGGTGGATAAAGAAGACCTCACCACCCCTTCTTCGAGGCTCTTAAAACACGCTCCATTCTTCCCAAGTTTGGTCGGCTGGACACCGTGACCAATGTAGCCAATGTGAACGGATCTGCCTTTAACGACCGTGCTGTTTTAGTACGACGAGTTTTCAGCTGGCTCATTTTCAAGAGCCAGATGCCAACCGTGTGTGCCATCAATGCTCCTTTGATGAGCGCTACTGTGAGGCACCGGCAGCCTGGCCACGACTACAGCGCAGCGTTGCCATCTGGTGAAACTGGCCACCAGATTTCGGAAATCTGGTGAAAATGTAGAGCTCCTGGTGGCCAGGCCAACAAACTACTACACCAGACAAAATCTGGGGATATCTGGGGAAAACCGCTCTACCGAAATTACCGTCTACCCGCGCTGCTCATCCAATCATTTAACACTAGGTAGCGCCTGCGGCCGCCACGATTCTAAGGCCTATATTTGTATTTGTTTATTCCTCATGAAATCCCTGTGTTGCTGTGCTACTGCTAGGGTACAGTGAACTATATAACGCTTACTGTAGCTAAGGTTTGTGCTAGCGTGTGATGCTAGCGCTAGGTTTCAACGCACGTATAGTTATAAGTCCTTTCAATAGACGGCACCGGCTGTTCTAGTGGAGGAATGAATTTACCGTGGGAAGCACGGGAAGAGCAACGCCGGGCCACCGGCAATGCGTCAAGTGGCCAGCCAACACACGTGCTGATGCTCCGCTCGTTTCGCTGTCACAAAAACCTGTTGTGCAGGCCCGTCTTCGACGGGAAACTTCGTGAGGATTCTGCAACATTCTGGGCTAGAATTTTCAAGTTTAAAAATGCCATGGGGGAAAAGCCCTACCAGGAACTTGCATTGTTTGCACTGGCATGTCTTTCTTGCCCAGTGTCGAATGCAGTGGTGGAGCGTGTCTTCAGTCAGGTCACGTGTGTTAAAACGAAGTACAGGAACAAAATGTCGCTGAAAACTTTGGGTTCGATTGTACGAATTCGCACAGCGTTGACCTCCAGAGAGGGGTGTTGCGTGAAGTTCACTATCACAGACGATATGCTACGCAGGTTTCGTTCAGGCATCTACGATGCTCCAAGGGATGATTAAAGGCTTCTCATCATGATTTTATATAAATAATAAGATGAGTGCTTGACGAATGTTAATTCTTGGTCATTTTTGTGCATTTTAAGGCAATTTTATTTTCTGGTGAAATCTGGGGAAATTTTAGCGAGTTTCTGGTGTCGTGCCGACTTTCCAATCTGGCAACGCTGCTACAGCGACCATTCTGTCTACGACAACACACATGCCCAGAGCACCATGCTCCACCCACAGCCTATGAGTTTCGAACGTCGACACGACAGGCAGCCGCGACGTGCGTCTGCAGTGCACAACACGCCTTGGAGATCTGTGCCCAAATTCAAAGAAAATTGCAGGCCACCTGTCTGCCACAGCTGCGGTGCTCAAGGGCACATCGCGAGGTGTTGCCACCGTCGACCAGAACTTGCTCCGTGAGATAGCGCATATAATAAGTATAGTTAGAAAACAAGTTAAGTAAGGTAAGTAAATTAAGTAAGTAGGTAACGTAAGTAAAGTAGGCAAGTAAGTGAAGTAAGGAAGCAAGTGAGCAATTAAGTAAACAAGTTTGTTCCTAGTCCCCTTTAATGCAGGGCAGCTGTTTAAGGCGCCACAGGAAAAATGTATGGTTTTTGTTGTCTCTCACAGTTCACTTCGTTTCTTTTTTTGTTCATGTACTGTTGAGTTTTACCACCATTTTGCAGGAGAGACCTCTCCCTCCCCCGCCCCCTCCCGACCCGTTCACCACAGTTTCGCGGACAGCGCCGCGCCGCGCCAAGACGAGCCAAGCCAAATTTGGCGTCGCCAATTGAGTGGCATGGCGACGAAAACATTTAGGTGGCGCGTAGGTGGCGTCTCATTGCCTGCAGCCAACGCTACGGCTACTGTGGCAGGGTCGGATGTGGCGGGGCCTCACGCGGGCCCTAAGGAAGGATTGACGAGGCAGCGTTGCCATCTGGTGAAATTGGCCACCAGATTTCGGAAACCTGGTGAAAATGTAGAGCTCCTGGTGGCCAGGCCAACAAACTACTACACCAGACAAAATCTGGGGATATCTGGGGAAAACTACTCTACCGAAATTACCGTCTACTCGCGCTGCTCATCCAAACATTTAACACTAGGTAGCGCCTGCGGCCGCCACGATTCTAAGGCCTATATTTGTATTTGTTTATTCCTTATGAAATCCCTGTGTTGCTGTGCTACTGCTAGGGTACAGTGAACTATATAAAGCTTACTGTAGCTAAGGTTTGGGCTAGCGTGTGATGGGGCTAGCGCTAGGTTTCAACGCACGTATAGTTATAAGTCATTTCAATAGACGGCACCGGCTGTTCTAGTGGAGGAATGAATTTACCGTGGGAAGCACGGGAAGAGCAACGCCGGGCCACCGGCAATGCGTCAAGTGGCCAGCCGACACATGTGCTGACGCTCCGCTCGTTTCGCTGTCACAAAAACCTGTTGCGCAGGCCGTCTTCGACGGGAAACTTCCTGAGGATTCTGCAACATTCTGGGCTAGAATTTTCAAGTTTAAAAATGCCATGGGGAAAAAACCCTACCAGGATTTTGCGTTGTATGCACTGGCATGCCTTTCTTGCCTAGTGTCGAATGCAGTGGTGGAGCGAGTCTTCAGTCAGGTCACGTGTGTTAAGACTAAGTACAGGAACAAGATGTCGCTGAAAACTTTGGATTCCATTGCACGAATTCGCACAACGTTGGCCTCCAGAGAGGGGTGTTGCGTGAAGTTCACTATCACAGACGATATGCTACGCAGGTTTCGTTCAGGCGTCTACGATGCTCCAAGGGATAATTAAAGGCTTCTCATCGTGATTTTATATAAATAATAAGATGAGTGCTTGACGAGTGTTAATTCTTGGTCATTTTTGTGCATTTAAAAGCAATTTTATTTTCTGGTGAAATCTGGGGAAATTTTAGCGAGTTTCTGGTGTCGTGCCGACTTTCCAATCTGGCAACGCTGTGACGAGGGCTCCACTCCGCGCATCCGTCGTTTACCCATCGATGCCCAAGAGGTGGTGTGCCGGTGTGCGCGGTGTGCATATGAGGTGTGTTGGGCGTGAACCCGAACGGCTTGCTTTCAGTTTGTCTGCAGAGACTTTCCCACCGCAGCAATAGGCTCTTCGTTGGCTGGACCTGATCGATTTGTGCCTCATGCATTTGACCGGACAGGCCCACGAGTTCAGTCAAACTTGGCGGCGTTCGAGGTTTATCATGAAGGCCTCGGCAGACCTGCAACACTTGGCCGCTGTTTCTTCGAGGGAACCCTACAAACGGTCTGAGTCGAATAGTTCATGTCGTCGTTGCTGAGTAACCAAAGATCCCGTGCGAGCTTGGAAGAGTACTGCGTCCGGTCTGTCCCACATGTAGTATTGTTCACTGTCAGGTTCCAGTGTATGTTTCGCATAGCACGTTAAGACTATATTTCTTTGCGGTCGAAGTGCACCAGATGTGTGTGCTTGTCTGTGTTACCCATCTCGCACTTCTTTACTCCATTCGATTTCGCTTTCGGTTACCTTGAGCTTTGGGTTTGGGCCGAATTTTGTTTTGATGGACGCGAGTCATTGCATCCAGAGGGTCTTTATACCCTTATACTGCAGGTGTAGGTATATTCGGCAGCTCTACCTGGCTTAGGGCATGAATTTAAACCTGCCAATGTATTGTAATTTTCACTTTGCTTCTCGAATTTCAAGTGGTGACAAGCGCATTTCACCTGTTATTGTGGCATTGGCTATGAAAATGTTTCCTCCCAGCAGCCATCGCCCAATCGTCCTGGTGCCGGTTTAGACATTTTAGACGGTTTAGACATCTGGGTTGAGTATGTTAGTGTGTCCGTTGCGTTTGTTGTTGCTGCGACTGCGAGTATTCTCCATAGCGTGCGACCGACTGAATAAGGGTTGTACGGATGTCGGGATTGGTGCCATACTCGGCCTCTTGGACGGTTCGATCTTTTATTATCTAATGAGTTTGTTTTTGAAGGTAGTCTTTTTTGTCTGAGATTTCAATTCCAAAATATTCATGAGTTGCTGTCCTTGTTATAGTTTTCCTTCTAGCGTGAATGTCAATGCTTCGGAGTTTGTGTTTAGGCTCATCCATTGCGATTTCTGGTTCGGCTCTCCCCCAACAGGTAGTGCCACCGCTCCGGCCGCTCGCGCTTACTCCACCGGTCACTCGATCTGCCTGCGTTTGGCGAAACACCGGGTACGCCGAAACTCTCACTGTCCCCGAAAGTGATTACGCGAGAATACCGCCCATGGTTTGTCTCGTTCACGGCTTTGTCAGTTTTGCAACGTATTAGCATCTGTAGATCACTTCTCCCTGGAATGTCGTCGTTTGGAAATCTCTCTTAGTCATTGAACTTTCTCGTTCTACTGTTTCTCATGGCAACCTTGCTTGGACACACCCACTGGGGTGTATGCATCGCCACAGAGCTATTTTTTATTGCGATAACAATTATATGAACACCCCAAGTGCATTTCCGCCGTCGGCGCGGGCGTGGGCATCACCACCGTCGTGAGGTTCTGTATAAAGTCCAAGGACGGTAACACGGTCGCCGAGCGCACTACGCTGTACGTGCGAGTGAAGGCGTTTGAGGAGAGCCCATGATCGCGGCGCAATCTCGCTCACGAGAGAGAGGCGAAAGCGGGGAGCGAGCGCAACCCAGATGTTGCGAGGCACCGGGGGGAGGGGAGAGAGGGGAGGCGGCGTTCTACTTCGGCTGCAACTAGGCATGTGGACGCTGCGTGCGGTCGCGCGGCCACATCTTGACAGAGAGCTACGTTGGGGGCAGAGTCTGTGCGTTCTCGGCGTTCACTTTGTGTTGAAGCGATAGATGTTACGAATGTCACTTCGGTTGCGCCCGCGGTCCCTCACGCCAGCGTTTTGACAGCTAGTTTCCGGGGTCATCGAGTCATATGTGTTCTTGTTCGCTTGTGCGCACTTGACACATGCCACGCTTGTTAATTTAGTTAGTGTGCGTATGTTTACAAGTTTATGTGGCCGATAAAACTGCTATCTTTACTTCGTATAGCTGCCCACTAATTTACTGTTACAATCGATGCTTCGACTTCCGGGCGAAACTGCAACATTCTTTTCGAAACCCGCCTATTTGAATGTAAATCTCATTGGTTATTTGTTTATTCGTTCCTCATACTTTTAGATATCTTCAGCGCAGGTAATTCATTCTGACTGATAAAGGAAAAGACATAGCAACTCTTCTTGCCTTTCATTTATGTATCGTTATTATTACATAATTTTTCAATGAATTGTTGTGAAGTCGATGCGACTCTTGGCCTAACCACGCAAATAGGCAGCTGGGTGCCAGAGTCTTTAGCGCTATCATAATCATCATGGTCATAGACATCATCATCATGATTCCTGGCCAATTTTATTCCTTGTGGGTATGGGCCATGTTTAATGCACCTCGTAATTATCCACAGCTACTCTCATGCAGAACGCCAGGACATCACGTCCCCAACGCAGTAGCAGCGTTCCAAATGCGACTGCGCCCAATTGTGTATCTTGCAAGGACACTGGGCATCGCCTGCTCTTCTGCGGATCTGGCATCGCAGTCGTACAGTTCGCCGTCGTCGGAGCCATCTCCTTCAACCTTTACCTGGGCGACCATTCAAGGAGGACACATGAAGTGCCGCTCTGCTGCCAGCACGAAGCCAACGAACTGTCCCGGTACGTGAACCCCGCCATAAACACTTGCAAAGATTTCTTCGCCTACGTCTGCTCCAACGTCATCAATGATAAACTATCGATGGGCGACGACCAATATTTCCAGGTCGTGTACTCGCTCATCACAGGTGCCGAGCGAGACGGTGCGCCCAAAGGCGACGCCGGGCGCTTCCTCACGGCCTACTTCACGTCATGCGTCAAGGCCGTCCCGCGTCCCGACTCGTTCATGTCCTCCATTGCCAACGCACTACTCCAGCACGAGTTGAAGCACTTACGAATAATCGACACGAGTGAGGCTATGGCGTACGTTTTAGCTTCGTCGGTAAAGTACCGCATGTCATCAGCTATACAAGCTTCTATCAGCGCTAACCATCGGCTCGTTTCCCTCAAAATCAATGTGATCTGCAACGTTCACAATTTCTTACCCGCCGTAAGAGCCACCGTAGACGCTATCAAGAAGCACTCCAATATGACTTTGAAGAGTCAAGATCTGACTAACTTCGTGACAATGCTCTGTGGAACGTTTATGGCGTTAGGTCCAACAAAGAGAACGTACACGATGCACAACGAAAGCCATTTTTTCAACCAAGAAGTGTGGCAGGTGAAGGAACTCGAAGCTGGTCTCGGGACCTGCGGATACAGGCTACAAAACGCAACGCTCGTCAACGTCGAGGGCTTCTTCCAAATACGACATCTGCGCAGCGTGTTCGCCGCGAAAGACTACAGACGTGAAACCGCTGCGACGAAGATCGCCTTCCTGGTGTGGCACAGTGTCGTTGATGGTTCGCGAATTTTTTACGACCTTTATGACGGCTCTCATCCGAGTGCCTTCAGAAACTGCCTAGAGAGCGTGAACTATATGTGGGAAGCCTGGGACAAGTTGGCAGCCGAAATGCTCACAGACCGCAGCGCTGACGCCGAGGCACAGGCGGTGTTCTCGGCGGTGAAGCGTGCCGTGCACGCTGACTGTCATTCCAGCATGCTGTTCGATGTCGAAGACTCAGAGCAGTTGCGAACGTTTTTTCAGAATCTGGTCCTCGTAACTCCCACAGATGCGAGCCAATTAATTTCTGTAGCGGTTCCGAACGGGACCGAAGACATTGGCGAGAACGTGCTGAGAGGGCGCGTGTATGCTTACGAAGTCGCCACTAGCCGTAACCTTGGCCTGGACAGCACGAATGTGGTCCAGTACGGAATCGTGGAATTCAGGGGCGACGTGCACCTGTTTCTCCCGCTCTCCGCTTATGCATACATTGGTTTGGGCGCCAACAGCAAAGACATTCCAAACCATGCGCTCCTGGGCCGAATGTTGGCGGAGAGCCTGTGGTACAAGACGTTGGGTCCAATGGCGTGGAATGCGAGAACTCGCTCGAACATTCGTGAGTTGATTGCCTGCCTAGAGAAAAAAAACCTATTCAGCAGCAAGGGCGCATCGCGGGGCCATTTGACAATTAGTGTTCTCGGTTTACTGTCCACGTTGAATGCTCTGAACAAGACATCTGACTGGAACGTGCCCAAAATCATCGAAGCACTCTGGCGCGTGTCAGAGGCACAGTTATTTTTCATTCTCAGCACCTACAAACGTTGCCCCACAATTAAGTTGGTCGAGCCAGACGGCAGTCCATGTTAACTCAACGCTCTTGTACATTGACGATTTCGCCAAGGCATTTCGATGCCCCACAAGACTGCCCGTGGCGCACATTCGTCTGTGTTTTCCACAGACAACGCACTAAGTTTGAACACTCGCACTTGTGAATTTACGTCCCGTGTTCGCAGGAAAAATACTGGGATGAGTGTTGATGTGTGGCAGTTATCTTCGTATGTTCATTTGGTATCAAATACCTTGCATCGCTTGTTCCTGTGTGAAAAGCGCGATTGAAATTCCGTGAAAAACTGGAAACAACATAAACTGGAAACAGAAAGAATAGTTTACAGGACTTGCCATCTCTGATCTAGCTGCAACGGCTCTTCTGTTATTTGTGTTCAAAATCGGTAATCATCGTGATCTTACTATTATAAACTCTGATGTAAGCGTTGTTTCGTACAATTTTACCGACCATAATGCTTCTTTGACGTTACGCAACTACCTTTGAAGTTATCATTAGCATTGTCATATTTATGTTTAACAAGGCACATAAGCGAAGACAGATACCTGGCACTAAGTACCCGTGACCCGTCTGCACATTGTTTTTGTTCGTCTGCGCAGTTCGACATGTTGTTCATAGAGCAAACTAGCCAAATTGCCGAACTTCGGACTGACCACGTGGCGGTAGGGCTAAGTCGACTCTGAAGCTTTTTTTCAGGTTTCCAAGCTCGCGCTTATGGTAAGTCACTCAAAGTGCCTACACCATGGGCATGTCGATCATCAAGGGTACAGCTTTGCGCGACCAGGGGGAATGAAAGGGTTCAATTCAAACAACAGCGTTCGTCGCACGCAACAAGCGGTCAGTGTTTCTTCAAGGTCCCTGAATGTCGCTCTGGGACGAAGCAGAGGAAGAAGCAGAACCGCCGGACACAGCAATGGTGACGGCATTTCGGTGCGCCTTGTTTTCCCTACAGCCCAGCTTATACAATTCAGTATTTTTGTCATTAGAAAGGGAATCTGCGATTGTACCTAGGAATCGCTTAGTTTATTGCAATCCGTTCTGTATACTGAAGCGCGAATAGCATGTTAAAAAGTAGATTCAGGATTCTTACAATCCAAATATACCACAATATTTACGATTCTTCTCAAAGAACACTGTATGCGTTCATTATTGAACCAAGAGCCTCTTTTTTAAACATAATCACTGGTCGCGACTACACACACCTCAGATCGTATTCGTACAGGCCAAGCTAACACCACTGAATTTGCTAATTCAGCGTATTCACCCAACAGGTCAATCCAAGATAAGCCTAGACACCTGCCGTCGTTGCTTAGTGGCTATGGTGTTCGGCTGCTAATCACGACGTTGCTGGACCGAATCCTGGTCACGGCTGCCGCATTTCGATGGGAGCGAAATGCGAAAACACGTGTGTACTTACATATAGGTGCACGTTAAAGAACCCGTAGCTGTTAAAATTATTCCGGAGTCACCCACTATGGTGTGCCTCATAATGGAATTGTGGTTTTTGCACGTAAAACCCTGTTAAAAAAGATAAGCCTTCACGATGAATTTGACGATATTTTCCTCTGAAATACCAAGCCAATGCGATTCCAATATTTAACTGACCAATCACAACATTACCTTTACCGGTAGTACACGATTACCGGTAGAGCAAGCACACCTTATTTATCAAGCCCAATTCGAGCATTTGACGAGGGCACAATCGGATCGCCCTGAAGCTGTTAATAGCGAGGCAATGAGGGTCATCACTTGCCTTCCCCGCATTACCCCGACAGTGGCTCTCCATGAGAATGCACAGCTGAGCACACTAGATGAACTGGTGCAGCAGCGACGTGATGCTCGCAGGCTTAGGTCCAGCCTTTCGCAGGCAACGTGTGCTCTCAGGGCTTCCGCTTTCTCGCGCTTCCTTCTACCACAACGATCGCCAGTCCTTCCTCCCTGGAGTTCTGTACAGCTGAGCGATAACAAGACAACAGATATACGTTGCCCGACATCAACTCACGCGGCGTCGTCGCTTCGTGACAGAATTATTGCTCAAGACGCGCACCTTTCGCATGGCTACATCGTGATTTACGTTGATGCCAGCATCCAGGACTGTGAAACGACCACTGCACTTTATTGCCCTTGCACATCTGTCTAAATAAGACGTCCCGGTTTCAAATCCAAGGGCCTGCTTCCTCCTTTCGTGTTGAGCTGCTTGCTGTTCGAGAAGCGCTGTGCTCTGTGGCCACCTTTCCCATGGTCCCCACGGCCCACATCGTCATCCGCACTGACGACCTCCAGGTGACGCGGCTCCTGTGACGCGTCAGTCGCAGCCCTGAAATATTTCAGCCGATCGATTTTCTGGCGGCCTCTTGCACGCGAGGCTTATACTCTACCTCTACGCCACCGCTTTGATTCTTGACATACTGGGTACGAAATGTATTTCAATTTATCGGAGGGTTTCCGTGTTCATGTGCACGGCGTAGTGCTTCGCCAGGGTTGCTGTACAGGTCTCGCAACATTCTATAGCTCCTAAATTGTCTGACGACGTCACTTTTCGTACTTTTACATACAGAGTACGATATGTTCCGTTCCCGCGAATCCCCTAAAGTGTGCGGTATGCTAAGCTACATTAAGAAGTAATGCATCGGCACGGCATCATGCTATATGCCGTGCCGATCAGTCACAATGATATACGACTATTAAATTGCATGGCGAGGTCCACTTTTCTTACTGTCTCATACAAAGTACAAGAACTTCAACTCAAACAGTTTACGTTCCCGCGCGAATCTCCTTAAGTGTGCGGTACGCTCAACGACACTTATGGACGATACATCGGCACGATGTAATGCTTTGACATTAAAGTCATCCGCGAAGACATCTCACTTCCAGACGTATCTCCCTGCGACTATCAGAATTTATAACCTGCACTCGCAACAAAGCGCGTCAAACTCACCTCGGACACGCCTTTTTCGCCGCGCCAACGAAACCTCTGTCGGTACTGTGACGCCAGATCGGCTATGGACGAATGGAGCAAACAACTTCTTTCTCCGTAGTATACCTAACCGAAGACATTTCGAGGACCGCAAGTCCCCACATTTTCTCTCTCGCAACCGCGGCTCGTCTCGCATGCACAGAAAGAGCGGTTAAATCCAAGTTTGATGTGCCGGTCACTAGGTGCCGGCGCGCGGAACTATTGGATAAAACAGCTCAATTTTCGAAAAGTAGCGCCATTCTTACATCTTTCCGCCATCCCGCTCTCCCCGACTTTTCCTCCTCCACGCCACCTGTCGCCCAAGCCTCCTCCGCTCCCCCATTGGCCAATCTGTGTCACGTGGAAGCAGGCGTCACGCTTTTGTAAATTTTTCTTTCTTTCTTCTCTTCTTTATTCATTTATTCAAGACATTCCTTACAGAAATGCCTTGGGGGACGCGACAAAAGGCACTGAACGTGCCTGACTGGGCCTCGCCACCCTTGGCAGCAACAGTCACACAAGAACATAGATTAATTACAAAAAGTATTGACTACAATAGGCTCAATTTGGAACACGGTAGAACTGAAACATCAATAAGTGTTCTTTTTTTTACATGAATAACATAAATACGCATACAATCAGATACATTCTACGCGTATGTCGAAACAATCGTCCGGGTACAGAAAATATATCGGACTTTCACAATGAAAAGCCAAGACCAACTGGGATCAGTCCGGCACGATTTTTAGTCTGTGTTAAGGAAAAAATTTGAGCATTTTTCTGAAAATGTGCATTTTTCTGAACGAGTGCTTCAGCAATTTCCGGATATTCTTTGAGAAGGTCTGGTATCATAAAGCTTAGTTTTTGATCGCCAAATTTTGTACGAGAACGTGGCCTGGGTATTAAATTCTTTTGTAGGCAGTACGGACCAGGTTTCACTTGATATTTGGTTTGGATGGGTGTTGTTTGGTGCTGATGCAATATTTCCAGGGCCAATTTATATTTATACAATTTATGAATACGCAGTATTCTATTTGATTTAAAAAGGGTGTAGTGTCTTCAGAAAGTTCTAAATTTCCGATTCCACGCACCGCTGGCTTTTGCAAGCAAAAAAGACCGTCTAGGTTGGTCTTAGTCGTTGACCATACTAAGAAACAGTAACATAACCGGGAATGAAATCATCATCATCATCATAGTCATCATCATCATCATCAGCCTGGTT
Organism: Dermacentor andersoni; assembly: GCF_023375885.2. NCBI lineage: Eukaryota > Metazoa > Arthropoda > Arachnida > Ixodida > Ixodidae > Dermacentor > Dermacentor andersoni. The sequence goes on along the minus strand of NC_092822.1, from coordinate 115,384,665 downwards.
ACGCCCACTGCAGGGCAAAGGCATCTCCCATACTTCTCCAACAACCCCGGTCATGTACTAATTGTGGCCATGCCTTCCCTGCACCTAACTTTCTGCCGCCCCCTGCTACGCTTCCCTTCTCTTGGAATCCAGTCCGTAACCCTTAATGACCATCGGTTATCTTCCCTCCTCATTACATGTCCTGCCCATGCCCATTTCTTTTTCTTGATTTCAACTGAGATGTCATTAACTCGTGTTTGTTCCCTCATCCAATCTGCTCTTTTCTTATCCTTTAGCGTTACACCCATCATTCTTTCCATAGCTCGTTGCGTAGTCCTCAATTTGAGTAGAACCCTTTTCGTAAGCCTCCAGGTTTCTGCCCCGTAGGTGAGTACTGGTAAGACACAGCTATTATACACTTTTCTCTTGAGGGATAATGGCAACCTGCTGTTCATGATCTGAGAATGCCTGCCAAACGCACCCCAGCCCATTCTTCTGATTATTTCTGTGTCATGATCCGGATCCGCCGTCACTACCTGCCCTAAGTAGATGTATTCCCTTACCACTTCCAGTGCCTCGCTACCTATTGTAAATTGCTGTTCTCTTCCGAGACTGTTAAACATTACTTTAGTTTTCTGCAGATTAATTTTTAGACCGACTCTGCTTTGCCTCTCCAGGTCAGTGAGCATGCATAGTAATTGGTCCCCTGAGTTACTAAGCAAGGCAATATCATCAGCGAATTGTAAGTTACTAAGGTATTCTCCATTAACTTTTATCCCCAATTCATCCCAATCCAGGTCTCTGAATACCTCCTGTAAACACGCTGTGAATAGCATTGGAGAGATCGCATCTCCCTACCTGACGCCTTTCTTTATTGGGATTTCGTTGCTTTCTTTACGGAGGACTACGGTGGCTGTGGAGCCACTATAGATATCTTCCAGTATTTTTACATATGGCTCCTCTACACCCTGATTCCGTAATGCCTCCATGACTGCTGAGGCTTCGACAGAATCAAACGCTTTCTCGTAATCAGTGAAAGCTATATATAAGGGTTGGTTATATTCTGCACATTTCTCTATCACCTGATTGATAGTGTGAATATGATCTATTGTTGAGTAGCCTTTACGGAATCCTGCCTGGTCCTTTGGTTCACCGAAGTCTAAGGTGTTCCTGATTCTATTTGCGATTACCTTAGTAAATACTTTGTAGGCAACGGACAGTAAACTGATCGGTCTATAATTTTTTCAAGTCTTTGGCGTCCCCTTCCTTATGGATTAGGATTATGTTAGCGTTCTTCCAAGATTCTGGTACGCTCGAGGTCATGAGGCATTGCGTATACAGGGTGGCCAGTTTTTCTAGAACAATCTGTCGACCATCCTTCAACAAATCTGCTGTTACCTAATCCTCCCCAGCTGCCTTCCCCCTTTGCATATCTCCCAAGGCTTTCTTTACTTCTTCCGGCGTTACCTTTGGGATTTCGAATTCCTCTAGACCATTTTCTCTTCCATTATCATCGTGGGTGCCACTAGTACTGTATAAATCTCTATAGAACTCTTCAGCCACTTGAACTATCTCATCCATATTAGTAATGATATTGCCGGCTTTGTCTCTTAACGCATACATCTGATTCCTGCCAATTTCTAGTTTCTTCTTCACTGTATTTAGGCTTCCTCCGTTCCTGAGAGCATGTTCAATTCTATCCATATTATACTTCCTTATGTCAGCTGTCTTACGCTTGTTGATTAACTTCGAAAGTTCTGCCAGTTCTATTCTAGCTGTAAGGTTAGAAGCTTTCATACATTGGCGTTTCTTGATCAGATCAGATCAGATCAGATCAGGGAATGAAATAGCGCGTAGTATATCTGCCTTTTCACCGCAGACGGGATATAATATCCAACTTTATTTAAGATTCCAACAGCTCGCCCTAGCTCACTTCGGAGCTTGTCAACGTGAGGCGTCCATGAGAGGTTTTCTTGAAATGTCACCCCCAAAAATTGATACAGATTGTTCAATGGCAACGTTTTGAAATTTTAAATCCAAGTAAATACAGTCGGGTGGTGTCCTCGCGGCCGGAAGAGTAAGTATTTCGTTTTGCTGATGTTTAATTGAAGTCTGTTAGATTGAAGCCACAAATCCAGACCTGATAGCCATTCGTTAGCTCGATGAAATACCTCTCTTACATGAGCAGCTGTGAAGAATACATTCGTATCGTCTGCGTATAAAATTAACTTTGTATTTTTGTTAATGTTTACAATATCGTTAATGTATAACAAAAATAACGTTGGTCCTAGTAATGATCCCTGCGGTACGCCAAATTTTACAAATTTTAAGTCCGAATTTACGCCATTTATGCATGTGAATTGAGCTCTCGAAGTTAAGTAGCTTTTTATCAAAGACCAAGTTTTGCCGCGTATTCCATACGATGGCAATTTCTTTAGGAGCACATCGTGTTGGACACAGTCAAAAGCCTTTCTAAAATCTAGAAATATCCCCAGGGTAACTATTTTCCTTTCGATATTGTCTAGTATGTGCTCCTTTATTGCTGCTGCCTTTGCGCTGCTGCCGCCGCTGCCAAGTGGGACAGCACGGCTTACGCTGATTCTCTTCTTCTATGCCTCGCAGATTGTCTATCGTCAGCCGGCCCCATCGATGTATCGACCGCCCATGATCATCTCGTGACAAGCCACGAGCCCGCTTTTACGTAACGGTCTAGGTCATCACCATACCGCAGTGCCAGCTCTACATAAACCCGACGCAAGCACTGGGACGCTTCACTTGGCAGCGGCGGCAGCAGCGGGACAGCACGGCTTACGCTGTGTCTCTTCTTCTATGCCTCGCAGATTGCCTATCGTCAGCCGGCCCCATCGATGTATCGACCACCCATGATCATCTCGTGACAAGCCACGAGCCCGCTTTTACGTCACGGTCTACGTCATCACCATACCGCAGTGCCAGCTCTACATAAACCCGACGCAAGCACTGGGACGCTTCACTTGGCAGCGGCGGCAGCAGCGGGACAGCACGGCTTACGCTGATTCTCTTCTTCTATGCCTCGCAGATTGCCTATCGTCAGCCGGCCCCATCGATGTATCGACCGCCCATGATCATCTCGTGACAAGCCACGAGCCCGCTTTTACGTAACGGTCTAGGTCATCACCATACCGCAGTGCCAGCTCTACATAAACCCGACGCAAGCACTGGGACGCTTCACTTGGCAGCGGCGGCAGCAGCGGGACAGCACGGCTATACGCTGTGTCTCTTCTTCTATGCCTCGCAGATTGTCTATCGTCAGCCGGCCCCATCGATGTATCGACCGCCCATGATCATCTCGTGACAAGCCACGAGCCCGCTTTTACGTAACGGTCTAGGTCATCACCATACCGCAGTGCCAGCTCTACATAAACCCGACGCAAGCACTGGGACGCTTCACTTGGCAGCGGCGGCAGCAGCGGGACAGCACGGCTTACGCTGTGTCTCTTCTTCTATGCCTCGCAGATTGTCTATCGTCAGCCGGCCCCATCGATGTATCGACCGCCCATGATCATCTCGTGACAAGCCACGAGCCCGCTTTTACGTAACGGTCTAGGTCATCACCATACCGCAGTGCCAGCTCTACATAAACCCGACGCAAGCACTGGGACGCTTCACTTGGCAGCGGCGGCAGCAGCGGGACAGCACGGCTTACGCTGTGTCTCTTCTTCTATGCCTCGCAGATTGCCTATCGTCAGCCGGCCCCATCGATGTATCGACCGCCCATGATCATCTCGTGACAAGCCACGAGCCCGCTTTTACGTCACGGTCTACGTCATCACCATACCGCAGTGCCAGCTCTACATAAACCCGACGCAAGCACTGGGACGCTTCACTTGGCAGCGGCGGCAGCAGCGGGACAGCACGGCTTACGCTGATTCTCTTCTTCTATGCCTCGCAGATTGCCTATCGTCAGCCGGCCCCATCGATGTATCGACCGCCCATGATCATCTCGTGACAAGCCACGAGCCCGCTTTTACGTAATGGTCTAGGTCATCACCATACCGCAGTGCCAGCTCTACATAAACCCGACGCAAGCACTGGGACGCTTCACTTGGCAGCGGCGGCAGCAGCGGGACAGCACGGCTTACGCTGTGTCTCTTCTTCTATGCCTCGCAGATTGTCTATCGTCAGCCGGCCCCATCGATGTATCGACCGCCCATGATCATCTCGTGACAAGCCACGAGCCCGCTTTTACGTAACGGTCTAGGTCATCACCATACCGCAGTGCCAGCTCTACATAAACCCGACGCAAGCACTGGGACGCTTCACTTGGCAGCGGCGGCAGCAGCGGGACAGCACGGCTTACGCTGTGTCTCTTCTTCTATGCCTCGCAGATTGCCTATCGTCAGCCGGCCCCATCGATGTATCGACCGCCCATGATCATCTCGTGACAAGCCACGAGCCCGCTTTTACGTCACGGTCTACGTCATCACCATACCGCAGTGCCAGCTCTACATAAACCCGACGCAAGCACTGGGACGCTTCACTTGGCAGCGGCGGCAGCAGCGGGACAGCACGGCTTACGCTGATTCTCTTCTTCTATGCCTCGCAGATTGCCTATCGTCAGCCGGCCCCATCGATGTATCGACCGCCCATGATCATCTCGTGACAAGCCACGAGCCCGCTTTTACGTAACGGTCTAGGTCATCACCATACCGCAGTGCCAGCTCTACATAAACCCGACGCAAGCACTGGGACGCTTCACTTGGCAGCGGCGGCAGCAGCGGGACAGCACGGCTTACGCTGTGTCTCTTCTTCTATGCCTCGCAGATTGTCTATCGTCAGCCGGCCCCATCGATGTATCGACCGCCCATGATCATCTCGTGACAAGCCACGAGCCCGCTTTTACGTAACGGTCTAGGTCATCACCATACCGCAGTGCCAGCTCTACATAAACCCGACGCAAGCACTGGGACGCTTCACTTGGCAGCGGCGGCAGCAGCGGGACAGCACGGCTTACGCTGTGTCTCTTCTTCTATGCCTCGCAGATTGTCTATCGTCAGCCGGCCCCATCGATGTATCGACCGCCCATGATCATCTCGTGACAAGCCACGTGCCCGCTTTTACGTAACGGTCTAGGTCATCACCATACCGCAGTGCCAGCTCTACATAAACCCGACGCAAGCACTGGGACGCTTCACTTGGCAGCGGCGGCAGCAGCGGGACAGCACGGCTTACGCTGATTCTCTTCTTCTATGCCTCGCAGATTGTCTATCGTCAGCCGGCCCCATCGATGTATCGACCGCACATGATCATCTCGTGACAAGCCACGAGCCCGCTTTTACGTAACGGTCTAGGTCATCACCATACCGCAGTGCCAGCTCTACATAAACCCGACGCAAGCACTGGGACGCTTCACTTGGCAGCGGCGGCAGCAGCGGGACAGCACGGCTTACGCTGTGTCTCTTCTTCTATGCCTCGCAGATTGTCTATCGTCAGCCGGCCCCATCGATGTATCGACCGCCCATGATCATCTCGTGACAAGCCACGAGCCCGCTTTTACGTAACGGTCTAGGTCATCACCATACCGCAGTGCCAGCTCTACATAAACCCGACGCAAGCACTGGGACGCTTCACTTGGCAGCGGCGGCAGCAGCGGGACAGCACGGCTTACGCTGATTCTCTTCTTCTATGCCTCGCAGATTGTCTATCGTCAGCAGGCCCCATCGATGTATCGACCGCCCATGATCATCTCGTGACAAGCCACGAGCCCGCTTTTACGTAACGGTCTAGGTCATCACCATACCGCAGTGCCAGCTCTACATAAACCCGACGCAAGCACTGGGACGCTTCACTTGGCAGCGGCGGCAGCAGCGGGACAGCACGGCTTACGCTGTGTCTCTTCTTCTATGCCTCGCAGATTGTCTATCGTCAGCCGGCCCCATCGATGTATCGACCGCCCATGATCATCTCGTGACAAGCCACGAGCCCGCTTTTACGTAACGGTCTAGGTCATCACCATACCGCAGTGCCAGCTCTACATAAACCCGACGCAAGCACTGGGACGCTTCACTTGGCAGCGGCGGCAGCAGCGGGACAGCACGGCTTACACTGTGTCTCTTCTTCTATGCCTCGCAGATTGTCTATCGTCAGCCGGCCCCATCGATGTATCGGCCGCCCATGATCATCCCGTGACAAGCCACGAGCCCGCTTTTACGTCACGGTCTACGTCATCACCATACCGCAGTGCCAGCTCTACATAAACCCGACGCAAGCACTGGGACGCTTCACTTGGCAGCGGCGGCAGCAGCGGGACAGCACGGCTTACGCTGTGTCTCTTCTTCTATGCCTCGCAGATTGTCTATCGTCAGCCGGCCCCATCGATGTACCGACCGCCCATGATCATCCCGTGACAAGCCACGAGCCCGCTTTTACGTCACGGTCTACGTCATCACCATACCGCAGTGCCAGCTCTACATAAACCCGACGCAAGCACTGGGACGCTTCACTTGGCAGCGGCGGCAGCAGCGGGACAGCACGGCTTACGCTGTGTCTCTTCTTCTATGCCTCGCAGATTGTCTATCGTCAGCCGGCCCCATCGATGTACCGACCGCCCATGATCATCTCGTGACAAGCCACGAGCCCGCTTTTACGTAACGGTCTAGGTCATCACCATACCGCAGTGCCAGCTCTACATAAACCCGACGCAAGCACTGGGACGCTTCACTTGGCAGCGGCGGCGGCAGCGGGACAGCACGGCTTACGCTGGTTCTCTTCTTCTATGCCTCGCAGATTGTCTATCGTCAGCCGGCCCCATCGATGTATCGACCGCCCATGATCATCTCGTGACAAGCCACGAGCCCGCTTTTACGTAACGGTCTAGGTCATCACCATACCGCAGTGCCAGCTCTACATAAACCCGACGCAAGCACTGGGACGCTTCACTTGGCAGCGGCGGCAGCAGCGGGACAGCACGGCTTACGCTGTGTCTCTTCTTCTATGCCTCGCAGATTGTCTATCGTCAGCCGGCCCCATCGATGTATCGACCGCCCATGATCATCTCGTGACAAGCCACGAGCCCGCTTTTACGTAACGGTCTAGGTCATCACCATACCGCAGTGCCAGCTCTACATAAACCCGACGCAAGCACTGGGACGCTTCACTTGGCAGCGGCGGCAGCAGCGGGACAGCACGGCTTACGCTGTGTCTCTTCTTCTATGCCTCGCAGATTGTCTATCGTCAGCCGGCCCCATCGATGTATCGACCGCCCATGATCATCTCGTGACAAGCCACGAGCCCGCTTTTACGTAACGGTCTAGGTCATCACCATACCGCAGTGCCAGCTCTACATAAACCCGACGCAAGCACTGGGACGCTTCACTTGGCAGCGGCGGCAGCAGCGGGACAGCACGGCTTACGCTGTGTCTCTTCTTCTATGCCTCGCAGATTGTCTATCGTCAGCCGGCCCCATCGATGTATCGGCCGCCCATGATCATCCCGTGACAAGCCACGAGCCCGCTTTTACGTAACGGTCTACGTCATCACCATACCGCGGTGCCAGCTCTACATAAACCCGACGCAAGCACTGGGACGCTTCACTTGGCAGCGGCGGCAGCAGCGGGACAGCACGGCTTACGCTGTGTCTCTTCTTCTATGCCTCGCAGATTGTCTATCGTCAGCCGGCCCCATCGATGTATCGGCCGCCCATGATCATCCCGTGACAAGCCACGAGCCCGCTTTCACGTAACGGTCTACGTCATCACCATACCGCAGTGCCAGCTCTACATAAACCCGACGCAAGCACTGGGACGCTTCACTTGGCAGCGGCGGCAGCAGCGGGACAGCACGGCTTACGCTGTGTCTCTTCTTCTATGCCTCGCAGATTGTCTATCGTCAGCCGGCCCCATCGATGTATCGGCCGCCCATGATCATCCCGTGACAAGCCACGAGCCCGCTTTTACGTAACGGTCTACGTCATCACCATACCGCGGTGCCAGCTCTACATAAACCCGACGCAAGCACTGGGACGCTTCACTTGGCAGCGGCGGCAGCAGCGGGACAGCACGGCTTACGCTGTGTCTCTTCTTCTATGCCTCGCAGATTGTCTATCGTCAGCCGGCCCCATCGATGTATCGGCCGCCCATGATCATCCCGTGACAAGCCACGAGCCCGCTTTTACGTAACGGTCTACGTCATCACCATACCGCGGTGCCAGCTCTACATAAACCCGACGCAAGCACTGGGACGCTTCACTTGGCAGCGGCGGCAGCAGCGGGACAGCACGGCTTACGCTGTGTCTCTTCTTCTATGCCTCGCAGATTGTCTATCGTCAGCCGGCCCCATCGATGTATCGGCCGCCCATGATCATCCCGTGACAAGCCACGAGCCCGCTTTTACGTAACGGTCTACGTCATCACCATACCGCGGTGCCAGCTCTACATAAACCCGACGCAAGCACTGGGACGCTTCACTTGGCAGCGGCGGAAGCAGCGGGACAGCACGGCTTACGCTGTGTCTCTTCTTCTATGCCTCGCAGATTGTCTATCGTCAGCCGGCCCCATCGATGTATCGGCCGCCCATGATCATCCCGTGACAAGCCACGAGCCCGCTTTTACGTAACGGTCTACGTCATCACCATACCGCGGTGCCAGCTCTACATAAACCCGACGCAAGCACTGGGACGCTTCACTTGGCAGCGGCGGAAGCAGCGGGACAGCACGGCTTACGCTGTGTCTCTTCTTCTATGCCTCGCAGATTGTCTATCGTCAGCCGGCCCCATCGATGTATCGGCCGCCCATGATCATCCCGTGACAAGCCACGAGCCCGCTTTTACGTAACGGTCTACGTCATCACCATACCGCGGTGCCAGCTCTACATAAACCCGACGCAAGCACTGGGACGCTTCACTTGGCAGCGGCGGAAGCAGCGGGACAGCACGGCTTACGCTGTGTCTCTTCTTCTATGCCTCGCAGATTGTCTATCGTCAGCCGGCCCCATCGATGTATCGGCCGCCCATGATCATCCCGTGACAAGCCACGAGCCCGCTTTTACGTAACGGTCTACGTCATCACCATACCGCGGTGCCAGCTCTACATAAACCCGACGCAAGCACTGGGACGCTTCACTTGGCAGCGGCGGAAGCAGCGGGACAGCACGGCTTACGCTGTGTCTCTTCTTCTATGCCTCGCAGATTGTCTATCGTCAGCCGGCCCCATCGATGTATCGGCCGCCCATGATCATCCCGTGACAAGCCACGAGCCCGCTTTTACGTAACGGTCTACGTCATCACCATACCGCGGTGCCAGCTCTACATAAACCCGACGCAAGCACTGGGACGCTTCACTTGGCAGCGGCGGAAGCAGCGGGACAGCACGGCTTACGCTGTGTCTCTTCTTCTATGCCTCGCAGATTGTCTATCGTCAGCCGGCCCCATCGATGTATCGGCCGCCCATGATCATCTCGTGACAAGCCACGAGCCCGCTTTTACGTAACGGTCTAGGTCATCACCATACCGCAGTGCCAGCTCTACATAAACCCGACGCAAGCACTGGGACGCTTCACTTGGCAGCGGCGGAAGCAGCGGGACAGCACGGCTTACGCTGTGTCTCTTCTTCTATGCCTCGCAGATTGTCTATCGTCAGCCGGCCCCATCGATGTATCGGCCGCCCATGATCATCCCGTGACAAGCCACGAGCCCGCTTTTACGTAACGGTCTACGTCATCACCATACCGCAGTGCCAGCTCTACATAAACCCGACGCAAGCACTGGGACGCTTCACTTGGCAGCGGCGGCAGCAGCGGGACAGCACGACTTACGCTGTGTCTCTTCTTCTATGCCTCGCAGGTTAGGCACTATGTGCGACTGAATTATTCACGTTGCTTTTTTACTGCTGTTGCTACTGCCAAAGTCATTTTTTACTGTGTCCGATTTTGCTGCAATGTCCCCTGAGGAACAAAAAATGCTGAAAGATTTGAAACAAGAAATTCGTGATATGCGCGCATCTCTGGAGAAAGAATTTAGGAAGGAAAATAGAGAGATTAAGAATAGCCTGGATAATATGAACAAATGTTTTGAGGAAATGTGTACCACCATGAAAGATATTCAGAAAGAAAACGCTGAAACGAGAACGCTTGCCTCACTTCAGAGTGCACACTACTGAAGAAGCGCGTACTGGAAGCTGAGCTCAGAATTGTACAACTAGACCAATATTCCAGAAATAAGAATCTGGAAATCAAAGGTGTTCCAACTTCACAGGGCGAGAATCTTTCTGCCATTCTGAAAAAAGTCGGAGAAGTTGTAGGTGAGCCTATTAGTGAAAATGATGTTGAGATCTGTCACAGAGTTCCAACGAGGGACTCTGGGCAGTCTAACATTGTGGTACAGTTCCGCAGCCGATCAAAACGCGACGATGTCCTCAACAAAACTCGAAAGAAGCGACTATCAGCCACTGATCTTGGCTACACACAGTCTTGTGCTGTGTTTGTCAATGAACACCTGTGCTCTGAATTGAAAAAACTTTTGGGCATGACGATCGCGCGAAAAAGGGAAAAGAATTGGCGTTTCGCTTGGACGCGGGACGGCAAGATTTTCGCTAGGAAAAGTGAATCCTCCCGGTCACTGCAAATAATGCATGTCTCTGATCTAGAAAAAATTCACTAACCAAGGTTTCATGGCTACTAATGATGACGTCATGTCTGGAAGCGCTACGCACGCATATTTTGCGCCGCATGAAGTTGGCAGCCTGTATGCCGAAAATAAGAACTGCCTATCTTTTATCCATCTTAATGCGCAGTCGGCCCGAAATAAAGAGGAACAGATTCTTGCACTTATCGCTACGTTTGGCTTTGCTCCTGACATATTAATGGTGACAGAAACATGGTATCAATGTGAATCGGAAGTTATTAAGTTACCCGGCTACACAACATTTTTTATGAATCGATCATGTCGAAGAGGAGGTGGCGTTCTGTTAATGGCAAAAAGCACACTCCGTTGCAACATTGTTGCATCTTTTTCTCTTGTTACGTTGGATTATGAAGTGCTTACTGTTCAGTGCAATGATAATGTTTTCTGCGTTCTATATCGACCACCAGGATCGAGCACGCAGAACTTTCTGTCTTTTATGGAAAAATGCTTCTGCTGGGTGACTGATAATGGTTACAAGTTCATTCTGGCAGGGGACCTAAACATTGATTTCTTAAAGGCTTCTACTTCTCGAGAAGAACTTAGCAAGACAATCGAATCAAATGGTTTTGAAAATGTTATAAATAGTCCGACTCGTATTTCAACAGACACATCGACATTAATTGACGTCTTCATAACCAACATCCACCATTCTAACATTTTATCTGGTGTTGTGAGTGCTCATATAAGTGATCACCTTCCAATATTTCTTTTGATGACCCAGTGTTCACCTTCAACATCCAAACACCATTTACCACAAATGGTTCGTGATGTCAATGTGCAAAGCCTGAAGTATTTTCGTGAGGCAATATCGCTAATAGATTGGTCAGAGCTGATGCGTGCCAGTGATCCAGAAACTGCTTATGAATACTTTTGCGCTAGGTTTAAGGATACGTATGATAAATGCTTCAAATACAAAGTAGTTAAACCAGCACGTAAAGCCAAAAAAACCATGGATAAATAAAAACTGTATCCGTGAAATTCGTGCCAGAAACCGCCTCTATAAGACTTTTATTGACACCAGGACTGAAAAAGCTTTGCATGAATTTAAGGTGCAAAGGAACAAAGCAAATAGTCTTTTGCGTAGAGAGAAGAGACAGTATTTGAATAATTTGTTCAATAATGACGTAATAAAGAAATATGATGTTATCTGGAAGCGTATTAATGGTTTTCTTGGGCGAGGAGATAAGAAAACGACTATAACAGAAATTACGCTAGGTGATAAAGTTTTATCAAATGAGACGCTTGCAAATACATTTAATAACTATTTCACAACCTTAGTAAACAGTACTCATGATCCTAATTCTTTGAGTTATCTTCGCTTCAGGACTAAACAATCAGCATTTTTAGCGCCTACTACGGAAAATGAGGTATTTACTACTTTTATGTCTATCAAAAACAGCAGATGTTGTGACGTCGAAGGATTCGAGATCATGCCAATTAAGCATGCCCTGGACTTGATTCTACCTGCATTAGTACACATAATCAACTTGATATTTTCCAGGGGCTCGTTCCCGAAAAGACTTCAGGTTCCGAAGGTAGTAGTTTTGTACAAAGGTGGTGATAAAAACGAGCTGACAAACTACCGTCCAATATCTGTGTTGCCCATTTTTTCTAAAGGTATAGAAAAACTAGTACATGCCCGCATGACATCGTTTCTGATCAAACACGACCTTATAACAAGTACGCAGTATGGCTTTGTAAAAGGGCAGTCGACAGAAACTGCCTTACTTACTCAAAAGGAAATTATATTGCAGTCGTTTGAACAGCAATTATGTACTCTGGGCATCTTTGTTGATTATTCGAAGGCATTTGATTGTATAAATCATTCCACACTACTCAACAAACTTAAACATTATGGATTTCGTGGCGTATTTCATGAATTAATACAGTCGTATCTGGAACACCGTATGCAACAAGTGATCATAGAACGATATGTGTCGAATTTAAAGCCAGTTCACGCGGGAGTGCCACAAGGAAGTATTCTGGGGCCCCTGCTTTTTTGTATTTATATCAATGACTTAGTTACTGTAGATAATAATGTGAAATTTATTATGTACGCGGACGACACAACTATTCTGGTTACCGCACCGAATTCGACAGAGGCTATCGGTATCGCAAATGAAGCACTAACAAAACTGTCCTCGTGGTCTACCGCAAATTCACTTAGTATAAATACTAAGAAAACAACAGCTGTTCTGTTCAGACCGAGAAATCGTAATGTCGCTACAGACCTAACATTGCAACTTAATAATTCTATTATTCCGATTGTGCCTACTGTTAAATGTCTTGGGATTGTATTCGAACAACATATGTCATGGAATTTGCATGTGGATTTAGTCGCTGCGAAAATATCCCGTGCGAGTGGAATTTTATGCAGGTTAAGATATTTTCTCCCTAAAAGCATCAAACTTCTCCTATACAAATCATTGCTTCTCAGCCAAATTCATTATTGCCATCTTGTTTGGGGTACTACGACACTTTCTAATATCACCGCATTACACAGAATACAAAAAAAAAGGCCGTCCGTAGTATTCTGGACGTTCCCCACGACACACATACGCGCCCACTTTTCAAAAAACTGAATTTACTTCCTATGTCTGATATTTATGAGCAAACACTAATTCACCGATATAAGACAGGCATTAAAAGAAATAATAACACGTTAAATACTATATCGAACCTAAAACGTAGAGATGTGAAGCTAAATACGCGCAGCTGCGAACTCTGGGAAATGCCACGGGCAAGGACTAATTAAACATACCAAATGTCGCGCTTTACATGACCATCTTGTCTAAATAAAATCAACACTGTATAAGTTTCAATATTATGCTTTTTTTCTTTGTTTCCGCAAAAATGGAATAAATTGTTTTTGTAACAGTGTATTTGCCGAATTGTGCATTGCAGTATGTTTTGTGTGACACATTTGTTGATTTCATATATGTATAATCTGCATTAGTAATTAGCGTTAATTATTTCAGTTTCAATTGTACGTGAGTGCTATATGTACTGCATATACATTCTGTTTCACTTGAATTCATTTTACACATATATGTATGTATATATTAAACATATGCATTATGCCTGACACTCGTGTTATTGGGACTTAGGTGATTCTAGCTTAATATGTAATACCTAACCCTATGCTCTGTCACTGCTTGTTAAAAGGGGCTGTGGACCTTGTCAAGCCATAAAAGGCTTTTTGTTCGCGGTCCTCAACATTGTGGTGTTGAAAATAAAGTAAATTGAATTGAATTGAATTGAATTTCAAGAAGTGCACTTTCAGACGACTTGTTTTTTCTAAACCCGAATTGTTCGCTTACTATTATATTGTTTGCCGTCAGAAAGCCAGAAAGTCTTTTATGTATTATGTTCTCCGCTATCTTTGCAAAGATGGGAAGCATTGATATTGGTCTGTAATTGTTCTTGTCTTTAACCGAACCACCTTTATGTATTACGACCACACGGGCTAGCTTCATTGCGTCTGGGAACACTGCGGTTGAAAGAATAAGGTTGAGAATGTGCATAAGCGGGATGCTTACCATCGGCGCGACAGCTTTCAGTGGTCTAGCTTTAATATCGTCAGCTCCAGCGGCGCAATCGTTTTTCAAAGCCAATATGACATCAGTTATCTCTCATTGATCGGTGGGTGACATAAATATAGTATTTTGACAGTGTGTTTTCACAAAATGTTCACAAGACATTTTGGCGCGGTCATCTGCCGAAGCACCCACATTAATAAAGTGTTCGTTAAACAAGTTTGCGACCTCGATGTCACTCATGGACTCACTTTCATACAAAACACGTTTTGGCGAACTTGTCTTTCCTATAATATCCCGGATCGCTTTCCATACAAGACGAGAATTTCCCACAATTTCCGAAAATTTTTTCATGTAGAATTCTCGTTTTGCTTTTTTGATATCAGCACTTAATTTGTTCCTCATTTTCTTAAATATTTGAAGATTACCTTCACATGTCGTGTCTAAAAACTTCTGGAAAAGTCTCTGCCTTTGTTTAATTCTGGTGTATAATTCATGTGATATCCAAAATTTTCTTGTTTTTTGTTTTTTAGGAGCTTTTAGCGGAAAGGAGGCATTGTAGGCATAAGTAAAACACTTTAGAAAGACATTATAAGCAACATTTGGATCGTTTTCTTTTATGAAACTATCCCATTTCTGTTGTTCCATGAGTTCATTAAACCTTAACATGTTTTGTTCCGAATAGTCTCTAACCTGTGTTTCTTTTACTAATGTACGCTTTTGTTTCGATGGTATTAGACAATAAATTGGTAAATGATCGGTAAGGTCACAAGTGATTACACCTGACTTCACTTCATCAGGGCAAAAGCTTGTAATGCACAGATCTAATATCGTGTGAGTACTTGAGGTGACACGGGTAGGCTCGTTAATTACATATGTACGACCATATGATTCGAAAAGTTCTCTGAAATGCAAGAAGGTAGCATTATTTTCAGAAGCATCTATATTGAAGTCGGCGACAAAAACACATTCACGGTCGATTTCAATACTACGCACAATTACTCCTTCTGCAAACTGCATAAATTCACTTATACAGCCAGATGGCGGTCGGTACACGACAGCAAGAATTATGTTTAGCAGTGAATAAAAACACACTCAAAATTTTCGTTCACAATATTATAATTTGGTGGAATTTGGTACGGCAGATCCGAACGGACATACAGGGCAACGCCACCTCCACGCTTCAATGAACGACAGGCTGACACAGTCATATCCAGGTAGTAAAAAACAGTCATCCGGTGTGAACCATGTCTCACTTAAGCAAATGAAATCAAATTCATGGTTTAGGCTCGATAAAAATAAGGTAACCTCATAAAATTTATTTCGCAAGCTTTGGCAGTTCAAATGAAATAATGAAAGCGTTTGCTCATCGTTCAGCTGCACAGTATGATAAGCGATATTTGAGATGAATGGAGTGGTGCTTTCATGCAAGTATAGCGGAGGACTATGCTATCATTTCAGGTTTGCAAAATCGTCCTTACCACGGACAACAACTGCACGTGCGCCGGTCTTTTTTCTTACAAGTACTTTTCCATTCGCGTGCCAAACGAACGCGTAGCCAGATTACTTCGCCCAGCATTTTGCACTTGCCAAAAGAGTACGAGAGAAACGAGTAAGATTTTCGCAGATAAACATGTTGGTATTAGCGTCTCGTAACGCCATCCTTTTTTCCAGCCAAGCGTCGCGAATTTCTGATTTTGCGAAGCTAACGATTACGCCCCGTGTTTTACCACCCGGCTTAGCAGGAAGCCTGTGAATGGCTGTTATGTCGCTCGAGCACAGTTGCTTAAGCTCCAGTGTCGTACCTATATCGTTAACCTTCTTCATCAAATCTTCGTCATCAGACTCCGCGACGCCGTGAAATTCGATGTTCAGACGACGACTGCGCCACTCTAGATTATGTATATCCAGATTGAGCTGTGCAATTTCGCTGGCCCCTTCCCCATTCTCTAGCTGTTCAACTCGCTTCGTAACTTCCTTGGTTAACTTTTCTTGGGCAAGAAGACGTGTTTGAAAGTCGTCAAACTTATCAGAGAGTAGTTGGACGGATGATTCTAGAGGCTCAAGCTTGGCAGACAAGGCCAGGAGAGAGTCAATCTTACTTTCCATTGCAAGAAGCCGAGTGATTAGCTCTCGATCGGACGGCTGTTCTTCACGTGCAATATGGGATTTGCTGCCACCCTTGCATGACTCACACTTCCAGGATTTATGTGCGTTTCCTCGTTTCGATTTGTGTGTATCCTCCGAAACGCCACTACAGGGTCCAAGATGAAAGAAAATCACACTCAGAGCAGCGTATCGAAGGATAGCCGTCAGCAATAAGCTGCCGGCACGCGCAGCAGCGTAACATGATGTATGCGCGATCAACAACAGTTCCCTTGGCAGCAACAAGCATACGCAAAAAAAAAAAAAAAGAACAGAATAACACGGATATTACAAACGCATAGACTAACAAATGCAAGACGGCAGCGGCAGCAGCGAGAGCGCTCTTCAGAAAATAGACCTCGGGTTTTCGGAATAGGGTTGTGACACCAACCTGCAATCAGTTGAAGGACGAACGTGAGCGACGCTGTAAGTTAGCTGCCGCTGCTGCCAAGTGAAGGATGCCGGCCTCTCGATCCTGTTGATATAGTGATGTCCCCTGGCGGCACAGTTGCTTCTCGGAATGACGTCACAGATGACCGTTGCCTATCACCAGAAGATTGAACGATGGTTCCACCAAGGCGAATTTCTTCACGGGCGTATCGGTGATGTTAGCATCTGCAATCAGTTGAAGGACGAACGTGAGCGACGCTGTAAGTTAGCTGCCGTTGCTGCCAGCTCGGAAGTAGGCGCCGCGCTTTTGTATAATTTTTCTTTCCAGCGCGCACAGAGCGTCATTGTTGGCCCTGCGCGACGAAACTACGCGCAAACGGACTGATCGAATGCGTTAGCGGAACAAATCTAGGTGTTAGGGACGAGAACTTAATTGTGATGCCTTGCTGCTGCGCCTCGGCGTGGTGGTATTTCTTTATTAGATTTTATTTACTAGTTGTAACAACGTGTCATTATTTCGTATTATTGACGGTGCCTTCAGGGCACCAAAGCGGCAACGGGAACACTTGTAATGTCACGTGCTCTTCGGACCCCGACGTGGGTGCGGCCCGCGACGGCTACGGGACTCCCTGCAAAGGGAGGTACCCTAACGCAGTTCCTCAGGGCCATTAGTAAAGTTCTTTGTCTGTCTGTGTTCTCCAGAGGCCTCTGTTAACCGTTACATGTGCCCTCCTGGAGCAGTACTCGCAAAAAAAAAAAAAGCAAATTTATCGTTTCGATTACCAAAGCACCCCGCAACGAAAAAAGCGCCCCGCGACTGCTGCAACATACCGCGCCCTTGCGCAGAGAATTACGGAACACCAACGAGCAATCTCTTCACGGACCTCTCGCATATCGCCTCTATCCCGGCTGCTGCCGGACGCGTCCTCAATACTGAAGGCATGAGCAGCGGCTGCTCGCACGTTTTGTGTGCAGGATTATAATGGCCGAGAAAGGCCGCAAAGAACCGCAGGCCCGCTGATAAGGATTAACATTTTTACGGTTAACGCTTAATTTCATTTATTTGCTCTCAGCGACGTTCGGCGTTACAGACAGGAGTGGGTATACAAGAATACATTTTTAGTAGGCAGGTTAATGAAGATGATCAGATACAGTAGACTTGAAGGCTTCGGGTACTGCGATGGACACGACGGAGGCAGGAAGGTGGTTCCAGTCTGTGCTTGTCTTCGGAACAAACGAGTCAAAATAAAGATTAGTCCTGCAGATGGGCACGCCAACTTTGAACCGGTGGTCCATGCGGGATGAAAAGTAAGTAAGTAAAAGGCATCCGCGCTATTCTCATTGTTTTGCACTTACCAATATTTAGTTTCATAGACCAGGTGTGACAACAAGTGGAGATGTTATACAGATAAGATTGAAGAGTGGCTGCATCAGCTTTAGATATTTGTCTATATATTACGCAGTCATCAGCGTACCTTTACAAACATTTTTATAGACAGTCTATACCCGTCTATAGACTGTCTATAAAATTTTTTGTAAGGGTATAACGTAATTTGTGAGTCAATGGAATCAAGAAGGTCGTTAATATAAATTAGAAAATGCAGTACGGTGTCTTGGGGAACTCCGGATGTTACGGGGCATACAGGTGAGTGACAGTCATTAATTGAAACTTACTGGGTACGGCCCTGCAAAAAGCACTGGATCCACTTCTTCAGATTAGTATCAAGATTTAGTTTACTAAGCTTGAAAAGTAGTAGTTGATGTGACACAGTATCAAATGTCTTCACAACATAAAAAAAAATGCAACCCACAAATGATGAACCATCCAAAATGGAAAACAAATCATTGGTAAACAGGACCAGTTGAGTTTCACAGGAGTGGTGTTTGCGAAAACCATGCTGATTAGGTGTGAAGAAACAGTTCGATTCGAGAAGTGACATTAGGTTAGAATGCATTATATGTTGAAGCAGCTTGCATGGAAATTATGTTAATGAGATAGGCCTGTAGTTGGGGGGGGGGGGGGGGCTATGAACATCACCAGATTTATGCACCGGAACAACATTTCCCACCTTCCAGTCGTCTGGTAACGTGGCGCTCTGCAATGACTGCGAAAAGACATACGACAGTAGAATGGACAAACAAGTCTGGGTGTTTTTCAAAAACTTGTAATTAATACCATGGTTGCCAGCTGACGATGAAAGTTTCGCAACTTGAATGAGTTTAGAAATGCCTACCCAGTCGATAAGGATATGGTCCATTTGAAAAAAGTCATGTGCAGAAATAATAGGAATGGAATGGAATAGGAATAGGAATATGTGAAAAAGATGATGAAAATGTGTCATTGAGTAAGATACAGCACTGCTTATTTGAGACAAATAATCCTCGATTGTTCTTCAAGCGAACTTCATCAGATTCGCGCATGCCGATAACATTCCAAATTTGCGTGGATTTGAAGTAAGTAAAGAAGGAAGGGTTGCATGAAAATAACTGTGTTTAGCACCGATGATAGCATGTTTATATTACGCAGCGGTAGATTGAAAAGCCAACCTTGCGCTGTCAATCATAAGTTTCTTGCAGAGGCGGAACATGCGCTTTTTCTGAGTTAGTAAGCGTTTTAACGATAGGTTGAAGCTCGGCGAACGTCTCTTGCTAGATATTCTGCGCAGCGGAATATATTTATCGTTGAGCACTTTGACTTGCGTTTGAAATAACCGCCAGTTCTCTTGCACTGTTCGTTCCCAGAACTGCGGAAAGAACTCGTCAACCAACTTTTCCAAAGCAGTATTAATGGCTTGAAAGTCTGCTCTCCCGTAATCGCGGACTATTTTCGAATGTTTCGATGTGCCGCGCGAGCGCGATGACGTAGTACAGTGGATTGTAAGGTGATCACTTAGACCTGGCAGTATGTTAGTTAGTTAGTTAGTTTGGGTTTAGTGGCACAAAGGCAACTAAGGCCATGCTGCGCCAGTCACAAGACAAAATAAAACGGAACGTTAGGGCAGGTAAACCTGCATTACATTATAGTTGGTGTAAATAACCAGTTTTTTCTAAA
Organism: Dermacentor andersoni; assembly: GCF_023375885.2. NCBI lineage: Eukaryota > Metazoa > Arthropoda > Arachnida > Ixodida > Ixodidae > Dermacentor > Dermacentor andersoni. The sequence goes on along the minus strand of NC_092822.1, from coordinate 115,364,906 downwards.
AAGTCGAAGAGGTTAGGAAATGGCACTAGGGGGTTATCTGCTAGTAATAGGGCAGGGTGTAATGGAATGTGCAATTTATACAGGCTGTGTAAAAACCTCCGTCTCAGTGTATTGATGTGTGGACCTGTTATTAAGATGTGCATGACTGTAAGAGCTTCATTACATTTTCCGCAAGTTGGCGGGTTTTCTTTTCGGAGAAGGAAATTGTGCGTCAGATGTGTGTGTCCAATTCGAAGTCGACACAAGATCACCTCGTAGAATCGTTGCTGGTGACTGCATGATTTCCACTCGCCAATTACAGGTTTAATTAGATGAAGCTTGTTGCCTAAACAAGTGTCCCAATCGCGTTGCCATTTTGACGTCAAGGCCTTCCGAATCGCATTGACACTGTCTTTATATGGAAGTGCTGTATTTTGAATGTTTTTGTACGCTGCCATTGATGCGCATCTATCCGCCGCTTCGTTACCCAATATTCCAACATGGCTTGGTACCCAGCAAAACTTAATTGATCTGCCATATTTGTTTGACGTTAATGCGTTCAAAATATCGCCTAACAAGGGTTCACTTTGGGATTTCATGTGTAGAGCCTTCAGTACGCTTAATGAATCTGTGTATATGACAGTGTTTTCAAGTTTGTCAGCAATGATCTTTTGAACTACCGTCCATATCGCGTACACTTCGGCTGTGTACTTGTTTCTTGTTTCCCAATTTTCTGTTACGGCCCCTACACCCACGTGTTTTCCCGTTTTAGAACCATCAGTATAAAATTCTATGTAGTTTATATACTTGTCTTGAAGAGCGCGGAATTCTTGTATAATGTGTTGATGTGGTGTGTCTCTTTTCTTTAGATGTGTTAGTGTCCAATCACACACCGCTATGAAATCACACCACGGGGGTAAACGTTCTGGCTTTCTGGCAACCTGGAGGACTTCCTGAGGGATGTCATAATCCCGACAGTATTCCTCGTATCGCAGGATAAGCGGCCTAATCATGTTTGGTTTATTTGTGTAATGTAAGCGTGAGCTGCACTTTGTGACGATGTTGTAGCATATGTGTTGTGGTGAGGATCGAATTCTGAGTATGTAGGAAAAAGTTAGTAGCGCTCTGCGATGCTGTAAAGGAGATTCATTACATTCAACATGTAAGCTCTGTATAGGTGATGTTCTGTAAGCACCGCATGCCAGTCGTAGTCCTAGGTTATGGACTGGATCAAGTCGTCGGACGTAAGATAGTCTGGCTGAACCATATGTAATGCTACCGTAATCTAATATGCTAAGCACCAAAGTGCGGTAGATGTGTAGCAGGCATTTACGGTCAGAGCCCCACCGTTTCCGGGAGAGGATTTTTAGAATGTTAAGTGCATTGTTCGCTTTGATTTTAATACTATTGATGTGTGCGAGAAAGTTCAACTTTTTATCAAACAGAACACCCAAAAACTTGTGTTCTTGTTTCACGGGTAGTGTGGCATCCTGTAATTTAAGGATGGGATCTGGTTGTAGGCCTCTTTTTTCTGTAAAGACAACACTAATCGTTTGTTCACTTGAGAAGCGAAAGCCGTTTTCAGATGCCCACTGTGTTAGTTTGTTTAGTGTAATTTGAATTTGTCGTTCGCAGGTTGCCATGTTCGATGCACGACATGCAATTTGAAGATCATCCACATATAGTGAATGCATTATAGAAGATGGAATTACCGTATTACCGAGTTCATTTTCACCACAAACAATGTTGTGCTCAATACGCATCCCTGAGGTACTCTGTTTTCCTGAATAAATACGCTGGACAACACCGTTCCTAAACGCACCTGGAATGTTCGATCGGAGATGAAATCAGCTAGACATTTAAGCATTCTGCCGCGGATCCCTAAATCCGCTAAATCCCTTAAAATGCCGAACCTCCATGTTGTGTCGTACGCCTTTTCAAGATCAAAGAAAACTGTGAGACAATATTGCTTGTGTAGAAAGGCCGCACGTATCTCGTGTTCTAACCGAACTAGATGATCTGTTGTAGAGCAGCCTTTCTTGTACCCACACTGATGATTATCGAGCAGGTTCTCACTTTCGAGGACGTATGCCAACCTGATGTTTATAATGGATTCATAGGACTTGGCGAGACAGCTTGTGAGTGCTATAGGTCGGTAGCTGGTAGCTGTTGTAGGATGCTTTCCAGCTTTCAAGAAAGGGATTATAATGGCTTTTTTCCACGCATTCGGCATTTTTCCTGTTTCCCAGATTATGTTAAAAAAGCGGAGCAATGTCTTAACTGATTTTGATGATAGGTGTGCGAGCATTGTGTAATGTATTCTGTCCGGACCTGGCGCTGTTTTTTTACCAGTAGTGAGTACTCTGTTAATTTCTGAAAGTGTTAGGGGGGCATTATATGGTTTCTCGGAACTTCCTGCTGTCGGAAGCTTTTGTTTTTCTGCTGATTGCTTATACTTTTGAAATTCAGTGGAGTAGTTTAGTGAGCTTGATATGTTATGGAAATGCTGCCCTAATATATCTGCTTGTTCTTTTAAATTCGTTTGTGTACCTGGAGGTGAGAGTATGGGGATTGTATAAGGAGCGTACTCGCTTCTAAACTTACGAAGCTGATCCCACATTCTTTTGGATGTTATTGAGCTATTGATCGAGGATACATACGTTTGCCAAGACTGTCTTTCGGCTTGCCTACGCGTGTACCTGGCTTTCGCCTTTGCTTTTTTGAAATACAGGAGGTTATCATGTGTTGGATATCGCCGAAAAATACCCCATGCTTTGTTTTGTGCTTTCTTAGTTTGAGTGCATTCATTCGTCCACCAGGGTTTTAGTTTTTTCCTTAAGAAGCCGGAGGATTGCGGGATCGTCTGTTCTGCTGCAGCAAGTATGGAGGCAATAATCTTTTCATTCATTTCGTCTATTGTTTGATCATCTGATATGTGATCAAGACTAGCCTTCTCGCTGAAGAGAGGCCAGTCTGCTAGATGGAGTTTCAAAGGGGTGGTCTTAATGGTACTGTAGGAAAAGGAGATGTGTTTTTAATAATGCCGGGCATATGATCACTACCGTAAGGATTGTTAATCACACTCCATTTAAAATCGATCAACAGAGATGGAGTGCACAGCGCCAGATCAAGACAGCTCATAGCTCCTGTGCTTGGGGAGCAGTGGGTTGGCGCACCAGTGTTTAAAAGGCATATTTCGTTAGTCAAGATAAAATCTTCAAGTGTTTGTCCCCTGGTGTCAGTTCTTTTGCTACCCCATAATATGTTATGAGCGTTAAAATCACCTGCTATTAAAAAAGGTTTTGATAGCTGGTTTAAAACTAACTCCAGATCTCCTACAGTAAAATGGGAATGTGGTGGAATGTACATTGAACAAATGGCAATGGTTCTGTGTGCTAAAACCTAGACAGCAATGGCTTCCAAGTGAGTATTAATGGTAACTTCTCTAGCTGCAATGCCGTTCCGTAGAACTATAGCTACGCCACCCGAAAGCCTGTTCGCCTGAGTACGATCGCGCCGTACAACAGTGAATCCTTTTAAAATGTTTTTGTGCTTGTCGCCTAAGTTTGTTTCTTGTAAGCACAAGGCCACAGGAGAGAAGTTACTTAACAAGTCTTTGATGTCACCTAAGTTGTGTAAAAGGCCTCTACAATTCCAATGGATAATAAAAGCCATATTGAAACTGAAAGGTCAGAAATGGCACTACGGAAAAGTAAGAGGTGGGATTATAGGTGACAAGGATTAAAAAGGCTAATACAAATGAGCGATAACCCTTAGGTTATCGCCTTCTTATTTTGAGTTGTTATTGGGATTTTATCCCTCTTAGCGCGCTCGAGGGAGCGCTTGTCCTTCGGTGTCGAGGACACCGGGGTTTTTGTTTCGACCTCCATTGCTCTCTCTGAGGCGCTGGAGGACCGAGAGTTTGGCGCCGAGACACGTGTCTCGGGCCTTGGAGTTCGCTTGATCTTAGGACCCTGCGGGACTGGTGTCTGCAGGGCCGTTGAAGAGGGCGGAGCAGTACTGACTGCTTCCACCACGGGGGCGGGAGGAGTCACTGCGGCACCACTGCGCGTGGGCTCGGAGGACTCCGGAGGCCTCTGTGACGCTACCCCCGCCTGCGTCACATCGGCATAACTGCGTCGCGAAAGGTACGACAGTCGTTTTCGGGCTTCAAAGAACGAGATTTTTTCTTTAACAGTTAGTGCAATGACTTCTTTTTCTTTTTTCCAGCAAGGGCAGGACCGCGAATAAGCTGGGTGATCTCCCTTGCAGTTAACACAATGTGGGGAAGAGGTGCAATTCTCAGATTGGTGTTCGTTGGAGCTGCATTTAGCACAAGTTGTTTGTCCTCGGCATGCATGTGAAGCGTGTCCAAACCTTTGGCATTTGAAACATCGTCTGGGGTTCGGAATATATGGTCTAACAATTACCTTTACATAACCTGCATCCAGCGAGGTAGGCATCACACTCGTTCCGAAGGTGAGTATAACATGTTTTGTGGGGGTTTCTTGGTCGTTCCTGCGGATGACAATTCTTTGGACTTTGGTGACATTTTGTTCCTGGAAACCTTCCAGCAGTTCTTCGTCGCTTAAGCCAATAAAATCTTCCTCTGATATTACACCCCTGCTTGTATTTAATGTTCTGTGCGGTGAAATCGTCACTGTTGCGTTACCAATACTGGTAAGTTCTGTGAGCTTTTGCGCTTGGTCTTTGTCATTGAGTTCTAGGAGTAGGTCCCCGCTAGACATTTTTGAAGCTTTGTATGTAGGTCCAATTTTTTCTTTTAGACACTTGGCCACTAGGAATGGAGAGAGCTTTCGCACTGGTACGTTGTTTTAACTGTGCAGTACATAGAACTTAGGAAATGATGGAGCGTTGCTCCGAAAAGAGAACTGGAACGTTGCTTCGGTGCGGCATCTTTTCAGACGCCGATCATAAAGAATAGAGGCTTGCGCTGCCATGAGGAAAATGTTTATGTTCGGCAATAGCGCCGACCGCCCACCACGGAGCCCAACGAGGGGACGCGGCAGAGCTTGTGTACAAGTCTGCACGACGCCAGTCGTACGCCGTCGCTATAACCAAATATGGTGTACCCAAGGTAGGATAGCCACACAAGGTTAACCCTAGCCGAGGTGGAGAAAGGAAGTAAATGGAAGAGAGAAGAGGACAGGAAAGATCAAAAAGCGAGAGATAAAGACTAAGATTTGGGGAGAAAGAGACAGGAAGAGGCGACTGCCGATTTCCCCCGGGTGGGTCAGTCCGGGGGTGGCGTCTACGTGAAGCAGAGGCCAAAGAGGTGTGTTGCCTCCGCCGGGGGGCCTTAAAGGTCCGAACACCCGGCATCGGCTCAACCTCCAGGATCCCCCTTTCCCCGGACACAGCTAAGCCGCGCACGGCTACACGCGGGAGGGGCCAACCCTCGTGTGCTCGGGTACGTGGTGTCGCAACACACCAAACGCCTGCTTGCGCAGACGCCCCTGCGGGGCCTGGCAGTATGGTTAGGGAAGAGACAGAATCGGGATAGTCGGTGAGCACAAGGTCGAGTACATTTGCACATGAAGGGGTAACGCGAGTTGGTTCTTGTACGAGCTCGGAAAGATTAAATGTAGAACAGCGGTCAATGAAAGCTATACACTCGGATAAATTAGTAGTTGCAACGGGGTTGGAATCGTTCCACTGAATACCTGGAACATTGAAGTCACCCATAAGAAAGATGGGCGCTTTCGGTTATCGAGACGCAACTTTGTTCAGACAATCGTAGAGTTCATCACAGAACGTGGTGGCAGAAAGCGGAGGCCGATAACATGCACAAGCAATGACATCGTGATAGTTTAAGGTAACGCATGTACAGAGAAATTCAAGCTCTGATTGGATCGGGACAACGTAAGAATTTATGCCTTCAGAAATAGCAATCAAAACACCGCCCCCTGATCGGTCACTTCGGTCATGTCTGTACACTGTATATCTCCCTTCACGAGAAAAGAGTTCACAATTCTTCACTTTACTTGACAACCAAGTCTCGGTTAAAACAACGGCTACCCACGTGTTCATTAAACATTAGATACCACGCTTTTTTAATATACTTCTTATGTTCGCAAGAAGGAATGAATAGTCGCGGATGTGCTTCGCCTGAACGGCCGCTGATTCCCAAGTCGGAGTGCTATGAGGGTGTGACACAGTAGAAGTTGTAGCATTACCGTAGGCATGTGCCCGAGGAAAACCAGCAACGTGTTGCGGATCTGAAGAAGATACGTGGTTACCAGATGCAAATGCGCTAGGGGAATCTATTTCACAGACGTTATCAGTTTCTTTGCAGTAGACATTGCAATCTTTATTTATATAAAATCGATTATATCTTAGGTTGTAGGGTTGTGTGGTAGCCTTGGTGAAATCTATCAGGTTTTTGCGTATCTGCCTCGTTGCTTTACAAAGGTCCCCTTATAGAGCGACTGTGTGCTAAAACACTCTCTTGTTTTAAAGGAAGATAACTTCACAACTATGGGACGATTTCTGCCGGTAACAACATAGCCAAGTCAATGCGCTCGTGAAATTGCGTCTGCAGGGAGTTCTAAAGATAGAAGATCTGCAAGAACGGCTCGTACGGCTTCTTCAGTGTGAGCCCAGCTTTCTGAAAAATTGTCTTTCAGTCCATGCATAATTAAGTTTTCGCGGCGGGAACGGTCCTCAGTGTCGTCAAGGCGTGCTTGCAGTGCAGCATTTTCACTTCGCACTATATTAGCAGCAACGCGGTGAACATCGGTCGCATCCACATTCCGAGTGCTTTCGAGAGCGCTTACTTTCCCTTCGACAGTTGTTAATCTCGTGGGGATGTCAGACACTCGTTCGTCCATGAGTCATTGACTAGCTTTTACTTCGTCGAGTGAAAACATCACTTCAGCGTGTCGTGCCTTCATCGTACACGCGAGAGCATTTATGGCAGCCAGTACTTCAGCATTGCCCTTGTCAACTTCATCGGGAACAGGGTTTTGCTCCCCATCAACGGACAATAGCGAAATAGCGAAATAAACACAAAACATGTAAGCGTTTAGAGTGAGAAGAATCGGTGCATGTACAATTACGCCAAGGCTGATATCCAATCAATCAATGCTTCACTGGAAGCATATTTCGTTGTCTTCGAAACACTTGCGGATGAGTACTCTGTGGAAAACCTATGGGTTCTATTTAAAGAAAAAGTCTTTGAACTGCGTAACCGGTTTGTTCCGTCATGGGTATTGACTAGAAGGCGTAATCGAAGTAAGCCATGGTACACTAAAGAACTGAATGTTTTAGTGAAGCGTAGGCAAAGAATTTACCGTTCATTTAAACGATACCCTTCTAAAGAGAACTTTTGTTAACTAAAACTGGCAACGCGGGAAATGAACAACGCTACAATCCAAACAAAATCAGCCTACTTTAAAACAATAGAAAGTAAGATAAAGCAAAGTCCGAAGGAACTTTGGAAGCATATAAAACGAAATAAAAACGACAACATTTCTATCCCCGCTTTGACCGATGGCGATGTTATAATTTGCGATGCCACAGAAAAGGCCAAGTTGGTCAATCTTTATTTTACATCAGTGTTCTCTGCCCCAACAGATTATCGGAAAGATCTGAAATCGTTAAAACATGAATCCACACCCATGCCTAAAATAGTGATCGAAGCTTGGGGCATTGAATTACTGCTTCGTGATTTAAATTGTGCAATAGCTGTGGGCCCTGACTGTTTACCCAATTTTATGTTGAAGTCTTGCTCTCATATAGTGTCAATGTATTTGAAAATTATTTTTGAGAACTCCTTGGACTACAGTTCACTTCCGGCTGATTGGCAAATGGCATCGGTTGCTCCTATACATAAAACTGGCCCGCGCAACATTATTAATAACTACCGTCCCATTTCACTAACTTTTGTATGCAGTAAAGTTCTAGAGCATGTTTTATATACTGCAGTAGTCAAACATATAGATAGTAATTCTTTATTTAACCCAAATCAGCATGGATTTAGACGAGGATTATCATGCGTCACACAACTAGTAGAGTTCACACATGTCTTAGCGGCAGCCCTGGACGACAAATCATCGGTCGACTGTATTTTTCTTGACTTTCAAAAAGCGTTCGACACCGTTTCACATTACCTGTTACTGCAGAAACTAACCAGTTTTAATATTAATCCCCAAGTTATTGCGTGGATCGCCGAATATTTACGCGAGAGGCGACAATATGTAGTCGTAAACGGCGAACAATCTGCAATAAGTAATGTAACGTCAGGGGTACCTCAGGGATCAGTTCTGGGGCCCCTTCTTTTCCTACTTTATATCAATGACATTAATGAAAATGTACAGTCCCATATTAGGTTATTTGCAGATGACTGTATATTATACCGTAAGGTTACATGTGAAAGTGACTGCTTCGTAATTCAAAACGACTTATATGCCATACACGAGTGGTGTGAGCGATGGGAAATGAAACTGAATCTCGAGAAAACGGTGTGTATGAGGTTCTCCAGAAAAAAAAAATCCTGGAAAATTTGAATATACGATAAACTACTGTCCAGTAAAAATGGTGTGTGAATATAAATACCTAGGCGTTTACTTTTGCCCCTCTTTATCATGGAATCGGCATGTGGATTATACCGTAGGCAAAGCTTGTCGGAGCTTGGGATTTTTACGACGAAATACACGTGCGTTTCCACAACAAACCCGGGAGTTACTATATAAATCATATGTAAGATCTGCGCTCGAATACGCATGCCCTGTGTGGGATCCTTCATCAGTAACCAACAAAGAAAGACTAGAAAAAGTTCAGTCCATGGCGGCAAGATATGTACTAGATATAGCAATGTATGACAGGCAGTTTAGTGCAACTAAATCTAAGGCAATGCTAAACTGGCAATCTCTCCAGCACCGAAGAGCGTCGTTTCGACTGAAGCTTTTGCACAGCATATATCACTCTCATACTCGGATTCCGCGTGACGTGTACATAAACGAGCCTCACTACACATCAGCACGCAAAGATCATGAACAGAAGATAAGAGAATACAAATGTAATACATCGGCCTTTAGCAGCTCGTTTTTCCCAAGGACCATCAGTCAGTGGAACCGACTTAGGAATTTCTTGTCCTAACAAGTTCTTTTCTGCATTAAAAGCAATAGAATCTTTTGATCCCTAAGGCTTGGTAAATATCCCGTGTACGTCTAGCAATCATCATGACCTATAAACAATCCCAGCTGCAAATGACATTTTCTTTTAGTGCGTTTTTTTCACCTTGTCGCACTGTATCACAATCACCGCATTGTTTCTTTTTTTTTTGCAACTTATTATTCGATTTGTCTTTCTTTTGCTTTTTCATTATGAGTCTCTGTAATCATTGTGCTTTATGTCCTCTTTTTTTTCCAAATGTGACATCTGACCTCTGCAACGTGCCTGTTTCCGATATGGCTGTGTGCAACTTAGCTGTGTGCTTTTCTTTTTTTTTTCCTCTTTTTTGTGTTTTGTCGGCCTATAATAATGTGTTCTTGACTTACGCAAATTTATGCAAACTTGCAATTTTGATGGCATCCAGCTACCCACTTGTGATGCACAAGTGGGTAGCTGGATGCCAGTGCCTTTAGGGCTATCATCATCACCAGAATCATAATCTTCATAATCATCGTTGTCGTCGTCATAGCCGTCATCATCATTATTACTGGTGAAATTTCTCTTGTTGTGGGTACGGGCCATGTTTAATGCTCCTCGTAATCGTCCACAGTTACGGTCACGCAGGACGCCAAAATCTCACGTCACCAAAACAGTAGCACCGTTCCAAATCAGACTGCGAGCAATCGTGTATCTTGCAAGGCCACTGGGCATCGCCTTTCCTTCTGCGGATGCGGCCTCGCAGTCGTACTGTTCGCCGTCGTCGGAGCCGTCTCCTTCAACCTTTACCTGGGCGACCATTCAAGGAGGACAGATGAAGTGCCGTTCTGCTGCCCGCGTGAAGCCGACGAATTGTCCCGGTACGTGAACCCCGCCATAAACCCTTGCAAAGATTTCTTCGCCTACGTCTGCTCCAACGTCATCAATGATAAACTATCAATGGGCGACGACCAAAATTTCCAGATCGTGTACTCGCTCATCACAGGTGCCGAGCGAGATGGTGCGCCCAAAGGCGACGCCGGGCGCTTCCTCACGGCCTACTTCACGTCATGCGTCAAGGCCGTCCCGCGTCCCGACTCCTTCATGTCCTCCATTGCCAACGCACTACTCCAGCACGAGTTGAAGCACTTACGATACATGGACACGAGTGAGGCTATGGCGTACTTTTTAGCTTCGTCGGTAAAGTACCGCATGTCATCAGCTATACAAGCTTCTATCAGCGCTAACCATCGGCTCATTTCCCTCAAAATCAATGTGATCTGCAACGTTCACAATTTCTTACCCGCCGTGAGAGCCACCGTAGACGCTATCAAGAAGCACTCCAATATGACTTTGAAGAGTCAAGATCTGACTAACTTCGTGACAATGCTCTGTGGAACGTTTATGGCGTTAGGTCCAACAAAGAGAACGTACACGATGCACAACGAAAGCCATTTTTTCAACCAAGAAGTGTGGCAGGTGAAGGAACTCGAAGCTGGTCTCGGGACCTGCGGATACAGGCTACAAAACTCAACGCTCGTCAACGTCGAGGGCTTCTTCCAAATACGACATCTGCGCAGCGTGTTCGCCGCGAAAGACTACAGACGTGAAACCGCTGCGACGAAGATCGCCTTCCTGGTGTGGCACAGTGTCGTTGATGGTTCGCGAATTTTTTACGACCTTTATGACGGCTCTCATCCGAGTGCCTTCAGAAACTGCCTAGAGAGCATGAACTATATGTGGGAAGCCTGGGACAAGTTGGCAGCCGAAATGCTCACAGACCGCAGCGCTGACGCCGAGGCACAGGCGGTGTTCTCGGCGGTGAAGCGTGCCGTGCACGCTGACTGTCATTCCAGCAAGCTATTCGATGTCGAAGACTCGGAGCAGTTGCGAACGTTTTTTCAGAATCTGGTCCTCGTAACTCCCACAGATGCGAGCCAATTAATTTCTGTAACGGTTCCGAACGGGACCGAAGACATTGGCGAGAACGTGCTGAGAGGGCGCGTGTTGCTTACGAAGTCGCCACTAGCCGTAACCTTGGCCTGGACAGCACGAATGTGGTCCAGTACGGAATCGTGGAATTCAGGGGCGACGTGCACCTGTTTCTCCCGCTGTCCGCTTATGCATACATTGGTTTGGGCGCCAACAGCCACGACATTCCAAACCATGCGCTCCTGGGCCGAATGTTGGCGGAGAGCCTGTGGTACAAGACGTTGGGTCACATGACGTGGAATGCGAGAACTCGCTCGAACATTCGTGAGTTGATTGCCTGCCTAGAGAAAAAAAACCTATTCAGCAGCAAGGGCGCATCGCGGGGCAATTTGACAATTAGTGTTCTCGGTTTACTGTCCACGTTGAATGCTCTGAACAAGACATCTGACTGGAACGTGCCCAAAATCACCGAAGCACTCTGGCGCGTGTCAGAGGCACAGCTATTTTTCATTTTCAGCACCTACAAACGTTGCCCCACAAGTTGGTCGAGCCAGATGGCAGGCCTTGTTAACACAACGCTCTTGTTCATTGACGACTTCGCCAAGGCATTTCGATGCCCCACAAAACTGCCCGTGGCGCACATTCGTCAGTGTTTTCCTCAGACCTCGCACCAGACTTGAACACTCGCACTCGTCAATTTGTTCGCAGCAAACATACTGGGATGATAGTTGATGTGTGGCAGTTATCTTCGTATATTCCTTTCGTTTCAAATACCTTCCATCGCTTGTTCCCCTGTGTAAAGCGCGATTGAAGTTCAGTGAAAAACTGGAAACAGAAAGAATAGTTACAGGACTTGTCATCTCTGATCTAGCTGCAAAGACTCTTCTATTATTTGTGTTCAAAATCGGTAATCATCGCGATCTTACTATCATAAACTCTGATTGTTGTAAGCGTTCTTTCGTACACTTTGATAGATCATAAAGCTTCTTTGACGTCACGCAACTACCTTTGAAGTTATCCTTAGCATTGTCATATTTATTTATGAAGACAGATAGCTGGCACTAATTACCCGTGCCCCGCCAGAACGTTGTTTCTGGTCGTCTGTGCAGTTCTACATGTTGTTCCTAGAACATACTGGCCAAATTGCCGAACTTCCGACTGACCACGTGCCGGTAGGGCTAAGTCGACTCTGAAGCGGGTTTCAGGTTTCCGAGCTCGCGAATATGGTAAGTCACTCAAAGTGCCGTCACCATGTGCACGCCGATCATCAAGGGTACAGCTTTGCGTGACCAGGGGGAATAAAACGATTCCATTCAAACAACAGCGTTCGCCGCACGCTACAAGCGGTCAGTGCTTCTTCAAGGTCCCTGAATGTCGCAATGGGACGTAGCAGAGGAAGAAGGAGAACCGCCGGACACAGCAATGGTGACGGGATTTCGGTGCGCCTTGTTTTCTTACAGCCCAGCTTATACAATTCAGCCTCTTTGTCATTAGAAAGGGAATCTCTCCGATTGTACCTAGGAATCGCTCAATTAGTCTCTTGCAAACCGTACTGCATACGGAAGCACGAATACCATGTTAAAAAGTAGATTTAGGATTCTTACAATCCAAACATACCAAAATATTTCCGATTCTCCTGAAAACAATCACTGTTTACTTTCGTTATTGAACCAAGAGCCTCTTTTTTAAATATAATCATTGGTCGCGACTACACACACCTCAGATCGTATTCGTACAGGCCAAGCTAACACCACTGAATGTGCTAATTCAGCGTATTCACCCAACAGGTCAATCCAAGATAAGCCTAGACACCTGCCGTCGTTGCTTAGTGGCTATGGTGTTCGGCTGCTAATCACGACGTTGCTGGACCGAATCCTGGTCACGGCGGCCGCATTTTGATGGGAGCGAAATGCGAAAACACGTGTGTACTTACATATAGGTGCACGTTAAAGAACCCGTAGCGGTTAAAAGTATTCCGGAGTCACCCACTATGGTGTGCCTCATAATGGAATTGTGGTTTTTGCACGTAAAACCCTGTTAAAAAAGATAAGCCTTCACGATGAATTTGACGATATTTTCCTCTGAAATACCAAGCCAATGCGATTCCAATATTTAACTGACCAATCACAAGATTACCTTTACCGGTAGTACAAGATTACCGGTACAGCAAGCACACCTTATTTATCAAGCCCAATTCGAGCATTTGACGAGGGCACAATCGGATCGCCCTGAAGCTGTTAATAGCGAGGCAATGAGGGTCATCACTTGCCTTCCCCGCATTACCCCGACAGTGGCTCTCCATGAGAATGCACAGTTGAGCACACTAGATGAACTGGTGCAGCAGCGACGTGATGCTCGCAGGCTTAAGCCTTTCGCAGGCAACGTGTGGTCGCAGGGCTTCCGCTTTCTCGCGCTCCCTTCTACCACTACAATCGCCAGTTCTTCCTCACTGGAGTTCTGTGCAGCTGAGCGATAACGAGACAACAGATATACGTTGCCCGACATCAACTCACGCGTCGTCGTCGCTTCGTAACATAATTATAGCACAAGACGCGCACCTGTCGCATGGCTACATCGTTATTTACGTTGATGCCAGCATCCAGGACTGTGAAACGACCACTGCTCTTTATTGACCTTGCACACCTGTCTAAATAAGACGTCCCGGTTTCAAATCCAAGGGCCTGCTTCCTCCTTTTGTGCTGAGCTCCTTGCTGTTCGAGAAGCGCTGTGCTCTGTGGCCGCCTTTCCCATGGTCCCCACGGCCCACATCGTCATCCTCACTGACGACCTCCAGGTGACGCGTCTCCTGTGACGCCTCAGTCGCAGCCCTGAAACATTTCAGCCGATCGATTTTCTGGCGGCCTCTTGCACGCGAGGCCTCCAGAAAATTTATACTCCAACTCTACGCCACCGATTTGATCCTTAAGATACTGGGGACGAAGTGTATTTCAATTTATCGGAGGGTTTCCGTGTTCATGTGCACGGCGTAGTGCTTCGCCAGGGTTGTTGTACAGGCCTCGCAACATTCTATAGCTCCTAAAGTGAGTGGCGACGTCACTTTTCGTACTTTTACATACAGAGTACGAGATGTTCCGTTCCCGCGAATCCCCTAAAGTGTGCGGTATGCTAAGGTATATTAAGAAGTAATGCATCGGCACGGCATCATGCTATGCCGTGCCGATCAGTCACAATGATATACGGTGTTAAGAATAGCCATCTGCGGTGCAAGATTGCCACCCACTTACGAATATAGGCGGCAACATCCCGGCGCTGCTAAATTGCATGGTGAGGTCCACTTTCCTTACTGTCACATACAAAGTACAAGAAGTTCAACTCAAACAGTTTACGTTCCCGCGCGAATCTCCTGAAGTGTGCGGTACGCTCAAAGACACTTATGGACGATATATCGGCACGATGTCATGCTTTGACATTAAAGTCATCCGCGAAGACATCTCACTTCTAGACGTATCTCCCTGCGACTATCAGAATTTATAACCTGCAGTCGCAAGAAAACGCGTCAAACTCACCTCGGACACGCCTTTTTCGCCGCGCCAACGAAACCTCTGTCGGTACTGTGACGATACATCGGCTATGGACGAATGGAGCAAATAACTTCCTTCTCCGTAGTAAACCTAAACGGAGACATTTCAAGGACCGCAAGTCCCCACTTTTTCTCTCTCGCGACCTCGGCTCCTCACGCATGGGCAGAAAGAGTGGTTAAATCCAAGTTTGATGTGCCGTTCACTAGGTGCCGGCTCGCGCAAATATTGGATAAAACCCCTCAATTCTCCAAAAGTAGCGCCATTATTACATCTTTCCGCCACCCCTCTCTCCCTGACTTTTCCTCCTCCACGCCACCTGTCGCCCAAGTCTCCTCCGCTCCCCCATAATTGGCCAATCTGTGTCACGTGGAAGCAGGCGTCACGCTTTTGTAAATTTTTTTTTCTTTCCAGCTCGGAAGTAGGCGCTGCGCTTTTGTATAATTTTTCTTTCCAGCGCGCACAGAGCGTCATTGTTGGCGCTGCGCGACGAAACTACGCGCAAATGGACTGATCGAATGCGTTAGCGGAACAAATCTAGGTGTTTGGGACGAGAACTTAATGCGATGCCTTGCTGCTGCGCCTCGGCGTGATGGTATTTCTTTATTAGATTTGATTTACTAGTTGTAACAACGTGTCATTATTTCGTATTATTGACGGCGCCTCCAGGGCACTAAAGCGGCAACGGGAACACTTGTAATGTCACGTGCTCTTCGGACCCCGACGTGGGTGCAGCCCGCGACGGCTACGGGACTCCCTGGAAAGGGAGGTACGCGAACGCGGTTCCTCAGGGCCATTAGTAAAGTTTTGTCTGTCTGTGCTCTCCAGAGGCCTCTGTTAACCGTTACATCTGCCCTCCTGGAGCAGTACTCGTAAAAAAGAAAAAGAAAATTTATCGTCGCGATTACCAAAGCACCCCGCAACGAAAAAAGCGCCCCGCGACTGCTGCAACATACCGCGCCCTTGCGCAGAGAATTACGGAACACCAACGAGCAATCTCTTCACGGACCTCTCGCATATCGCCTCTATCCCGGCTGCTGCCGGACGCGTCCTCAATACTGAAGGCATGAGCAGCGGCTGCTCGCACGTTTTGTGTGCAGGATTATAATGGCCGAGAAAGGCCGCAAAGGACCGCAGGCCCGCTGATAAGGATTAGCATTTTTACGGTTAACGTTTAATTTCATTTATTTGCTCTCAGCGACGTTCGGCGTTACAGAGAGGAGTGGGTATACAAGAATACAACTGTGTATACAAGAATACATTTGTAGTAGGCAGGTTAATGAAGATGATCAGATACAGTAGACTTGAAGGCTTCGGGCACTGCGATAGACACGACGGAGGCAGGAAGGTGTTTCCACTCTGCGCTTGTCTTCGGAACGAACGAGCCAAAATAAAGATTAGCCCTGCAGATGGGCACGCCAACTTTGAACCGGTGGTCCATGCGGGATGAAAAGTAAGTTGGAGTAATAAAAAGTGATTGCTTTAGAGTGTCATTGGTGAAATATATTTTGTGAAAGAGGCATAAACGAGAAATACAACGGCGTAAGGAAAGGTCAGGAAGATCTAATGTTTTCTTCATAAGCGTTACACTGGCTGAACGAGAATAATTAGAAAGTATAAAATGAACAGAACGATTTTGGATGGATTCGAGAATTTGTATGAGTGATTTGGTGTGGGGATCCCAAATGGAAGAGGCATTATACCCTAGTTTCAGGCGCACAAGAGTATTATATAGAAGTAGATTTAGGGACACAGGAGCCAGGGAAAAATTACGGCGAAGGAAACCAGGTGTGAGGTTAGCATTATTAGCGATATGTGCAACGCGCGTTTTCCATGAT
The DNA here is from genome assembly GCF_023375885.2 of Dermacentor andersoni. Lineage (NCBI taxonomy): Eukaryota > Metazoa > Arthropoda > Arachnida > Ixodida > Ixodidae > Dermacentor > Dermacentor andersoni. The sequence continues at coordinate 115,348,507 of NC_092822.1, read as the reverse complement.
AGGTTGGCAGTAATCTATACGCCAAGATACTTATAATCAAAGACTTAAGTTGAAGAGTTATTAAGGTAGTAGGTGCATGAAGACTGGTTAGGCATCCGTGTTATTCTCATTGTTTTGCACTTACCAATATTTAGTTTCATAGACCAGGTGTGACAACAAGTGGAGATGTTAGGCAGATAAGATTGAAGAGTGGCTGCATCAGCTTTAGATATTTGTCTATATAATACGCAGTCATCAGCGTACCCTTACAATCATTTATATAGACAGTCTATACTCGTCTATAGACTCTCTATAAAGATTTTTGTAAGGGTATACGCACCACGTCGGGAGGCGCAACAAACGAGCAAGCGACCTTCAGAAGAAGTTTGGTAACAGCAACGAGGCGGTGTACGTAGACGCGGCGCGATATGGAGGAGGAAGAAGCGCGCACGCGATAGCGGTTGTAGACCGCACGGGTAAGTGCCTCGCGAGCGCCACGGTGACCACGGGACACACGGAGGCGGCCGAGGAAGCCGCGATAGCCCTAGCAGTCGTTGCGGTGCCGAACGCTGCGATCGTGATCAGCGACTCGCAGGCGGCAATCCGCGGCTTCGAGCGTGGTCGTGTCTCGCGGGAAGCGGCCCGCATACTCCAAATTTCTGACGACGGCGACTCGCCCTCGCAACCCCAAAATTCTACGGTCTTCCTCCTCTGGACCCCGGCACACACCGATGTTCCGCTCGCGGGAAACGAGGCGGCCCACGCCACGGCTCGAGGTCTCACACGCCGAGCCGCCGCTGATTATGTGGCCGCCTCCGCCCCCGAGAGCGGGGCATCGGATCTGCCGGATCGGGACACTACAACAGAAACACAGCAACAAGAAACACACTGGGCGTGGGGCGATCGCCTAACCACGTTCAGAGACCTCACCCAACACTACAGACTTGAAAGACGCACATTCCCGCCACCGCACGATAAATTGAACAGGAACGAGGCCGTAACATTACGCTTGCTCCAGACACACACCTACCCTAGCCCCGCTATCTTACACCACTGCTATCCGAGTTTGTATCCAACAGACGCGTGTAAAACATGCGGACACAGAGCAACGCTGCGACACATGCTCTGGGAGTGTGCCGGCAATAACGGTAATCAAAGCAGCTCCGTTGGCGACGCGTCCAGAATCGCGGCTGTTGCCAGAGTAGGAGAAGGCTCGAGCTCCGTTCTTCCCGACGCCGCCCCGGATGCGGGAGCCGCCGGGGACCTTCTCCGTAGGCGTCGCCGCCGCTGGGAGGCGGCTATCAGAAGTTCAGAGCTGGCAGACCAGCTCTGGGCCGTCCGGCAAGCCAAAGATGCCGCTCGAGTCCAAGAACTTCGAGCCGTCACCTGAGGCCACCACATCAAGAACTGCCGGACTATTATTTACTCAAGTTTCTTCTTCTTCATCTTCTAAGGGTATAATCTAATTTGTGAGTCAATTGAATTAAGAAGGTCGTTTATATAAATTAGAAAGTGCAGTGGACCTAGTACGGTGTCTTGGGGAACTCCGGATGTTACGGGGCATACAGGTGAGTGACAGTCATTAATTAAAACTTACTGGGTACGGCCGTGCAACAAGCACTGGATCCACTTCTTCAGATTAGTATCAAGATTTAGTTTACTAAGCTTGAAAAGTAGTAGTTGATGTGACACAGCATCAAATGCCTTCACAAAATAAAAAAAATGCAACCCACAAATGATGAACCATCCAAAATGGAAAACAAATCATTGGTAAACACGACCAGTTGAGTTTCGCAGGAGTGGTGGTTGCGAAAACCATGCTGATTAGGTGTGAAGAAACAGTTCGATTCGAAAAGTGACATTAGGTTAGAATGCATTATATGTTGAAGCAGCTTGCATGGAATAGATGTTAATGAGATAGGCCTGTAGTTGGGGGGGGGGGGGGGGCTATGAACATCTCCAGATTTATGCACCGGAACAACGTTTCCCACCTTCGAGTCGTCTGGTAACGTGGCGCTCTGCAATGAATGCGAAAAGACATACGACAGTATAATGGACAAATAAGTCTGGGTGTTTTTCAAAAACTTGTAATTAATACCATCGGTACCAGCTGACGATGAAAGTTTCGCAACTTGAATGAGTTTAGAAATGCCTATCCATTCGATAAGGATAGGGTCCATTTGAAAAAAGTCAGGTGCAGAAATAATAGGAATGGAATGGAATAGGAATAGGAATATGTGAAAAAGATGATGAAAACGTTTCATTGAGTAAGATACAGCACTGGTTATTTGAGACAAATAATCCTCGATCGTTCTTCAAGCGATCTTCATCAGATTCGTGCATACCGATAACATTCCAAAATTTCCGTGGATTTGAAGTAAAGAAGGAAGGGTTGCATGAAAATAATTGTGTTTAGCACCGATGATAGCACGTTTATATTACGCAGCGGTAGATTGAAAAGCCAACCTTGCTCTGTCAATCATAAGTTTCTTGCAGAGGCGGAACACGCGCTTTTTCTGGTTTAGTAAGCGTTTTAACGATAGGTTGAAACACGGCGAACGTCTCTTGCTAGATATTCTTCGCAGCGGAATATATTTATCGATGAGCACTTTGACTTGCGTTTGAAATAACCGCCAGTTCTCTTGCACTGTTCGTTCCCAGAACTGCGGAAAGAACTCGTCAACCAACTTTTCCAAAGCAGTATTAATGGCTTGAAAGTCTGCTCTCCCGTAATCGCGGATTATTTTGGAATGTTTCGATGTGCCGCGCGAGCGCGATGACGTAGTGCAGTGGATTGTAAGGGGATCACTTAGACCTGACAGTATAGTTATGGAAGAGACAGAATCGGGATAGTCGGTGAGCACAAGGTCGAGTACATTTGCACATGAAGGGGTAACGCGAGTTGGTTCTTGTACGAGCTTGGAAAGATTAAATGTAGAACAGAGGTCAATGAAAGCTATACACTCGGATGAATTAGTAGTTGCAATGAGGTTGGAATCGTTCCACTGAATACCTGGAAAATTGAAGTCACCCATATGAAAAATTGGCGCTTTTGGGTATCGAGACACAACTTTGTTCAGACAATCGTAGAGTTCATCACAGAACGTAGTGGCAGAAAGCGGAGGCCGATAACATGCACAAAGAATGACATCGTGATGGTTTAAGGTAACGCATGTACAGAGAAATTCAAGCTCTGGTTGGATCGGGACAACGTAAGAATTTATGCCTTCAGAAACGGCAATCAAAACACCGCCCCCTGATCGGTCACTTCGGTCATGTCTGTACACTGTATATCTCTCTTCACGAGAAAAGTGTTCACAATTCTTGACTTTACTTGACAACCAAGTCTCGGTTAAAACAACGGCTACCCACGTGTTCATTAAACATAAGATATCACGCTTCTTTAATATACCTCTTATGTTCGCAAGAAGGAATGAATAGTCGCGGATGTGCTTCGCCTGAACGGCCGCTGATTCCTAAGTCGGAGTGCTATGAGGGTGTGACAGAGTAGAAGTTGTAGCATTACCGTAGGCATGTGCCCGAGGAAAACCAGCAACGTGTTGCGGATCTGAAGATACGTTGTTACCAGATGCAAGTGCGCTAGGGGAATCTATTTCACAGACGTTATCAGTTTCTTTGCAGTAGACATAGCATTCTTTATTTATATATAATCGATTATATCTTAGGTTGTAGGGTTGTGTGGTAGCCTTGTCGAAATCTATCAGCTTTTTACGTATCTGCCTCGTTGCTTTACAAAAGTCCCCTTATAGAGCGACTCCCGTATTTTTCAGTTTAGACCTGTGTGCTAAAGCACTCTCTTGTTTTAAAGGAAGATAACTTCACAAATATAGGACGATTTCTGCCGGTAACAAAATAGCCAAGTCAATGCGCTCGTGAAATTGCGTCTGCAGGAAGTTCTAAAGATAGATCTGCAAGAACGGCTCGTACGGCTTCTTCAGTGTGAGCCCAGCTTTCTGAAAAATTGTCTTTCAGTCCATGCATAATTAAGTTTTCACAGTGGGAACGGTCCTCAACATCGTAAAGGCGTGCTTGCAGTGCAGCATTTTCACTTCGCACTATATTAACATCGCTCGCATCCACATTCCGAGTGCTTTCGAGAGCGCTTACTTTCCCTTCGACAGTTGTTAATCTCGTGGGGATGTCAGACACTCGTTCTTCCATGAGTTTTTGACTAGCTTTCACCTCGTCGTGTGAAAACATCACTTCAGCGTGACGTGCTTCCATCGTACTCGCGAGAGCATTTATGGCAGCCAGTACTTCAGCATTGCCCTTGTCAACTTTATCGGCAACAGGGTTTTGCTCCCCATCAACGGACAATAGCAACATCTTCAATACTTGAAAGCAATCCGCAACCAAAAGTACCAGAACATGTGGGCCTGGGACGAGCAGCAAGCAGCGATTACTCGAGCGTTTAGAATGCAAGGAATATAACGTACCAACCTGGGTAAAGAAGAAACACGTCTTTAGCAGCGTCTGCATTCTTGCTGCCCGCCAACGCCCACTGAAAGGCGCGTACGATGCCCGGTCGCTTAAATACAGCACTTCCGATGACGTGGTTGACCAGGGCAGAGGGAGAACTGGTGCTGTTTCCAGGTGGAACTTGGAAACAAGAACTGGATAGTCATCTGCCGCCGTCAGCAGCACGGTGCGGGCGATAGTATTCATCTGGTGCACCATGATAGGAGGTTGATCCGTCAAGGCAACGGGCCAAGTCCAGGTGAGAGCCAGAAACTGGGTAAAGAAGAAACATGTCTTTAACCGCGTCTGCTTTCTTGCTGCCCGCCGACGCCCACACCGTTAACACGTTACGTTAACATTTTTATGCGACCTATTAAGTAAAGGGGCATCGCATGCGTCATATGCACTGTATGTGAACCTACGAAACCACGTACAGACACTTTCACGCTGTCAAAACCCAAAACTCTGGTAATTACGCGCGTGTTTGAGCACAGCGCGTGCATGCATCGTGTTTCAGCATCACGAACTCTCAACGTGCGCGTGCTTTACGCCTTAAATATAGGTCATTTTCCATATTTTTTCCGCAATTCTAACACGACAGTCTTGAGGCCAGTTACCGACTGAGATGTCGATTGAAAAAACTGCTCCGCAGGGCTCGAACGAACTTTTCCGCGGATTTCCTCCGGTAGCGTGTTAGCCGTCGTCTGCTACGGCAAGGCCAGCATGGGCGACGCCACCATCGAGGCCGCGCCGAGTGGAGCTGGAGGGAAGTGGTTGGCGCTACTTTTGGAGATTGAGGGGTTTTAATATCGGAGGCCATGACTGTGTTTGTCTGGTTGGGTTCTAGGTCGTCAGGTAGCATCATTGTTCCAGCCGCTCGCGTTTACGCCTCCGCTCGCCCGCTCTGCCTGCGTTTAGCTAAACACCGGACACGCCAAAACTCTCCAACTGACCCTTAAAGCGATCACGTGAGAACCCCACCGTTGGTTTGGCTAGTTCACCGCTTTGTCACTTTCGCAACGAATTAGCATCAGTTGACCACACCTCCCTCGAATGGGGTGGTTTTTCAAGGAAGATGACGTTGGTCGTTAGACTTCCATGTTCTGCTGTTTCTCGGGGCGTCCTTGCTGGGACACACCCACAGAGATATATGCATCACAGAGCGATATTTTTTCGACACCTTCCGATTTCAAAGTCTCATTGCTTACATGTTTATTCGTTCCTCCTTTTTTTAGTCATCTTCAGTGCAAGTCATTCAGTCTGACTGATAAAGGAAAAAGCATATCAACTCTACGGTGGTACCAATTGCTTTCCTGTGGTTTATGCATCATTATCATTACATAATTTTATCAATTCATTGCTATGAAATCTCTTCGACTCTTGGCCTATCCCCAAAAGTGGGTAGCTGGATGCCAGTGCCTTTAGGGCTATCATCATCACCATAATCATAATCATCATAATCATCGTTGTCGTCGTCATAGCCGTCATCATCATTATTACTGGTGAAATTTCTCTTGTTGTGGGTACGGGCCATGTTTAATGCTCCTCGTAATCGTCCACAATTACGGTCATGCAGGACGCCAGAACCTCACGTCACCAAAACAGTAGCACCGTTCCAAATCAGACTGCGAGCAATCGTGTATCTTGCAAGGACACTGGGCATCGCCTTTTCTTCTGCGGATGCAGCCTCGCAGTCGTACTGCTCGCCGTCGTCGGAGCCGTCTCCTTCAACCTTTACCTGGGCGACCATTCAAGGAGGACAGATGAAGTGCCGTTCTGCTGCCCGCGTGAAGCCGACGAATTGTCCCGGTACGTGAACCCCGCCATAAACCCTTGCAAAGATTTCTTCGCCTACGTCTGCTCCAACGTCATCAATGATAAACTATCGATGGGCGACGACCAAAATTTCCGGATCGTGTACTCGCTCATCACAGGTGCCGAGCGAGACGGTGCGCCCAAAGGCGACGCCGGGCGCTTCCTCACGGCCTACTTCACGTCATGCGTCAAGGCCGTCCCGCGTCCCGACTCGTTCATGTCCTCCATTGCCAACGCACTACTCCAGCACGAGTTGAAGCACTTACGAATAATGGACACGAGTGAGGCTATGGCGTACTTTTTAGCTTCGTCGGTAAAGTACCGCATGTCATCAGCTATACAAGCTTCTATCAGCGCTAACCATCGGCTCGTTTCCCTCAAAATCAATGTGATCTGCAACGTTCACAATTTCTTACCCGCCGTAAGAGCCACCGTAGACGCTATCAAGAAGCACTCCAATATGACTTTGAAGAGTCAAGATCTGACTAACTTCGTGACAATGCTCTGTGGAACGTTTATGGCGTTAGGTCCAACAAAGAGAACGTACACGATGCACAACGAAAGCCATTTTTTCAACCAAGAAGTGTGGCAGGTGAAGGAACTCGAAGCTGGTCTCGGGACCTGCGGATACAGGCTACAAAACTCAACGCTCGTCAACGTCGAGGGCTTCTTCCAAATACGACATCTGCGCAGCGTGTTCGCCGCGAAAGACTACAGACGTGAAACCGCTGCGACGAAGATCGCCTTCCTTATGTGGCACAGTGTCGTTGATGGTTCGGGAATTTTTTACGACCTTTATGACGGCTCTCATCCGAGTGCCTTCAGAAACTGCCTAGAGAGCGTGAACTATATGTGGGAAGCCTGGGACAAGTTGGCAGCCGAAATGCTCACAGACCGCAGCGCTGACGCTGAGGCACAGGCGGTGTTCTCGGCGGTAAAGCGTGCCGTGCACGCTGACTGTCATTCCAGCAAGCTGTTCGATGTCGAAGACTCAGAGCAGTTGCGAACGTTCTTTCAGAATCTGGTCCTCGTAACTCCCACAGATGCGGGCCAATTAATTTCTGTAGCGGTTCCGAACGGGACCGAAGACATTGGCGAGAACGTGCTGAGAGGGCGCGTGTATGCTTACGAAGTCGCCACTAGCCGTAACCTTGGCCTGGACAGCACGAATGTGGTCCAGTACGGAATCGTGGAATTCAGGGGCGACGTGCACCTGTTTCTCCCGCTCTCCGCTTATGCATACATTGGTTTGGGCGCCAACAGCCACGACATTCCAAACCATGCGCTCCTGGGCCGAATGTTGGCGGAGAGCCTGTGGTACAAGACGTTGGTTCACATGACGTGGAATGCGATAACTCGCTCGAACATTCGTGAGTTGATTGCCTGCCTAGAGAAAAAAACCCTATTCAGCAGCAAGGGCGCATCGCGGGGCCATTTGACAATTAGTGTTCTCGGGTTACTGTCCACGTTGAATGCTCTGAACAAGACATCTGACTGGAACGTGCCCAAAATCACCGAAGCACTCTGGCGCGTGTCAGAGGCACAGCTATTTTTCATTTTCAGCGCCTACAAACGTTGCCCCACAAGTTGGTCGAGCCAGACGGCAGGCCTTGTTAACACAACGCTCTTGTTCATTGACGATTTCGCCAAGGCATTTCGATGCCCCACAAAACTGCCGGTGGCGCACATTCGTCAGTGTTTTCCTCAGACCTCGCACCAGACTTGAACACTGGCACTCGTGAATTTGTTCGCAGCAAACATACTGGGATGATAGTTGATGTGTGGCAGTTATCTTCGTATAGTCATTTCGTTTCAGATACCTTCCATCGCTTGTTCCTTTGTGTAAAGCGCGATTGAAGTTCAGTGAAAAACTGGAAACAGAAAGAATAGTTACAGGACTTGTCATCTCTGATCTAGCTGCAAAGACTGTTCTATTATTTGTGTTCGAAATCGGTAATCATCGCGATCTTACTATTATAAACTCTGATTGTTGTAAGCGTTGGTTCGTACACTTTGATAGATCATAAAGCTTCTTTGACGTCACGCAACTACCTTTGAAGTTATCGTTAGCATTGTCATATTTATGTCTATCTAACAAGGCACACAAGGGAAGACAGATACGTGGCACTAGGTACCCGTGCCCCGTCAGAACATTGTTTCTGGTCGTCTGCGCAGTTTGACATGTTGTTCCTAGAACATACTAGCCAAACTGCCGAAATTCCGACTGACCACATGCCGGTAGGGCTAAGTCGAGTCTGAAGCGGGTTTCAGGTTTCCGAGCTCGCGCTTATGGGAAGTCACTCAAAGTGCCTACACAATGGGCATGCCGATCATCAAGGGTACAGCTTTGCGTGACCAGGGGGAATAAAACGATTCCATTCAAACAACAGCGTTCGCCGCACGCTACAAGCGGTCAGTGCTTCTTCAAGGTCCCTGAATGTCGCAATGGGACGTAGCAGAGGAAGAAGGAGAACCGCCGGACACAGCAATGGTGACGGGATTTCGGTGCGCCTTGTTTTCTTACAGCCCAGCTTATACAATTCAGCCTCTTTGTCATTAGAAAGGGAATCTCTCCGATTGTACCTAGGAATCGCTCAATTAGTCTCTTGCAAACCGTACTGTATACCGAAGCACGAATACCATGTTAAAAAGTAGATTTAGGATTCTTACAATCCAAACATACCAAAATATTTACTATTCTCCTGAAAGAAGATCACTGTATACTTTCATTATTGAACCAAGAGCTTCCTTTTTAAATATAATCATTGGTCGCGACTACACATACCTCAGATCGTATTCGTGTAGGCCAAGCTAACACCACTGAATGTGCTAATTCAGCATATTCACCCAACAAGTCAATCCAAGATAAGCCTTGACACCTGCCGTGGTTGCTTAGTGGCTATGGTGTTCGGCTGGTAATCACGACGTTGCTGGACCGAATCCTGGTCACGGCGGCCGCATTTCGATGGGAGGGAAATGCGAAAACACGTGTGTACTTATATATAGGTGCACGTTAAAGAACCCGTAGCTGTTAAAATTATTCCGGAGTCACCCACTAAGGTGTGCCTCATAATGGAATTGTGGTTTTTGCACGTAAAACCCTGTTAAAAAAGATAAGCCTTCACGATGTATTTGATGATATTTTCCTCTGAAATACCAAGCCAATACGATTCCAATATTTAACTGGCCAATCACAAGATTAACTTTACCGGTAGTACAAGATTACCGGTACAGCAAGAACACCTCATTTATCGAGCCCAATTCCAGCATTTGACGAGGGCGCAATCGGATCGCCTTGAAGCTGTTAATAGCGAGGCAATGAGGGTCATCACTTGCCTTCCCCGCATTACCCCAACAGTGGCTCTCAATGAGAATGCACAGCTGAGCACACTAGATGAACTGGTGCAGCAGCGACGTGATGCTCGCAGGCTTAATTCCAGCCTTTCGCAGGCAACGTGTGCTCTCAGGGCTTCCGCTTTCTCGCGCTTCCTTCTACCACAACGATCGCCAGTTCTTCTTCCCTGGAGTTCTGTACAGCTGAGCGATAACAAGACAACAGATATACGTTGCCCGACATCAACTCACGCGGCGTCGTCGCTTCGTGACAGAATTATAGCTCAAGACTCCCATCTGCCGCATGGCTCCATACTGATTTACGTTGATGCTAGCATCCAGGACTGTGAAACGACCACTTCACTTTATTGCCCTTGCACACCTGTCTAAATAAGACGTCCCGGTTTCAAATCCAAGGGCCTGCTTCCTCCTTTTGTGCTGAGCTCCTTCCTGTTCGAGAAGCGCTGTTCTCTGTGGCCGCCTTTCCCATGGTCCCCACGGCCCACAGCGTCATGCGCACTGACGACCTCCAGGTGACGCGGCTCCAGTGACGCCTCAGTCGCAGCCCTGAAACATTTCAGCCGATCGATTTTCTGGCGGCCTCTTGCACGCGAGGCCTCCAGAAAATTTATACTCTATCTCTACGCCACCGCTTTGATCCTTAACATACTGGGTACGAAATGTATTTCAATTTATCGGAGGGTTTCCGTGTTCATGTGCACGGCGTAGTTCTTCGCCAGGGTTGTTGTACAGGCCTCGCAACATTCTATAGCTCCTAAATTGTGTGGCGACGTCACTTTTCGTACTTTTACATACAGAGTACGAGATGTTCCGTTCCCGCGAATCCCCTAAAGTGTGCGGTATGCTAAGGTATATTAAGAAGTAATGCATCGGCACGGCATCATGCTATGCCGTGCCGATCAGTCACAATGATATACGGCTATTAAATTGCATGGCGAGGTCCACTTTCCTTACTGTCACATACAAAGTACAAGAAGTTCAACTCAAACAGTTTACGTTCCCGCGCGAATCTCCTGAAGTGTGCGGTACGCTCAACGACACTTATGGACGATACATCGGCACGATGTAATGCTTTGACATTAAAGTCATCCGCGAAAACATCTCACTTCCAGACGTATCTCCCTGCGACTATCAGAATTTATAACCTGCACTCGCAACAAAACGCGTCAAACTAACCTCGGACACACCTTTTTCGCCGCGCCAACGAAACCTGTGTCGGTACTGTGACGCCAGATCGGCTATGGACGAATGGAGCAAACAACTTCCTTCTCTGTAGTATACCTAAACGAAGACATTTCAAGGACCGCAAGTCTCCACATTTTCTCTCTCGCAACCTCGTGTCCTCAAGCATGCGCAGAAAGAGCGGTTAAATCCAAGTTTGATGTGCCGGTCACTAGGTGCCGGCGCGCGCAAATATTGGGTAAAACCCACGGAGGAAGGAAACTCAGAAGAGGCCCTGACGTCACTCTTTGTGAAGCTAATAGCGTCCTCGATCACCTTGCCCCGGGGTTGCCCCGAAACCAGAATGGTGCGCTTTGCACCGCGGTGGTGGCGCCCTGCGGAGGGTTAACATCGAGGACAAAACTGCACCCCGTGCAGGTTGCTTGCAGGCAGCGCTACTTTGCCCCTGGCGCTCAATACGTGCGCGAACACGCGCGCACGCACGTTTTATTGCTTACAGCTGCTGAGCATCCGCGGCAAGCGCTCGAACCTTGTCAAACTGCGTGCTCCGACATACCTGGTTGCAAGCAAACACCAATGGATTTTACAATTAATCCTGACGACCCGTTCAACGAATCTGTCCACTTTCGGCTGCTATTCACCACATTGTTATTGGACGAGGTCGATCAGCATGTCGTCTTCGCTCTCAGACGAACTTGACAAAAGCTCACCGATTGCGGCAGCTAGCAGCGCTTCCTTTCTCATTGCCGACATCTCCACTAGCTAAATCCGTCAACTCCGTTGCAACCGCAGCTATCGGGCCAGAGCGTCCGCGATTCTGCAGTCGGCAAATGCGCGCGCGCGTGGCGCGTCCCGCATTGCTTGCTGGGATTGCACCCCGGCGCACGGCCGATTTTCTCGGTGCGAGACGGGGCAACAGAAAACCGCTCCAACAGGGTGCGCTTCCGGTGATCGAGGATGGTCGGTGCGCACCGGTGCGGTTGATCGAGAATGAAAGTGCGCACCAAGGCGCCCCGGTGCGCACCGGTGCGGGTGATCGAGGACGCTATAAGTGAAGCCGGAAGTTGGCGTTGCTCATGGCATTGCTCCGCTTATCGGGCCAGCTCTCCTCTCTTGTTTACATTTCTCGCGAAACCACGCCGCGCTGCGCGCAACCGTGCTGCTCAGACCCGCGCGCTCCGCAGCAATACTAAACAATCGTTAGCACGTTAGCACGATTCCGCCAAGGAGGGCAAAATTTCCCACGGATATTCCTTCGTCCGTAGCCATTGCCGTAACATGGTACATTGAGTACAGCGTTGCGTGCGCGTTCATTTCACGAACTTTAGTTCCTCCTGTCCCACCTGGCCACGGAAGAAGAAGAAGCGCCGAGCAGTGCAGACGTGGAAGCATCGGCTCCGTTTTTTTTCCATGCTCCGCTTGCCAATTTCGAGAGTACAACGAAAAGAAGCATATCACTGGATCTACGAAGCGACGGCGAAGCGACTGACACCAAGATTCGAGGTGGGGCTCCTATTTTCACAATTTTACGGAACCTTTTCTGCTCCTAGACGCCGACTTGAGCTTAGCGGAGCTAACTAAGCTTAGTGAGGAGTAGGGCTTTTGTTGGGCCTAGTAAGCCCACCTGCCCGCTGGCATGGCGGATACAAGCATGGAAGATGAAGATTTTTCTGGAAATGAAAGAAACAATGCTCAGGACGACTTCGGCTGGCAAGTCGTGGCTGGCCGAAGATCACGAGCTAGCATAAAGGCTGTGGATGAGGAGAGCACATTGCCACGCAATCAGCGAGAGCATGGCGTCAAGAAAACCGCCGTCGGTGGAATGGTTAAGAATCGGGTTATCAGAGCTTCGAGAATGCCTCAACTGCCTGAGGAGCACAACAAGATCATTATACGGCCTCGAGGAGGGCTCAATTTGAACAAGGTGAGCACCACCACGATTGGTTCTGCAGCCATCGAGGCGTCTGGCCTAACGGAAGACGAAGCCGGTGAAGATGTTGTCTGCCCAAACTTCACTCAAAATATCATCGTAGTCAGCACACCTAAGCCCGAACATGCTGCGAAGTACGTCAGAATCAATTCTTTCAAGATCATGGAAGCGGAATACGAGGTAAATGCATACGAAGCGGCACCACATGCCACATGCAAAGGCGTCATCCCAAGAGTGGACATCAGAGACTCCCAAGCTATGATAACAAGAAATATCGTGCATGACTTGAACCCGCTTGCGCTGGCTGCTAAGCGCATCAAGACGTCGGAATCGGTCATAGTACTTTTTGATGGACTCAAAGTGCCCAATTTTGTCAGGTATGGATCCACACTAGTGAGATGCTACCTTTACAGGAAGCAATTCGACGTCTGCTTCACCTGCGGAAGGGTCGGGCACCGCTCTAATGTGTGTCCAACACCTGACTTTGTTCAGTGCAGGGGTTGTGGAACTCGCAACCCAGGAGATGAACATGTGTGTGTACCTAGGTGCAAATTTTGTGACGGCGATCACCCTACCGGCGACAAGTTTTGTAAGAAAAGATTTCAAGTCCCTTACGTCGTACGACTCCGTCGAAGAGAGCGCAACAGGACTCGGTCGTCAACAAGAGCGTAGTCGGAGGCGCAACACCTGGCGCCCAACCATCGCCCCGAGGACAGGGAGCACTCACGCTCCAGGAGTCGCACCAGATCCAGGCGTCGTTCACTATCCAGGGAGAGAAGGCGCTCCAAGTCAAGGGAAGCGCAGGTGCACTTCGTGCAAAGAGACTCAATCCCTGGCGAGAAGACGACGCCAGGAACCACCTGGGCTGATAAAGTCAAAGGTATGGCGAGGGTTGCTGGGGGCGCCTCGGCGGCTGTGGATGATAACAATGATGCCAGAATTGAGCAATTACTTAAAGAAGTAGCCTCTTTAAGAAAAGCTAATGAAGAATTGACCAGGCAGGTAGTAGAGCTTCGTAAAAAAGAGCAGTCAAGCCCTGCTAGAGTAGAGATAGATAGACCTGTGAGCAAGAGCAACGATCCAGGGGAATCCAGCTCCCCTGCCCCTAAAAAGAGAGCGGTGAGTTCCGAGGGTGATTCAGTCTTCTCAGCCCTCAGTGAAATAAAAGAGGCAATTAAAGCGATAAGAGAGACAGTGGAAACGACCAACTTTAAAGTGGACAAATTGTGGAAATGGAGGCTAACGGCGGAGAAAAGACTTAGGAAAATGGAGGCGCGAGTGCATGATGACGATGAGTATCTGCCATCGGAGGCGGATAGTATAAAGTCCATTCCTGGATTGTCGGGGACCATCACAAAGAGGAAAATAGCAGGTAATAGAAAGGCAGCCTCACCTAATAACAATGGACAGTAATCATAGATTTAACGTGTGGCAATGGAATTGTCGTGGGTTCCAACACAAAAAAGCAGCACTGCAACAGGTGATCAGGTCATCTGAGGCCAGGCCAAAGGTAATTATGCTGCAGGAAACCTTAGCGGACGAAATTATGCTCACTGGGTACAAAGTTATATGTAGAGACAAAAAAATGGGGAGGGGGTTGGCGACGCTCATTGACAACAAGTTGCCATACATTGAGCATGCGATTCACCTTAGACATTCCAAGTTTGAATTTATTCTAGTTGAGATTATACTTAAAAGGAACAGAGGTAAGACGCAAACCATTTTCTTCTTGAATATTTACAGCAGTCCTAACGACATGAGACAGAGGTTTAGAGCACTCTTCAACAAGGTGCTTTCGGTTGCCAAAAACTCCCCTCTCATTATTGGAGGGGACTTTAATGCTCCCTATCACACGTGGGGATACGCTTGGAACACAAAGAAGGGAGAGGAGCTATGGAGTCTTACCATGGATCTGGGGTTATGCTTGATTACTGATCCTGCGTATCCCACCCGTTGTGGCACTTCCACAAGCAGGGACTCCACGCCAGATCTTACTTTTGTAAACAATTCAAGAGGAGCCAATTGGGAAAATTCAAACTTGGATCTCGGAAGCGATCATTACATCATACACATAACCATACGCATACCGAGACAGGAAACAAGAATCTTCAAATTCACTGATTGGGATCACTTCAGAAAAATTAGGGCGAACAGAGGGAAAGTGGGGCCTCTAGATGCCGAGCAGCAGCCCCTTCAGACATGGGTCATCCAGCTCAGAGAGGACGTCAAAGAGGCCACTAAAGAAATCAGGACAGAGGAAAATATTGAAGCTATGGACAGCAGGCTGGCGCATTTGATTGAGGCCAAACAGGCTATATTACAGAGATGGAAAACGCAGAGACTTAACAGAAGGCTAAGGAAAAAAATAGCGCAATTAAACAGAGAAATTGATGATCATTCGAAGACCCTCGTGAAGCAACAGTGGGATGAGATCTGTAATTCGGCTGATGGTAGACTCAAACATGGAGGCAGCTGGAACCTCCTCACGCACTTGCTCAACGAGAATGAAACAAGGACAAGCAAGAGAACAGCTATAGCTAAGTTGGTTCATCAGGAAAGCCAAGATAAGACAGAGAGGGATATCATGGATAGTCTCGCAGCCAAATATTTCCCACTTAAACAACCAAACGAAGGAGACGAGAGCCCCGAGTATACGGGAGGCATATGTGAAGAACTTGACCGGGACTTCACTGAGAGTGAAATGAGGGCGGCTCTTCACAGTCTTAATGGTAGATCGGCGGCTGGACCTGACGGAATAACTAACAAGATATTAAGAAATCTAGATGATGAATCAATCTATTATCTAACTGAACACTTCAATGAATGTTGGAGAAAAGGGGTATACTCAGAGGAATGGAGGGTGGCCAATACTATCCTCATACCAAAGCCAGGCAAACAACTCACTCTAGACAACCTCCGTCCTATTTCCTTAACGTCATGTCTAGGCAAAGCTATGGAACATGTAATCCTAAATCGACTCACGAAATACGTTGAGCAGAACGAGATCCTCCCATACAACTTGATCGGCTTTCGTCCAGGGCTGTCAACTCAGGATGCTATGCTGCTGATTAAACATCAACTTATACAGGCCAGCCCAGCGCATACGAAAGCTCTTTTGGGATTGGATGTGGAAAAAGCTTTTGATCGTATAAAGCATAAGGCAATACTTGACGTTCTCTCGGAGATGGGTTTAGGTAAGAGACTTTTTAACATGATTAAGGACTTTCTGAGAAATAGAACTGCACAACTCATGCTGGGTGAGCTTAAATCAGAAGCTAAGAATTTGGGAAATAGGGGCACTCCACAAGGGGCTGTGCTCTCACCCATGCTATTCAATTTAGCAATGTCCAATGTTGCAAGAAATCTGGAGAAAATTGAGGGTATACATTATGTGATATATGCCGACGACATAACCATATGGAGTGCCAAGGGCAATGTAGGACAGACAGAGACCAGATTACAGGAAAGTTTATACGTTGTAGAGAACACACTGAAAGACATGGGGTTGAAATGCTCGGCAGCCAAATCAGAACTCTTAGTCATTAAACATTGCAGAAAAGGTCGTAAACCAAGAGGTTACATTCTGGAAGATGAGCCAAGAGTGTGCTTATACACTCATGAAGGATCCGCAATCAGGCTAGTTGAAAAAATCAAGGTTCTTGGGTATCACATAGACGGAAACAATACTAACTATAGAACAATACAACATATCTCGAATAAAACAGATGAAGTCATTAGGTTACTAAGGAGAATTACCAATAGACACAGAGGCCTAGGAGAAGACAGCGCTTTGAGGCTAATACATGCCTTTGCTCTCTGTCACTTCGCTTATGTGGCTGGATTATTCAAATGGAAGCAGGCAGAACTTAACAAACTTAGTGTGATGCTCAGAAAGCTCGTTAAAGTAGTCCTAGGGATACCCAGTAACGCTGCAACCGACAAACTCATGAGTCTAGGGGTGCACAATACAATGGAAGAAATTGCGGAGGCCCAACAGCTAGCGCAACACGAAAGATTGACAAAGTCACGAGCTGGCAGGAACATATTACAGGCAATAGGTGCAGAACTGAATACATCAAGGAGCCCAATACAGGCTGAAGTAGAATTAAGGACTGAAGTTAGGAGCAAGATCAGAACCAACCCTCTCCCCAGAAACATGCATCCAGAATATAATGTCGAAGGGAGAAAGGCAAGAGCTAAAACACTCTTGAAGGAAATAGAACAGCAGAACCAACTGGCAGCTATAGTTGATGCTGCCTGGGTGAAAGGTAAAGAAGCCTATACGGCCATTGTATCAAATTATCAAGGGAAGGTGCAAGACGCTCTCACTATTTTTACCAAGGACCCCACGGTGGCGGAACAAGCGGCAATTGCTCTAGCCATCAGGAGTAATAAGTGGGCCTTCATTTACAGTGATTTGAAATCCGCTGTAAAGTGTTTTGATAAAGGCTACGTAGCTGGAGTTGCAGCTAAAATTTTTGAAAACATTGTGATTATGACAACTGAAATCCGATGGTTTCCTGCGCCTATGGGAAAAGTGGACGAGACTCGGGTAAACCTCAATGAGGTTGCTCATGACTCGGCACGAGGACTTGCTAACCGTGACAGTCACAACCGAGCCGTTCACCATCAAGCCAGGGAATCTAGAGATCATTTAATAACATACAAGGATGTTACCAAACATTACTATTTAGGACGCAGACAATTCCCATTGCCACATTCAAAACTGAACAGGGCTCAGGCAGTCTCACTGCGCTTATTGCAAACGGGTACATATCCCACTCTGTACACCATTAATAAAATATATCCAGAGAGGGAGATTAAGATGGACTGCAATGATTGTAATGGCATCATTGGAATCAGACATATGCTGGCGGGGTGTCCTGCGACTCTCCCCAACCTCGTTGAAGAATGGACACAGTGGGAGAAAAGGATTCAAAGCCCATTGTTTCAGGACCAGCTAAGGGCCGTCCAGAGGGCCCATGATGTCGCTGAAAGGCTTGGCCTGACAGTGCCAACGTGGGAGCGGCCCACCTTGGCTTGAGAAGTCGAGCCTCCGGGCTTCATTACAATAAAAGTTTTCACACACACAAACACACCTGGCCACGGCAACATCCGGGAGAGCACGGTGCAGCCAACGCAGCGCAACAAAACACGGAGACCAACGCAAAGCTGCCTGCACGGCGCCTTTGCCACGGTACGAAATCTACGGAGCAACACGTGTGAGCGCACAGAACCAAAACAAAGCCGCCATTGTGGCCCGAAAGGCGTGGCCGCTACGGCAAAGAAATGAAAAATGAGCAAAAAAAAAGGAGAACCTACTACGTAATTTCCTCCACACTTTTCTCCTAGCGCGTGGAGGGGATAGGGCCTCTCCTCAGTTTCCTTCCTCCATGGATAAAACCCCTCAATTTTCCAAAAGTAGCGCCATTCTTACATCTTTCCGCCACCCCGCTCTCCCCGACTTTTCCTCCTCCACAACACCTGTCGCGCAAGCCTCCTCCGCTCCTCCATTGGCCAATCTGTCTCACGTGGAAACAGGCGTCACGCTTTTGTACATGTTTTTTCTTTCCAGCTCGGAAATAGGCGCCGCGCTTTCGCATAATTTTTCTTTCCAGCGCGCACAGAGCGTCATTGTTGGCCCTGCGCGACGATACTACGCGCAAACGGACTGATCGAATGCGTTAGCGGAACAAATGTAGGTGTTAGGGACGAGAACTTAATTGTGATGCCTTGCTGCTGCGCCTCGGCGTGACGCTATTTCTTTATTAGATTTTATTTACTAGTTGTAACAACGTGTCATTATTTCGTATTATTGACGGCGCCTCCAGGGCACCAAAGCGGCAACGGGAACACTTGTAATGTCACGTGCTCTTCGGACCCCTACGTGGGTGCGGCCCGCGACGGCTACGGGGACTCCCTGGAAAGGGAGGTACCCTAACGCGGTTCCTCAGGGCCATTAGTAAAGTTTTGTCTGTCTGTGCTCTCCAGAGGCCTCTGTTAACCGTTACATCTGCCCTCCTGGAGCAGTACTCGTAAAAAAGAAAAAGAAAATTAATCGTCGCGATTACCAAAGCACCCCGCAACCGAAAAAGCGCCCCGCGACTGCTGCAACACACCGCGCCCGTGCGCAGAGAATTACGAAACACCAACGAGCAATCTCTTCACGGACGTCTCGCATATCGCCTCTATCCCGGCTGCTGCCGGACGCGTCCTCAATGCTGAAGGCACGAGCAGCGGCTGCTCGCACGTTTTGTGTGCAGGATTATAATGGCCGAGAAAGGCCGCATAGGACCGCAGGCCCGCAGATAAGGATTAACATTTTTACGGCTTAACGTTTCATTTCATTTATTTGCTCTCAGGGACGTTCGGCGTTACAGAGAGGAGTGGGTATACAAGAATACATTTGTAGTAGGCAGGTTAATGAAGATGATCAGATACAGTAGACTTGAAGGCTTCGGGCACTGCGATGGACACGACGGAGGTAGGAAGGTGGTTCCACTCTGCGCTTGTCTTCGGAACAAACGAGTCAAAATAAAGATTAGTCCTGCAGCTGGGCACGCCAACTTTGAACCGGTGGTCCATGCGGGATGAAAAGTAAGTTGGAGTAATAAAATTGATTGCTTTAGAGTGTCATTGGTGAAATATATTTTGTGAAAGAGGCATAAACGAGAAATACAACGGCGTAAGGAAAGGTCAGGAAGATCTAGTGTTTTCTTCATAAGCGTTACACTGGCTGAACGAGAATAATTAGAAAGTATAAAACGAACAGAACGATTTTAGATGGATTCGAGAATTTGTATGAGTGATTTGGTCTGGGGATCCCAAATGGAAGAGGCATTATACTCTAGTTTCAGGCGCACAAGGGTATAATATAGAAGTAGATTTAGGGACACAGGAGCCAGGGAAAAATTACGGCGACGGAAACCAAGTGTGCGGTTAGCATTATTAGCGATATGTGCGATATGATAGGTTGGCAGTAATGTATACGCCAAGATACTTATAATCAAAGACTTAAGTTGAAGAATTATTAAGCTAGTAGGTACATGAAGACTGGTTAGGCATCCGCGATATTCTCATTGTTTTGCACTTACCAATATTTAGTTTCATAGACCAGGTGTGACAACAAGTGAAGATGTTATGCAGATAAGATTGAAGAGTGGCTGCATCAGCTTTAGATATTTGTCTATATAATACGCAGTCATCAGCGTACCCTTACAAACCTTTTTATAGACAGTCTATAACCGTCTATAGACTGTCTATAAAATTTTTTGTAAGGGTATAGTCTAATTTGTGAGTCAATGGAATCAAGAAGATCGTTAATACAAATTAGAAAATGCAGGGGACCTAGTACGGTGACTTGGGGAACTCCGGATGTTACGGGGCATACAGGTGAGTGACAGTCATTAATTGAAACTTACTGGGTACGGCCCTGCAAAAAGCACTGGATCCACTTCTTCAGATTAGTATCAAGATTTAGTTTACTAAGCTTGAAAAGTAGTAGTTGATGTGACACAGTATCAAATGCCTTCACAACATAAAGAAAATGCAACGCACAAATGATGAACCATCCAAAATGGAAAACAAATCATTGGTAAACACGATCAGTTCAGTTTCGCAGGAGTGGTGTTTGCGAAAACCATGCTGATTAGGTGTGAAGAAACAGTTCGATTCGAGAAGTGACATTAGGTTAGAATGCATTATATGTTGAAGCAGCTTGCATGGAATTGATGTTAATGAGATGGGCCTGTAGTTGGGGGGGGGGGCTATGAACATCACCAGATTTATGCACCGGAACAACGTTTCCCACCTTCCAGTCGTCTGGTAACGTGGCGCTCTGCAATGAATGCGAAAAGACATACGACAGTATAATGGACAAATGAGTCTGGGGGTTTTTCAAAAACTTGTAATTAATACCATCGGTACCAGCTGACGATGAAAGTTTCGCAACTTGAATGAGTTTAGAAATGCCTATCCATTCGATAAGGATAGGGTCCATTTGGAAAAAGTCAGGTGCAGAAATAATAGGAATGGAATGGAATAGGTATAGGAATATGTGAAAAGATAATGAAAATGTGTCATTGAGTAAGATAAAGCACTGCTTATTTGAGACAAATAATCCTCGATCGTTCTTCAAGCGAACTTCATCAGATTCGCGCATGCCTATAACATTCCAAAATTTGCGTGGATTTGAAGTAAGTAAGGAAGGAAGGGTTGCATGAAAATAATTGTGTTTAGCACCGATGATAGCACGTTTATAAGGCAGCGGTAGACTGAAAAGCCAACCTTGCTCTATCAATCATAAGTTTCTTGCAGAGGCGGAACATGCGCTTTTTCTGGTTTAGTAAGCGTTTTAACGATAGGTTGAAGCACGGCGAACGTCTCTTGCTAGATATTCTTCGCAGCGGAATATATTTATCGATGAGCACTTTGACTTGCGTTTGAAATAACCGCCACTTCTCTTGCACTGTGCGTTCCCAGAACTGCGGAAAGAACTCGTCAACCAACTTTTCCAAAGCAGTATTAATGGCTTGAAAGTCTGCTCTCCCGTAATCGCGGATTATTTTCGAATGTTTCGATGTGCCGCGCGAGCGCGATGGCGTAGTGCAGTGGATTGTAAGGTGATCACTTAGACCTGGCAGTATGGTTAGGGAAGAGACAGAATCGCGATAGTCGGTGAGCACAAGGTCGAGTACATTTGCACATGAAGGGGTAACGCGAGTTGGTTCTTGTACGCGCTGGAAATATTAAATGTAGAACAGAGGTCAATGAAAGCTACACACTCGGATGAATTAGTAGTTGCAAAGGGGTTGGAATCGTTCCACTGAATACCTGGAAAATTGAAGTCACCCATAAGAAAAATTGGCGCTTTCGGGTATCGTGACACAACTCTGTTCAAACAATCGTAGAGTTCATCACAGAACGTGGTGGCAGAAAGCGGAGGCCGATAACATGCACAAAGAATGACATCGTGGTGGTTTAAGGCAACGCATGTACAGAGAAATTCAAGCTCTGGTTGAATCGGGGCAACGTAAGAATTTATGCCTTCAGAAACGGCAATCAATACACCGCCCCCTGGTCGGTCACTTTGGTCATGTCTGTACACTGTATATTTCTTTTCACGAGAAAAGTATTCGCTATTCTTGACTTTGCTTGACAACCAAGTCTCGGTTAAAACAACGGCTACCCACGTGTTCATTAAACATAAGATATCACGTTTCTTTAATATACTTCTTATGTTCGCAAGAAGGAATGAATAGTCGCGGATGTGCTTCGCCTGAACAGCCGCTGATTCCTAAGTCGCAGTGCTATGAGGGTGTGACACTGTAGAAGTTGTAGCATTATCGGAGGCATGTGCCCGAGGAAAACCAGCAACGTGTTGCGGATCTGAAGATACGTGTTTACCAGATGCAAATGCGCTAGGAGAATCTATTTCACAGACGTTATCAGTTTCTTTGCAGTAGACATAACATTCTTTATTTATATATAATCGATTATATCTTAGGTTGTAGGGTTGTGTGGTAGCCTTGGCGAAACCGGAAGACGACGAAATGTCTTCTTGGCAAAACACTTGTTTCTGTGCTCTGTGAATTTTTGGTAAAATCTCCGCCTTTCGAGGTGCCTCGCCTCCCCGTCTTGCGGCCATGGACGCGGAGAATGCCAGAGGCCCGCCTGGCCAGAAGTCATCACGGCCGTCAACCGCAAGGAAGCGAGTTGGCTCCCCCAGTGACACCGAAGACACCGAGCTGTACTCTATGTCTGAAGGCGGCTCATCCGACGACGGCTGTATACCCGTCCGGAGTAAGAGGGCGAGGAGAAAAATCGTCAACACAGCGCCGTCAACTGCTGCGAACAGAACGACTGTGAAGTCAAGGCCTGCGCCCTGGCCACACGCCATCATCTTTATGCCGGAAGAACCGTCAAGCAACCTACGATTGCTGAACAGGCAAGCCCTATCCATTTTTCTGGAATGTGCGGTGCCGGATCAAATTAAAGACATAAGAATAAATCGACGCAAGAATATACTCGCCACAGACGTGTACAACGCGAGTGCGCTTGGAAGACTTCAAGAAATCACAGAGCTGGACGGAATCAAAATGCGCCCCTTTATCCCGATCGACGACACATCCATAGCCGGTGTGATTTATGACATTGACACTGCCATTCCCAATGATGACTTACCTAGCCTAATCAAGCCGGCATACGAAGGCATGATCATTACGCAAGAGCGCCGCCTTGGGAATACGCGCTGCGTAAAAGTAATATTCAAGGGGGATTGTATCCCATCCCACGTTAAAGTCGGACATTTCCGACATCCGGTTCGACCATTCATCCAGAAGCCGCTTCAGTGCCATGAGTGTTTCAGGCTAGGGCACGTCAAGGGCGTGTGTCTCAACTCGCTACTGTGTCCCCGTTGCGCTGAACCTCATGCAGAACAGACCTGCGGTGCCATGGTCCTGAAGTGCGCCAACTGTGGCGGCCCTCACGCGGCCTCGTCGAAGGACTGTCCCCGCATCAAGAGGGAGCGTGCGGTTCTCAAGCAAATGGCCAGAGACAATTCGGGCCACAGGGAGGCAGTCGAAGTAGTCCGGCGTCGGCTTCGACGTAGGCGCCATCGTACGTCTTCGAAGAAGACGCATGCGCGAAGTGACAGTACCCACTCCACTGCGGTGCCAGTTAGTCGCGCCGCGAAAAGGCCCGCCACTTCCACGAAGGAAGCAGAAAAGACTATCTTTAGAGGAATGACCTACGCTACCGAGCCGCTCCCTTGCGAAGGAACTTCAGAAGGTCGGGGCCTCACCTGATCCTCCTCCGGCCATGGATGATTCACCTAAAACAGACCGTCAAGTCATCTCGGTGCTACGTTCTCTCATGGAGGCCATTCGAGCAATTTTAGTGGGCACTGGGACATCCTCTGCTCAAAACGCACTTAAAGTGCTGGACGCCTTAAGCCCAGTGCTTGCATCCCTCAACTAGAAAGATGGCTACCCATACCCCATCCTTCCGGAAAGAAGTCAAGGCAGCGTCCGTCATCCAGTGGAACGCCATAGGGCTAAAATCACGAATTTCAGATTTTGGTCAGTTTGTGTACACCAATGTGTTTCTACTCATCGTCATTTGTGAGCCCAACTTGTCGAAACCAATAAGACTGTCAGGATACGAATTTATCATGTCATCAACAAATGGTGCATGCAGCAAAATCGTCAATTTTGTTCGTCGTGAACTCACCTATGTTTTGCAACCAAGTGCGCCCCACGACGACAACCAATATATATGCATCACAGTTAAAAATAACAAACTCTTGTTTACTCGCATAGGCATGTATGTATTGCCTTCCAGCAATACCGATACCAAAAGATTTGCGGATATCTTGAGTGTTTGTCCCGCCCCATGGGTCATCATAGGAGATTTCAATGCACACCATCCAGCATGGGGAAGTACAAGGACAAATGCAAGAGGATGAAGATTAGCAAGCATTGCCCACAACTATGGCCTTACTCTACTGAACGATGGTAGCCCCACCTTTCTTCGAGGCGTGACATATGGCAGCTGCCTCGACCTTGCTTTCATCTCCAACTCTCTCGCCAGATGTGTGAAGTGGTTTCCAGACATTGAGACACATGGGAGTGACCACATTCCCACCTATCTGAACATCAAAGGCTTGTCGTCTAGATCAGGCCCACGGAATACCATTCGGACGATTCAATGGGCCAACTTCAAATCTGAGATGGAAGATGCCTGCCGCGTGGGCCAACCATCTGGCTTAAGGCAAACGATTAAAATTACGATGCAAAACGCCACTCGCATGATGACGATCTCTTCCACGCGAAATGTCTTCGACATAGAATTAGAGCGACTTCGAGCGCTTCGTCGACGGGTGGAACGTCGATATCGGCGTACATGTCAATTCATGACCTTAGGGCAGCCAGGAGGATGCAAAAGAAGATTCAGCGTCGTATGGATAGATTAGCGTCGGAATGTTGGGCAACGTTTTGCCAGACACTCGACTCCCGCAAGCCACTGTCTCACATTTGGAAAACAGTGCAAGGTCTGCGTTGCCTTCCGGAACGGCGTTTTCCATTCAAGGTGGTAGCGCTTTTCCAAGGACGGCAAGGCATCGATGTCGCAGAAGACTTTTGTGCGCGGATCGCAGACCAAGCGACTCGTCCAGATCCTTCAGCCCGAGCTGACGTCCCCCATTCCCGTGATTGCCGCATGGACCTTCCTTTTACAATGGAGGAGCTCGAAGCGGCTCTAGCTCTCTGCAGGCGCTCATAATCTCCGGGTCCGGATGTTATATCATACCGGGCCTTGTGCTATCTCGGAGAGTCCGCACGGATAGAATTGTTGAGCCTTTACAACTCCTCATGGCAGGCGGGAAATGTTCCTGACAAATGGAAAGTTAGCCGCCTGGTGCCACTCTTAAAGCAGGGCAGATCCCCATTAGAACTCACCTCTTACCGCCCAATAGCGCTGGCCAGCTGTGTAGGAAAGATAATGGAACGGATGATCCTTGGCCGCCTGGAATGGTACCTTGAATACTACAAGATTTATCCGATTTCCATGGCTGGTTTCCGACGTGACCGCTCTTCCATCGACAATGTAGTTGATCTCGTTTCATATGTCCAGCACGAAAGGTCCCGTAAGCGTTTATCTGCAGCTTTATTCTTAGATGTGAAAGGGGAATACGATAACGTATTGCGTGAGGCCATTCTCGACGCCCTTGCGACGGTTGGCCTAGGTGGTCGAATTTTTTGTGGATTGCAAGTTACCTATCTGCAAGATCATTCTTTGTGTTAACTGACGATGGCCCAACTACGCGACGCTATACCAGCAGGGGCGTTCCTCAAGGCGGTGCTCTCAGCCCGACGCTATTCAACTTCGCTCTTGATGGACTTGCTGAATACTTGCCAACTACCATCAAAATTTCAATATACGCTGACGACATCTGTGTCTGGACTTCGGCAGTCACACGTCCTCATATACGTGCGCGACTTCAAAGAGCGGCCACTTTGACAGCGAACTACTTGTGTAAACAGGGTTTCAGCATATCACCAGAAAAATGCGCACTAGTAGCATTTAATCGCAAACCGATGACGCCTTATGTCATCTCAATCAATGGGCGGACCATTTCTTATGTCCGAACCCACAGATTCCTTGGTGTAATTATTGACCGAGACCTCTGTTGGAGCCCGCACGTGGCCTACATGAAACGGCGCCTGACAGCAACTTCCCAGTTGTTTAAATACTTGACAGGAAAGACGTGGGGGATGTCAGTAGACGCAATGCTTAAACTCTACAGAGCTCTCTTTCTCGGTTTTCTAAGATATAGTCTACCTGTACTGAACAACACCTGCAAGACAAATATTCGTGTTCTGCAGGCAGCACAAGCTCAAGCACTCAGAGTCTGCCTTGGTTTGCCCAGATGCACGTCAACAGAGGCAACTCTTGCGATTGCTCGGGACCATCCAATGCGAACTCACATTAGGGTGGAAGCCCTGAGAACGCACATCAAACATTTTGCACGTGCCCCCCATCACCATCTTGCAGCACTACCTTCAGACAGGCACCAATCATCATCCTCTAAAACTATCATCAAGTACAACGACAAACTTCGCTCGGGCTTCACCGCTGCATCTAAACCATCGATACCCCTTTGGTGTCTTATCAGCCCCACAGTCCATCTCAGAGTACCAGGAATCGGGAAAAAGTCTGAACTGTCGTCGCCTGTGCTGAAACAACTGTCTCTGCTTCTTCTGCACGAGAGGTACGCGGACAGTGAACACATTTATACTAATGGTTCCGCAAACATCCAGTGTTCATCCGGTGCTGTGGTTGTCCCCAGCAAAAGCTATTACCATCAGCTTTAGGACTGACCACCCAACAACATCGACATCTGCTGAACTAGCTGCTCTTCGCGCTGCACTTCGTTTCGTCAATCGGGAGCCACCTCGACAATGGTCAATCTTCAGCGACTCAAAGGCAGCCCTACAATCTGTACTATCAGCTCTGCGTCGCGGGCCATTCGAACAGCTCGTATTCGATATTAGATGCCTACTCCATACATCACAGAAGAAAGGACACCACGTGACGTTTCAGTGGCTGCCAAGTCACTGCGGCGTCACTGGAAACGAAGACGCCGATAATGCCGCTCGGGCAGCTCTTGAAGACGCACATGAAGAGGCCATACCGCTTTCACGATGCGACGCAGCTAGCAGACTTCGAGTGCTTGCACAGGAGATCACGCTCTCTCTATAGTGCACACCAAACAGCCAGACCAACCAGAGCAACCGTCAATACCACCTGCCCTCTTTGATGCGTCTCTATATGCCAACTGGACTCCGCCGAAGAGAGGCGACTCTGCTTTATCGCTTATGGCTAGGGGTGGCTTTCACGAAATCTTACTCCTTCCGCATTGGAATGGCCGATAACGCTCTCTGCAATGCCTGTCTTTGCGAGGAGACGCTGGAACACATTCTATGCGACTGTCCTGAATATAATGTTCAGCGACAGTCCCTGGCATCTGTTCTAGCGCACCTTGACACTAGACCATTGTCCCTCGACACGATTTTCACATGCCGCCGACAGGAGAAATCGCAGGTGAAGGCGACGAAGGGACTACTTCGGTTTTTGAAAGAGACGGGATTGGACATGCGGCTGTGAGTGATATCACGTACCATGCCAGATTGATGGTCTCCAACGGACGATGTATGTGTGCTGTGCTATGTGCTCTCTCTCCCTCTCCCCCTTCCCCATCTTTCATCTCCCCCTCCCTCTCCCATGTGTAGGGTAGCAAACCGGTTAAGCTAAACTGGTTAAGCTCCCTGTCTTTCCTTCTTCACTTTTTCCTTCCTTCCTTCCTGCCTTCCTTCCTTGGCGAAATCTATCAGCTTTTTACGTATGTGCCTCGTTGCTTTACAAAAGTCCTCTTGTAGAGCGACTCCCGTATTTTTCAGTTTAGACCTGTGTGCCAAAACACTCTCCCTTGTTTTAAACGAAGACAACTTCACAACTATAGGACGATTTCTGCCGGTAACAAAATAGCCAAGTCAATGCGCTCGTGAAATTGCGTCTGCAGGAAGTTCTAAAGATAGAAGATCTGCAAGAACGGCTCGTACGGCTTCTTCAGTGTGAGCCCAGCTTTCTGAAAAATTGTCTTTCAGTCCATGCATAATTAAGTTTTCACGGCGGGAACGGTCCTCAAATTCGTCAAGGCGTGCTTGCAGTGCAGCATTTTCACTTCGCACTATATTAGCAGCAACGCGGTGAACATCGGTCGCATCCACATTCCGAGTGTTTTCGAGAGCGCTTACTTTCCCTTCGACAGTTGTTAATCTCGTGGTGATGTCAGACACTCGTTCTTCCATGAGTTTTCGACTAGCTTTTACCTCGTCGTGTGAAAACATCACTTCCATCGTACTCTCGAGAGCACTTATGGCAGTCAGTACTTCAGCATTGCCCTTGTCAACTTCATCGGCAACAGGGTTTTGCTCCACATCACCGGACAATAGCAACACCTTCAATACTTGAAAGCTATTCGCAACCAAAAGTACCAAAACATGTGGGCGTGCGACGAGCAGCAAGCAGCGATTACTCGAGCGTTTAGA
The DNA here is from genome assembly GCF_023375885.2 of Dermacentor andersoni. Lineage (NCBI taxonomy): Eukaryota > Metazoa > Arthropoda > Arachnida > Ixodida > Ixodidae > Dermacentor > Dermacentor andersoni. The sequence continues at coordinate 115,320,160 of NC_092822.1, read as the reverse complement.
ATGCAAGGAATATGAAGTACCAACCTGGGTAAAAAAGAAACACGTCTTTAGCAGCGTCTGCATTCTTGCTGCCCACCAACGCCCACTGAAAGGTGCGTACGATGCCCGGTCGCTTAAATACAGCACTTCCGATGACGTGGTTGACCAGGGCAGACGAAGAAGTGGCGGTGTTTCCAGGTGGAACTTGGAAACAAGAACTGGATAGTCATCTGCCGCCGTCAGCAGCACAGTGCGGGCGATAGTATTAATCTGGTGCACCATGATAGCAGGTTGATCCGTCAGGCAAACGGGCCAAGTCCAGGTGAGAGCCAGAAACTGGGTAAAGAAGAAACATGTCTTTAGCCGCGTCTGCATTCTTGCTGCCCGCCGACTCCCACACCGTTAACACGTTACGTTAACATTTTTATGCGACCTATTAAGCAAATGGGCATCGCATGCGTCATATGCACTGTATGTGAACCTACGAAACCACGTACAGACACTTTCACGCTGTCAAAACCCAAAACTCTGGTAATTACGCGCGTGTTTGAGCACAGCGCGTGCATGCATCGTGTTTGAGCATCACGAACTCTGAACGTGCGCCTGCTTTACGCCTTAAATAATGGTGATTTTCCATATTTTTTCCGCAATTCTAACACGACAGTCTTGAGGTCAGTTACCGACTGAGATGTCGATTGAAAAAACTACTCCGCAGGGCTCGGAAGAACTTTTCCGCGGATTTCCTCCGGTAGCGTGTTAGCCGTCGTCTGCTACGGCAAGGCCAGCAAGGGCGACGCCACCATCGAGGCCGCGCCGAGTGGAGGTGGAGGGAAGTGGTTGGCGCTACTTTTGGAGATTGAGGGGTTTTAATATCGGAGGCCATGACTGTGTTTGTCTGATTGGGTTCTAGGCCATCAGGTAGCACCGTTGCTCCAGCCGCTCGCGTTTACGCCCCCGCTCGCCCGCTCTGCCTGCGTTTAGCTGAACACCAAACACGCCAAAACTCTCCAACTGACCCCTAAAGCAATCACGTGAGAACCTCGCCGCTGGTTTGGCTAGTTCACCGCTTTGTCACTTTCGCAACAAATTAGCATCAGTTGACCACACCTCCCTCGAATGGTGTGGTTTTTCAAGGAAGATGACGTTGGTCATTAGACTTCCATGTTCTACTGTTTCTCGGGGCGTCCTTGCTGAGACACACCCACAGAGATATATGGATCACAGAGCGATATTTTTTCGATACCTTCCGATTTCAAAGTCTTATTGGTTACATGTTTATTCGTTCCTTCTTTTTTAGTCATCTTTAGTGCAAGTTATTCAGTCTGACTGATAAAGGAAAAAGCATATCAACTCTACGGTGGTACCAACTGCTTGCCTGTGGTTTATGAATCTTTATCATTACATAATTTTATCAACTCATTGCTATGAAATCTCTTCGACTCTTGGCCTATCCCCACAAGTGGGTAGCTGGATGCCAGTGCCTTTAGGGCTATCATCATCACCAGAATCATAATCATCATAATCATCGTTGTCGTCGTCATAGCCGTCATCATCAGTATTACTGGTGAAATTTCTTTTGTTGTGGGTACGGGCCATGTTTAATGCTACTCGTAATCATCCACGACTACGGGCATGCAGGAAGCCAGAACCTCACGTCACCAAAACAGTAGCACCGTTCCAAATCAGACTGCGAGCAATCGTGTATCTTGTTAGGACACTGGGCATCGCCTTTTCTTCTGCGGATGCGGTCTCGCAGTCGTACTCTTGGCCGTCGTCGGAGCCGTCTCCTTCAACATTTACTTGGGCGACCATTCAAGGAGGACAGATGAAGTGCCGTTGTGCCGCCCGCGTGAAGCCGACGAATTGTCGCGGTACGTGAGAGCCACCGTAGACGCTCACAAGAAGCACTCCAATATGACTTTGAAGAGTCAAGATCTGACCAACTTCGTGGCAAAGCTCTGTAGAAAGTTTATGGCGTTAGGTCGAACAAAGAGAACGTACACGATGCACATCGAAAGCCATTTTTTCAACCAAGAATTGTGGCATGTGAAGGAACTCGAAGCTGGTCTCGGGACCTGCGGATACAGGCTACAAAACTCAACGTTCGTCAAAGTCGAGAACTTGTACCAAATACGACATCTACGCAGCGTGTTCGCCGCGAAAGACTACAGACGTGAAACCGCTGCGACGAAGATCGCCTTCCTGGTGTGGCACAGTGTCGTTGATGGTTCGCGAATTTTTTGCGACCTTCATGACGGCTCTCATCCGAGTGCCTTCAGAAACTGCCTAGAGAGCGTGAAATATATGTGGGAAGCCTGGGACAAGTTGGCAGCCGAAATGCTCACAGACCGCAGCGCTGACGCCGAGGCACAGGCGGTGTTCTCGGCGGTAAAGCGTGCCGTGCACGCTGACTGTCATTCCAGCAAGCTGTTCGATGTCGAAGACTCAGAGCAGTTGCGAACCTTTTTTCAGAATCTGGTCCTCGTAACTCCCACAGATGCGAGCCAATTAATTTCTGTAGCGGTTCCGAACGGGACCGACGACATTGGCGAGAATCTGCTGAGAGGGCGTGTGTATGCTTACGAAGTCGCCATTAGCCGTAAACTTGGCCTGGACAGCACGAATGTCATCCAGTATGGAGTCGTTCGATTCATGGGCGACATGCAACTGCTTCTCCCGTTCTCGTCTTATGGATACATTTGTTCGGGCGCATATAGCCACGACCTGCCAGACCTTGCGCTCCTGGGCCGTATATTGGCGGAGAGCTTGTGGTTCAAGACGTTGGGTCGCATGATGTGGAATACGAAAACTCGTTCGAACATTCGCAAGTTCTTTACCTGCCTAAAGAACAAAAAAGGTCAATTCAGTGGGACGGGCGTACCGCAGGGCCAATTGGTCGTTACAGTTCTTGGTTTACTGTCGACGTTGAAGGCTCTGAACAAGACATCTAATTGGAACGTGCCCAAAATCACCCAAACTTTCTGGCGCGTGTCAGAGGCGCAGTTATTTTTCATTCTCAGCGCCTACAAACGTTGTCCTGCAAGTTGGTCGAGTCAGGATGCACGCCTTGTGAACGCATCGCTGTTGTACGTTGACGATTTCGCGAACGCATTTCGATGCCCGACCAAAGGGCCATGGCGCACATTCATCAGTGTTTTCCACAGACAACGCACCAGGTTCAAACACTCGCTCTAGTGAATTTCGTGCCCGTTTGGCAGCAAATATGCTAGCATGAGAGGTGATGCGCGTTAATAACCTACGTTTATTTATGGTCTCAAATATCTGAACCGCTTGTTCCTTTTTGAAAAGCGCGATTGGAGTTTAGGGAAATCTGGAAACAGCACTAACTGTAAACAGAAGAAGTTTACAGGACTTGTGAACTCTGATCTAGCTGCAACGACTCTTCTGTTATTTGTGTTCAAAATCGGTGACCATCGCGATCTTATTATTATAAACCCTGATTGTTGTAAGCGTTGTTTCGTACACCCTTACAGACCATAAAGCTTTTTTGACGTCACGCAACTGCCTTCGAAGTTATCATTAGGATCATCATTATTATATCTACCAACGCACACGAGGGGAGACAGGCAGATAGCACAAAGTACCCGTGCCCCGTCTGCACATTGTTTCTCGCCGTGTGCGCACTTCCACATATTGTTCATAGAACAAACTACCCAAACTGTTAAACTTCGGACTGACCGAGCGCTGGTAAGGCTAAGTCGACTCGGCAGCGTATTTCATGTTTCCGAGCTGGCGCTTAGGATCTTGTCACTCAAAGCGCCTACACCATGCGCATGTCGATCAGCAATCGAACAGCCTTGCTCGACCAAGGGGAATAAAACGGTGGAATTGAAACAACAGCATTTGCCGTGCGCAACAAGCGGTCGGTGCTTCTTCAATGCGCTTGAATGTTGTACTGGGAAGTAGAAGAACGGCCGGACGCAGAAATGGTCATGGTATTTGGGTGCGCCTTGTTTTCCGAAGCCCAGCTTATTGTGCGTTATCCTCCCTACGTGTATTGCAAATATTTTTGTGTATATGGAAGCGCAAATAGTTGTGGACGACCTCCTCCGCTCTTGTGCCACTGAGCACAAGCTCTCCACCGCCTACCACCCGCAAACGAACGGTGTTACGGGACGTCTCAACCGAACAATCACAGAGATGCTGTCGATGTACGTCTCCAACGATCACCGCGACTGGAACGCCATGTTGGCTTACGTGACGTTCGCGTATAACTCGTCCCCACATGACACCGCAGGATATTCACCCTTTCGTCTCTTGTATGGTCACGACCGCACACTGCCATTTGACACCATCCTCCCTTCTGTTCCACTTGTTTCAACTGAGTAAGCTCGTGAAGTCATCGATCGCGCTCGCATGGCACGTCAAGTCGCCCAATCTCGTTTATTAGCTTCTCAGCATATACAGAAAAAGCGTTACGACCGCTGCCATCGCGATGTTAAGTTCGCACCAGGTGCTCGGGTGCTCCTCTGGTCACCATATCGTCGGGTTGGCCTCTCCCAGAAGCTTCTCTCTCGCTACACAGGGCCTTATGAAGTCCTACGCCAAGTGAAATGAAATAGACTTCATACTCTACGCTAACCCTGGCATCATACAAGATGTGGACGTGCTCGGCAAGGTGCGCTGCAGTGACCGCAGGATGGTAAGAACTCGAATTAGCCTAGACCTGAAAAGGGAACGGAAGAAACTGGTACATAAGAAGCCGATCAATGAGTTAGCAGTAAGAGGGAAAATAGAGGAATTCCAGATCAAGCTACAGAACAGGTATTCGGCTTTAACTCAGGAAGAGGACCTTAGTGTTGAAGCAATGAACGACAATCTTGTGGGTATCATTAAGGAGTGTGCAATGGAAGTCGGTGGTAACTCCGTTAGGGAGGATACCAGTAAACTATCGCAGGAGACGAAAGATCTGATCAAGAAACGCCAATGTATGAAAGCCTCTAACCCTACAGCTAGAATAGAACTGGCAGAACTTTCGAAGTTAATCAACAAGCGTAAGACAGCTGACATAAGGAAGTATAATATGGATAGAATTAAACATGCTCTCAGGAACGGCGGAAGCCTAAAAACAGTGAAGAAGAAACTAGGAATTGGCAAGAATCAGATGTATGCATTAAGAGACAAAGCCGGCAATATCATTACTAATATGGATGAGATAGTTCAAGTGGCTGAGGAGTTTTATAGAGATTTATACAGTACCAGTGGCACCCGCGACGATAATGGAAGAGAAAATAGTCTAGAGGAATTCGAAGTCCCAAAGGTAACGCCGGAAGAAGTAAAGAAAGCCTTGGGAGATATGCAAAGGGGGAAGGCAGCTGGGGAGGATCAGGTAACAGCAGATTTGTTGAAGGATGGTGGGCAGATTGTTCTAGAGAAACTGGCCACCCTGTATACGCAATGCCTCATGACCTCGAGCGTACCGGAATCTTGGAAGAACGCTAACATAATCCTAATCCATAAGAAAGGGGACGCCAAAGACTTGAAAAATTATAGACCGATCAGCTTACTGTCCGTTGCCTACAAAATATTTACTAAGGTAATCGCAAATAGAATCAGGAACACCTTAGACTTCTCTCAAGCAAAGGACCAGGCAGGATTCCGTAAAGGCTATTCAACAATAGATCATATTCACACTATCAATCAGGTGATAGAGAAATGTGCGGAATATAACCAACCCTTATACATAGCTTTCATTGATTACGAGAAAGCGTTTAATTCTGTCGAAACCTCAGCAGTCATGGAGGCATTACGGAATCAGTGTGTAGACGAGCCGTATGTAAAAATACTGAAAGATATGTATAGCGGCTCCACAGCCACCGTAGTCCTCCATAAAGAAAGCAACAAAATCCCAATAAACAATGGCGTCAGGCAGGGAGATACGATCTCTCCAATGCTATTCACAGCGTGTTTACAGGAGGTATTCAGAGACCTGGATTGGGAAGAATTGGGGATAAAACTTAATGTAGAATACCTTAGTAACTTGCGATTCGCTGATGATATTGCCTTGCTTAGTAACTTAGGGGACCAATTGCAATGCATTCTCACTGACCTGGAGAGGCAAAGCAGAAGAGTGGGCCTAAAAATTAATCTGCAGAAAACTAAAGTAATGTTTAACAGTCTCGGAAGAGAACAGCAATTTACAATAGGCAGCGAGACACTGGAAGTCGTAAGGGAATACATCTACTTAGGGCAGGTAGTGACGGCGGATCCGGATCATGAGAGGGAAATAATCAGAAGAATAAGAATGGGCTCGAGTGCGTTTGGCAGGCATTTTCAGATCATGAACAGCAGGTTGCCATTATCCCTCAAGAGAAAAGTGTATAATGGCTGTGTCTTACCAGTACTCACCTACGGGGCTGAAAGCTGGAGGCTTACGAAAAGGGTTCTACTCAAATTGAGGACGACGCAACGAGCTATGGAAAGAAGAATGATAAGTGTAACGTTAAGGGATAAGAAAAGAGCAGATTGGGTGAGGGAACAAACACGAGTTAACGACATCTTAGTTGAAATCAAGAAAAAGAAATGGGCATGGGCAGGACAGGTAATGAGGAGGGAAGATAACCGATGGTCACTAAGGGTTACGGACTGGATCCCAAGGGAAGGGAAGCGTAGCAGGGGGCGGCAAAAAATTAGGAGTTTGCAGGGACGGCATGGCCGCAATTAGTACATGACCGGGGTTGTTGGAGAAGTATGGGAGAGGCCTTTGCCCTGCAGTGGGCGCAACCAGGCTGATGATGATGATGATGATGATGACGCCAAGTTATACGTCAATTACAAGATTTCGCCGCTACACTTTGATTCATCCTCAAGTCAGACGTCTGTCGACGTCGTGCACGTTTCGCGGCTGAAGCCATACTTCGCTCGCAATCCTTCGCTTGCCATGCGCCGAGACGGCGCTTCGCCACCCGGTGGTCCTGTTACGGAAGGATGAGAAAGGAGAGAGGAAGAAGATCGGAGACGCTGGCTGCTGCGTGTTGTTGGTGGTTAGCCATCTTAACTATTCTGACTCATCCTGTAAATACATTGTAAATATAGTTTTTATTTACTCGCAACATCCCCGTAACACCATGTTTAAAAAGTAGATTCAGGATTCGTACAGTCAAAATGTACCAAAATATTTGCCATTCTGCTCAAAGAACATGACTGTATTGTCACGTGGTAGTGACGGTGAATAATGCAGCGGTAAAACTGTGAACGACGGAACTTTTTATTGGGCAAAATTGTACCCACATAAGTAAGTTACACTCAAAGCACAGCAATAGCGGCGAACACGGTCGGCGATCGTCGAAAATTTGTTCAGCGGGTCAAGCGCGTCGGCTTTTATACATCAGTCATCGAAAGTTCCAGAGTATAATCGCTGGTGGTCGCGTGTCATCCAGAAAGTTCTACACCATTCGCGTCGCACATACATGCAATCAGATTACACAAGGTTCGGTGACAACAGACAGCGGCGGGTAGAACCATAGATAACTTTCGAGAAACTTGCGATACATGCAGACGCGTCCTGCGCTGAGGAATAACATTTGTTAGACGATGAAACGCGGTCAGCCGATGAACAAGTACACGCGTCAATACCTCCCTCTTAAAAAAGCATCCTCCCAATTCTACAAAAAAGAAGGAGAGCGAGAAACAAAAGTACACTTATTAAAGAAAAAGCAACAAAACAACAAAGAAACAAAGTTCAAAGTAACAAAGTCTAAAGAAAGTCCAAAGTTCAACTATGCAAAGCCCCAAAGTTCGTTAGCGTTGGTAGAGCGGCTTAAGCTGTAAAACATGGACTATTCAGGTCGTGAGCGGCGCCGGTGTGATTGTGAAATGCCGTCTGGCACGACCTCATAGCCCAGTGCGCCAATGCGTCGGATAATCTAGTAGGGTCCAAAAGAGTGGCGTAAAAGCTTCTCGCTAAGACCTCGTCGGCGTATTGCGGTCCAAACCCAAACATGGTCGCCGGGCTGGTACTCGGCGTAGCGTCGTCGAAAGTTGTAGTGTCGGCTGTCGGTCCTCTGCTGATTTGTGATCCGCAGGCGGGCGAGTTGTCGGGCTTCTTCGACGCGCTGGGGGTAGGCGGTGACGTCGACCTTCTCTTCGTGAGTGACGTGCGGCAGCATGGCGTCGAGAGTCGTCCGAGGGTTCCTCCCATAAAACAGCTTGAACGGCGTAATCTCTGTTCTTTCTTGCACTGCCGTGTTGTAAGCGAAGGTTACGTACGGCAGGACGGCATCCAACGTGTTGTTTTCGACGTCGACGTACAATCCAAGCATGTAGGAGAGGGTCTTCTTCAGTCGTTCCGTAAGACCATTCGTCTGCGGGTGGTAGGCAGTCGTCCTCCTGTGGCTTGTCTGACTGTATGGCAAAATGGTTCGCGTGAACTCTGCACTAAAGGCCGTTGCTCTATCTGTGATGAGGATTTCTGGAGCACCATTTCGCAGCAGAATGTTCTCGACGGAGAATTTAGCGACATCGGCCGCACTACCTGTTGGCGGTGTTCTTATTTCGGCGTAGCTGGTATGGTAGTCGGTAGCCACGACGATCCACTTGTTTCCAGAAGTTGACGTCGTAAAGGGGCCCCAACAAATCCATCCCGATATGCTGGAACACTCGGCAAGGAGGCTAGATCGGCTGTAATATTCCCGCCGGCGTTGTCAGTGGTGTGTTGGTTCGCTGGCAGTCTCGACATGTCTTGCCGTAACGAGCGATGTCGGCGGTCGGGTGAGGCCAACAGTACTTCTTTAGTATTCTTGCGAGCGTACGTGAAAACTCAAGGCGCCCGGCTGTCTCATTATCGCGCAGGGCGTGCAGCACTACGGAACGGAGTGCTGCGGGCACAACAAGAAGGTAGTTTGCGCAGGCTGGCCGCAAATTCCAATTCAGCAGGACGTCGTTACGTAAGATTAACAAATAAAATCCGCGCCTAAATACCCTCGCGAACGTCGGCCTTGCTTGGCAAGTGCTCGGCAAGGCTTCCGAACTACGGTTCCGCTCACTGCTGCACGAAAAAGTCGTCTGCACTGATCCTACCTAAAAAGGCGTCGTCGTCTTGGTCATCATGGGGAGGCGGGTACACGGGAGGGCGAGACAGGCAATAGGCATCAGAGTGTTCTCGTCCGGCCTTGTAGATTACAGTGATGTCGTCTTCTTGCAGTCAGAGGCTCCACCACTCCAAGTGTCCTGAAGGGTCCTTTAAGTTTGCTAGCCAACACAGCACGTGATGGTCGCTGGCGATGTTGAACGGCCTGCCACATAGGTAAGGGCGGAATTTTGTTGTAGCCCAAATGATGGCGAGGCATTCCTTTTCATTCGTAGAATAATTGCCTTCCGCTTTTGACGGCGACCGGCTAGCGTAAGCTATCACCCGTTCAAGTGAGTTTTTCCTCTGGACTAGGACAGCGTCGAGGCTAAGGCTACTGTCGTCAGTGTGGATTTCTGTATCGGCTTCCTCGTCGAAGTGCGCAAGTACCGGCGGCGACTGCATCGTCGTTTGAGTTCTCGAAATCTGTCTGCCTGCGGCGTTTCTCACTTCAACTCGACATCACATTTAGATATGACAGCGGCTCAGCAATGCGTGAAAAGTCCTTGACAAAGCGCCTGTAGTAGCACACTTCTTGTCGATGGGCTGCTGGAACTTTGGAGCGGCAGCTGTCTTCTGCGGGTCAGGGCGCACTCCAGATTTGCTGATGACGTGTCCTAAAAACAGAACCCCGTCGTTAGCGAAGCGGCCCTTTTCTGGCTTCAGAGTGAGCCCTGATGATTTGATGGCCTTTAGTACTGTAGCAAGCCGGCTAAGGTGATCGACGAAATTTCCCGCGAAGCCGACGACGTCATTTAAGTAAACAAGACAAATCTGCCACTTCAGTTCTGCTAACACCGTATCCATGACGCGCTGGAACGTTGCAGGCGCCCAGCACAGTCTGAATGGCATGACCTTGAACTCACAGAGGCCGTCTGACATGATGAAGGCGGTCTTTTTGCTATCCCTCTCGTCGACTTCTACTTGCCAGTAGCCAGCCTTGAGATCCATCGACGAGAAGTATTTAATGTTGCAGAGCCGATATAATGCGTCGTCTATCCGTGGGAGGGGATATACGTATTTCTTCGCGATCTTTTTCAGTCAACGATAATCGACGCAGAAACGCAAGGTTCTGTCCTTTTTGTTCGCCAAGACTACAGGAGATGCCCACGCGCTTTTCGACGGCTCGATGATGTCGTCGCGTAACATTTCGTCGACTTGTTGCCTTATATCTTCAAGTTCTCGCGTCGAAACTCGGTAAGGCCGCTGGCGGAGTGGTCGAACGCACTGTTCGAGTCTCGAGCAAGGTTTCCGGATTCTCCGAAAAGCCTTACGGAAGGTAGGTCGGTAGGTAGTTAGGTAGGTCGTCGGAGAAGATTTCTGAGCTGTTGTTGCTTAGTAACGGGCAGACTTGGATTTATGTTGAAGTCTGGTTCAGGAAGTATGATCGTCGGGGTGGATGTGCCAGAATCCGAGAGCACAAATGCATTGCTGGTTTCTGAAATTTCCTCGATGTGTGAGATCGCCGTGCCCTTGCTGACGTGCTTGAACTCCTGGCTGAAGTCGGTCAGCATCACCTTCGCTTTTCCTCCATGCAGTCGAGCGATCCCTCTTGCGACGCAAATTTCACGATCGAGCAGTAGACATCGATCACCCTTCGATTACGCCTTCAACGTCTGCGGGTGTTTCGGTGTCGACGGAAATAAGAATGCTGGAGGGAGGCGGGATGCTCACTTGATCTTCGAGCATACTCAAGGCGTGGTGGCTGCAAGAGCTCTCCTGCGGTATCGCTTGATATTCCGACAACGTTATCGACTTCGACCTCAGGTCGATGATTGCACCGCGTTGCTTCAGGAAGTCCGGAAACCTTGCTCGAGACTCGAACAGTGCGTTCGACCACTCCGCAAGCGCGCCCTTACCGAGTTTCGACGCGATAAGTTGAAGTCTTGGTCAACAAAAAGGACGAAACCCTGCGTCGGCGTTTCTGCGTCGATTATCGTCAACTGAAAAAGATCGCGAAGAAAGACGCATATCCCCTCCCACGGATAGACGACGCATTATATCGGCCCTGCAACATTAAATACTTCTCGTCGATGGATCTTAAGGCTGGCTACTGGCAAGTAGAAGTCGACGAGAGGGATAGCGAAAAGACCGCCTTCATAACGCCAGACGGCCTCTATGAGTTCAAGGTCATGCCATTGAGACTGTCAGCGCGTCATGGATACGGTGTTAGCAGAACTGAAGTGGCAGACCTGTCTTGTTTACTTACATGACGTCGTCGCCTTCGCGGGAAATTTCGTCGATCACCTTAGCCGGCTTGCTACAGTACTAAAGGCCATCAAATCATCAGGGCTCACTCTGAAGCCAGAAAAGTGCCGCTTCGCTTACGACGGGGTTCTGTTTTTAGGACACGTCATCAGCAAATCTGGAGTGCGCCCTGACCCGCAGAAGACAGCTGCCACTGCAAAGTTCCAACAGCCCATCGACAAGAAGTGTGCTACTACACGCACTTTGTCATGGACTTTTCACGCATTGCTGAGCCGCTGTCATATCCAAATGTGATGTTGAGTTGAAGGGAGAAACGCCGCAGGCCGACAGATTTCGAGAACTCAAACGACGCATGCAGTCGCCACCGGTACTTACGCATTTCGACGAGGAAGCCGACAGAAATCCACACTGACGCCAGTAGCCTTAGCCTCGACACTGTCCTAGTCCAGAGGAAAGACTGACTTGAACGGGTGATAGCTTACGCTAGCCGGTCGCCGTCAAAAGCGGAAGGCAATTATTCTACGAATGAAAAGGAATGCCTCGCCATCATGTAGGCTACAACAAAATTCCGCCCTTACCTATGTGGCAGGCCGTTCAACATCGCCAGCGACCATCACGTGCTGTGTTGGCTAGCAAATTTAAAGAACCCTTCAGGACACTTGGAGCGGTGGAGCCTCTGACTGCAAGAAGACGACATCACTGTAATCTACAAGGCCGGACGAGAACACTCTGATGCCTATTGCCTGTCTCGCCCTCCCGTGTACCCGCCTCCCCATGATGACCAAGACGACGACGCCTTTTTAGGTAGAATCAGTGCAGACGACTTTTTCGTGCAGCAGCGAGCGGAACCGTAGCTCGGAAGCCTTGCCGAGCACTTGCCAAGCAAGGCCGACGTTCGCGAGGGTATTTAGGCGCGGATTTTATTTGTTAATCTTACGTAACGACGTCCTGTGGAATTGGAATTTGCGGCCAGCCTGCGCAAACTACCTTCTCGTTGTGCCCGCAGCACTCCGCTCCTAAGTGCTGCATGCCCTGCGCGATAATGGACAGCCGGGCGCCTTGAGTTTTCACGTACGCTCGCAAGAATACTAAAGAAGTACTGTTGGCCACACCCGACCGCCGACGTCGCACGTTACGGCAAGACATGTCGAGACTGCCAGCGAACCAGGACACCACTGACAACGCCGGCGGGAATATTACAGCCGATCTAGCCTCCTTGCCGACCGTTCCAGCATATCGGGATGGATTTGTTGGGGCCCCTTTACGACGTCAACTTCTGGAAACAAGTGGATCGTCGTGGCTACCGACTACCATACCAGTTACGCCGAAATAAGAACTCCGCCAAAAGGTAGTGCGGCCGATGTCGCTAAATTCTTCGTCGAGAACATTCTGCTGCGAAATGGTGCTCCAGAAATCCTCATCACAGATAGAGCAACGGCCTTTAGTGCAGAGCTCACCCGAACCATTTCGCCATACTGTTAGACAAGCCACAGGAGGACAACTGCCTACCACCCGCAGACGAATGGTCTTACGGAACGACTGAAGAAGACCCTCTCCTAAATGCTTGGAATGTACGTCGACGTCGAAAACAACACGTTGGATGCCGTCCTGTCGTACGTAACCTTCGCTTAAAACACGGCAGTGCAAGAAAGAACAGAGATTACGCCGTTCAAGTTGTTCTATCGTTCAAGCGTTCAAGCTCCTTTCTCATCCTTCCGAAACAGGACCCCCGGCTGGCGAAGCGCCGTCTCGGCGCATGGCAAGCGAAGGATTGGGAGCGAAGTATGGCTTCAGCCGCGAAACGTGCACGACGTCGACAGACGTCTGACTTGAGGATGAATGAAAGTGTAGCGGCGAAATCTCGTAATTGACGTCGTTAACTTGGCGTAGGACTTCACAAGGCCCTGTGTAGCGAGAGAGAAGCTTCTGGGAGAGGCCGACCCGACGATATGGTGACCAGAGGAGCACCCGAGCACCTGCGAGCACCTGGCGCGAACTTAACATCGCGATGGCAGCGGTCGTAACGCTCTTTCTGTATATGCTGAGAGGCTAATAAACGAGATTGGGCGACTTGACGTGCCATGCGAGCGCGATCGATGACTTCACGAGCCTACTCAGTTGAAACAAGTGGAACGGAAGGGAGGATGGTGTCAAACGGCAGTGTGGGGTCGTGACCATACAAGAGACAAAAGGGTGAATATGCTGCGGTGTCATGTGGGGACGAGTTATACGCGAACGTCACGTAAGGCAACGTGGCGTCCCAGTCGCGGTGATTGTTGGAGACGTACATCGACAGCATCTCTGTGATTGTTCGGTTGAGAAGTTCCGTAAGACCGTTCGTTTGTGGGTGGTAGGCGGTATACAGCTTGTGGTCAGTGGCACAAGAGCGGAGGAGGTCGTAAGTAGGAAGTAAGTGGAAACGTCATACGTGGAGGCTGTCGCGCGTCCTGAGTCGTTCTTGTACTCGGTTGTTAACGCACTACTCCAACAGGAGTTGAAACATTTACGACGCATGGACACGAGTGAGGCTATTGCGTAATTTAGAGCTTCATCGGTAATGTACAGCATGTCATCAGCTATACAAATTCCGTTAACTCAATCCGTTCACTCACTGTTTTAAAGAATAATGCGACAATATGCGAGGTCCGTGTTTCCTTAGACGTCACTACAGCAGCCGTAGATGCTATCAAGAAGCGCTCAAACGTGCCGTTGAAGAGGGGCGACGTGATTAACTTCGCAGCAAAACTCTGCAGACAGTCTATGGTCTTCGGTCGAAAAAATAGTCTGCACTATGCCCAACGCAAGCCTCGCGTTCAACCAAAAGGTCCGGGAGGGGAGCAACGTAAGAGCCCGTCTCAGCCTGTACAGTTTCACGCTGCAAAACAAGACGTTCGTCCAAGTTGCGGCTTTCGCCACATCCGACCTTTACATGACCAGTTCGTCGCGCAAGGTGACTCAGGTAGAACTGCTCCGACAAAGATCGCCTATTTCCTAAGGCACAGCTTCGTTCGAGGATCTGTTACGAGCAGTATGACAGATATCGCCCGAACACCTTCAGCACCTGACTGGACAGCTTGAACTACATCCAGGAAGCGCGGGACACGTTCGCAGCAGAAATGCTCCCAGATTGCAGCACCGACGCCGATGCGCAGGTGGTTTTCGCCTCTCCCAAGCGTGAAGTGCGCGCCGACTGCCGGTCCGGCATGCTCTTGGACAGAGAAGACTCCGAGTGGCTGCGCAACTTCTTTAAAAACTTGGCCCTTGTCACTACTGCAGAGGCGAGGCAGTTAAGTTCACGTCTTCTCCCGAATGGAACGGACGACATTGTTGAGAATTGTCTGCGCATACGAGGTCGCCAGCTAGCCGTAAACTTGGCCTGGACAGCACGAATGTGGTCGAGTACGGATTCGTGCAATTCGTGGGCGACGTGCATCTGCTTCTCCCGCTCTCCGCTCGTGGACACATTGCTTTGGTCACAAACAGCCACGACCTGCCAGACCACGCGTTCCGTGAGAGAATGTTCGCGGAAAGCCTCTGGTACAAGGTGCGGAAAATGAAGTTGTCGAAAACTCGTGCAAGCTTGAAGGGGATTTTCGTCTGCCTCCGGCGGAAATACGGAATCAGCGGAAAGTCAGGTACAGCCGATTGACTTGGCCGTTACCACTCTCGGTTCATTGTCCACGCTCAATGCGCTGAGCAAGGCATGTTTGACTGGGATGTAACCAAGTTAACTCCGACTCTCTGGCGCGTGTCGGAGGGGCACTTCATCCTGAGTACCTACAAGCAGTGCCCGTCGAGTTGGTCGGCCCGTAAGGCACGCCTCGTTAGCACTTCACTACGGCCCATTGGCGAGTTCGCCAAGGTGTTTCGATGCCCGACCAACGCTGACTCGTGAATTTTTTCTGTAGATAGCGCCTTGGCTTTGAACACCTGCGCTACAGAACTCCGCGTCAATTCAACAGCTAACGCATTATGCTGACATAGGAGCCAATTAGACCCACTTTTATTCACTTGTGGTATTCAAATAAAGTACCCCTCCCTGCTTGTTTTTCCGCATAGAAGGCGTCTGAATTTGGAAGCAAATCTGAAACGAGTATTAAGTGGATACAGAAGAAAATCATTTGCAGAACTTGTCAACTTGAGCGTGTAACCTTCTGTAATCTCTTTGACTTTTGGGGGGGATGAGTGTTCTCGATAATCGCGTTTCTCGCGATCATGTCGTTGCACTGTGTGTGTTTTCGCCTGTTACATCCGGAAAAGTGCCACTAAATAACCTAATTTCGTAGACCTGTTGAACTCGTGCTTCTTTGCATTCGATTTTTCATTTACCTTTACGATTTTTCATCGGCAGCGATCACTCGTTGATTTTTGCAGTACGGGACATCGTGCAACGTGAATTATATATAATAGAATCTCGGCCCGTCGGTTGAACACAGCCATCTAAGAAGAACGGAAGGCAAGAGTTTTTCTAGTTTATAAATAAAACACAGAAACAGGAGCCTCTTGATATAGAGCCATTTTACTCATATGTGTCATGCAAGGACTAACGCATTGTTATCAAGTGCATTCACGAATTTCTTGAGCACCGTCACGTTCAATAACTATGGACATCATTGAGTGCGGAAACATAGCAAGCATCGACAGTCACGCTTGTAGGTGAGCTCGTGACCGATATTGCATTCAGCATCGACAAAGTGCTAGACCTCACCTTGCTTTACTTCACGAAAGCGTTTCAAAAGCTATCGCATACAGGGGCTAAGCCAGAGGGCGGCTTATGGGGCTACAGCCCCTCCCCCACCCCCGAAATTTTTTCGTGCTGTCCATGCACCGCCGACCTAAGCAACCACCGGCGCCGGAAATCGTTCTGGATTTTGTCAAGAATCTCTTTTTCACGCTCGAAAAGACATTTCACTGCGAACATTGCGAACTCGGACTGGATTTCGAGGCAACGCCCATGCACCGGGAGTCGCATAACGCAAAGAGCCCCATCCGAGCACAAAGCTTCAAGCACGGAGGAAGGAAACTAAGGAGAGGCCCTGACGTCACTCTTTGTGAAGCAAAAGTGAAGCCGGAATTTGGCGTTGCTCATGGCGATGCTCCGCCTTTTGGGCCACCCTCCTCTCTTGTTTACATCTTTCGCGAAACCACGCCGCGCTGCGCGTGGTGTCGCGCGCTCGCGCAACATCTGGCAGAGCACGGTGCAGGTAACACAGCGCAACAAGACACGGTGACTAACGCAAACCCGCCCACTCAGCGCCTTTGCCACGGCCCGAAACCTACCAGAGCAACACGTGTGAGCGCTCAAAACCATAACAACGCCGCCATTGTGGCCCAAAAGGCGCGGCAATACAACAAAAGAAATAAAAAAGCAGCAAAAAAAATGAGAACCTACTACGTCATTTCCGCCACACTTTTCTCCTAGCGCGCGGAGGGGATAGGGCCTCTCCTTAGTTTCCTTCCTCCGTGGCTTCAAGGGCGTTTTGATATGGCGAGCGTGCTCGTCGCGGCATCTCGCGGATGCCGCAGAATCTAAGGAGCGCATGCATGTCAATTCCGAAAGTTTATGGGTATAAAGTTCTCGTAAACTTCTGACGTGAAAGGTGCATTGACATTTCCAAACGTGTGCTTTAGATTTTCAACTGCTGAACTTCGTGGGCTTAATGTTGTTATAAACATTTCACGCCAAAGGTGCATTGACTTTTCTAAAGCTCTCCATCGGACGATACAATGAGACAAGCCAAACCAGCACGCTATCAGACAAGTTGACAAAGCACGCAGCAGCGAGGTCCCATGAGACGAAGCGTTGTGGTGGTTCATTTGTGCCGTCATGTTACAAAAAAGAACATCAAATTTTTTCACGTAAGCCAAAGCATCCATGTTAAACACTAAAGCCAGCAAAAGTAACTACGGTCTTACTTATTTTCCTACTTTTCACTTTTATTCGCCAGGACACATTGAGCCTCTTCAATTTGGGCTGCCAAAGCCAGCTAGAGCGCATGCGTTTTTCTCGTGTTTCCCGCGGCGCACTTCGGTGCGCATTCGTTTTTTTCTGGCTGAGTGGATTTTCACCTGCCAGAGTTTGGGACGCCTTCTGGCTAGCAGACGAAGAAAGAAATAATGGTAGCTCGCCGCCAGCTTTGTGGGGACTCGACCGATCGCAACCCGTTGGCTTGAGCGCAACCTCTCCGGAAAGTCTTGTCTCTCTAGTTTAGGATACTGAGCAGTATGCGTATGGTTCTCATTGGCAAGCGTCTCACGTTTTCTTCGATATTCTTTCGGTAGCCACATTAGGTGTCCAAAGTAGGCATTCGATTGTGGCCAAAATACTTTTCTTTGAGCTTTTTCATTTCCATGTCCCCGTACCACAAAAGAAAAAAAAATCATTGTTGCGGCGCATCGAATTGTCGCATGGTGAAAGCTCGCTTTTGTTACTTCTTTTGTGGAAAGTAATGGGCCACGGGACGCTTCAGAGGCCGGATACTCTTATTATACTATTGCGATAGCCGTCGCCCTCTTGTCAAAGGGCGATAACATCGTGACCGCGCGCCCCATGCTGTATGTGCGAATGAAAACGTAGGCGGGGGTGGAATGGGGGCCGACGATGGTGGCTCAGTCTTGTGTGCGCAAAGGAGAAAAGCGGGGAGCAAACGTGCCGCCTTCCGTCGCGCGCGATACATCGGGGGGAGCGGATGGAATAGGGGCAGGATCTAGGATTCTGTGAATCTGTAATTGCGCAACATGTTTATTTGCCTTGTTTGACGTATTATATATCCTGACTTTTTCTTAGATACGTACATTTATTGGAGACTTATACGTACATTTCTTCTTTCTTTCTTTCTTTATCAGAACATAAAACATACAGTCAAATATTTTCTCAGCCCGCCAAAACAATGATACTTTTGAGCGGGACTGGGCAGTGCTCTGGCCCAAATCGCACAGTCTTGTGCTCTAAGAACAGAGGAAACAAGGAAGAGAGAAAAATAAAATGTACAACAGCAAAATCAAATTTCTTGGATGGGCCACAAAGAGTAACCTGTAGTCCGCGAAGGCACCGATGCTTTTATGCGAACCACTGTGTGCCTTCAACAAGGCACAACACAAGGACACATTTTCGAACCCTCCTCCCTTCCATGCCCTCACCCTGTTCCTCCATCGCTCGTCTAATTTCTTGTATTTGTTCCTGCACGAGCCATAGTTTAAGCAAAGACATATTGTTACGGGGTTACATCAGCAAAATAAATGTACAGCACAGCCCTCTATTTCATCATATACAGTTGTCAATGTGTTGGAAAAGTAGCAGTCATCAAACACTATTGGAAAGTAAAAAAAAGAACAAAATACACATAGAAAGAACACAATACTCTAGTCTGTTTTGTACAATTGCTAGCCAAAGTTCATCAGAAAATTCCTGCCACATGTTTTGCTTGTGCTTTTCCCATTCGCTTGTCAGAACCGTGTGACGCACAAAATCTTTTATTTTCCTGAATGACGATACTTTGGGAACTTGTGTTTTATTGAAGTAGAACGGTACATAAATTGATCGCGTTCTTTTACCGTAGTTCGTGAATGCTTTAGCCCGAACGAATGTTTCAGTCTTGCGCAGATCGCGGGTTTTGACGTTGTTTTTTTTTTGTTTTAAAGGATTCATCAAAATAATGCTTCGTAAGTATCACGGAGAGAAAAAGTTGTTTAACATCAAATATACTATGTTCTGCGATCAGCTCACTGTGGCCGATGGAATTGCTGTTTGTTCCGTATGCTATATTATTCGTTATTTTTTTATTATTTTATTTAACACGTTTAGCCTATATGGCGAAGCAAGTCCGTAGATCGTAATGCCATATCGCAATATGGTTTCCTCTAGAGGTTTATATGCGAGTTTTCTTAACCGAACGTCACATACTGATCTGATTTTGTACATGACGGCACATACTGCTTGGAGTCTTTTAGCTACATATTGTATGTGATGGAGAAATGTGAAATATTCATCGAAAATAACACCAAGGTACTTTATTTTTGTGGCATACTGCATACTTTGGAAAAAGCATCCAATGCAGTATTCACTATGCAAGTATAGATGTGCAGTTAGCTGCATTTTTTTGTGCGGCTGTGAAAGCAGATTAACTGTGTTTTTGCTTTGTTCACAAATATGCAGCTGTTCTCAAACCATGCCATTATTTTGTATATATCGTCCTGTAACAAAGTAACGCATTCATTAACATTTTCATGGGGTAATATTAAAGCAGTATCATCCGCAAATTGGTATAACTTTGAGTTTAGCCCTAGATGGGCTAAATTGTTCACATACAAATTAAGAAGTAGTGGGCCTAGTACGGATCCTTGTGGGACTCCATGCTTTATGTGTATTAACTCGCTATCTATATTTTGAATTCGAACAACCTGATAACGATTTTTGAAGTAGTCTTTAAAAACCTCTATGAAAGGCCCGCGGAATCGTATTTGAGCTAATTTTTCAAGGAGTATTTCGTGATATAACGTGTCGTAAGCTTTCTTCAGATCTAAAAAAAGCCCAATTACTATCCTATTTTTATCTATTTCACTGTTGACTACGTCTGCAAAGTCCTCTAGTAGTGTGATTGCGCTTTTCTTGCAACGAAACCCATACTGTGAATTAGACAACAGATGAAACTTTTCGCAAAAGGAAACCATGTTCTTGTGCATAACAGTTTCTAGAACACACGACAATGTCGGCAAGATTGCTATAGGGCTGTAGTTTTCGCACTGTTGCCTTTTGCCGTTTTTGTAAATTGGCCTAATCAAAGCTATTTTCATTGCGTTGGGAATCTGACCCGTCCTAAAAACTTCAGAGTAAATATAAAGCAGCACACTCTTCAAACAAGCAAAGTTGAAAAATATCTCACGAAATCTAATCCCATCATATCCTGGCATTCTAGTAATGGAAACCGACCTTATTAGATCCCAAACATCGAAAACAGTTACCTCACTCAAATATGCAGAGTTTACGTTTAATTTGATTGTTATGTCTCCTGTACCCCTAGGGGAATTTTCCTTAAGTTTCTGAACAGCATTAGCAAAGCAGTTATTAAATTCGTTTGCTATTTCATCCATTTGTCTTCTGGGAAAATTATTTCTTATGGTTTCGTCTATGTTGCGTTTCGTTTGTCTGCCTTTAGGGAATTTGCTATGTTCGACGACTTTCTCAAATTAAATTTACACTCGTTCAGCTTATTACTATAGTATTTATTCCTTGCTAGCCTTAGTGAAGCTGTTAGCTTATTTCTTGTTTGCCTAAATTCTTCTCTTAAGTGCACGTCTGATTGATTAGCCCTACTTCGGCGCCTCAGCTTTTCTTTGATGTAACTTCACTCTTTAATTTCATTGGTAATCCATGGCTACTCAATTTTCCTTTTTTTCATAGTAATTATCTTCCGGCTTTTATCATAACTTGATTTAAATATGCCAGTTAGCTTCTCGTATTCTTGTAAATGATTTAGCGTTAATAAGGTGTCCCAATGATATTCCTTAATTAATCTATTAATCTTCTGGTTATCGAAGAAGTGAAATTCCTGTTTAGTTTCCGCACGTGAATTCGTTCATCATCATCATCATCAGCCTGGTTATGCCCACTGCAGGGTAAAGGCCTCTCCCATACTTCTCCAACTACCCCGGTCATGTACTAATTGTGGCCATGTTGTCCCTGCAAACTTTTTAATCTCATCCGCCCACCTAACTTTCTGCCGCCCTCTGCTACGCTTTCCTTCCCTTGGAATCCATTCCGTAACTCTTAATGACCATCGGTTATCTTCCCTCCTCATTACGTGTCCTGCCCATGCCCATTTCTTTTTCTTGATTTCAACTAAGATATCATCAACTTGCGTTTGTTCCCTCACCCAATCTGCTCTTTTCTTATCCCTTAACGTTACACCTATCATCCTTCTTTCCATAGCTCGTTGCGTCGTCCTCAATTTAAGTACAACTCTTTTCGTAATTCTCCAGGTTTCTGCCCCGTACGTGAGTACTGGTAAGACACAGCTGTTACAAACTTTTCTCTTGAGGGATAATGGCAACCTGCTGTTCATGATCTGAGAATGCCTGCCAAACGCACCCCAGCCCATTCTTATTATTCTGATTATTTCCGTCTCATGATCCGGATCCGCCGTCACTACCTGCCCTAAGTAGATGTATTCCCTTACCACTTCCAGTGCCTCGCTACCTATTGTAAATTGCTGTTCTCTTCCGAGACTGTTAAACGTTACTTTAGTTTTCTGCAGATTAATTTTTAGACCCGCTCTTCTGCTTTGCCTCTCCAGGTCAGTGAGCATGCATTGCAGTTGGTCCCCTGAGTTACTAAGCAAGGCAATATCATCAGCGAATCGCAAGTTACTAAGGTATTCTCCATTAACTCTTATCCCCAATTCTTCCCAATCCAGGTCTCTGAACACCTCCTGTAAACACGCTGTGAACAGCATCGGCGAGATCATATCTCCCTGCCTGACGCCTTTCTTTATTGGGATTTTATTGCTTTCTTTATGGAGGACTACGGTGGCTGTGGAGCCGCTATAGATATCTTTCAGTACTTTTGCATACGGCTCGTCTACACCCTGATTCCGCAATGCCTCCATGACTGCTGAGGTTTCGACTAAATCAAACGCTTTCTCCTAATCAACGAAAGCAACATATAAGAGTTGGTTATATTCCGCACATTTCTCTATCACCTGATTGATAGTGTGAATATGGTCTATTGTTGAGGAACCTTTACGGAATCCTGCCTGGTCCTTTGGTTGACGGAAGTCTAAGGTGTTCCTGATTCTATTTGCAATTACCTTAGTAAATACTTTGTAGGCAACGGACAGTAAAATGATCGGTCTATAATTTTTCAAGTCTTTGGCGTCCCCTTTCTTATGGATTAGGATTATCTTAGCGTTTTTCCAAGATTCCGGTACGCTCGAAGTCCTGAGGCATTGCGTATACAGGGTGGCCAGTTTCTCTAGCCCACCATATTTAACAAATCTGCTGTTACCTGATCCTCCCCAGCTGCCTTCCCCCTTTGCATAGCTCCCAAGGCTTTCTTTACTTCTTCCAGTGTTACCTGTGGGATTTCGAATTCTTCTAGACTATTCTCTCTTCCATTATCGTCGTGGGTGCCACTGGTACTGTATAAATCTCTATAGAACTTCTCAGCCCCTTGAACTATCTCATCCATATTAGTAATGATATTGCCGGCTTTGTCTCTTAACGCATACATCTGATTCTTGCCAATTCCTAGTTTCTTCTTCACTGTTTTTAGGCTTCCTCCGTTCCTGAGAGCATGTTCAATTCTATCCATAATATACTTCCTTATGTCAGCTGTCTTACACTTGTTGATTAACTTCCAAAGTTCTGCCAGTTCTATTCTAGCTGTAGGGTTAGAGGCTTTCATACATTGGCGTTTCTTGATCAGATCTTTCGTCTCCTGCGATAGCTTACTGGTAACCTCTCTAACGGAGTTACCACCGACTTCTATTGCACACTTCTTAATGATGCCCACAAGATTGTCGTTCATTGCTTCAACACTAAGGTCCTCTTCCTGAGTCAAAGCCGAATACCTGTTCTGTAGCTTGATCCAGAATTCCTCTATTTTCCCTCTTACCGCTAACTCATTTGTCGACTTCTTATGTACCAGTTGCTTCCGTTCCCTCCTCAGGTCTAGGCTAATTCGAGTTCTTACCATCCTATGGTCACTGCAGCGCACCTTGCTGAGCACGTCTACATACTGTATGATGCCAGGGCTAGCGCAGAGTATGAGGTCTATTTCATTTCTAGTCTGGCCGTTCGGGCTCCTCCACGTCCACTTCACTAAATATTGTGAGAGCAATGAAATAATGGTTAGCAACCTTTTCTTTTACAATACTTGTTACAGGTTGCATGCTAGAAACACGCGTTAGTATGTGGTCAATACATGACGTCGTAAGTTTGTTCCCTAAGAATTCTTCTCGTGTAATTCCTGTGATGTTATCTCCTAAGCTATAACTTGAAATGAGAGTCAAATAGTCACTGGCATAATTTTTAGTAGTAGAAGAGGTATCTATGTTGAGATCACCTACCAGAATTATGTTATCTTTTTTCTCTAGTGTCATTAAGAGATGCTGCAATTCCCCTAAAAATATGCCTATATTTCTGTCTGGTGGCCTGTAGATAGTGCAGATTATGAATGATGCACGTGCACATTCAACTGATAACAGCAGCATCTCTGCTTCTTTGATAGTTATGGTCAGTCTTTAGCATAGCCAATTGTTTCTAACGTATATTATAACACCTCCTCCTCTTCTCTCGTGACGGCATACCGAAAACTGTTCAAAATCTTTTATTTGATATAACGTAGCATTGGTTTCGTCTACATTCACTTCGGTCAGGATAATCACATCTAAGGAGTCTTTATATGGCTCCAAATAAAGCTCTAATAGATCCCAATTTTCGTGTATGCTTCTGATGTTAATATGAATCAGATCTAGACATGCAGTTTTTCCTTCCTCGCAGGTGTATCTCTGCCGGTAATTTACCCAGCCTTTATTTGTGTTAGATTCTACTTCCATGTCTACGTCATTTTGGATAAGCTCGCTTCATTTTCAATTCTGGTAACAACGGCTCCTTCTTGTTTTCTTACGAATGCTTTACCATTCTTCAGCGACGCGAACTTGTACGACTTTTCTTTAGCTGCATTCTTCGCCATCCACAACAACTTCCTCGCATGTGATGTCAGGTTTTCATTAATGAAGATTTTATCGGACTTTAGCTGAAATTTTTTGGCTAGCCATGCATCTCTAATTGAACTG
The DNA here is from genome assembly GCF_023375885.2 of Dermacentor andersoni. NCBI lineage: Eukaryota > Metazoa > Arthropoda > Arachnida > Ixodida > Ixodidae > Dermacentor > Dermacentor andersoni. Next base: position 115,296,091 of record NC_092822.1, on the reverse strand, counting down.
TTAGAGAACCTAACCAGTATAGGCGGAGTTGCCCCTGTCCGAACTCTAATTCTGTGAATAGCCTCTAGCTCTCCGTCCATTGGCTTAATCAGACCCAATTTGGCAGCACAATTGTTCAAGATATCTCTCAGGTTTTCATTGTTTGTCTGAGGTATTCCGTGGATTTCCATATTACTTCTCCGAGAGTACTCTTCTAAACTTTCAATCGTAGTTTCATCTGCGCGACCTCATCTGCCAGACTGTCCGATTTCGCACCTAGGTTCACGGTTGTCGTCTGCAGATTTTTAATCTCTTCCTTTTGTGTTTGAATCGCTTTCAGTAGCGTGTTGTACTGCGAAGAAATGTGTTCCAGTGAACCCTCCATTCCTACAATTTGCTTATGTTGTTCCTCCAGTGTAAACAGTGTGTCTATGTTTCAGCATTTGTGTTTCAGCAGTTTTTTCTAATTTTGCTAGGCGTTCCAACATATCGCTGAACTTCGACCACAGTGACTCAATTGAAGCCATGACATCGTTCAGTGAAGGCTCTTTCATCGCTGCCTTTTCATTATCGTTTTTACGCTGTTCATGCGCTATCTTGCGAACCCGAGTGTCGGCCGCTTCGCAAGTCTGGCATGTCCAAGAATCAATGTCAGAGTCGCTCATGCTTTTATAGGCAATTTTAGTTACTCCTGTGCATTTACCTATATGGTACTTATTATGGCATATACCACATAAAATTCCATCGGATGAAAGAGCCTTCATGCACACAAGACAATCAGTGTTGTTTTGCATTTCACTCGTGTCAGCAAAGTCAAAGAGCGAAACAACAGTACAAACAAAGCAGAAGTGCAGTCCAGCAACGCCCCTTTGATTAAAACAAGCAAGATGAAAAAAATTCAGAGTTCATACCTAAAAAAGAGACAGGGCGTTTCTTTCCGTCAGCGCCGTTCAAGGGCCCCGCTGGACTGCAACGATTCGATGATCCGCTTCTCTTTTAAAGCGTGAAGGGTCCCGGTTGCCACTTGCTCATTCGCTGCCGATAATGACGTCATCCGGTCACGATGATCACTGCATCTTTTGTTGCTCCTTGCCGTGCCTCATCTCGTTCCCGTGCAGGGCCGACGGATCGCCTAAAAAGAGACAGAGCGTTTCTTTCCGTCAGCGCCGTTCAAGGGCCCCGCTGGACTGACTATTTAAATATCTTGTTGTGACGTTTTGTGTATACGTACAGTGAACCTTGTTTCCAGTGACACTTTCTTGCCCTTTATCAAGCTGTATCTTCGCATTTGTACATTCCATTGTATTTTCGCATTTCTAGTGTGCGAGGGCGAGTCAAATGAAAGCGAGCCAAGCCACCCCGTGCAATAATGTTTCGGGTCATTATCTGCGAGGCATGCGCGTAGCACACAGGCATCTCTCATTTAGAAAAGTGACACGCAGGTGTTCGGATAAATGTTACATAATGCTCTCATACGCTGGATTGAGCATGGTTGCGTGACGGAATGGACGCCCCAGAAGTTAAGAAGCGTGGTGCCGTGAGGTTTCTGATAGCTGAAGGTGTTTCCCAAAAAGAAATTTGTCGCCGTATGACTGTCATGTGCGTTGAACAGTGCATTTCATTGGCCACTGCCAAGCGTTGGAGAAAACGGATCAAAGGAGGACTTGAAAGCTGCAAAAAAGATTCAAGACCAGGCCACAGCCATCGTGCTATCGCCCCTAACAAAATTGCAAAGGTAGATGAGCTGATGAGACAAGAACGGAGGATAAGCATAAAAGAACTGACAGAGTGTGTGAAGTTCGGTTCACAACATAATTCATGAACATCTTCGTTAGCGGCTCTTGTGTGCGCAATGGATGACCAAGATTTTCAGCCACCGCCAGAAGACGGAGTGGTACGGCGCTGCCTTGACTCATCTGATCCGGTATCACAATGAGGGTGACGACTTCTTGTCTGCAACTGTGATCGGGGCGAACCATGGTGCTACTACTACGAGCCTGAAACATGACGGCAAAGCTTACAGTGGAAACATTCGAATTCACCCCCCCCCCCCCCCCCCCAACGAAAGCAAAGGCCGTCATTCCCGCCGGAAAGGTGTGGTGAAGTTTTTTTTCGATCGTAGAGGCCATTCTGATAGAATTTGCTAAATCTTGAGAGGCTATCAATTGTTTCCGATAATCTGAAACACCGGATCGGCTGCATGTCGCAATCAAGAACAAACGACATGGAAAATTGACGAATGAGGTCATCTTGTTCCGCGACAATGCCCGTCCACAGGTCTCTGATGTGGTTAATACAAAACTGGCAAAGTTCGAGTGTGAAACGCTGCAACATCCGCCATACCGCTCAGACTTGTCGCCTTGCGACTTCCACATTTTCGGGCAACCGAAAAAACAGCTCAAGGGAACCAGATTCGTGTCGGACGATGACATGAAAGAGTCAGTTGCAGACTTTTTGAAGCGGCAACCCAAGGAGTTTAACGAGAACGGAATCACGCGACTCGTTAGTCAATCGGACAAATGCCTAAATGCTCATGGAGACTACTTTTAACTAAAGTACCCCGTTTGTCATATATTCGCATTGGCTCACTTTCATTTGACTCACCCTCGTATATTTTGCATAACTCCTGCTTTTTATACGTGCTCTCTGTTGCGACTATAATTTCGGTGCAATTTCTCACGATACACGACCGGTGACAGCTCCTCCGGCGTAATAGTTTGGAACAAATGACAGCGTCATTAAGATTTTGCACTGGCTGTTGCATATTGTCACGTGCTAACACAGGAGTAAGTGACAGTACGAGCAGCCAGAGACGAAAAATGCCAAGCACTAAGCGACGGTTCTCCAGCTGGCGCGGGATCCTTGACCTCGTCGTCTTCTTCGCCGTTTTGCTGGGCACGCAATGCTGAATGGTCGCTGGCTCATAACACCAGGTGGCATTATTCCCCCTCCCTATGAAGCATCGACTCGATGCTCAAACACAAGACGTACGCGGAAAGTACGCACATTAGGTAAGACATTAAAAAAAAAGGGAAAACGCGCTAGCACACATACGGGCATGCACACGAGGCAAAAAAAAAAAATTGGGTTCTGTCGTCGGGAACAAAAAAAGAGAAAAAAAAAACACTTCGCAGTTCTTTGGAGGACGACGCGACGACAGCAAAAAACAAAGGTTTGTTTCACCGGTAGACTTAACATCACCGTGTAAAATACGGCTTGAGGCGGACGACATGTACAGTCTCTGCGCGTGGTAAACGGCGCTTGGGCGATGGTAGGTCTCCGTCCGGAACCACTTCATAATTCACATCGCTTACACGCCTTAGTACCGTGTATGGTCCGAAGTACTTGCTCAGGAGTTTCTCGCTGAGGCCTCGCCGTCTAATGGGGGTCCAAACCCAAACTTGGTCACCAGGCTCATAGGTAACTTGTCGATGGTGAAGATTGTACCTTATGGCATCGGTACACTGCTGCTGTCGTATGTGGACACGGGCCAGTTGACGGGTTTCCTCGGCACGCTGAATGTACTCCTCGACGTCAGGAGCTAACTGGTCGAGCTGATCGATGTCTTCATATGGAATCATGGCGTCGAGCATAGTTTGAACATCTCGACCATAAACGAGGCGAAACGGCGTAAATCGTGTAGTTTCCTGTGTGGCAGTGTTGTACGCAAACGTTACGTACGGCAGGATTTCGTCCCACGTTTTGTGCTGCACATCGACGTACATAGAGAGCATATCTGCCAGTGTTTTGTTTAGTCTTTCTGTCAAACCATTAGTCTGAGGGTGGTATGCAGTGGTCTTTCGATGACTCGTGTAACTCAACTTGAAGATGTCGTCCAGAAGCTTCGCCGTAAATGCCGTCCCTCGGTCAGTGATGATGAATGATGGTGCGCCATGCCGAAGCACAATATGATGCATAAAAAACTGGGCAACTTCAGATGCTGTCCCGCGTGGTAGTGCCTTCGTCTCAGCGTAACGCGTCAAGTAGTCAGTTGCGACAATGATCCACTTATTGCCGGAGGAAGACAAGGGAAATGGTCCAAGAAGGTCCATTCCAACTTGATCAAACGGCGTACGCGGAGGGTCGATGGGTCGTAGAAGGCCTGCAGGCTTGAAGGGTGGTGACTTTCGGCGCTGGCATTCACGGCATCCTTTCACGTAGCGTTTGACGCAAGCAGTCAGTCTAGGCCAGTAGTACAGTTGCCGTACCCTGTCCAGAGTCCTTGAGGAACCCAAGTGACCAGATGTCGGCTCGTCGTGGCAGGCTAATAGAATGTCGTCGCGAAGGGCTTGAGGCACTACTAGAAGATGTGGTTTGTCGCCGGCACCTGTGTTTCTTTTGTATAAGATGCCCTCTCGAAGGCAAAATGATGACAACCGTTGCGAAAGTGGGCGAGGAATGGACGCGATGCTGCCTTCTAAGTGATCAATTATTGGCCTTAATTCAGCGTCCGATCGTTGTGTAGCGAGCAGGTCCGGTCTGCTGAGGGCTCCCAGGAAGGCGCTGTCGTCTTCCTCGTCAGGATTCGGAGATTCAACAGGTGCTCTTGATAGCGTGTCAGCATCTTCATGTTTCCTACCTGACTTGTATACGATGGTGATGTTAAATTCCTGGAGTCGCAGACTCCAACGTGCCAATCGTCCAGAAGGGTCTCGGAGGTTGGTCAACCAGCACAAAGCGTGATGATCGGTAACAACTTTAAATGGCCGCCCGTAGAGATACGGCCTAAACTTTGTAGTAGCCCAAATAACCGCGAGGCACTCCTTCTCTGTGGTGGAATAATTGGACTCTGCCCGTGACAGAGTGCGGCTCGCGTAGGCGATAACTCGTTCAGTTCCGTCTTGCCGTTGCACCAGGATAGCTCCAAGACCGATATTGCTGGCGTCAGTGCGTACTTCTGTGTCAGCATCCTCATCAAAATGACCGAGCACAGGAGGAGAAGACAATCGATGTTGTAACTCCGCAAAGGCAGTCTGTTGTTCATCAGTCCAGAGGAATGGCACGTCGTCACGTGTAAGGCGAAATAGCGGCTCTGCAATCTTTAAAAAAATTTCAATGAAACGTCGATAATAGGCACACAACCCCAAAAACCGTCGGACACTTTTCGTGTCGGTTGGAGTGGGAAAAGCAGCTACGGCATCAGTCTTCTCGGGATCGGGCCGAACACCTGCCGCGCTCACGACGTGACCAAGGAACTTCAGTTCCTCGTAACCAAAATGGCATTTCTCTGGCTTGAGTGTAAGGTCAGCCAATCGAATGGCTTCGAGTACATTCCGAAGGCGTCGAAGGTGCTCGTCAAAAGTCTCCGAAAAGATAACGACATCATCGAGATAGACGAGGCAGCTTTTCCATTTGAGGTCAGCGAGGACGGTATCCATCATTCGCTGGAATGTGGCTGGCGCGGAACAGAGGCCGAAAGGGAGTACTCTAAATTCGTAAAGGCCGTCCGGAGTCACAAACGCAGTTTTCTCGCGGTCCCGCTCATCTACTTCAATTTGCCAGTAGCCACTTTTCAGATCGATAGAGGAGAAATACTTCGCGTGCCTCAATCTATCCAGAGAATCGTCGACACGAGGCAACGGGTACACGTCTTTCTTTGTGACGTTGTTTAGCTTCCGGTAGTCCACACAAAACCGAAGCGTGCCATCTTTCTTTTTAACGAGAACGACTGGCGATGACCAGGGACTGCATGAAGGCTGTATTACGCCGTCTTGAAGCATTTCCTTCACCTGCGTTTGAATCGCATGTCGTTCTGTCGGGGAAACACGATAAGGCTGTTGCCGTATGGGGGGCGCGTCGTCATAGGTGATGATACGGTGTTTCGTCATCGACGTTTGACGTATCTTCGACGACCGTGCAAAGCAAGAGTGGAACTCGAGCAACAGCTCGCGTAGGGGCTGTTTGTTCTCTTCAGGAAGCGTTGGACTAATGTCGACGTTGCGTATAGGTGGTTCAGCATTGTCGATTGCCTCGGAAACAAAACACTCAGTGACATCGGCGATCGGGTCGGCGTAGGCGATGACAGTACCGGGGAAAAGGTGCCGGTGTTCGTAGCTGAAGTTCGTGACAAGAACCTCACAGTGGCCATCATGGATATCAATAAGGCTTCTTGCTACGCAAACACCTTGAGAAAACAGGAGAGAGCGATTGCTTTCTGCGACCGCTTCACCGTATAAGAGTCTGTCACATGCCACCTGAACCACGACACTTGCACGTGGTGGTAACGTGACAGCGTCGTCGATGACACGAAGAGGTGCTCGAGGGTGGATGGTGTTGGTCGTCGCTGCGGCGCTCTTTGTCGAGAAAGTGACGAGGCGTTCTCGAATGTCGATGATAGCTCCGTGCTCCCTGAGAAAGTCCATACCGATGATTAGGTCTCGAGAACACTGAGGGAGAATGCTTAAGCTGGCAACAAACGTGGAGCCGCGAATCTGTATTCTTGCCGTGCACATGCCGAGCGGGGTGATGATGTGCCCGCCAGCTGTACGAACTGGCGTTTGATTCCAAGGCGTCGTCACTTTCTTCAGAAGGGTGGCCAGTTTCTCGCTGATTATAGAATAATCTGCTCCAGTGTCCACTAAAGCAGTCAATTCACGACCGTCGAGCAGTACAGGAATGTCCAAGGAAATTCTTTTTCTGTAATCAGCGGGTACTGTCGTCGTCGGTGTATCGTCGGTCCGTGTACGCGTCAGTAGGGGTCCTTGAGTACGTCCTGACTGAGCGGCCTCGCCCCCGAAGGCCGCTGTGGTTAGTTTTCCCGGCGCGGGCTGGGCGACCGACCCCGCACTACGCTCGAATACGTACGGTGAGTCGGAGAAAACCGCCGCGGCGAAGGGGAGCGTGACTGGTGTCGAGTTGATGGGGATCCGCACTGCTGGGCAACGTATTGTTCAATTTCAGGAGGACGCTGGCCGAACCTAGGTCGCGGCGAGTTTGCTGAAAATCCGCGTAGTCCGAGCTCTCGATAGGAGCACTGTCGGTAGACGTGCCCAGCTTCGCCACAGTGAAAACAAAGGGGACGGCGATCAGGTGCCCGCCACACGTCTGATTTCCTTGGGGCCTGTCGGTGGTCCTGGTAATACGAGGCCGCTTGGACGGGCTGTAGCATGGCCGGGCACGCGATGCGAAGCGGGGAGGGAGGTGGGGCAGGTTGCCTCAAAGCTTGCGCATACGACATACGGGAGCTGTCAGTTCTTAGCGGTCGAGCTTCTGTGTTGAAGGGTGGTTCTCTTAGCGCTTGCTGGACTTCGTCACGGAGAACGCTGGACAAGGAGTTGAGCGTCGGCTGTGAGGGTACCGACAGCTTCTGGAGTTCTTCGCGGATTACGGAGCGAATAAGCTCTCGAAAGAAATCGACGTGGCCCCCGAGAGCTCCGAAGAAGTCCGTAGGTGAGGCAGCGTTCACTTGGCGTTCGTATGATGGTGCCCGCTGCCGAAGCGTCTGTTCCATGGTGACGGCCTCGGAAAGAAATTCTGACACAGTCTTGGGAGGACTGCGCACGAGACCGCCGAACAGCTGCTCTTTCACTCCGCGCATCAGGTACCGCACCTTCTTTTCTTCCGACATGCTGGGGTCGGCTCGTCGAAAGAGACGCGTCATGTCCTCGACATACATTGCGACACCTTCGTTCGGCATTTGTATACGGGACTGGAGATCACGCTCAGCTCGCTCCCGGCGATCAGGGCTCGCATACGTCTCAAGAATCCGGCGTTTGAATTCTGCCCATGAATTTAGGGCATCTGCGCGGTTCTCGTACCAAACACGTGCACCATCGTTCAGGCTGAAATATACGTTTTTCAGTTTCTCTGCGTCATCCCACTTGTTGAACGCGGCAACACGTTCATAGTGGACCAGCCAATCTTCAACATCCTCATGTATGGCGCCGTGGAAGGGATTTGGCGTTCGCGGATTCAGTAGCGTGCACTGAATCGGCGTTGGGCCTTCCATACCTGTTGGCGTGGTCGGAGCTGCCATTTTCTCTGCAAGGAGTCCAAACTCAGGGGCTTGTCCACGGATCCTTCTGCTGGCGCGGTGTACAGGCGTAACCACCGGTACGGGGCTGGAGATCCTGCTGCTCGGAGGGGTGTTGTGCATAGATTAGATTACCCAGCACCTCCACCAGTTTGTCACGTGCTAACACAGGAGTAAGTGACAGTACGAGCAGCCAGAGACGAAAAATGCCAAGCACTAAGCGACGGTTCTCCAGCTGGCGCGGGATCCTTGACCTCGTCGTCTTCTTCGCCGTTTTGCTGGGCACGCAATGCTGAATGGTCGCTGGCTCATAACACCAGGTGGCAATATGTACAAGAATATAAACAAGGTTCTTGAATGACAAAGTTTCATTTACATATTTCTCCTCAACTTGTTCATTTCATGGCCTTTATATTTTTCATACCCGCGGCATGCGTGCTTTGCTGATTTCGAGCTGATATATTTCTATAGTTCGTATGATATTTTATTTACTTATTAAATAGACAAAAAACATGGAAGCATTGATATCCGTTATTTTGGGCACATTTTTGGCAAATACGAGTATATTCTTTTATGAAAAAATACACATTTTACTCGTTTTGACAGGGCGTAGCGTTCAAGAATTCGTTTGCAGCATCTTTGGCAATAGCAATGCAGTTATTATTAATGTATTTGATCCCTGAACAAATTGTTTAAGAGGAAGCTATAGCTCGGACCCAACTTCGACGCGGCCTATTCAAATATATGTAAAACGCAGAAACGCTTTGGCGAGATAATCCCTGGATCGCTTTTAATGAAAGTTGTTGCATTTGAGAGAGGCCGTTAAATTCTAGCTTTGATTTAGGGCCTTAATTTTGTTCAAGATATCTTGAAAAATTCGAAGTTCGGAAAAAGTAAAAGAATGACATTTACAAACTAATAGCTCTGCATCAAGAATATATATCGCTGTTCTGTAAACGGCATCTATTATAACAGTCAAGCGTATAAATTTGGTATGTCAATTTGTACCTTACGTGAATTGGTTACGTTGCGTAGAAGGGTTCTGCAAAAGCCGTATTTCCATAATAATAATTTTTTTGAAATTCATGTGTAACATATCAGTGTAGATGTACTATTAGATGCAATTCACAGAATTGTGGTATCATTTTTCATTGTTGCGTTACAGAGTATTAAACTTGATAGTTTCGTTACCTAAAAATTTACGATTTTGGCCAATTTTTAATAAATAATAGACAACGTAAATGAAAAATTCGAAAGGGCAGTCACTAGGATTGAAGTTTTTATTTTGAATGCAGCAAACTTCGTCAAATTTGGTGCAGTGGTTGCCGAGAAAAACGAATTCTCCTTCTACATGAGTATTTAAATAGGAGCACCCGAGCTACGTATGGGGCAGAAACCTGGAGGCTTACGAAAAGGGTTCTACTTAAACTGAGGACAGCGCAACGAGCTATGGAAAGAAGAATGATGGGTGTAACGTTAACGGATAAGAAATGAGCAGATTCGGTGAGGGAACAAACGCGAGTTAATGACATCTTAGCTGAAATTAAGAAAAAGAAATGGGGCATGGGCAAGACATGTAATGAGGAGGGAAGATAACCGATGGTCATTAAGGGTTACTGACTGGATTCCAAGGGAAGGGAAGCGTAGCAGGGGGCGGTAGAAAGTTAGGTGGGCGGTTGAGATTAAGTTTTCAGGGACAACATGGCCACAATTAGTACATGACCGGGGTATTTTGAGAAGTATGGGAGAGGCCTTTGCCCTGCAGTGGGCGTAACCAGGTGATGATGATGACTTTCATGGTGATGATGATGATGATGACCCGAGCTAAAGTTTCTCTTAATGAGGAACTTTAAGTTGAGCTGAGCTGCAACGTGACCCCCCCCCCCCAGAACAAAATTTCTGGCTGCGCCACTGCCATGACGTATCTGTCACGCGATCCTCGAGGTCCGGCATGGGAGAACCAGGCAACGAATTTTGCTTGCGAAAGCGTGGAGAAGTGGAGAGGGAGTCTCGCTATGCAGTTGAGCTCCCCTGCGGAAATCACTCGTTCGCGGCACTGAAATATTTCTATCTCGGCTGTTAATGAGCCGACTTCAAAAAAATTTGCGGTATAGCGCTCCCTAGAGGACAAGTAACAACTTCCAGCGTATAGCCGAAATTTGCTAAGGGGTCTGGTGAGGGGCCCTTTAAGCTTCGTCTTTGGGAGTGGAACGCGATAGCACTCAAAGATCCCTGATCGCTTCTCGTGCTTCTCGACAACTGGAGCGTATGTAACCCTAATGTTTACCGGGTAACGCTGGCCGCGAACGCTATGCACGGAGGCGGGCTCTCTGGTAGAAACGTGGCCTCTTGCGTGGGCGGCGATGGATGGATTGATGGATGGATGTTATGAGCGTCCCCTTTGGATCGGGGTGGTGGGTTGCGCCACCAAGCTATTGCTATTGTACTGTCTAATGTCCTACCTAGGTTAAAGAAGAAAAAAAGAAAAAGAAAACACTGTGAACTCCCGCAACCAAATTTTCTGATCCCTTACTGCGAACTGTGCTTTTTCACGTCTACGTTTTTTCTCGTTTCCCTACTGTTCTTCCACCAATCCTCCAATCGCCTGTTACTAATCCCTATTGCAGACATGTTCACTTTTCCACTGTTCTCGCTGAACCCAAGGGCTTCAATGAGGCCAGTGGCGCCTAAATCGACCACTAGACTGATGTCTTCACATTCTAATAATACTTGCTCCATAGTTTCCCTAGCTTTACCGTAGCAAGCACATGCTTCTTCCTTCTTATATCTCGCTTTATAGGTGTGTGTTTTAAGGCATCCCGATCTCGCTTCGAAAAGTAATGAGCTTCCCTTTGAGTTATCATAAATTGTTTCTACCCTGATTTCGTTTTTTTTCTCTTAAGTAGTTACTCATGGCAAGTTTATTTTCCATTGCCGCGACCCATGAGATTATTTCTGCCTCTCTGACTTTCCACTTGACCTTCTTTGTTGCTCTGTTGCCCACCCTGCATAGCTGGCCGCATACTTGCTGGTAACCTTCCTCGTTTTTTTTCCTCCACTGTGAATCAATGTTTTTCCTGCACAGATATCTCAACACTATCCCAGCCCATTTACTTTCTTCCATATTCCTCAGTCGTTCTTCATACTCAATTTTACTGCGAGCTTCCCTCACTTCAAAACTAGTCCAGCCCATATCACCCTGCACAGCTTCATTTGTAGTCTTCCCTTGAGCGCCCAATGCGAGGTGTCCCACTGACTTTTGGTTCCCATTGAGTCCTGATTGTACCCTTGATTTAAAGCAAACAACCGCATTTCCAAAAGTATAAGTCCTGGAACCATTACACCTTTCCACATGCCTCGGAGGACCTCGTACCTATTGTATCCCCATAGCGCTCTGTGCTTCATTATGGCTGCATTTCTCTTCCCCTTCACTGTCATCACTGTCTTTTCCTGTGTTTCCATCTTTCTATTGCCTGCGTTAATCCATATACTAAGGTATTTATATTCTGTTACCCGATGTATTTCTTGGCCCTGTATTGCCACTGTCTGTTCACTGTTTTCATTGAATACCATAACACCTGATTTTTTAACACTAAATTTCAAACCCAAAGTGTTGCCTTCCTGTCCAATGCGGTGATGAGGTGGAGACGAGCGCCATCTGGGGCTGTTGCAAGGAACCGGGCGTGCCGCTCCGTGGCCTCCAAGGTACTCACGCGCCTGCGCGCGCAAATGGCGGACGCCGTGACCGGTCTATGAATAGTATAAACACTGGAAAGGGGTTTTTTTGAGATCTCGTGTAACAGAATTATGTTTCCTCGTATAGCCAAATTACAATCCGACGCTATCATGTCTGTACGTTGTGCGTAAATCGAGCTTTACGATCTTTCGACGTATTTTTGCTTGAGAAATTCAATTGGTTTATTAGCTTATTTGCGCCACATGGAGGACCTGGGTATGGGTGGTCCGAAAACCTTTATGCCGAAACGACGTCCGACTGGGGACGCCAGACGCCGACGCTGGGTTTTCTGTGACACGAGGCTCTTAGCGCTTTTGCGTTAAAAAGCAAATGGAACATCGCGCGGCATTTGAGTCCTGCGCGCACGAGGGGTGGGTTCACTGCATAGCTGGAACATAATGACGGACCTATGCGCATCTCAGCTCCCTGCGGGAGCATATTCAGGGAGACTAGCGGCGCCGGCGACATCGCGAGAAGCGAGCACGTTCGATGCCGTGTGCCGAGTTTGGTCGGTTCAGTTAACTACAGCGTGCGGTCGACCTTCTTTCGTTGTAAGGCGTGGATGCTGCTTCAACTGAACGTTTGCGCTGTTGCCTAGTTTGGATGCGACGCTGGCGTTTAGCTCAAATTAGAGGAAATGTCGATGTCATCGCCTGGAGTATCCATATAATCGCTGTGGCAATACAGTAGTCTGGGTGTAGGGGCAAAAAAAAAAAGAACAATACTATTGTGAGGTACGCCGTAGCGGGGGACTCGAAAATAATTTTCGCCACTCGGGGTTCTTTAACATGCACCACAGTCTGAGTACGCGAGCGATTGCAGCAGGTTTCTTTGGGCGGGTCATGCTACGTCTTGTTTCACGCCATATCACGACAGCGTAATGCACAGAGAAGAATTCAAGCGCCCATACCAGCTGGCGAAACTGCCTCAAATCTGGCTGATCTGGTGAGGCAGCTTTGAAACTGCCTCAAAAAGTTATAAGCTTATCTATATAGCCCGAAAACTTAGAAATATGCACAGCTCTTGCACAGCTCACACGATGTGCAAGTTCATCGATGCTTATCCTCCGTTCTTGTCTCATCAGATCATCAAGCTTTGGAATTTTGTTGGGGGTGATTGCACGATGGCTTTGGCCCGGTCTTGGATCGTCTTTGCAACTTTCACGTCCTTCTTTGAACCGTTTACTCCAACGCTTCACAGTGGCCAATGAAATGAAATGTTCAACGAACACGCCAGCCGTACGGCGACTAATTTCTTTTTGGGAAACACCTTCAGCTGTCAAAAACTTCACGGCACCACGATGCTCAACTTCTGGAGCATTCATTACGTCACGCAACCATGTTCAACCCAGTGTATGAGAGCATTAAGGAACATTTATCCTCCCACCTGCGTGTCACTTTTCTAAATGAGAGATGCCTGTGAGCTACGCGCATGCCTCGCAGATAATGAACCGAATCATTATTGCGCGGGGTGGGTAGGCTAACTTTCATTTCACTCGCCCTCGTACATTATAAATGCGAATATACAATTGAATATATATACAATTGCGAAGATACAGCTTGATAAAGGGCAAAAAAAAAGTGTCACTAGAAACAAAGTTCACTGCACGTGTACACAAAACCTGGCAACAAGATATTTAAGTATACGCATAAGTATCCAATAAATCTACCTATCTAAGAAAAAGTCACTGTATATAATGCGTCAGACAAGGCAAATGAACATGTTGCGCAATCACAGATTCACAGAATCCTAGATCCCGCCCCTATTCCCTCCACTCTCCCCGATGTATCGCGCGCGAAGGAAGGCGGCGCGCTTGCTCCCCGCTTTTCTCCTTTGTGCACACAAGACTTAGCCACCATCGTCGGCTCACCCATTCCACTCCCCCCCTCAAAGTCAAAGTAGAAAAAATAAATAGAAACGTAGTTACCTTGGCTGGCTTTAGTGTCTTGACATGGATGATTTGGCGTAGGTGAAAAAAGATGTTGGTATTCTTTTTATGTCACATGACGGCACGAAGGAACCACCACAACGCTTCGTCTCATCGGACCTCGCTACGTGCTTTGTCAACTTGATTGATTGATTGATTCTTTATTGGCTTATCTTGCCTGATAGTGTGTTTAGCCTTGTCGCGTTGTATGTTGGGATGCAAATCTTTAGAAAAGGCAATGCATCTTTGGCGTCAAATGTTTATATCTACATTAAACCAACAAAGTTCCGGAATTGAAAATCGGAAGCACAACTTTGGAAATGTCAATGCACCTTTCGCATCAAACGTTTATGAGAATTTATACCCATAAAGTTTCGGAATTGACATCCATGCGCTCCGTAGATTCCGCTGCCTCCGCGACATGCCGCGGTGAGCCCGTTTGCCATCCTAACGCCCTTGAAATTTGGTGCTCGGATGGGGCTCCTTGCGTTATGTGACTCCTGGTGCATAGGGGTTGCCGCGAAATCCAGCCCGAGTTCGCAATGTTCGCGGTGAAATGTCTTTTCGAGCGTGAAAACAACATTCTAGACAAAATCCAGAATGATTTCCGGCGCCGGAGATTGCTTTGGTTGGCCGTGCATGGACAGCACGGAAAAATTTCGGGGGGGGGCTGAAGCCCCATAAGCCCCCCCCCCCCTGGCTACGCCCCTTTCACCTTGATATGGTACGGACGGAGCACCAACAGCAGGTTTCGCGGCTTCCTTCCTCCCGACGTCACACTTATTATTCGTGTTTCAAATAAGGCCAACTGATCACTGTGATAAAAAGAAAGTCCCTTGATAATGCGCCGAAGCACCGCTATGACCAGGCACGAAACGCGAAAAGCAATGTAACAGGCATAGCATGTTTCAAAATCCCGGCTTTGCTTGCGCGGCACCGAAAGAGTGCGCGCGCAGATATATTTCGCGCCAGAAACTTGCATCGGACCAAAGCCAACTTAAAGTGACGGTTTTAATTTTTATGAGAGTGTATGCGTGCTGCAAGAACAGGCTCATGCCATAAAATAAAAGCGAAATAAACAGACTGGGAAGCGACCGACGTGTTGAGAAAAGGCAAAACGATGCGTTCAAGAGAGTAAATAACCACTTCTATATGAGCCGAATTGACAATCGGGACGCCTGCACAAAAACAAACAAACAAGAAGATACATCAGATTTTAGTGTGCCCTTATTACCTATGAATTCGTAGGCGCCATTGAATACCAGCTGCTGCCTAGAGTTCGTGTTCGAGTAGGTCTCCTTTTGCAGCTACGCAGTACTGAATCCGCTTTCTCACATTTTCAGTGGCTTTCTTAATGACCGACGCTCGAATTCTACGGCAGAACATCCATTATCCTTGTCTTGAGATAATCTTACGTCCGTCTCGATCATGTACGCATGATCTTTCACATAACTCCAAAGAAATAAATCGAGTGGAGAGAGGTCAGGTGACCTAGCCGGCAAATTTACAAGCCCGTGCCTTTCAATCTATAGGAAGGTACGGGCTGAAGCCTGAAAAGTTGCATCCAGCCAGTTTCGTGCTGCTGGGTGCGGGTGCCCCATCTTGCTGATGCCACAAAAGTGGAAGAAGCGACAGGGGACTTCGCTGAGAAACTCATCAACTATTCCTTCAAGGATTTCGTCCACGTTAACGCTGTCTAGACAGTGTGTGATCGAAGAAGATGGAACCGCTTATAGCACCGGCGTAAATTCCGCGCGGCACATCGAACGAGCGCTAGTACTGGTGCCGATGGCGCTTTACCAAGTGTGCATTCTAGTCACTCCAATAATGTGCATTACGTAAATTTACCTGGGCGTTTCTGTAAAAATTAGCTCCATCTGTGCACATGATGTCGCTCCAGAAGTCCAGTGGCTCATCGGCTTTTGTGAGGACCCAAATTGAGAAATCTAGACGATACTACAGGTCCATATATCTTCCAAGCATTGGTGCTTGTTGAGGTGATACGGGTGAAAGGTCGTCGTTTAGAGTCCCCCAAACTGATGACTTGGAAATTGGGACCAGGGCTACGTCCCGCACGCTAGCATGATGGATGAGGCACTAGCTCGATCACGATGTTTTACAGCCGATTCGTCCGTCCGTCAGTCTGTCGCCTGTATGCCAAAAACTCCTCCAGCGCAACCCCATTCGAATGCACGAAACAAAACAAAGGGAGGCGCGCGATGGGCTGCGCCAGTTGTGACGTCGTTGCTCTCCGTCGCAGCCGATCGTGCGCGCAGCAGTTTCTCTCCGGCTCCGAAATGGGTAGGCCACGCGTCATACGTACTCCTTAGGAGCAGGCAGCTTTCGATCAGCATCGTCGCGAGCAGAACCGGGAACGTGCTCGTCTACGCCATCCCGATGCTGCAGTCCGGGCACAAGAACAGGCTCGTGCAGCCGAGCGCAAGCAGCAACTGCTTACCGAGGATGCGGTAGCCTACCAGTCCGTCGTTTAAGGAACTGTCGGGATTAACAAAGTGATAAACACCGGGGCCGCATGTTTCAGCTTCGCTGGTTAACAATCTGTACAGAGTGCTTGGGCGGTGATTTTTTTTCTTTATTTCCTTCATTTCGTTGTGGCTAACTCAGAGGGAGCCTGTTCGAGGGCGCTGCTTTATGATGCGGGTAGGAGCGCTCTCACGCCATAGTTCGCCATAGTTCGCCATTCGCCATAGTTCGCAGGGTTTATCAGTCGGAAAAATTTGTACACAATTAGTACGTCACTCAAAACACTGCCGTTACATGTACCATGTCTATGGCTACAAATTCCTCATTAACACATTGATAATTATTATAGTACGTCCCGACTTCGGTAATTAATTACAATTACCTAATTACATCTCAGTAACGAAAAGATTACTGGCAGCTATTGAACTGTACTGGAAACAATATGGACTAGATTTTCTTGGAGTAACGCATTGGTTTTTTTGTTTTAAATCTTGGTGCGTGATAGTGAATTGGGAGACCCTGTATATATTTTTGACCTCTGCATGCAAGTGACGATGTTTCTATCCCTAATAAATGTGTAAATTATTAGAAGTGTTTCTTTTAATGATTCGTTAGGTTTGCTTAATGGAGAGAGAAGCTATACAGGGACACATATTATTCACGTGCATTTCACACGCCGTTGGTAAAAGACTCTGCCGAAGGGGTCACTAACCTCTTTAAGTTTTCCTTCTTCCCGCGCACTGTAACAGATTGGAACAGTCTGCCATTATCACAATTGATAAACACCGATTCTATTGAACGCATGTGTTTTAATACTAGGGCTATTGCCATGTCGGCAAGATTTGTTGCTGTTTCCTTTTTCTTTCTTTTTACACGTGAATTTTGTTTGATACATTCCTGATCTTCCTTGTTCTATTATTTTCAGTATTTTGCAACGGTCGCTCGTTCAACTTCTGGTATTTTTTTATATTTTTTTTCCTCTCTCGATGGTGGTTGCAAGTGCTCATATATGCGTGTGATACTGTTCTAATGTTTGTCGGGTTGCCTTCCTTCAGTGTACCTTATCTTAATCTGATTAGTCGTCGCTTTCATTTTAGTTTTCTTCTGATATTTACATATGTTGCATTGCTTTTGTATTCCCTTTTAATGTGTGCGTGTGTATGTATATATATACTTACATATGTAAATATTTATGTATTCTGCCCCTCCTGCTTGGGCCCTGATTTGGGCCTGCAGTATTGCATAAATAAATAAATAAATAAATAAATAAATAAATAAATAAATAAATAAATAAATAAATTCTACAGGTTTTTTCCAGGGTCAGAAAAGCACGCAAAGCATTTTGAAGCGAGGTGAATGCATAGCAACATATTCGTTCTATAGGCATAAGCTATCCATACTCTTTGAAATAATTGTTAATTGGCTACCTCCTTCTATTGCAAAACATAATAAACTTTGTCCCCTGTATATATTTAAATATATTGTATAAGTGTAGGGTGCTTACAGTGAAAATTTAAAACAATATTGAAGTGAGAAAATACGGATGAAGCCGCCGCTGCTGGTACTTCTAATGCGCTTATTCTCCTATTGTCAGAAATTGCAGAAATAAAGCAAAGTATGAATTAAAATCCGTGCGCGTCCACGCCAACAATGATGCAGTTAGCTATTAGCCACAATAAAATATTAAGTGAAAAGGTCGAAGCAAGTCAAGAGAAACCTCAAATGATGTGGGTGACAAAACTCTGGCAATGGCAGGTTATATGGGGGAGGTAGGCTATGGCTTCGCGGGGAGGGGCGGGGGCAGAAGTTTTCGAAGGGGAATCGGGCCCTGGAGCCTCCTCTAGTGCACTCTACTCTAGATGTGGTTCACTGAACAGCGCCACATACATAGTGGCACATACCCAGTACACAAAGTTTGCATGAAAGAGAGTCATTGATGAGCGATAAGACACTGTGAGTTACATACCCTGTGACCCAAGTTGGCCCGTAGGGTGGGTTTGGACGCTGTTCCCCCGGCACAGCAGCCTGGGGCTGTATACCCAGGTCTACCCATTTGACCATGGACTGCCTAGGTGTACCCAAGTTGGCGGGAAATACGTTCGGCTCGGACATACACATACAGACCCATGCTGAAAACTGGGATTGGTTCCCAAATGATGCCATATCGCGTTAGAAAGAGAATCCAACGGCTTTCTACTCTTTCTTTTTTACGAAAAAGAAAGCCCCTTTGATCCCAGTAGCGGCTGCAGCATTCCGATGGGATGGAATTCAAGAGACACCCGTGTGCCGTGCAGTGGGTGCATATTAAGTAACCCCAGGTGGCCAAAATTAATTCGGAGTACCCCACCATGATGTGCCTCACAATCAGAGCGTGGTTTTGGCACGTAAGGCCCCAGAATTCTTTTTTTTCATTTAAAAAGTCAGGCAGTTCTCATCTACGATGACTATTCAAGTATGTGAATAGCCGGAACGCGTCGTGTATGAGGCGCGTATACTGCAACCATGGCCTTTCCTCTCGCTTCCATCTCAGGGTGTCTGCGTAAAGGTTGGAGCACCGAGCACGGAACGCGGGACGACCCCTATTCGCTCTAAATTGCCTCTGGGTACGCTGTGACCCAAGGTGACGTTCACTGGAGAGCGGCACATATACTAGGTGGCACATCCTGCGGGATGGGCCTACAGTTTTAGGCTGCACTATGTTTCCGATCGACCTACATATTTTGGGAGACAACTGATCTAATATGATAAGAGTGTCATTCGCATTAAAATAAAAAAAAACGCGGTTAGCGTTTAAGCGCTGAGTACCATGATGTGCGGACTAGTCATGTGGCATTTTGTTTTTAAAGCGAAGCTTTATTTGCCTCTTCCTTCGACTTTCCCACTGCTGCTGCTGCTGCTGTCTGGCACCCTGTCGGGGGGTGGTCAGAGCGTGTGTACACATGCCAGGAGCATGGCAGAGAGGAAAGACGACTCGAGAAACTCCTTTGGAGCTTTGCATCGCGTCCAATGTGCATAATGCCCTTTGGAGCTCCCTCGGCGTCGATCGCCACATTAGCCTCTTGACAGCTGTATATATCCGTGAGCCCCCCAAAACCACTGCCGAAATTGCAGCACTTATCTGCCTACTAACGTGCAAGTCCAGAGGGAAGCTAGGTTGTATGGTAGAGAGATTGCAGAGAATGGGTAGAACCGAGGAAGTCCCGAAACGAGTGAATAACAGCCTTTCCACTCTTCTCTTGCAGTTCCCATACAAAGACAGGGGGGAAGAGAAAAGGTGACGCGAGAAGGCAAGAAAACGCTACTACTATACACACGACAGCGATTGTGGCAAAAGGGATAAATTTAAATTCAAGGCATGGTACGTACGTTTCTGCTATTTCTGAAAAATAAGCACCATACAAACTTGTCAAGCGGACAACTTACCTAGGGCGTGCAAAAGCAGACACGCATTAGGCGCGCCGTAGGGTCTAGGCCTCACAAGGTGACCAGTCACACATCAAATCAACACTTCTGTGCCTGCTGCCGTAGCTTTGCAGCTATAGCATTGCTCGAGTTTTCGGGTTTGATCCAGACCGCGGCAGCCGCATTTCGATGAGGGCTACATGACAAACGCTCATGCACTCAGATTTAGGGACACGTCCCAGCGGGCCAAATTAATGCGGAGTCTGCTACTATGGCGTGCCTCATAATCCGACTGTCGTTTTGGCACTTACACATAGCCCCGTAATTCAACTTTAGCAGTTTTGTCACAATGCTATGTGCCATGTCAGGTAATGAATATGTTCAACGCTTTCAGAGGTTACGAATTATGGAGCGCAACAACGCCTCAAGCAACAACTTCCCCTGTGTGTTTTGTACACTATAGAGACAAACAGCAGTGGTGCACGCAAGGTAACGTTTAACATCAACTCACCACTCTCGTCTTGGACTGAACGTTTAAGAAATTAAATATGCGCCGTCAACATCACCGCTATTTGTCGTCAATGAAAGCAAACAACACAGAAAGCTTCGCTTACATCGATTCCCACAGTGCGTGGGATCCGCAGAATTTCATTGCGGTAGCTGTTTATATGGACACTCCAGGCACATTTCTGCCATCGCCGAGAGGTTACGTAAAAATTGGAGGACGCTTAAGCTTCACCTTCAAGAGTGGAACGCGACAGCGTTCCCGTCGACCCGCCAAGGGGTGCAAGACAATGCGCTACGGCGCAGCGATCACTTACGAGGCGCCCCGCATCGGACTTTGCACCCACCATTCACGCGGCGAGCGTCGAGCAACGCAGCGTTCCGCGCGGCAACGAAACGTGCGCCTGAGCAAGCGGAACGAACCAAAGAACTCGGTGTCTCGGAGGGGGGAAACGGTGTGCGCCAGCCAAATGTCGTGATCGGCACGGGCAGAGAGATGTACAGATAGTGATCTAAAGAAAGGAAGGACGCTTGATTCTGCAACCCGTGAGGGAGCACGGCAAAGCGTCGTCAGGGGAGAGGGAGTCCGGGCCGCGACGCGCCTCGCACCGGTCCCCGCACAGCCCCGGATTGATGGATGGAAGGTAGGAGCGTCCCCTTTAAAACGGGGCGATGGCAGTTGCCACCATGCTCAGATTTTTATTTTGCCTCTAATTTTTATTTTTTTCTGTGTTGTGTGTTATTGAATTTCTCGATTTTCTTTAAATAAGTCTTCCTACCCTTTTAACCTTATGTCACCTCTCTGCTTTTGAGCCACCAATCCTCCAATCGACTTTTGCTAATTTCCACCGCATATTTGTTTACATGACTATTATCATCTCTGAACCCTAGGGCCTCAGGAAGGGTGACTGTGGCCGCATCGACATCGGGCTTGATACCATCACATTTTAGCATGAGCTGCCCCCAATGCGTACCCGCCGTGGTTGCTCAGTGGCTATGGTGTTGGGCTGCTTAGCACGAGGTCGCGGGATCGAATCCCGGCCACGGCGGCCACATTTCAATGGGGGCGAAAACACCCGTGTACTTAGATTTAGGTGCACGTTAAAGAACGCCAGGTGGTCGAAATTTCCTGAGTCCTCCACTACGGCGTGCCTCATAATCAGAAAGTGGGTTTAGCACGTAAAACCTCATAATTTTTTTGCCCCAATGCGCGCGTGGCACGCCACCTGTCGGGGCAGCGCCGTACATTGAGAGGAGGGGGTCTTCTGTGTTTGCCGCAAGATGGCTCTACGTGCGCGGAAAGCGCAGAAGAAATGTAGCGGAAACGCACTTCGCTACTCGTGTAACTGCGACTTCTGTAAGTTACATGTTCATAATTACCGATATAAACCGCAGTATAACTTTCTACGGCTCGTTTCTAAGGCAACACCGCATTCACTAGAGGCGCTTTTGTACCGCTTTGAAGTATCGAACTCGTGGCTGAGTGGTAGCGTTTCCGTCTCACACTCCGGAAACCCTGGTTCGATTCCCACCGAGCCCATCTTGGAAGTTGTTTTTTATTCATAAAGTGCCTCCCGGTATTTATCGCTCACGGCCAACGCCGCCGCCACCGACGCCGACGACACCGGCTTTTCTGCGACACGAGCTCCTTAACGCTGTCGCGTTAAAAAGTCCAAGGGCGATGAAGTCGCAGCCGCGCGCCGTATGCTGTACGTGAGAGTGAAAGCATGCGAGGGTGCGCCGGCGATCGCAGCTCAATCTCGCGCACACGAGAGCGGAAAGCGGGGAGGAAAGTGCATCGTCTTTCGTCGCGC
Organism: Dermacentor andersoni; assembly: GCF_023375885.2. Classification (NCBI taxonomy): domain Eukaryota; kingdom Metazoa; phylum Arthropoda; class Arachnida; order Ixodida; family Ixodidae; genus Dermacentor; species Dermacentor andersoni. The sequence goes on along the minus strand of NC_092822.1, from coordinate 115,274,273 downwards.
GCAAAGCTCCGGGGGAGGGTAAAGTGGGGCGCGTTCTGCTCTGGGCGGCGGCTTTACAGCCGGGCGTCGCACCTCAGGAGTCGCCCGACGTTTGTGCGCAGTGCGAGTAAGCGCGGGTGCGAAAGAGGAAGTATGTGGGCGTAAGCTAGCTTTTGCTTACTTTTTCTCCTTGAATAGGTCCTCCATGGGTAAAATCGTGAAGGTCATCGGACGCGTCTTCTGCTCGGCGCTTCCGATTCAACAGATGACGGTTCCGGCGCAAGGTTCTCCGTTCGCGGGGCCGGCCGCGCTTGCTCTCTGTGCATCTTTATCGCAAGGTATCGCCCGCACTGCTACTTCTAGAGCTTGTGGTGATCGCATCGATGAATGACCATGAAAGTTGAGCACAATCAGTCATTTAAAATACTTTCTTTAGACAGTCGATCAGACAGTGAATTAGCTATGCTTGCTGTCGCAGTTTCGTACTTGAATGACGAGTCGAATCTGTTCTCACGTCAATTCTGTTCTGGTCAACGACGTGAGGGATCTTGTAGCATTTCAATCGTGAATAGCAGATTTGTGCTAGAGCCCGTCGTATACACTAACGTATTCACCTGTCGTAGCCATTGACAAATCGCGTTGCGCAAGCGCGCACAGCTAGGCACCTTGACTTTCCTTTAAGAAAATAATACCTTCCACACATTCGGCTATTCGAACTTTTATATCACTGCTAACGTAGATGCTTGGGCAAGTTGGTACCATGTACTTGGAATTTTATATCGTTTTACAGCGAAGCTTTATAGTTTTTGCGACATTTACATGTGAATCACACATGCGTTGCTTCGTAAAATAACTTGCTGTCCATGTTACTGATATTTCCTGGAACATGCGTAATAACAAAACATCAACCACGAGGTAGGCATGGTTTAACCATGTTTTAATGCAGTATCCCTTGCTGGAACTTCACCAAAATACTTCTTATAAAGGTCTCTAAAGGCGATCAAAGCTGCAGTATACCTCTTGGTATTTGGGCCACTTTGTGATATTGTCACGTGGTGGTGACGTTCAAGAACACAGTAGAAATACTGTGAAGAACAAAACTAACTTTTATTGGGCGAACCTGTGCCCACAAAAACAGGCTACACTTATAGCACAACGATAGCGGCGAACACTGTCGGCGATCGTCGAAAATCTGATCAGCGGGTCAAGCGCGTCGGCTTTTATAGAGCAGTCGTCGAATGTTCCAGACTAATCGTTTCGACCCGCGTGCCTTCCACAAAGTTCTACACCATTCGCGTTACGTGATGACATCAGATAACACAAGGTTCGGCGACAAGAGACAGCCGGGTAGAAGCATCGATAACTTTCCAGAAACGTCGGATACATGCAGGCGCGTCCGTCGCTGTGCGATTACAGTTGTTAAGCGGCGAAACGTGGTCGCCCGATAAAGATAAGTACACGTGTCAATACCCCCCTCTTAAAAAGCATCGACCCGATGCTGCAAACAAACGAAGTTAATAAACAAAAGCACTCGTAGCAAAGAAAAGAACAAAAATGACGAAGTTCGTCAGCGTCCGTAAAAGGGTTTAAGGTGCACCACGTGGACCACTTCAGATCGTGCGCGGCGCCGCTGTGAATGCGAAATGCCGTCTGGCACGACCTCATAGTCCAGTGCGCCAATACGTCGGATGACCTTGTAGGGTCCGAAATAGCGTCGGAGTAGTTTCTCACTGAGTCCTCGTCGGCGTATCGGGGTCCAGACCCAAACACGGTCGCCAGGCTGGTAGTCGACGAAGCGTCGTCGGAGGTTGTAGTGTCGGCTGTCGGTCCTCTGCTGGCTCTTGATTCGCAGGCGGGTGAGCTGTCGGGCTTCTTCGGCGCGCTGGAGATAGCTAGCGACGTCAACATTCTCTTCGTCAGTTACGTGCGGCAGCATGGCGTCAAGCGTCGTCGTCGGGTTCCTGCCGTAGACCAGCTTGAACGGCGTGATCTGTGTTGTTTCTTGCACCGCCGTGTTGTAAGCGAAGGTTACATACGGCAGGACCGCGTCCCACGTCTTGTGCTCGACGTCGACGTACATTGCTAGCATGTCGGCGAGGGTCTTATTCAGGCGCTCCGTGAGACCATTCGTCTGCGGATGGTAGGCAGTTGTCCTCCTGTGGCTTGTCTGGCTGTACTGCAGAATGGCTTGGGTGAGCTCTGCTGTAAAAGCCGTTCCTCTGTCGGTGATGAGGACTTCTGGGGCACCATGTCGCAGCAGGATGTTTTCGACGAAAAATTTCGCCACTTCGGCTGCGCTGCCTTTTGGTAGAGCTTTAGTTTCAGCAAAGCGGGTGAGATAGTCCGTCGCCACGACAATCCACTTATTCCCGGATGTTGACATCGGAAACGGCCCCAACAAATCCATCCCAATCTGCTGGAATGGTCGGCGAGGAGGTTCGATCGGCTGCAGTAATCCAGCTGGCCTTGTCGATGGTGTCTTGCGTCGTTGACAATCTCGGCATGTCTTGACGTAACGAGCGACGTCGGCGGTCAGACGCGGCCAGTAATACCTTTCCTGTATCCTCGACAGCGTCCGGGAGAATCCAAGGTGCCCAGCGGTTGGATCGTCGTGTATTGCGTGCAGTACTTCTGGACGCAGCGCTGACGGTACGACAAGAAGGTAGCTGGCGCGGACTGGTGAGAAATTCTTCTTCACGAGCAGGTTGTTTTGTAGCGTGAACGAAGATAATCCACGCTTAAATGCCCTAGGGACAACGTCGGTGTGCCCTTCCAAATACTGGACTAGGGCTTTTAGCTCCGGGTCCCCTCGTTGTTGTTCGGCGAAGTCTTCCGCGCTTATCATGCCAAGGAAGGCGTCGTCATCCTCGTCATCTTGCGGCGGTGGGTCAATGGGGGCGCGGGATAGGCAATCGGCATCTGAGTGTTTTCTTCCGGACTTGTATGTTACAGTGATGTCGTATTCTTGTAGTCTGAGGCTCCACCGCGCCAGCCGTCCTGAAGGGTCCTTTAAGTTAGCTAGCCAACACAACGCGTGATGGTCGCTGACCACTTTGAATGGCCTGCCATAGAGGTAAGGGCGAAATTTCGCTGTAGCCCAAATGATGGCGAGGCATTCCTTTTCGGTTGTAGAATAATTGCCTTCCGCTTTTGACAGCGACCGGCTAGCGTAAGCTATCACGTGTTCATGTCCATCTTTTCTCTGGACTAGGACGGCACCGAGGCCTAGGCTACTGGCGTCAGTGTGGATTTCAGTATCGGCGTCTTCGTCGAAGTGTGCAAGTACCGGCGGCGACTGCATGCGTCGTTTCAGTTCTTGAAATGCGTCGGCCTGCGGCGTTTCCCACTTGAACTCCACATCACATTTCGTTAGATGTGTTAGCGGCTCCGCGATGCGTGAAAAATCCTTGACAAAGCGCCTATAGTAGGCACACATGCCAAGGAATCTGCGCACTGCCTTCTTGTCGATTGGCTGCGGGAACTTTGCGATGGCAGCTGTCTTCTGCGGGTCGGGGCGTACTCGAGATTTGCTGATGACGTGGCCTAGGAATAGAAGCTCATCATAAGCGAAGCGACACTTTTCCGGCTTCAGAGTGAGCCCTGATGACTTGATGACCTCTAATACCGTCCCAAGCCGCTTAAGGTAATCGTCGAAATTTCCGGCGAAGACGACGACGTCATCCAAGTAAACAAGACAGGTCTGCCACTTCAGTCCTGCTAAAACCGTGTCCATAACGCGCTGGAACGTTGCAGGCGCCGAGCACAGTCCAAATGGCATAACCTTGAACTCATAGAGGCCGTCTGGCGTGATGAAGGCGGTCTTTTCGCGATCTCTTTCGTCGACTTCTATTTGCCAGTAGCCAGACTTGAGGTCCATTGACGAGAAGTATTTAGCATTGCAGAGCCGATCTAATGCGTCGTCTATCCGTGGGAGGGGGTATACGTCTTTCTTCGTGATTTTGTTCAGTCGACGATAATCGACGCAGAAACGTAGAGTTCCGTCCTTTTTCTTCACTAAAACAACTGGAGACGCCCACGGGCTTTTCGACGGCTGGATGATGTCGTCGCGCAGCATTTCGTCGACTTGTTGTCTTATAGCTTCGCGTTCTCGCGTCGAAACTCGGTAAGGGCTCTGGCGGAGTGGTCGAGCGCACTCTTCGGTTATTATGCGATGCTTTGCGACTGGTGTTTGTCGAATCCTCGACGACGTCGAAAAGCAGTCTTTGTATCGTCGAAGCAGACTTCTGAGCTGTTGCTGCTTAATCACGGGGAGACTTGGATTTATGTCGAAGTCTGGCTCGGGAACTACGGTCGTCGGGGTAGATGCGACAGAATCGGAGAGGACAAACGCATCGCTGGTTTCCTGAATGTCCTCGATGTATGGGATCGTCGTGCCCTTGTTGATGTGGTTGAACTCCTGGCTGAAGTTTGTCAGCAACACTTTCGTGCTTCCTCCGTGCAGTCGAGCGATCCCTCTTGCGACGCAAATTTCACGGTCGAGCAGTAGACTTTGGTCGCCTTCGATGACGCCTTCTACGTCAGCGGGTGTTTCGGTGCCGACCGAAATAACAATGCTGGAGCGAGGCGGGATGCTCACTTGATCTTCGAGCACACTCAAGGCGTGGTGACTACGAGGGCTCTCCGGCGGTATCGCTTGATCTTCCGACAGCGTTATTGACTTCGACTTCAGGTCGATGATTGCGCCGTGTTGGTTCAGGAAGTCCATGCAGAGAATGACGTCTCGTGAACACTGTTGCAGGATAACGAAGCTGGCAGGGTAAGTCCGGTCATGAATGGTAATTCTTGCCGTGCAGATTCCACTCGGCGTGATGAGGTGTTCTCCAGCGGTCCGAATTAACGGGCCTTCCCATGCAGTCTTAACTTTCTTCAATTGGGCTGCGATGGGTCCACTCATGACGGAGTAATCGGCTCCTGTGTCTACTAACGCGGTGACTGCGTGGCCGTCGAGAAGCACGTCGAGGTCGGTGGTTCTTCGTCTTGCGTTACAGTTAGGCCTTGGCGTCGGATCACGGCTGTGTCGCGTTGACCTGTGGTTGGTACGTGGCGTCGTCAGGTGGTCTTTCGTCAGCGTGTTCTTTCCTGCCAGACTTCGTCGGGACGGCGGCGTGTCGTCGTTGTTATGGCGTGGAGATAGTTTTTTCGGCGTCTTCGTCGGCGGCGGAGGATCTTCGTCAGTTCGACGAACAGCAACCGCACCTCCATCGGTTGCTGCTTTTAGTTTTCCGGATATGGGCTGACGGACCGGCCTCGGGCTGGGCCAGTGTATGGTCGGCGCTGCGGCGACAGGTAGCGGCCTGGTGACGGCGAACGGGACGGTCGTCGAGGGCTCCACTTAGTAGCGGCGAGGTAGTCGGCGATGTCACGAGGGCGTTCACCTTCCCTCGGGCGCTGTGCGTTGACGGCGAAGCCTCGAAGTCCCATCTCCCGGTATGGGCATCGGCGATACACATGGCCGGCTTCTCCGCAGTGATAGCAGAGCGGGCGGTGGTCGGGGGCTCGCCAAATGTCCGTCTTCCTCGCGTAGGTACGCTAGGTGACGGGTGGGCGTGCTGGCGGCGGCGGCGGCGGACGACGGAACTGCGGCGTGACAGGGCCCTGGCGCGGTCGCGGCGGGGGACCTTGACGGCGTGCGACGGCGGCGTAGGTCATCGCTTCTGGCTGGGGCTGCGGTAATTGTGGTTGCAGCTCGGGAACTCCAAGCGATCGGTGCACCTCTTCTTTGACGATGTCGGCGATCGAAGCCACTTGGGGCTGCGACGAAGGCAGGACCTTGCGCAGTTCTTCACGCACAATGGCCCTGATGGTCTCCTGAAGGTCGCCGGAATCTAATCCTTGGATGGCGAACTCCAGCGTGAGCCCCTGGCGGTTATATTGCCGGGTGCGCATCTCCAGAGTTTTCTCGATCGTCGATGCCTCTGCCGAAAACTCAGCTACGGTCTTCGGCGGGTTACGAATAAGTCCTGCGAAAAGTTCTTGCTTGACGCCCCGCATTAGGAAGCGGACTTTTTTCTCTTCTGACATTTCCGGGTTGGCGTGCCGGAAAAGACGGGCCATCTCTTCCGTGAAGATCGCGATCGTCTCGTTTGGCAGCTGCACTCTGGTTTCTAGTAGTGCTTGGGCTCGCTCTTTTCGCACGACGCTTGTAAACGTTTGCAAGAAGCCGCTTCGGAACAGGTCCCACGTCGTTAAGGTGTTAACCAGGTCCTGGCGGCGTCTTCCAGTGCGAAATAGACATGCCGCAGCTTGTCGTCGCTGTCCCAACTGTTAAACGTAGCGACCCTCTCATACGTCTCTAGCCAGGTTTCCGGGTCCTCAAATGTTGATCCGCGGAACGTCGGAGGTTCCCTGGGCTGCTGCACGATGGGGGACGCTGGGGCTGCCATTGGGGTTGCCTTGTCCACAATCTTCTTGGTCTTCTCAGGTAGAAGTCCGTGCTCCGGGGGCAGCTGTTGAAGACGGCGGCTTGCTCGATGCTCCGGGACTACGTTGGTGTTCTCTTTGCGGTCCGGGCTTGGATCACGGCTTGTCGGGGGCGCCCGGTACATGAACGAAAAGCACCTCCACCAGATGTCACGTGGTGGTGACGTTCAAGAACACAGTAGAAATACTGTGAAGAACAAAACTAACTTTTATTGGGCGAACCTGTGCCCACAAAAACAGGCTACACTTATAGCACAACGATAGCGGCGAACACTGTCGGCGATCGTCGAAAATCTGATCAGCGGGTCAAGCGCGTCGGCTTTTATAGAGCAGTCGTCGAATGTTCCAGACTAATCGTTTCGACCCGCGTGCCTTCCACAAAGTTCTACACCATTCGCGTTACGTGATGACATCAGATAACACAAGGTTCGGCGACAAGAGACAGCCGGGTAGAAGCATCGATAACTTTCCAGAAACGTCGGATACATGCAGGCGCGTCCGTCGCTGTGCGATTACAGTTGTTAAGCGGCGAAACGTGGTCGCCCGATAAAGATAAGTACACGTGTCAATATGTGTGAGATATGAAAAGTGAAGTATGTTAGAAGTGTTCGTCGAATGCAGTTGGCTTCTCCGCACGCTTGATTCTGTCTTAATCTGCTTTTGACGTCTCTTTATGAGGAACACACAACAGCTTTGCGATCGTTAGGTTAGTGTTTCTCGCCCCGTGCACCTTCCGCAAAACTTACCAGAAAAATATGCTGTCTACGTATTTTGAATACTTCCATACACGTAGCTCATCTAGCATCGAACGACAAATTAAGGGCAGCGTACTGTGCAATGTGCTCCCGTTAATGGTGTTCCAAGACATTTGTGGAAAAAAAAAAGCTTGGATTGGAACCGTCTGCCCCCCACCCTACAATGCCTCCACTACTAAACTATGCATGTTTGAACCAGCCTACTGAAATTGAGATGAAACTAAAAAAAAAAACGTGTTCACGTTGGCACGAACACAATAACTTCAGAAGAAGTGCTACTCGTCTTTCAAGATATGCCCGAAACTGCGACAGCACGCATAGCTACTTCACGTCTTCGATCGCTACGGCCAAAAATTTTAAAAATGGGGGCCGTACCATTCATACGGTAGCGGATTAGCAACGAAGCTGTCGATCGCAGACCGAGCAACTATGGCCAAACTCCGCGTGCAGAAACATTATCTTGAATTTGGAATTTGTCCCGGTGAACCTCGAAGAAGGTGGCAGCTCACGCTTCTCCTCGTACTCGGCTTGTTCTTCGGCCGTGCGCACAATGCGTGGTATTCCCACTTTTCCCATTTTTGTTGAAGTTGCAGTTGTTGCAGTGGTGTACGTCTGCAATGCACAATCCGGTTCCTAAACACCGCGGCGCACATCTCCGCGTTTTCCCGCCACAACTGCCGCGCCGTTGTATTGAGAACAGGCGACAGCGGACGCAGCCGCCAGCAACGGCGGCCAGCGCGGGTGCACTCCCCTACTACAGTATCACCACTGCGCAGGTGCTGCACGCGGTGAAGTCACGTATCCTTTCTTCTGCGCCATATGATCGTTCGTTATGTTTGTTCATTTTACGGACGTTAGCCAGTCCAGATACTCCTCCTACGAAACCACGCATACGGCTCATTCATACATGTCCATCGGGTAAACAGCTTCGCTGTAAAAAATACCTTGAATGACTGCATATGCTGAGGTATCATGGTCAGTCATCGATGCGACCATCACAGGTTCTAGAAATTAGCAGCGTGAGCGATGCCTTGTTAAGAAGTGCACAGAGAGCAGGCGCGACCGGCCCCACGAACGAAGAATCGAGCGCCAGAACCGTCATCTGTTGAACCTATGGAGGAAAGAAAGTTGGAAGGAAAGGTTGAACCGGAAGCGCCGAAGCCCACAAGCCTTTGCGAGTTTACGCCTCACCTGTTGTAAAGGCGTGCACGGGCCCATTTTTACAATTGCTAGTAGGTACAGCGGGCAGGGCGTTTCTCGCGGCGTTCGACGTTTCTGCACAGGCGTGAGTAAGAGTGGGGCGTGAAACAGAAAATCTGGGGCTGTTTGCTCCTTGAATTCACATATGTGACTCCGCCTAGGCACTACGGAGGAGGTTTCTTAGCACGTGTTGTATGTGTTTGTTTGCGCTCCGCCTCTTGTTGCCCGCGTGGTGAGAGAGTGGGCACGGACGTCCCCTCGTTTGGTGATCGCTGTGTCTGAAGGGGCAAGGTTCTGTCTGGTGTTGTATAAGTCGCCGGTCGCTTTTTTCGTCGCGACGATAGATTGCATTTTTTACAAGCACTGCTCCAGGAAGGCACATGTAACCAGCAAACGGAGGCCTCAGGAGAGCACCTGAGGTTATAGTAAAGCAGGCGGCGCAGGATCTCCAGGGCACCCAAGAGGTAGCGGGGGGATCAAAGCTGGGAGCAGGGCGGCCCGTGGGTTGGGGCCGCAGAGGCCGAAGCGCGCCAGGGGGTGTTCGCATAAAAAAAATTGGCTGTCCACTGCCGGTCTTATACACTCCTGGCACGCGCAGGCCTCAGCGAGCCCCAACCCACGGACCAGTCTAGGCTCTAGCTTTGGTGTCCCCGTTGCCGCTTTGGTGTCCTGGAGGCGCCGCCAATAAAGCGAAATAATGACACGTTGTTTCAATTAGTAAAAAACAATTGAATAAATATAATTACGTTCAGCCGCCAACTTGCGACGCTCATTTCAGCACTACCGCGCCCCACGACTTCTGCCGGCACGCCTAGGGACAAACGCATACAACACGCGCTAAGAAACTCCTCCGTAGTACCTTTGCAGAGTCATACATTCACGGAGCAAAAGACCCCGCATTTTCAATCTCGCACCGCTCTTAATCGCGCATGCGCGCAAACGTCCGGTGTCTCCGTAAATGCCACGCCCCGCTGTACCTACTAGCAATTGTAAATACGCCGCACGGGTCGCTGTATTTTGAAAGCCATCTGCGACAGTGACAGAGTCCGCCGCGCGCTGTGTTTTCGCGGCTTGTTCGCGTTGGTGCGAGACGCAGCACGAAGGTCCATTGGGTCGCTGGTGCTGCCTAACTTTTTAAAGCGAAGCTTTCTTTGCCTCTTCCTTCGACTTTCCCAATGCTGCTGCTGCTGTCGCGCACACAGTCTCGGGGGATGGTTCATAGCATGTATATAAATGACAAGCGCGAGTAAGAGAGGAAAGGCGACGGGAGAAACTAGTTTTCACCCCACCGCGTCGAATGTGCACAATGCCCTCTGGAACTCCCTGGCCGTCGCCACATTAGCCGCTTGACAGCTGTTATTATCCGTGACTCCCCTCAGAAGCATTGCAGAAATTGCAGCGTGTCCCTTTCAACTAACCTGCGAGGCCACAGGGGACGCGGATAGAATTGTAGGGAGGAGAACAGGAGAAGAAGGAGAGGGAGGAGAAGAGGCAGTTCCCATATAAGAGAGGGGAGGAGGCGACGTGAGAAGGCAAGGAAACCCCACTACTATCGACAGCGGTTGCGGGGAAACAACATAACCTTAAAGTATAAACCCCATGCAAGCGATCTTGCGCACGACAGCGACAAGCGACGCGATGGAGATGGCTGTCGCGTTCGCTCGTCGCCTGCAAGTCGTACCCCATGCGAGCGATGACTTCGACCGACGTTGCCTTACTGTTGCCGGTATGAGGGCAGCAATATAGGTGCCAAAACTAGCGTGACGCATGCTTTATTAACTTAAGTTGATGTATTTTACTGTAAAAAGCAGCACAAAATATTTCTGAGAGTCTTGCAGTAGGTTTTTATCCTTGCACTATAAAAATTCAATCGTTTGCTCGTTCCGTGCCACAATCGGTAGTACTTCAGTGATGTACATGTACATCCAGTTCCGGCTTCGCGCTATTGGCTAGTCGCTCATAGCACTTCTGGGCGACGAGCGACGAATTCTAGATTTGCAGAACCGAGCGATCGCGCCACAAGACCGAGCGATCTGTTCAAGCGACGGCCCGATCCGTCGCTGGAAGCCGTCGCTCGTCGCTGTCGCGCACAAAATCGCGCTCATGGAGTTTAGCCTTAAGTTCCAAGGTACAATACAGTACGGTGCTGCTATTTGTGAAAAATACGCCATACAGATATTTCAAGTGGGCAATTTACGCAGGGCGTGCAGAGGCAGAGCAGCATTAATTAAAGCGTACCGCAGGGTTTAGGAGACACTACGGAAGCGGTCGACCGTCAAATCAACACTTCTGTGCCCGCCTCGTTAGCTTTGCTGCTATGGTAATACTAGAGGTCGTGAATTTGATCCCAAACGCGGCAGCCGCATTTCGACGGGGGCGAAATAGAAAACGCACGTGCACTTAGATTTTGGGACACGTTAAAAAAATATCACGGGGTCAAAATTAATCCGCAGTCCGCCACTACGGTTTGCCCCATAAATCTGAATGTGGTTTTGGCATGTACAGCCCCATAATCCAATTCTATTTTAATGCTTCTGCCACAATGCGATGTGCCATGTGAGGAAATGACAACGCTCAACCCTCTCAGAGGTTATAAAATATGGCGCACAACAACGCCTCAAGCGAACACCTATCCCTGTGTGTTCGATTAAACGCAGACAAACAGCAGTGGTGCACGCGAGGTAACGTTTAATATCAACTCACCACTCTCAGGTTAGCCTAAACGTTGAAGAAATGAAGCTTTAGCCGTCAACATCACCGTTAACATCGTCAATCAAAGCATCCAGCACGGAAAGCTTCGCTTACATCGATTCCCACAGTAATTGGGATCTGCATAATATTTCACTCCAGCGCTTTCACAGCGATCATCAGTTTCCGCGATCATCGAGTGATATGTGTGCTGTTTATTCCTGCGCGCGTGACGTCATGCTTTTTAATTTAGTTAGAATGCTTACAAGTTTATACGTTCGATAAAGTTACTATCATTACTTCGTATAGCTAACTGTCCACTAATTTGCCATCGCAATCGATGCTTCGCCTTGTGAAACTGCGACAGTTTTTTTTTCAATTTTGGGGGATTTTTTTCTTTCGAATAGAAAAAGACCAGACAAAAGTTCACTTGCCTAAACTGTTGGTATTGTTGGTCACTTTTCTAAGTGCTCCACTTTTGCATTCACCCTTTTGCCTTTAGCGCTGCCCGCCCGGTACCTCCAGGCCATGAACGACATGCGCGCTATCAGCGTGAAATATAGAATTCTCTGCAGGAAAGTAACGAGAGCAGCGTTTACAAGAAAGAAAACGTAAGCAAGGCGGATTATGATTATTGTTGTGGGACAAGATAAGCCTCAAAGGGTGCAAACATTTTTAGGAGGCCCGCCGCGGTTGCTTAGTAACTATGGTGTCGGGCTGCTAAGCCCAAGGTCAGGGGATCGAATCCCGGCTACGGCGGCCGCATTTCGATGGGGGCGAAATGCGAAAACACCCACGAACTTAGATTGAGATGCACGTTAAAGAACCTCAGGTGGTCCAAATTTCCTGAATCCCCCACTATGGCGTGCCTCATAATCAGCTCGTGCCTTTGGCACGTAAAACCTCGTAACTTTTTTTTTTAAGAGTGGGAAGTGTGGGTTTCGTGTGTTACAGAACAGGCTTTCCAGAACAACATATATTGTAAGTTCAAACTTGGTTCCACAACTACTCTAGAATGGTAAAACTCTGTGGAGGGCTAGGTGTGCATCAAACAGCAAGATTACAAAATAGCAAGAGGTTGAGGAACATTGAACAAGGCCTACAGAGCGTTATACACGATTTAAGGGGTATGAGGAGGGGAGGAGTGTCTGGGAGTATCTCTGTCTTCTTATAAACGAACCATGCAGTACAAAATCTATGCAAGCTCTGGGATAAATTTTATGCAATGTACATGTGAGGCATTTTCAAACCAGCAGTGGGCTTTTAATATTTTTAAGACTGTTGAGGATACAGAAGGAGGTTACGATAAGTTCATTTGAGCTAGTGCCCTCCCCAGTTTCTGATGTGTACGTCTTCCACATACTTTTCACGCCTAATGCCGTTGTCATGTTCGTGGATAAGATAGAGATACACGCCGTAACTGAAGTGCGAGTGACTCATGTCTGAGTGCAGTGACCGGTAGATAAGCAGGTAGATGCGACACAGATGACAGATACCAATGTTTGAGTTATCCTGAACATATATGTTGACGGAGAGCAAAAGAAAAAGCATGGTTGGAACTTGTGAGCTGAATCCAGGGAAGGGGTCGCCATACAATAGGCAAAGCGTTATTGCATTCAGCGAGGGTGTGCAACTTTGAAAGCTAGTTTAAAGAAGGCAATGTGTGGAGATGCACGACATTTTTTTATAAAGCACAGTGTAAGATGACTGTTCACCTGCATTTATATGCATATGAAGTGTTGCATGCACAGGTTTGATCTCAATGGCTCATCATAGAGGTTGCCTTACCTCGCGTCGCACAATTTTATGCGTTGTCATAAAAATACAATTTATTGCTTCAGAAATAATGTCTTGTTTCCATTGATGTGAACCATGATAATTTCACATGTTACAATTTCATTGTGCATTATAGCTGGCCGTGGTTAAGCACGCTGAATAGTGAGCCATTCTTTCTTATCAATGCAAATGGCAGCATGAAAAATAGCTGTTAAGGTCCCTGGTTTAACTAGTGTTTAAGCATAAAAATACCTATATGTAGTCTATTCTTGTCATTACTTTAAGTGGCTAGAAGTCGTATGACCAATCATGCTTTCTAGTAGGCATCTACACAATTATTTGTCCCCACAACTCATCGTATTCATCAATATTAGTCAATAAGCCAGCTTCAGCAGACTTGCTTAATTGAAAATTAGATGTGTTGCCACTAAAACCTGTTACAAGATTGAAATTCCAGCATTTATATGCGAGTCCCATTACCATGAATCGTTGTCCGAGCAATAGAAGCACATCAAATTATAATACCATATATTTCAAGATATGCACTTCTTAAGCAAACGGAACAATTGCAATTTGAGTATAAATCCTTGATTGTGACTGCCTGGTTATCTAATCCACCCAGACCACTAAGTGACTTGAGTGCACCAGGCTGCATTTCACTGTGCCTTTAGAACTTAAACAGAAAGAACATTTAACGTATTTGATGATGTGTTTACAAACTATCATTCTCATTAACAAGTAAGCATTATTGATGAGTAATACTGGCAGCTACATGATTATACTCAAAGCTCAGTACGTGTCATTTTCATCTAACTAAGCGATTCTCATGCATGTCAAATAGTTGCCGCGATGTGCAGATGTAAGACGGCAACTGGGTTGCTCTGAGATAAGTAAACAACCCTGCTCAGCAGTACGACAAGTTCAGCAGCGTTCAGTGGCAACTGGGTTTTCACATCTAGCAGTGGTAGTATTCTACTCCTGTTTGGCCTACAAATGCTGTAAAGTCAACCACAAAAGTTACGGACCACGGAATCTCGGAAAACGTTCAATTTCAGAGTAGCTAGCCTCTAAAAAAGTCAGTAGAACAGAACATCACAATGTTGTTCACATATAAGTGCAGAGGCTGTAAATTTGGATGCTAGGCTGCATTGTGAGGCTGCGCAGATATACAGCTTTTTCTCAGGTTTTGTGTTCTGTAAAATGTTGTGGTTTACTGTACATCTCCACCTTATGCAGACATGTGTAAATTGGCAGGAACCCACTCACTAGTTGCTTAACTCACTAAGTTAATTGCAGCTATTTCCCGGTACTCTCCAAATGAGACTGCTCCTGTGCCAAGAGAATTCTCTGGATCCTAGCTTGAAGCTCTCAGTTCGATCACGACCATTCTAAAGAGGCTGGACCATCCTGTGTCAGCTGTGATTGAGAGTCATGTTTACAGTACATATGCAGCCTATGCTTTCTGCACAGGGATGGCCACTGTAGCGCTGCTTGTGACAATTGGAGTCATGAGGAAACCTACGACCATACCCAACTGCGGCTCTCCACTGTGCCTTACTTCGACGGTCACTCTTGGCCAGAACAGAAAACTGTACAACTCCAATCTCACCATCACATCAGGAGGCCAAGCTTTTTTTCCTTCAGCTGACCTTTGACAATGTGTTTTTTTTCTTCCTTTACATTTATGACCCTTAGTGCCCACAACCTCGGTGCAAGGCAGCAAATTGGACATTTGGTTAGCCTGTCTGTCATTCAGTGATGGGAGCTTAACATTCAGAAGCTACCCAGGGATGAAAGGCGCCGTAGCGGAAGCTTTCGGTCAGCTGTACCTATTGCTCTGCAAATAAGTTCTGCATTTGCGGAGTGCAGTTGTGGCCAGTAGTCAAACCGCAATCTCAACATATTTACACGTGCGTTTATTTGCGATTGTGTATCGCTCCTGCAAAATCGTCCTGTTACCACCCATCGGTTGTCACGCGTCGGTGATATCAGATTACGCATATGGCTCGAACACTCGCTGTTTCTAAACAAACGCGTCCTTCTGTCATCAAGTTATGCGTACGCTGATATTGTTCCGTGGAGGCAGACACAACAGGACAGCGTATTGACAATGTATTTACAAGGCGACCAAGCGCTGCACCATATGGTTGAGAGCGTGAGCCAGCTCTTCTAGAGGAATAGTACCGTGACATGATCCCCGGCTGCTGAAGCACCGTCACGGTGCTTGCTGTGGTGTAGGCTAGCGGTAAAGTTTAAGATGGGATACGTGAACAACGTCTGTAGGCGGCGAAACAGAAGGAGAGGAAGACTCGAGCTGGGAAATCTCGTAAGTGACGTCTGTTACTCGTACACGTCTTAAGACACGGTAGGCTCAGGAGTACCCGGAAAGCAATTTTTCAGAGAGGCCAACACGCCGAGTCGGAATCCATACAAGCACAAGGGCACCCGGGGTATAGATAATGTCGCGATGACGGGAGACATGGCAGTCATGGTACGACGGGATTCATAGCGGTGCCTCTGGTGGTCTTGCGATATGATAAGGCGATGGCGAGCAATCTGATGTGCCTCGTCAGCTCTGGAAATGGCATCGCGGGAGTATACTAAGCGGGCAAATGGACGGCAGCGGTGATGATATTGTCAAAAGGTATACCGTTAGGTCGCGGCCAAACGATATAAACATTGAAAACCAGCGCTATCGTGACGGGAGGAATTGTAGGCAAATGTAACGAAGGGCAATTCAACGTGGCAATGTTGATGCTCATAAGAGACATACATAGAAAGCACGTTAATTAGCGTCCGGTTGAATCGTTCAGTCAAGCCGTTGGTTTGCGGGTGGTAAGCCTTCGCAAATTTGTGTTTTGCCGCGCAGGAGCTAAGTAGGTCATAGGTAACTCTGGAGAAAAGGTAACAACCACGGTCGGTGAGGAGTTGACAAGGGGTTCCATGATGTAAGATGACATCATGTAGCAGGAAATCAGCGACGTCCATAGCACAACTGGTAGGGAGAGCGCATATGTATATATACGCACTTGCGCATCGGGTGGTGTTGTCCGTACAGTAACGGCAATCCATTTCTTTCCAGATGCAGAGGCAAGGAAAGAACCGAGGAGGTCAACACCAACTCAGAAGAAGTGGTCAGATGGGACGTCAAGAAGCTGAAGGAGGCCAGCAGGAGACATAGGGCGACTTCTTTCGGCGCTGGCACGGTTCATATGCAGCCACGTAGCGACGCCGAACGCTGTCTTATAAGTTCGGGAAACTCCAAGGTGACCAGCGGTCGGGGCGTCGTGGAGCTGCCCAAGAACGCGCAAGCGCAGATGCACAGGAACGACAAGCAGCAGTTCGCGTCTGTCTGGGTGCACGTTGCCGCTATTACCAGCTTTAAGCACGATCGGGTGCTGCGGAATCCAGCTGTTGAATAAGCTCACGTAAGCTGGGATCACAGCGCTGTTCATCGAGGATGTGACTTAAAGCGGAGAGTGACAGTACACATGCAGGCGCGTCATCGGAGGCTTCAGCGAGATCCACGGGATTACAGGCGTCCCGGCGCAATCGTTCAGACTTATGAGAAATAGGGTAGGTGTATTCTTGGTGCCATAGTACCCAGCGACCAAGACCCCCAGCGGGATCCTGGCAAAGTGCCGGCAAAGCCGGCAAAGTGCGCGGTGATCAATAGCGACGGTGAAATGCCGGCCATGTAAATAAGGCGGACTTTGGCCACCACCCAACAAGACCAAGACACTTCCGTTCCACGATGGAGTAGTTCTGTTCGACAGGGAACAGAGACGGCTGGCATATGGGCGATAACACGGACATGCCCATTCTTATGCTGGATTAAAACAACGCCGATTCCGTGATCGCTAGCGTCGGTGCTGAGTTCTGTTAGAGCAGAGCCATCGAAATGAGCCAGGAAGGTGGTGTAGTTAGTGTCGTGATGAGGATGTATAGAATGCGACAGCCTGTGCAGCACCCCCCAAAAAAACGGAACACCTTTCTTTAGTAAGTTTGTGAAAGGGCGTGCAATTTCCGCGAAATTGTTGACAACGCGACGGAAGTAGGAGTGTAGTCCCAGACAACTACGAACTTCCTTTGTGCTAGTCAGAACGGGGCCGGAACTTCTGCATTGTTCGAACTTTGTGAGGGTCGGGGCGAACACCAGTCGAGTCGACGAGATGACCGAGCATTTTAAGTTGCTGATGTCCGAAGTGGCACGTGGATGAATTAAGTAGCGGGCCGGCTTTGAGAAACACAGAAAGGATAGAGGAAAGGTGAGTTTGAGATGTCGGTGTAGGTACAATGACGTCATCAATTTAACGCAGACAAATGGACCATTTAAAACCGTGTAAGAGGGTACCCATCATGCGTTCGAAGGTGGTCAGGGCGTCGCATCAGCCTAAAAAGGATGGCTTTAAATCGATAAAGGCCGTCGGGGGCAACAAAAGCGCTCTTCTCACGGTCCACGTCATCAGCGGTGATCTTTGAGTACTCTGACTGGATGTCGATGGAAGAAGAATGCTTGGCGCCCTGAAGTCAATTTAGGGCGTCGTCTATGCGTAGGAGCAGGCACCTCCACCAAGATGTTACGTGGAGGCAGACGCAACAGGAAAACGCATTTACAATATATTCACAAGGCGATCAAGCGCTGAACCATATGGTCGAGAGCGCGCGTGAGATTAAAAGCGTCTTCTTCGTCTACGCTCCGCTATAGAGGAATAGTACCGTGACAATATGTTTGTGGCATGTGCTAGAACGAACCTGATCGCCAGCGCGGCGTTTGGAAAACCGCGCGGCGCCGGTATAAATGACGAACAGACAGATATATATAAAAGTTGGTTCCTCGGTTTCCTCGGGCCGGCCCGGGGGGCGAGGGATTTGCACCTTGATCGATAAACGGCTAACTCATATCACCCACGACCTCAAGCTGGCGAGTGGTAGAATCGAATATGTCATGGTTGAGATCCTGCTCGACGTTCCGCAGCGGAATCAGCGCAGAAACAGCGTGTTCGTCCTCAATGTATATAGCAACCCCAGAGACTCGCGCCAGCAGTTCAAGACCATTCTCAAGAAGGCGACCGACTTGGCCGGCCCTTGACCCTTCGTCGTCGTCGGCGACTTCAACGCACCATATGGCATCTGGGGTTACGTCTACGACACTACCAAGGGGCGAAACCTGTGGCAAGACACCAACGAGATGGACCTCACTCTGGTCACTGACAAGAATTTTCCTACGCGCATTGGCAACTCCATCACCCGGGACTCGACACCCGACCTCGCCTTCGTGAGGAACATCGAGGACGTGGGTTGGGAGAACACCGCCATGGAGTTCGGCAGCGACCACTACATTCTCGAGACCAACTTCAAGGTGTCTCGGAGTAGGGTCAGGGAATTCACGTTCATTGATTGGGACCATTTTCGCATGATTCGTGACGAACCCGGGAGAGCCAGGGCACCCGCCACTCTCGAAGAATGGTGTGAAGGCATCCGGAACGACGCTTCCGCGGCCACCAAGAAAGTGGAAACAGATCTCGACGTCGAGCGGATGGACAGCAGACTCGCCCACCTGATCCAGGCCAAAACCGCCATGCTCCGCCGATGGAAGGGTCAAAGGATCAATCGCAGACTCCGAAAGAAGATTTCGGAGCTCAACAAGGTCATCGAAGACGACTGCAAGGCGCTATGCCAGCAGCAGTGGGACGAGCTCTGCGAATCCATCGACGGACAAATGCACAACGGCAAATCCTGGGGTATGCTGAAGCACCTTCTCGATGAAAGCGGCTCGAAGTCAAATCAAAGGCATACGTTGGCCCGGGCCCTTCACGAAGCCACCAGGTCTAACACGGTCGATGAACTCGTCGCAAAACTCATACAGAAGTACCTACCTGTCTGTCGCGACGGAGATCCCGGACTACCGAGGCCGTCCACACCCCGAGCTGGATAAAGACTTCTCCGTTGCCGAGGTCAGACAGGCCATCTTCGCGCTCAACCGCAAGTCTGTGCCGGGTCCGGACGGAGTCACCAACAGAATGTTCAGAAACCTCGACGACACGTCGATTGTCTTTCTCACCGACAAGATAAACGAGTCCTGGAAGAGCGGCATTGTACCTGCAGAATGGAAGACGGCCTGCACGGTGCTCATTCCCAAGCCCGGCAAGGCCCCGAACATCGAAAACTTGAGGCCGATTTCTCTGACCTCCTGCGTCGGCAAGGTCATGGAGCGCGTCGTCCTCAACAGGCTTAACGGGTACCTCGAAGACAACCAGGTTTACACGTACAACATGATCGGCTTCCGCGCCGGACTCTCAACGCAGGATGCCATGAAACTAATCAAGCATCAGATTGTGGATGGCCGTTCCAGAGACGTCAAGGCTCTGCTCGGTCTGGACCTCGAGGAGGCTTTCGACAACGTGCTCCACACCTTCATCGTCAAGACCATTTCAGACCTGGGTCTCGGTTCCAGATTCCACAACTACGTCAGCTCTTTTCTAACTGACAGGAAGGCCAAGCTTCGCATTGGAGACTTCCGCTCCGAAGATGTGCCCCTCGGAGGGCGGGGCACTCCTCAGGGCGCCGTCATCTCCCCAACATTGCTTAACATCTGTATGATTGGTCTTTCCGAGAGGTTGGCGCGCGTCGAGAACGTCAAGCACACCATTTACGCCGATGACATCACCATATGGTGCTCACGCGGCTGCGAGGGCAGAGTCGAAAAAGCCATGCAGGAGGCGATTGACGTGATCGAGGAGTATCTCCGCCCCACCGGACTTCGATGCTCCCCCGCCAAGTCGGAGCTGCTACTTTACAGAAAAGAGAAGGGAGGCAGACCCAAAGATTGGAAGCCAGTCTCTGAAAGCAGCATCAGACTTCGCACTTGTGACGGGGGCGTGATACCCAGGGTCGACGTTATTCGGGTCCTGGTCATGTTTGTCGAATACAACGGCGGAAACGGAACTGCTCTCCGCAAGATTATCGCAAAGACGGACCACGCTTTCCGCCTCGTTCGCAGAATCGCAAACCGGCATCGAGGCATGAAGGAAAGCAATCTTCTCAGGCTGATCAATGCCTTCGTACTCTGCCACCTCACGTACACGATTTCTATGCACAACTGGCTCAGAGCGGAGCGAGACAAGCTCAACGTTCTTATCCGCAAAATAGTCAAGAGGGCTCTCGTGCTACCCATCAGGACCCATACCGAGGATCTCTTGAAGCTGGGGGTACATAACACCGCCGAGGAGATTACCGAAGCCCAAGAACGCGCGCAACTCACTCGCCTGGGCACCAAAGCAGCAGGTAAACGCATCCTCGAAAAGCTGGGTTACCACCCTGCGGGATTCTCGACGGTCAGTACCCCGATCCCTAGGTGCATTCTAGACAAGTTCGAAGTGGCCCCTGTGCCCCGAAACGTCCATCCCGTCCACAACGAGGGCAGACGCAAGGCTAGAGCAGCCGCCATCCTCAAACAGATCAAGCGACACGACATTAGCGCAAGCTTCGTCGACACTGCGGAGTACAGTGACGGGAAGACCTTTGCCGTCGTTGTGGTCGACTCGGGCGGCAACATTTCCAATAGCGCCTCGATTCGCACTTCAGACCCCGGAGTCGCCGAGCAAGTCGCCATCGCCCTCGCTCTGCTAGACGGTCGTGGGTCCGAAATCTATAGTGATTCCAAAACGGCAGTTAGGGCTTTTCAAAAGGGTTGCATCGCCAAGGAAGCTGTTCGTCTTCTTAGCGGCTCGAGTCCACATGCTCTCACAAACAATTCAATTCACTGGTTTCCCGCTCACGTAGGACCGGTCGAGGGTGCTCCCCCGAACCTCAATGAGTCTGCCCACGAGGCTGCGCGTGACCTCACCGACCGCGCTTCCTCTATGCACTGACTCCCCTCCTCTCTACGGTCACAGGGACGCTCCCGCTACTCACAACGAGATTATTAAATATTTCTACATGTCCAGAAGGGTCTTTCCACCCCCTCGCCCCAAGTTGAATAGGGCGCAAGCCGTTTCGCTTAGGCTCCTACAGACCAGCACATATCCGTGTCTGTCCGCTCTCCACGAGGCTTACCCCAACGTGTATCGCGACGACGCCTGCCCGTCCTGCGGCCAGACCTCCACTCTACCTCACATGCTCACATGCTGGACTCGCTTTTGCGTAGCCCCGCTCTAGAAAAGCAAATCCTGGCCGTCCGGCGTGCCCGCGACCGGGCCGGTGGGCTAGACTTGCCGGTCCCGACGTGCGACTAGCCGGGTGCGCGACGAGTTCGCGTCCTCGCCGGACCTACAATAAAGTTTATTCACTCACTCACTCCTGTCTTCTCGGTCATATATATATATATATATATTGTACTGAAGGCACTGGGCAGTGGGCATGGTGCTAGTGAATGAGAAGAAGACGACGAGGAGTGCTTGCTTCCCCGTTTCGATATAACAATGACGTGTTTTAAGCCTACCGCTGCCACCTAGAGCTAGTGCTGCTAGGCGAACACCCCCGTTGCATTTGGTGGAGCTGCTGGGTTTCTCTTCAACATCCTGAAACTCCGCAGTCGGACGCTACCACCAGCTGTTGCAATGGATGAACCGGGACCGTCCCAGGCTGCTGCTCCCGTGCCCCCGGCCATCGTCTGCTCTGGCGTTATCCGCCAGCGCGATCCGGCTATATTTAGCGGCACAGATGACCACGACGTGGAAGACTGGCCCGCCGAATATGACCGTGTAAGTGCCTATAATAAGTGGGACGACCGCGCCAAGCTCACAAATGTCATATTTTACTTGACTGACGTGGCCAACCTATGGTTCCGCAATCATGAAGCCGATTTTACCACCTGGTCGGCTTTCACGACGACTTTGGCTGAGGTCTTCGGCCGTCCCGCAGTTCGCCGGCTTCGCGCTGAGCAGCGCTTGCGTGGTCGAGCTCAACGCCAGGACGAGACCTTCACCAGTTATATTGAAGACGTGCTCTCGCTCTGCAAGCGCGTCAACTCATCGATGGACGAAGCTGACAAGATCAAACACGTCATGAAAGGCATCGATGAGCATGCCTTCCAGATGCTCGTCGCGAAGAGTCCCCGGACGATTGCCGAGCTCATACAGCTTTGCCAGCAGTGCGACGAGCTGCGCAAGCAACGTGCATCAACACGCGCTGCTCAGCAGGACACTGCGGATCTAT
Organism: Dermacentor andersoni; assembly: GCF_023375885.2. Classification (NCBI taxonomy): domain Eukaryota; kingdom Metazoa; phylum Arthropoda; class Arachnida; order Ixodida; family Ixodidae; genus Dermacentor; species Dermacentor andersoni. The sequence continues at coordinate 115,252,275 of NC_092822.1, read as the reverse complement.
CCCCGTTGGACTTCGGTCGCGACGCTGCCGACATCTCTGCTTTAATGCCGGAGATAAAAGAGTTCATCCGCCATGAAGTGGCACGCCAACTCTCACTGGCGAATAGCGCACCCGAACCGTCGACAACCCTGGCTCCTTCGCTTCGTCACGTCATTCAGACGCAAGTTGCCGCGGCGCTGCCATCTGCCCCTCCTCCGCAGCCTGCAGCTGGACCGCTAACGTACGCGGACGTTGTCGGCAGGCCTTACGCTTCTCCGGCTCCTGATTCCTACCGGGCCACCGGCACCTTCCATGTACCGCCGCCACCTCCGCGTCCGATAGTCGTTCCTTACTCGGCTGCTGGAGCCCCTGTCGTCAACCCGTGGCGAACACCTGATAACCGGCCAATATGTTATTCCTGCCATTTTCCGGGCCACGTAGCACGATTCTGCCGCCGTCGCAGCCCCCGTTTACCTGACAGTGGGGGCGCCTGAAGCTACAGGCCTGCTCGACTTCCGCGTCAGGACCAATCTAACCTTTCTCCGGACTCCTCTTACAGTCGCCTCCCCTTCGATTCACGCCGGTCGCCTTCCCCACGTCGCCGATCCATTTCCCCGATGGTTCGCCGACCCAGCCCAGCCCGAGAGGAAAACTAGCAGTCGCAGTTCCAGAGGCAAGAACTGCGTTTACGTCGAACATTTCAAGGCCTCATTCTGCGCCGACGAACGAAATTGAACTGTCTGTAGACGGCGTCACCGTATACGCACTTATCGACACCGGAGCCGCCGTTTCTATTATTAGTGAGGAGCTCTGCCGCAATTTGAACAAAGTGACCATTCCCCTTATCTCTCTTTCTCTGCATACGGCAACCTCGCATCGCATTCAGCCTTCAGCGTCGTGCACAGCCCGGGTTGTCATTCAAACCGTTATGCATGTTATCGAATTTGTCGTCCTACCTCGTTCCTCACACGACGTTATTCTTGGTTGGAATTTCCTATCTGTCAATCAAGCTCTTATTGACTGCGCTCGTTGCGAACTTACGTTATCACGGCCGTGTTTTGACCCTGACGACCATTCTTCTCCTAAAGTTGTTGCCGCCTCTGACATCGATATCGGACCTTTCTCCGCCGCTCTGGTTCCTGTGTTATGTAGCTCTGCTGCGAACTCATCCGTTCTGTTTACGCCGTCGGCCACTTGTGCGCGCCGCCGGAACTTTCTGCTTCCGTTTGCTGTCGTCACTTTTTGCGAAGGTTCTGCTGCCCTTTACGTGTGCAATCCGTCCGCCTGCCCATCATCCCTACTCCGCGACGATTGCCTGGGTACCGCTGAATCTTTCGATAGCGTTCTCCCGGCCACCATGTTTGGTGATACGGCATCACTTCCGATTTGTGCCGTAACTCCTCCCGCCGCGACCGATGCCCCTGTAGACGTCTTCGCTCGTGCCGTCGACGCAGAACTCACACCTGCGCAGCACACCGAAATCATCAAGCTCCTCCAGCGTTCTCGTGCCTCATTTGACATTGGCCAACCATCCTTGGGCCGGGCGTCCGCAGTCGTTCACCGTATCGACACCGGCCAACAAACACCATTACGCCAGCGTCCGTATCGTGTGTCGGCCGTTGAACGCCGTGTCATCGACCAGCACGTTGAGGACATCCTGGAGCTTGGCATCATCCAGCCCTCTAACAGTCCCTGGGCATCTCCGGTTGTCCTCGTTAAAAAAAAAAATAAGATAACTCCATTCGGTTCTGCGTAGACTATCGCCCCCTTAACCGAATCACGCGCAAAGATGTCTATCCTCTGCCGCGCATTGACGATGCCTTGGACAGTCTGCAGGGAGCGGAATTCTTTTCCTCGCTGGATCTATGCTCCGGGTATTGGCAAGTGCCAATGGCAGAGGCCGATCGCCAAAAGACGGCCTTTGTAACTCGTGATGGGCTATATGAATTCACCGTCATGTCGTTCGGCCTCTGCAACGCGCCTGCCACTTTCGAGCGAATGATGGATAGCATTCTTCGAGGGCTGAAGTGGAAAACGTGCCTCTGTTATTTGGATGACATTGTGGTTTTTTCCACCGACTTTGCGTCGCACCTCAGCCACCTCGAGCAAGTCCTTGCGTGCCTCTCCACTGCAGGACTGCAGCTAAATTTGAAGAAATGCCACTTCGGCGCTCGCACGCTTACTATTCTCGGTCATGTAGTTTCCAAAGACGGTATCCTCCCGGACCCCACGAAACTTAGCGCCGTAACCGAGTTCCCTAAACCAACCACCATGAAAGAGCTTCGCAGTTTCATCGGCTTGTGCTCATATTTCCGGCGCTTCATCCGTAACTTTGCCTTTATCATCGCCCCCTTGACGCAGCTTCTCACCGGCAGTTCTGACCTATCAGCCTGGTACCCGGCGTGCGACGACGCATTCCAAGAACTGCGACGCGTTCTCACCTCTCCACCAGTAGTGCGACACTTCGATCCCTCTGCACCAACTGAGATCCATACGGACGCTAGCGGTGTCGGGCTAGGCGCTGTTCTTGCACAACGCAAGGATGGCTTCGAAGAGTACGTCGTCGCGTATGCCAGCCGCACCCTTACCAAAGCCGAGGCGAACTACTCGGTTACTGAAAAGGAATGTCTGGCCATCATTTGGGCAATCGGAAAATTTCGTCCTTATGTGTACGGGCGTCCATTTGACATCGTGACCGACCATCATGCCCTATGTTGGTTATCTTCATTAAAAGATTCAACTGGTCGGCTCGCCCGTTGGGCATTGCGCCTACAAGAGTACGACATCCGCGTTGTTTATCGCTCCGGCCGAAAACATTCAGACGCAGACGCTCTATCCCGGTCACCCCTGCCCTCCGGTCCTGTCCACTCGTCTATTTCCACCTATGGAGCCTTCGCCCTCAACATTTCCGACATGCCATCAGAGTAGCGCAAGGACCCGTGAATCACTTCGCTTATTGACTTCCTGTCTAGCCAGTCGCCAGCGCCAATTTCTCGAACGCTCCGTCGTCAACCCGCGCACTTCATCATTCGGGATAACCTGCTGTACCGCCGCAACTACAATTCGAGCGGTCGCAAGTGGTTGCTTGTTATACCCCGACACCTGCGCCCTGACATCTGCACCACGTTCCACGACGACCCACAATGCGGCCACGCTAGTGTCTTAAAGACATACTCTCGCCTCCAGCTTCGGTAGTACTGGCGCGGTATGTACCGCTTGGTTCGCCAGTATGTCCGGTCCTGCCTCATGTGCCAACGACCCAAGACGTCACCTCAACATGCCACCGGCCCCTTGCAACCTTTACCATGCCCCGCGCGCGCGTTCGACCGCGTCGGCATTGACCTATACGGTCCGCTTCCCAACACTCCAAGCGGCAACCGCTGGGTTATTGTTGCTATCGATCACCTTACGCGGTACGCCGAAACTTCAGTCCTAGCATCTGCCACAGCAAAAGACGTCGCCAGTTTTATCCTTCGAAACCTGATTTTACGCCATGGAGCACCTCGAGAATTACTGAGCGACCGCGGTCGCGTTTTTCTCTCCGACGTCATTGCAGCATTGCTAAAGGAGTGTCGCATCATTCACCGCACTACCACGGCATATCATCCTCAAACTAATGGGATGACAGAGCGTTTCAACCGCACCCTTGGCGACATGATGGCCATGTATGCTTCATCTGACCACTCGAATTGAGATCGCATTCTGCCTTTCGTCACCTGCGCTTATAATACCGCCACGCAAAGCACCACTGGGTTCTCCCCTTTCTTTCTCCTTTACGGACACGAACGTTCATGCACTATGGACACGATTCTGCCTTACCGACCAGATGCTTCGGAGTGCACGACTGTTTCTAGAGCGGCTGCTTACGCCGAAGAATGTCGCCAGCTCGCTCGTTCGTTGACATCCCAGGAACAGTGCCGCCAAAAGCATCGCCACGATTCATCTACTGCGGCTACGTGCTTTGATCCTGGCTCGCTGGTCTGGTTGTGGGTGCCCTCTACTCCTCCAGGCCTTTCCTCTAAGCTGCTCTCCAAGTACCACGGTCCTTATCGGGTAGTGAAACAAACATCCGCGGTAAACTACCTCATCGAGCCAACGGAAGCGCCTTCCGACCAGCGTCGTCGTGGCCAGGAAATTGTCCACGTCTCCAGGCTCAAGCAGTGCCATGACCCTGCTGTGTTTTCCTGTCCTTAGGTCGCCAGGATGGCTACTCTTTCGGTGGGGAGTCATTGTACTGAAGGCACTGGGCAGTGGGCATGGTGCTAGTGAATGAGAAGAAGACGACGAGGAGTGCTTGCTTCCCCGTTTCGATATAACACTGACGTGTTTTAAGCCTACCGCTGCAATCAATATATATATATATATATATATATATATAGTTACGGGGACGCGGGCAGTGTAGAAGATTGTATGTAGAATATATATACAAAATGAGCCTGAGTAGCTAAGATGGCTGAACAGCACGCAGCAGCCAGCGTCTCCGATCTTCTTCGTCCTCTCTCTTCTTTCATCCTTCCGTAACAATATACATATATATATATATATATATATATATATATATATATATATATATATATATATATATATATATATATATATATATATACATATATGCGCCCACCGATTCCAACTAGCGCCCGCGGATTTCCGAATTTCATCCCTCCACCTTGTCTGCTGCCGTCCTCGACTGCGTTTCGCTTCTCTTGGCACCCATCCTGTAACCCTAGTGGTCCAACGGTTATCTAACCTGCGCATTACATGACCTGCCCAGCTCCATCTTTTTTTTTCGTGATGTTAATTACAATATCGTCTATACCCGTTTGCTCTCTGATCCAAACCACTTTCTTTCCGTTTCTTAAGGTGATCGCTAGCAATCTTCGTTCCATCACTCTTTGCGCGGTCCTTAACTTGTTCTCAAGCTTCTTTGTCAGTCTCCAAGTATCTGCCCGACATGTCAGCAGTGGTAAAATGCACTGATTGTACACCTTCCTTTTCAGTGATAATGGTAAGCGTCCAGTCAGGAGCTGACAATGTCTGCCGTATGCGATCCAACCCATTTTTATTCTTCTATGAATTTACTTCTCATGATCAGGGTTCCCTGTGATTAGTTGACCTCGGTAAACGTAATCCTTTACACACTCTAGAGACTGACTGGCGATCCTGCACTCTTGTTCGCTAGCTTGCCCGGCTATTGATCATTATCTTAGTCTTCTGCATATTAATCTTGAACCCCACTCTAACACTCTCTCTGCTAAGGTCCTCATTCATTTGTTGTAACTTGTCTGCTTGTTGCTGAATAGAACAATGTCATCGGCAAACCGAAGGTTGCTGAGATATTCACCGTGGATCCTTACTCCTAAGCCTTCCCAGTTTAATAGCTTGAATACTTCTTCCAAGCACGCAGGGAATAGCATTGGATAGATTGTGTCTTCCTGTCTGACCACTTTCTTTATATATATGTAGATATTTTCCAAGGTATTTCTGTAAGCGGTCTGTACTCCTTGATTACATAATGCCTGTATGACTGCTGGTATCTCTACTGAGTCAAATGCCTTTTCGTAGTCTATTAAAGCCATATAGAGAGGCTTATTGTACTCTGCGTATTTATCGATAACCTGATTAATGACATGGATGTGATCCATTGTAGAGTATCCCTTCCTGAAGCAAGCCTGTTCCCTTGGTTGACTAAAGTCCAATGTTGGCCTTATTCTATTGGAGATTATTTTGGTAAATATTTTATATAATACTAGGAGTAAGTTAATGACCTGATAATTTTTCAATTATTTAACGTCTCCTTTGTGGATTAGTATAAAGGTTGCATTCTTCCAGTTTTCTGGGACCCTTGTAGTCGATAGAAACTTCGTATAAAGAGCCGCCAGCTTTCGAACCATTATGCCTCCTCCCTCTTTGATTAAATCGACTGTTATTCCATCTTCTCCTGCCGCACTTCCTTGTTTCGTGTCTTGCAAGGCCCTTCTGACCTCATCGCTAGTTATAGGAGGAGTTTCTGTATCGTGTTCATCGTTTAGTTAACGCACGGAATTACTAAAGTTTCTGCATTGCATTATTACCTCCTCCGGCCGGATTATTTTGCCCGTAGGGACAGTTTTAAATATAGTTTCTGTCCCGGTGTAATTGCATACTTGATTCTTATCAATTGCCTACTCGTTGTCTTCCTTTAAACTTATTTTTAGCCGCTATTGAATATGTAGTTGGTATTTTCATTTCGTCTGTATTGTTAATATTGCCTCTATTATTTGTCATTGTTCTGCTTTTCACACCCACTCCTGCATTCGCCCTATAGGGTTGCAGTATGTACAAATAAACGTAATTCATTTGCTGAAATATTATAATTACATAAAAAAGTGTCAATGAGAAAGTTATAGAGCAACATGGTGAAAAACTCCCGGTGCAGCTTTCTGTGGCTCTACATAAGTGTTTTTCCTAGCGTGAAAGCAGCCCACGAATACACGCAAAATTGCCGCGCAAGTGGCCGCTCGAGGCATTTTGTGTGTTTTCGTGGGCTTCTTTCATGCTCGGAAAAACACTGATATGTAGCGCGTATTGAGCAACAGAAAGCTGCACCGGGAGTTTTTTACCATGTTGCTCTACTATTTTCTCATTGACAATTTTTATCTAATTATAACGTTAGAGAAGTTGAATAAATAATTAAGACTATATATAATTATGTAATTAGGCGGAATACAAAAGATAATCTGAGCATCTCCAAGCGACGGCAAACAACTTTACCTTGGTTCTGTCCACCTACGTAGCATTTGCATATCTTTAAATCTTGGTGCATGATAGTTTGGACACCCTGTATATTTGCATATGAATGTGGCTGTGCATGGTGTTCACAGTGGAAATGTAAAAAAAATGCTGAAGTGAGAATTAAGGTTGTTTCGTAGAGTTTGTATACTTACTGTTGGCTTCCCCTGTCTTTTCAAACGCATCTTGCATTCTTATGGGGGACATCAATATCGACTTAAGTTCCAATGATGCTTACGTAGAAAATCTTGAGACACTGTTATCTACGTATGGCTTCGCAAACCATATAGATAAACCTACAAGACTTACAAAACAAACTGCCACTGTTTTGGATGTTTGCATAACAAACTTCAGTCCACGAGACATCTCCAGCGGAATATTTTCATATGCTCTTAGTGATCATCTGCCAGTTTTTTTTTTTTTTGCTTTTTTCAATGACTAAGCACTATGACAAGCCCTATATTAACAGAGAAGGTAGACGAGCCATAAACCTTCCAAGACAAAAGGAATTTTTCCACTTGGTCAGTCTGATTGACTGGTGTGAGGTTTACAATGACGAAAATGCAGACAGCGCTTACGAGAAATTCTTTTCTTTACTACACGCTTCATACAATGCCGCATTTCCTGTATTACAGCCGTCCGGTCGTAATCGAAGTAAACATAAGCAACCTTGGATTCATTCAGAGCATTATCACCGTATCAAAATAAAAAATAAGTTATTTCATGATTTTATCCGTTCAGTATCGGAATGCTTAACGACTGAGTTAAGAAAAGCAATACAGTACTACTATCAGAATCTTTTTGAGAGCATATATAATAATCAGCGACGAATGTGGGAGGTTGTAAACTCGCTCACTTCAAGAACAAAAGCTAGGGATGGTATTACGCAGCTCGTAGTTGATGGTAAAACACTCATCGGTGAACGACTAGCTAATACAATGAACACACATTTTGTGGATGCTGGCTCCTACAATACCATGAGCGAATCTGTCCGCGACGACAGTATGCCACTAGACACCATATTGAATCACTCTCTTTTCCTGAAACCTACTGATCCTAGTGAAATTTCAAGTATAATTGGCAAGCTAAAAAATAATACATCTCCAGGGGTGGATAAACTTCGTCCAAATGAAATAAAATTAATATCGCCTTTAATATGTGAAGTTCTTAGCTACATAATTAACCTCACTCTAATAACAGGCGTATTTCCTAAGCTATTAATAATCGCCAAAGTCACCGCAATTTTCAAAGGAGGTGATACAAACAATTTATCTAACTACCAACCTATTTCAGTACTTCCTACAATATCTAAAATATTTGAATGCGTCATTCATGAGAGGCTAGTTTCATTTTTAGAAAAGCATCAGGTGATAACTCAATGTCAATATGGCTTTCGCAAGCATCGGTCGACAGAACACGCTCTCGTACACATCAAAGACAGGATAATTGAAAACATGGAATGTAGAAAATATACACTAGGTTTGTTTTTAGACATTCAGAAAGCTTTTGATTCCATACAGTTCGATTTATTACTTAACAAATTATCAAGGTACGGTGTCCGAGGTATTGTACTAGATCTTCTAGATGGTTATCTGAATGATCGTTATCAGTTGGTGAAAATTAATGATGCGGTATCAACACTCGCGAAGCTAAAACAAGGTGTACCACAAGGATTAATATTGGGCCCATTACTATTTCTTGTCTATATCAATGACATTGTCAAAATTGATAGTTCTGCTGAAACCATAATGTATGCTGATGATACCAATGTCTTTTTCTCTTCGCATAACCTACTGACACTTGAATCCTCTGTAAATGACTACCTTGTGCATCTTTCAAACTGGTTAAGCAGAAACAAGTTAAGATTAAATGCCTCAAAAACAACATATGTCATATTTCGTCCTCCCAACAAACCTCTACACCACAAACTTAACGTGAAATTTGAAAACACCCTTATAAAACAAGTTCAGACACAAAAATTTCTCGGGGTTTGGTTTCAGGAAGACTTGAGCTGGTCAGTGCACGTTAGAAACCTAAGTGTAGATCTTGCCCGCACAGTTGGATGTCTGTACAGGATATCTGCGCTCATACCGCTCTGGCTAAAGAAGAACATTTATTATTCACTTTTTTATTCCAAATTAACCTATGGCTTAATAGTTTGGGGCACTACTACGCAATACAATTATACTAAACTTATTACTTTGCAGAAGAAAATTCTGCGCTGTTTTGAATCTTATTGTGGTAATGCACAGGACTTAAGAACCGCTCCTCTGTTTAAGAAACACGGCATCCTAAAGGCAGACCAGTTATATTATTTAAAAGCGCTGCAAGTAATCCATCAGAAGAAACTATTCGGAATTATGGACTCTGAAAACGCTGAATACCTTTTGAGGCACCGAAAACACCGAACACCAAAAATCCGAACAAATTATGGAAGGCAAACAATGGCGTATCAAATACCTGCGATCTTAAACAAATGTGAAGGTAAGCTAAACTTTGAATGCAAATTAAAAGCATTTAAAAGCCAACTTAGGGAGCTATTGTTATCTTGCCAATTTAACTATAGCCAAAATTGAAGTGTTTTTCATATTTTACTGTCTTCTCACAAAGGATACATAAAACTCTATATAACACAAAATGACTCTAGAAATTGCTCTTATCTTACTTTTGTGTCGTTTCAAGCAACATTATTCAGCTTCACTGACAATTATATTTTATTTGTATGTTTTTGTACAACAGCTGTTTGTGCTGATTTATTTATGTGGCTTAGCGTCCTATTATGTATGAACTCCCCCCGGAAAACTGCGGAGGGAGTTCGGGCAGCCCTCCGGCACCTATGGCTACTCGGACACGTGGACCTGGCATTTAGTTTGTCTACCTCTCCATGCACGGATGCCCTATGTCATCAAAAACTATTGCTGCGGAGCCAATACTTGAACACTCTGGAATAAAGGTGTTCGCACATTTATAGATTGGGTCTCGCTGCCATGTGCAATGATTAACAATACTTACGAATTGGCATGTCACAACCACTGGTGGCAAGATTTTTAAACATTTCAACAACTTTCTTGGCCCGGAATTTTAGGCGATCGCATATGCAAGTTTGCACTGCCTGCCTTCGTCACCGAGCTCATTCGTTCATGCAAATGCATTATTACCCTCCTAAACAATTATTTTAAAAAACTGCAACGCCAAACTAATATTAACGGAATAACAATTCTGCATGCCACAGTCCCGGCCCTACCCCAGACGACCGTCGAACGGATGACGGTCGTCTGGATTAACTCTCATACACTTGGTAAGAAGCTTGCACCGTGAAGTTTTACGAATTTGCAATGACCAACTCAGTACAATCAATCACACGTCGAAACCTCAACAAGCCAAATTCACGCCAGTCGGCGCAAACACAGTGCATTAAAGCACTCTGACGAACACACAACACATTGGAAACGCATAAACATTTGCGACATTTATTGCTTGGTCACAACACAAAGACTAGTTTGGCATCCATGGCCTAGGAAACCGCATGCTCCAACAGGCGCTAATTAACCGGGAACTTTTCAGCCAATATATATACTACACCAGGGGCCAACATTACACCTCTGTTCTCGACACGCGCAACTAAAAGCACTTGGTGATCCTGCAGCAGTGCGTGCATACATGCGGAGTGCTGACGTGCCGCCGTGCTGGCTATCCCCCGCTGACGTGAACAAACAAACAATCGTTGAGTGCATCAGAGGTGATCTGTGAATAACAACCGCGTTTTCGGAATCCAACCGTCGCCATGTCTTCCTTGAGTGAAGGCGCAACTGCTTCGCTGGCTTTCCGCACAGCATCGGCAAACGCAAAACAGGGTGGGCGGTGCGGCTTATCTCATAGTCCGTTACGCTTCCTCGCGTAGATCCCTAGACAGGCACAGGTGCCGAAGATGGTGATCACGATGCCCAAGATGAGAGCAAGCGCATCTCCGGTGTCCAGTCCGGATGCCTGTGCCGTGGACACGCCGCAAACCGCGACGAAGAAGGCGACGAGGAAGGCGCGGATAGCGAGACCGACAGCCATGATTGCGTTGCTTGCGTGCGTGCAAATCAGCAAATGCGTCAACACCGCAAAGTGAAGCCGAAGCTGACTGACCTGGACCGATGAAGGTAGCAGACGCAGGAAGCTACATGGACGCCGCCACTCGCAACAACGGCTTATTTTACGGCCTCTGAGATTGCGCCGCGCGTACGGGCATCGAGTATTTGTAAATCTCAGAGGCCATGCACAGAGGGTTGAAAGAAACCAACGTTGTTGATATTATGGAGGAAATAATGGTTGACATGTGCACTCTATATTTTAATGCACATTATCAAGATACTTCACGCACTTGAGAATGATCACTCGGGTGATCATTCTTAAGTTTTACGGAATTTTTAACAATCATCTGGGGCAGATAGCATAATTCTTGTCCTTGAGCTGGATTAGGTGGACATTACTAGCACGAAAAACCGAAACATAATCAATTAAGTAACCAAAATTCACTAATTAACTTCTTAATTAATTTAATCAGTAACTTTGCGGCACAAATTGCAACTTACGAATTGTAGCCGGTGAACTTGAAAGACATATCTACTTGAAATTAATCTGCAGGATGACCCCATGCACATATGTGCCGTAAAGTAACTACTTATGAAGTTAATTAGTCCATTCTTTTGAATTAGTTGAATATGTGTTTCTATTTCTCGTGCTACCCATGTCCCGCTCTCTAAATAACCCACCTCAAGGACTAGAATTATGTTATCTGAAACACACGTTTTTTTTTTTTTTAATTCCATAAAAATTAAAAATGATCAACCCATTTGATACACCACCGGCGTTGTCAGAACGACCCTGCTCTCCTTCGACGTTCTTGTTTACATTGATTGTTTAAAAGAGTTATGGCATGTTATGGCATATCAATGACATGCACGTGTGGCATATATTGGAATGCAATTTGACATGCGCTCTATCAGAATCATATTGGAGTGCAATTTGACAAGGAGCTCAAAACACGTGGGTTGGCTTCTTTCATGCTTCTCTGCAGCAGTGCGCTCGGCGAATTCTATGGCGAACGGCAGCGGAGCGGCGCGTTTAGCGTTCCTTCATTGCTTTAATATGGTCCCATTAACGTCGACAGCGGTCATAATTAGGAAGGGGTTTGTCGTAATCTTTTATTGTCCCAGTTGCAATGTTCATCTTTACGTCATTTAAAGTGCAGCACGAGATGAACTTGAATAAGTGATTGATGTATCAGGAAGGCAGCAGGATAAAATATAAATAACTCTGCAAACATATGTCATTGCGAATGTTTTATTGGCTGTGTGTTTCGACGAGCAGACTGAGCCGCAATCGCTATACACATCTGCGATGTCAGACAATGTAAACAGTGCAAAAGAAAGCTATGAAAGCATGAAGGGAAGAAATATATTATTTTCTACAACCATGAATGAACGCTTCATGCGTGAAAGCGGCAGAAACAGAAGTGGCTCAAGCCAGTTGCCCATTAGGCTACAACTGGCTTACGGCCGACATGCTTAACACTTAGCATCGAGCTGCATAGAGTAATGAGTACACGTACAGGGCGAATACCCTTCTGAACTGGCTCGCGCTCGTTCGTTCTGTTGGTTTCGTCTGGGCAGCAGCAGCAGTTAGTGGTGCGTAGTGCTTAGGCAGCAAGGCTGCATTAGCAACGTACCGAACATCACTGCGCGTGTCGTCTCTGCTGTTATTGCGTTGTCAAGTCGTAAGGACCCCCCTGCACTACTGCTGCTGTGTTTCGTATCTGAGAAGTGAAACTGTGCTGCTTGCGTTCAGGCCATAGAGCGAGCAAGAGGAGTGTGTAGTCCGCTACCATGGCCGACGTAAAAATAAGTATGGACGACAGAGCGGGCCAGTCCTCAATCTTAGATGATTTTTGCTACAATAACAACGTGTCGAAAGCAAACGTCTACGTTCGACTCGGTAAGTGACGCGTTTAATGCATGAAAGTGGGCTGGGTCGCTTCTTCGTGCGTTCGCGCCTGTGTTCTAGAAAGAACCCTTATGTTAACATCCTTTCGTTTTCGAATTGTTCTAGATTGACGCTGCGATTATTTTGGTTTCGCTGGTTTCTGAATGTCGCCCCAGGTTTCCTGCGCAAGGTTTACGGCATCCTCAGCATTCAACTGCTGGCTACCACGGTGATTGCAGCCTTCGGAATGTTCACGCCAGCTGTCAAGCTCTACATTAGCCAGAAGTAGGTACACTTTGTTTGCTGGTTATTCCCATTCTCGCCCATTGCGGAGCCTCTGTATATCCACTATAGTAGGCTAATCTCAATTTTAAAGAATCCTGCATCAGCTGATGTGATCCGTAAGCAATGGGTTTAATGAGAGCATAGGAAGGCCATGCGGCAGGAAAAATGATGATGAAAGAAAAGCAAAGAAAAATAATATCCGCACACAACTTTGAGCAACTGTGTACCTAACTGTGTGCATCTGTTGCACCTTCACACACCACTTATACAGGACATATTGAGCACATGTAGTATGGCCGGTTTACATTTAAAGGGAGCATTTAGTTGATTCTTTACGATAAATTCAGACAAAGTATGATCCACTGGAGTATGCTCCACATGAGACCCATTTTACTGCAAAATTCGAAGAATCATTGACACTATTAGGTGCTCACGTCAAGGGTGGGCCATTATATTTCGTAGCACAAACTGGCAAGATGGCACAGCCCTGCCTCTGAGGTCAGCATTAGCAGAGCGTCAGCTATAACCACCGTCGTCATGCTTGTCAATGTGCAAAGCACTTGTCACCCAACACCTGGTGGCAAAAGCACCGTCTATGACGAAGAGCAAGCAGTAGCGTAGCACAGCTTGAGACAGAAAACATGAACGATTTGAGCCGTTGGTCCCACAGATAACAACATGGAAGCCACAGAGGATACCTCATATGTCATGTTGGTGACTTGATGCAAGATACGGTATGAGCTGTGATAGTGCGAGAGGAGTTGGAGAGTCCAATACGATGAAAAAATGTACAAAGCGAGACCACACACCCATGCCATAAATGCACATCCCTGTGGTTACGGGTGTAACTGGTCATTTGAGCAACGAAAGATGCGGACAGACAATTACGGGCAAAGGCATCACATGTGTGCACAATACTTACCAGAAGGGTCACGTCCAAACAAAAGGTAAAAAAGGAGAGTAACCGGCAGTGTCATGTCGCAAAGAGTTGTATGCGAATGTAATGAAAGGTGTTGCGATGCTCCATTCCCTATGGCTGTCACACACATACATGGAAAGCATGACTGTCAGCGGTATGGTTCAGACGCTCTGTAAGTCTGTTAGATTGGGAGGATACGCTGTCGTGAATTTATCGCAAGTCAAGCACAAGCACAGAAGTTAGTGCACAACTTCTGAAAGAAAACAGCTGCCATGATCGGTGATGAGCTCACAAGGGGCACTGTGATGTTCAAGTACATCATGGAAAATAAAGCCCATGATGTCGTTGGCACAGCTGGTCAGGCCAGGAGCAGACTGGTTGTCACCGTCAGACATGGTATCGGAACAAATGTGGAATGCATCAGAATGCGTCACAAATGCTCTCAATTTCATCGTATACCACGATGCGTCAGCTCGGTGTCTCCCGCGCCACAGTCTGCGCAAAAGTCAGCGGTGGCCATGCGCTCCAACTACCGCATTTTAATTGCTGGGCACTAGTGTGTACAGTTACCCACAAACCGTGCATATCTAGGCTTTCCACCGTTCCATCTGGTGAGGCCGCGATAAAAGCCAATTGAACTGAATGGCCTCACCAGCTTCGGTTACGTTCCAGTAACTGTTTGTCCAGCCAAAATCGCAACATGTTTGTTCAAATTTGGTTTCACCTTGCATTGCGGCAACGCAAAACTGAAGAAATGACGGAAAACATTCAACCAATGTATCTGGAAGCGTGCGCCTGCTGCACCCAGTATGGCCATCACATGCCATTGCGTTTGGCGTGCCGCCGCATGAAAGCACCACCACCCCAAACTCATCCCACACCCACTGCTCATTAGAAAGGAAAATGTATATCAAACTTTCAGCTTTTGAATTAGGCGCTGAATCTCCAATGCCTGTGCGTTACTGCGATGTGTCACGGACACCAAAGCATCTTTTTGCATTTAGGTTTTTGGCTCAGCAAAAGTTCCCGAAATGCGCCATGTTCAATCTTTCGCTCCTTTAGGCGACAATATAGTTTATTTTTAGCACCAAAAAACTAACTGGGCCCTAGAAGATGCTGTTGAAATTCATAACGTCATAGTGAACTGGTGCGGGAACTTCAAAGAGAATTCGACACCCATCTTTTGTTGTTGCACTTTTTCTGACTAACCAAGTGTCTTGTCATGGTAAGAGTGGTGCTTTTGATATTGTATAATGGTAATTTATTGATGCAGAAGAAATCATTTTTCTCTTTAGTGTCCCCTTAAAGAGTCCAAGGTATCCAAATGGAACCATCCACAATGGTGTCACTTACAGCCCTGTGTTGTCTTGGGATTTAGAAAAAAGTTACAATGGTTGCTCAAGTCAAACCCGAATTTTTCATTGTATGCACATATGCATTCACACTAGCACCATCAGTTTGCTGTGCTGTTATGAGACATTTGTCGGCTATTGTGCCATGGTGTGCTGGTGTCGCTTTGCACCAGAAGGGACGTGTTAAGATGATGGAGTAGCCCATGAATTCACTTGTAGAACAACACATCATAATGAAGTTTCTCGTGAACAAAGGCTGAAAACCAACTGAAATTCACGCTAGACTTTAAAGTCAACATAGTGACAAGATGCTAAGCAGCACCACAATAGTTCGGTGGTGCTGCTATTGGTAGAACATGCCACAAGGCAGTGAATAGGCAGTGAAACTCATGGCACAGATTTTTCTTAGCTGAACACAGCATAACTTATGTTGATTGCCTCCCCTGTGATGTGACCATGAAAAGGCACTACTTTTGTGAGCTTTTCCTATGCGTGCACAGGGCACCCAGGAAAAAGCAACCTGGCTTGTTGATTACTATGGTTGTTTTCGTTAACCAAGACGCGTGCCAACACGCAGTGCACTGCACAATGTGCACTTTGTGGGGTCTCAGTCAGGAGGAACTTCTGCATCCACCATATATTTCTAAGCTCACTCCAAGTGACTGTCATTTGTTTGAACTAGTCTGAACTACCAAAAATGTTCCCGGGAGGCCAGCACTTTGGAAGTGACGGTGATGTGAAGCAGGCTGTCTGTTAATGGCTGGCGAAATCTTTCTGTGCTACTGGCATCCATGTCCTGCTGAAACGCTAGTATAAGTGTGTTAGTGTTAAGGGAGATTACCTCGAGAAATGTTATTTTCTCCTATTTCTGTTTTGCTGTGTGGCACATTCTGAGTGGAAGCATTGTGCATTTTGCATTGGATGATTAACGGAAGTCACAAGTCATGGTCGGCGACATTGCAAGCAGTACGTCTTGCGTAGAGGCATTTGTGAATGGGACCTTGACTCTCTTGCTTGAAGCATGGCTCCTTCAAAAGGAAGAGCGCACGGCTTTCTGCTTGAAACAACCATTTTTGTGCCACACAGACGTTTGATACTTGGTAGGCACGGTCACACTGTGTCTTATACGCAGCGTGCTTGTTCGTTTTCACTGCTCAAGCCTAATGAGGGGTCCTTTTCTTTGTTTTCTTGTTATGTATGTACTCTCCATAGCTGAAAATAAAGGTGTTGAACTTGTTTTAATTTCCTTCTGTGTGGGATGGTGTCTGAGCCTTGTGGGAGTTAAAGGAGTTGCCCAACATTTAGCAATAACGCTCCACATTGCATGACTACAAACATTTGTGGCTGTCTTACTCAGCCAGATGCAAAAGGCCTGGTTTTAAATATTTAGATATGTTCTGCTTTCTGTTTGCTTTCTAAGTTCAACATGCTGCCCAAAAAACACGAATTATGCAATGCTGCTATCACATGATGGCAGGACTACCTTCAGTCAGGAGCGATGTAGTGTGCCGAGATTTCATGCTACTACAGTGCCATTATTGCAATGCTGCTATCACATGATGACAGCACTACCTTCAGTCAGGAGCGATGTAGTGTGCCGAGATTTTCATGCTACTACAGTGCCATTATCTCAGCTTACACACCGTCTGATGTTTTCCTTCCTTTACCTGCTGTGGTGTCTCAGTGAATATGGTGTTCCACTGCAGAGCATAAAGTCCCTGGTTCGATTCCTTGCCTCAACAACTGCATTCTGATGTGGTGGAATGCAAAAGCGCTTGTGTGCTTAAGTATGCTTGTAAAGGAACCCCAGGTGGTCAGAATTAATCGGGAGCCCCTTGCTACATGGGTCCCTCTCAGCATGGGCATTGCTTTGAGATGTTGCACCTCATAAACTGTTTTTTTTTTTCTTTTTTTGCAGCCACTGGATGGTGGTGGGGGCATTCTTCATGTCCATGGCCCTCCTCTTGGCTCTGATGGTGAAGAGGCGGGAGACACCCACAAACTACTTTCTCCTGATGGGCTTTGTAAGTTTTGTCGAGGCCTGATGCTCAACTTATTTGCTCACCTTTACGGTGAAGTCCACTGGTCGACTCTGAGCAGTTGCCCGAGTCCTAGAGTGAGCACTTGATTTTCTTAAATCCAGGCCTGCCTACAGTAAACAAATTGCTCCGTGCTGAGTTGTTCCTAAATTGACATGTTTAGCCAATGCTGGAAAGAGCTTTGGTTTTCCTTGAGGTTATGCTCTTACAAATATTCAGGGGGATTGGGCTGCTTTTACTTAAGTCATTTGTTATCCATGAAATGCTTATTTGATTCCCATATTTGCTGGAAATGCAGTGATAATGCAAGATGGTACATTTATGTACACCTGTGTGTTAAAAGCAGACACGTTCATGACTTTAGCAGGAGGAAGTGATGCATTATGGATTCGAATTCATGGTTGAATCGACTCTGACGGCAGAGCAAAAGTGGTCAGCTATGAAGTAAGTTGTTCCAACACAATCAGTGGAGTGTCACTTCAATTCAGAACGTGCTCCAGATCAACTAGTAGAATTTATCTAAGACACGGTGGATTAGGGCATGATCTTTGTGATTAGTACTGTTCACTCTTAAGGTACTGCTAATAAGGCTGTACTAATGCTAGTGTCATGGTTCATTGAAACTGTTTCACTGTCATGATTGAACGGTTGTGAAGTGCACATATGCTGCAATATAAGTTCACTTGATGTGGTGACCACGCTCTTAATGTTGAGGAAGCCAATCTGCTAAACGTAGTGTTCTGTCAGCCTGATGTTTTAGAATGGGAGAGCATCACCAACTCTATGAAGAAAAGGCATACAAATTTCAACGAAATCTTTCTTTCAAATGAATGACACGTGGGGTGCGTAAAACAATGATTTGTGTGTAGGTACGGCTTGTTGAAGTTACGTGTATGATCTCCATCCACCACAGTCACATTTCAATGGTGGCACAATTCAGAAATGCCCATGTGCAGTGCTTTGGGGGAAGGTTAAATAACCCCAGGTAGTCAAAGTTAATCTAGAGCCCTTCGCTTAGGCATTCCTCGTAGCGCACTGTGCAGCTTTGGGATGGTAAACCCCATAAGTTTATCTTACAGGGATACTGTATAAAAGTTTTGCCGCCAAGATTTTGAGCCTAAATGAAAGCTCGAGTGCTGAAACTGGCTCACACAACCTTGTTTTCAGGCAGAAACTAGCAGAAAATAACAAATTTAAAGCATTTTTCGCAAAATATCGCGTCTGGCAGCAGCACCGTGAACTAGAGAAAGTGGCATTTCTGTGAAGTCTGTGCTGGATACTGGCGTGCGAGCCATCACCTGTGTCTCTCCACTTGCATGGATGGTGCCGATTGGCAGTGAACGACGTTTTGACCGAGCAGTTGCTTGTGGCCGCATGCTTGCTTTTGCAAGTGGAGCTTGTGCCCAAGTCTTTAAAGTCACTGTTTTTGTTGTGTGCTGCTCTGTAATGTGATCAGTGAAGCATCTGGCACAATGCAGGAGAATGCCTCTACGCTGCTGTGCGCAAAGGTGTCAGAAAAGTATCGTCAGGTGAGACAATCCACGTCATACCGTTTCGGCAGAGCCGAAGCTTCGAAGGATATGGATTAGCACTGCACGCCCATCGCAGCCAACATGGGTACAATCAAAGTGCGACTTTCTGTGCTTCGAACACTTTGAGAACAGTGACTATCAGACGAGAAATGCTTTGCTGCAGCTGTGGCATGTCAGCAAAAGGGCGGTGTGGCATCATAGTAGCGGGTTCCTTCAATACTTTTCATATGGTCATGAAACTTTTGCCTAGTGCTATGGGAGAGCTTCATATAGTGCCCACAGTGGACACACAACGCTAGTGCAAGTAGAAAGTCAACTGGCTCAGATGCCAAATGGACGCTGCAGGCGTTCTGTGCATACTGTTATGCCATACTACGTGCCTATCATCAAGGCGACAAGAGCTCCCACTTCTCCATGACGAATTAAGAATTCGACATGGATGATGTCATCACCCACCCCTCCTGATACCTGCCGACGAGGAGTTGCCAAAGGGACTTAAGGGAGGACTGGCGCATTGTGAAGACAGAGAGTCACCTCCAGCCACCCGGTCGGTCTGATGCACTCTTACAACTATATGTGCACTATCATCCACTGTCTGTAAATATCGCATGAAGTTTTTTGTTTCTTCTTCGTCCATCGAAAGAGTCCGTCTCTCGTCCTCCACCCTGAAGTCACAACAGTGGATGGCAAGCTGTGGGATTCGAAGCCAGGTAATGCCCGCTACACTGCTCAACCACAGCCACGACCGGCGTGAGCTATGTTGGATGGCTGAGTGCCCGCCGTTTACCTTTCGAGTCACGAGACCTTTGTCGCACATGTAAATGCTAAGGACAATTGCTCAAGTGTTCTGAAAGGGTTGTAGTGGTTTTGTCTTAGTTCTCTTCAGGCCTTGCATAGATTTCCAGCTTCGGAAGCAAAGCTAATTTAGAGGCAAAACATGAGACGAGCCGTCAGATCGCGATGGAGAAACTCAGGGTACAGGACCTTCTTGATGTTTGTCAGGAGATGGGCATTTCGATCGCCACAGAAAGGTGAAAGAAAGCCATTCTGGACGCTATGAGGGCAGAAGAGGCAACGGAGGAGAAAGTCAAAGAGGTTTGGGGAGAAATCCTTGAGAGGAGAAGCGAGAAAAAAATGCGCGAAGAGGAGCAGAAAAGGCACGAGAAGGCAGAAGAAAAGAATAGGCGCCAAGAGCGAGATCATGCTCTTAAAATGAGAGAACTGGAAATAGAGCTAACTCAAATCAGCTCGGCATGTTCAGTCACCTTTACGTTGGAGACGATACGCCTAAACTTAGAATACAGGACCTGGTGCTACCGTACAGGATAGGCGACGATATCACACTTTTTCCCGTGAATTTAGAACGTACATGTGAAAAGATAGGGCTGGACGAAAGCCTTTGGTCTCAAAAACTTCTTTCAGTTGTCCCAGGAAAGGCCGCGGAAGTTCTCGCACGCTTGTCTAAAGTAGACTATGAGAACTATGGAAAGGTAAAAGCCGTGCTTCTTCGCAAATACCACCTCTCCATCGAGGCATTTTGACAGCGGTTTAGACAGGCAAAAAGGGGCAGTGAGTTGCACACTGAGTTCTCGTATGAGTTAATGTCTAACTTAAAAGAGTGGCTCGAAAGTGCAGAAGTGTATGGCAACCACGACAAGGTGCTTGAATGCATAGCACTGGAGCAGTTTTACAGAGTTCTTCCAGAGGAAGTTAGACTTTGGCTGCAGGAGAGGCTCCCAGAGGTAGACCTAGAGAAAGCAGTGCAGCTTTCGGAGGAATATTGCACGTGCCGAAACTTTCAAGATAAACTGATTCAGGAAGATAGGCCAGAAAAAAAGGACTCTTCTGTAAAGCGGTTTTCCCCTGACAACCCAGTTTTGCTGAATAAGAAATCATCTACGAGCGACGAGTTCAGTAAAGGAGTATTGACCAAGGCTGAAGTGGTGAGGGAGGGGCTAGCATAGACAGCCCAGTAGCCTGAGGCCGCTAAAGCTGAGGCAGACGTAGAGTGCGCATTCACATTCGACCAATTATCTGCTTCTGTTGCAAAAAGGAAGGCCGTATTTCCTCAAATTGCAAGGAGCAAATCACGTTTGTGAGCATTAGCCAGTCAGACGAAAATCTGAGGCTGCTCGAGCCATATATACAGAATGTTGTGGTAAACGAGAAAATGTGCAGGGCACTTCGCAATTCCGCCGCCACCATGGATGTTACTCATCCATCCTGTGTTTCTCCCGGAGACTATACAGGGGAATGCGCCTGGATCGGACAAGTTGCAGAAGAGCACAGCGCGTGCTTGCCAGTTGCCAGGATAACCCTCGAGGGCGCTTTTGGAAGGTTACAAACGGAGGCAGCCGCGAGTCCAAGTTTACCCGAACACTTTTCATATCTTTTTTTTTTGAACAAATTGGAGCAGCTTTTAGAAAAGAAGGGCCGGTCGTTCTCTACCAGTTTTGCTTGCATGACATTAATGGGATCGCGGTCATGCGCCCTCTCAAAGAAACTTGAAAGCTCATCTTCGAACAAGGAAACTGACAATGTATCGGCCTCGCAGCGGTAGCCTAGGCCGATGATACGGCTGATGAAAAGCAGAGGACTCAGACTTGTGACGGGTCATTTACTGGATCAGTGACAGTGGGTGAGGAGCCTTTCAAGACTCAGGAAAACGGGGTGTCTAGGGCTGAAGTGGAAGGTTCACTGCTTAGTCTCGCATCCTTTTGCTGGGAGCAGCTTAGTAGGGTTGACTGAGGTGCTTATTGTGGCACGGAAAAGTGAACCTTTCCTAACTGTGCTGTAGGCTAATGTGAATGAAGGAGTGGCCCGAAAGAACATCTTGTTCTACGCTAAGTCAGGTCTCAAGTACCAGAAATATCAGGATTCTAAGGGTCGGACATACAACCAACTACTTGTCCCAGAAAAGTACCGACCACAGCTTTTAGAGTTAATGCATGGGAATGCTTAGGCAGGTCACGTTGGTATCAAGAAGACAAAAGCTAGGCTAGCACAAGATTTCTATTGGCCAGGATGCTGGAAGGAGATTGAACCACTTGTTCGATCATGCGACACATGTCAGCAAGTTGGTAAATCCAACGACAAGTGGAAGGCCCCAATGAAATTGGTGCCCATTATCACAGAACCATTTTGGAAGCTGCATATTAATGCTGACGGACTTGGCAGAGCCTTTTAGGCTGCAGCCTGTGCTTATCTGAGAGCTTATCCTAGAAGTTAAGTTTTAATGCTACATTCTCATGTATACTTTTGTCTCTTCAGTTTTGTCTCTTCACATTGAAGTTCATTGATAATCACTTACGACACATTATCATGTGAAGGGTATTGTAACGTTAGTGCCACTGATTAAAAAGGAGCCTCCGGATCGTTCGAGAGCCAACTGCAGCCACTCGAATGGGCTATCATTGCAAACCAAGTGACAGGATTTTGCTCGGAGCGAGGCAGGGCAAAATATAAACTTTCTTGATCACCTCAGCTGTGTCTGGCCTGCCCGAATAACTGTTGGGAATTGCTTTTCAATCTATTCTTTAGCTGTTTATTCTCTTTGAATTGTCTTCTTTGAGAGCACTATTTGTAGAGGTCTATATCCCGGGCTCTCTACCGGATGCATGTTTCGTGTTTAGTACAATAACAGTAATGGTGCTGTTGAGACCACAGAGGGGGTTAGATCATTTGTTTTCATGGAGATTGGTCTGGCATTGTGGAGAGCATTGGGAGGGTGCTCACTTTTGCTGAAGTGGTTGGCATTGATTTTCGGTCACTCCGTGAGTTTTCTCAGATCAAAGTAAGGGAAAGACCAGCGGATGAAAGGGCGGTGAAGCCATTTCCTTAACCCCATCAAGGACATCACTCAATCAGAACATCGCATACGTCGAGCCGTGTCGAACAGTTTGACTTGTGGATGTATTATCTGGCAGCGGGGGTGCTGTTGTGTCATACCACGTGCTTATCATCGAGGCGACAGGAGTGGCCATACTACGTGCCTATCATCGAGGCGACGAGAGCTCCCACTTCTCCGCAACGAATCAAGAATTCGATGCAGGAGGGGACTTCAAGAAACACCCAGCCATCTCTGTGACAAATCAAGAATTCAACGCGGGTGACGTCATCACCCGCCCCGCCTGGTTCCTGCCGACGAGGAGTCGCCAAAGAGACTTAAGGGAGGACCGGCCCATTGTGAAGACAGAGAGTCGCCTCCAGCCGCCCAGCCGGTCTGATGCGCTCTTACAGCTACATGTATGCTATCATCCACTATATGTAAATATTATATAAAGTTTTTTGTTTCTTCCGTCTCTCGTCCTCCACCCCAAAGTCACAACAGTACGCTCCCTATTGCGCAGTGGTCGATTGCCTGTATCCACGTGTGAATATTGTCGACACAACGTGCAAGTCGCTGCCCTGTTTCTGTAGTGTTCAGTAACTTAAACACGAACAATATTGAAACAACTTCAGCGCATTGTTACGACAATGCCTGCTGTTGCTGCTGCAAGCCATCACACATAACATAATGACGGTCGGTGCACGGCCCTGCACGTGCTGGCACACAATTGCCGGGCGCTGACAATCCTCCAAAAATACAGCCATGTGTTAAAAAATATGTGAAATAATCACTGTGTTCCAAACAGTCACATCTTCAGAGACGAATTTCGATGCTTCCCTCATTTTTTTTTTGCATATTTTTTAAGTATCCCTTTAATGTGTAGCTTGTCAAAGTAAACACTTTGTACGGCTGTCATGTGTGTGAGTGTTGTGATAGTTCGTCTTGCCCAGTCCCTGTCAGCCTGGGGACATAATGTCAGATGATCACTTTTCACGATACTATCACTTTTACGTTGTACTCAGTGTGCTGTATTATTTGAGCAGCTTTGCTCAAGAGCCAATCTGCACACACTGAAAGTGATATCTCCAATAGTGAGTGTCTGAGAATACGTCTCCTGTTGCCATTCCAAGGCAGTGCTGCGAAAATGCCTGTGCTGCATTTATCAGTTTTCAATCAATAAGTTTTGGGTAGAACTGAACCTGGTTGATTTGATTGAATAATGAGTTTTCTTGCTGCAAGGGCTAGTTCTGTCCAAAGAGCTCCAGGCACGTGGTAAGCACGGAAACGAAGTATTTGCTAACGAATGCATAGCCGTGCTGCAGGGAGAATTTCAGAGAATTTTGTGTGTGGGAAGTTTTATTGCATGTACTGTACATTGCAGAGGAAGGAAAATGCTTTACGAAATACATAGCACCTGAGAAGCCAGACATCCAGTTTCACTGTGCTGCTGCTTTCTAGCACAACTGAACACACACATTGTTAAGCTGCAACAAACTATTGCAGTGCATGTCTATTTTCTTTATTCGCAGATACTCTGAACTGTAGCCTGTGTACAGTAATGTAGTAAATTGATCAAGCTAACAAAAAATCCAAGGACCCCAAGCACTTCTTGCGAGTTGTGAATGCAAAAGCATTAATGTATAATTGAACGCCGCTGAGTAGTCCTTGTACTTTTGCGCTGTGAGTCACGTTTTGGAGTTTCGCACTGGGGTATTTTTGAGTTCTGCGATTAACCCTTTCGCTGTCGGACGTTTCTGGCCATGACGCACCCCCAGTGTCGGCTTGGTTTCAGGGAACGAGCATAACAGGGAATGAACATAGCAATTTATTTTTGATTATGATTGGTATACAAATAACATAGTCAATGCAATATGCACATTTCAGTGTTCTGCAGCTGTTGTTAGTAAACATCATCATCATCATCAGCCTGACTATAAAATCTGTTCAACATCCGAATCTGACGATGCGGAACCCTCTTCGTCTCAAGCGACTTTGTCCGAGTCCGAATCCGAGCTCGGCTCGTATTCTGAATCGGAATTCAGCCACCGCTCCCATGAGCAGACGAAGGTCCCGCGCGCCGAGCCATCCGAAAGTAACCGCGCGCAGGGAGGATGCGCTTTCAGTCGCCCGCGCAACGGAGAGAAATGGGACGTTGCGTGATCAAGAAGACAGAGGGAGATGAAAAAAGGCTAAACAAAGTTCGAAGGGCTTTACGTTTACTGCTGCAAGTCGGAAGCGAGGGTGCGGCGAGAGAGCGAAAGCAGCAATCGAGTCACCCTTTTTGGAGAGGCAACGGCACGTGCGCCGGAACTTGACGCGCCGTAGCAGGCACACCAACAGAAGAAAAATAAAAATCTTCAAACCAGCGGAGATTACAGAACAACCCTTGAACCCATAACCACACGCGCGCTACGCATGATCCAGCGAACGCGGAGCCACCGCGCCACTCAGCAAAGAGAAAGTGGGGAGTGGCAGTCGCACCGTACTCTTCAATACATGGGTTACCACAGGTTGGAGCGAATATACGAACTTGTAGAAAGAGTCAACAGATGGCGTGGCCAATCCAGGAGCGCCTGTTTTTGCGCTCAGGCGCGAAATTTTGAACGCACGATAGAGAACGTACCGGTACGTCAGTGACACCGTGGGGGGGGAAGCGCGATGACGTACCGGTACGTCAGTGACAGCGAAAGGGTTAAATTGGTGCAGGTTATTTTTTTCATGCTGTTTCTACGTTAGCATGTGGCTCTAGACCGGAATCATTTAGACGATATTGCTGCGAAATCAAGGACGCTGCATGCCACCAACATCCTGCACAATGAGAGACCGAGGAAGCAGCAGCAGCCACTAAGGCCAGCAGGCGCGCGCAGCACCTAAGCCCATTGAGGGTGAGAGAGAGAGAGATAAGGACTGCACACTCGCTTCCAAGAGCGAGGTGGTTGCACCCATATACGCGTGTCACACGACTGCCTCACCGACGACAGCCTGTCTTGCCCCGCGGCGTCGCATCGCCGTACCTGCTCCGTCGAGGCACATTGCTGACGTGATGCCGCGACAATGCCCTCTGCCCTCATGCAACACCTGGCACGCGACCGCGATAGCAGGTGGTCCATTTAGCCCGCTCTGCTCTGTCAAGGAACACGCATGACAAGGCATCGCAGCCAATGGGAATTTGGGTGCCTTCTCACTGCTACAGATGCCGGCTTTTTTGCTCAATGGGCCATTTGATGGTTTTTCATCAAAACTTTTGCAGTAACCACTGATGATAGTCAATGTAAGCGAATAGTCTAAACAAGCGAGCGAGAGCCGCTCCCCCCACCCCCCTTGCCGCTCCTCCCCACAGCTTTGCTGCGCGAGAGCTTGTGTGCATTGCTGAGTATTGCTTTATTTTTTCCAGACTCTTGTGCAAGCTTTCACCGTTGCTGTTGTTGGTGAGTCTAAAAATCTTGATAATTATTGCTTTGGAAAGATTGCTGTACTTTGTCTTTTCCAAATGTTCACGAGAGGCTTACGCGAGAAAAAAATTTGTGTGTCTGGCTTCATTGGTCAGGTTTGAGGCGTCATACTTGGTAGGGCCTTGTGGTACTCTCTCATTATTTATGATTACAAAATAAGACAGCCTAGATGCTAAGAAATGCTCCTATGAACACATAAGCCAAATATTATTCCTCCACATGCATCAAGGACTTGCCATAATAATACAATCGCACCCACTTATAACAATATTCAAGTACCATGAAAATTTAATTGTTATAACTGATAATTCTTAAAATGAGGTTGCACGAAAAGAGTCAAGATAGGGGGATGGCAGAGCTGTTGTGAGAAAACTATAATGGCAGGGAGGCCAGTGCTCCTCCCCACCACCTTCCTCCATCAGGCTGCTGATTGTGTTGACTTGTTTAACTGTGCTTTTTGCACGCTCCAATCGCATGTACCAAGCCACGGCTGTTGGCGTTCAAGAATGGCACTGCTATAACAACTGCAAAGAGAGGTCACGGAGCGCAGGTGACATGTGAGCTCCGCCGAGGCATTCGCTTTGGTGGCCCCAAAAGGGGCCTTCTAAAGAATACGAGAAGGTTGCCTTGGCAACCTCCCAGGTTTAAAAAGTCCAGAAGAAATGTTAGGGCAAGATTTGCACAAGGAAGTTGCCCTGTACTTTTCGCTGGCTTGCACGAGAAAACCCCATGTCCATCAGCATTGCTTGGTTTATGCAAAGCTTGCTCACATCCTTTTCCAAAGCAACCAGGTTCTCCATGTAGTGCAGGGGAAAGTCCCTCGTGAAAACGAAGCCCCGGAGGGACTGAATTATCTGCAGGGCCTCCTGTGAAGGCAACGTTGAGGCAGCCTGCCCTACCGCATCGTCATTCCTGTTGTGGCCATCACTGTTGCCGTCGCTATCTGATACAAGCACGTTAGCAATGATTGCCTCACCGGTTAGAAGCGCTTAGTTTCCAAATCTATAGCAGTGCGCTTTCTTCTCACCGGCAACGTCATGCATTGACGATGATCAACGGGCAAATTGGCCGTCTTTTGTTTTGGCGGCGAGTCAAACGAGGATGAGAAACCACATCATCAGGAACGACTTTGACGCAACCAACAAAAACAAGCATGAGCGACTTAATCCGTTAGCAGAACTGTGCCAAACCAGGGGCTAGTGAGCAAACTAGGAGCAGTGACGGTTCGCCTCTCGGAACTACTTTGCTACACTCGTAACAAGTGGCAACAAGGGAAAAAGCATTTCAATTTCTCATTCAAGTTTCTTCAAGCTCGTCATCTT
This sequence comes from Dermacentor andersoni, assembly GCF_023375885.2. Taxonomy (NCBI): domain Eukaryota; kingdom Metazoa; phylum Arthropoda; class Arachnida; order Ixodida; family Ixodidae; genus Dermacentor; species Dermacentor andersoni. The sequence goes on along the minus strand of NC_092822.1, from coordinate 115,224,828 downwards.
TCCACACCCACTTCTACAAACATGAGTTCGTCATTTGTCTAGTGAATTCGATGCAATAGAACTTTGTCATGCCAATGTTCGGCAATCTAAAAGCATTCAATGGAGGAGACGGAGGTGCGTAGCCCTGCTACATTGAATGCCTTGGAGCTTTCTTCATTGCCAGTGACATTGCAGCAGCAAAAAAAAAAAAGTCTGCCTTCTTTATTTGATTTGGGCAGAAGACTTATGCTCTCTTGCGAGATCTCGTTAACGAAACCCGCATAGCCACTGGACAAAGCTTTGCTAGAAATTAATTCAATTCTGGGTGACCATTTTGCCCCAAACCATCTGCCGTTGTTTAGCATTTTAGGTTCAACATGCACGTTCTTGTGGAGGGCGAGTCAGTCGGTAACCTCGTGGCATCACTCTGAAGTATCTCGAAATACCATATTCACTTGATTCTAATGCGTCTTCGATTGTAACGTGGACCTGTTTCCGGGACCAAAAGAAAGGAAAAAAAAGTCCTTTACAGTACTGTGCAACTCATTCTTTCATACAGAAATAAAACTTTCTCTCACTTAGAAAAACAACAATTTACTCCAAATACACTAAAGTTGTGATAAATAAAAGAAGACAGTTTCACCCAAAAGGCAAAGCATCAATTTCCATAGCAAATTAGTAGACAGCTGTACAAAAAGTAAGTCTGGTATGGTGGGCTGAGGCGACCAGGTTCGAAACCAACAGTCAGACCAACTTTTGTCACTGGGTATGTGCCACTGGGTATATGCTGCTCTTCAATGACAAAAAATAACCTTGAAAATTTCTCAAAATCAAAGCCTTATCACATGTCTTCAGACACGTGCCACGTACGGACTTTGTGGTGGCGCCACTGGATGGCACAGAATATCCAGAGGAAAGCACATTAGAGGAACCTGGCTTTGTACACGCCTCATACATGACGGCTTTCGGTGGTGGCAATCTGGCCGGTCACCACATTGCCTCAGCGCTAATTGCATTAACATCAACATTCGTCATGAGAAGGGCTCTTCCAGAATTATCGAGTAAGCTTTCGTATTGTTATGTAGGAAGATGCAGACAAGAAGCTATATGCAGATATATTTACAAACAAATGTGTCGCATTTGGCCAAGAGGCAACAGCCCGTGCTAGCCTCTAATTGCGCCGTCTTCCCACTACTGGTCTCTTCGTCATTGTAAATACTGGTCCGCAGCACTACCCCCGGTGGCAAAAGTGCAGTCTTGGAGCAATTAAAGGCCTGGCTTGGAAGCATTGTAGTAGGCCTTGAGCCTACTGAGGTGCATGACATCACTGGATGCCAGAGTACAGGGTGAGGTCGAACTGACAGGAGCAGTTTCGTATGTCACTGGCGTCACCAGGCACAGCACACAATAGGGCCCCGTGTATCGCGAAAGGAGCTTCTCTGAAAGTACAATGTGACAAGAGGGCAACCACAGGAGCACGCGCGCACCAGACGAGAACTGTGCATCACAATGGCGGGCATCGTACAGCTGCTTATGATTGGTTTGCGAGGCCGTCAGTCGAGTATGTGAAAGCTGACGAGCATCGTCGGTAAGGGCGAGGGCGTTGCATGCATACTCGCTTGTTGAGGTTGCAGTAGGAGGAAGTGCCATATGAAGGGGCAAGGTGGGTTCGTGACCGTACAATAGATAAAATGGAGAAAATCCAGCGGTGTCGTGCCAAGAAGAATTGTACGCAAATGTGACATAAGGAAGGGCAATGTCCTAGTCATGGTGGTCCTTTGAAACCTACATGAACAGCATATCTGTGAAGGTACGGTTTAGTAACTGCTCTGTCAGTCTATTGGTTTGAGAATGGTATGAGAATGAATGTTGAGTGGAGCAGTAGTGCACAATGTTGGCGATAACTTTCGACAAGTTACAACCACGGTCAGTCAGCAGCTCTTTCAGAATGCCATGAAGCAACACGATGTCATGCGAGAGAAAATCTGCAACGTAAGTGGCGCAGCTGGTTGGGAGGGCCTGCGTGATGGTGTATCGGGTGGCATAATCAGTTACAACGGCTACCCATTTGTTCCCAGAAGATGACGTGGAAAAGGGGATGAGAAGGTCTAATCCAACACAAAAGAACAGTTCCACAGGGATGGAGATTGGCTGGAGATGACCGGCTGGTAGCATCTGAGATGTTATTCTGACGCTGGCAGGAATCATAGGCAGCAACATGGTGTTGGACAGAGTGAGCAAGACTGGGCCAATAGAAGCAGTGGCAGACGCGGTTATATGTCCGAGTTACCCCAAGGTGCCTTGCAGTGGGTGCGTCATGAAGCTCAAAGAGCACAGGCCGTCATAGATGTTTGGGCACGACAAGAAGAAGATCAGATCCGCCAGGGAGAAAGTTCCTTTGATACAGAATGCCACCCTAGAAGACATATCGGCGAACTGAGGCGTCGGTAGGTGTAGAGTGCAGATGGTCGATGAGTGCTCGCAGCGATAGGTCCCGTTACTGCTCATCAGCGATGTTAGCAAAGGCAGCCACAGAGAAGGGCTCATCGACCTGGTAGCGAGACAGGCAATCAGCGTCCTTGTGGAGACGGCCAGGTTTGTAGATGACAGAATACAAATATTCTTGGAGGCATAACGGCCAGCGACCAAGTGTTCCAGTAAGATCTTTCACTGAGCACAACCAGCAAAGTTCGTGATGGTCCATGACGACTGAAAAGGGTCGACCATATAAGTATGGGCGGAATTTTGCAACCACCCAGACTAGGGCAACACACTCTGCTCAGTGATGGAATAGTTGCACTGAGGGGATGGGAGGAGCCTGCTAGCACAGTGCCTCCTCTATTTTTCTGTGCCTGGGAAATGGAGCGGAGAACCAAGGGAACCGGCTGTCGGCTCTAGTACGGCTTTTCGCCGCCACGCGCCGCCGCCGGAGTAGGATCATCGTCGCTCACGGAAACGCAGGGCGCGACTGTATACGCAGTTGTTAAATGGTTGAGCTTTCGACTGTATTCGCATTGTTTCAAGTACAAGCAAGACCTTTGTAAACGCGAACCCTGAAGCACTTGTCGCTCTGGGCAACCAGCCTATTTTAGAGGCATGTGTCGTTCGCGGCTATTGCTGTCCGATGCGCTCGCGCGTCGTCTGCTGCGCCGATACGAGAACGCGCGCCAGTTGAAATCCAATGCGTGGAAAAATGTTCTGTCGCCGTTATGTTCGCTTATATGAAAGTCGATATTTGAAAGCAGTGCTTGCCACCATATAATGGGAACGCTTGGGCGCTGAAAGAGCCCCTAACGTCTACTCGTGTAGCAGGGTGCACGCAAGCCGGGAGTTCACGCGCTAAATGGCACGTAATGTCGTGAGACTGCTCTACGGCAAAACGTGATGCCACGTTTCCTTCTTAAAGTTTTTGAGAGTTACATTTGTTGCCACCGCAAGGAAGCCACAGCTGGCGTCAGAAAATGAGGAGCTGTGCCGTGTCATTTAGGAAATCAAAGCTGTTGAATCGTAACGGTGCAAAAACAAACAAAAAGCGCGTTCTGCCCTGCGGTTCTGCAACACATGAAGCTCTGCAGAACCTGCATGCAGACATTACTCCGCAAATAGGGAGGTTCATGTCTTCAATATCAATGAGTTACGAGTCATGGCTCACATTGATTTTACCATTTCAATGGTGGAATTAAAAGCATTTATTGCGGAAGGAAACTACCACATGTCATTGAAGCGTATACCACTCTCACAGTTTCGCGTGCTTTCGCGAAAGGGGCTTTCTTACAAAATGTTTAACTGCGTCGTGCCTATCAGTAACATTGAAGGCGTAGTTGCAGAGGAGCGGCCTCAGGAAACGAACTGATATGAGGTTCATGAGCTTAAGCCTGTGCTCGTTGCTGTCATTGCTCTTGCACTTTAGCAGCTTTGAAGAACAAAGAGCTGGGACGGCGTACTCCACTAAGGTAGTCAGTGGCTTCTGCAAGGTCTGGTGCTCCTGCAGTGCACGGTCAGCAAAATCTCTTAAACAGTCCAGGACAAAGAGAAGTTGGTCCGACGGGTAGAGCAGCCCACCTCGATCTTGGCTCCGAGTGAGCTGAAACAGCGGCTGGTTTCTCACCGCCTCGTACACAAAGTAACACAGTTCTCGCAGTCAATATGCTCGCCTACAACCCTTGCAATGTAGCCCCCCACATAGGCGGTAGCCGAAATCTGTAGCGATGACAGCTGCTGTGGCAAAATTGTCGTATTAAGTCTCTGCAACGCCAATCTTGCTCTCGAGAGCTGGGGCACTGCTTGCACAGTCGACGGCAGGGGAGGCATTGAAGCTGAAGCAGAAGTTGGTTGTGCAGAGGAATGTGCATCACACAGTATGTGTCCCGACATTGCACCACATTCTTTGTGGGCAATATTGGAGGCTGCATTGGACACAGCAATCCCGGTCTTCAGTAGCTTTTCGAGGCCTGACAGTGCAGCCCGAACGTCCAACATGTCGTTGCACCCGGATGACATTCGCAAACTTCCAAAGAGCGATTCAATTGGATCGCTGTTGAATTTTCGAGTGAGCACAAAAGAAAACTTCTCTTCTGTCAACAGATATCTGACGCACGCCACTGTCGAATAGGTGGTTAACAGAATTGCTTCATACGTTTCGGCTGTGAGGAATTCACGAGCATGTCCAGATCTTTTCTTTAACGTCTCCAAGTACATAGGAAAAGTGACCTCAAGCCATTCAAGCCGCAGATCAGCACTGTCGTCAAATTGACGGCCATCCGAAAAATTGTGGCGTATGTGCTGCGTCGTGCTGCTGACATCGTGAAGCACGAACCACCGATAAACGTTCTTCATGAACGTAATTGTTGGGCCTGCGGCTGAAAATGACAGCGCACAAGTGTGTCCAGCCTGATCCTTGAGATGTTCCAAGGCAGCGGTTACACTCGGAGACATGAGCTGGACGGCTTTTGCCACGTTCATCTTTTCTATGTTGCTCGGATAAACATGCTTCCTGCTTAAAAACCGAACAGGCTTTACAGACAAGCCTTTCTGCAGTTCGTAGAGGTCTTTTATGTGTGAAGCAGAAATCTCACCTTTCGGGCCAAAGTCACGCGATAGAAACTGTGACCTCACGTTCTTCAGCACGTGGCACGGATCAAAGCTAATGAAAAGAATCCTGCTGCGGTCACAGGGGTGTTCAATCCGGTAGGTAAGCAGGCCATTTCCAAGCAGTTTCATGCAATTCACGTTCACTTTATGATTGTCCGTGACAAGGCAAACAATCCTAAACCCACAAGCTTCCACTTTTTGCATGACGAAAATCAGCAACTTGTGGAGTTGGGGGCCCGTTAGCCCTTTTGTAAAATAGTAGGCAACTGGAATTCGAAACTTTGTTGTCAGTCCACTGATGACAAAGCACAGGAGCAAATTGGCTAAGATAAGGTCACCGTTTTGCTCTTCCACCCCGATGTCTACTTGCCCAACAAAGCAGTCACGTTGCTTGTTGTATTGCAACTTCTGCTTTACCCTCATCTCGTCAACGATGAGCGAGCAGACCTTTGATTGCGGTTTGTCAAAGTTTTCAGCTTCACATATCAGCCGAGCTTCCACCAGTTTGCTGAAGCCGGTTTCACCACTTGTAGTTCCAATATAGTTGGTTAGGGTCTTTCGGTCTGGAAGCTTCAAAAGCATCTCCCCTCGAATATGTTCGTAGGCTTTCGTTGATAAATGCCTCAGCACCACACAACGTCGAGTAGTTTCTTCAGACCATGTAGGCCTTTTTTTTTTGTAATTGGTAATTTGGTCCACAAGAAACAATGCTGAAGCCTCTTTCTCTGCTGCTCTTTCTCTAATGTAGGAAACGTCTGCAGTCAAAGAGTCCTCCTGCAGTTTCTTGAGCTCCTCTTTGTACTTGTCAATTGTCTGATGTAGTCGCAGTATCTGGCTTCTCAGATCTCTTTCTTTTCTCTTCCATTTGGCCTTTTCGGTAGTGAGCAAAGCAGAGGCCGAGTTGCTGTCGACCTGGACACTTTTGTCGCATGAGGCAGCCTGGTCAGCCCTGTGCACGCATTCATTCTGGCACTGTACACCATGATGGTCTCTTGTTTCGCAGGTAGCGCTTGTAGTATCCATCGGCTCCGATTCTTCAGCTTCGGGACCTGATGTTGCCTGTGTTGCACATGACAGCGGTCGCGAGGCAGCATGGCTACTGGTGCAATCATTCGTTGACTGTTCGTTCGCAGCACGGTCACGTTTAGTGATACTTGCCATGCTTCGTTTAATTGTTGCCTTCGGCTGCAAACGTGAAGGGTAGTCTGCAAAGACGGACAGAACTGCATCCTTCCTCAGCCGCCGTTTTTTTCCTTCTATGAAGTCTTCTGTTCTGAAATGGCGGCTGCATACTCTAGTGTAGTTAGAAGTTGTATTAGGCGACCAATCACCCCGCCTAATTACTGCAAGCCACCTCTCTCGTATACCAGCGGCAGCTGGTATATCGTGAAACGACAGCCCGACAGTCTTTTTTTTTCCGTTCGATTTGCACAATGGTACGCAACAGTAAGACATACTGAGGCATAGGGAACACGTGCTTGCAAAATCCTGAAAGAAGAACAATACGAATTCAAAGTTTCGCAATGTTAGCGCGGCTGGACAGGCTGCATGTGCAACACGTGCGTGCAAAAGCCTGAGAAAAAAGAAAACGGATGCTATGAAATACGAATGCAAGTTTCGCACTGTCAGCGCGACCGGACAGACTGCATGCGGAATACGTACCTGCAAAAGCCTGAGAAAAATCGGAATGCAATCAAACGCAGATGCAAACACGAATTCATCAGCTTTGTACTGCGCGCGGCCCGTCAGCGCCAGCTTACTATCCTACTCACACAGCGCTGCCACGCGGCGGCGGCGACGCGGGCGCCCGACGGCCTGGGGAGAGCGTTCGCCCAGGCACTGAAAAAATAGAGGAGGCACTGGCTAGCATAAGCGACAACGTGGTCGTTGCCGTGCTGGCGTTGTGGTAGTACTGCATTGATTCCATGGCCGCTGGCTTCAGTACGGACTTTGGTAGGCGTAGAAGGATCGAAATGGGTCAGAACGGGTGGCGTTGTTAGAAGGTCGATTAGAAACGAGAATGCAGAGGCCTCGTTATCACCTCACTTGAAAGGGGTGCCTTTCTTCAGAAGCACAGTTAGTGGTCGTGCTATGGCTGCAAAATTTTTCATGAAGTGGCAGAAATAAGAGCAAAGGCCACTAAAGCTGGGCCCATCCTTGACACACTTCGGAACAGGGAAGTGCGTAACAGCATGGATTTTGCTGTCAAGGGCGGCATCAGTGCGAGGTAGGGGATAAACATCCTTTTTTGTGGCCCTGTTAAGGTGCCAGTCGATGCAAAATCGCCGTGAGCCATCTTTCTTTTTCACCAGTACAACAGGTGATGCCCACGGACTACACAACGGTTCAATTAATGTTCTTGGCAAGCATTTTGTGAACTTCTGTGTGAATAACTTGGCGCTCAGCTGGTGACACTCGATATGGGCGGTGATGAATAGGAAGTACATTGGTGGTATTGATGAGGTCTTTAACAGCTGAAGTTTGGGCCAAAGGACGATTGCTAAGGTATCAAAGTAGCACCGATACCCAGCAATATGGACCCGAACCTACACATGGCACGAAGACAAGCAAGAGCAGAGTATGTACAAAGAACACTGGCAACTAGACACGACACAGTGTACGTAGACGCCGCTACCTGCACTCAGGACAGAAACCACAAGAAATGCAAAGTCGCAACGGTGATCAACTCGGACCTAAAAGAAATCACCAGCGCATCAATTCGGAACTGTACGGTAGTTGAGGCCGAAGAGGCAGCCGTGGCTCTAGCGGCAGCGGAGGGCTACCGATCCAACAGGTCCTTAACCATACTCACAGACTCCCAAGCAGCGAGCCGCAACTACCTAAATGGCAGAATCAGCAACAGCGCGCTCCGCATCCTCCGCTCAAGTGGCAACACCGTCAACAACCAGGCCAAACACACGATAGTTTGGGTGCCGGGACATACCGACATTACGGGAAATCAGGAGGCGGATAGGATAGCTCGAGGGCACGCAACAAACCGAGCATCCAACAATCCCGACCCCGCTGAGGAACCCGAGCCGGTAGCCCAAAGCTATTCAGGGATATTAAACTACTACAGAGGCATCAGACGAAAATACCCGCCCCCTCACAAACAACTAAATAGAGAAGACGCCGTAGCATGGCGGCAGCTACAAACGGGAACATTCCCGTGCCTAAACATGCTAAGTAAGATCTACCCCACGCAGTACGAGAGCAAGTGCCCATGGTGTGGAGACAAACCAACCCTATACCATACCACATGGGCTTGCCAGAAAATAGATGGGCTAGCCATAATAAAAAACCCGAGTGCGGAACAGTGGGAGAGGATGCTATCCAGCGACATCCTGAAAGTCCAACAAGGACTAGTAAGGCGTGCACGCAGGGCAGCTACCCTCAGCGGAGCCCTGGACTAGGGGAACCGACCCTGGAGAGAAGATGGAAGACTCCATCTGAAGCCGCAAAAATCACTGCAAAATAGGGAAAATAAACGTTTTTCATCATCATCATAAGGTCAAAAATATTGTGGTATGAAAACAGAATGCAGTAGAGCTCATGTGCATGCTCGGATGGCAAGTCTGGCGTAATCATTTTCTGTAAGTCAGTGATGGTACAAGTTGCCGACTGCAACGGTAGAGGAGCTTCAATCTATTGTCGTCTACTGCAATAGATACTACTGAGTGATCCTCGAATGAGCAAAGCTGGGCCAGAGACATCCTCTGTGGCAGCACTCGTGTCATCAAGCCAAAATTGACCACTAGCAGGCAGACGCTATTCACTGTAATAGATAAAACTGTATGAGGTACTGTGATACCATGTGTAAGGAGGACGTCTTGCATGGGAGCCCTGATAGGGGTGACACAAAGTCGACATAAGTCAGGGGTGAAGCCGGCAAGTGAGTGAAGTCTGCAGAACTGAGGTGACTGAGGGGTGGCTCACCGGGATCCACAACAGGCAGGTCTAAGTGGAGAGTACTGGCTGAACAGTCTATGAGAGCAGAATGCATGGAGAGAGAGTCCAGGCCAAGGGTGATGTTGTGGGGCCAGTGGGTTATGACTATGAAGAGAAAGAGAGCGGAGTGATCGGCGAAGGAGACACGGGCGGTACACATGCCAATTACGAGGGCTGTTCCGCCATGGACAACAGGCGTCATGGCGGGCGTTATTATTTTCTTCAGGCAGTTACGAAGGTCAGCGCTCATGACAGATGAATGCTCCCTATTGTCTATAAAAGCAGACACAGAAACATTGTGGACTTGCATTTCAAGAGGTTTCATCTGAGTGGGCAGCGCCAGTAGAGGATTTGGCGGCATAGGGAGCAATGCAGCATCATCTAGTTTTCCAGCTGGGGGCATCTGTAGAGAGTCTGCGAATATGAGCGATGGGGCTGGGGCAAGCGAGATTGTCAGTGTTGAGGTGAAGGTGACATTGAGTAAGGGTAGTTCAGTGCAGGAGATTCAGTGGCAGCATTATCGGACTGGGCGGTATAGGAACGAGAAGGGCGGCTTGGATGACAGTAGCCAGTATAAGTGGTCTGGGTCCGGGAAATCTAGCGACTGCGACAGTAACGACAAATGTACCCGATTCGACGGCAGTGAAAACAAATGTGCTTGTCGCCAGCAGTGTGCCATTGAGATGGGTTGCGGAAACAAGGCGGGTAATAAGATGTAGGACGGGGCAGAATCGAAGAATCTGGGTGGGCATCAGGGTGATAGGCTGAACAGACGTTGTGGAGACCCATGTTGGTGAATTCTTGGCGAACAACTGCCTGGATCAAAGAAACTGTGACTGCAGGTGAATTAGAGGAGCTGGAATTGAAGCCAGCTAGATAGGGGGCCTCAATCTCTTGCTGGACGATCCTGGTAACGTTGCCAGTGTTGTTGTGACAAGGAGCATCTGCACAGGAAGATGTCGCCACGGTGTTTGGTAAATGGGCAAACTGTTGGTCAATATGTTGGCTTTTTACAAGTTCCAGGTGGCGGCACTCTTTGATAACTTCGTCCACCGTCACCATGTTGTTGAAGACGAGCAAGTTGAAGGTGTCATCAGCAATGCCTTTAAGAATATGGGAAACCTTGTCTGGCTGACTTACTTGTGCGTCAATTTTGCGGCATACAGCCAAGACGTCTTGAATGTACGTGACGTAAAGCTTTGTTGACGTCTGCAGGCAGCTGGATAATGCCTTCTTCACAGCAAGTTGGTGATCGTAAGAGTTGTCGAACAAGTTCTGGAGCTCTTACTTGAGTGTATCCCAACTGGTCAGCTCATCTTCATGTACCCAAAACCAAACTTGAGGTGTGCCACCGAGGTAAAAGACTACGTTGGCAAGCATGATATAGGGTCTCACCGGTTATTGGCTCTGACGCGTTCCCAAAACCAAACTGAGGTGTGTCACCGAAGTAAAAGACTATGTTGGCAAGCATGATAATAGGGTCCCACCGGTTATTGGCTCTGACACGTTCGTACAGGCTGATCCAGTCTTCGACGTCTTCCCCATCGTTTCCCGAGAATATGCTAGGATAACGGGGAGTGGAGAGCGCGGTATAGGTCGCCGAAGTGGCAGCAGGTGTCAGAGCCGGTTGAGTTGAGCGGTCATTGCCAGGAGCCATGATGGAAGGCTCGACATACCATCCACTGCGAAGCTCCGTGACGAAGTACAGAAAACGTCCACCTCCACCAAATATGTTACATAGGAAGATGCAGACGAGAAGCTATATACAAATATATTTACAAACAAATACAGTGCACTTGGCCAAGAGGCAACAGCCCGCGCTAGCCTCTAATTGTCATTGTCTGCACATTACTGGCCTCTTTGTCATAGTAAATACTGGTCCATAGCAGTGTGAAAGCGGTGCATCGTTTCTGCCAACCGACGGTAAAACTCATTCTGTTGCCATCTTGTGATGACAAGAGCGATGCTGACTCTGGTAGCAGCTTATCGCCAATGTCACAAACATGGTATCAGTTTTATGTCTGATTTTAACTGGTTGTCAATTTCGGACACAATCTTTTACGAAGTGGTGTATATGTTAGAATAATTTAAAATACTATAATTCATTGTTAGCTACCATTCTCACATAAAGCTCTACTGAGGCCAAGCAGGAAGTCAACATTTTCAGTGGGACATAGCACGTCTTTAGCACACTCACTGTCCCCTAGCTCTTCCAAGACAGGTGGTGAAGCCATTTAGTTTATCATCGGGGTCTGACGAGGCAAGTTCAGGTTGTTCAGTGGGGCCACTGCCATGATCAAAGTAACAAAAGTCTTAGCTCATAGAAATGTATGGCATGCTGGCATAGAAATTCCAGCCAGGGCCTTCAGTCAAGATTGAATGAACTGAAAAGTCAAGTTGACTGGAGTTGAACTAACAGATGTCTACTTCATTGAGACAGATCTTTGTAGTCTGTTGGAATATGCAAAGAACTGCTGAAGTTGTTTGGTGCATTAATGTTCAGCAAATGAACCTTTCTGATTCAAACTTTGCCTATGTATATGGGAGAGCCTGTAGACTTCAAAACAATGTTGTAAGTATCTTTTTGTATTCCTAAGGTGTTAATTTGTTAGCAGTCATGTCCTCTGGGTTGCCAGTGTAAGTACTACAGCTGTGACACTTCATGTCCTGGATGGAGGCATTGAGGAGAGAAGTGTGCACAAGGGTTGCAAATGCATTCCACAAGGATTAGAAACTCTAATTGCTGGGAAAACACTCCAAGGCAAAACAAGCGGCGAACAAACTCATCTGTCATTGAAATCTAATCCACGGTTCAAGTGCATCACCTATTTGAACATCAACTCATCATACATTACAGCTTAATCACTGGTGCTCGGAGTGCATTCCAGAATGTGCACCTATATTTCTGTCACACATGCAATCTGATTAGACGAGATTCATTTGGAACGGAATTGGTAATAACATTCTGGATTGTTCCGATACATGTAGGTGTGCCTCCTGGCAGGTGATAGCTTTGCAACACTGGTTAGTCGATAAAAAACAGTACCTGAACAATGCCAGACAGTGTGTGCAAGTCATTAGCAGGCTGCATGCCCTGTGGTGTGGCCTCTTTGTCCCGAACTTTGCTTCAGTGAAATTTAGATTGTGATTCTACATGTTCACACAAGTCTCCCTGGATTTTCTTAGTGCAGCTTGTTCAGTGATGGACGTACAGTACAAGCTCGTTAATTCACTACTCGTTAATTCGACATTTCGGATAATTCGAAGTAGTCGCCGCGGTCCGTCCAACAATGCATTGAAAGCAATATGTAACACATCCCGCTTATTCACGCGGAAATCTGCAAAATTTTTTTTTACGTGTGTGATGCTTTTTTGGCACACTTGGTTCAGATCATGGAGGAAGGAAAGCTTAGGAAAGGCCCCGGCCAGCCTGGCTGTATTGCAGAGAGTGTGCCTGAAGTCGCATGCTGCTTTTCGAAAGGGAGCACTTGAACTCATGGTCCACACATCCTCGTTTCCATAGGAACTGCACCCATGAAGCTTTCGCTGCTCTCGGCTTTTGAAGGGCTCGAAAAGAGTTTTCTGCTCGGGCATTTCTCGAAGCACATTCCCTTCTCGAGACAAGCTGCGTTTGGATTGTAGTTTGTGTGCTTGACCATTGTGTTTTGGGTCTGTGAACGGTGAGTGTGAGTGGCAACTAGCAACACAGGCTCTTGCATGTGATGGCTCGGGTCTTCGTTGTCTTCTTCTATGCGTCGCGGAAAAACATTGGAGCACATCTGCCTAGTTGAAACTGGTGCAGAAATTTCGTAGGTTTCTTTCAAAGTTCAAAGCTTGCGCCCATCTGCTCCAGCGAGCTGATTAAATACTCAAAAGTGAAGTGTCATGCCAAAATCGCTGCATGTCTGGCTTCAAAAGCATGACGTCAGGGCCTCTTCTATACTGTTTCTTTCCTCCTTGGTTCAGAGTCACTGATATCACATGCTGCTGTGGCTGGATGGCTTTAAACATTTTGTCAATGCTATTGTTATCCTTTCTTTTCCACGTTCTATCTTGCTTTGTTTGTACTTTCACATCTTCTAAACTGAATGTTTTTCTTGAAATCCATTTACTACGCTCTTTGTGTCGACCTCACCATCAGCGTGTCCTTGCAGTGTCCTTCTACGATCAGATGGCAGTGCTGCAAGCCTTCCTGCTGACGCTGGGCGTCACCGGTGGTCTCACGCTCTACACCTTCCAGAGCAAGCGGGATTTCTCAACATGGGGGGCAGGGTGAGTCTGCGTTCCTTAATTGATTTGTTCCGTGATGTGGAAAGCAAGTGTGCTCACTTGGTGTGCATGTATAAAGCAACTTGGCATTCAGAACTACAGTTATTTCAGGGATGAAACTGTTTCCTTCTTTGCACCTGAAGAACCATTTCGTTTGGGTTTGTGAGCGTCTGATGCGGTTGTCATGGTTTTATGCAAGTCCCACACTTGATCCCAACTATTGCCTTCGAAATTATTTGACTCTAATTACTATTTGCTTCGACTTCACGTCTAACCGTGAAACTGATATTCACACAAGGCTACTTTTCAACAAGTGTATGAATGCTAAGTGACGATGACCATATTGTTGCGTAGGAAGACGCAGACGAAAAGCTATGTACAAGTATATTTACAAGAAAATACGCTGCGCTTGGCCAAGAGGCAACAGCCCGCGCTTGCTTCTCATCGTCGTCGTCATCTTCGCACTGCTCGCCTTTTCGTGATCGCACATATTGTTCCGTAGCACTACCCCCGGCTGCAAAAGTGCCGTCCCGGAGCGACTAAAGATCTGACATGGAAGCAGTGTAGTAGGCCTTGAGCCTACTGACATGCACGACATCACTTAATGCCAGAAGAGAGGACGAGGTTGAACCCACAGGAGCAATTTCGTAAGTCACAGGCGTCACCTGGCGCAGCACGCGGTAGGGCCCTGTGTATCGCGAAAGGAGCTTCTCTGAAAGTCCGACGTGATGGGAGGGCGACCACAGGAGCACGAGCGTACCAGGCGAAAACTGTACGTCACGATGGCGGGCGTTGTAATGACACTGCTGAGTGGCTTGTGAGGCCGTCAGTCGAGCACGGGCAAGCTGGCTTGCATGGTCGGCGAGGGCGATGGCGTCGCGCGCATACTCGCTTGTTCAGATCGCAGCAGGAGGAAGTGCCATGTCTAGGGGCAAGGTAGGTTCGCGACCGTACAGTAGATAAAATGGAGAAAATCCGGCGGTGTCGTGCCGGGAAGAATTGTACGCAAATGTTACGTGAGGAAGGGCAATGTCCCAGTCGTGGTCGTCTTTGGAAACTTACTTGGACAGCATATCGGTAAGAGTACGGTTTAACCGCTCTGTCAGGCCATTGGTTTGAGGATGGTATGAGGTAGTCAGTTTGTGTTGAATGGAGCAGGAACGCACAATGTCAGTGATAACTTTCGAGAAGAAGTTTCGACCACGGTCAGTAAGCAACTGTCGCGGGGCACCATGAAGCAAGATAATGTCACGCAAGAGAAAGTCCGCGACGTCAGTGGCGCAACTGGTAGGGAGAGCCCGAGTGATAGCGTATCGGGTGGCGTAATCAGTTGCGACGGCTACCCATTTGTTCCCAGAGGATTTTATTTATTTATTTATTGATACTGCGGCCCTGTTTCCAGGACCTTAGCAGGGTGCATACAAAGTGAAAAAATCTAAGTACAAAATACAGCGATACATAACATAGGTCACTCGCGATGTACAAATGCAAGCAGTTACTGAACAACACAGTAAATCACTCGCTACATAAACATAGGTGCGACTCAAACAATGGTAGTGAGCATTGAGTTACAACGTCATCAGTAAGATTATTCCATTCAACAATAGTTCTGGGGAAAAAGGAAAATTTGAAGCAATTCTTTTTAGTAATTAACGGTGTTATTGTCTGTGAGTGTCGATGACGTGTAGTATAACCAGTAGAGAAAGTGATAAAGCGTGATGTATCAATGTTGTAATGCCCTTTTATGAGCTGAAATAAAAATTTTAAACGGCATGTTTGGTTCCTTTGTGTCACAGATGGCAATCCACTTCTCTTGAGAAGCTCCGTAACTGAAGTGCGGCCATACGAATTATATATGAATCGTACTGCCCTTTTTTGAACTTTTTCTAGTTTAGTAATGTTTCTTTTAGTAAAAGGATCCCATATGACAATTGCGTATTCCAACATTGGTCGAATGATTGCATTGTAAGAAAGAAAACGCACAGGAGGCGTAGCGAATTTTAGAGAGCGTCTTAGAAAAAATAGTTTTCGAAGGCAGTTTGCCGTGACAGTGTCAACATGTTTGTTCCACGAGAGAGTGTTAGTAATCCAGAGGCCAAGGTATTTATATGCGGTTACCTCAGAAAGCATAATGTTTTCGGCATTGTAGTTGTACAATAAAGGCTTATTTTTTAACGATATTCTCATAAAGACAGTTTTATCGAAGTTAATTTCCATTTGCCAATCATTGCACCATGTTACTATGCTTTTAAAGGCATCATTTAGTCTAATTTGATCGTCAACAGAGGAAATTTTTTCGTACAGAACACAGTCATCAGCGTACAACCTAATACCCACAGAAATCTGATCCACAATGTCATTTATGTAAAGTAAAAACAGAAGCGGACCAAGAACTGATCCTTGGGGGACGCCAGAATCAACGGGCACCTTATCTGAACTGGCTGAATTTAGTGTTACAAACTGACGTCGGTTAGTCAAATAACTCTTTATCCAGGCGAGTAGTTTGTTATTTTGCAGAATGTAGCTTAACTTATGCAACAATTTGTTATGAGAGACCTTATCAAACGCCTTACGGAAATCCATGAAAATTACGTCTGTTTGTTTACCCTCGTTTATGGCTGCTGCAAAGTCATGAATGATTTCTACAAGTTGGGTATTAGTTGAAAATCCTCGCCTAAAGCCGTGCTGCATACAGGTAAGTAGCTTATGTTCTTCAATAAAAGTAGTTATATGTTTGTGAATAATATGCTCTAAAATTTTACAGGCTGTTGAGGTTAGCGAAATTGGACGGTAATTCTGAATGAGCGTTTTGTCACCAGATTTGTGCAAAGGCACGATTCTGGCATCCCGCCAATCATCAGGTACTGCAGCTTCGTTTAAACACCTAGTGTACAGAACATGTAAGTATTTTGCACACCACTCAGCATAACGTTTCAAGAACGCATTTGGGATATTGTCTGGTCCAGGAGATTTTTTTACCTCAAGGTTCAACAGCAGGATGACGTGGGAAAGGGACCGAGCAGGTCTAATCCAACACGAAAGAACGGTTCTACAGGGACGGTGATCGGCTGGAGATGATCGGCAGGTAGCACCTGAGGTTTTTTCCGACGCTGGCAGGGATCACAGGCAGCAACATAGCGTCGAACGGAGCGAGCGAGACCAGGCCAATAGATGCGGCGGCGGACGCGGTCGTACGTGCGGGTTACCCCAAGATGTCCTGCAGTGGGTGCGTCATGCATGTCAAAGAGCCTGTCGCAGCTGTTTTGGCACGACAAGAAGAAGATCAGAGCCGTCAGGGAGGAAGTTCCTTCGATACAGAATGCCGCCCTGGAGGACATATCGGCGAACGGATGCGTCGGTAGGTGTTGAGCGCAGACGCTCGATAAGTGCTTGCAGCGATAGGTCTCGGTACTGCTCATCGGCGATGTTAGCAAAGGCAGACACAGAGAAAATGCCGTTGGCGCTACTACTGTGGGCGTCGTCAGGCTCGTCGACCGGGTAGCGAGACAGGCAGTCAGCGTCCTTGTGTAGACGGCCAGATTTATAGGTGACAGTATACAAATATTCTTGGAGGCGTAAGGCCCAGCGACCAAGTCTTCCTGTAGGATCTTTCAGTGAGCATAACCAGCAAAGCGCGTGATGGTCTGTGACAACGGAAAAGGGTTGGTCATATAAGTATGGGCGGAATTTCGCAACCGCCCAAACTAGGGCCAAACACTCACGCTCAGTGATGGAATAGTGGTGCTCCGCGGGTGAGAGGAGCCTGCTGGTGTAAGCGATAACACGGTCGTAGCCGTGCTGGCGTTGTGCCAGTACTGCGCCAATTCCGTGACCGCTGGCATCAGTACGGACTTCGGTAGGCGCAGAAGGATCGAAATGGGCCGGAACGGGAGGCGTTGTGAGAATGTTGATTAGATGTGAGAATGCAGAGGCCTCGTTATTGCCCCACTGGAAAGGGGCGTCTTTCTTCAAAGGCTCGGTTAGTGGTCGTGCTATGGCGGCGAAATTTCTCACGAAACGGCGGAAGTACGAACAAAGGCCGATGAAGCTGCGCACATCCTTGACACACTTCGGAACAGGGAAGTGCGCAACAGCATGGATCTTGCCTGGGTCCAGTTGCACTCCGTTCGCATCAACGAGATGTCCAAGGACGGTAATCTGGCGACGGCCGAATTGACACTTCGATGCGTTGAGTTGCAGACCGGCTCGACGAAAAACGTCCAGGACTGCTGAGAGGCGCTCGAGGTGCGTAGCGAACGTTGGGGAGAATATCATAACGTCATCCAAGTGGCACAGGCACGTGGACCATTTGAAACCGTGAAGACGGGAGTCCATCATGCGTTCAAAAGTGGCAGGGGCGTTACATAGACCGAACGGCATCACTTTGAATTGATAAAGACCGTCGGGTGTTACAAAAGCAGTCTTCTCGTGGTCGAGATCGTCCACGGCAATCTGCCAGTAGCCGGAGCGAAAGTCAATAGAGGAGAAATAGCGAGCACCGTGGAGGCAGTCAAGGGCGTCATCAATCCGAGGTAGGGGATACACGTCCTTTTTGGTAACCCTGTTAAGGTGCCGATAGTCCACGCAAAAGCGCCATGAGCCATCCTTTTTGACCAGTACAACAGGTGACGCCCATGGACTATATGATGGTTCAATAATGTTCTTGGCAAGCATTTTGCGAACTTCTGCGTGAATAACTTGACGCTCAGCTGGTGACAGTTGATACAGGCGGCGATGAATAGCAGGGGCATCGCCGGTATTAATGCGATGTTTGACAGCTGTAGTTTGAGCCGAAGGACGATCGTTAAAGTAAAGAATATCGTGGTAGGAAAACAGAACGCGGTAGAGTTCACGAGCGTGCTCGGACGGCAAGTCGGGTGCAATCATTTTCTGTAAGTCAGCGATGGTACAATTTGCCGACTGCGATGGTAGAGGAGCATCGGTTGAAGTGTCGTCTACTGCAATGGATGCTACTGAGTGATCCGCGAATGAGCAAAGCTGGGCCAGAGACATCCTGCGTGGCAGTACTTGTGTCGTCAAGCCAAAGTTGACCACTGGCAGGCAGACGCAATTCGCCGTAATAGATAAAACTGTATGAGGTACTGTGATCCCGTGTGTGAGGAGGACGTCTTGCATAGGAGCCGCGATGTAGTGAGCGTCGGGGACTGGTGGGGAAGACACTAGGTCAACGTAGGTCAGTGCCGAAGGCGGCAAACAAACGAAGTCGACGGAACTGAGGCGACTGGGGTGTGGTTCAGCAGGATCCAGAACAGGTAGGTCAAGGCGGAGAATACTGGCGGAACAATCAATGAGAGCAGAATGTGCGGAGAGGAAGTCTAAGCCGAGGATGATGTCATGGGGACAGTGGGCGATGACTGTGAATAGCATGATTGTTGAGCGATCGGCGAAGGAGACGTGGGCGGTACACATACCAATTACGGGGGCTGTTCCGGCATCGGCGACACGGACAACAGGCGTCGTGGCGGGTGTGATAATTTTCTTGAGCTGGTTACGAAGGTCAGCACTCATTACGGACAAATGCGCCCCAGTGTCTATGAGTGCAGACGCAGAAACACCGTCGACTTGCACGTCAAGAAGGTTCAGATGAGTGGGCAACGTCAGTAAAGGATTTGGCGGCGTAGGGAACAATGCAGCGTCACCTCGAGGCGCTGCATCATCTAGTTTTCCGGCTAGGAGCGGCGTCCGAAGGGAGTCGGCGAATAGGAGCGACGGGGCTGGGGAGAGTGAGATTGCCGTTGTTGGGGCAAAGGCAAACGAGAATAGGAGCGATTCGGTGCAGGAGAATCAGCGGCGGCGTTATCGGAGCGTGCGGCATAGGGACGAGAAGGGCCACCTGGGGGGCGAGAGTAGGCGGTATAAGTAGACCGGGTCAGGGAACTCCAGCGACTGCGACAGTGCCGAGAAATGTGCCCGATTCGATGGCAGTGGAAAGAAATGGGCTTGTCGTCAGCAGTGCGCCATTCAGATGGGTTGCGGAAACGTGGTGGGTAAGAAGGTGCGGGACGGGGCGGAATCGAAGACGCCGGGCGGGTATCAGGCAACAGCCCGCGCTAGCTTCTCATCGTCGTCGTCGTCTTCGCACTGCTCGCCTTTTCGTGATCGCACATATTGTTCTGTAGCAATATTTTCTCATCTGCTGGGGGAATGCGCATGGTTGCTGGGAACAAAAGAGAAGACAATGACTCAAACGGACAAGACGTTTCTGGCTTTCGCTCTCTTGTTAGTCACCTAATTAACGTTCTTTTAAATAAACGTAACGAGTTTCTTTTCTTTAACCATGACCCCGCCATGTTGCCTTCAATTCCTACTTGGGAGAATAAAACTGTCACCCTTGTGCTACAGATGCAACTGGTGCAATCAACAAGATTTTTGAGGTTAAGTAGATGAAGGCAGTAGTGGGCCTTCAAAAGGCACGGCCACAATAAAGGGAAAATGCATGCAGTGTACTGCAGGCAGCCAAATACGGGCCGCAAAAGTTGCTGCGTGGCATTATCCTAGTGCGGTACAAAGGACGGGTCTCAGAGCTGCCTTTCGCATCATTCCATGCACCTTGGACAAAGGAGATCGATGAGAGTGACTGCTTTAGTAACATGCGTACGAGGGACCCAGTGTCATCCAGACTCATCATACGGACGTGTCAGAAAGCTAACTTCACCATCATTATCATTTATCATTTATTTTCCCTTAAGGACCCCTGTCAGGGTCCACTCACGTTTATAGTTTCTGCTGTCAGCGCACACTGTAGGGTTGTATATGGATCATGAATGATGAAGTTCTTTAACATGAAATTGCGTAGTGCCAGGCACGATCTCATGATGCCCTCAGTTATGCTTGCAACGAGGTTCTCATCACCTGACATCTCTTGCGTTAAGAATGAATGCTTGGGAATGAAAACACAGCACCCATCTGTCAGTAGACGAAGGAAAAACTCGCCGACAGTTACGATACTCCCTCATGCTAAATTCAAACACAGCTCTTTGTGTTGTCATTTCACAATATATTGGGACAATCTGTCTCGTGTGGCGCATTGCAAACGGAGTGAAGTATTGTCAAACTGGTAATACTGGTGTTACACGTACAATTATGATTGCAGTCGGGGCCAATCCGGATCAGATTTCTTGATCACGATTATTATTGGTCGCTGCTACATGGTCCAAAGATCCGGATCAAGTTATTCTCGTCTTCTGATCATCAGCAACTCTCAGAACTGCATAATGTATTGGCTACAAATTCAGATTTGCAAAATATGGTTAAATTTGTACATTCTTTCAGTTTTACAGCTTACTATTACTGATAAAAAGATTTTTAAACGTTTCCTATTGAGCTTCCTTCACTTGTGTTTAGCATTTTCAGAATACTACGCTAGAGGGCGCAGACATGAGCCTGCAATCGCGCTTAAGGGGCCTGATCACGATTCTTGGATCGCGATCACCCAGATCCGGTTCCCTCAGGATCGCGATAGCAGTTTATCCGGATTGGCCCTGATTGTGATCAGAAGCGTACATGTGGCACTGGTATAGCACTCAAACACAACATTAGTGGAGAGCAGAGTCAGCTATTGTTGCAGGTCAAGCGTGTTGGCTTTTATACATGACTCGTCAAAGGTTTCAGTATAATCGCTGGTGCCTACGTGGATTCCAGAAAGTACTACACGATTCACGTCGCGCATACGATCAGATTACAAATACTATGGAGCACCTTGTAGTCTTGTGCAGCACTCTGCTTTCCTCCTTGCCCATTAACCATACTCTCCTCCTCCACTTCCCACTTCATGCTTTCACTATAGCCTCCTCGTTCGCTTCCCTTCTTGCACTCTCTTCTTTCATCTCCCGCTGTGCTCTGCGTTCGCTTTCTTCTTTTTCTCTGCCAGTTCGCTTGGTTACAAGGGAAAACCCTGATGCTCGCTGTAGGAACGGGCTCCTAAGAGCTGCACTCTAAAGAAGCATTCGATATGTTGAATCTGCACGCCAACTTTAAAAGAAGGCAATGCCTTCAGGCTGAGACACGACTACCGCAGTAGCTAACTGCTAGTTGATGTTGCTGCACCTGCATTTTACTGCCCCACGTGCCTTTTTGTCTGGTGTGGCTGTGCCTTAAGATGCAATTGACGTGTTCACTGGGCCCAACTAGTGTTAATCGAAAGCCAACTTTTTAGCAAGGCTAGCCTAGTCCCTTGAGCTCTGAGGAGACAGTGAGCACCACTTTCTGACATTTTGAGAGCCTTGCGATTGCCTGTTATTTTTCCGCCATGCACAGGCAATGTCAAACCCATATAACTTGCAAAGCAGGAATTATATCTTGGAAATGGAGAAAGACGGTGTGGTAAACCTACACGAGCTGGTGATGAGCATTCATACGACAGGGTGTCAAGCAGACATCATGCAAGATAGGGCATTGGAATACCAAATAACGCTGATCCAGTTTCAACGGAAGAGTTTTGGAGCAGCAACTGAAAATCAGCAGGCAATTCCAGAGAGCCATGAGTTTCTAACCCAGGAAAAATCAGAGTTCTGTGAGGATGGCAGCAGTGGAACACTGGAAGATGACAGAGCAGGAGTAGGATGAGCAGCTAAAGCTTGCCAGCTTGATATAGGGATGCTGGCATGAATGCCAAGTCAGGAAGCTTTAGTTCCTTGATGGTTTGTGCTTGTAGGGGCAACTCTTGATTTGTTTGACATTCCTGCTGAGTGGCGGGCCGGTCTGGTGTTACTACGACTGAGTGAAAAAGGGCGCTTTGGCTGCTCTCAAGACTGACAGCACAAGAAAGGACAACAGGCATCTTAGAGAACATTCCATGTTTTTGGAGACAATGGGCAGCAGTATACAAGAGGCTTGGGGAGACAAAGAGAGTGGAAAGTGAGTCCTGGGATGTTTGCTCTAAAATTGGATAATTATTTAGGTTGTTACCTGGAAAAACAGAGAGCCAGCACTTTGATGGTACACGACAGAATCAAAGAATGCTTGAAAATGGAAGGAAGGCCCACAGTATGCTGAGAGGTGACAGGTTTTCTGCGACAACAGAAATCGACAGGTTGATGGAAAGCATTGATGAAGAGTGTCAATTGCAAGCAGACGGCAGTGGCAGCCATAGAAAACACTAAAAGTATGCCAGGCATGAAGCAAAAGGAGAAGACAGGTGCCGTGCCACATTCTATGGCTGCATTGTTGGTGTGAGAAGAGAGGTGTTTGTAATGCTAGTTGGCTGATCATTTGGCAAGAAATTGTCCAAAAAGCAAGTCAAGCAAACAGTCAGGTAGCATAGAGTTGTGTGATGACTAAGCAATTGTGGCGAAAGTGACAGTGCCTATGGGAGTGAAAAGATATTTCTGCTGTTGTAAATGAGGGGCAAGAAAAGGAATCTCAGTTGCATGGCCTACAGAAGGTAACTTGGAAAAGCTCTGAGACCAGGGACTGAAATTAGACTTGTTAGGGAGGCTGTGGCATTGAAATATGAAGGACAAGGCTCAAATATAAGTCTTATAGGAGAGGAAGCCGGAACGGAGACTAGCATACATTCCACCGGCAGCCACTGAGGACATGCTTTTTGTACCTTTCAGTAATGCACTAACAACACTTAAGGCTCGTTCAAACCAGTGGCTCACAGAGGTTGCACGACCATGTTGGTTGCAAACTGACCAATGGTCACAAATTGCCACCTTTGTCGAAAAGCGAATGTCTTGGGTCAGTTGCTTGCTTGTCGATTTTTCGGTTGCGCTACTGCAGCCGTAAACCTTCCAAACCAATCAGCAATGCAGGAGCAGGATGTCTGCTTATTTTACACAGTGATGGCAGTGCGAACAAACATAAACGGCATCAATTGTAAGACATTTCTGTGTGGTGGAACATTAGTTGCCTTGAGTCGTTTGTGAGCACAAAGTCGCGGGATCGAATCCCGGCCATGGCGGCCGCATTTCGATGGGGGCGAAATGCGAAAACACCCATGTGCTTAGATTTAAGTGCACATTAAAGAACCCCAGGTGGTCAAAATTTCCGGAGTCCCTCACTACGGCGTGCCTCATAATCAGAAAGTGGTTTTGGCACGTAAAACCCCATAATTTTTTTTTTTTTTTTTTTTGTCGTTTGTTGGTCGCCAGTCACTGTCGGTTGTGTGAATTCTGTCAAATGCTGGTGTTAATGCACCCTAAGTGGGCAGCGGACAATTTGTTGGAAGATACAGTTGCACTTGTCACTCTCATGTACTGCACCCAAAAAAAGAAAGGGCTGTGGTTGAGATCACTCATCTGTGAAATGCGGTAACCGATGGAGGCAAACAAGAGGAAATTCATAATAGAGAAAAAAAAAAAAAACTCGATGCCGTTCCACTCTTTGAAGATGGGTTACCAGTGAAGGTGTATATGTGGGCCCGTTAATGGCGAACTGCACTTGAGAACAGGCCAAGGTGAAAAGGCATGGCCTGGTGATCCATGATGGGTTACTGTGTCGTAAGAACTTTTGGGAGGTCTCAGAGTTGTACTCGACGCCCGTTGGCACTGGAGGTTGTCAGGAAATTTGCATATGTGGCAGTGATGATGCTTTGGTGCCGTTTTTGTGCGTACGTTTGGGCATACCGAGGCATCTCCAACGGAAGGCCATTACACCAGCAGAGGGAGTGATTGCAGAGACTGCAGCTATGAGAGATATTGGGTGATTGCTTTGAGAAATTGTCCTGCAAACACGGAGGAAAGTCAGTGCATATGTCATGGGAGATCTTGGGCAGTGGTGGCCAAATTCTGCCATAAGCAGAAACTGGTTGTTAAAGGAACCCTTAAGGGAAAAGCAGTTTAAGCGGTATTAGTATACCACCCTTCTACAATAAAAAAAAAGTCGCTCTTAATGTGAAAAAAAAAAAATGGCCAGGCTTAGCTTGGTTAAGCCAAGAATGCGTTGCATATTGCGCGCGTTGCGTTGCGAGTTGGGGCCCAGCTTTTCCTCCGGCTGTCGTGACGTCACGTCACGTGGTTGCGCTAAAGGTCAATGGTGGCTGCCCGGCCGCGGCGAAGGGCTGAACTGAGTGATTGCAATATGCAACGCATAAAACTCTAGTGTAGGGGTATGAGCCACTATGATGGCTCATACCCCCAATGGTGGCTGCCCGGCCGCGCCCAAGGGCTGAACTGAGTGATTGTAATATGCAACGCATAAAAACCGAATTAGTAAGTCAGAAAAGGTACAACATCGAGACTGGTGGCAGCACTGTCTTGGCGTACTTGCACCAGCTCGCCGTGGTGTCTAGGATGTTTACAGCAGCTGTATGCTCCTAGTTGAGTTTTTATCGGTAATGGAATAAATTGTGTTCTCAAAGAGCAACAGGCTGAACTTGGGACGTTTCAGCCAGTTCTACTGAGCCAGAACAGCCGAAATACGAGAAGATAATTTGAAATTAGTGATGTCACAGTGGTGTATAAGTGTGGAGGTTTGTTCACAAAATTCGAAAAATGAAACTTTCACTTTCATTTTATCTTACAATAATGAAACTGTCACTGCGAAATTAGTTTTGAAAGAATGTTCTGTCAGTTGAAATAGATTTAGTGATTCTCTTTACTGGCGGCAGCCAGGAAAGTGAACCAGCACAATGTCTGTGAGGTGCCAGGGGCTTTCAACAATTGAATGGGTGCCAAGTGGCAAGCACCTGCACGACCTCACCTCCTGTGAAGGGACTACTAACAGGCCATGCATGGCAGATGTGACGATGACCTGAGAGTGACTAGAGATCCTTGACTCTATTTAGCTTCCTATTTAGTGTTCTTGTAAGTAAATGTAACAAGCTTCTTTCTGCTTCTTTAACCCTGACCCAACCGCAACGTCTTTAAGGCTCACACGGGAGAAGAAAACAGTGGATAGCACTCGTGTCACAAACATGACTAACCTTCTGTGACATGGGTGACTATGGTGTCAAGGGTTGCATTGTGGTGCACGAGCGTACCGGAAAACAAAACAGCCGGGATGATCAAGTTGAAAAGGTAATGCAGTACAACTTTCACATCTCCAAGAGAGTGTCAAATGCCAGGAATATACGGGAAGCGGTGAATTTGTGTGAAGGTCGAGGGTTGTCTGGTACGGCTTTCATGTTGAAGGTTAGCCACGATCCTGGGCTGACGCTATTTTCCACAAGACGCTCAAAGAAGACTGCCGATCCTGTACAATAAGCTGAAAGCTGCAATAAACAAAGCCTGGCAATGTGCTTTAGGAGACAGTACCTGCAGAGGTTTCTGAGACTTCTCAACTTGGGTGATCCCTGTCTCATATGTCCCTGTTTTTGTGTGCACTTCATAGTAGTACTGGTCCACCTCACTGCATAGTACAATGAAGCCATCTCTGCTTTTGTTCCTTTTTGTGCAGACTGTACGCGTTCCTGATGGTTCTGCTTATGGGGAGCCTGCTGCAGTTCTTCCTCACCTCTAGCCACCTCGAGTTTGTGCTCTCACTTGGCGGTGCAGTGCTGTTCTCTTTCTTCATCATCTTTGACACCCACATGTTGATGCACCGCGTCTCTCCCGAAGAGTACATCCTGGCTACCATCGAGCTGTACCTGGACATCATCAACTTGTTCCTGCACATTTTGCGCATTATCGGGGAGTCAAGGAGAAATTGATTTAAGGAGGGTACTTGGCATCCAAGGAGCCCTAGCTTTTTTTTTTTCTTTATTTTTTTTTCCGTTGAGGTGTGAAAGGCTTCAATGCTAATCAAGACAGTGCTGGCATTCCAATGGATTGAGCAGAAGTGATGGAAGTAAAGATTTACCTTGTCAAGGCTCGCGTTGTCACTTTTTTTAAAGTCCTGATGAACCCTTGTCTGTGAACTAGGGTGGTTGCTTGGGCTAGTTGGTAATTCATGACAAAAAATAACGTACAGCGCGAAGGAGAAAGTCTGCGAGAGACGACATACTCAGCACTGTGTATGTCGTCTCTTGCAGTCCTTGTCCTTCGCGCTGTACGTTATTTTTGTTCCTTGTCTGTGAGTTGCGTTTTGCACAAGAATTAAGCTATTATCTTCTTTGTGCTGTTAGATATTTGTACAGAAACAAGCTATCTATGCTGTGATGACTGATCTTCACTGTTGTACGAGTGTTTATGCTTCTGGAAGTGTTCATGAGTGTAACTGCTACTTAACAGGCAATATCTAAGTGTTTGCAGCTTGTTAGCTGCGAAATATTTTTAAGCATAACTTAGCATTTTGCAATTGTTGCCTTCCAGTAGGTTATATATTGTGCATTTGGCTGTGCCAATTGTTGATGTGGAGGGGTGGGGGGGGAGAGTTGTTGTAGCAGTTTGGATTTTACTGCCACACGCAACAAATAATAAAAAACTGCACTGCCACATTTTCTATTTCCACATCACTTGTATTAAGACTACATTTCTATTGAAGAGAAACTAAAATTTGCATGAATCTGTAGTTGGCGTATTTGTATCGTTAACTTCGATAACTGTATGGACCACTTTTTAGGCACCGTCGACTCATGTTAACTCGACTCGTGTATATGATACTTGTATAAGTTTTGGTCCAAATAAGAAATGCCAACAAAATGAGTAGATAAAATTTTTTTTTATTGCTTGCGCTATGTCGTCATTACCAGACTACTTCATATGGTATTGCAATAACTACATGTGCCACCATTGGTCATTTGCCCGCAGGCCCCAGCGCTATTGTTAGTGCTTGCCTGACAAAGTCGTTGAAATAGCCCAGGGCACAGCGCAAGGCACCATCACCACTGTAGGACAGGTCGTTCCCATCACTGTCATCCCCTAAGGAATGAGCAGTTTTGCTGAATTTCTTGTGTTTTGAAGCTTTTAGTGACCACTGCTTGCCTGAGGGGGCGCTGGTGTGGGTGGAATTAACCAAAGCAACATAATCGCTTTAGAACTAAAGTGTTACTGCCCTAGCAATTTATGGTTTCTTGCCGAGATTTTCCAGTGCGTTCGAAGTAAGCAAAAAGTATAAATAACTGAGGTTGAATTGGAAGTCGACCTCATTCGAGAACCACACGGAGCTGAACTGCATTATCTAGCAGCTGTGCAAAAATTTTCCACCTGCATATGCAGTGCTGTTGTAGGCCGTGACAGCAGTAGCCTCGTTGTAATGTCTATCCTGTCGTGGTGTAAATAAAGTAAAATGTGTTATGTAAAATTTGAAGAAATAAAGGGACGTCAGCCAGTTTGTAATGTAGGGCTTTCCCTACAAAGCAGCAAGCACACAAAGCAGTTATACAGTAGCATTCACGTTCTCAAGCAAATACTGTGCCACCTTGCCATTTGAATGTAATTAAAATTTAGAAACTGAAAGCAGAGTGAGCATAAACAGTGCAACCAAGTTCATTCAGTGAAGTCCCTCGGGTGCAAATCGATTTTTCCGGACTGTTATTGAAGAAGAAAATGGTTTAGCATTTCACTCACATGCGTGTTCCATATGCTGTGCAACTATACCAGTAGAAATAAGTAAGAAGAAATGGCATTGCTGTTACTTTACATGAGAAGCTGTAGCATGGGAGCTGCTGTCTAAATACATGTGTTGGCAAATCATTGCGCAGATTATGAGGTTTGTTGCGTTTAAAAGACAATGTTCAAATGTAGTGACTTTAGGTTGGCAATTTTTTATTTAAGGCAATAATTTACAAAAACCTTTTAAAAATGAAAAATAAAAATATTAGCAATTTGACATAAAAAGCTATCCAGTTAGAGCGGGCAAATTTTGTTATGCATTGCTGTGGTGCTCGCCAATAACTTATCAGTAGGACACTTGCAAAACCTTTGTTTGCAAGTGTCCTTTATGCAAAACCATAACTGTTTTGCATAGGCTGTCAATTATATTGCATACTTTAAAAAATCCGGGGACACCTAAGCAATTCTTATGAGTTGTGAATGCAAAAGCATTAATGTCTCGTTCAATGCTGCTTAGCCATGCATTGAGATTTGCTGCGGGGTACGTTGAGTTTTGCTATCCCCTGCTCTCTCACTGCATCGGATTGACACATCTGCACTTGGCGTTTCTGTGCTAAATGTTCACCTCGATGCTCATTGCCACCACTCGATGCCGCTTCACCTTGCGTTTTCGAGCCAGTGGACACTCGCATTCTGAGCCACACTTCATTGCATATGATGTATCGGCTCCGTCGAGGCACACTCGTGACATGGTGTCAAGGCCAATAAGAATTTAGGTGTTATTTCGCTGCTACAGACAACGGCTTTTTCACTCAATGAGCCATTTGATGTTTAGCATCAAAAGTTGCCCATGTATGATTGGTCTGTTTGAAACCTTGTCCACACGTCGTGCTTTGGAGCTCTTTGGTCTGTTTGAAACCTTGTCCACACGTTGTGCTTTGGAGCTCTTGTTGGGAGCTTTCAAACAGCCAGTAATTCACCAACACCCATGTTACTTCGCCATGACATTTACAATGGTGTCCTTCCACCGTCCCTACCCCCTCCCTCACTTCCCCACCAACTCAATTTTCACTAAACTTAATATCGGTTAAGCTTACAGTTCTCCCAGGGCAGTGTGATAAACTCTTCTTTGTTCATAAAACAGATTTATAAAGCTACGAATGGCCTGCATGTGTAATTTACTGTAAATGTCATAATTAGTCCCCTATCTTTGAAGTTGACCCATATATTGCCCATAAAGTGCCTAATATTTTCGCTATATATAAACAAAGTATCTTGTTCACCGAGAACAGCTCTGAAAGCAAGTAGGAACCTTCTATATGATGCATGAAAATAGGAGGAAAAAAAATAAAGATCCTGCACACTGTGGGAATCGATGTAAACGAAGCTTTCTTTGCTGGTTACTTTCATTGACAGTAATTAGGGGTGGTGTTGACGGCAAGTGTTTAATTTTTTCTATGTTCAGTCCAACGCGAGAGTGCTGAGTTGACATTAAACGTTACCTTTCGTGCACCCCTGCTGTTTATCTGCGTAGTACACAGAGCACACAAGGAGAGGTGTTTGCTTGAGGTGGTGTTGTGCGCCATATTTTATAACCTCTGAGAGAGTTGATCGTTCTCATTGCCTCACTTGGCACATCGCATTGTGGTAGAAGTATTAAACTTGGACTATGGGGATGTATGTTTCAAGACCACAATCGGATTATGAGACAAATCATAGTGGCGGACTCCGGATTAAATTTTCAGAAATACCGGGAACCTACTGTACCGCGTACCTTGAACTTAAACTTGTCCAGTTTCCCCGCAATCACTGTCGTATAATAGTAGGGTTTCCTTGCCTTCTCACGTCCCCCCCTCCCCCCGCCCTTGTATGAAAACTGCGTCTTCTCCTCCCTCCTCTATACAGTTCTATCTATGTCCCCTCTGGACTTACACATTAGTAGAAAGGGAAGCACTGCAGTTTGTGGAGTGTTTTTGAGGGGGTCGTGTATAATTGCAGCTGTCAAGAGGCTAATTCGGCGGTGCCCAGGGAGCTCCAGTGGGCATTGTGCACATTTGATGCAGCGGGGTCCGAATGAGTTTCTCGCGTCGTCTTTCCTCTGTGACTCGCTCTTGTCATGTATACACACGCTATGAACCGCCCTCCGACGTGGTGTGCCAGACAGCCGCAGCCACAGCAGCAGCACCAGCAGCAGTAAGAAAGTCGAAGGAAGAGGCAAAGAAAACTTCGCTTTCTTTAAGAACGACTGTTCAGTAATTATTTGCAACACTTCTAAACTGAACAAAGAAAGTTTGTTGTACAGTAACCTACAGCTATGTCGGGACACTGGGAAGCATAGCTGGTAGCTACCATATCGCATGCTTTTCTACAAATGCTGTATTTAAAAGGCTGTGTTTGATCCAACCGCAAGTAACTTCGCACAGAGCGTTTCCGTAGTGTACCACCAATTATTGCTACATTTGGTCTTGGTGGCTTTTATACTTTTGCCACTGCACTAGAACAGCCCACTGAATTCTTCCCCACTTGTTAGACACGCTCATAATGGTATAGAGTGCTTGCATGCGTAATTTATTGCAAAAACAACAATTGCCCATCTATATTTAACTTTACCTAGACATCACCCTTGTCTTTACAACACCAAACATAAAGAAACCGTCCCCTTTAGTTCGGTGAGGACACCAGGTGAACCTTATATATCATGCATGAAAAAAAAAAAAAGAAACCAAGGTTTCATTAATTATTCATAATGCTTCTAATTAAGCCAGAAAAGTTAAAACTACATCACACATTGTGCTTAAAATACTGTCTCTTCACAGTATAAAACATCTGAGATGCAGAGTTCTCTTGGATCATTCAGAAAAGTAGCTAATAACAGCAGCGTGATTCTTTCGAATACTGGCTTACAGTGTTTTTTAAAACTAGTATTTGATCAACACACACTTACCATCGCACATAAACTTGGTGTGTAGTTCCCTCTATGTTCCCAAAATTTGACCTCAGTTGTACTTTTGCCAGCCCAGCCATCCAAGTTTGACACCACTCGTAAAACAGACTAATAACGCTATGGACCACATATATTCTACTGGAAAAGGTGCATTTAACCCACCCCTACGGAACACTGGCTACACATTATTCGTACCACGCCCATAATTTTCCACAGATATAACAGCGGAGAAACATACTACGAATTTCATATGGTGCGCAAGAATACACAGAAAAAGGAGGGTTTAGTAATTATCTGCAACACTTGCATTTAAAGCAGGAAAGCGAAAGTTTCACAGCGCATTGTGCTTAAAATTCTCCCTACTTCACGGAATTTCTCGTCCGTATCTTGCGCTGTTATTTTAGGAGTCTGGAGTCTGGGAAACATTTCGATTAGTGGAAGTATCACACCCTGGAACACTTCATTAACTTTCGACAGAGGCTTTAATGAATCTACACAGAAAAAAAACATTTCTCTCTCGTCACTCGGAACGTTGCTTCGTACTTCGAATAAATATTGTTACAGTGCATTTGGACAGAGGACTGTGTGAGCAAGAGAAACAATTAAGACGAAGAGGAAATTACCAGGTAGACTGTCTCCTAGAGCTGTAGCTTTTGCACCAGCCTGCGCCATTACCACTAACTTTTCCCCATGTAAATAGTTGTGCATACATTTCTGCATCGGGCTTCCTCTTCGTTACATTTGGCGGAGGTGCATGGACTCTGAACAGAGCTTCACAGTGGTCACCGATGACGCAGGAGACGCTGTTTAGTTCGGCAGTGGCTGCATCCACTGCGTCGACTCTACCCATGCATCCGCGTGATCAGGAACCTTCTGCGGCACCGATGGCGCCGATGAAGACGACTGGCTGGAGATCAATGTATGAGCGGGTGAGCAGTCGCATCAAGTGGGATCCCACAGTGATGCTGACGAACATAATTGTTTACTTGGCGGGAACTGAACGAGTGGGGTTTCAAAACCACGAAGAACTCCATGACTGGGATACCTGCAAGCAGAAGCTGCGAGATCTCATTGAAAAATTACTGGGTCGGAAGGTTGTCGCCAAGAAAGAGTTGGCGGCACGAGCTCAGACGTGTACCGAAGGCTATGTCGCCTATATACAAGACCTGCTGGCACACTGCCGCAAGGCTGACGATGAAATTCCGGAGTCTCAAAAAGTCTGGCATGTCTTAACCCTTTGAGACGCTGTCTAAACAATTGTGCACAGCAGGAGAGCGCATCAATAGCAAAAGCACTAATGAAAGTAATGGTATTTAAAATGTGTTTTATGCATCTTGAAACACTTAATATTGGAACTGTGCTGCAATTTTGAATCACGTGCAGAATGTTTTAGCAAAATGAGTGGGAAGGTAGAAGGCTGGGTGTTCTTGCTCTGTGTCAGTATGTTGTATATAGCGGGTTCACTTCTTCCATTGCTTTTTGCAATGTCATGCACCAGGCATAATTTTCAAGTGGCTGGGTAAGTGCTTTTCAAGCTTTTCAAAACACGAAATAGTACATGTTCTCATATTTTGTGTTCTTGTAGTGAGTTTTCGCATGGAGTCGAAATTTTGTAAACTTGACAAAACTCGCTAAACAATTGAAAATTCTTAATCTTCTCTGCAGCTGTACACTTTCTATGATTCTGAAGATGCAAGAGATGTGGTGAAAGCAACATTTCAATCAACGGGATAAAGTGGCATCTGAAAGGGTTAAAAGGTATCGCTGATGACACCTCCAATTTACTCATTTATAAGAACTGTGCTTCGGTTAATGACATTATCACGGTGTGCAAGCGTTTCGAGAAGGTGAAAAGCCGTCGTATTTATCAGTCATTTGTACGACTTCCCAATACGGCTGCAACATCGTCTTGTGAAGACTGACATGACTTTCCCTCATGGCAGCAGCAGCCTTCAGAGCAGCCGACGAAGATCGTGCACCGTGAGCTGGAAGCCATGTGTCCTGCAGCTCTATACCCACCTGTTAACGATACATATGCGCTCCTATGGCTTCCCCCTGTTCAATATATTGTGCGCCAAGAACTCGCCAATGCCGGCTTGCAGTCATTTTGCACCGTGGCCAGTTTCCGGCCAACTGAACGTCCTGTGCACACTCAAGACCAATGGATCCCTCGAGGTTCTCGCAGCATGGCGGAGTGGCGAACTGCGGATGACCGACCTATTTGCTTCAGTTGTCGCCGCGTTGGTCATGTCGTCCGATACTGTCGCAACCGCTGGACCTCGATGCCGTTCTCGAACAGCTCTCGTACAGATGGCGGTTTTCGTCATATCCAGCCGCAAGCCGAGTCGAACTTGCACGCCACTGACGTTACGACTGCATGGCGCCGTCAGTCACCATCGCCGAGCAGTCACTGCAGTCCCGTTCGCCGCCAAGTCGTCGCCCGTCGTCCAGGTCACCCCAGTCCGGTCGCCTGTCGCCGTCATTCCGACCCGGGCGCACACCTTCAGAAAACTAAAAGATGCAGCTTCCGGGGGTGACGCTTCGTTGTCGATGTGTCCGCCAAAGCACCTCACCCTGCCGACCAGACGAAATATAGTCGGTGTAGAAGTTGACGGTGTATTTGTCACAGCGCTTTTTGATACTGGAGCCCATGTATTGGTGATGAGCAACTGTCTTCATTGCCGCTTGAAGAAAGTCCTTATATCTGCTGCATCTCGTGCTATCCGGGTCGCTGATGGAGCAACGCCCATTATCCTTGGCATGTGTACTGCGCTAATAACTGTTGCTGGTTTCAACACTTCCGTTTTATTTGCTGTTCTGGAACAGTGTTCCCATGACTTGATCTTCGGGCTCGACTTTTTATCGGACCATTCAGCACTGACTGACTGCGCTGCTGGCCTCCTACAACTCAAGCTGCCTATTCACTGCTGTGCTCCAAAATCAGCTGAGCCTCGTTTATGTCCTGTAGACTTCGTACGGTTGCCGCCTCAAGCCTCCATGTATATGCCTTTGACGTGCTTTCCATCTGTTCCTCACGGTGACTATGTGCTGACTCCTGATGTCAATGTTCTCCTGCTACACAGTTGCCGTTCCTCATACCATTGTAGCTATCGCTTATAACCGCGTATTTCTTCATGTTTTACATTTTGGTTCAAGTACGCAAGTTATCCCGAAAGGCATATCGCTCGGAAATCCCATTTAAAGCTGATAGTTTTAAACATTATATCTAATTTAAAGGGTAGTTTATTGTAAGCTTTTGTGAAATCTGTAAAAATTGCGTCAATCTGTTTTCCGGAATTTATCATCATCATCATCATCATCATCATCATCATCATCATCATCAGCCTAGTTACGCCCACTGCAGGGCAAAGGCCTCTCCCATACTTCTCCAACTACCCCGGTCATGTACTAATTGTGGCCATGTTGTCCCTGCAAACGTCTTAATGTCATCTGCCCACCTAACTCTCTGCCGCCCCCTGCTACGCTTCCCTTCTCTTGGAATCCAGTCCGTAGCTCTTAGTGACCATCGGTTATCTTCCCTCCTCATTACATGTCCGGCCCATGCCCATTTCTTTTTCTTGATTTCAATTAAGATGTCGTTTACCCGCGTTTGTTGCCTCACCCAATCTGCTCTTTTCTTATCCTTTAACGTTACACCCATCATTCTTCTTTCCATAGCTCGTTGCGTCGTTCTCAATTTCAGCAGAACCCTTTTCGTAAGCCTCCAGGTTTCTGCCCCATATGTGAGTACTGGTAACACACAGCTGTTGTACACTTTCCTTTTGAGGGATAGTGGCAACCTACTGTTCATGATTTGAGAATGCCTGCCAAACGCACCCCAACCCATTCTTATTCTTCTGGTTATTTCAGTCTCATGATCCGGATCCGTGGTCACTACCTGCCCTAAGTAGATGTATTCCCTTACCACTTCCAGTGTTTCGCTACCTATCGTAAACTGCTGTTCTCTTCCGAGACTGTTAAACAGTACTTTAGTTTTCTGCAGATTAATTTTCAGACCCACCCTTCTGCTTTGCCTCTCCAGGTCAGTGAGCATGCATTGCAATTGGTCTCCTGAGTTACTAAGCAAGGCAATATCATCAGCGAATCGCAAGTTGCTAAGGTATTCTCCATCGACTTTTATCCCCAATTCTTCCCACTCCAGGTCTCTGAATACCTCCTGTAAACATGCTGTGAATAGCATTGGAGATATCGTATCTCCCTGTCTGACGCCTTTCTTTATAGGGATTTTGTTGCTTTCTTTGTGGAGGACTACGGTGGCTGTGGAGCCGCTATAGATATCTTCCAGTATTTTTACATATGGCTCATCTACACCCTGATTCCGTAATGCCTCCATGACTGCTGAGGTTTCGACTGAATCAAACGCTTTCTCGTAATCAATGAAAGCTATATATAAGGGTTGGTTATATTCTGCACATTTCTCTATCACTTGATTGATAGTGTGAATATGGTCTATTGTTGAGTAGCCTTTACAGAATCCTGCCTGGTCCTTTGGCTGACAGAAGTCTAAGGTGTTCCTGATTCTATGTGCGATTACCTTAGTAAATACTTTGTAGGCAACGGACAGTAAGCTGATCGGTCTATAATTTTTCAAGTCTTTGGCGTCCCCTTTCTTATGGATTAGGATTATGTTAGCGTTCTTCCAAGATTCCGGTACGCTCGAGGTTATGAGGCATTGCGTATACAGGGTGGCCAGTTTCTCTAGAACAATCTGACCACCATCCTTCAACAAATCTGCTGTTACCTGATCCTCCCCAGCTGCCTTCCCCCTTTGCATAGCTCCTAAGGCTTTCTTTACTTCTTCTGGCGTTACCTGTGGGATTTCGAATTCCTCTAGGCTATTCTCTCTTCCACTATCGTCGTGGGTGCCACTGGTACTGTATAAATCTCTATAGAACTCCTCAGCCACTTGAACTATCTCGTCCATATTAGTAACGATATTGCCGGCTTTGTCTCTTAACGCACACATCTGATTCTTGCCTATTCCTAGTTTCTTCTTCACTGTTTTTAGGCTTCCTCCGTTCCTGAGAGCCTGTTCAATTCTATCCATATTATAGTTCCTGATGTCCGCTGTCTTACGCTTGTTGATTAACTTAGAAAGTTCTGCCAGTTCTATTCTAGCTGTAGGATTAGAGGCTTTCATACATTGGCGTTTCTTGATCAGATCTTTCGTCTCCTGCGATAGCTTACTGGTTTCCTGTCTAACGGCGTTACCACCGACTTCTATTGCGCACTCCTTAATGATGCCCATGAGATTGTCGTTCATTGCTTCAACACTAAGGTCCTCTTCCTGAGTTAAAGCCGAATACCTGTTCTGTAGTTTGATCCGGAATTCCTCTAGTTTCCCTCTTACCGCTAACTCATTGATTGGCTTCTTGTGTACCAGTTTCTTTCGTTCCCTCCTCAAGTCTAGGCTAATTCGAGTTCTTACCATCCTGTGGTCACTGCAGCGTACCTTGCCGAGCACGTCTACATCTTGAATGATGCCAGGGTTCGCGCAGAGTATGAAGTCGATTTCATTTCTAGTCTCACCATTCGGGCTCCTCCACGTCCACTTTCGGCTAACCCGCTTGCGGAAAAAGGTATTCATTATACGCATATTATTCTGTTCTGCAAACTCTACTAATAATTCTACTCTGCTATTCCTAGAGCCTATGCCATATTCCCCCACTGACTTGTCTCCAGCCTGCTTCTTGCCTACCCTGGCATTGAAGTCGCCCATCAGTATAGTGTATTTTGTTTTGACTTTACCCATCGCCGATTCTACGTCTTCATAAAAGCTTTCGACTTCCTGGTCATCATGACTAGATGTAGGAGCGTAGACCTGAACAACCTTCATTTTGTACCTCTTATTAAGTTTCACAACAAGACATGCCACCCTCCCGTTAATGCTATAGAATTCCTGTATGTTACCAGCTATTTCCTTATTAATCAGGAATCCGACTCCTAGTTCTCGTCTCTCCGCTAAGCCCCGGTAGCACAGTACATGCCCGCTTTTTAGCACTGTATATGCTTCTTTTGTCCTCCTAACCTCACTGAGCCCTATTATATCCCATTTACTACCCTCTAATTCCTCCAATAACACTGCTTGACTCGCCTCACTAGATAGCGTTCTAACGTTAAACGTTGCCAGGTTCAGATTCCAATGGCGGCCTGTCCGGAATTTATAGCTTGAGCGAAATCATGTACCGTATAGTTACCTATTGAGTGCAAGTAGAAAACCCATTTCTGAATCCATGTTGAGAACTTGACAAAAAATTCAGAAATATGATTATGCATTATATGTTCAAGAATTTTACACCAAGTGGAAATTAAAAAGATGGGCGATAATTAGTAACGTAACGTGTGCTTCCACTCTTATGAAGGGATTTGACTCTGGCGGTTACCCAGTCATCTGGAACTCGGCTCTCATTCAGATTTAGAATGGCATATGCCATTACGCGTGCCCTGCCTGCCAGCTGTGCTACAGATGTAGTAGACATTTTACTTCAGGATGTAATTCCTCAGCACGGTGCGCCAAGGCAGCTGCTGACAGATCGTGGCCGCTACTCCCTGTCCCAAGTTGTCGAAGACGTACTTCGTTCCTGCTCCACCGAACACAAGCTTGCAACCGCATATCACCCACAAACGAACAGACTGACTGAACGGCTGAATCGCACCCTTACAGAGATGTTGTCTATGTACGTTTCAGCAGACCATCGCGATTGGGACACTACCTTGTCCTACGTGACATTTGCGTACAATTCCTCACGTCAGGATACCACCGTTTCTCGCCTTCCTACCTCTTGTTTGGTCGCCACCCCACTCTGCATTTTGACACCTTGCTACCTTCGGTGTCGCGACATACCACGGAATACGCCCATGACGCCGTTGGTCGGGCGCGCCAGATTGCCTGTGATCGACTTGAGCGGCTCAGGCGTTACAAAACACAGTCACCACCGGAAGCTTCAGTTCTCTTCCAGAAATCTCGTTCTGCTGCGGACTCCAAGTCGCCATGCATCGGCCTGTCCGAAAAACTGCTGTCACGCTATGCCGGGCCCTGCCGAGTATTGCAACGATTAGGTTAACTAAATTACGAAATCGCCCTAGTTGAAGACACGCCGTCCTCGTCCCAGCTACGAACTGACGTCGTTCACGTGTACCGTTTAAAGCCGTGCTGTTCTAGTTCGCTATCATTCTAAGAAGCGCTGGGACGGCGCTGCAGCCCCCGGGGGTTATGTTACGTTGCGTGTGTACAGGGCCGTGCGCGCAAGAGGAAGGCGAAGAGGAAGTGGTAGACTGTCTCCTAGCTGGGGCTGTGAACTTTGTAGCAGCCTGCGTGATTATCTCTAATTTTTCCCCGTGTGAATAGTTGCAAATATATTTTTGCATCAGACTTCTTCTTCAGACCGTGCTCCGAATAGTTTACCGAGGACACCGAGAGAAAACAACTAATGCCGTGTATCACGCATAAAAATTGTGAGAAAGCGAGCATTCAGTAACTGTTTTGAAAGTGCACAAGCAACCTACATAGTTCAAATTCTCAGTGCCCCTCACGAAAAGCGGCCCTCATTTGTTCAAAGTATGAAACATCTGCTGTTTTTGCCCGTGTCAGGAAACATCCTGCAAATGAAATCGACTAAGTCGGAAGTAACACATGCCTTTAGAAAAAAATGCAAGTCAGTGTTCTATTGGTAGTGAAATGACTCTGCACATTCGACCAAGGTCATATTGGCGAACATATCTACGATTGGTCGTGATTACACAACGAAATTCGACAGATGCACCTGTAAGAGGTTTGATTAGACTTTTGATAGTGATAAGATACTGAGACTGCAACACTATGGAAGCTTTCTCTGGATTGAGATTCTATAGTTCTAGCACTCGACAATGCAACGACTTTATGCCGTAAGGCACACCAATCGTTGGGCGTACGCGGCTGATCATAATACTTTATCCAAGACCTCCCCCTCACCCGCGGGTTAAATATAGAAAGCTTTTTGTGTTTCCGACTGCGGGTACAGCGGTCCCAAAAAACTGGGCATGTTTCAAGTTGTCCAGGCTGGCATTTGCATAGGCCGGGAACTCACGAACATCAGGCATACTCCGCAACGCGAACGTTAATTTATGGCGAATCCCGCGCGTCGTCAGCTATACGGCGTCCCGAGAAGGCACGAAAGACAATCCTCGCTGCCCAAGCAGGGGTAACGCAGTAAAGAAAAGCGCCACTTGCCTAGTCACACTGTTAAGAAAGAAAATTCAGCTTCAGCTGTAGTTTTGTTGGACTGCCTTGCGTGTAGCAGAAAGTGCCCGCTTTCAAAAGTGTGTGTGTGTGGGCGGGGAGGGGGGGCAATCAAATCAAATCAATTCAAATCTTTATTTTCCATCAGGTGCTACAGATGGAGGGGCTACGGAAAAAAAGCTGCCACTTGGCGGCTTGACGAGTCCGCAGACCCATATATAAGGCAGCATCTAGACAGCACCAGAGCATAAACAAGCAATAAACAAATCGGGACACTTGATCAAAGCAAATAAATAAAATAAAAAGTCCTGAGCCAGATCAATCAAACAGTCAACACAAAAGAATGAACAGGCAATAAGCGTATCAAGGCACTTGATAAATGCAGAAGAAAAGAAAAAGTCTTGAGCTAGATAAAAACAAACACCAGAATAGCTGAAATCAGGTTAGTCAATAAGCAAACAGGTCATACAATGACATACTGTATCCCCCCCCCCCCCCCTCGTTCCCAGGTAAATACCGCTATGCTCAAGCCCGTGTTTAGCATGGCAAAAAAATTTGACACTATATATATATATATGTATATGTATATATACTCGAGTGGTTGGGCCACCTATACCGTCGCCGCTTCAAAGGAGAAGCCACTCGTAACCATATATAATGATATTTAAAAAAACACATTCTTAAATATATCTTTGCGGCGCATGTACACTTATATTTCGGTCGTAAAATTTTGCGCGAGGGCTGCTCTGTACGCTCTTTGAAATTTTACGCAGTCCAAAATTTTTCTGCAGCAGCCTTTTAAGGAAGACTAAAGAAAAACGCTAAACCAGTCTAAACTACTAAAGTGTTCTTTGAAAGCTTTATTGTCGTTAATTTCGCAGTAATAGGTTGATTATTAGCAAACACCATGCAGACCAAAGTACGATATTTTTGTATTTCGCGCCGAAATCTCGGCGCTGGTCACGTCGCGGATTTCAAAATACGTCTTTAATATTTGCGCCGCGTTCACTAGGTTCCCGAAACTTGCCGGGTTCAGTCCTTGGGTCTCTTGTGACACAACGTAGTTAATTTTTACCAATAAGTAGACGCCCTCATAGTTCGTGACGTAACGGCGAGATG
The DNA here is from genome assembly GCF_023375885.2 of Dermacentor andersoni. Classification (NCBI taxonomy): domain Eukaryota; kingdom Metazoa; phylum Arthropoda; class Arachnida; order Ixodida; family Ixodidae; genus Dermacentor; species Dermacentor andersoni. Next base: position 115,184,843 of record NC_092822.1, on the reverse strand, counting down.
GTGCCAACACTTCGAGGCTGCACCGCCATCTTATTGCGCTGTCAAACAAAACGAAATGCGGAAAGCGGGCGCTGCTCATTTTGTGTTTACATTTGGTCTTTCTTAGCAACGTACTCATGTTTCATGATGTCAGTGACGTACTCACCCAGCTTTTAGCAGTGGTAGTCAAACGTCTCTGTTATACACGTATGTGTACCGTGCGCAGAGCAAGCTATGTACAGGGTGCGCCATAAATGCTGTCGCAAGCTTTATTCCTAATATTTCGGTTGAGAATAAAAAAAGTCGCGGGAAATATTTTGTAGGGCATCTAATCGATGTGTTAGGAAGGCAACGCAAAAAATTTAGTTCGGGATCTCCGCTCTTGGCCTTGATCACGGCCTTTCAACGTCCTGGGTATGCTTCAATGGAGGCCCACAATTAGGGTACCCCAGGGAACTATTGCTGATGGGCGCGGGATTCCGCTTTAACAATAGCGCGCCCAGAGAAGTTGGTTGCGTTTAAGTCGGAGGAGTTCGCCGGCCTCTCCTCAGCCGGAATGCAGTCGGGCGCGGGAGCGCAACGCCACTGCAGTGGTGTCGATTTAATTTATTTTCGATAGTTAATTGTGCTGCTAAATATATTAAGACTACTCGCCGAAGTGGGACTGGAACCAGGGCAGCGAATGAGGCTAGAGAGTATCCTTGAAATTTGTGTCGGTGTCGGTGTTTTTTCTCTGGTTAACCTCCCTGCCTTTCCCCTTTCTTCTCTCTCTCTCTCTCCCTCTCTCTCTCTCTGTCGGTGTCGATCTTTGCGCCTTTTGGCACAAAGGCAAGAGGAACGCTACTCGTGGTGGTGGCCCCAGTTGAAACCGCAGCTATAGATACCGGCTGGGAGTTTCCAAAAAGTTGTCCTACTAGGTGCATCAGCAAGCTCGGACGTCGGAGCAAGCACACGAGCGTTCTGAGCGTTGCGACTGGAGGCCTCTATGCAAATTTTCTAGTTGGTGCAAATAGTTGCCAAGTGTTCACCATTGCTAGTGGCAGCCTGCATTTCCCCCATCTTATTTTTTTTCTGAGCCTTTGTTTTTCCATGTCTTCTCTGGAACTCGTAGGGGAAAATCTTGAGGTCCTTACGGACAGCTCTTCTCATTGTTGTCGCCGACACATTCAGCTCCAAGGCCAGTGGCTGCATCCGAAGGGCAAGCTTCAGCTCGGGGCCTCCTAACTAAGTGCACGGGAAAGGAGAAATCGTTTTTCTCGGCGACCAATGGACCAAGTTTAATGAGGTTCTTGCATTTACAAGAAAAAGTTATAATGTAGAGATTGGTATTGGGAAGTTTTTATTTAGGTCATCAATTGTTAAAATAAAAATTGGCGAAAATCGCAAACTTTCGGAAAACGATACTGTCAAGTTTGCAGCTATGTAATTCAGCAACGAAAGACGGTATCACAATTCTGTAAACTGCACCTAATAGTACATCTCAGATAGGCCACCAATTTGTGAGTAGAACAATTGCATAACCCTTATAAACAATGTGACAAATTCACATAGGATATAGATTGACACACCAAATTTGTCCGCTGTGGATGCTTTAATAGATGCAGTTTACAGAACTGTGATATCTGTTCTAGGTGCAGAGCTACAAATTTGTAAACTTCGTACTTCTATTTTTTTCAATCTTATCAACTTTTGAGAATTCTTTTAAAAATCAAGGACCTAAATAGAAATTTCGCTTCTAATAGTCACTGTAATATAACTTTATGATTTATTGCTCTCAAATGCAATAAATTTCATTAAAATCGGCCTTGTGGCTACTTGAGAAAAGCGCCCCGCGTTTTATACGTATTTGAATAGGCGGCATGGGAGTAGGGCCCGAGCTAAAGCTTTTTTAGAATTTTGGCGATCTCGGAAGAAAAGTGTTCGGCCTCACTCAGTGACAAGATTTCGGGCCGATGTTGTGTAGGACCGAGCCACGTTTTAAACAAAAGAAAAAAGAAAGAAAACAACAGACTAAACCATCATGAAACACGGTCGAAATACAAAAAGCAGTATTGAAGAAATGTTTTCGAAAATGACGTTGAGAAATACTAAAAAAGTAAGAGGCACAATTAGCAATGTAAGTACGTGTGACAGCAATTATGGCGCACCCTGCACACACTTGCCTGCCGGGTGCTGATCATCGACGCATATTTTGACCCCTATTTTATAGAAGATGGCGGAAGCATGACGGCGAGTACATGAGTAGCACACGAACGTTTCTTTGTATTTCGCCCCCTCCCCACCTCGATATGTGGCGCAGAAGCGGCCAGGATTGAAACCGCAGCCTCGAACTCAATAACACAACGCCATAGCCACTATAATATGCTACCGCGGCAGATTACGCCGAAAAAAAAAAAATGGAACACGGCGAAGACCGACTTGGTTTGTAATTACTTCTCTGTAAACTATGGGTGTCATTATGGAAAATTCCGCGGAGGGCTAGTTGGTTCGACATAATTAACGCTGTTACGCAAAGCGACGAAGCGACAGGACTTCAGCCGAGAAAACAACACACACGACACCTGAGCGCACTTGACACCTGAGCGTTGAAGTTGCGCTCAGGTGTCGTGTGTGATGTTTTTTTTTTTTTCGCTGACGTTCTGTCCCTTCGTCGCTTTGCGCAACTGTGTTAATTATGGACGTCAGCTCGCAGAGATGTGCGACCTTGCGGAAGCATATCTAAATTTCCAGCGCAGCTGTTTTCTTTAGAACAGTTGCAATAAGAATTTCATTTGTCTGTAATTAAATCACATAGCTTGAAACGTTGCCCACATATGACTGGCCTAAACCTTGTCCGCATATAATGCATTCTAGGCTCGCAAATAATTTGTTTCTAGAAAGGCAGTAATTCATGCATGCAAGTTTTACTTCTCGAGTATATTGCTATAGTCTATGTGCTTTTAACTCCACACACAGATTTGACATACCGTTTTACCCGTTTTCGGCAAATTAATTCTCGGTGGCAGTTGCAGTTCTGCCAGGGAAACGGGGTAAATTCTGCGAGCGCTCGTAAAAAATGCTCATAAAGCTCCGGAGCGCTCGCATACGTAATTTATTGCAAAGGACGCAATTTACCCAGCATTTGGAACTTTGCCCATAAATAACTCTTGCAATTAACCTGTGGCTCTCAGTTCCCATGGCGGCTGCGGTGGCGGTCAGACCTGCCACGCGATAGAGGGTGCTGAGAACCTCTGGATCCGACCACTGGAGACTGAACCTGGCAAGGTTTAACACGCAAACGCTCTCGAGTGAGGCTAGCTTGGCAGGGCCCTTTGAGGAATTATGAGGCATTGCCTGAGCAGCCTCACTGAGCGACTCAACCGCACGCTAACTGAAATGCTCGCCATGTACGTTTCCGACGATCACCGCGACTGGGACGTCGCTTTGCCATACATCACTTTCGCATACAACTCGTCCCGTCACGGCACTGCCGGATTTTCACCATTTTACATTTTGTATGGCCGCGACCCCACCTTGCCCTTTGACACGTTGCTACCTTCCGCAGTACAATCACCCAGCACTGGTTACGCTCGCGATGCTATTGACTTAGCCGCCCAGGCCCGAGAAGTCGCCCGTCATCGCCTCACAGTCTCGCAAGCTTCTCAAAAGCGACGCTATGACCTTCGGCACCGAGACCACCATTTTTCACCAGGTTCCCTTGTCCTCCTCTGGACGCCTTCACGTCGCGTCGGCTTGTCGGAAAAACTATTTTCCCGTTATTCTGGTCCGTACCAGATCTTACGCCAACTGTCCGACGTGACATACGAGATCGCCCCAGTCGGTCAGCCTTCAGTGCCTCCCAACGCAACCAGCGATGTTCACGTCGCCGGGATCAAGCCCTATGTCCCCCCATTAAGTGAGGCTGTATAACTTGCACCGGGACGGAGCTACCCCGCCGGAAGGGTGATGTTACGGTGAAGTGTAGGAAGAAGTTCAATTGGACTAGAGGAAGACGAAGTCTGGTAGTTGCCTGAACGCCATATACACCAATCCCCCACTGTGGGTATGTGCCACGGCCACATAGGACAACAACAACAACAACAACATATACACCATTTGTAAATATACGTTATTTTACTCTCGTGGGCCTGCTTTCTTCCCGCAACAATATTATTGGCCCATGTTATAAAAACTGGTGCGGCTTATGCAGGGCTGACTAACGGCCACGTCCTATGCTACAGATAAGAGAGAATACAGGGTAGGATTCCAATTCATAACAACATACCGGGCAAAAATTGATGAATTCTACAGCATTAGCGAGATGGCAGCAGTCGTGGTGATAAAGCTGAATAGGACATGTAGATTATAGGCAGTACAAGCCTACGCTCCAACATCCTGTGATGATGATGAAGAAACAGAGCTGTTTTATGAAGATGTTGAATTAGCAGTGATAAAGGTGGAAACTTAATATAATTTAGCCATGGGCGATTGCAACGCAAAAAGGGGGGGGGGGGAATCAGGCTGGGGAACATTCAATTGGCAACTACGGCATCGATTCTAGGAATAGTAAAGGAGAGATGTTGGTAGAATTCGCGGAAATAATAGGCTCCGAATAATGACTACCTTTTTCAGCAGGCGCAATAACAAGAAGTATAGACCTGGAAAATTCCTGTTGGAGAAACAAGAAATGCAATATGTTTCATACTCTCTGCCGATCCCAGAATAGTGTAGGATGTAGAAGTGTTGGGAAGGGCAAAGGGGCAGTGGCCATAGGTTAATGAGGTCTAAGATTTCTCTCTATTTGAAAAGGGAAAGAGTAAAATTAGTCCAGAAGAAACAAGCCAACCTAGGCGTAGTAAGGGTAAAAGCAGATGAATTCAGGCTTGTTCTCGCAAACAAATATGCAGCTTGGAAAAATTATAGGGTTTTATGTGCCAAAACCACGACCTGATTCTGAGGCACGCTGTAGTGGGGGACTCCAGAAATTTGGACCACCTGGGGTTCTTTAACGTGCATCTAAATCTAAGTGCACGGGTGTTCTCGCATTTCGAAAACGTCCTTTAGACCAGGAAGATGACGATAACATAGAGGTAATGAATGAAACCATAATTAGGCTGATTTCAAAAGCAGCAGCTGAAGGGGGTGTAAGGCACCAAGGCAAGGCAACCAGTAGGTAAGCTGGCTCAAGTAACGGATGACTTAATAAAGAAACTACAAAGCATGAAAGGGTCTAAATCAAGATATTTGATAGGTTTCGCTAAATCGTCCAAGCTGACCAAAAAGAAGAAAATAAGGGATATCCGAAATTATAATGTCGGAATGATTGAGTAAGCAGTAGAATATGGCCAGAGCATGAAATCAGTGAGAAGAAAACTTGGTATACGTAGAACAGGGCAAAATGCGTGCATTGAAAGATAAATAGGGTAATGTCATAAGCAATTTCGATGATACAGTAAAGGCAGCAGAAGAATTCTATACTGACATGTGCAGTACGCATAGCAGCCACGCAACTTCATTGGAAATAATGGTGAACGCGATACAGAGGCTCCCTCTATAACTAGCGATGAAGTTCTGCTTTGCAAGACATGTCTCGGGGGACAGCGACAGAAGTGAGAAAGCGGCAGAAGGAAATAACAGTCGATTTATTTTAATATTAAGGAAGTATCGTGCCTGAAAAGGTTGCAGCCATTTATACGCGATGCCTCACGACTTCAGGTGTACCAGAGAGCTGGAAGAATGCCACCATTATACTTATTCCTAAGAAGGAAGACATTAAAGAATTGAAGAATTATACGCCCATTAGCTTGTTTTCAGTTCTGTATAACATATTCACCGAGATAATTTTCAATAGAATCAGGGCAACACTTGACATTGTAGCGGCGCGACTATCGGCTCCAGGGCTGGCGACGAAGACGGCTCACGGCATGTAGCGCGACATAGAACACGCTAGCTCGCTCCACCTGAGCGGTCGCGGTATCAGCCGCTCCCGAGATCCCGCGGCACCGTGGCTAGCCGCGCGAAATAAACCGGCCCACTGCGGCTACCTCTTCGTGCTGCCTCGCAAAACTTGAGTCGACCAGGAGAATAGGCCGGCTTCAGACAGGGATATTCTACAATGGATCCCATCCACATCATCAATTAGGTAACTGAGGAATTTGCGGAGTACAATCAACCTATACCTATATGGCTTTCATAGTTTATGAAAAGACATCTTGTTTAGTAGGAATACCAGTATTCGTAGAGGCATTGCATAATCAAGGAGTACAGGGGCGGTATTCTGTAAGAGTCCACCTAGTGGACTGTCCATTTCGGCCACTGCTGATTGGATGCAGCTGTACGAGCGACTTGAATTTCAAGGACATTGCCTACAAAGAGCAGCTATGGGACAGGATCGGGAAAGAAATGGCAGTGAGTGGTAAGTACAACTGCTATTCAGGCTTGCTTCCTCCGATGCCGGAGCGGCAACAGTTTCTCATTGCCAGTACCTTGCTTTTATGCATATTCTCCGTCAAACGTCAGCAAACATTTTTGCCGCGCCGCTGCTTGCTCCTATGGCGTGCATGCTCAGCTCGTGCGCCGTTCGAATGCCTGCAGGCATGCACGCGCGACACTCATGGCACCGCGAGAGTAGAGCAGTGTTACAATAGAAACTTTTCTGTGCTATAACGGTGAGCGTAAAGTTTTCTAACGATTCATGCAGTGGCAAGAAATTGTTGGCCTGTCCCAACCTATCCCGCTCCTGCAAGGACGGGCGGACCCACCACCGTCGTCGCCGCCGCCGCGATATTGGTTGCTCAGCCCGTCGCAGCTCTTGAAGCATAACCACCATTGAGTTGCAGAGGAGAATCGTGACAATTTCTTCTTCTTCCGACATTTTCTCGTCTTCTGAAAAGCTCGCCATCGTGCAGTGCTTAGTATCTCGCAGCTGGAAGCCCAGCAACGGCGCATTACAAGCAGACGCAACAAAATCCCGCGAACGAGAGGCACTCACGTGAACTGTCGTCTCGTTCGCGAAGTCGCGAAACCAAAAAAGAAACTGCCGCGAGACCTCGCTGTCGTCGCGGAAAAGCGAGAAGCGGCGGCGGATCCGCCGATGCACGCGTCAACAGATGAGAACACGCTCTCTTTTTTCAGGCGAGCGATTCCGCTTCGCTCGCCGAATTTTTGTAGTAGTGTGAACGGGCCGCAAAGCGGCCGAAATGGACAGTGCACTAGGTGGACTCTTACAAAATATCCTCCTAGGGGCCATGCATGAATATTTTAGGAAGTATGTGCGATCATACCACGGCTACCTTGCTTATCCACAAGAAAAGTAGTAAATTGCCTATCAAGAAAGGGGTCAGGCAAGGAGGCACAATCTCTCCAATGCTATCCACTGCTTGGTTAAAAGAAGTACTCAAGTTATTAGACTGGGAAGTCTTAGGAGTAAGGATCAATGGCGAATATCCCAGCAACCGTCGGTTTGCAGATGACATTGTTTTTGTTTTTTTTCAGCAACACTGGGGATCAATTGCAACAAATGATTGAGGACCTTAACCACGAAAGTGTTCGAGATTATATGCAGAAGGCAATGTTCTATAGCCTCGCAAGGGAACAAGAATTCATGATCGCCAGTGAGTCTCTAGAGTATATGTAGGAGTATGTTTATCTAGGTCAATTGCTCACAGGAGACCCTGATCACGAGATGGAAATTTACCGAATAAAAATGGGCTGGACTGCATACGGCAGGCATTACAAAATCCTAAATAGTAGCTTACCACTGTCGTTTGAAAGTGTACAACCGGTGCCTTCTGCCGATGCTAACATATGGGGCACTAAGTTGGAGGTCAACAAAGAATGTCGAGAAAAAGTCAAGGACCGCGCAAAGAGCGATGGAACGAAAATGGTTAGGTGCAGGCACGTACCCCGAAATCAAGTGGCATACCCCCCCCCCCCCCTCCCCACCCACGCTACCACTCCTCTCACATTCCTAAAGCGCCACCAGATCAATGTTGATACTTGGCAGCTGTTCATCGGTCAGCATTATGCTGCCTTTTTCACTCCTTTTAGATGACGGTAGTTATCGGCATCTCTTGTAATGTGAAGGACAGTTTTCTCATAGATTCCGCACCCGTGCGATTAACTCGAGATGCGTTCAGTTGTCACCATCTATTCAACCGTCACGCGCATAGCTGTTGCTTTTGTTAGTTCAACCTTCTTTGTTTAGGCTGATCCTGGGACCAGGAGAGGGATGCGGCTGTTACTCAGCTGGTCTGTACTCTCATGGAACGAGTTGCGGCCGGAGAAAACGCCAATTGCGTTTAACTTTTCCCTTTGCTTCATTATTTCCTCGAGTTACGGCTCGCCGCGACGCTGGCAGATGCCCGGAAACATATACACGTGATATGGGTCAGATAAGGTGGGAAATGAAATAATGTGCAAGAGCGTCCATCATGAAACCCTGCAATAACCCTTAAAGCCATAAGCAAGATGACTGTCGCCCGTTACCTCGTCTGTTTTTCCCTAATTGTATAGCACTTTTCGTGCAAAATTGGCAACTGGAAACAAAAAATCGCAAGGAGTTGAGAAATTAAGCGATCTACTAAGGGAGAGAGCCAAGGCAACAACTAAACTGCAAGCAAAAGCAAATAATAAAAAAAAGTTAACCGTTGTTTATGAGAATATTTATGCATCAACATCTTTTTATTTAAAAAGGAAGTAGACAAAAGGCCGCCAGAAGTGGAAAACAATTACTTGTTTTGAATGACGCTTCCACAGTTATCGGTCGAACCACCTCACGTCGCCACTTCTCTGCTGTGCTTATGTGGGTGTTTTTCTAACCTATCGCGGTGAGCTCAGTACGTCTAGAACCGCAGAGTCCTGCGCTCTACGCGGTTGTATGGGATTGGCGGCCGCACAGCGTTACGCAATTCGCGGAACTGTCAAAACTGATCAACAAGGCGAAAATAACTGATATTCGAAACTATAACATGAGAAAGACTGAAGAAGCCGTAAAAAATGAACGCAGCCCGAAATCAGTAAAAAAGAAACCTGGTATACGACAAACCATGATGTATGCACTAAAAGATAAGAAGGATAATATCATCAGCAATCTCGAAGATATAGTAAAAGCAGCGGAAAAATTCTAAGCTGACCTGTACACAGTACCCAGAGGAGTCACGATACCTCACTTAGAAACAGTAATGAACAGGATCCAGAAACTCTCCTATAACTAGCCATGAGGTCAGAAGGGCCCTGCAAGACATGAAACGATGAAGAGCAGGAGGAAAAGGTGAAATAACAATCGATTTAATCAAAGATGGAGGAGACATAATGCTTGGAAAACTGGCGGCTCTTTATACGAAGTGTCTATTGACTGCAAGGGTCCCAGAAAACTGGAAGAATGCAGACATACTAATCCACAAAAATGGAGACGTTAAAGAATTGAAAAATTATAGGACCATTAGCTTGCTCCCAGTATTATATAAAATATTTACCAAAATAATATCCAATACAATAAGGGCAACACTGGATTTTATCAACCAAGGGAACAGGGTGGCTTCAGGAAGAGTTACTTTACAATGGATCACATCCATGTCATCAATCAGGTTATCGCGAAATCTGCAGAGTACAATAAGCCTCTCTATGTGGCTTATATAGATTACGAAAATGCATTTGATTCAGTAGAGATACCAGCAGTCATAGAGGCACTACGTAATCAAGGAGTACAGAACGGTTACGTAAAAAGCTTGGAAAGTTTTGCTACATGCGTGCGGTATTTGCTTGTTTGAACGATGCGCGTAGGCGCCATCACTCCAGAAAAGAGGAGGAAGAACGAACTGGGCTCGCGCTGTGAATCTAACCGGTCAGCGCTGCAACCGTTGTTGTAAATATAATCTGTAAATAGTTTCTCGTCTTACTGACTCGTCCTTCGCGGAAGAATATCTACAGAGGGTCTACAGCTACCTTAATTCTATACAAGAAAAGCAGGGGAGATACCTATAGAGAAAGAGGTCAGACAGGGAGACTGGGAGACTATTCACTGCGTGCTTAGAAGAATTCAAGCTATTAAACTGGGAAGGCTTAGGAATAAAGATCGACGGCAAATATATCAGCAACCTTCGGTTTGCCGATGACATTGTTCTATTCAACAACAATGCAGACGAGTTACAACAAATGATTGGAGACCTTAACAGAGAGAGTGTAAGAGGGGGGTTGAATATTAATATGCAGAAGATGAAGATAATGATAAATAGCCGGGCGAAGGAACAAGAGATCAGGATCGCCAGTCGGCCACTAGAGACTGTGAAGAAGTACGTTTACCTAGGTAAATCAATCACAGGGAACCCTGATCTTGAGAAGGAAATTCACAGAAGAATAAAAATAGGTTGGATCGCATACGGCAGACATTGCGAGCCCCTAACTGGAAACTTACCATTATTATTGAAAAGCAAGGTGTGCAATCAGTGCATTTTGCCAGTGCTGACATATGGGGCAGAGACTTGAGAGCAAGTTAAGACAGCGCAAGGAGCGATCGAACGAAGATTGCTAGGCACAATGTTAAGAGAGAGAAAGATAGCGGTTTGGATCAGAGAGCGAACGGGTATAGACGATATTCAAATTGAAATCAAGAGGAAAAAACGGAGCTGGGCAGGTCATGTAATGCGCCGGTTAGATAACCGTTGGGCAATTAGGGTTACAGAATGGGTTCCAAGAGAAGGGAAACGCAATTGAGGATGACAAAACACTAGGTCGAGCGATGAAATTAGGAAATTCGTGGGCGCTAGTTGGAATCAGTTGGCGCAGGACAGGGGTAATTGGAGATCGCAGGGAGAGGCCTTCGTCCTGCAGTGCACATATAAAACAGGCTGTTGCTGCTGCTGCTGCTGCTGCTGCTGCTGCTGCTGCTGCTGATGATGATGATGATGATGATGGAGGTGGTGGGCCCCCCCCGAAAAAAAATCCTGGGTATGTGCCTGGTTAGGTGTAAGGTTAAGAGACCGTAAGAGAACGGTGTGGATCAGAGAGCAAACGGCGATAGCCGATATTCTGGTTGACAATAATGGAAAAAAATAGGACTGGCAGGCCACGCAATGCGTAGGACAGATAACCGGTGGACCATTAGAGTTACAGAATGGGTGCCAAGGGAAGCGAAGCGCAGTCGAGGACAGCAGAAAGTTAGGTGGGGTGATGAAATTGGGAAATTTTTAGGCGCAAGGTTGGAATCAGCTAGCGCAAGACAGGGGTAATTGGGGATCGCTGGGGAGAGGCCTTCGTCCTAAAGTGGACATAAAATATAGGCTGTCGATGATGGTGGCGAACGCATGACCCCTTATATTGTCATGTAGTAGTGACGGTAAAGAACACAGTAGCAATACTGTGAATGACGAAAGTAAGTTTTGTTGGGCGAAGTTGCGGCTACAAAAACTGGCTATACACTGAAATCACAACGATAGCGGCAAACACAGTCGGGGCACTTCAGTCGGCGATTGTCGAAATCTGATCTGATGGGCAAGCGCGTCGGCTTTTATACATGAGTCATCGAAAGTTCCAGAATAATTGCGGGTGGCCACGTGTCTCCCAGAACGTTCTACACAATTCACGTTGCGCATACAATCAGATTACACCAGCTTTGGTGACAAAAGACAACGAATAGAACCATCGATAACGTTCCAGTAAGTTCCAATCATGCGGGTGCGGCTTGCGCTGAGTGATAACTTCAAGCTGTTAGTGAGTGAAAAGCAGTCCCCGAGAAAATGATAAATAAGCACACGTGTCAATGCATCTCTGTTAAAAAGCATCGTCCCGATACTACAAACACATACGAAAGTGAAAACAAAACCACGCACAATAAAGTAAAACAACAACAGTACCTCAGCGGGCAGAGATAGGCTTAGGCGAAATGCCGTCAAGTGCGCCAAAACGTCGGATGATCTTGTGAGGTCCGAAATAGCGTCGTAACAGTTTCTCTCTGAGCTCCCGACGGCGTATCGGAGTCCAGACCTAAACACAGTCACCGGGCTGGTATTCCACGTAGCGTCGTCGCAGATTGTAATGCCGGCTGTCGGTCCTATATGCTGGTTCTTGGTGTGCAGGCGGGCGTGCTGTCAGGCTTCTTCGGTGCGCTGGAGACAGGCGGTGACGTCGATAGTTTGTTCGTTGGTGACGTGCGGCAGCCTGGCGTCGATAGTCCTCGTCTCGTTCTTTCCTTAAACCAGACTGAACGGCGTGATCTGTGTTGTTTCTTGCACTGCAGCGTTGTAAGCAAAGGTTACCCACGGAAGGACAGCATCGCAGGTCTTATGTTCGACGTCGACGTACATCGCTAACATGCTGCCGAGCATCCTATTGAGACGATCCTTCTGCAGGCAGTAGACAGTGGTCCTCCGGTGACTGCTATGGCTATACTGCAGGATGGCTGCTCAGCTGTAAAAGCTGTTCCTCTGTCAGTAACGAGGACTTGTGGCGCACCATGTCGCAGTAGAATCTCTTCGACGAAAAATTTGGTTACTTCCGCTGAACTACCTTTAGACAGGACTTTCGTTTTGGCGTAGGGGGTAAGGTAGTCGGTGGCCACGACGATCCACTTGTTTCCAGATGATGACGTCGGAAAGGGTCCCAACAAATCCATACGGATCTGCTGAAATGGTCAGAAAGGATGCTGTAGTAAACCCGCTGGCCTTGTCGGTGGTGTCTTGCGTCCCTGGAAGTCACGACATGTTTTGACGTAGCGGGTGATGTCGGCGCGCAGTCGCGGCCAATAGTACTTGCATTCTTGCCAGCGTACGGGAATACCCAAGGTGCCCGGCTGTCAGATCGTCGTGCTGGGCGTGCAAGACTTATGGCCGGAGTGCTGCTGGCACAACGAGAAGGCATTGTGCGCGGAATGGGGAGGAGTTTTTTTACGAGGACGTCGTTGCGCAAGCAAAACGAAGACAGGTCCATGCCGAAATACCCTAGGGACAACGTCAGTCTTTATTTCTAAGTACTTCAAAGGCTTCGTAACTCTGCGTCTGCTCGTTGCTGTATGGCGAAGTCGTCTGCAGTTATTGTTCCTAGGAAGGTGTCGTCATCGTCCAGTTGGCCTTGCTGTCGAGAATCACTAGAGGCACAAGACAAGCAGTCGGAATGCTTCCTCCAGAACTTACACATGACGATGATGTCGAATTCCTGGAATCTGAGACTCTATCGTGCTATGCGACCTGAAGGATCCTGTAAGTTTGCCAGCCAACACAAGGCGTGATGGCCGCTTGCCACTTTGAAGGGCCTTCCGTATATGTAAGGGGGAAATTTCGCTGTAGCCGAAATGATCGAAAGGCACCCTTACTCAGTCGTAGAATACGCTTCCGCTTTTGACAGTGTCCGGCCAGCGTATGCTATTGCGCTTTCAATCCCATCCTCCCTTGGAACTAGCATGGCAACGAGGCCTACTCTACTTGCGTCGGCGTGGATTTCTGTCTCGGCGTCTTCGTCGAAATGTGAAAGCACCGGCGGTGACTGCAGCCATTGTTTCAGCTCCTCAAATGCGTCATCTTGCCGTGTTTCCCATTTAAAGTCGACGTCAGTGTTCGTGAGATTAGTTAATGGCTCCGCAATCCTTGAAAAGTCTCTTACAGAGCGCCTGTAATAGGCATACAGACCAAGGAATCTGCGGACTGCCTTTTTGCCGGTGGGCCTTCTTCTGTCTTCTGAGGGTCGGTACGGACTCCAGACTTGCTGATGACATGGCCTAGGAACAGAAGTTCTTCGCAAGTGAAACGATACTTCTCCGCCTTCACGATGAGTCCAGATGACTTGACCGCCTCTAGTACTGTCTGAAGCCGCTTCAGGTGATCTTCTGGGGAGTACTGTTTGGGGAGGCTGTCGAAGACTCGGCAAGGAACTATGTTTGTCGAGGTAGATGCGGCAGAATCCGAGAGGACATACACATTACTGGTTTCCACAATTTCCTCTACGTATGCGATTGTCGTGCCCTTGTTGATGTGCTTGAACTCTTGGCTGAAGTTTTCAGCATCACTTTAGCTTTCCCTCCGCGCAGTCGAATGATGACTCTTGCGACGCAAATTTCACTGTCGAACTGTAAATGTCGGTCACCCTCGATGACGCCTCCTACGTCTGCGGCTGTTTCGGTGCCGACGGAAATGACACTACTGGAGCGAGGCGGGATGCTCACTTGATCTTCGAGCACACTCAAGGCGTGGTGAACCCGCCGTGGTTGCTCAGTGGCTATGGTGTTGGGCTGCTGAGCACGAGGTCGCGGGATCGAATCCCGGCCACGGCGGCCGGATTTCGATGGGGGCGAAATGCGAAAACACCCGTGTACTTAGATTTAGGTGCACGTTAAAGAACCCCAGGTGGTCGAAATTTCCGGAGTCCTCCACTACGGCGTGCCTCATAATCAGAAAGTGGTTTTGGCACGTAAAACCCCATAATTTAATTTTTTTAAGGCGTGGTGACTACGAGGGCTCGCCGGCGGTATCGCTTGATCTTCCGACAGCGTTATTGACTTCGACTTCAGGTCGATGATTGCTCCGTGTTGTTTCACGAAGTCCATGCCTAAGATGACATCTCGTGAATACCGTTGGAGGATAACGAAGTGGCAGGGTAGGTCCGGTCATAAACGGTAATTCTTGACATGCACATTCCAGTCGACATTAGGTGTTCTGCAGCAGTCCGAATTTGAGGGCCTTCCCATGCATCCTTAAAGGGACCCTGAAACGATTTTGGCGATTTTCTACAAACGTACTGAGTCGTTAGAGTAGGTCCTTCTGATCATTAATTGACACATCTAAGTGCTCTGCGTAAAGCGTGTAATTTATTATAAGGTTTTAAAAATGCACATCGCTGTCGATCGCAGCGCACTGCTCGGCGGAATTTTAAGCCGCCCCTACCCATATGATGCAAATAACCCATATGACGTCACGTGGGCGAGCTGTCTGATTGGCTGACCAGGGCGCGTGATCGATAATTTTTCCAACTTTATGGTAAACAAATAATCTTCGTAATAGTTGGAATGTTAGTTAATTTGTTTTTATAAAGAGAAAGTAGCAGAAAGAGAATGCACAAGAACAATTTTTCAGTACACTTAAGCACTTCCGGCACACAGCAAGTGTCGTCTGCTTGTGTTACAACGTACTCCATTTTGACGGAGCTTCGCGGTCAGAGCACTATGATTCGACTTTGTTGCCTTGTGGACTGCAAACGTAGTGACTGGCAATATGTCAAGCTGCGACATCGTGTCCCTCTGCAGGGCAGCGTACGAGCGAACTGGCTGCTGCGCGTCGGACTGCCGCTATCCGATCGGCGCCAGGAGTTGCGCGTTTGTGGCCGTCACTTTACACCGGAAGATTACTAACGCACTAGCGTTTCGCGAGTCCCGTATTAGGGCAAACGTAAGCGCAAGGGGACAGGGTCTGGCCGCTTGACTGTGCCGTAACGGGATGAGCCGAGATGAGCAGAAGGGCAAATGTGAATGGTCTGCACGGTGCAGCCACCTGGTGGCATAGAGCTCAACCATACACAGTAGCAGCAACGAAGTGTATTCTTTTTTGCTGCTGGTGCGTATTTTTCGCAGGAGTGTAATCATCAACACATTGTTTTTATAGATGTTTAAAATGTTTTACACTTGGTTAGAGCAATATTAGCGCTGTCTTTGGCTGGTTAAGCGCTGCGCCAACAGGTGTCTGGACCGTGCAGACCGATCAGGCCGCTCACGTACGTCTGCGCCAAAGTTCCTTCATCAGCTTGAGTTTATGCCTCCAGTCATTTGCCGATATGGCCAGCTTGCCTGTGGCTAACGGAATACCAGACACGTTCGGCGCTACGACAGAATGCTCGCAACGCACGCTGCTTCGATAGCTCTCGCTTGGGGTCGACAGCCAAGCGGCTAGCGGAGAGGTTTCGCGCGGGCGGGGGCGGGCTTCAAAACAACCGGAAGTGGACGATGTGACGTCGCATCGTGACGCAGGACCAGTGAAGGCGGAGCTTAGCCCCGCTCGCTCGGCGAACGAGTTGAGGAGGAAAAGCATGGCTGGGGAGGAGGGTAACTTCTAATCGTTTGTAGCTCCATTAATACATAACGCTTCACTTAAATTGTGGTGCGAATGTTCTACTTAAGCTGTACCCTACGCGTCTACAAAATTTGTCCGAACCGTTTCAGGGGCCCTTTAACTTTCTTCAACTGGGCGGCGATGGGTCCACTCATGATAGAGTAATTGGCTCGTGTGTCCTCTAAGGCGGTAACTGTGTGGCCTTCGAGAAGCACGTCGAGGTCAGTGGCTCTTTGCCATGTGTTGCAGTTTGGTCTTGGCGTAGGATCACGGCTGTGTCGTGTTGACCTGTGGTTGGAACGTCGTGTCGTCAGGTCTTCGTTTGTCGGCGTATTCCTTGCTTCTAGGCTTCGTCGGGATGGCGGCGTTTTAGTTGGAGGCCGAGGATCTTCATCAGTTAGACGAACAGGAATCGCACCTCCATCGGTTGCTGCTGTTAGTTTTCCGGATATGGGCTTGCAGACCGGCTCCGAGCTGGGTCAGTGTATGGTCGGCGTTGTGGCGACAGGTAGCGGCCTGGTGATGGCGGACAGGAGGGTCGTCGAGGGCTCCACTGAGTGGCGGCGAGGTAGTCGGGGATGTCAAGTGGCCGCTCGCCAGTATGTGGACAGCGAACCCTCATAGGCCCATCTCGCAGTATGGGCATCGACAGTAGACGTGGCCCGCTTCTCCGCCCTGATAACGGAGCGGACGATGGTCGGGCGCGCGCCAAATGTAAGTCTTTTTTGTAATGCTGCGTGGGGCGACGGGTTGGCGTGCTGGTGATGGTGGTGATGGACGACGCAACTGAGGCGTGACCGGGCGCTGGCGCGAGCGCGGAGGGGGAACATGACGGCTGTCTACGGCGGTGTACGTCATCGCTTCCGGCGGAGGCGGCGGCGATTGAGGGACCCCGAGTGACTTTACGATCTCCTTGTTGGATGACGTCGGCAATCGAATCCACTTGAGGCTACAATAAGAGGGACAACTTTCGAAGCACCCCCCGCACGACAGCATTGCTGGTCTCGCGCGGGTCGTCGGTGCCCAATGATTGAACTTCGTCGTAGTTTGTTGGGATCATGCCGCGGTTGAATTGCCGGTTCCGTATTTCCAGAGTGAAGCAATAAAACGACAGACACCGACCAAAAGAAATGCTAAAAATGAAGGAATCGTTAAGAGGTTTCGGCTTCGCTACGGAAGCCTTAATTGTTCGCAACGTTTACAACTTCACAACGTAATTTTATTGTTTCATTGCTTCATGTTTCATCCCGACCAGACGGGCTTCCGTCGAACCCTCGACTTTAGTTCCAGAGTTTTCTCGATGCTCGTGGTCTCGCGAAGAGTCTATTCGACCGTCTTCGGTGGGCTTCGTATCATTTCGGCGAAAAGTTATTGGTTCACACCACGCATGAGTAGGCGAACTTTGTTCTCCTGGGGAATTTCCAGGTCAGGCGTGGCCGAATAGACGGCTCATTTCTTCTGTAAGGATGGCAGCGTTCTCGCTTGGTAGCTGCACTCACGCTTCCAATCTAACTTCTGCCCTTTCTTTACGGACAACGCTTGTGACGGTCCTCAGGAGGTTACAGCGGAATAAGTCGCACGTCGTAAAGGTGGACTCCCGGTTCTCGAACCATGTCCTCGCGGTATCTTTAAAGGAGAAGTACACATGGCGTAGACTATCATCAGAGCTCCAGTTGTTAAAGGCTGAGATCCTTTCGAAAGTCCCGAGCCATATTTCGGGATCGTCTGACAAAGCTCCATGGAAGGTAGGCAGCTCTTCGGGTTGTTGAAGCACGATGGGAGACGCTCAAACTGTCATTGTTGTTGCTGACTTGGCGACGCTCTTCCTGGTCGTCTCAGGCAAAAATCCGGGCTCCGGGGGCAGTCAACTTCAATTTGGCGGGTGAAATGCAGTCCCCGAGAAAAGTATAAATAAGAACACGTGTAAATATTGACCAATGCTTGTTATTTCACCAAAAAATTGATTATGGGGCTCTACGTGCCAAAACCACGATCTGATTGTGAGGCGTGCGGTATTCTGGGACTCCGAAAACTTGGCGCACCCGCGGTTTCTTAGCGCGCACCTAAATCTAAGTACATGGCTGTTTTCGCATTTTGCCCCCATCTAAATGCGGACGCGGTGACAGGGTTTCAATCCCGCGACCTCGTGCTTAGCAGCCCAACTTCATAGCCACTAAGCAACCATGGCGGGTATTTTTTCACCAAAAATAAACTTGGTGAGCGTAGTGTTCCTTCCTAACACTCGGGAAACATACTGTACTATGGTGATATAGTGATTTTCAATCACTTGCTAAAAGAATGTTTTACAAAGGCTATGTTTGATGCACAGTCATTTGACTTCGTATATTGATTTGCCATAGGTTTCCCCACACATATATTTACTATTATATCTATGCGTCATGTGCAGTTAAGCCAAGGCAGCGACTAAATTTTGCACCGCTTATTAAGCTTTCTTATACTGCGCTCCGGAGCGCTTGAATGCATTACTTATTCCAAAGGCCTCAAAAAACACAAACACTTTGAACTTTGCATACACATAGCCCATGTGGTGCCCCTTATTTTAATCAAATATGAACTGAGCGTAGCTGAAAGTGAAGTTATCTCGGCACACTTGCTAAAGGAACATTTAACGAAGGCTTACAGTGTAAATCAGATCGGAGTTCAGTGTCTGCTTGATCGGCTGTCGTTGGCCGGCAGGCCTGTAGAGCTCACCTGCTTGTCCAAGGTGAGAACATGTGTGTCTATAGTGTCTGCTTCTCATCGTGGTTATCTATGACGAACGTCATTCAAACGCTGCGGCTACGTCAGTAGAGGGGCTGCACTGCTGTCCACATTGCGGATTTGGATAGGATTGGAGCAAACTTTATTTGTGCCTGCAGTTGGGCGCTCGCGCGCCCCGACGAGTGCCTACGTCATCTCCGAGGTTGCCGTTACTCGGCGCGGGTCTCCGCTCGCCGTTGCCGGCTCGCTGGGTCCCCGCCTTTCGAGCACCCCGAGGACCTGCTGGACGGCCCAGAGCTGTTCGTCTTGGTCGTAGCTCTTCGCGGCTGCCTCGAGCCGCGGTGGGATTGTTTTTGATCTTGCTTCTTCTGAATTTTTGATGCGGTCCCGCAAGATGGGCGTGTCATCTGCCGTCTCCCTCCGGCAGACCCTGCACTTAACGGTCGAGTATGTCTCGGGGTACATGCGATGCATCAGTCCTGGGCTCGGTAGCGATCCGGTCAGGAGCTGTCCAGTAGTACCGCCTCCGCTCGACTCAGCCTCGGGTGCGGGGGTCCACATTGCGGACCCGAGCCGGGCTGAAGAGTGGCCGAATGTTTACTGATACGGAGGCAAGAATTTCACCAGCGTTTACGTGGAAATTGCAGCAACGACGCGCTCTTCTGGCCTCAAAAGCGTCCAAGTACTTAAAAACTTCATATGTGTCGAATATTGTATATAGAGGTTCTAAAAAACATCCTCTTTAATACACATTAAAATAAATCGAATGGAATAAACTTGTTTCCGACTGCTGTTCTTACCTTGTACATGAATACATGGTAATAAGGCCATCTCGGAGAATGCAGTCTAATGAAATCCACAGACAGCTACAGAATTAATGAATTCATTATTACGAGCTATAGGTCATGCACAACAGCCCGAGGCCCTACATTTTCTAATGTACTCGCTACCTTAGAAAACACGGCAAGGATATGCGCTCTTTCTGGAAAAGCGGCATCCTTGAAGTAAATACCTCAGGTTAGTGGCACCGTCATGCAAGTAAGATAAAGTTCGGGCTGTCACAAGGCAGGAATACCTATGTGCTAGTGTACGAGTAACGCTGCTTAAGACTGATTGACAGTGAACTGCGAACAAAGGCTCATCGGTTGTGCTCACATTAAAGCATAGCGTAACGGCAATCGTCCAGTTTCATTAACGGGCACCTCAACTGGTCTATGCGGGGCGTCAACTTGATTGCTGCCATTGCATCGAAACGTCGTTACGAAATCGAGAATCCGGGACTGCGACACGCAGATCCAGACGCAAGGAGGAGGAGAGCAACAGTTGTGCGAGTGCTGTCTTACTAATTAGGTGCACAATCTTGAAAGCTAGGAATTTCGCTAGGAAATAATCCGCCGTCTGGACGTAGATTAAAGTTACGGCTAGCGGGAGATCCATGATGTAAATTCAACGCGCGGAGACAAGAATGAGAACAGCGCTTGTCCTCGTTTATGTGCGTTTCATCCTTTGCCTTCTTTTCGGGCGGGACACAGACAAGCAAACAGTGGCGTAGCTAGGTCTTCTGCCCCTCCCCCCCCCTCGAGTGTAGTCAGGAAGGGGAGGGTATAAAAATATTCCGGGGAGCGGGTGGTGGTGGTGGTGGTGGTGGGGGGGGGTTGATGTTCCAGCACGAGCACTGCCGCCTTGGATGCCACGCATGTCCCTTCCTTCACTTTCGTTCCATGAGATCGAGAATGTAGCAGGTATACGCGCTGTTTTATTTTCTGCGCCAAATAACGCAGGGTGCTGCACTGATAACTTGTGGTAAGCGCATTTGCACATCTGCTGTCAGACTGTAAGGCTTGGCAACCAATACAGATGGGGCATCGTGAGAAATGTGGGTCACAAGTCACAAAAATATTTTAATAAAGGTTTAATTAGCGATTTTAGAGGAAATATTGCATTTGCAAAACTGAAGCCCGACAGTCATATGTTGCCCAACAGCAACTCCACAAAAATTGTCCTAGGTACCGCGGCGCGAACTCAGGGGCGGCGCTATGGGGGGGGGGGTGCACGGGGGCGGCCGCCTCCACCCCCAATATTACCACCTGCCCCCCCCCCCCCCCCCCCCCCAAGTGCGCCGAAAAGCTGATCCAAGGTAGGCAGTAGGAAAGAAAATGTCAATTTTGATGTCATAATTTGGAGGCAGATGTATGAGAGCAGCGCCGCTTAGAAAGGACGGCCTTGTTTAAGCATAACAATTTATTACAGAAATTTTCTGATCATAAGCAATTACTCTCGCGCTTGTGATAAAATAGGCGCTTGAAGTACAGCGCGAACTGCCGCAATGAGATAGAAAATGGTTCAAACCGTTCTGAATAGATTTAAAAATGGGCTGCATTTCGTCGTTGTTCGGACTGCTAGCGTGAGCCGGCAAGTTCGTTGCTCGGATGTAATAGCCTCGGCCACAAAATCTCAAGGGAGGTCAAACGAGTTGAGAGGTCATGGCCCTTCTATGCCGCAGCTTTTCTCACATAAAACCGTCGGGACAACGCTGCCTACTCTCAAAAAAAGACCCGGTGAGCCAACCACCCTTCCAGGACGCCACCACTTAGTCATCCGCTCCGCGAACCTAACTGCCTGTCGTAAAGACATGCGCGCCGAATGCCGACGCACTCGGGATTGTTGCGGCTTTAGGTGGCGTTTGGGCCAGGAATCCAACAAGCCCATCGACGAGTACATCCGGTAGTAGGAATGAAGGAAAAATTATGCAGATCCCACGCAATGTGGGAATCCATGTACGCGAAGCTTGATGTGCTGTTTACTTTGATTGACGATAATTAGCGGACATGTTGACAGTGAATGTTTCTTTTCTTCATCGTTCAGTCCGACGGGATAGTGCTGAGTTCTGACGTTAAACGCTGCGCGCAGCCCTGCTGTTTGTCTGCGTAGTACACAGAACACACAGGGTAGAGGTGTATGCTTGAGGCATTGTTGTGCGCCACACTTTATAACGTCTGAGAGGGTTGGGTGTTGTCATTGCCTCGCATGTCACATTCCCTCACAAGGAACATCGCATCGTGGCGGAAGTATTAAACTTTAATTGAATTATGGCGTTTTTTATTCAGCCCCCGTCTAAATGCGGCTGCCGCGGTTGGGATGAAATTCGCGACCTCGAGATGTGACATAAACGCAAAGCTACCGGGGCAGGCATTGACGTGTTGATTTGACGTGCCTACGTTTCCACGGTGTCGCCGAGACCCTGAGGTGTGCTTTAATTAATGCGGCTGTTTTTCTGCACGCCCTGCGTAAGTCTTTCGCTTGATATATTTACATGGTGCTTCTTTTTCTGAAATAGCAGGGACGTATCGTACCGTAATTTTAACTTAAATTCACCCCGTTTCCGCGCAACCGCTGTCGTGCCTATAGTAGTAGCGTTTCGTTGCCTTCTCATGTCACTTTTGCTCTTTCCCCCACCCTCTTCTCGTTGAATGGGAACTGCGAGCGAAGAGTGGCAAGGCTGTTATTCACTCGTTTAGCGACTGCGTCTGTTCTACCCTCCCTCCTCTCTACGATTCTATATAGCTAGCCTCTGGACTTGCACGTTAGTAGAAAGGTAAGCGCTGCAGTTTCTGCTATGCTTTTGCGGGGGGTCACGGATAATTACAGCCATCAAGAGGCTAACGTGGCGACGCCCAGTGAGCTCCAGAGGGTATGTGCATATTGGACACGGTGCAACAAACAAGTTTCAAACAACAAACAAGTGCAAAAAACAAGTTTCTAGCGTCGCCTTCTCTGTCGCGCTACTGTCACATATACAGCAGCTTTCTGTTACCCTTGCAGGATGTTTTCTACTGGTGCATCCTCATTTGCCAACGGTGGATACAGTAACTGGAAAAAGGCATAGAAAAAGATGCTGGTTTCAGAAAGCACGAAAACTCACTCGCGCATAAGTCTTGCCAGGCATCGTGGATTTCCTACACGCATATGAAGTCGGGAGGACAGAGCAAGTCAGGTGCAACACATCTCGGCGACGCGTACTCCTGGGGTGCGCAAGAAAATCACCTCTATTATAGCAAGAGTCGCAGGTATCTTGCAATTCGCTGCCGTTCAGCGAATCGTTCAGAGGCGCGACGATGAAAGTGCCACAAGTGAAAGTGAGAACAAGGGAAACTTCGTTGAGCTCTTGAACTTGCTTGGCAAATATGACGATATAATTGTCAGAAAGAAACTGAATAGTGGAGCAGCGAACGCGAAGTACGTTCATCATTCGATACAAGACCAGGTCCTCGAAATGCTTAGCCACATCACATTAAGAAGTATAAAGGAAGTGATGGAAAGCTCCAAGGACTTAAGCAAGATGGAGCAATTATCAGTTGTGGTAAGGTACTACGCAGTAAGGTACATTGAGCGGTTTCTTGGATTATTTCTTGGATGGGAATAGCTACTCAGCTGTGCATTGCTCAAGCGTATAATGGTGCGAGTGTCCTGAGCGGTGCCTCATGGGGCGTCCAGGCGGTGTTCAGGCAGGAATTGACGCAGGCAGTGTACTTCCACTGCATGAACCACCGCCTCAATCTATTCATCGTGGATGTCTGCAAGGTGACAAAACCGGTGAGGGATTTTTTTTATCTCTCTTAGAATGCCTCTATGTTTTCCTGAGTGGATCTGTAATTCACTCTCTATGCGTGGATGTGCAGAAAAGGTTGTTTTTACCAGTGATAGAGCTGCAGCGTCTCAGCGATACGCGATGGGCCTAGCAGATAGCGAGCGACTTGCACAGTGGCAATGAAAAGCTTTCCTGCTATTCTTCTATGTCTCGCCGAAGCCATTGAGCAGGAGAGCAACGGAAGCCAGGGGTTCGCTTCAGCAAATGAACCTGTCGTTTCCCTTCCAGTTAAGCCTATATACCAAGGTACTCACCCGCCTTAAGGTTCTTTGTGACCTATTGCAAAGTAGAGACTGCAATATTAGTCAGACATGCCTCATGGCACGCACAATCATTGACGAGTTCTTCGAAATGAGAAATTCGCAGAACGCATTTGACACTGTCTGGGCGTAAACCTGCAGTATTTCTGAGGAGAACGGGGTGTTCAAAAGAGAAAAGCACAGAATGACGCGCCTTCCGCTGCATTTAGAACACTATGTAGTGAGAGAAGGACGGCGCGTTGAAGAAGAGTCTCCAGATTCAAAGAAAACATTCAGAGTTTTTCTACCCCGTTTGGATCACCTAATTGTGGAGCTCACTAGGCGGCTAACGGACGATAATGACGTACTCTGCGGAGTTAGCGCCATCCACCCACGGAGGGAGAACTTTCGTGGACGTCTCCTTGCTCAAGCCTTTCGCCGAGCACTATGCACGCGATATCTAAAGCGCTGAAGTTGAGTGCAAGCTGATAACGAAACCTCTTCAGCGCATCGAAGCCGAAAGGAAGTGCAAGATAGAGACACTGCTGCGATTGGTGACTGTCTTGGGAGAATATAAACTAGCCTTCCACAAACTGCACAAGCTAGGTGTTATCGCCGTGACGATACCGGCATCGTCATCATCTTGCGAACGCACGTTTTCGTGGCTTCCTTCAAAGATTAAAGACTTGTCTTCGCAGCAAGATAACGAATAATGGTCTGAGCGACCTCGCTGTGCTTGCGGTGGAGCGATCTCTTGCCGATAAGATAGATCTTCAGCGTGTTGTCGACGTGTTTGATGCTGCGCACAGTAATCGACGTATACGTCTGCATTAGTACCCATGATACCCCATCGTATCTTTGCGGCGCTTTCGTGGAAAAATTGTGCCGCACGGGCGTAGGACCGACACCCATACCGGTATCAGAAGACCCGCTTCACCATTGAATAAATCCCGGCTGTGTTTTGTCTTATACTGTCACAGCGCAGGCATTGGCATCTGTCGTTGTGACGAAACCTTCCCCTGCCCCTGTCATGGCTTTGAAAGAGATTCCACACAGGGTGCTCTCCGAGGCCGCGTCGGTGGCCTAGCTTGTGAAGTGAACAGTGTGTAGTCGGAGAGCTGTTAGTTGCGTTTGTGAAACTTGTTCTACTGTATGTCCAAATGTGACACAAACTGAAATACCTATTGCGTGCTCTGTTTTTGCAGTTCTATCCTCTGCTCTATTTGTTTTTGTTATTCTTCTTTACCATTTCCAGCGTTTAGAATTACCAGCCGGTGCCACAAGAGTATATTAACTTCATTTTCTTTTGTAATCTGGCGCGTCTTTACCAAAGTTGGAATTGATATGCACATTGCTTATAGTTGTTAGTTCTCTCTCCTGTTGTGAAATATACTCTTTTGTAGCTATATTGCGATCTATTTAACTGATGTTATTTTGTTGCTGCTGGCTACCTGTTTTTTGTTCTTTATTTAATACTGTTTTTTTTGTACGTGCTTACCATGGTGTTATAAAAATTTTCATTTTCTTAGCAGAAGTGTAAATATGCTAAATTTTAATTTATATCTGACTGCGATGCTGGAGGATCTTATTCACACTAATGTCTTTAGGAGGCTTACGTAACTCAAGACACACCCTCCTCCCCTTCGCACCAACACCCCCAATCCCCGACCCCTTGAGTGATGGGAAACCTTGTTATCCAGCCCGGCCCTACCGATTCAGCTTGCACTGACGGACAAGGACCAGGAGCTGCTGGGAACATATAGGTCCCGTAACTAGGGAACCACCCCGTCTGGTGCCTGTGATTCATCATCATCATCAGCCGAGTTAAACATAGCGAAAACACAACGCATAAGTTCCCCGCCTCCCATGCCCCCCTAAAGGGACTCAGTTGCTGTGGGTGCCCCCCCCCCCCCCCTCCAGTCAGAAAATCCTGGCGCCGCCCCTGCGTGCAGTATTTTGGCCATGGGCAGGCCTGAACCCCAACCAAAATTAAATAGCATGTCAGTGACGCCGATCTCTACACCCTATCAGAAAACACCACCTGCCTTCCTGCTGCCAGGGCGTCAATGCTATGACAGTTACGACTTCTCTTCATTCTGATCCTAAAGTCTTTCTTTATTTGCTGCTGTTGGCAAACGCCATTATCCGAACTGCGGTACCGCCACAGTGTCGGGAACGGAATAGAGCACGCTTCGCGTCGATTCCTGGCGCCACCAGACCAAAGGAAATGATCAACCCTTCCCCTACCGGAAAATGGGGGTAAGCGAAGCTTGTCTTTCGTGCACCTCGCTTTCGTCACGGTAAAGTAACCCACAAGTAAAGGTGCCGGATTGCGTCGGCCTCCCGCTCCCTCAGCTCGGCATCTTCTGCTCGTTGCAATCGTATTGCATGGGCTTGGGCAGCTCTAACGGCTGGATCGGCGCGCCGACGGCGAGCCCTTTCATGGACGAATTATGGCTGCCACTCGTCGAAGGCTGCGCTTTCCTCAGGGGAACGTTCAACGCGTGGCAATCACATCTGTTTACCAAGACTGAATTGAACGGAACGAACCCGGCGCAGCGCGCGCGACGCCCTTTCCTGCCCTTTCTCGCCCCGGCAGAAGCGAAACGGCTCTGATTGGTTGCGCGCGTGGCGTGAGCTTGCGCCTATGCAGCTGGAATCCTTGCTTTTAACTGGCGCTTCGGCGCCGGCGCAGCTGTCAAATCATAAACCGCCCTTTATCGCAGGTGCTCTGCTCTGGGAGCAACTAGTTTTTTTTTTTTTTTTTGCGTGACTACAACTCCACTTGTGAGCCAATAGAAGCTTCGCTTGAAAAAGAGAAGGCCGTGATGAAGCCCGTGCCAGTAAAAGCTTGCGTTACTGTTGGTCTGCACTCGCAATGGAGAGAATAGAGAGATTGACGTCGCTGGTGCACTATTTCATATTTCTTTCGGTACTGATGCCCGCAGTGCCAAAGTACTGCAGGCTCTAGCACCCTAGGCGATTTTGTTTAGAGAAGTTTTTGTTGAGGTAATAATATGAATTTGGGTCATCAGTTACCGAATTGCACTGTTTCTTCTATAATTGCTAATTAAGCAGTTATTGAAGATTAAAGAACGTTATCAAAGAAATTATTAGAGAAAAATTAAGCGCCTGAGAAAGAAGCACAAAACATTCACTCCACAATTCATGGAGCTAAAGCATGATCTGCAACGTAAAGTAAAACAAGCAAGAAGAAACTTTTTTTAGCAACACCATTGCCGACTTCATTAAAAGTGATCCCAGAAAGTTCTGGCGCTACCTCACTCAAAGTAAAAAGCAGATCCAGAAACTCAGAGTTGATGATAAAATTCTGGATGACCCAACTTCTATTGCAGAGACGTTTAATCAGTACTTTCAATCTGTTTTTTCAACGCGTGACGAATATAACCTGCCGAATGTTTCTCCTGTATTAGAAAATGAGTTGAATATAACTAGTGAGGTAGTGAGGGTGTTCTTGCCATGCTATTGAAGCTAGATAATAAGGAATCCACTGGCCCTGACGGACTGTCAAATGCATTTTTGAGGCGTTACGCTCAACAAATCTCAAATTTTTTTACCACAATGTTTAACTTTTCAATAACTTCTGGTGTCGTACCAGCCGACTGGCGTATAGCCCGTGTGGCGCCTGTCCATAAAGCCGGTGACCGGCTGCTTCCTAAAAATTACCGTCCTGTTTCTGTTACTAGTAGTTGTTGCAAGCTTTTGAAACACATAGTCGTGAGTTTTATTCAGGAATTTGTTACTAAAAACAATATTTTGTCTCCCCATCAGCACGGTTTTCGAAAGGGTCTATCTACAACCACACAATTTATTTCGGTGGTGCACGAGATATCGAGCGTACTTGACCAGTCTGGTCAAATTGACATTCTGTTTTTAGACTTATCGAAAGCCTTCGATAGAGTGCCTCATGGAAAATTATTGTATAAATTAGAGTGTATAGGGTTACCTTTGTACGTTATTCAGTGGATTGCCTCGTACCTAGTTGATAGAAAGCAGTTTGTGGAAATTGATCATTGTCCGTCTAGTGCGCTGTCTGTTACCTCGGGCGTTCCACAGGGGAGTGTTTTAGGTCCGCTACTGTTTCTTCTGTTAATGATTTGGTGGACGTAGTGCCTCGTGATGTATCCATAAGAATGTTTGCTGATGATTGTGCTGTTTTTAGGAAAATATAATCCACAAATGATCATTTCTTGTTGCAAAAAACTCTTTTGGCTATCGATGATTGGCGTATGCGTTGAGGTATGGCGCTGAGTTCGGAGAAAACTGTACTTTTACGTGTCACAAAGAAAAAAAAATGTCCTAGCTCTTGTTCTTATCAGCTCCATAACCAGCCTGTATTAGAAGTTTCCCAATATAAGTACTTAGGCGTGACTCTTAACTAATAAGCTTGCTTGGTCGGAGCATATATTGGACATTTCTTCATCAGCTCTGCGGAAGCTGTGGTTCCTTAAATGAAAACTTAAACACGCTCCAGTTAGTACCAAGATGTTAGCTTACAATACATGTATTCGGTCAAAACTAGATTATGCTGCTGAAGTTTGGTATCCCCATTATAGGAAGGATATTATACAACTCGAAAGAGTCCAAAGAAGGGCAATAAGATTTATTTTTGATAGATACAGAAGGCACAATTCGCCATACTTATTGATGCAGAAGTACAATGTACCGACTCTCGAGGTTCGCCGGAAAATTAGTCGTCTTAGCTTTCTTCACAACTGTCTTGCAGGGAAAACTAAATTAATACTTCCCAACTGCATAAAACCTTTAACTACAAGGACAACTAGACACAGCCATGAATACTCTATATCGCCAATTTTCGCAAAAACCAATGCACACAAGTAACTTTTTTCCCCACAGTGTCCGAATGGAATTCCTTGCCCCGGCAGATTTTTGAATCCGCTGCCTTTATGAAAGTGCTCGAGTCTCATATTGTAAACTTCGATGGTTGAACATTGCTACGGTCTTCGTGTTCTGTTGATTTTTATTGTTGTTGATATTCGTTTCATTGTATGTATCCTTTGTAGCCTCTCCTGCTAGGACCAAATGACTAGTCTGCAGTATTGTGTAAATAAATAAAATAAAAATAAATATCCTATTTTAATATAGCTCGGACTGAACGGAAGAGGGACCCCAGAGCCACATCGCCGTACTGTATGTTTAGCGACGCCCGCTCCGAGCATGTAGTGCACCGCACGAGCACACGAAAGGTTCCGCTAAGGCGAGTAGTTCAGCGACCACTTAGCGAATTGCGCTTTTTAGCCGGCACATTCGTGCAATTATTACGTAGAATGTTTATCAAGCTGCAGCCGACAATTCTGCGCCAATACACATCTGGTGCATCGGGTACATGAGCACGGGTTGCTGGTTACTGGAATATTCTTTGCCATTTACGCCCAGTCAAGCCGGCAGAAAGAGGGGGGAGGGGGGGGCTTCAGACATATATCACCCACTTCCAGAAAGGTATTCGCTTTCTTCAGCGAATTATGCGCTTGAAGCCGCATGTTTGTTAAGGCGAGGATATTTAGGTAGCGCCCGTTGTTTTATGGCGTAGTTCAATGAACTACAGAGTAGTTAACCAGCACATTGGTAGCGTTATTATGCAAGTGGTTATATATACAAGCCGATTAGTTTACGAGTGTTGTCTGCAGCGGCGCAAGAGCCACCGTGGACGGTGACAGCCATAGGCGGGAAGTTTTCATTTTGCCGGGGGGGGGGGGGCGCTGGGGCCCGATGAGCTTTCCGAAACACACACACACACACGCACACACACACACGCACACACACACACACACACACACACACACACACACACACGCACACGCACACACGCACACGCACACACGCACACGCACACACGCACACGCACACACACGCACGCACACACACACACACGCACACACACGCATACACGCACGCACGCACGCACGCACGCACGCACGCACGCACGCACGCACGCACGCACGCACGCACGCACGCACGCATATATATATATATATATATGTTTCTTGCACTTGAAACTTCGTAGGACCGCGAAGAGAGAGAGGTAGCAAGGACAGGAAAGGCAGAGAGGTCAACCAGATGAGCACCCGGTTTGCTACCCTACACTTGGGGGAAAGGGGAATAGAAAGAGGGAAAAGGAAGAGAGTAAGCACTGAGTGTGTGTGGATGGGTGCACAGGGACACTGTAAACGGTGCCTTTAGCGGGTGCACTTCAAGCAGTGCACTAGTGCACGAATCGCTTTTCGGGCCAGTGACGGGTGTGGCCACGGACCGAGTATCTTTGACTCGGAGAACGGTCATGAGTCCAGACGTTTTAAATTAGTCTGCAGAGAGACCCGTTGTACATCGTAGCGAGGGCTACGACGTACAGCACGTACGACGTATGCAATATGTACTCGATGGTTTCAACGCACCCAGAGGAGTCGCACACCGGGCTCTCAGCCATTGCCATACGATAGAAATAGGCGTTCGTGAATGCTACTCCCAGCCACAAGCGACACAACAAGGTTGTTTCGCCACGGAAAAGGCTAGATGGCAGTTGTAGCCGTAGCGTGGGGCCCAGTTTATGCAATCGTCAATTGAAGGCACTTGAACTCCGTAAATATTGTGTCTTTTGCGTGCAAGGAGACGAAGTTCCCTGGGAGCGTCCTACCTCGCCAAAGTTATTGGACGCGTCTGGGTGTCTTCGTGGGCAGACCGGGCAGCCTTGCCAGCAAGGTTGTTGCCAACGATGCCCCACTGAGCAGGAATTCATTGAAATATAATGTTGTGCCCTCTTTACAGAGCATGGTGGGGAACTTCCCTGATGTCGGATATCTGCTCGTAAGTTCTGTGATATAATGAAGACTTGATACTGTGAAGAGCTGCATTAGAATCCCGAAATAGGACCCATTTCTATGTTGGCTCTTCGGTGACGTACGCCATAGCGGCATGGAGAGCTGCAAGTTCTGCCGACGTAGATGTAGTCATGTGTGACAATTTGAATCTAAATGTAACCTGCTTAGCTGGAACGACGAATGCTGCAGTTAGCTGGTAGGTGAGGTCGAACCGTCAGTGTATATATATGTATGGGTTCATTATAGGTCTGGTTTAGTAATAGGAGCGTCAGTTTCTTCAGAGCCGGCGATGGATGATTGGCATTCTTTGGAATTCCGGGAATAGCAAAATTCACTTGAGGCTGTCGCAAGCTCCATAGGGGAGATGAAGGCTTCGCCGCCGGTGTATAAGATGACGGTATGAACTCTTGACGAGCGCTAATCACTCTTGAAAAGGTCGCTTGAGGTCTCTGGTAGGGACGCTAAGTGATGGTCAGGGATCCTTGACACATGGCGAATGTGCGCTCTGAGAGAGTCGACAGCTACGTGTGTCTGGATTATCTGGTGGTGGTGGTGGGGGTGGTAAACTTTATTGAAAAGGGGAAGGGTAAAGGGGAACGTGGCTGAGGGATCGGGCTCAAGTAAGGTCCTGGGCCTGCTTGGCCTTCTCCGCCCAGTCCACCAGTTCAAGCTGTCGGTCGACGTCACCGGAACTGAGCCAGGCGGTCCAGTCAGTCTCGCTGCTGATGGGGGGATGAAAAAACGGGAGCAATGTGCATTCCCACATTATGTGTGTGAGTGTTCCTGTTTGTGAACAGAGCCTACATTGGTCGCTTTCCTTGCCTCCTGTGATTTTGTTAATGTACTTTGGGTGTGGGTATGTGTTTGTCTGGAGTCGCCTAAACGCGACCGCTTGCGTTTTATCGAGTTGCTTGGGCGGTGGTGGGAGCGCGTGACGCCTCAAACGATGTCTATGGGCTATTTCATGATAAGTCTCACAGGGTTCCTCGTGTCTCTCCTCCTCATTCACGCCGTCCGCATTCGCGGACGAGGCTCGGCGCGCGAGATCTCGAGCCAAACTGTGAGCCGACTCGTTGCCGGGGACATCCGCATGGGCGGGGTCTGCACGAGGCTTTCCAAGCCGCTTAGGGGGCGCCGCGTGAGGACACGGTACGCCTGTTTAAAAATTATACCGCGGACGAAATTGCCGATGGCCGGCTCGCTATCGCTGATGACGGTATTGATGATGACGGTATTGATGATGGCCATGGCAATCGCGATTTCCTCCGCTTCCACCACTCGGCCAGCAGTGATTGTTGTGTGTTCTATCAATCCTCCGTTGTGATCCGCTACCACCGCGTTCATGAGGTCGCCGCGAGGGTGTCTCGCTGCGTCTGTGTAGACCACTCCATCTTGCGAGCCGTAGCGTCGCCAAATGGCTTCATTGCGGGCCTGCCGACGGCCCTGAGGGAACTCAGGGCCTATGTTGCGGGGTAGAGGCGGGGCTAAATATGCCCTCTGACCTTTCGCGGAATCGTCATGTACTCTGTAACCTCAGGGATGGCCTCGAGACTGAGCTTCCGGAGGACTGTGCAACCAGCCGGGGTTAGCGAGAGACGACGGACTTGGGCTGTGTGGTAAGCGTCTAAGAGCTCCTCGATCGTGTCGTGCATGCCTAAGGCCTCTAGCCTTGCGGTGGCCGCGTGGTCCGGAAGGCCCAGGGCTGCCTTTATGCTTCGTCTGATCATTGCGTTTAATGTTTAAGTCCGTGGTTGAGTACATGGTGTCGAGTACATGGTTCTACTGGTTATGTATGCCTGCACAATCGTCCTCGCCCATGCCGTGGTGCCGATTAGCCACTCGGCGAATGAGCCCCCTCTGGAGCCCTCTGGAGTTTCTTTAACATGAGCCCGCAGCGCAGCGTGTTCTGAAAGTCTAGCCCCAATATCTTGATACTGGGGCGCTCCAACCTTAAGTTCAAGGAAGTGCCTTCCCCGTGGTAATCCCCGGGGACAGCTACTTCGGCCTGGCTTGATCAGGAGGTATTCGGACTTTTCCGGTGGGCACGTCAGGCCCCTTGACCCCGCATGAGCTTGTACGACGTCGATGCCGCGTTGCATGATCTCTTGAAGAGTTTGTGGATCATCCGCCGCTGCCCATAACGTCACGTCGCCAGCGTAGAGGCAGTGGTGAAGCCCCGGGATAGAGCACAGCAGATCCGGGAGCCCGTGCATCGCCGCGTTAAAGATAAAAGTGGAGATTACTGATCCCTGCGGCGTGCCTCGGCTCCCCAGCTCTATAATGTCAGTTTCATGTTCGCCGACTTTGATGCAGCACTTCCGGTCGGTGAGAAAGTTTCGGACGTATTGGTATGCTCGGTTTCCGACATCCAGTTGGGTGAGGCCCTCGAGCACCGCTGCATGGGCGACATTGTCGAAGGCCTTCTTCAGGTCGAGGCCCAGTCCGCTGGACTTTCAGGTTGCATCACCTGCCTTTTTAACTGAAGGAGTACATCTTGGGAGGACAGGTGTGGCCTGAAACCAAACATGAAGGGGGGGAACTCGTCCATGTCTTCTACGTCTTCATTGAGACGGTCCAGGACAACGTGCTCCATCAGTTTGCCGACGCATGATAGCGAAATCGGACTGAGGTTGTCCGCCTTCAGTAAATAAATAAATTATGGGGTTTTACGTGCCAAAACCACTTTCTGATTATGAGGCACGCTGTAGTGGAGGACTCCGGAAATTTCGACCACCTGGGGTTCTTTAACGTGTACCTAAATCTAAGTACACGGGTGTTTTCGCATTTCGCCCCCATCGAAATGCGGCCGCCGTGGCCGAGATTCGATCCCGCGACCTCGTGCTCAGCAGCCTAACATAGCCACTGAGCAACCACGGCGGGTCGCACTGAGTGGTTTGCCTCGTTTGGGTATAAAGACGATCGTGGACGTCTTCCACTCTTCCTGGATGGCGCCCGTCTTCCAGCATTCGTTCATGAACTCGGTGAGCCGCTCCATTGCGGCCTCGTCCAGGTTGCGCAGGATCTCGTTGGTCACGCGGTCCGAACCCGGCGCCGAGTTCGTCCGCAGCTTGAAGGCGACGGGCGACACCTCAACGAACATAAAGTCTGCGTCTATGTGTGCGTTCGGCCGGCCGCGGTAGGCCGCAGGTAACGGTGTCTTGAGTTGCGGGCCGACGTACTTGTCTCGCATCTCGGCCAGGAACGTCCCCGGGTCCCGAGCATGCCTGTGGATTAACTTGGCTATGTTTCTTCTGCCTTCGGCCCTGGTGGTGTCCGGGTCCAGGAGGTGGCGTAGGAGGTGCAACGTCCGGGCTGCGCCGAGTCGTCCCCTCATGCGATCACATATTTGGTATCATTGCTGCCGGGTGACCTCGGTCGCGTGATCGGAGATCGCTGCGTCGAGTCGAGTGATTCTTCCCTTTATGGCTTGGTTATCTTTCTCCTGCTGTTGCGAACGCCAGAGCATGCTCGATCTTGCCTTCCATATGTGGAGCAGCCTGCTGTCGACGTTGGAGGTTTTCGGGACGTCTTCCGGGTCAAGATGTTCCGTATGCTCTTCCACGTCGTCCAGGAGTTGGCTCGTCCAGGATGAGATATTGGCGATGGATCCCTCACTGGCTCGCGTTCTTCTGGACTCGCGGAAGTTGTCCCAGTTTGTAACCCAGATGCTTCCGGCGACGCTTTCCGCGTGCACAGATTTCCATGTGAAAGATGCAGTGGTCACTTCCCAGAGTTTCGCTGGTGTTCGTCCAGGCGTAGTCTTGCGAGTGGACGACGAACGTCAGGTCCGGGTTGGTGTATACCTGACCTCGGCTGCCGATTCTGGTGCGGGCGGTGGTATCGTTGATTAGCGTTAGGCCTAACTCTTGCGCGGCTTCTGCTAGATGTCTACCCTTGCGGGTGTCGCCCAGGTATCTCCACAGAATATGACCAGCGTTGAAGTCCCGAACGATGAGCAGGGGGCAGTCGCGGCTGACTTTGTGGGCCGAGGCAGCCCTAAACACGTGCGTAGGGCTTGACCTTTTATGCTCTCCAAAGCGCGAATGTTCGTCTTGCAATAAATTTTTATTTGACGAAACTGGTAGACTGTAACGTAGGAGTCCGAGAAACGGTACCCTGTACAGCTGCAACATAGAATGGACTGGTGTACTTCAGTTTTTCCCGCAGAGAAATTTGAAGACTTGAGCAATGGCAACTAACTTCTTCCTCAGATAGACGCAGTGAGGGCTCCACGAGAGGTTGCGGTCAATGATGACACCCAGAAAGCGATGCGTCTGAACATAGGACACAGCTTGAACATTGCTTGAAACAGGATACAATGACATTTGTTTGCGCGTAAAACCAACCAATGCGCACTTTTCAGTAGACACACTGAGCCCTTATTCTCGGAGATAAGACGCCGTCATGGTTGCCGCTCGCTGAAGCCTGGCTCGTATCTGAGGGCGAGTTACCGCAGAAGCCCAGATGCAAATGTCGTCGGCGTATATTGAGACATGAACTGTCTGCGGTGTGTACTCCGCGAATCCTACCAGGACGAGGTTGAACAATATGGGGCTCAACACTCCACTCTGAGGCACACCACAGCAGATGTAATGTTCCGAAGTTGGGCCGTCTTCGGTCTGCAAGAAAAAGCACCTGTCAGTCAAATGGTCCAGAAGCCATTGATATACCCGGCCACAAACTTCCACAGCATCAAGTGAGTTTAGTATGACCTCATGGGCGACGTTGTCGTATACTCCTTTGATATCTAGAAAAAGTGCCACTGATAGGCGCTTGAGGCTTTCTTTGGTTTTGGACTCACGTTACGATGTCAATTACGTTGTCGATGGACGAGCCACCTCGACAAAAGCCCGCCTTGGCGTCTGGATAGATTCTGAATAGCTCTAGGTACTATTCTAAGCGAGGAAAAATCATTCTTTCCATCACTTTGCCGACGCAACTCGAAAGCACAATCAGAACAAACCTCGAAGAGTTGTTCACTAAAGTGACGGCCTTACATGAGAATTTACAAGAACGCATAGTAGGCCTCATAGTGTAATTGTCGTATACTTCGCTATCACTATTACTGCTATGCCTTACCGGCGAAACTGCGTCCTCTCTCTGTTTTTTTTTCTGTGAGTTCAAGTATAAGCGTTTCTGTGCGTGGCTACTGTCGATTCTGATTTCGAGTGGATCCGGCTTGGCCTCATCTCGGTTACTGAGTGAATTATACAGGGTCCCCCAACTATCATGCACCAAGACCTAAAAAAAAAAAGAGCAGTTGCGTTACTCGAAGAAAACTTAGTGCATATTGTTCCCAGTACAGTGGAGTAGCCGCCAGTAATTCTTGCGTTCCTGAAGTTTAATTCTACAATTGCAAATAATTATCTAATTCGAGATGTACTGTCCTAATTATGAAAGTGTCTATGAGGCATCTTTACGCACCCCCAGGCACCCCCAAATGACATCTAATTGCTGTGTTTTCAGCGACTTACTAATTATGTGCAATTTCTTCCGACTGGCAAAGAAACCTCACGAAATATGAGAAATATCACGTGAATGCGCTCCCACCAACATCATAAAGCAGCGCCCTCAAATAAGCTGATTGAAAGCAGCTGCATTGCCTGTCGCAAACCCGAAGAGAAAGCGTGTCACCTTGATAGTGGTACGGAAGGAGCACCAACAACAGGTTTCGTGGCTTTACAGCTATTCCTTGATCCTCTCTCTCTACGTCACATTTATTATCCGTCTCTCAAGGCCGGCTGATCCCAGTGATAACAAAATCCCCCTTGATAGCGCGGCCGAAGCGCCGCTCTGACCACGAACGAAATGCGAAAAGCAATGTAACAGGCATAGCATGTTTCAAAATCCCGGCTTTGCTCGCACGGCATCGAAAGAGTGCGCGATCAGCTATATTTCGCGCCAGAAACTTGCTTCGGACCAAAGCCAAATTGAAATGAGTTTTAATTTTCATGACAGTGTATACGTGCAACAAAAACAGGTTCATGCCATAACATAAAATCGAAATAAACAGAGCTCGAAGTGACCCACGTGTCGAGAAAAGGCAGACCGATGCGTGCAAGAGAGTAAATCACCACTTCTAAATGAGGCGAATTGGCAATCGGGACGCCTGCACAATGCCATTATTTCACACACACACACACACACACACACACACACACACACACACACACACACACACACACACACACACACACACACACACACACACACACACACACACACACACACACACACACACACGCGCACGCACACGCGCACGCACACGCACACGCACACGCACACGCACACGCACACACACGCACGCACACGCACGCACGCACGCGCACACACACACACACACACGCACGCACGCACACGCACGCACGCACGCGCACACACACGCACACGCACGCACGCGCACGCGCACGCACGCATATATATGTATTAAGCGGCGTTGAACACCAGTTGCTGCCTAGAGGACGTGTTTGAATAGGTTCGAATAGTCCGTTTATCCCATCTTCAGTGGCTCTCTTGATGACCGACGCTTGAATTCTACGGCAGACATCCGTTATCCTTGTCTTCAGCTAATCTGACGTCCGTCTCGATCATGTAAGCATGATCTTTCAAATAACCCCAAAGAAAGGAATCAAATGTAGAGAAGTCAGGCGACCTAGCCGGCCAATTTACAAGCCCGTGCCTTCCACTCTATTGCGCCTTAAAAGTCGCATCCAGCCAGTTTCGTGCTCGGCGGCTGTTGTGTGCGGGTGCCCATCTTGCTTATGCCACAAAAGGGGAAGACGTGACAGCGGGTCTTCGCTGAGAAACACATCAACTACTCCTTCAAGGATTTCGCCCGCGTAACGCTGTCCAGTCAGTGTGTGATCGAAGAAGTTGGGACCGATTATAGCACTGGCATAAAATCCGCACCACACATTGAACGACGACTGGTAATGGTGCGAATTGCGCCTTACCCAGTGTGGATTAGAGTCACTTCAATAGTGAGCATTATGGAAATTTACCTGGGCGTATGTCCGAAAATTGGCTTCATCTGTGCACATGATGTAAAAAAGTTCGGTGACTCATAGACTTTTGTGGGAACCCAATTGAAGAAATCTAGACGATTCTACACGTCTCTATCTTCTAAGCATTGGTGCTGGTTAAAGTGCTATGGGTTAAAGGCCGTCATTTAGAATCCTCCAAATTGGTTGGAAATTGGCACCTGGGCGGCCACGTCCCCCACTCTAGCATGATGGTCTGAGGCCATGATTGATAGAACGTCCGTGCGTCGGTTAGGACTAACAGATGGAGCCCTACGCCTCTGTTTCTTGAAGCTGCCGGTTTGTCTCAGGTTTTCATCATTTCTGATGATAGTCGACGCGTTTGGTCTACCGCCACACTTCCATGACTGATATATATTTGCGGCCTTCCTCTTGTCCTTTTGCAGCTCCCAAGGCAAGGATCATTTTTAACTCCTGCTCATAAAAAAAGACATGACGCCAGGGACGAAACAAAATGCACCTTTAGAAATTTACACTGATGTCAATTCGCTTTTGGCGTGATAGGCTTGGTGGAAAAAAAAGAGAACCAACCGTACACTTCACCTACGCTAAGAAAGCAGCTATCACAGCTTGCTTCCAACTAACACCAAACGCGACGTGTTACTTCGGTCGAGGCGCGGCAGATAAGGCAGTAGCCCGATCACGATGTTTTACAGCGAAGCTGTATATGGCTAGCCGATTTGTCCGTCAGTCCGCCTGTCGCCTATGCGCCGAAAACTCCCCCGGCGCATCCTCATGCGAATGCACGAAAAAAAAAGCGAAGGAGAGGCCCGCGATTGGCTGCGCCAACAGTGACGTCATTACTCTCCGTTGCAGTCGAGTGAGCGCGCAGCAGTTTCTCTCCAGCTCCGGCACGGGTAGGCTATGCGTCATGCGTACTCCTGAGGAGCAGGCAGCTTTCGATCAGCAACGCCACGAGCAGAACTGGGAACGAGCTCATCTACGCCGTCCCGATGCTACAGCCCGGGCACAAGAACAGGCTCGTGCAGCCGAGCGCAAGCAGCAACTGAAGTTCAGTGTTTGACGGAAGCCCGTCCGGTCGGGATGAAACATGGTGAAAAGGTAGACAAAACAAAGGTGTTCGAACAGCTCGTTTAAATAGCCTTAAACACGTGACGCAGGCAGCGCGCATACACTGACGGCAGATTGCCATCGCTCCTGTTCAGAGTGTGCGGCGTAGTCTGAATCATGAGCGACTCAAGATAAAGGCGTCGAGATAGCCTTTTTTCCCTGCCAAGGACACGTGCCCAGTCGATTGCGTGGCCGCTGGAAGCGGCATCAGGGGGGGGGGGGGGGGACACACACTCCGTATGGCTCCCATTGGCCGTTTTCGAGCAGACGCTCTTGCGACGCTAGCGCCAAGGTCCCCTTCAGTTACGGCCCTAGCCAATGGGCGACGCAGAAGGAAAATGGCGGCGCACATGATTGTTTACGTTGTCATGGCAACAGCAACAGCAGCCACGCGGCACCTCCTCTCCCAAACGCTTTTCTTTCCTATTTGTTTTTCTTATGCCGACCCGCTTCACTCCCTATCCCCCTTTCCCCCATGCCGCGCGCGCCGCTCACTTTTTGTTTGTTTTTACCCGTAAGCAGCGCGCTTTTTTTTTTATAGCGCGCTTGTTACGGCGCGCCACGCGCCAGCTCGCAAGCAATGCGCGTGCTACGCAGCGCATTGGCATTGCTTGCGAGCTGGCGCGTGGTGCGCCGTGGGCTATTCGTGTGCACGCACGCAGTCTTGCCCATACTTATTATATACCAGCATGTGCCGGGGCATAAAAAAAATTACACTTCCAACACAACAGATGTTTAGTCTCGCTTTATTCGTTTCCGAAAACAAATTTTTCTTATAATGTGGTGTGATACACGCTGAAAAAATGAGCAAAAGTGAAAGGTGCATGACATATACAAGAGTACTAAAGACAAAAGTTCACAGATGGTGAAATAACAAAAGAAAGCGCTAGAAAACGCCAAGGCCGTTTCATGTACACACACAAAAAAAGATTTTTATATAACGTCCTCAAGACCGAAATGCAGACGAGCTCCTGATATATGCACTAAGATATTGCACAAAATTGGACGACGTGTATGACATAGTCATGACAACTATAAAAAGGGAAAACTCACTGGTAATGGCAAAAACAGTGACACACAACATACCTGAAAAATAGAATAAAATGCTAGCATTGTTTGATTGAGAGCCATACCAAAAGAAAGCTTACTTTTAAATCTGCACGAAAGTATATGAAATGCGTGACATGTTCATTACTGCTGAACAAATTGAAAAAAACATGGCAGAAAAAAATAACATTGTACTAAAAACTGAAACACACATTATCACATAATTTTGCACTTGGTCACAGTTTGAGTAACGGTGGCAAGGGGAAAAGAAGGTAGTCGGCTTTTGCAGCAGCACATAGAAAACATTCGCAGAAAGAAAGGCTTATTCCTCAATCAAAGACCAGGTAAAATAAGCCAAGAAAACTTTTCTTTCGACCCGAATGCAATGCTTAGCAATAAAATTACGTCACTTAAGGCACTAAGTCGTACCTACTGGGCTCTCCTTTGTTTAATAAACACGAACTGCAAAAATCTGCATGTAGGACACTTGCAATACTCATGCTTTCCAGAAGAAAAAAAAAGCGTATCATGCCTGCACATGAAGGTTGTTCGCGCGGTTTTCCCATCGGGGGTTACTGAGATAGTACACAAACACTAATTTTTCAGTTCTTAGTAGGTTTGTAGAACGTGACACACAGAAAAAGCAGTGAGGGCGGTATGGAGAGCTGGGCAAGTTACCGAAGTTGCAGAGTGAGACTTGGCATAGAAAAACACAAGTCACAGACCAGGTGACAATGAGGAGGAACATCTATTTGTCAGCTTTCTCTACCGGGAAGAGGCAAGTGTAGCACAATCAAGGCGCAACGACGTCCGGAGCCTCATGGAGCACAGAAATGCACAGGGCTGTGTTCGTGTACATGCGCCTTCTGATGTCCTTGGGTCTGAGCGCTCACCTGTTATCTTTGGGCTCCCGGAATAACCTTGTTTTGGACGTATTTGTGCACCACTGCACGATGCACGAGCGGTACGAGTCGTGAAACGGGTGAAACATCGCGGAGCACAAGCACACAGCTACCGAGGACCACGAAACAGACGAAACTAGCCACGCCGGTCAACGCACAGCAGCGCACGCTTCACGATAACAGCAGATAACGAAACATGAAACGTCATGCAGCGGGCTGAGCTGGCTCCGGGCCGGCGGGGCCGCACGGCGTGCGCGCGGAGACAGTTGAAGGTGAGGGAATTGAGGGTAGTAACGAGGGAGAGCGATTGGAGAGGAGTTGGGGAGAGGGAAGGGCTCGGCCACCTGGATCGGCGCGCGTGTGCGAGACGATCTACGAGGCCATGCAAGGGAAACAGATTTTTGCGTTCGCCCATTACAGAGATGGCGCCAATTTCCTGTGCCACCGAAACCGGGGAGTGTCCCCCCCCCTGGCGGCATGCTCAGCCAAAGCACTGCATTTCCCATGTTCTTTTCTGACGCCATAATTGTGCTGTTTAATACGCCTTTCAAAGTCCCTAGGGCTGCGATCGGAGATTGTTGTTCGGTGCGTTCCATCGGTTACCGGCGCACGCGATTAGCCTACTCCGCGCCGACGTCGCCATCCGCGAGGCGCGGCCACGTTTTTGGTGATGTCACAATGACGACACGCTCCTGTCAATCATCTTGCCACCGAGCACGTCGTCTGCTAGGCGCCGAACGCGACGGGAATTGGGAAGTTTGGAGCAATCATCGCTCGTTACGATACCGCCTTCGCATGGCGCGTAAGGTGGAGTAGATTGTATCCGAACGGTGGCTTCGGCAGCTGAATAGCACGTTCGGATCCAATCCATAGTTTATTTCGAGAAAAATGGCGCTTGCGTTGGGAACATAGGTTGTTGTGCTGGCGTTGGTCGAGGAGGAAGGGGAGCGGGTGGCGCTGCGAAACGCGCTTGAAGAAATGGCCGAAAGCGAATTCCGGCGTCGCTTTCGTTTCTTGAAACAAATAGTGCGTTGGTTGTACAGCGAAATCGGCCCCATCATCGGTGCCAGCGAGCCACTAGAATGCTGTTGCTGCCTCTTGAAAAGTGCGCCACTGTTTTTTTTTTACTTTTTACTTCTCGCTGTGCGCGACACCACCTAGGAACGACGCAGAGAAACTAATAGTTATAAACTGCAGTAGTCACACGTACTACTATTTGAAAACGTGTTTCAGCTTGAGAAGAAAAATAAATACATTTTTTTGATAAAGATTTCATTCGTTGGAAAACGAGAAACATTTCGTTTTGTAGTATACTGTGTGCAAGCAGACGACAAACGAGGGAAGTAAACTTCCGGGGAGTTCACCGCTTGCCGATTGGCTGCTCTCTCCGGCCCGTTCTCGCAAATTTTGCATACTGCCACTTTGTGACGTTGCAGCAACCGAACATAACGCGTATCGAACGAAGATCTCCGATCGCGCCCCAGTTTCGCCAATGTACACGTAGTCGCAATCCGCGGATGGGACAACGTGCACAACACCTGGGAATTTCTCTTTTAGTAATTTGTCCTTAACATTGACGAGTGATTGTCGTAGTTTCTGGTTTGGAATGTGTGCCACTTGAACATTGTATGAACGCAGAATACGGCTTAGAGCTTCACTTGTGGGCGGGATATATGGTATTCCGGCACGCTTTTGATTAGGGGCAGCATAGGGTAACTGTGGGCTGGTGTTGCTGGTCGCAAGTATCGCGCATCGTGAGTAATCGGTGCCACCAATGGATAGCAGGATACGGGAACCAATGTCTTTTTTTTTTCCTGGGGGCAGATTCCTGCGTCGTGTCTGTTTGTAAGACGCCAGTTAGACATTAACATGGCGAGATAAGAACTATCGAAGGAATAATGCATTCGATGGCTCCTTTTGCCTTATTTGTCTCAAGTTAACCTCAACCTTAGCCTAAATCCACTCAGAAGCAACATCCGAAAACCACATTAAGTAATAAGGAAGATTCTTATTTGCCTGTTCGATGAAAATTAACTTGGGAATATCGTGTTTTCTCTATGATTGGTAGCAGGCGCAGATATATGTTAGCCAGGTATGTTAAAACCGTTTCTCCGTTTTAAAGCTTCGTTCGTTGTCCTTTTTTTTGTCATTCTATTCGTGCACTCCTATACTGCTTTGTCTTCATACCTTGTGTTTACTGAGTTATAGTAGAAAGGGTTGTATAACTACATTGTAATATTTGATATCAGGACATTGCACTACTCCAGTTATACCAGATTACCTGCCTTCTCTAAAATTTCTTATATCCACGCTTGGTATTTTGCCACATTCTTCTCACTACATATTTTTACGTTGACCCAGATTGCGTTAACATCTAGCTATCCCTCCGCCGTATATGCGATGCCCTAACTCTGGGTCCTTAATGTAAACAAGTGTATATAAAACGAAATATTCACGCCGGCGAAAATCTCAGCCTTTTAAAAAAGAGCATCTGTGCAATTTTTTATAAGTTGCCTCAGACATTCATAAAAGCAGTGCGAAAACAAAAACTAGTGTCGCAGTTAACCGGGTGCTCATTGCTGTGTCCTACTGCCTTGTTTATCTACAACTGCTTTTTTTTCAAGAGCTGTCATATGTTGTTATGAAACATTCGTTGTCACAGTTAAAAGGCGCTCTTTGTTATGCCACACCTAATTTTGACCAATGCTTAGGGTCTGTGATGCACTACTGTCTTTCTGTTTTACACCAGTGCTTGCTGCATGTAAACCCCTTCATGCCCCTACTGCGAGGGCCCGCACCTTGATCCAGTAGTATTGCATAAAAATATTATACTATTATAATTTTAGCAAAAGTCCTAAAGTGAATAACTGAAGTTTTAGTATATATAATAATTAACTATATAAAGCGAGTATATTTAATTAGTTCCATGAACGTTGCGATTCTCATTTTCTTTTCTTTGAAATACTTGCCTGAGAAGGCAAGACAGCGCTATTTTTCACTGGCGATAACTTAAACATCTGCTAGAAATGAATCAGAAACGCATTTAGTATATAGAAAATGGTTTCAAGATGCTGTAAGTACAGGTGCTATAGATTTCGAGGTGCTGCGCCATAATAACGAGAACCTTCTAATTCATTCTCTTACAAGAACTGTGCGACATGCAAAAAAAAAAAAAAAATAACAGAGAGAGAGAGAGAAGAGATGAGCGCAGTCTCGTTGCGCAACACGCCTTCACTCGGCAAAAGTATCGCTTTCAGTCGGAGTGCAAGGGGCGAAAGTAATTGGCGGGATTACGCAACCTGTGGTGCCCTGCTGCAATCATTTGCCGCTCATCGCGTGTGATTTATTGCGCGTGTGAAAAAAATTGGAGCAAGCTTAAGCTTCACCTTTAAAAGTGAAACACGATAGCATTTAAAGATCCTTGATTGATTCTTACGCTTCCCGGCAACTACAGCGTATGTAACCGTAATGCCTACCGGGAAGCGCTCGTGGCGGACGCTATGCCCGAACGCGGGCTTTCTGGTTGAAACGCGGCCTCTTGCAGGGGCCACAATGGATAGATGGATAGATGGATGGATGGATGGATGGATGGATGTTATGAGCGTCCCCTTTGGTACGG
Source organism: Dermacentor andersoni (assembly GCF_023375885.2). Taxonomy (NCBI): domain Eukaryota; kingdom Metazoa; phylum Arthropoda; class Arachnida; order Ixodida; family Ixodidae; genus Dermacentor; species Dermacentor andersoni. The sequence continues at coordinate 115,140,713 of NC_092822.1, read as the reverse complement.
GGCGGTGGGTTGCGCCACCAAGCTCTTGCTATTATGCTGCCTAATGTCCTACCTAGGTTAAAAACAAGAAAAAAAAACCATTATGAACTTCCACAACGAAATTTCCTGACTCCTTATTGGGAATTTTGCTTTTGTGCATATCCGTTTTTTGTCGTTTCCCTACTTTTCTTCCACCAATCTTCCAATCGCCTCTTACTAATGTCTATTGCGGAGATGTTTACTTTTCCCCTACTCTCGCTGAACCCAAGAAGGGCTTCAAGGAGGCCAGCGGGGCCTAAATTCTAATAAAACATTCTCCATTGTTTCCCTAGCTTTACCGCAGCAAGGGTTTAGCCGGGTGCGCGTTTTATCGCGTTTTGCTGGACCCAACAAAAATTTACTCACTCACTCACTCACTCACTCACTCACTCACTCACTCACTCACTCACTCACTCACTCACTCACTCACTCACTCACTCACTCACTCACTCACTCACTCACTCACTCACTCACTCACTCACTCACTCACTCACTCACTCACTCACTCACTCACTCACTCACTCACTCGCTCACTCACTCACCGCAGCAAGCACATGCTTCTTCTTCCTTCTTATATCTCGCTTTACAGGTGCGTGTTCTAAGGCATCCCGATCTCGCTTCGAAAAGTAATGAGCTTCCCTTTGAGTTATCATAAATTGTTTTTTTTCCTGATTTCGTTTTTTCCTTTTAAGTAGTTACTTATGGCTGGTTTCTTTTCCATTGCCGCCACCATGATGTTATTTCAGTCTCGCGATGCGGTGGAAGCGAGCGCCATGTGGAAGTCTTTCAGGGAAGCGGGCGCGCTGTTCCGTGGACTCTGAGATATTTATGCGCCGGTGTGCGCAAATGGCGGACGCCGTCTTCGGTCTGTGCATTGTAAAAAATGTGGAAAGAGGTATTGTTTGGGTTTTCTCCTAACAAAATTATGTTTTTCAGTAGATTCAAATTACAATCCGAGAGCTATTACGTTTGTAGGTTGTGTGCAAGTCGTAGTTAACGATTTCCCACGTAATTTAACTTGAGAAATTCAATTAGTTGAGTGAATTCTTTGGTTCACATTAACGGCCTGGTTATGTGTCGTTCGAAAATCTTTTCGCCATCGTCGAAGCCGATACCAAATTTTGTGCGACACGGGCTCCTTAACGCTTTCGCGTTAAAAAGTCAATCACAGATATTGATTTACCCTTTTGTAGCGCAGCTCTTAGGCGCCCGTTTCTATGTCGAGTGTCGGCGTTCCCGGCGTGAACGAGCGCAGCGGGGGATTATAAAAGCGGCGAGAGCGAAGAGTGCGCGAGGAGGAAAGCGGAGGAGGAGGGTATGGCGAAAGCGTGAGAAGGAAAGCGTAGTGCCGCGCAAGCGGCGACGACCGCTACGAGATGGCGCCAGAGTAGCGCGCAGTCGTTTGTTCACCGATGGCTTCTTTATCTTTATTCGGTCACTGCTTTTCGCCGGCTAGCATACATTAAGCGTCATTCCTCAACGCACGACGCGCCTGCATCTATCAGAAGTTTCTCGAATGTTTTCGGTAGTTCAGTCCGTTGGCGGTTGCCACCAAAGCGTTCTTTTGTAACCTGATTGCATGTGCGAATCGAATTGTTTAGTACTTTCTGGAAGCCACGTGGGCACCAGCGATTACTCTGGAACCTTCGATGGCTCATGTGTAAAAGCCGATACGCTTGACCCGCACATCAGATTTTCGACGATCGCTGACTCTGCTACATGTCGCCAAATGAAAATATGTATAGAGCTGCGGTCACATTTCGCGTTAACGAGTGTCGTAATCGTCAGTGAATTTTCCCCCTTCTTTCTTTGCTTAACACACACACACACACACACACACACACACACACACACACACACACACACACACACACACACACACACACACACACACACACACACACACACACACACACACACACACACACACACACACGCGCACAAACACACACACACGCACGCACGCACGCACACACGCATTTCGTCAAAACTGCAACGCGTTGGCTTTTTTAGCTAGCTTTGATTGGAGCAGTACGTTATACGCGTAGCGGTAATAGGGAAAGGACGAAGGAACCTAGAAGCTGTGTGAGCGACTCTGCGTAGGGCAAGTAATTGCGGTCGTTTTATTACTCTTTTCAGCGTTCACCAAACTGTAGGATAAACAGCCCGATACACATGCAAAGGAAAATGAAGAAAAAATGGGCCAGGTGGCTACGGCAGCTGTGCTTACGAGCCCTTGACGGTGGCACCGAGAATCCGCTCTGGCGGTCTTTGTCCTTTCTTCTTCGACATTTGATAAGTCCAACCATTTCCATAAAGGACTATATATCACATGAGATTTCTTACTTGTCGCGCTAAATGCTCCTACTTCTTTAGACCCCAGGAAATAGAAAAAGCATCAACCAAGTGTCGACCCTAAAGAGGACAACATCGACGTACAGTCGTTTGCAATATGATCTGCAAAGCGGTGCCCGTGCTCAAAAGGGCCCCAAGGCTGCACGGCCGTGCCGACATATGAAAATAGGAAAACTCAACAGCGTTGCACTTACTGGTATTGATTACATGAATGTTTCGCATCTAGGAGCCACTGTGCAGTCTTGGAGCCCTTTCGAATGTGGGCACCGGATCGCAGCTCATATTCAACGTCAGTGACGTGGAGTTTCAAATAATTCGATGATTAGATGTTCAATATATATCTCTATTCTGCTTGTTTTGTGATGTTCATCGTTCACTCGCTTCACAACTTATTCGTAGCGTATTTCACGCACACTCACGTCGGCCTGGTATTCTTTAACATCGACACTTGGTTGACCATTTAATTTTTCACAATAAGGCCAGGTGGGCCGATCCCGGAGATATCGGAGTCTGTTTAGCAATGCGGTAAATTTTCGACAACACTGAAACTAATTAAGCCATTACCGGTACTTCTACCTACTCTGCCAGTAGTTCACGGGAGCCCTGCTTATTCCAAACAAGCTCGCTCAATTTCCCGAAAGTGTGCCGCACGGTGGCTTTGCCTCAACATGTCTATATCGACGGTGGTGCACCTTTTACAGGGGTATAGTGCAGTGGTTAATTTTCGTCTATATTGGCGCGATTTACGCCCGTAGAGTTAACTTTACATACTCAGCAACTATTTCTCGCTTCTTGTCTTGTTGAAGCCTATAATTGCATACCCTTTTGATGTTCGCGTTACACCCTAAAGTTGCCGTTTTTGTTAAGACGTTACAGATCGATAGACAGATCCGAGACACGCTGAACGCGTGTGAAGTCAGCTAAGGAACCTTCAAAAACTTTGGGTTCGAGAACGACAGTAAACGGTCAATGTATATTTAACACCAAGTTTTGAAACTTTGTGCCATGGTTAACTGCCTGACTTAGGGAGTGCTGGTGAAGGGAAATTCTGAATGTGCCACCGTCACGTCCCTGCCTTAATTGTTGTCGTCATTGGCGACGTCACATTACCGTCGTCGTTGCGTGCAGGATGGAGAATTTATGCAGAATGGTAGGAATATTGCATAAATTGGGACTCGTTGGTGGGAGTACTGAGCTAAAATTTTGTAATGCGAAGAATTTTATTTGAAACTCTCGGAAAGGTCATGCAAAGTCATTTCCGACTTTTCAGTTCAGCTTAAAAAATAATTTTTGCTTACAAAACGGACAAAATAATGCTACATTCTGAAAACAAACCCAACAATGTCCATAATAGCCAAAACTTATAAGGAAATCTGTCAGTTGCTAAATAATGAAATTTAAAATAAAACTCAATTACTTCGTTGTGTGACGAGTATGCAGTGATAAGCTGAATTAGGAGATTGAAAATAGCCAATCTGTATTATCTATGTAGTAAGAGTTCACTTTAGGTGAGTTACGCGGCTATGCGGTATTTTGGGGGTCCTGGCTCCTCTGCACTCGAAGGCCACATCACCCGCAACAAAGTATGAGGTTCCGCCCCCTTGAGACGCTATAGGGGCAGAGCTACCTGGCGCGCACCTGGCGAGGAGGCGCGCGCTCAATGGTGCAGTGATTGGACACCGGGCACCGCTCTCCTCAACGGCTCCTGCTCTCGAAGCGCAAACATGCCTCGAATGTGAGCGTTGACTCTACGTCATGCGCCAGAACAGCCAGGCAGCGCTAGCGTATTCTAACTGAAGACGAGAAGCCGGAACGCTTAGCCCGCAAGCGTAAAATAAGGAGCCACTAATATAATGTCCCACACCACGATTCATCATCGTCATCATCATCAGCCTGGTTAAGCACACTGCAGGGCAAACGCCTCTCCCTGTAATCCATGTAATCCCTGCAAACTTCTTAATCTCATCCGCCCACCTAACGTTCTGCCGCCCCTTGCTACACTTCCCTTCCCTTGGAATCCAGTCCGTAACCATTAATGACCATCGGTTATCTTCCCTCCTTATTACATGTGCTGCCCATGCCCATTTCTTTTTCTTGATTTCAACTAAGATGTCATTAACTCGCGTTTGTTCCCTCACCCAATCAGCTCTTTTCTTGTCCCTTAACGTTAAGCCCATCAATCTTCTTTCCATAGCTTGTTGCGTCGTCCTCAATTTAAGTAGATCCCTTTTCGTAAGCCTCCAGGTTTCTGCCCCGTACGTGAGTACTGGTAAGGCACAGCTATTATACACTTTTCACTTGAGGGATAATGGCAACCTGCTGTTCATGATCTGAGAATGCCTGCCATACGCACCCTAGCCCATTCTTATTCTTCTGATTATTTCAGTCTCATCATCCGGATTCGCGGTCACTACCTGCCCTAGATGTATTCCCTTACCATTTCCAGTGCCTTGCTACCTACCGTAAACTGCTGTCCTCTTCCGAGACTGTTAAACATTGCTTTAGTTTTCTGGAGATCAATTTTTAGACCTACCCTTCTGCTTTGCCTCTCCAGGTCAGTGAGCATGCCTTGCAATTGCTCCCCTGAGTTACTAAGCAAGGCAATATCATCAGCGAATCGCAAGTTACTAAGGCATTCTCCATTAACTTATATCCCCAATTCTTCCCAATCCAGGTCTCTGAATACCTCCTGCAAACACGGTGTGAATAGCATTGGAGAGATCGTATCTCCCTGCCTGACGCCTTTCTGTATTGGGATTTTGTTGCTTTCTTTATGGAGGACTACGGTGGCGGTGGAGCCGCTATAGATATCTTTCAGTACTTTTACATACGGCTTGTCTACACCCTGATTCCGTAATGCCTCCATGACTGCTGAGATTTCGACTGAATCAAACGCTTTCTCTTAATCAACGAAAGCTATATATAAGGGTTGGTTATATTCCTCAGTTTTCTCTATCACCTGATTGATAGTGTGAATATGGTCTATTTTGAGGTACCTTTACGGTATCCTGCCTAGTCTTTTGGTTGACAGAAGTCTAAGGTGTCCCTGATTCTATTTGCGATTACCTTAGTAAATACTTTGTAGGCAACGGATAGTAAGCTGATCCGTCTATAATTTTTCAAGTCTTTGGCGTCCCCTTTCTTATGGATTATGATTATGTTGGCGTTCTTCCAAGATTCCGGTACGCTCGAGGTCATGAGGCATTGCGTATACAGGGTGGCCAGTTTTTCTAGAACAATTTGTCCACCATCCTTCGACAAATGTACTGTTACCAGATCCTCCCCAGCTGCCTTCCCTGTTTGCATAGCTCCCAAAGCTTTCTTTACTTCTTCCGGCGTTACTTGCGGGATTTGAAATTCCTCTAGACTATTCTCTCTTCCATTATCGTCGTGGGTGCCACTGGTACTTTATAAATCTCTGTAGAACTCCTCGGCCATTTGAGCAATCTCAGCAGTATTAGTAATGATATTGCCGGCTTTGTCTCTTAACGCATACATGTGATTCTTGCCAATTCCTAGTTTTTTCTTCACTGCTTTTAGGCTTCCTCCTTTCCTGAGAGCATGTTCAATTCTATCCATATTATAGTTCCTTATGTCAACTGTCTTACGCTTGTTGATTAACTTGGAAAGTTCTTCCAGTTCTATTCTGCTGTAGGGTTAGAGGCTTTCATACATTGGCGTTTCTTGATCAGATCTTCCGTCTCCTGCCATAGCTTTTTTTTTTTGTCATGTCTAACCAAGTTACCACCGACTTCTGTTGCACACTCCTTAATGATGCCCTTAAGATTGTCGTTGATTGCTTCAACACTAAGGTCCTCTTCCTGAGTTAAAGCCGAATACCTGTTCTGTAGCTTGATCCGGAATTCCTCTATTTTCCCTCTTACCGCTAACTCATTGATTGGCTTCTTATGTACCAGTTTCTTCCGTTCCCTCCTCAAGTCTACCATCCTATGGTCACTGCAGCGCACCTTGCCAAGCACGTCCGCATCTTGTATGATGCCAGGGTTAGCGCAGAGTATAAAGTCTATTTCATTTCTAGTCTCGCCATTCGGGCTCCTCCACGTCCAATTTCGGCTATCCAGCTTGCGGAAGAAGGTATTCATTATCCGCATATTATCCTGTTCTGCAAAGTCTACTAATAACTCCCCCTGCTATTCCTAGTGCCTATGCCATATTCCCCCACTGCCTTGTCTCCAGCCTGCTTCTTGCCTACCTTGGCATTGAAGTCGCCCATCCACACCACGATTACTCCCCTTCAAGGGACTGATGAATATTTATGGTAGCCAATTTTTAGTGCTGTGGCAAGCTTACTGGTCCCAGTGTCGAGTCATGCAGTGGTAACGCAAAAGACTTTTTATCGTAGAAATTTTTTTATCAGACTTTCGTGATCTACTGTGAGGATGTAGTCGTTCGCTAGAAGCATGTTAGAAACAGTGATAGGAGAGCGCGATTGCGATTATACGCTCGCTTTGGTGGGAGGCAAACGCAAGTTCGGTCGTAGCTGCGAGAAAGTATTATCTTGCTTATCAAAGTGTTGTTCCTGCGATTCATGATTTTCGAATTGTTAAAATATTTCTACAATAATAGCCACATGATTTCGTGGTTTCCTGTCCAACAACATTAGCTTATAACAAGTCAAGGGTGTTTTTTTCGCGAAGGCTAGTTAGGTTCTCTAAGGTGAAATGACGCTTTTTCACGTGACACGCAGTTCAATGGGTTGACGCATCCACGCGTGCATTTTTTATTTCCGAAGCATCCTGCCTCTCGAAGACCTGAGCGAGCTGGAAGAAAGCATTTTAGCTCACAAGCATGCTTAGAATTTCGTGTGCGTCCAACACAAAAAAGGTGCGCCGCCATTCAATTGATAGAGGTGAGCGGCGCTTGCTAGGATGGATTTTTTTAACTTCGTAGTAAGCATAGAATAAAGGGCGAAACCCTAATAATATACGAACTGCAAGTTTAGGCACTACGTAAGTGGTACCTAACAACAGCTGACTTGCTCGCAGTCACCTCGTATATTACATTCGAAGTACCAAAGCTCCACCGCGAGTTCGCACGACTTACTGGTTAGTGGAAGTTTCTTTGCCAATTTAAAATTACAATTACCACTTAAATCATGAACAACGTGCTAGATACTATCACTATAAATCATGGTAACGTCATTTAGATTGTGACGAAGAAGATCGGCAAGCTGAAAAGCCCCGTTGCCATCATCCACATCCACAGACTACTGGTTATCATCCAGAAACCAATGGCTTAACAGAACGATTCAACAGAACTCTTGGTGACATGCTATCGATGCATGTTGCGTCTGACCACGCCAACTGGGATCTTGTACTTCCATTCGTCACATACGCATATAACACTGCCTCTCAAGCCACTACCGCATTTTTTCTTTCTGCTTTACGGCCGCCATCCCTCCAGCACCATTGATGCGGATCTCCCGTAGCGGCCGGACCCTGCTGAATGCTCGCCTGCTTCTACGGTCGTTCAGTACGCCGAGAAATGCCTACAACTGGCCCGTTCTTTGGCGTCTGCTCAACAGTGCCGCCAAAATGAGCGTCATGACCTCAGTCCACCCCCTCACCTTTTCCCCATCGACTCACTCGTATGACTTTGGGTCCCGCGTGTTGCTGCCCCTGGCCTTTCGTCCAAGCTCCTCCCGAAGTACCACGGGCCCTACCACGTGGTTGCGCAACCATCCCTAGTTAATTACGTGGTCGAGCCCGTATGGCCATCTCCCGATCTGCGTCGTCGGGGGCGAGATACTGTGCACATTGACCGGCTGAAGCCGTATTACGATCCGCTCACATCTTCTTAGGTTGCCGGGATGACTACTCTTCAATTCCGGGGGTGATTGTGACGAAGAAGATCGGCTGGCTGAAAAGCCCCGTTGCCATCGCATGGCTCGTACTCAGTTCGCTCTCTGGCTGCGCCCTAGCTGCTGGTGCTGCGTCTGTCGCTGCTGCTCTGCGACCCTTTACACCATCAACGCCTGACAACAAATTCTGGCCAATTGTTAGTACCTTTAAGAAAGTTGTGGCCGTTATTTTTTTTCTTCTTTTCTTGTTTTTTTTTTTCACAAGATCACTCGCATCTATACAGTAGAGTTGGGGGACTAACAGCATGATGCAAGCTACCAGCACGGCGCAATTTTTTGATGTCACAAATACGACGAATGACGAGTGGTTTTATACTTGCACATAACACGGTTTTGTTTTGTGCAAGTCTGAAAGTCTGTCGCCAATCTGCTCGACCTTTAGTAGTCCTCTATCGAAGTCCAGGCGGGAAATAGATTTGTAGCGCCAGTGACATTGAAGCGATCGCCCTAGGAAACAACCCGTCTGCCACGACGTGCGACGCATCATCATCACGTCCGGGTCACCAGTTGTGGAGCACACGAAAGCGAGAGAGACAAGGACACGTTATTCTAGCCCCGGAGCTCAAGCTCAACCAATCTTCTATTTCTTCGGTTCCCAGCCAACTAAACTCCCGCGCAGCTCGTGGCATCGCCTGACCTCGCCTTCTTTCCTAGGGCGATGGCGTCGATGTCGCTGGCGCTGCAGATTAATGCAGAGAACGCAGCTTCACACGACTAGGTCGTTAGAAGTGTATTGCCAAATGACTAACAATCCTTCAGCGACGGGGACGACCCTCTGTGTCGCCTAACTATATCTGTCGTATTTCGTCTTTTTTCTTACTAAAAGCCTTTGTTGAGAGATATGCAGGAATAGTAGGTAGATTAACCAGAAAAAGAAAAGTGCCGTTCGCTGGTCCGACATGAGTGGAAGACGATCGGGAATATTTAGATACGGCAAGAGAGAAAGGTGAGCAGGCAAACGGAGTTCGCTGCCCGAATCATATAAGGCCGCATGCCTCACTTCCGTAAGTCTGTGCACCAGAGTCATCGCTAACAATGGGATCGCGTTTCCACACTTGCTCGGAGCCAGAGAGACGGCAGGGATTTAGATCTCAGCCGCTTTCAGCCAGCCGTAGTATTGTCCCAATTGATGTGGCGGTGGTAACAACTTTATTAACAATCCGGCAAATTCGTGGCCTGGGCCTAGGCCGCCCCCGAGGAGGTCCGGAGATCCTGTCTCCTCGCCGCCTCACGGGCTTGCTGGATGGCCCATAGTTGATTTTCGAGGTTTGAGCTGCGCAACGCGGCCGTCCATCGCGCCGCAGCTTCATCTGGGGAAACTGAATTTTCTTCGCATATAACGTCACATTCCCAGAGAATGTGTCTAAGAGTTGCGTGAGCCCTGCTGCATAGCTTGCAATTGATGTGTGCCAATCCTTTAAAGTCACCCTAAAGAAGAAAGTGATTTAATGCGTGTTAGTAAATTGCCATTCACAATGCCAGAAAGAAATGAAGCTACTCTTACTGCGAGAAGGCGCTTGGTAATCAGAAAAGATCGAAAGCAAGAGATGGGTGGCGACGCCGCCTTGACATTTCCGCAGCAGTTCGCTGTGGCGTCATGGAGTGGAAATGCCGTCTGCAGAGTAGTCATTTCGGTGATCAAGTTTAATCGGTCGGAATGGACTGCACTGTATTCTGAAAGAGCCAAAGACGGAACTCAGAAAGTGTCGGGCTGCTGTGCGTAAGGAACCCGTGTGAGCGGCTTCAAATTCGCCCAGCATCAGAGAAATTAATTTATATTTTTCATTGAAGTGCGTCGTAAAGAAGATAGATAGATAGATAGATAGATAGATAGATAGATAGATAGATAGATAGATAGATAGATAGATAGATAGATAGATAGATAGATAGATAGATAGATAGATAGATAGATAGATAGATAGATAGATAGATAGCATATCGGTAATTTCATATGAAATGAATGGGAGCTACAGTTGTGGAGATTTAAGCGAGTGAGTAATTCCTAAAGACAAATGGGGACCACTTGGAAGATGAGGACACTAGGAAAAGGAAAGCGCTTTTTCTTTCTTTCGACGTAGGTACACGGAACCGCAATTCGAGAATAAACATTGTTAGAAGCAGCGCAGTGCCCGTGCTTCCCTTTCTGGTGAGTTCGTCCTGCGCAATGCGCCAAATTGTGGCGAAGAGCGGGTGAGCGGGAAGAGCCACTAAAGAAAAGCGTGACGCTGTGGCCCTCCACGCTCGCATAATTAGCTGAGCCCACGGAGCGTCAAGTGCTGGCGCATCGGAGACAGCAGATGAACAAGACTTTAGATAGCGCTCGCACGTGAGCTGCTACCTCGCGAGGAATGATGGGAGATATCATCCAGGTTGTCTCCGCCACAGGTTCGCGAACAGCGCATGCCACCCCCGGAGCACGGACTTCTACCTGAGAAGACCAAGAAGATTGTGGCCAAAGCAACCCCAATGGCAGCCCCAGCGTCCCCCATCGTGCTGCAGCAGCCCAGGGAACCACCGACGTTCCGCGGTTCCACATTTGAGGACCCGGAAAGCTGGCTGGAAACGTATGAGAGGGTCGCTACGTTTAACATCTGGGCAAGCGACGACAAGCTGCGACATGTCTATTTCGCATTGGAGGACGCCGCCAGGACCTGGTTCGAGAATCGAGAAGCCACCTTGACGACGTGGGACCTGTTCCGAAGCGGCTTCCTGCAAACATTTACAAGCGTCGTGCGAAAAGAGCGAGCCCAAGCTCTACTGGAGACCAGAGCGCAGCTGCCGAATGAGACGATCGCAATCTTCACTGAGGAAATGAGCCGTCTGTTCCGCCACTCCGACCCGGAAATGTCCGAGGAGAAGAAAGTCCGCCTACTGATGCGTGGTGTAAAGGAGGAACTTTTCGGCGCAATGATACGAAGCCCACCGACGACCGTAGAAGAGTTCCTTCGCGAGGCCACCAGCATTCAGAAGACACTCGAAATGCGGAACCGGCAATTCAACCGCCGCACGAACTCGACAAACTACGCTGGAGTTCAGTCACTGGCCACCGACGACCTGCGCGAGACCATCAGGGCAGTCGTACGAGAGGAGCTTCAAAGGATCTTCCCTTCATCGCAACCTCAAGTGGCCTCAGTCGCCAAAATTGTCAAAGAAGAAGTCCAGCGATCGCTGGGAGTTCCCGAGGTACAACCACAATCATCGCAGCCCCAGCCACAAGCGATGACCTACGCCGCCGTCGCCCACCATCGCACGCCGTCAAGGGCACCCTCCACGACTGCGCCAGGGCGCTGTAACGCCGCAATTCCGTCGACCACCACCGCCGCCGCCAGCACGCCCACTCGTCACCCAGCGGAGCTACCCGAGGAAGACCGACGTTTGGCGCGCTCCTGACCACCGCCCGCTCTGCTACCACTGCGGGGAAGCCGGCCATATCTACCACCGATGCCCGTACCGCGACATGGGATTGCGAGGGTTCGCCGTGAACGCACCGCACCCTCGGGGAGGCGAACGCCCTCGTGACATCGCCGACTACCTCACCACCACTCAGTGGAGCCCTCAACGGCCGTCCCGTTGGCCGTCACCAGGCCGCTACCTTTCGCCGCAGCGCCGTCCATACACTGGCCCAGCACGGGGCCGCTCTGCGAGCCCATATCCGGAAAACTAAAAGCAGCAACCGATGGAGGTGCGGTTGCTGTTCGTCGAACTGACGAAGATCCTCCGCCGCTGACAAAGACGCCAAAGAAACTACCTCGACGACATAACGACACGCCGCCATCCCGACGAAGTCAGGAAGCTAAGACTACGCCGACGAATGTCGACTTGACGACGCGACGTTCCAGCTTCAGTTCAACACGACGCAGCCGCGATCCGACGCCAAGACCTAACTGCAACGCCAGACAAAGAACCACCGATCTCGACGTGCTTCTCGACGGCCACGGAGTTACCGCCTTAGTGGACACAGGGGCTGATTACTCCGTAATGAGTGGACACATCGCCGCCCAGTTGAAGAAAGTTAAGACCGCATGGGAAGGCCCTCAAATTCGGACCGCTGGAGGACACCTCATCATGCCGACTGGAATCTGCCCGGCAAGAATAACCATTCATGACCGCACTACCCTGCCACCTTCGTTATCCTCCAACAGTGTTCACGAGACGTCATTATCGGTATGGACTTCCTGAACCAACACGGCGCAATCATCGACCTGAAGTCGAAGTCAATAACGCTGTCGGGAGATAAAGCGATACCGCCGGAGAGCCCTCGTAGTCACCACGCCTTGAGTGTGCTCGAAGATCAAGTGAGCATCCCGCCTCGCTCCAGCATTGTGATTTCGGTCGGCACCGAAATACCCGCTGACGTGGAAGGTGTCATCGAAGGCGACCAACGTCTACTGCTAGACCGTGAAATTTGCGTCGCAAGAGGGATCGCTCGACTGCATGGAGGGAAAACTGAAGTGTTGCTGACAAACTTCAGCCAGGAGTTCAAGCACCTCAACAAGGGCACGACGATCGCGTACTTCGAGGAAATTCTGGAAACCAGTAATGCGTTTGTTTTCTCGGATTCCGCCGCATTTACCTCGACGACCATGGTTCCCGAACCAGACTACGACATTAATCCAAGTCTCCCCGCGGTTAAGCAACAGCAGCTCAGAAGTCTGCTCCGACGATACAAAGGCTGCTTTTAGACGTCATCGAGGATTCGACAAACACCGGTCGCCAAGCATCGCATAATCACCGAGGAGTGCGCTCGACCACTCCGCCAGAGCCCTTACCGAATTTCGCCGCGAGAACATGAAGCTATAAGAAAACAAGTCGACGAAATGCTGCACGACGACATCATCCAGCCGTCGAAAAGCCCGTGGGCATCCCCTGCTGTCCCGGTGAGGAAAAAGGACGGAACCCTACGTTTCTGCGTCGATTATCGTCGTCTGAACAAGATCACGAAGAAGGACGTATACCCCCTCCCACGGATAGAAGACGCATTGGATCGGCTCTGCAACGCTAAATACTTCTCGTCGATGGACCTCAAGTCTGGCTACTGGCAAATAGAAGTCGACGAAATAGATCGCGAAAAGACCGCCTTCATCACCCCAGACGGGCTCTACGAGTTCAAGGTTATGCCATTTCGACTGTGCTCGGCCCCTGCAAATTTCCAGCGCGTGATGGACATGGTTTTAGCAGGATTGAAGTGACAGACCTGTCTCGTTTTCTTATGACGTCGTTGTCTTCGCCGGAAATTTCGACGATCACCTTAGGCGGCTTGCCACAGTACTAGAGGCCATAAAGTCATCAAGGCTCACTCTGAAGCCAGAAAAGTGCCGCTTCGCTTACGATGAGCTTCTGTTCCTAGGCCACATCATCAGCAAGTCTGGAGTCCGCCCTGACACGCAGAAGACAGCTGCCATCGCAAAGTTCCAGCAGCCCATCGACAAGAAGGCAGTGCGTAGATTTCTTGGCATGTGTGCCTACTACAGGCGATTTGTCAAGGAGTTTTCACGCATCGCTGAGCCGCTGACACAGCTAACTAAATGTGACGTCGAGTTCAAGTGGGAAACGCCGCAGGCCGACGCATTTCAAGAACTCAAACGACGCATGCAGTCGCCGCCCGTACTTTCGCACTTGGACGAGCACGCCGATACCGAAATCCACACTGACGCCAGTAGCCTAGGCCTCGGTGCCGTCCTAGTCCAGAGAAAAGATGTGCATGAACACGTGATAGCTTACGCTAGCCGGTCGTTGTCAAAAGCGGAAGGCAATTATTCTACAACCGAAAAGGAATGCCTCGCCATCGTTTGGGTTACAGCGAAATTTCGCCCTTACCTATATGGCAGGCCATTCAAAGTGGTCAGCGACCATCACGCGTTGTGTTGGCTAGCTAACTTAAAGGTCCCTTCAGGACGGCTGGCATGGTGGAGCCGCAGACTACAAGAATACGACATAACTGTAACCTACAAGTCCGGACCAAAACACTCAGATGCCGATTGCATATATCACGCGCCCTCATTGACCCGCACCGCATGATGACGAGGATGACGACGCCTTCCTTGGAATAATAAGCGCGGAAGGCTTCACCGAACAGAAACGAGGAGACCTGGAGCTAAAAGCTCTAGTCGAGTATTTGGAAGGGCATACCTACGTTGTCCCTTGGGCATTTAAGCGTGGATTGTCTTCGTTCACGCTTCAAAACAACCTACTCGTGAAGAAGAACTTCTCACCAGTCCGCGCCAACTATCTTCTTCTTGTTCCGTCGGCGCTGCGTCCAGAAGTACTGCACGCCCTACATGACGATCCGACCTGTGGGCACCTCGGTTTTTCCCGGACGCTATCGAGGATAGAAGAAAGGTATTACTGGCCTCACCTAACCGCCGATGTCGCCCGTTACGTCAAGACATGCCGAGACTGTCAGCGACGCAAGACACCACTGACAAGGCCAGCGGGATTACTACAGCCGATCAAGCCTCCTTACCGACCTTTTCAGCAGATCGGGATGGACTTGTTGGGACCGTTTCCTACATCAACTTCCGGAAATAAGTGGATCGTCGTGGCGACGGACTTTCTCACCCGCTTCGCTAAAACTAAAGCTCTACCGAAAGGCAGCGCAGCCGAAGTGGCGAAATTTTTCGTCGAGAACATCCTGCTGGAACATGGTGCTCCAGAAGTCCTCATCACCGACAGAGGAACGGCTTTTACAGCGGAGCTCACCCAAGCCATTCTGCAATACAGTCAGACAAGGCACATGAGGACAACGGCCTACCACCCACAAAAGAATGGTCTTACAGGAGAATGGTCCTGAATAAGACCCTCGCCGACATGCGAGCAATGTACGTCGACGTTGAACACAATACCAGGGATGCCATCCTGCCGTACGTAACATTCGCTTACAACACGGTGGTGCAAGAAACAACACAGGTCACGCCGTTTAAGCTGGTTTACGGCAGGAACCCGATGACGACGCTCGACGCCATGCTGCCGCACGTCACTGACGAGGAGAATCTTGACGTCACCACCTATCTCCAGCGCGCGCCGAAGAAGCTCGACAGCTCGTCCTCCTACGGATCAAGAACCAGCAGCGTACCGACAGCCGACACTACAACCTCCGATGACGCTCCGTCGAGTACCAGCCCGGCGACCGTGTTTGGGTATGGACCATGATACGCCGACGAGGACTGAGTGAGAAACTATTGCGACACTATTTCGGACCCTACAAGGTCATTCGACGTATTGGCGTACTGGACTATGAGGTCATGCCAGACGGCATTTCGCATTCACAGCGGCGCCGCGCACGATCTGAAGTGGTCCACGTGGTGCGCCTTAAACCCTTTTACGGACGCTGACGAGCTTCCTTATTTTGTTGTTTTCTTTGCTACGAGTGCTTTTCTTTATTTCGTTTGTTTGCAGCATCGGGTCGATGCTTTTAAGGAGGGGGGTAATGACACGTGTACTTATCTTTATCGGGCGACCACGTTTCGCCGCCTAACAAGTGTTATCGCACAGCGCGGGACGCGCCTGCATGTATCCGAAATTTCTGGAAAGTTATCGATGCTTCTATTCGCTGTCTGTTGTCGCCGAACCTTATGTTATCTGATTTCATCGCCTGACGCGAATGGTGTAGAACTTTTTGGAAGGCACGCGGGTCCCAACAATTAGTCTGGACCATTCGACGACTGCTGTATAAAAGCCGACGCGCTTGACCCGCTGATCAGATTTTCGACGATCGCCGACCGTGTTCGCCGCTATCGTTATGCTGTAAGTGTAGCCTCTTTTTGTGGGCACAGGTTCACCTAATAAAAGTTAGTTTTGTCTTTCACATTATTGCTACTGTGTTCTTCAACGTCACCACCACGCGACAATATAATCATTAATTTAACGTTGGCTTATTTAGAGGTCACTAGAAATGTAAGTTAGGTTGCCGCTGGATTCTCCATAGACAGTAATTTGTTTACTGATCAAATGATGCTAAAATGAGGTGGTACGATAGCACTCCGGCAATAAATCTGTTTTCGGAAATGTGTGAAGAAAGGAAATTAAATCGAATTGGCATACACACGAGCGTGCTCGCGTGCGCGCACACACACGCAGGTACGCACACACACAGACGTTCTGAAGTACTTGTGATTGTGCATATGTCAGCAAAGTGTCAAGAGACTGACAAAGAATTTTTATGGTACCCATTTTTTAAAGCCTAAGAGTTATTTGGCGAAATCTGTCTGTCATGCGAAAAGTGTAATGCCTTGCATCTGCACAAAAATTCGTAATTTGCGAAGACATTTAATAGTTATAGTAGTGTAAATGTAGATACTTCGTAGCTTTTAAGTCATAAGGAACAATTGAAAGCAAAACGAACATTTACCGAAGATAGTTTTGTTAGCAAAATCGGGTTCGTGCCGCAAAAAGCGTGCGACCTTACCCATAGGTACACATAGGGCTCCATAGAATATGCACGGGGAAGTCTATACTAGAGGTGGCCCAAATTGAAATTTGCCGGTGGGCGAACGTGAAATTTGAGGGTGGGTCAGTTTTAAATTCAGGAGTGCACCAATTTAAATGGGCAAACTTGAAATTTGGGAAGCAATATCAAAAGCTCAGTAACAGTCGAGCCAAAGAATGCTTACGCATTTGTAGACAATTCTCAGAATTTCTGTATAAATTTTTAGTGCAACGGAAAGCTTACCGATCTGACTGTCCAGTCATACAGTGGTAACGCGGAAAATGCCGCGGAACATTTCTTTATTGGAATTTTCTGAACTGCATTGAGGATGTAGTTGTGCTGAAGAAACGTGCCGCAAACATTGATATGTGAGCGCGACAGCGATTATGCGTCGGAATTGGTGGCAAGTAGACCTAAAGTGAAGCCCTAGCGGTAAGAAAGTAATATTTTGTTTATTAAGGCGGTCTTCCTGTGGTTCATGTTTTTCGGAGTGTTGAATTATTTTTTACAGTAATGGGTGCTGTCCAAGTTAGTAACAAATTAGATTAGTGACACAGACTAATGTCTAAGCCCATGCTTTTGGAGGCTGCATGCGCCGGGCTTTTTTTTTTTTCTAGCGAAGCCAAGCCCTGTGGTAGGATGTGCCAGTCGTGCTGTTATTGCAATGCTGGCACCCATTTGTGGCACAATTGGTCGACGGTGTCTTGTGTCTCTCAGAGACCACGGAGCTCGGAGTACCAACTCGCGCGCGTACCGTAGCCCTCACGTGCGCCGCGATGCATTGTACAGCTCTGCCCGCTCCACTCGTTACTACGAAGACAGCGTCGCTCGTTAGGGTGCATTTCTTTTACTTCGTAGTACGCACATAGCCACGCACAAACGGCTAGTGAGATACGCACTGAAATTTTAAATGCGGCGCTTAAGAACAGCCGACTTACAGCAGACATACGGTAGTCGGACATGTTACATCCGAAGTACCAAGACTTCACTGCCAGTTGGCGCCACTTGCCATTTTCGCCACCTTCAGCGCAAATTTAAAGTTACAATTTCTACTTAAAGGAGCACTGAACCACTTTTATCCAAGTTGAGAAATGCGTATCAAGTTAAGACAGGCTATTTCAGAAATGCTTTACCGCAAGAACTACTTCAGTGCGCTTAGCGGAAGCGGAGTTATTGGCAACGAAAGGTCGCGCATGATCCCTCACACCATGCTTTCTCTCCTTTAATGCCTTGTACTGCGAAGGCTACGGCGGAGCGGGGCGTCCCCACAGCGCTCCGCCTTTTGAACGTCACCGTGGCGTGCAGTTCAAATTTGATTTTGCATGCTCAGGTAGATGTCACTACTTCCAGTTTAGCCGCCTACGACGCGCCAAACGTAGCCAAACGCGGCTGTTCTCAGCTAGCCGCAGTGCGCGTAGCCAGAGGACTCTTCACGACAGCTACGTGCAACTGCAGCGCGCATGCGCAGCGTTTGCTTTGAGCACGACAGGGCTCGAGTGCGTGCTCGCGCTCGTACGCTCCAATCTGACCGTGCTACGTGGTGAGAACAGGCTTTGTCCTTCATCAGCTTGACCGACGGGCAGTAGCCACATCCATCTTGCGCATTTTTAAAGCGCGGTCAAAAGCACAATACGAAGCGAAGTCTGCCAAGGTTTGCGGGCATTCCGACCTTAAGCTTTGCGTGGTTGGAGGTTAGCTGAGTGTTCGAAACTACTCAAACCTGGCGAGACGCGACGGATACTGTACAGCGATAAGCAGGGTCGCCAAAGTTCAATTCCTACGAGGGCGGCTGCGGCTGAGCGCGAGTGGACGATAGTCGGCTCCTTCTGGAAACACGTAATCTATATCGAAATTCGAAAGCAGGCTTTCGCGTACTTCAGCCTGTTTGTTACACTGCGTCGATAAATATACAGAGTAATAGTAGGTAGAAGCGCACTGATCCGAACACCGTTCTTGATTGACGTCAGCTATTGGCCAATAGCAGCCGTATATGGGAATCTGCTATATTACGATATGAAGCGTCTAGAAAAGGGTCTAGAGCGGGCTTCTGTTCTAAAGAAAGCGTTTGCAAAAAAAAAGAAAAAAAAAGAGGACTTCGCCCTCCGCTTGCGAGCTCCACGCGTCGCGCACGACTGAAAAAATTGGCTGAGATGTTCACAGCAGCGTATCCGCTATCCGCGCACAGTTTTTTTTTTCTTTCATCAAGCCCGAGGCGTGGTTGAGGGCCTCTCTAAATCGCGAATAGCATATTCGATTCTATCAATATAAATCGTAGTATTTTCATTTCCACCAAGATCTCACGACACGTGCTGGCTAGTTGTCAGTCACAGTAAGGCAAAAAAAAAAAACTTGGTTAAGTAATCTTCAATTAGATTTTTTATTTCATAGTTTTACAATCCATCTAGTGAAATCTGCGTACGAAAACGCAGCCGTCTGCGAGGAACACTGTGCTTAGCACCAGTTTTGCGACATACGAGCTGAAGATGTCCACTGAAACACATACTGATGTTCCAGCCAACATTCTGAAGCATTAGCTTCCCGCCGTCCTCGTTGACATCACAGTCGGCAGCGCAGACCTATAGAATTACTGCATATGCTGCCAAATGTTTTCATATACAGTAACTCTACGCATACCTTGGCAACGCGACACGATCATTGGACGTCTCTGGTAGACGAAGGTGGTTCCGCCAATGAAGAAGGAGGGATTGGTCACGTGATGCGAGTTCGGGTTTTCTGCTTTTCGTGCAACACCACCAAATGGTGACGCCCTACGCGCATCACGCGAACACGCAGTATTCAGTATCGCAGCATCGCAGCCATTGCTACGAGTGGGTGGATGTCTCGTTTTCCCTTTATTAATTACTTCTCTCCGCCTTGCGGGTTTCCGCAGAAATACGTCAAACTTTTGCCTTTGCTTCGTGTTGTTGCTAAGCTCGACTTCGCCCTGCCACCTTCTAGCACCGCCTGGTTAGCTCAGATGGTAGAGTGGGTGCTCCGGAAAGGCGGTGATCCCGGGTGGAGTCCCTTACCAGGACGAAGTTTTCTTCAACTGCAAGGCTTTCTTTTTTTGAGGAAGGCCCTTGGTTTTTTTTGCAGCAATTGCTACGATTGGATGGCTGTTTCATTTTCTCTTTATTAAACACGCAGTATTGTAGAAGTTTTGCTTCCAAGTGGTCACGCCTCGTCTTCGCCTTCGTGAGTGGGTGGTGGCAGAGGCGTTCTGCCGGCACGTCACAACACTGAAATGTCACCGAGGAAGGAGGGGTTTCAGACCCGTAAGCGACTTGGCGAGCTTGAGATCGGGAGCGAAAACGCCCAGTCGGCACAACAGCTAACGCCAGTTCCCGTTCAGATTTGTAACTGTCGCATGAATGTTTTTGCCAAAGAGCGGAAAGATGGTAATTTGCCACCAGACGACATATTGACGTTTACCCCGAAGTATTAACTGTGTATTCGATTATATTCATACCATGCAAGTTCCGGCAAGGTGGTGAACTGTTGAGAAAGCAACTTTCGAGACGCACGTCACTGAAATTTGCGCTCCTCGCAATCAATGTTCGATCGCTCGAGCAAAGCAGTTAAACGGCACGAGCAGCGCAACTGCAACTAGTTCACTCTCGAGTGTCAGGTAGAGCTTGAGTACGGGGCTGACTTTTCTTTGACAGTAATGACCTTTTTATTTAAAATTAGTTATAGCTGCATCCAGGTTGTAATAGCCGCCGCTAGAAAAATTCGATTATGGAAATTACGACAGCAGACGATAAGGCGCAACAACCGCAGTAAGAGAAAAAGGATGGTGCTTGGCGTCATTCCTTTATGCTATCGACAGATGACACCACCGTCCTTTTTTACCGAGGACATCCACCCATCCATGTACAGCCTCGAGCCGGACGAGGCGCCCGCTCCCAATCAATTCCTGGCGAGAAAGGCGAGCTAGTGCTCCGTCCAAACTGGTATTGAATGGAACCTGCCGTCTGCGCGCTTTTCCGCGTGGTACGTGAGCGCGAACGAGGCAGTAATTAGCCAGAAGATGAATTCGCGCCCGTTTTCCTGATGGAGGAACAGTCGTCATAGATCTCACTTGAAGCATGCAGCTGATGCCCGTCACTGCGGTCGTAAATGTGGCGATGGAAAGTGAAGGACTTTTTGGCTCCAAACTCGTTGGGCACCACATGCGGCCAGTTCAGAACAAAGTCGAGGCCACTCTTTCCGATGACTACCTAGCATCAAAGCGCTCATGATTGAATAATTGGTCGACAGAGCGATTGATGGAGAGGCTTTACGGCGTTAATTAAGAGTTGAAATCTTATACAGACGCCATTGTGGAAGCCACCGGAATAATGCGCACCATTTACGAGGCGCGGCGCCCGAGAAATTTCGCCTTCCGCCCCGCAGCCGCCGCGGCAATGAACCGAACTCGCAAACTCGAATTGAGAAGCAGACTGTCATAAACATCGAGCCGGGTCCTATCGTTTCTTATAGCTCGTACAGGTTTGTCAGGACGCGTTCAATTGGTCCACAATGCAATTGGAACACTCTATCTGCTTGCGTCTTCTAGCATTTCGAGCAGATGACTCCATGGCACGAAGCAGTGACAGCAAGAGTGAGCGTTACTTCAAAATTGAACAAACAAACAAACAAACAAACAAACAAACAAACAAACAAACAAACAAGCAAACGAACAAAATTTAGGGTTCTTGCTCCTTTCTTTTTTCTTTTGCTGTCACTTCTTACATACCTGGAAAGGCATCGCCGAAGCTGTACTCACTGTGCCAGTTAATGTCATCAACTGCATCCTCTTGAGGCTTCTTGCCGTTGCGGTCTTGTTCTCATTCCCGTTTCAAGTCCAGAAAATTATTTCTCAGACATATCGCGATGAGAATGGGCTCGCTTGCTGATTTTTACGTGCAGCTACCTCGCATAGATATCGATCGATTCGACTACGCTCTGTCGGTAGTTGCGTTAAATGATGCACAACGACATGCAGTTGACTGCGATGAGAATTGCGCTCGGTGGCGTAGTCTATTGTCCTTTCACTGTAGACATTGTCTTTTCGACTCGCAGAACTAAGGCTTGAATTCCGTGGGCGCTGCAAGAATTTAGTTGTTCTTGAATATATTTAATGCAGGTCACGTGAATATTGGCGATATGTGGTGCTCTGTTTATTGATTTAACGAAGGCGCTTTTTCAGTCGTATGTGACACAGTATTGAATAAACTCACTACGGTAGAGCCATTGGGAAGTGCCCTTACTCTAATCAGAAATTACTTACCTGACTAAGAACAAGAGGTTTGGGCTTCGGAAACCCTTTGTAACTTTAAAACTACCGACAAAGGTGTGCCATAACGCTGAACGCTCAGACCACTTATGTTTCTAATGTATATCAGTGACCTTCCTAATTACCTTACATTTTTCTAGCCTTTCCTATATACTGGTAATACTGAAAGCTCAATAGACCGCATGATTAATAAACAGAGTACTGGCCTAAATCTTTTTCAAATTGGTACACATTCAATGAATCTCTTTCACGCCAACTTGGGTCACTGATTTCCTCCTTGCCACTGGGTAAGGGCTGCTCTCAATAAAGTTCTTTGACGCCAACTGTGGTCACCTTGTATGTACCACAGGGCGTGCGCCCCTGAGGCGGAATCAACCCTATATATATATATATATATATATATATATATATATATATATATATATATATATATATATATATATATATATATATATATATATGTAGATATACCGAGTTACGATTTTCGTCCCACTGCGAGGGTCGGGGCTCGCTCGCGTGCCCAACTTCGTCTACGGTCACCCACAGCTTCTCGACATGCTAGGATTTCCGAACACTCGGTGTTCTGCACACGCCACCTTCCGAGAGGATACGTCGAGAGGCACGCGGCATAAAGTCGAATGAAACTAGCGATTGTCCGTCATTTCGCCGTGCCTCGCCGTGGGGGTCATCGCCCCTTGCTCTGTAAATCCAATTTACCTCGCCGTGCCTCACTGTGGAGGTCAGTGCCCCCTGCTCTTTCTTGGAGCCGAAGCGGCTGCCCGAGTGGGGCGCCACCACAGCCACTCGGCAAACCTGCTTTTACTTTTGAATTAATAAAGCCAGTCGACTGTCCCTTCTCAAGCTGTCAAAACGTCTATTTCTTGCCTCAGCCAAGCCGAGCACCCAACAAGTGGTAACCCTGGACATTTACGTTTTCTTTTCGAACACCTCGTCAAGAGGATCTCAAACCAAAGAAGCGGGCTTAAGGAGCAAGACACGCTAAGAATAAGACAAGCACTGCTTACCAGCCGCATCACATACGGCACACCGTACCTGGCTTTAAAGAACGCTGAAATAGAATAGCTCAACATCATGGCAAGGAAGGCAGTCAAGGTCGCCCTGGACTCTCAGGCCGCCTGCAGAAGCTTCTGTCATTGACAATGCACTCCAACCCATCGCAACTCTCCACATTCCTTGTGGATCCACCCCGGAATCCTCGGAAGAAGCGGCGATCGCGCTTGCCCTCACACACACTGAGGCCCGGTACGTCTTTACCGACTCAAAAACACCACTCCTCAATTTTGCACGAGGACGAGTCCACGAGACCACCTTCCGCATTCTCAGCTCGCCCTCCGCAAACCCGCTCCGCCATGTGGAACTGATCTGGGTACCTGCGCACTCTGGGAACCCTGGCAACGAAGCCGCCAATGACCACGCCCGAAGTCTCATCAACCGGGCGGCGGCGTAATCGAAGTCGAGCTCTTCCCGGGAGCGCATGCACTCGTTCAGCGAGCTGACCCAGGCATATCGCGCCGAACGCCAGCTATACCCCCACCCCACCAATCCCTTGGCAATTATCACCAAATACTATGGCACCGCCTCCAGACCCGCACCCTACCCTCCCCCTACCCTCCCCCTATTTCCTCTCCCGCCTCTGCCCGGGAGCATACACTCCCTCGTGTGCTCAATGCACTCACCCCCATGCTAGGCTTACTCACATTCTCCTTGAATGCCCGGTGGACTCTCCCCCGCGGGGCCCGGAGCTCCTGACTACCTGGGAGGAATGGGAGACCCTGCTGCGCTCGACGGGCTCGGCCAGGCAGAAGATCGTTACTGACAGGGCCGCCCACATCATGGCACTCCTTGAACTCACAAACGTGTAGTGCAGTAGGGTCCTACGGGGACCCTGGGACCTACGTGCCCTAACCCCTTGGTCAAATAAAGTTGTCTCTCTCTCTCTCCCTCTCTCGAGGGGCGACGTCTCGGCCGATGCACTCAAGATGCTAAACCGACGAAGCACTCCGCTCACGTACACCTGCGTAACGTGAGTAGCCGGACACGAGGGACACGAGGGTCTAGAGGGGAACAAAGCGGCCCACACCGCTGCCCGCGAGCCCGTCAGCCGGGCTCCCCTCGCCCCACGCGCTCTCCGACCCGCGACAGAAGAGGCGGAGGCCGTACCCACCAACTATTCGGTCATATTAAAGCACTACAGGCTCGAGCGTTGAGTGTAACCTCCACCGCACCGCCTCTACCCGACGTTCCACGGCTACCTCTGCCCGCTCTGCAACCTACCCGACACTTTGGCACACTTGCTCCGGGAATGCCTGTGGCAGGAAGGCAGTGAAATGAAACCGGAAGCGGATGCGAAACGAGCACAACATGCAAATGAAGACCACGTATTCGAAACGTGGGAGGCCAAGCTCGCCCTCGGGGACCTGGAAGACCAACGACAACTCGTCGCCAGGGCCAAGAGGGCAGTCGAAACCAGAGGGTTCCTGGACTAAGGAGCCTTCTCACTGAGGGTGATACCGGGCCTCGCTCGGGGCACTGTTTCGAATAATAAACGTTTCTTTCTATCTCTCGCTTTTCGAACACTAGCTGTGGACGACGCTTCTCCTACTCCTGCTGACAGAGACGACGCCACGATTACGTCTTCTGTCATCGTCACAGAGCTCCAGCTTCCGAGCTTTTGCCCATGAATCCTCGAGTTTAGCTTATGCAAGTAGATGCCCTTTTTAAACTCCGGCGCATCACTTCACCAACAGCAAACTACCTGGGCGTCGTCGCCGCGCTACCTTCCGAAATCGCCGATGCCATTGACGACTTGCAAGCGGGTACGCCTTCGGCCACAGCATACGGCCACCTGAAAGGCTCGGTCCTGCAGCGCCTCGAGCCATCGCATCATAGTAGGCTCTAACCGCTCCTCTACGAGGAACTCGGAGACCAACGACCACCACCACTCCTGCAGCGGTTGCGTCAGTTACAGGATGAGCTCTGCGCAAACGAGAGTCAGCTTCCAATTTTGCGCGAGCTGTTCTTGCAACACCTCCAACAGACCACACGCATCGTACTGGCGGTTTCCGACCACGCGACTCTCGATCGGCTAGCTGCAGTCACTGACCGCATATGCGACTGCTCGTCTTCGGCACAGCTACCTATCGCCGCTGCGAGAGTCTCAAAACCAGGAGACCAACCCTTGCGCCCGGAGGAAACGTCAACCGTCTTAGCAGTGCAATGAAGAAGCTGACGACAGGTCGCAACGCTGGTGACCATCTTCGGCGCAACCATACGCCTTCACAGTCTTGCAGCACACCTAGAGACTCACCGCGGCAGTTGTGCTAGTACCACCGTCGCTTTCGCGAACGAGCAAGTCGCTGCACCAAGCCCTGTTCGTGGACGGGAAACGCACCAGCCAGTAGATAACGGTGGCATGCGACATCAGCCCTCGCACAAGCCGCCTATTCCACATTGTTGACCGCATCATCGGTACCCGCCTCCTCGTCGACACCGGAGCCGAGCTGTCTATTGTTCCCGTCACAGCCACAGATCGCCAACGCGGCAAGTCCACACCCACGCTCGACGCAGTGAACAACACTGCCATCGCGTCGTACGGGCGCTGGTCAATAACGCTAGACATCAGATTCCGGCGCTTACACAGATGCGTGTTTATGATCGCCGATGTCAGCTGCTGGCCCTGTGTATTTACAAATTCTATCCTCCATACACTTTTGCGAAGTACACTTTCGGGAATTGTTTTGTCCCAGGGCACGTCCAAAGTACGTAGATGGCGGAAATCCGCTGCAAACGCGGGAGTGGATTACGTCGGACACTGGAGAATGTTTTCGTATGGTTAACCCTAAGCACAAGTGATGACTTGTTTAAGGGCCGCCCAGGTCCGAAGAATCCGGAGAGAGATTTCCTCCATCCGGCAAAGATTGTGGGGAGGGGAACAGAGACGCGGGGGGATGATGGGACGCGTGTAACGCCGGAGGATGGATTTTGGGGCAACGATAACAGAGCGGGGGTCAAAGGGAAAGGAAAGCGGACAACCTTGCGGTCCACAAGGTCATTGTTGGGGCCATGACTAGGTGCCTGCACGCAGTGAACAGTAATATTCAGACAACCTTATCTGGACACACATTCGGAAACGTGCTACGCGCAAACATCGCGGTGGCGCCACTAGATGGCACAGCGTGACTAGATAGAAAGAAGCACGGGAGAGAGCCTGAATGCAGTACGCGGCTATACACGACGCGTTTCGCCGGTGGCAATGCCCTGTGTCGCTACATTGCTTCAATGCTAGTCGCATTAACGGCGACGGTCATGCCGAGATGATTTCTGTTGGATTTTTTATTGTTTCCTTCATTTATTCTTCCTCGGCGTATAGCATGAATTTACTTTCGTTATATTTTTTAATTCGAAAGCATGCCCTTAGGCATAATAAAATATTTTAAATATACACGAATAGATTCGACTCCTGCAAAAAACCTAGGAGTGAACGATGATGTGGTCCATGAATCCAACGTTCAAGGTCGGGTGGGCGGCCAGGCCGAAGGCCTGTTGCCCGGAGGTGGCGGAGACGGCTTAGATGAAGTCCTGGGCACGTCCATAATAGGTGTGTCACTGTCACATTTTGGATTTATGTGTTGCAAAATGGGCACGATGAGCCGTAAGGACCATGGTACTGTTGTGACCAGAGAGCGGTCACAGGCGGGGTGAGCGCGACCCCGACACGTAGCCTCCTTAACGTAACCTCCTCTCGGCGGGTTAAACCCCAAGGAGGTCTGACCCACACGGAGGTATGAGAGCTCGTGTGGTACGTCCGAGGTTTTCCTTTTCCCGGATCAGTCGTCCACAGGCGTCTTCAGGAAAATGTGGAAGTGGGTATGTTGTAATCTGTGGCTGGGTTGCCATGTCTGCTTCAAGGAGACCCGGCAGGGCTGCTCGAGGCACCCACTGGACGCGTATCAGGATATTCGTAGTGACGGGGAATGCTATCGGTGAATGCTATAAGACAGTGAATGCTATCTGAGAATAGAGTGGACCGAGATACCCTACGTATGTCGTGGATGGCTTGAGTAGAGTCTGTGCGAATGATGAGTTGAGAGTATCGAGCATATTGAACAGCAGGTAGCAACGCGGCCAAGCCGTGTCGTATGGCAGGAAGCTCGGCAAGGTAGGCCGATGGTGCAGGATCGGCAACATGCGAGCACGTCTGGCTTGCCTCTGGTATCAATGGACGCACGAAAGCTGTGCGAATCATCATCATCATCATCATCATCATCATCAGCCTGGTTACGCCCACTGCAGGGCAAAGGCCTCTTCCATACTTCTCCAACTACCCCGGTCATGTACTAATTGGGGCCATGTTGTCCCTGCAAACTTCTCAATCTCATCCACCCACCTAACTTTCTGCCGTCCCCTACTACGCGTCCCTTCCTCAATACATGTCCTGCCCATGCCCATTTCTTTTTCTTGATTTCAACTAAGATGTCAATAACTCGCATTTGTTCTCTCACCCAATCTGCTCTTTTCTTATCCCTTAACGTTACACCTATCATTCTTCTTTCCATAGCCCGTTGCGTCGTCCTCAATTTAAGTAGAACCTTTTTCGTAAGTCTCCAGGTTTCTGCCCCGTACGTGAGTACTGGTAAGACGCAGCTGTTATACACTTTTCTCTTGAGGGATAATGACAACCTGCTGTTCATGATCTGAGAATGCCTGCCAAACGCGCCCCAGCCCATTCTTATTCTTCTGATTATTTCAGTCTCATGATACGGATCTGCGGTCACTACCTGTCCTAAGTAGATGTATTCCCTTACCACTTCTAGTGCCTCGCTACCTATCGTAAACTGCTGTTCTTTTCCGAGACTCTTAAACATTACTTTAGTTTTCTGCAGATTAATTTTTAGACCCACCCTTCTGCTTTGCCTCTCCAGGTCAGTGAGCATGCATTCCAATTGGTCCCCTGAGTTACTAAGCAAGGCAATATCATCAGAGAATCGCAAGTTACTAAGGCATTCTCCATTAACTTATATCCCCAATTCTTCCGAATCCAGGTCTCTGAATACCTCCTGCAAACACGCTGTGAATAGCATTGGAGAGATCGTATCTCCCTGCCTGACGCCTTTCTTTATTGGGATTATGTTGCTTTCCTTATGGAGGACTACGGTGGCTGTGGAGCCGCTATATATATCTTTCAGTATTTTTACATACTGCTCGTCTACACCCTGATTCCGTAATGCCTCCATGACTGCTGAGGTTTCGACTGAATCAAACGCTTTCTCGTAATCAATGAAAGCTATATATAGGGGTTGGTTATATTCCGCACATTTCTCTATCACCTGATTGATAGTGTGAATATGGTCTATTGCTGAGTAAGCCTTTACGGAATCCTGCCTGGTCCTTTGGTTGACAGAAGTCTAAGGTGTTGCTGATTCTATTTGCGATTACCTTAGTAAATACTTTGTATAGGCACCGGACAGTAAGCTGATCGGTCTATAATTTTTCAAGTTCTTGGCGTACCCTTTCTTATGGATTAGGATTATGCTAGCGTTCTTCCAAGATTCCGGTACGCTCGAGGTCATGAAGCATTGCGTATACAGGGTGGCCAGTTTTTCTAGAACAACCTGCCCACCATCCTTCAACAAATCTGCTGTTACCTGATCCTCCCCAGCTGCCTTCCCCCTTTGCATAGCTCCTAAGGCTTTCTTTACTTCTTCCGGCGTTACTTGTGGGATTTCAAATTCCTCTGGACTATTCTCTCTTTCATTATCGTCGTGGGTGCCACTGGTACTGTACAAATCTCTATAGAAGCCCTCAGCCACTTGAACTATCTCATCCAGATTAGTAATGATATTGCCGGCTTTGTCTCTTAACGCATTCATCTGATTCTTGCCTATTCCTAGTTTCTTCTTCACTGCTTTTAGGCTTCATCCATTCCTGAGAGCATGTTCAATTCTATCCATATTATACTTCCTTATGTCACCTGTCTTACGCTTGTTGATTAACTTCGAAAGTTCTGCCAGTTGTATCCTAGCTGTAGGGTTAGAGGCCTTCATACATTGGCGTTTCTTGATCAGATCTTTCGTCTCCTGCGATAACTTACTGGCATCCTGTCTAACGGAGTTACCGCCGACTTCCATTGCACACTCCTTAATGATGCCCATAAGATTGTCGTTCATATCTTCAACACTAAGGTCCTCTTCCTGACTTAAAGCCGAATACCTGTTCTGTAGCTTGATCCGGAATTCTTCTATTTTCCCTCTTACAGCTAACTCATTGATCGGCTTCTTATGTACCAGTTTCTTGCGTTCCCTCCTCAAGTCTAGGCTAATACGAGTTCTTACCA
Organism: Dermacentor andersoni; assembly: GCF_023375885.2. NCBI lineage: Eukaryota > Metazoa > Arthropoda > Arachnida > Ixodida > Ixodidae > Dermacentor > Dermacentor andersoni. Next base: position 115,111,402 of record NC_092822.1, on the reverse strand, counting down.
TCCTATGGTCACTGCAGCGCACTTTGCCGAGCACGTCCACGTCTTGTATAATACCAGGGTTAGCGCAGAGTATGAAGTCGATTTCATTTCTAGTCTCCCCATTCGGGATCTTCCACGTCCACTTTCGGTTATCCCGCTTGCGGAAGAAGGTATTCATCATCCGCATATTATTCTGTTCTGCAAACTCTACTAATAACTCTCCCCTTCTATTCCTAGAGCCTATGCCATATTCCCCCACTGACTTGTCTCCGGCCTGCTTCTCTCCTACCCTGGCATTGAAGTCGCCCATCAGTGTAGTGTATTTCGTTTTGACTTTACCCATCGCCGATTCCACGTCTTCATAGAAGCTTTCGACTTCTTGGTCATCATGACTGGATGTAGGGGCGTAGACCTGTACGACCTTCAATTTGTACCTCTTATTAGGTTTCACAACAAGACCTGCCACCCTCTCGTTAATGCTATAGAATTCCTGTATGTTACCAGCTGTATCCTTATTAATCAGGAATCCGACTCCTAGTTCTCGTCTTTCGGCTAAGCCCCGGTAGCATAGGACGTGCCCGCTTTTTAGCACTGTATATGCTTCTTTTGTCCTCCTAACTTCACTGAGCATTATTATATCCCATTTACTTCCCTCTAATTCCTCCAATAGCACTGCTAGACTCGCCCCACTAGATAACGTTCTAGCGTTAAACGTTAATCATGTGTGAATCATGTTGCCATTAACACTGGCATCAGTGTATGCTACAAGAGTCGCGTCGTCTTGATTGTCATCGGCGCGATGAAGGCGGGAAACATGGGCATTGGCCTAACGAGGAAGCGGGCTATACAGATGACCAAGAGGGTTGTTGTCACTTAATTGTGCCCTTTTCCACGGAGCTACATCGGGTCTCGTAGGTGCTGGATTGTCTATTTCGTGTCCCATGTACCGGGCCAGTGAAACAGCCGAGCAGAAATATGATGGCTTTAGGGCGCGCACGCATCGACGTTGGTGTACGAGTTCGTCAATAGTGTTGAGTTGGGACTCGGCCTGTAGGGTTGGCAACGGAGTGAGACGTGGTAGTCCCGTTATGGCCTGCATGGCTTCGTTATTAATGGCCTCAAGGCGAGCCCATTGTGCCTTCGTGAGATGATGAAACTGTGCTCTGTAGACGAGTCGTGGTTGAAATACAGAACGGACAAGAAGGCGAGCCATGTTGGTGCTCGCTCCACCAGATTTCTTCGCAATCCGACGTATCAACTGTATCGTTTCTGCTGCCTGTTTCTTTGCATTCTTGACCCATGGTCCCGCGGATGCGGAGGAATCCATTTCAAGGCCGACTACACGGAGAGTTGAAGGCTCGTGTAATGGTTGCTGATCCAGAGTTAACTGAAGAGGCCGGAGTGCCAGTAGACGACGCCCATACTTGTTCGTTACTGACATGTACGTCGTCTTGTCCTTGGAAATGTCAAGGCCTATCTGAGCACACCAGTTGTGCGTCATGTTTAGGGCCTATTGGAGCGCTTGTTCTTGGTGGCAGATTTCAGGATCAACTGACCAGACAGTGATGTCATCTGTGTACATTATGTACTGTGCGTTATGTATCGTGGCTAGCTTCCAAGCTAGCGGAAGGAGAGCAATATTGAAGAGGACTGCTGCGAGCACAGATCCTTGTGGGACACCCCGATGTGCGACGAACTGACCTGCTGCTTGGCCAGCCAGGCGAATGGAGAAGGTGCGAGCGCACAGGAAGGCTTCGATGAATGTGCAGACACGGCTAGGGAACTGAAGCCAATGGAGAATTCCGACAATTCCTTCGTGACTCACATGGTCGTACGCTTTACGAATATCCATTGCCAGAATCGTGCGAATTCTTCGGGAGCGGCCTCCGATGAGAACCATAGAAGATAGGTACGCAAGGCCATCCTCTGTGCCTAGATGAGCACGGAATCCAATTTGGCCAGGATGATACCGTGAGTACCGCTCGAGCCACCATGTAATACGTGTCGCGAGCATACGCTCCATCAGCTTGCCTAACGTTGAGGTTAGTGCTATTGGGCGCATATGAGCGATATTATTGTGGGGTTTTCCGGGTTTGGGAATAGGGACCATTTCTGCATGCCGCCAAGAATCGGGAATGACTCCTGTAGCCCAAGCTTCGTTTATGGCCCCCAACAGCAGCTCGAGAACCTTGCCTTCCGTGTTTGTATAATGTTCATACGGTATGCCATCCAGTCCTGGTGCCTTGCATGGCTTCGACAGGTCTATTGCCGCTAAAAATTCCGCCATAGTGAAGACAGCTTGTATACCCTCGATGTCGTAGAGCGTGGCGGCGCGCCTGCGTCCGCAGGAAGGCAGTTTTGAACAACGAAGGGAGGCGGTGCTGTGTCCAAAGCCGGAAAAAAGGTGTGGGCGACAGTTTCTGCGAATACTGCTGGTGTCTGGCCCGATGCTAACAGGGTGCAGGCTGTGGGCTCTGGGGGGCGCCGATCACGTTCCATTACTCGGAAGGTGCGCCAAATGGAGGCATTGGACGACGAAGGTCCAAGAGAAGAGCACCAGTCCATCCAGCGGCCACGTTCTAAGCGGTGTTCATGGCGCTGAGCTACTGCAGTAAGGCGTTGGGCCTCTAAGCGAAGGGTATTTGATGCAGGGTCACGTTCTGATGGAAGTTCTGCTTGGCGGCGCGACGCCCAGAGACGCAGAAGTTGCAAATCAGGAGCGGTTCGCGATTCATCAACCCACAATGTACGTGTCGCCTCAACTAATGCCGCCTTAAGACAATGGGACGGGTCCAGCATGAAGTTGGATACATTGCTTTCTGATACCACCTTCTATCGATCCCAGTCCACCACTCGACATAGTCGGCGGAGGCGGCCTGTTCCGCCTGAAGGTAAGCCAAGGTGAATCGGATGATGGTCGCTACCCCAGCAGTCGGGTTCACATGACCACGAGACGGTCATCCTTCCTAGCCACCAAGATAAGTCCGGTGAGTGTGGCGGCGCGCGAGGGTGGTCACGCCGACGATTAGGCACTGACACATTATTAAGCAGAGTGAATTGGGCGTCCATAAATGTGTCCAGCACACATGTACCACGCGCACTGGAAATAACGTATCCCCATGTGATGTGGGGCGCGTTAAAATCTCCTGCGACCATAATGGGGCATCCAGGATGTTTCTGTCGTAGGCGTGCCAGCCAGCCGAGACACAACCGAGCCGCACGACCGCTGTAGGGGCGGGCATAGTACGAAACAATGATAACATCCGTGCGTTGGAGACGAACCAATACGGCCACGACTTCTTGCCATAGAGTACACCACCGTGAAAGATCAACGCGAGTCTGATGAAGAGTGCATCTTACATACGCTGCAGCCTTTCCTGGAGGGACATCGGGAGTAGCACTCCTACGATCCAACATTGAAGGCGATGAGTATGCCAAAAATCATGGAATGGGTGGCAGGCCGTTGGATTCTTGAAGCAGTAGAGTCCAAACATGCAGCTTCCCATATCTGAGACGCTGACGCAGCTCTCCGACCTTCCCCGCGATGCCGCGACAGTTCCACTGTAAGATGTCTTCAGGCACACTTGAAGACGTAGCAGCCATCATAGATTAAGATTGGCCAGTAGAACCGAGGTGAGATGCTGGAGCTGTTGCGCAACGAAGCGCATGATTTCTTGGGGTGAAAGAGGTTTCGACACAGATGCCGGGTTAGCCATATGAGCAGGACTAGACGTCGACGGCGAATGCGACGGCCGCGCTCCGTCATGACGACGCCGGAGCACTGTACGGCATTACTTGAGACGTTGGATTTCCTTTTCAAGGTTGTCCAGGCGAGCGCCGATCTCGAACTCTTCGCCTGCCAAAGGAAGCGGCGTGTCTTCTATCGATTGTGCTGCCCGTTGTGGTCGTGAAGTGGACGACCTAACAGCTGCGCTATAGGTACGAGTGTCAGCATCACTTGTCACTGTACTTGCTACTGTCACCTGGCTAGCGTCCTCTTCCAGCGAGGCCAGAATGGCGCAACGGTTGTACACAGGGGCTTGTTTCATTGATGGATTTCGAGAGGTCCTTGCTGGCTGTCGAGAATGGCGTTGTCGAGCCTTCTTAGTGGCATTCAACTTCGTAGGAGACGTCGTGGAAGTGATGTCATGGTCGTTTGCTTGGCATAGGCCGCATCTAAACGATGGTGACGGTTAAGGCTCCATGGTGTCGTCCTTGGGTGGGTAGGGGCAGGATGATTTCATGTGTCCCTGTCTAAAGCAAGAGTAGCAGTACACAACGGAAGGCTTGAACGGACGCGGGCGCAGTACGCAGCCGTAATACAGGATACGTTCAGGTGGGGAATTAGGACCTTGAAGCGTGATTAGGCACATACGACCACTGTCTAGGTAGCGAGCAGCCACGACCTTGTGTGTGGGACACGATAGTTCCTGCAGGAACCTCTCGGGTTCTTCGTCAAGGTCAACGCCATTAACCACGTAGCGTCTTAAATCGGTACCACTGGCTAGGTACGCCTGGACTGGGAGGACATATTCTTCCGAGACTTGTATTTGTTGCAGTTCTTCGAGTTTATAAACTAGTGCCATATCAGACACCCATACTGAGACCGTATTAGTGGGTTTGTGTAGAGCAAAACCTTGAAATCGGGAAGTCTCGAGGCAGGCGTCCAGGGCCGCTTGAATGATACGGTTGTGCAGAGTGGACATGTCATATCTGGCACGAGGCTCGATAACCTCTTTGTACCACGATGTCGTTGGCGACTCCGGAGACGTGCGTGTCGGACGTGCGGGCAGGCCTTGTGATGAGCGAGGTCTTTTCGGGGCTGCTGGAGCTACATTTTCATCCGATGGAAGGCCAGTAGCTTCCTTCGTTCTCTTGGCTGAGGTGTGCGCCACGACAGCAGGGCTGTTCTGCTCCATGTTGGTGGTATCCATGCTCAGGGTACCGCCTTCGCACGTTGCACTTGTCCCCACGAAGGAGACGCTCCTGACTTGGATGGCAGTTGCATCGGCAACGCTCCGCTCTTTCGACACAGCGGACAGCAGCTTGGATGCTCCGCGCCGACGCGGCGAGTGCCGCGGGGGCACTCGCGAAGCCGCGCAAGAACTCGAGTTACGACGCAGCAGGAAGGTGTAGATTACGACGGACCTTGTAGATAGGCGCCAGTAGTAATTACGAACCGCCAAAGCGGTCCATAAACAACAGAGTTCCAGTAGCGGAAAAAAAAAACAGCAAACGGGGCGAAAGTCCGGAGCTACGGAAAAACACGTCCGTCAGGTCACTTAGAGCAATAAAAAGCCTCCTTTCGTTATTAGTTAACTGTAGTATATCACAACTTGAAAATACCAAGTACGGTATACCCAGACATGAATATAAAAAAGAAAGCGAAATAAGAATAGCAAAATAAGATAAAAATTTAAGAAAGGTGACGTTCTTCTGACTTGTCTTATAGTGTGTGCATTTTGTTTTATTATTTTGTTACATGTTAACGTCATCTCGTTATGTTGAACAACCGCCAACAATAAGCTAAACGTTTATTTCGGTAAGTGACTTATATGCGCATAACGGTAGTATACATCGTACTGCGCGAGCGACAGCGAAGCCCCGAAGCGAACATGACAACAGGAAGCAGTCAGAATTATTTCGTAATGTTCACTTTCTTGCATTGCACACGCATGCGTAGATTGATTCGCTTTTTTTCTGGCATGAATCTCAAGCTGATTGTGAGAGCTTGTGCGGTGTCGGTCGCCTTCGTCCTCGTCTTCGTCGCGCCGTTTATTTCACCACTAACCTGTACTAAGCTGCATAGTTCTCTCTCTCTCTCTCTCCTACTAAGGAGGCGTTAATAGGAGAACCTTTTTTTATATAACGGCGATGTCGACACGGAATTGCAAGGGCCCAGACTAATCACAAACCGCCTCACGAATACAACGCTCGACATCCTAGAATGAATGAGCACGGAGGCGAACGGTGGGGTTATACCGTGCTTTCTTTTCCGTAACTGCTACACGCGTCGCCTAAACAATGGCTGGTTGCGCAACGCGCCATTCCACGCATTTATTCGGCCGTTCACTGCCATTTTTCCAGCCCTTTTTCTCATTGTTTTCCAGTTAGCATATCGCAGCTTCATCCGCAATGCGGCACCGCTGCGTTGCAAGTGTATGCTTTATGGGTAATGCACGCACTTTTAAATTCTACCACTCTTGAACACACGAATGGATCTGCGTGCAATCCAAAGAAAACTGCTCTTTCGTGACCTGAATGTCGCAACCTATCGGTAGCTATCGCTTTTTCTGTCTCTCTCTTTCTCTCTGTCGATATTCTGCTTAACGTGTAATTGTGAGTCCCTATCACGTGGTAGGTGAATGGCGACCGAACACCAATATTCCCCCTATGCTCCACCCCACACCTTAGCAGGGAGAGACCCAGCTGACGACCTGCGTCAGCTGGTGAAGAGACCACCCGAAAGGAAGGCGGCCAGCCAGCTTCGTCTGCTCTCAGTAAAGTTCAATAATAATAATAATAATAATAATAATAATAATAATAATAATAATAATAATAATAATATTAATAATAATAATAATAATAATCTGTGTGTGTGTGTGTGTTTCGGTTTATTGCTTCAAAATGTTATTTGATGCATGGTTACTAAGATGCACAAAGAGAGGTCCCAGAGTGAATCAATGTAATGGTTTTTCTTGTAATGGGTATAAGATTACAATTACAGCAACTGCTGAACGAAGAGGTTATATAAATAGTTACAACAGCAAGCTGAGTGCAAGTATGTAGAATCAAACAGAACAGCGGGTGTCAAGGATAGCATCAGGATAGCATAGAAAGTGATCCGAATACGTACGCAAGTTTTTTTTTTTTACATAAATATATGATAAACATATGTTCATCAATCGCAATTAACGCGTGTTAAGTCTGCAGCAGCCCTAATGTGAGATGGTAAGTCATTAGAAATTTTATGGCTTTAGCATTAATTGGTATTAAATGTAGAAAGTAAAAGCACAAATATTACTCAACGCTCAATTTTCTGACCGAGTGCAATTTTCTTGTGCAACCCAAAATGGTGGTTCATGAATGTGAGTGTCTTCATCAGTAGCTCGAGAGCCACGTCGATGGATCCCTGCGAGCGTCTCGCCCTTTTCTCATGCACCATAAGTACGGCGCGTGTCCATTTGCATTTCTCCTTATGCGTGCAATGCGTAGGACGGTCTATTGGCGTTACAGAAAGGGCACCACGAGAAGGGAAGCACAATCAACGACGGCAGAGAGTGAGATGTGGTGTGATGAAGTTAGGAAACCCGCAGGCTCAATACTAAATCAGCTAGCTGGGAAAGGCCTTCGTCCTGCAGATGGGCATAAACGAGATGATGATGCTGCTGACGAGGACGACGACGACGACGACGACGACGACGACGCAGATTAGTGCTTCATATCTTTCCCCAGCTTCCCGCTCAACAACTCCAACGGCGCTCACAACATCACTGGAAATCCGGTTCCCATTCTTTACGCGTTGGCGATAACGTGTGGTAGGCGCGAAATAACGCAGGGAAGCAAGCGCGAGAAAGTTTGCCACTGCTGCGACTCAACATTGAGAATTAAAAGAAAGAAAAGGGGGCGAGGGGAAAATGATATCTTGGTTCTCGCCGAAAATCCTCCCCCTTTTCTTGCGAAATGTAGAAAATTTTCCGAGATTTTGCCGCCTTGCCAGGGAGGGCTTGTGAGACTTGCTGGAACCCATTTTAAAGCAGAATTTCCTCAGCGAATCCTCCCGAACTTTGCTGACCACGGCTGCTGAGTGCCGCTGTCTCAGCCGAGAGGCGCCGTAACCTGAGCGTTCGCTTCAGGCGTGCTGCGCATCGGCTCCGCCAATTCTCGGCCGGAGCCACGGATAACTTCACGGTACGCCACCAAATTTGCTACCATCTGATAAAGCAAGTCACCCGGCGCACGTGGACACCGATTTCAACCAGGTGGGCCGGTTTTCGGCAATTTTAGAGCAGTTTTTCACCCCGCCACGTGGGCGACGCCGTCCAGCCTGACGGCGACGCCGATGCCCGGCGGCGTGAAGACTGCTTCCCGAGGCAATATGGCCGTCTCTACGCTAACCCAGCGTGGCTACGACCCGGACGCGATGTCCTGGACGACGGTTCCGACGACTGAGGAGCCCAATTCTGCGATTCCTTCGAATATTCGAAGCCAAGCTCTCCTCAACGCGGCCGCTCGCCGCTTGCAAGAGAAAGCCAAGATGGTGGCGCCCGCCGCCGCCCCGGCGTCCGGCAACCCAGCCGGCAAGACGCAGCCTCCTGCCTCGCACGCTGCGGGAAGCAAGGGCAAGGTCTTCACGAAGTGGAAGCCTCGCCCGCTACTAAAACCGAACCCGGATGACTACGTGATCGTCGTAAAGCCACGTGAGCATATTTACTTGCACGAAGCCTTCTCCGAGAATCGCTACGGGACCGCTTTCACGGCTTACCTCGGGTCCGAGCGGGCAGAGACCGCATCGATTCTCCCTTGGAGAGAACAAAATTTGATTGTCATTCATACCCCGGACCTCGAGACGGCAGACCGAGTGATCGGGGATTTTTCTGTCAACACCGAACGCGGAGCGGTCCCGCTCCACGGATACCTACGGCAAGATGGCGGAGACGTTTGCCACGGTGTCATCGTGGTGTGCAACTCGGACACGACGGAGACACTTCAGCAAAAGGTGCGTTGGAGAGCAGGCACCATTGTTGAAGTGAGAAAATTTGGCACATCGAACAAAGCGCGTGTTACCTTCGCCGGAAAGGACAAACCGCGTTTTGTTCACTATGACAACATGGTGGTACCCGTCCAACCCTACTACCGTACAATCCCGGCCTGCGGCAAGTGCGGTGCTGTCGGCCATAGGTTGGACGCATGCCCAAACCTGAGACAGGACACTTGCGGTCTGTGCGGGCAACAGATTCCACTCGTAGAGGGGGTGCGGGCCCCTCACGAATGCGTGCCCAAGTGTTCAGTGTGCGGTGGTGGACACGCCACCAACTCCCGCGAGTGCACTGCAAAGTTCCGCAACTCCAAGATAGCCGCCCAAAAGGGCGGCAAGACCAAAACGGCGGTCAAGAAAGAGCTTCCCGGTAGGTCGCCGCACCGGGACGTCACCAAGACGGGCAAGCTAGCGCCCCCTGCCGGAGAAGCCGGGAGGCAATCTACGGCGCCACCACACGGCGTGGCCGGGGCCTGGGCCGACGCCGTCAAAAAAGGAAAACAGGTGAGCGGCGCGGGCAGGGCTGCTTCCTCCTCCCCTCCCTCTACTCCTCCTGCGGCGCTCAGCGCCGAACAAAACATGATCGCGGCTCTCCAGGCGCAAAATGAGATGCTGCTAAAGAAAATTACAGCACTCGAAGCAAAATTGACGCAACCCCACCCTACCCCCGCAGTAGAAGTAATGGAAAGCGAGACAGAAGCGCCGGCGGAGGCACCTAGCGCGGTAGCCGCTCTTGAGGCCCGGATCAACGCCCTCGAGGCCCGTATGGACAGCCGGATTTGCGCTCTTGAAACCCAAATCTCCGCGGCCATGAATGCCGCGATTGCCAAATTGACAGAGATGATTCCCTCTCTCATAACTCAACAAATCGCGCAAACCTCTCGCACCACCCGGCGAGCCGGCCCAATTAAAGACGTGTCCGGCCGGTACCCCAAAATGTTTCGACGACAACTCGATTTCGATGACGAAGACAGTTGCTCACTCTCCGGAATGGAGGATGCTCCCCTCCCCGTGAGTGCTGGCGATGGAACATCATCTTCGCAACCCCCTACCAATCTTACCGATCATGGCGGGCACCCCTAAATTCAGGAAATTCCCCCGATCCAAATTGGCCATCCCCATCCTAATTACGCAGTGGAACTGTCGAGGTTTCAAGGCCCACGCTAAGCGGGCCAACCTACGACTTTTCCTCACAACATTCGAGCACCTTCCTGCTGTGGTAGCCCTCCAGGAGCCAGGGAGCGGCGCCACACTTACAAATTACACCACGTTTCAGCAGGACCCCCTCTCCTGTATCTGCGTGCATAAAAATTACACGGCCAACTTCGTTGACCTTGACCTCAAAACAGAATTCTCGTACGTGATGGTGACCCTCCTTCCGCTACGAAAACAGGACCCACCACTACACGTTCTCAACATTTATTGTTCCCCTAAGTTAGCCAACATCACTTTCGCAGACCTTTTTAGCCGCGCCTTAAAGGCTGCGGGCAGGGATCCCCTGGTGATCGTGGGCGATTTCAACGCCCCCAGCACACTTTGGGGATACGCGCGTGAAGAGAAACGTGGACGTAAGCTGGCGGAACTTATGTCCACGCTGGGCCTTACTCTCCACACCGACCCTGCCCACCCAACTCGCGTGGGTAACTCCGTGACCCGGGACACGTGTCCGGACCTTACCCTCACCAAAAACATTCAATATGTAGACTGGGTCAACACCGAAGAAACCCTCGGTAGCGACCACTGCATACTCAATACAACAATTCGCACCCATCCATTAGCAAGACCTTTCGCACAGGCAAAATTGCCCGATTGGACCAAATTCCGACAAACATACACCAACTCGACCCCCATTCAAGAGCAAGGGTACCACGTCTGGTCCCAGCAATTGGTTTCCACCCTTCGCTCCACGGAAACTCAAATTCAACTCTCTGAGGCGACCCCGGAGGTGGACAACCACCTCCTTCACCTCTGGGAGGCCCGGCACAGCCTTGTCCGCCGATGGCGCCGGCAAAAACACAATCGGAAACTCAAAATTCGCATCGCTGAGCTCACCCAACGAGCGGCAGAGTACGCGGCCCAGCTCGCTGACTCAAACTGGGTGGACCGATGCAATACGGCCGCGCGACAAATGTCCAGCCGGAGTACGTGGCGCCTCTTCCGCGCCCTAATCGACCCCACCCAAACTCGAGCAGAAACACAAAAACATCTCCAAAGAGCCATTCACTGCTTCGATGGAGACACTTCAAAATTGGCATGCAAACTCCGAGATCAATACCTCTGTACTCAGCAGGACCCCCGAGGGCCCGCGTACTCGTATGCAGGTTCCGAGAACGCGGAGATGGACCAACCGTTCCAGCTGCACGACCTGAAGGCGGGCCTAGCAAAAATGAAGCGAGGAACGGCACCGGGACGGGATAAAATTAGTCAAATTACTTGCCAACCTTCCCGACTCTGCCTACTCCACACTCCTCGCTTACATGAACTCCATTTGGATCGGGGAAACACCCCTCCCAATTGACTGGAAGACCGCTCTGGTCACCTTCATTCCCAAAGCTGGTAAAGCCATCAACATAGACAGCCTCCGCCCCATCTCCCTTACTTCTTGTGTGGGAAAATTAATGGAGACGATGGTGCGCGACAGGCTGTCTGAGTTTCTGGAGAACAAAAATGTTTTCGCAGACACCATGTTCGGATTTCGCCCACACCGGTCCGCACAGGATGTCTTGCTTCAACTTGACCGAGAAATTCTGGACCCTATCGAATATCCCCTAAGTGACAAAGTAGTACTCGCTTTGGATTTGAAGGGGGCCTTCGACAACGTGACCCACGAAATTATTCTAACACATCTTTCCCAAACAGATTGCGGCCGAAACACCTTTAACCACATTAGGCAATTTCTCACTGACCGACAATCATACATTCGGATTCAGGACAGCGAACACGGCCCATACCAATTAGGCACGCGAGGGACCCCGCAGGGAGCGGTCCTCTCGCCCCTCCTATTCAATTTGGCGATGATGAGACTTCCCGCTCAGCTGGCGAGGATCGACGGCATCCAGCACGCGCTGTATGCCGACGACATCACCATCTGGGCTAAACACGGCTCGGTAGGAGAAATGGAGGCCAACCTGCAGCAAGCGGCGGACATCGTAGACAACTATGCCCGTCGATGCGGCCTTCAGTGCTCCCCGTCCAAATCTGAATTTGTGCACATACGCCCCTCACCAAAGTGCACCACCAAAATCGACCTCTCCCTTAACAGTGGACCCATACCCGAACACGACGAGATCCGAGTACTGGGGCTCTTTATTCACAAAAATCGCAAAGCTGACACAACATTGGCCAAATTGCGTAAGGTGGGGGACCAGGTGGGCCGGATGGTCCGCCGGGTTTCGAACAAGCGCGGAGGGTTACGATGCAAAGACGCCTTGCGGCTGGCGCATGCATTTGTAACCAGTCGAGTCCTTTACTCGGCTCCATACCTCCACCTACGCAAACTTGACGAGAATGCACTCGAAGTCATTCTCCGTAAAATCTACAAGCGTGCCCTCGACCTCCCGGTCAGTACCTCCAACCTGCGCCTCTTGGGCCTGGGAATGGTGAACACCTTTAAAGAGCTGCGAGAGGCACACTTGATGAACCAATACACGAGACTCACTAAAACGCCGTCGGGTCGCCGCCTCCTTGCCCGACTACACATCCATCATTCAATACATATGGAAGAGCACGTACATATCCCATCACAGTGGAGGTATGCCCTGCACGTGCGCCCTCTTCCGGTCAACATGACACGAGAGGACCATAGTGGCAGACGCCTCGCGCGGGCGGAAGCCTTGGCTCGCCACTACGGACACAAACACGGAGTCTTCTACGTGGACGCCTCCGGCCCGTACCATGGGGGTTGGTACACGGCCGCAGTCGTCCACCAAAACACAGCAGTAAACGGACTCACTTTCCGTGCACACAACATTACACACGCGGAGGTGGTTGCCATCGCGCTAGCCGCCGCAGATCAACACTCGCGGGTCATCATCACCGACTCGAGGGGTGCTTGCCGCAATATTGAGCAGGGGCACATACCGTACCTCGCCTACAAAATTTTGCAAAACAGCGACTATCTCGGTGCCCCCTCGCACCGTACGATTATCTGGACTCCCGCTCACACGGGCCTCGAAGGAAACGAGACGGCCGATGCCGTCGCCCGCGCGCTCACTTTCCGGGCATCACCTTCGTCCCCCACCGATCCGGACCCCGAACCCAATCCCGCCTATACTTTCAAAGAGATCGTTCAGCTCTACCAATCTGGCCATGCCATCTATCCCAAGCCCTGTAAGGGCCTCACAAAAGCGGAGGAGCGCATTCTCCTTCGCCTTTATACCAAAACTCTGCTGTGCCCGGCAGCCTTAAAATATTTTGACCCCGCTTGCACGGGGGAGTGCCCGCACTGTGGGGAAAAGTCCTCAGACATTTTTCACATGGTATGGGCATGTCAAAAAACCCCAAATCTAACCCCCCTACCCAACCCTTCCCGGGAGGACTGGGAGGCAGCCCTGCTCGGCTGCTCTGACCTGACGGCCCAACGGGCCTTGGTCGAGCGGGCCCGGGCGGAGGCCGACGCCAATGGGCTCCCGTAAGGGGGAGCCCACCTAGTGTTGATGCAAAACCTATCTAAATAAATGTTTTTCAGACAGTCTCAGCCGACACAGACAAAATAAAAGTATCACGGTCCGACGGTGGGGACGGAACATCGGTCTCACTGCAACAGCCTCGCGCTATAGCCATTTGGCCGCGTTGTTTTTCTTTTCTTTATGGAACCGTTTGCTACACTCGCACGCCTGCTTCTCTCGTGCCGACGTCGAGTAGCTCCATCAGAGGACCAGCGCAGGCGCCACGTCGCGTAGCACTTGTGTACGAAGGAGCTCGGGTGTGCGAGAGAACTGCTCCGCGACAGCTCCGCTCCACAGAGACCGGATCTAACGTGTGTGTTGGATGCGCATATTTCTTTCTTCGACTGCATTTTTACCGGCACCTGCAAAACGAGATAAGTCACTGTAGTCGGCTTTCCCCGCAAACTACTCTCAATGCGAAAGAGCCAGCTTTAAGAGGTCAACTTGTATTTCTTTTCTGGCACATCGCAAACGCACCAACGCTCTAGTCACACAACTGCTCAACTTGTTCTGACGAAATGCATTGTATTAAAATAAAAATGCAACTTTCCAGTTTCATTGACGTTTTATTCCAGACTTCTGTAAGTTCGCAATAACTACCAGAAAGTACAAGTTAAAAAGAAATTGTGACATCAAGTCTACGTAACACCAGCGTAAGTTTATTTACCTAACTGGTGTATATAATATATTAATAGCACTTCCTGTTGGGCTAGTTGGTAGCTGTTCATTATAAAATATAAAGGCGCCAAATAAAGGGACACACACAAGTGAAGAGAACGGGACAGGGCGCCCTGTCCCGTTCTCTTCTCTTGTGTGTGTCCATTTATTTGGTGTCTTTATATGTTATAATGGTGTACATAAGCTGTGGAAACAAACAACTCAGCAACTACCCAAAACCCTGGTTGTCATTATTCATATTGCAGCTTTTTAAGCTATCCATGAAAAAAAAGACAGTTGAATCAAACAATTTGGACAAGTTAGCATAAATCTACGCTATACAAATGCCTTGTACGCGGGTATTTTGCATAACTGACGTTAGGGAGCCGAGAAATACATGTGCTTTCTAAAGTTGTATGTAAGGTTGTTTTGCTTAAATTAAAAACAGCTCTTTGATTCATATTCTTAAACTGGTACAACAAAATATTGGAGGACGCTTAAGCTTCGCCTTCAAGAGTGAAACGCGACAGCGTTCCCGTCGACCCGCCAAGGGGTGTAAGATAATGCGCTACGGCGCAGCGATCACTTACGAGGCGCCCCGCATTGGACTTTGCAGCCACCAATCACGCGGTGAGCGTCGAGCAACGCAGCGTTCGGCGCGGCAACGAAACGTGCGCCTGAGCAAGCGGAACGAACCAAAGAACTTGGTGTCTTGGAGGGGGAAACAATCTACGCCAGCCAAACGTCGTGATCGGCACGGGCAGAGAGATATATAGATAGTGATCTAAAGAAAGGAAGGAGGCTTGATTCTGCAACCCGTGAGGGAGCAAGGAGAAACGTCGTCAGGGGAGAGGAGTCCGGGACGCGACGCGCCTCGCACCGGTCCCCGCACAGCCCCAATGCGCGCGTGGCGCGCCACCTGTCGGGGCAGCGCCGTACATTGAGAGGAGGGGGTCTTCTGTGTTTGCCGCAAGATGGCTCTGCGTGTGCGGAAAGCGCAGAAGAAATGTAGCGGAAACGTACTTCGCTACTCGTGTAACTGCAACTTATGTAAGTTACATGTTCATAATTACCGATATACACCGCAATATAACTTTCTACGGCACGTTTCTAAGACAACACCGCATTCACTAGAGGCGCTTTTTGTACCGCTTTGCAGCATCGAACTCGTGGCTGAGTGGTAGCGTCTGCGCCTCATACTCCGGAGGCGATTCCCCTGGTTCAATTCCCACGCAGCCCGTGTTGCAAGTTGTCTTTATTTATGAATTGCCTGCCGGGATTTTTCGCTCATGGCCAACGCTGCGGACGCCGACACCGACGACACCGGCTTTTCTGCGACATGAGCTCCTTAACGCTATCGCGTTAATATCTGCTTTCGTTGGGAAGCATATTTAGAGCCAGCGAACAAGGCACACGTGCATTTGAAACACGTGTGTACCAGACATGCCCGGAAATGAAAACTTATCGAAGTAGACTTTGACTGTTAGTGTGGTGTACGTATATATATATATATATATTCTGTTTAGGCATTACCAAACGCAAGCAATTATATTTAATTTATTTCTTATCCTATATTATAAATCTAGCACTAAGGGTAGCCATCGCCAGCAAATGACGAGAACCCCTCTGTTTATTTTTATCTCAATAAAGCAACCATAAAAAGCACGCTTGCAAGAACATAAATAACATGCATAAATAATAAGGTAAGCCAATTTTTTTATTTGCGCTCACAAAATAAAACGGTGGTACTCTTACCACTATGGGAGACGAGGCGTGATAAACCTGAAGAGACACAAAACTGAAACACAGATGGTGACGCTGCCTTGAAATTTCCATCACTGACTCGCCGTGATGTCATGCATTTTGAAAGCGTCTATATATACATGCTTTATTGAATCGATTATTGGTGAAGAAGAAACACGTTACATTTAAAATCAGCTTATCGCTCGTCCAAAAAAATGTAGAAGACATTTCTTAAAACAAAACGGCCAGAATGTGCGATAATACTTCGGTATCCAGAACGTCACGCTGACATATTGGTGCTAAGCCTACGGCGCAAAATTGGGAGAAAAAAAAAATGATTGGCAGCCACCACTTCAGTTGATCGCTACGTAATGCGAAGCATTTGTTGTTTGGTATTTATAGAAGGGCACTCACGAACCATGGTGCTATGCTGAAGCGATAAGTACAGCGTAGGTTATAAACATAAAACGTTTATACTACATTGCGATCTTAAAGATCATCATTATGTACAATTTTACATTGTTAGAGAATGCACAGTTATACATACGTACATAAGATGACGTAATTACGCGACGTTCATCGGTTCGCTGATAGTGGTTTCGACCATGCTTTGACCGGCGACAACACTAGTGGGTTTACCGGTTGGGGAGGAGCAAGCCATTTTGCTTCATTGCAGACGTCAGTGATCCCATCTCTATAAATTTATGCCTAGATCAAGGGTTTTCTTGACTAATTTAGGGATTTGGTGCCTTTGTGGGGATAACTAGGGAGTTTTTGAAGAGTATACTACCGGCTGTGAGCATACTTCGGAACAAGCGATTCACGCACCTGGTACGGTATTTTACAATCATCCATTTCAATCCTCGCTATTTTTACCTTTCTTAGGACGCCATCGTTATCGCCAGAATCGGCCACTTGGAGCGACGGGTATTATAAATAAATAATGAATAATTACAATATGCACCCGCTTTAATTAAAGATTGTCGGTATCGCCGACATCACTGTGTGACGGCCTGTCTCTGATCATGCGCCATCCGCGAGCTGCAGGTTCATCGGACAAGCGATTCCATGACGTCAGAATGATAGCATCGTAGTCGATACTTTATAAGCAAGCAGTGCAGCAGGTTAAGAGTGTGGCTGCTGCGCACCGCTGTCGCAAGGGGGCGTATGTGCGGCGTCAGTCCCACTGTACAGGGTGTCCCACGTAACTCGAGCCAAACATTAAAAATATGCAAATGCCACGTAGCTAGACAGAAACAAGGTAATGTTCTTTGCCGTCGCTTGTAGATGCTCAGATTATATTTTTCAATCTGTGTAATTAGATAATTAGCTTTAATTAATTACTCAACTTCTCAAATATAGCAATTAGATTAAAAGTGTCGATGAGAAAATTGTAAAGCGGCATGAAAAACTCCCGATACAACTTTCCGTTGCTGAATACGTGTTACATAACAGGGTTTTTCAGTTTTCAGATCGTGAAAGAAGCCCGCAAATACACGCAAATGCACGCAAATTTCCCTATGTATGTATGTGTGTATGTATGTATGTATGTATGTATGTGTGTGTATGTATGTATGTATGTATGTATGTATGTATGTATGTATGTATGTATGTATGTATGTATGTATGTATGTATGTATGTATGTATGTATGTGCGAGGGGTTCGGATAGCTGGTTGGGTTCCAGTCCTTTCCCCACCCCCCTCCCCCCGGAAAGATGAGAACTTTCTGCCCATCGTTATATTAGGCAATATATTATGATACGATGAGGCATGGGCCTAGGCCTGAAACACAGGGATGGTACAATGAACACAGAGAGATTTCAATAACACGGGGACGGGGCAAGGGTAGCAACGTACACGATAACACACACCATTCAATTCGTGGTTGTCTGTCGCCTAGGTGGTCGTGCACAGCGTCGCTATGGAAAAACGTCCGATTGCGTGTCGGTGTCACACACTCCCGGCACGAGGAGCCGCAACGATGGATCTGGAGCAGCGGGTGGCGCAGGGGACGTAGGCCGGGGCGGAGGCCCGGCACACCACTCGGAAGGCTCGGCTGCCACAAGAACGCGCCGGTGTCTTGTGCTCGGACAGCAGTAGAGCAGGTCGGTCCAAGCCCAAGGAAAGCCCGTCCTGCTCCTCCAGCACACCCAGGAACACCGGCCTTGGGTAAACGGACTGCTCGGCTCATTCGGTACGAAAGTACAGAGTAGGCATCTCAAGCTGGTGACACGGCCGCCCCTTCGGCGCCAGATACCGGCCTCTCCTCTTTTTGCATCGCCGCACCACATGCCATAGATAAAACTACCTTCAAAGTTGATAAGTTATGGAAATGGAGACTGACGGCTGAAAAGAGGCTTACCAAAGTAGAAGCACAAGGCGAGGACGACGAATACCTACCCTGAGAAGCAGAAAGCGTCAGATCGCTTCCTGGTGCGTCGGGGGGTTCTACGAAGCGTACTCTAGCGGGTAGCAGTAAAGCGGGTTCTATAAGCAATGGCTAGCAGGGGGAGCTTTACCGTGTGGCAATGGAATTGCCGAGGATTTTATCACAAAAAAAGCACCTCTCATGCAGTTAATAAAAACCTCTCCAGACAAACCGCAAATAATTATGCTGCAGGAAACCTTGGCGGATGAGATCAGCCTATCCGGATACAAAGCGACATGCAGGGGCAAAGAGCCGGGTAGGGGGCTAGCCACGCTCGTAGATAAGAAAATACCTTACATAGAACATGATTTGCGCGTTGGTCTAAACAAATTAGAATACTTACTTGTGGAAATAATTTTGACAAGGAATAGAAGCAAACCGCAAAGTCTCTTTTTTCTTAATGTTTATAGCAGCCCTAGCGACATGAAACAGAGTTTCAGGGCACTTCTTAATAAGACTGTGGCTGTTACTAAGCACGCTCCACTCATTATTGGAGGGGATTTCAACGCCCCACATCAAACCTGGGGATATCGCTGGAATACTAAGAAAGGGGATGGACTCTGGCACCTAGCTACAGATCTTAATCTCTCCCTCATCACAGACCCAGCTTATCCCACTAGGTGTGGTACATCTACATGCAGGGACTCCACCCCAGACCTTACCTTTGCATCAAATTTAGCGAATGCTGGCTGGAATAACTCCAATATTGACCTGGGTAGTGATCATTACATATTACAAATACTATTGGAAACACCAAGTAATGAGATAAAGCACTTTAACTACATTGACTGGGATCTTTTTCGGAAAGCAAGGAAAAGCAGAGCTGAGACAGAGGCAGGACAAAAGAAAACACTCCAAACTTGGACCCCTCAGCTCAGGGAAGATGTAAAGGCGGCAACGAAGGATATTACTACAGAGGAGGATATCCAAATCATGGACAGTAGGCTGGCGCACTTGATTGAAGCCAAACAATCTATGTTAAATAGATGGAAAACGCAACGGCTGAACAGGAGACTCAAGAAGCGCATAGCATTGTTGAATAGGGAGATTGAAGAACACTCCAGAAATTTACAGAAACAACAATGGGATGAGCTTAGTAATTCCATAGATGGTCGAATCAGACGTGGTGGAAATTGAAACTTACTTAGACATTTGCTTCATGAGAACGACACGAAATCTAATAGGAGAACAGCAGTAGCACGACTCGTCCATCGTGAGAGTCAGGACACAACGGAGGAGGCCATTCTGGATCGGCTCGCAGCTAGGTATTTACCATTTAAGGATAGCAATGAGAGTACAGACCTGCCTGAATATACAGGGGAAGACTGTGACCCTATGGATCGAGACTTCACAGAAAGCGAAGTTCGCGCAGCCCTGTACGACCTCAACAGTAGATCTGCTGCCGGTTCAGATGGCATTTCCAATAGGCTGTTGAAAAATTTGGACGATGATTCTATAAAATATTTAACAGAGTATTTCAACGAACTCTGGAAAAACAGTGATTATCCGAAGGAATGGAGAATTGCTAACACAATTCTTATTCCCAAACCAGGCAAGCAACTCAATCTAGATAACCTAAGACCCATATCGTTAACATCATGTCTGGGCAAAACCATGGAGCATGTCATACACAATAGACAGACTAAGTATGTAGAAAACAGAAATGTTCTTCCGCATAACCTGATCGGTTTCCGTCCTGGTCTTTCGACTCAAGATGCAATGCTTTTAATCAAACATCACCTTATTCTTGCTAGCCCGCTACATACGAGAGCTCTTCTAGGCCTAGATGTAGAGAAGGCCTTTGATCGCATCAAGCACAGGGCCATATTGGATATCCTCTCGGAGATGGGATTGGGTAAGCGATTGCACAATATAGTTAAAGCCTTTCTCGGTGGCCGTTCTGCTTGTCTCAGGTTAGGCGAACTCCAATCGACAACCCTGGAACTTGGGAATCGTGGGACGCCACAAGGGTCTGTCCTATCTCCCATGTTATTTAATTTGGCAATGTCAAAAGTGCCTCGAGGTCTCGCTCAGATTGAGGGTATCCACTTTGCTATATATGCAGATGATGTAACAATCTGGAGTGCCGAAGGTAATATGGGACAAACAGAGACCAAACTACAGGAAAGCATTTATGCGGTGGAAACAACACTTGAGGGTATGGGACTGAACTGCTCTGCTAAAAAATCAGAACGATTGGTATTACGGAGCAGTAAGCGTGGGCGCAAGCCGAACGGATATATCCCAGAGGAAGAACCCCGCATTGACATATACGCCAAGAATGGAGAACCAATCAGGCAGGTGGAGACTATTAGAGTGCTAGGACTTCTCCTGCAAGCGAACGGCTCTAATTGCAGGATGATAGAATACATCTCTAACAAGTCAGAAGAAATCATTAGGCTTCTGCGTAGAGTTACCAACAAGAATAAGGGACTAGGAGAAGACAGTGCCATAAGATTAGTACATGCATTCGGCTTTTGCCACTTCTCGTACGTGGCTGGCATGCTACAATGGACACAGGCTGATAAGAACAAGCTAAACGCTTTAATCAGAGTACTTATAAAGACTGCCCTAGGACTTCCCATCAGCACGGCCAATGATAACTTTTTGTGCCTAGGGCTGCATAACACACTAGAGGAGATAGCTGAGGCTCAACAGGTGGCCCACAAGGAGAGAGTAATGGGGACACGACCTGGGAGGGCGCTACTTGAAGAAATTGGCGTAGAAATTAACAACCACACCAACGAAGGAGAATTATTAACACAATTGCAAGCGGGACTACGAGAAAAAGAAAGACGACCCCGTTCCCTAGGAACATGCACCCGACACACAACCTCGAGAGACGGAAGGCAAGGGCGAAGGCACTCCTTCAAGACATAGATCAACATAAGCAGCAGGCGGTATTCGTTGACGCTGCCTGGGTTAAAAATAAGGATGCGTATACCTCCGTTGTTGTAGACACTCAAGGTAACATACGGGATGCCATCACCGTCTATACCAAGGACCCAACAGTAGCAGAACAAGTGGCAATCGCCTTAGCCATCCGGGTTAATCGGTGGACACATATTTACAGCGACTCTAGAACAGCCATACGCAACTTTACCAACGGATATGTGACACGGATAGCAACAAAATTATTAGAGAAGGTCAACAGTGAGAGGATCGAAATCCGCTGGCTTCCTGCACATCTGGGGGTGGTGGAGGGAGCATGGAGAAACCTCAATGAGGTGGCAAATGAAGCAGCACGAGGACCTTCTAGCCGTGCTCTTTAAGACCGAGAAACTTACACTTCACCAGGGGAACACAGGGATCGATTATTAACATATAACGAAATCACGAAGCATTATTATTTAAGCAGATGGGAATACCCATTGCCACACGGTAAGCTTTGCAGAGCCCAAGCGGTCACATTACGTTTGCTACACACAAGAACATACCCAAGTCCAGATTTTATTAACAGGATCTATCCGGAGAGGGAAACTCAAACCAACTGTATTAGGTGCAATGGCATCATTACTCTTGACCACATGCTTTGGCAGTGCCCCGCGGTCTTCACAGACTGTGACAAGGAACAAGAATGGTGGCGGCAAATGCTACACAGTGAATCACTCTCTGACCAATTACGGGCAGTCCAGAAGGCCCGCGATGCGGCTGAAGGGTTCGGCCTGACAGTCCCAACGTGGGAGCGGCCCGCGTCAACGTAGGGTTGACCTTCAGGACCCAATGAAGTTCTCCATACCATACCATATACCACAACTGTCACGTGCATTCGGCCGCGCAATTCAAATAGTTTAGACTCATCACATTTCCCCCTAAGTTAAGCAGTCGAGGAGGGTAATAGCACTACGGTGTATCGAGAGTCACACAGTTCACGTTGTAAATTACATAACGTATTAATGCGGGCCCGTAGCTATTCTGCTTAAATAGTCTACACTAACTTTGCCACATCCAAGAATGTACTCTACATGAAAGTCGTAATCCGTAAGGAGTAAACTCCAGCGTAGTACACGACTGTTCACGTGCTTCGCGGAATTGAGGTATCGCATTGGTTGGTGGTCGGCCTGCAGGATGAACGGATGACGGTAAAGGTACACATGAAATTTGTGTACCGCCCATACTATGCCGAGGCACTCTCTCTCTCTCTCTCTCTGTCTCTCTCATTTGTGGAGTTGGCAGCTTCACGCGGGAGAAGCTTCCGGTTAGCATAGGGCGTGGCGCCCAAACGTTCGTCGTGTTCTTGCAAAAGAACTGCTCAGAGATTTCTAGAAGAGGCGTCCGTGCATCACGAAAAATGTTTGCTAAAATATGGAGCCTTTAGCACAGGCTGTTGTGATAACAGCTCGTTTAGTCGCATAAATGCCTCTTCGAGCGGTGCTAACCAATTCAGTCGGTTCGGAGAGCCCTTTTACGTAAGGTCGGTGAGTGGATGGGCAAGCTCAGCGTAGGTTGGAACAAAGTCTCGGTAATCGACCGTGAGTCCTTAAAAGGCCCTGACCTCCTTATTCGTTTCAGGTCGTTTAGCAGTGTTGGTCTTGTCGGCTCTGTCTTTCAAGGGCTGTAAAACGCTTGTCCTACCACATAGCCCAAGAAGCATGTTGTTGGCGAGCTGATTTCACTTTTCTCGGGTTTTATAGTTAGTTTGGCCACGCTCACTCATTGAAACAAGCAATTTAAAGGCTTTAAATGCTCTTCCCATGTTTTTTGTGGCTACGAGGACGTCATCGAAGTAATAGTAAACATGAGGTATATCTCTGACAACCTCCCTCATCAATCGGTTGAAGACAGCAGGTGCTGTCTTAATGCCAAAAGGCACGTACTTAAATTGGTATAGTCGAGAGTCACATGAAAATGCAGTGACTTCTTTAGACTCAGAGGCCATGGGCACTTGCCAATATGTGATAAGAATTGTGTGCCCAGGATCGTAGATGTGCAACTGGGAAAACAATTAATGCCCATAGAAAACTACTTTATGACAGCGGACAGGGTACAAGTTTACATGCAGACGCATAAATGACAACGGCAAATGACCTAAGCGTTACAATCAATGACCAGAGCGATTATGTAGTCTTCATTTTACACTAAAGGCATCCTTCATTCGAAGTGTTTTTAGACGGCCCAGCGCGCCCTAGACGAAATGTGGAATGCTTGCGAAGTCGTCGACCACTCACTCACGACGTTGTGACGAACACAGGCGCCGGGCGACACGTTGATTTGGTCTTCCAGGACTTGCAAGCAGGTACCTCGTAGGTGCTTGCGACGGAAGCTTCTCCCAGATTGCCGGCAGACGTGTGGGGCCATTGTATCATCCTTGCGGGCCAGGCGGCAAACGCACAGCGCGACTGCCCAGGACACGGGCTCCGAAGCCCCAGGCGCCCGACCGTAAAAAAAAAAGAAGAAAAAAAAAACGGCGATGGCTATGATAGGATAGGATATCCTTCTTCGATGGCGCGTGTAGCCACCGC
The DNA here is from genome assembly GCF_023375885.2 of Dermacentor andersoni. NCBI lineage: Eukaryota > Metazoa > Arthropoda > Arachnida > Ixodida > Ixodidae > Dermacentor > Dermacentor andersoni. Next base: position 115,087,707 of record NC_092822.1, on the reverse strand, counting down.
GGGGGATTGGCCGAGATTTCGAAGGTATTAGGAAGATGTCGGTATTACAAAAACCGGTAAAAGTGTCATGCGGAAACGGATAAAAATAATGTATGAAGAACTTAAGAAAAACGCCTTGAAGCAACTATGAATTCGGCTACGACTGAGCCGACATCCCTGCCGTAGTTTCCAAGAGAGGAGGCTCCTAGAGAAAGGATATTTAAAAGGGAGAAATATAAACCAAGTTGCGTGAACATTGGTTTTAAGATGTTTTTCCTTAAAGCGGAAAAACGGTGGCAGATTCAGAAAAAAATTATCGGTGGTTTCATCTACTGCACAGAATGGGCAAAGAGGGGAGGGTGCCAGACCAGCCCCGTGAAGATAAAAGTTTAATAATGATGTTCGACAGCGTAACCGTGTAAAAATTACTGCAGTTTTTCTGGTGTGAAAGGAATTTTTGTGCCAAGGGAATAGGTGTCGATATTCTGAAAAATTTGCTATCGCTGGATTCAAAAAGTTTAGAGCAATTGCACATCTCCTGAATCTAGTAGTAGTTAGGTAAGCTGATGCGGACAGTAATGATAGCACAAGGCCATTGAGGGCCGTTCTCGCGAGACTGTCAGCCATTTCGTTCATGTATAATTCCCAATAACGAGACAACCGACGTTTTCTAATTAAATTTGTGGGCAGGCACTAGAAAATGAATTGCACGTAAAAGGTTAGTACCATCATTTGTTAGGAGCGATGCGCATAAAGATAAAAAAATCCGTTATTACGACTGCCGTCGATATTGAAGAATTTACTCTACGTAAGGCAAGAATTCAGCCAAGAATACAGATAAGTAGTCCGGAATCCTAATTGAGAATGACCAGTCTAGAGCAGGAGCGAAAATGCCAATTCCATATTTTTCTCCACACTGTGTGGTGTCTGTTGCAATGACCGTATTTATACCTAAACTCAATAAATCACCTTGTAATAGTCCATTTACAATTGCTACGGAACAGTATTTGCGATGACGAAGAGGCGAGCAGTGTGAAGACGACAACGACGATTAGAGGCTAGTGCGGGCTGCTGCCTCTTGGCCAAGTGCGGCGTATTTCCTTGTAATATACTTGTATATAGCTTTTCGTCTGCGTCTTCCTACGTAACATATCTGGTGGAGGTGGACATTCTCTGTACCTCGTTACGGAGCTTCAAAGTGGACGGTACGTCGAGCCTTCCTTCATGGCTCCCGGCGACGAGAACTCGACTCCGCCGGCTCTGACACCTGCTGCCACTTCGATGACCTACATCGCTCTCCCCGGTCCCCGTGATCCTGGCGTATTCTCGGGCAAAGATGGGGAAGACTTCGAGGACTGGATCAGCCTGTACCAACACGTCAGCCGCAATAACCGGTGTGACCCAACTATCATGCTCGCCAACGAAGTCTTTTACCTCGATGGCACACCTCAAGTTTGGTCTCGGACGCATGAAGATGAGCTCACCAGTTGGGATTCGCTTAAGCAAAAGCTTCGAGACTTGTTCGGCAACCCCTACGGTCACCAACTTGCCGCGCAGAAGGCGCGTTCCTGACGTGTGCAGACGTGAACAAAGCCCTACGTCACGTACATTCAGGACGTCTTGGCTCTGTGCCGCAAAGTTGACGCACACATGACTGAGTCAGACAAGGTTTCCCACATCCTCAAAGGCATTGCCGATGACGCCTTCAACTTGCTAGTTTGCAACAACGTAGCGACGGTGGATGCTGTTATAAAAGAGTGCCGCCGCCTGGAACTCGCTAAAAGCCGACGTATTGACCAGCAGTTTGCCCATTTGCCCAACACCCCAGCGACATCTTCCTGTGCCGACGCTCCTCGTCCCAACAACACTGGCGATGCTACCAGGATCGTCCGGCGTGAGATCGAGGCCGCCTATCCGGCTGCCTTCGACTCCAGCCCCTCCAATGCACCTGCAGTCACTGTTTCCCTGATCCAGTCAGTTGTCCGCCAGGATTTCGCCAACATGGGTATTCACACCATCTGCTCGGCCCATCGCCCTGATACCCGCCCGGCTTCTTCGATTCCGCCCCGTCCCGCATCTTATTACCCACCACGTTCCCGCAACCCACCTGAATGGCGCACTGCTGACGTCAAGCCCATTTGTTTTCACTGCCGTCGAATCGCACACATTTCTCGGCACTGTCGCAGTCGCTGGAGTTCCCCGACCCGGTCTACTTATACGGCCTACTCTCGCTCCCCGGGTGGCCCTTCTCTTCCTTATGCCGCACGCTCCGATAATGCTGCCACTGATTCTCCTGCGCCGAACCGCCCCTGTTCTCGTTCGCCTTCACCCCAACGACGACAACCTCGCTCTCCCCAGCCCCGTCGCTCCTATTCGCCGACTCCCTTCGGACGCCGCTCCCAGCCGGAAAACTAGACGACGCAGAGCCTCGAGGTGACGCTGCATTACTCCCTACGCCGCCAAATCCTCTACTGAAGTTGCTCACTCATCTGAACCTTCTTGACGTGCAAGTCGACGGTGTTTCTGTATCTGCTCGCATAGACACTGGGGCCTATTTGTCCGTAATGAGCGCTGACCTTCGTAACCGGCTGAAGAAAATAATCACGCCCGCTACGACGCCTGTTGTCCGTGTCACCGATGGCGGAACAGCCCCCGTAATTGGTATGTGTACCGCTCGCGTCTCCGCCGATCGCTCCACTATCGTGCTATTCGCAGTCATCGCCCACTGTCCCCACGACATCATTCATCCTCGGGTTAGACTTCCTCTCCGCACATGCTGCTCTCATCGATTGTTCCGCCAGTACTTTCCGCCTTGACCTGCCAGTTCTGGATCCCTCTGAACCGCGCCCCCGTCGCCTCAGTTCTGTCGACTTCGTTCGCTTGCAACCTTCGGCACTGACTTACGTTGACTTTTCCCACCATTCCCCGACGGTCAGTACATCGCGGCTCCTATGCGAGACGTCCTCCTTACACACGGGATCACAGTACCTCATACATTTTTATCTATTACGGCGAATAGCGTCTGCCTGCCAGTGGTCAATTTTGGCTTGACGACACAAGTGCTGCCACGCGGGATGTCTCTGGCCCAGCTTTGCTCATTCGAGGATCACTCAGTAGCATCTATTGCAGTAGACGACAATTCAGCCGACCCTCCTGTATACCATCGCAGTCGGCAACTTGTACCATCGCTGACTTACAGAAAATGATTGCGCCCGACATGCCGTCCGACCACGCTCGTGAGCTCTACCACGTTCTGTTTTACTACCACGATATTTTTGACCTTAACGATCGTCCTTTGCCCAAAACTACAGCTGTTAAACATCGCATTAATACCGGCGGTGCCCCTCCTATTCATCGCCACCCATATCGAGTGTCACCGGCTGAACGTCAAGTTATTCCCGCAGGAGTTAGCAAAATGCTTGCCAAGAACATTATTGAACCGTCATGTACTCCATGGGCGTCACCTGTTGTACTGGTAAAAAAGAAGGATGGCTCATGGCGCTTTTGCGTGGATAATCAGCACCTTAACAGGGTTACCAAAAAGGACGTGTATCCATTACCTCGGATTTATGACGCCCTTGACTGCCTCCACGGTGCTCGTTATTTCTCCTGTATTGACCTTCGCTCCGGCTACTGGCAGATTGCCGTGGACGATCTCGACCGCGAGAAGACTGCTTTTGTCACACCCGACGGTCCTTATCAATTCAAAGTGATGCCGTTCGGTCTATGTAACGCTCCTGCCACTTTTGATTGCATGATGGACTCCCTTCTTCACGGTTTCAAATGTCCCACGTGCCTGTGCTACTTCGACGACGTTATAGTATTCTCCCCAACGTTCGCTACGCACCTCGAGCGCCTCTCGGCAGTCCTCGACGTTTTTCGTCGAGCCGGTCTGCAACTCAACGCACCGAAGTGCCAATTCGGCCGTCGCCAGATTACCACCCTTGGGCATCTCGTTGACGCGAACGGAGTGCAACCGGACCCAGGCAAGATCCATGCTGTTACGCACTTCCCTGTTCCGAAGTGTGTCTATGATTTGAGCAGCTTCATCGGCCTTTGTTCGTACTTCCGCCGTTTCGGGAAAAGTTTCGCGGACATAGCACGACCATTAACCGAGCTTTTGAAAAAAGACGCCCCTTTCCAGTGGGGCGATAACGAGGCCTCTGCATTCTCACATCTAATCGACATTCTCACAACGCCTCCCGTTCTGGCCCATTTCGATCCTTCTGCGCCTACCGAAGTCCGTACTGATGCCAGCGGTCACGGAATTGGCGCAGTACTGGCACAACGCCAGCGCGGCAATGACCGTGTTATCGCTTACGCCAGCAGGCTCCTCTCACCCTCGGAGCGCAACTATTCCATCACTGAGCGTGAGTGTCTGGCTGTAGTTTGGGCGGTTGCGAAGTTCCGCCCATACTTTTATGGGCGACCATTTTCCGTTGTCACAGACCATCACACGCATTGCTGGTTCTACAAGATCCTACAATGGTCGCTGGGCCTTACGCTTCCAAGAATATTCGCATTCTGTCACCTACAAATCTGGCCGACTACACAAGGACGCTGACTGCCTGTCTCGCTACCCGGTAGACGAGCCTGACGACGCCGACAGTAGTACCGCCGACGGCATTTTCTCTGTGTCTGCCTTCGCTAACATCGCCGATGAGCAGTACCGAGACCTATCGCTGCGAGTACTCATCGAGCGTCTGCGCTCTACACCTACCGACGCATCCGTTCGCCGATATGTCCTCCAGGGCGGCATTCTGTACCGAAGGAACTTCCTCCCTGATGGCCCTGACCTTCTTCTTGTCGTGCCAAAACATCTACGACAGACTGTGCTTTTTGAGATGTATGACGCACCCACTGCAGGACGTCTTGGGGTAACCCGCACGTACGACCGCGTCCGCCGCCGCTTCTATTGGCCTGGTCTCGCTCGCTCCGTCCGACGCTATGTTGCTGCCTGTGATCCCTGCCAGCCTCGGAAAACACCTCAGGTGCTACCTTCCGGTCACCTCCAGCCGATCACCGTCCCTGTGGAACCATTCTTTCGTGTTGGATTAGACCTCCTCGGTCCCTTTCCCACTTCATCCTCCGGGAACAAATGGGTAGCCGTCGCAACTGATTACGCCACCCGATACGCTATCACGCGGGCTCTCCCTACCAGTTGCGCCACTGACGTCGCGGACTTTCTCTTGTGTGACATCATCTTAGTGCATGGCGCCCCGCGACAGCTGCTTACTGACCGTGGTCGTAACTTCCTCTCGAAAGTTATCGCCGACATTGTGCGTTCCTGCTCTATTCAACACAAGCTGACTACCTCATACCATCCTCAAACCAATGGCCTGACAGAGCGGTTAAACCGTACTCTTATCGACATGCTGTCCAAGTACGTTTCAAAGGACCACCACGACTGGGACGTTGCCCTTCCTTACGTCACATTTGCTTATAATTCTTCCCGGCACGACACCGCCGGAATTTTTCCATTTTATCTACTGTACAGTCGCGTACCTTCCTTGCTCCTTGACACGGCACTTCCTCCTTCTGCGATCTCAACCAGCGAGCATGCGCGCAACGCCATCGCCCTCGCCGATCATGCACGCCAGCTTGCCCGTACTCGACTGACGGCCTCGCAAACCACTCGGCAGCGTCAGTACAACGCCCGCCACCGTGGCGTACAGTTTTCGCCTGGTGCGCTCGTGCTCCTGTGGTCGCCCTCCCGTCACGTCGGACTTTCAGAGAAGCTCCTTTCGCGATACACAGGGCCCTACCGCGTGCTGCGCCAGGTGACGCCTGTGACGTACGAAATTGCTCCTGTGAGTTCAATCTCGTCCTCTACTCTGGCATCTAGTGATGTTGTGCACGTCAGTAGGCTCAAGGCCTACTACACTGCTTCCGAGTCCGGTGTTTAGTCACTCCGGAACGGCGCTTTTGCCGCTTGGGATAGTGCTACGGAACAGTATTTGCAATGACAAAGAGGCGAGCAGGGTGAAGACGACGACGACGATTGGAGGCTAGCGCGGGCTGTGGCCTTTTGGCCGAGTGCGGCGTATTTGTATATAGCTTTTCGTCTGCGTCTTCCTACGTAACAATAATGAGAGACCAATTTTACATTGTGTGGGTAGATGTCATCATAGATGATTTGTAGACTCTCTCGCACATCACAAACAGGTGGCACCTCCCAAATACGTACATTTGAGGGATTAATCAATATTTGTACAAAGACCACCTGTGGTGCATGAAACCGAGGCCAGTGTACTCGGAAAAGTAATGCAGGTTGCGAAATAAATATGTTATCCGATCTTCTAATAGGGGATTCGTACATATTTAAGAATGTTTGCACTGTCAGTAACCGAAGTCTGCACAATATTGAGGGCAAGGTGACTTCTTGATGTAGTACGTTATTAGCCACAAATTTCGGCAATCCGCAGCACAATCGCAGAGCTTCCCGCTCAATCAGAACAAGGGGGCGTAATTTATAAGGTGGCGCACCAGAATATAGCCCACATCCAAATTATCAAATGGGCCGCACGTACATTTTATAAATCATTAGTAGTTGGTCTCTCCGCATCCCCGACCGACTAATGCATAGCTTACGTAGCATGCCAACTGCTCTCACTCCTTTTTTAACTATATGGTCAATATGGCCAAGCCAACTGAAGAAGCCGTCATAGACTACACCTAAGTACTTCACCGACTCAACTTGAGGCACAGTCTCGAGACGGTAAGATAGCGATATGTTAATGGGATCATTAAGGGGGAAAACCAATATCGAGCATTTTCTCACGTTAAGTGGAAGGCGAATCTTGTTTAACCGGGTTTCTGTGGCGTAGAGGTAGTTCCGTAGTCGATATTATAGGTAGTGAATATCACTATCTGATGCATAGAAAGCAATATCGTCTGCGCATACATATGTTTGTACATCTGGACGCCGAGGAGTGGAACTCATCAGAACGTTAAATAATATTGGAGAAGTGACAGCTCCTTGAGGAACACCACGTGATTGATTATGTATGCTCGAAAAAAAAAAAGCTGCTTGGAAAGCAGTAGAATTTCCTCCCGTTTAAAAATTGACATATCCAGTTTGCAAGATAATTTGGAAAGTCTAGATTTCGTAATATGTCCAATAAAATTACGTATTCTAAACTGTCGTGAGCTTTGGAGATGTCAAGTGTCTACCACTGTCTGCCACCTATGTCTACCACCTATGTGCCTTTAGCGCCGTGGTAATATTATTTTACTTTCTAATTCCGCGTGAATACGACAGATTCAACATGATAGTCGGAATTCAATGTGGCAGGGATTAAGCAAGTCTTTGTTTTCTACAAATTTAAGCATACGGGTATACAGGATTCTTTCAATTAATTTCACCAAGTTTGAGGTTAGCGCGATAGGTCTAATTAATGTTATCTGTTGTATATCCTTCCCCGTGATTTTTAAGAACTGGAATTATTTTAGCAATTTTCCATGCAGACGGAATCTATGAAACTCTAATTGAATGATTTATAATAGCTAAATGGTAATCAGGAGCTTCTTTAACTAAAACTATGAGCATGGTAGAGGTTACCCCATCTGCGCGGGGAGCTAAGTCTGGCAGTTGCTCCACGATTTCAGCCAATTCTAACATGGTAATTTCTACAAAATCTTCTGATGCCCTTCGAAAGCTAGAACAACTTGGCAGAACCGAAGAAAATCTAATTTATAATCACTTCGCGATTTCTTCCAGTGATTAGTTCATTTCATTACTACTTAAGAATATAGAGTCAACATTAATTGCACGCAGAACTTTTCTACGGCGGAGAAAACCGAACAACGCGCATTTATTTTTATTGTTAGATAGGAAGTCAAAACGCTTGCAGTCGTATTCGTCTTTAGATTTTGAAACTTTGTTTAAAGACGGCTCGAAAAAAATTTATAATCGCTCCAATTTTTGGGAAGAAGTGACGCTCAAGCAAGTCTTGCGAGCAGCTGGGCTTCGGCTTCACCAAGTGATTTCGCAGCGATTTCTGATGACTCTTGGCATGAATTTTACATTACTCGATCTGTAATGTCTCCAGGATTCTGTGGACACTGTTAGGATCGGGGGCTCAATCCCATCACTCGTAATCAGTTGTCAAGATTGGAGTCGGGCATGAATTAGAAGGTAGCTGGCCCATGCCGCCGTCCAACTTATCACTATCACTGAGGACGTTGTTGAAGGGAAGGACTCCTCCTCATCGAGAATGAGGAATATGGGTTTATTTACAGTATCTACATAAGAACGTTGCAGTTCATCAGTCTAGCATGACTACGAGAGAAAGTACACTGAGCAGCCCCACAACAGCGGTTTATAAACACTCGGTCCTCCCTCGATCCCAAGGTGAGGGAAAAGTTCGACCAATCATCGTAAACGAGTCGCCTCTCTGCGGGCGGGACACACACACTTCTTCGCGCGAGGTTCCCGGTCCCCAGCCGAGGCCAGACGGGCTTCGTAGAGCTCGGGGCTTACATCAGGAGAGGTGCCTTTTATTCCCCGAGCTGACCCCCGCAGCGCAGTCGGTTGCCCATTGTCTTGCGTCTTGGACGGCGCGTGGGAAGGGACCTCGAACTACGTTCCCTCGGGGACTCGCCCGCTCGCGGCAGACCGGGTAGGCGGTGGTGGGTTCAGGCACAAAGCCTGCTTCGTCGCACTCATCTTGGCTGCAGCGACGGAGAGTCGAGGACGCGCGTATTGTTCTCCACACACAGTCGACTTAGTGACGCCGTGGCTAGAGGTTCGCGGTTGCGTTCCAGGAAAGTTGACGCCGCTGTCGCAACAGGCTGGCAAAACTTGCACCTCAGCTGGGCCGTTCTTAACAACACCTAGCTTTCAGGTGGGACACTTCTTCTCCCGGTGTTACGAACGTTTCTTGTACCTCGACCACGCCATCGCCGCGCTAAGCCTAAGCGCGCGCCGGCTGCGTGCCGAGAATGGAGTGGAGAATGTAGGTTCGAGTAACTGGTGAAGACACCACTCCAGAAGACTTCACCACCGAAATGGGCTGGCACGCGGCCCGTTCCTGCCGTCCCGACGAGAAACGTGGCCAAAACGTATCTCACGATGACCCACCCCAATCGCAATACCCCCGCTCTCGCTCTAAAGCCAGGAAGAACGTTAAATTTCAAGTCCTCAACGCCCGGACTTATGTCCCAATTACCCAAGAGTGAAATTAAGATCATCGTCAGACCTAAAGGGGCACTAAATATTCCTAAAGTCGGCAGCCCCGCAATAACTTCAGCCATTTTCCAAGAAACACAAGTTAGCCCGGAAGAAAGCCAAGACGACACGATCTGTCCGAACGTTCAACAAAACATCGTCGTGATCAGCACGTCCCGACCGCACAATGCTGACAGGTACGTGCGCATGAAATCTATCCACGTCAGTGGTGTCACCCACGAAGTCAACGCATACGAGGCAGCCCCGGACCACACTACCAAAAGAGTTATCCGAGGTATTCTCCTCACCGACAGCGCCTGAAAATCGACGCTAACATCATAAATGCCCGCAATCTGCTAGCCCTGGCCACTAAGCTCATCGGTTCCACCAGGACAGTCGTCATCGCCTTCGACAGGCCCTGAGGGCCGTACCTGGCCCGATACGGCGCAACACTGATTCCCTGCTCCTTGTACCGCAAGGAAATCGGCATAAGCTACCCCTGTTGCCGTCTCTGGCACCACATGCATGTTTGTTTATCCCCTAACAACAAGGTCTGCAAGGGCTGCGGCGCCCGCAATCCCGACCAAGACCAACAGTGCACCCCAAGTGCAAGCTGTGCGGTGGACCCCACCCCACGGCGGACAAAGGATGCACGGCCAAATACAAAACGCCATACCTCACCCGGAAACGCCTCTGGGAACAACGCACGGCGTAGAAATCAACCCCCCAACAAAGTGATTTCCCGCCCATGGACACCAAACACCGCTCCCGCTCCCGCCCCGGAGCATGCCGTTCCCGGCCGACATCCAGGTTGACCCCAAGAGGCCGACATATTTCAGAAAAGGTGAGCTTCGCAGACGCTATGACACGCGCCTCGCTAGAGGGTCCGGTCAGGTCTCCCCCTACACCTAAACAAAACACACAATGCGGTCATTGATCAACTTAAGAAAGGAAATGCAGTTATGCGCGACTTAATTCAAAAACTCACACAGGAGGTGAAGAGCCTAAAGCAACCCAAAACACAATCCACACACAAAGCCCCAGAACCCCCTAGCGTCACACTTACGGAGGAACCCCCAACACCCGCCCCAAAAAAGAGAGCCCTCCAAGGAGGAGCTACGGGGCAGGTGCACTCCGAAGTCAAAGACACGCTCGTGTGGCTACAGAGCACCGTCGAAACCTTCCACAACGCTCTGCTCACCGTAATTCAAAGAGTCACCGCCATAGAAAACAACATCCAGACCTTTTTCACCACATCCGCCCCCGTCACCCCCTTTCACCCCGGCTATAATCATGGACACGATCGGGATCGCTCACGACACTCCCGCCCCGCCACTGGCAGCCTCTTAGATCCCTCATCATGGCACACACTAACACCGATATAGTGATATGGCAGTAGAACAGTCGAGGCTACCTCCACAAACAGCCCGCTCTTCGTCAACACCTTCGCACATCTTCACGTCAGCCGGATGTACTCATACTCCAGGAAACGCACGACACTCCGATTACCCTTCCCATATATAAACACTTCATCGCTGGCAACGCCTCCCACAGAGTCTCCAGGCTCATCCGAAACAGAATCACCGCAATCGAACGCGATCTCCACTACCGTCGCACCGAACACCTTTTCATTGAACTCATTCCACACAAAAAGCGGACGGACGGCATCTTCATCCTCAATATTTATGACGCCCTGTCCCTACGCCACAGTCGCTTTCTAACACTCTTTAGAAAGGCCTTGAACGCCGCAGGTAGCAGCCCTCTCGTTATCGGCGGCGACTTCAACCTCCCGCACACAGGATGGGGCTATACAAACACTGCTCCGCTACGGGTCGTAATCTTTGGCAAGACTCAATACGACCTCGGCAGGGATCATTCGATCACTGAAATTACTCTCCCACACCTCCCAGCTCTATCGACGACAACGAGGGAATTCGCATGGGTGGACTGGGACGGCTTCCACAAATATTGCACAGTAGAAGCGACAGACATCCAAATCACCAATACAGAATATTGGTCGCGCGACCTTCAATCAGATACCCAATAGGCTACTCGCACTATCAAAACCGACGCCCCGACATGAACGCGTGGACAGTCGGCTTGCCCACGTTATTGAAGCCAAAACGTCCATCCTCTCCCGGTGGAAGGGTCAACGACTCAAGAAAAGACTCAGGAAAAAGGTTGTACTACTTAACAAGAATATCGGATAACACTGCCGAGTCCTTAATCAACAGCGATGGGCGGAGCTTTGTAATTCTCTAGACGAGCAACTTCACCCCTCCCACTCGTTGAAAATCCTGAAACACCTTCTAGACAATACCAGCACCCGTTCCCTAGAGCAGGATCGTTTCACCAAACTCCTATTCACAGAAACCAAGGCGCACGGCCGGAACCACGTCACCAATACCTTGTGCCAAAAGTACGCCTTCTCCGGGCCCGCAAAGCCTCACGGACCGTACGCAGGGTCCTCGAATTCTGCCCTCGGTGAGGACTTCAACGTGGCCGAGGTAAACGCTGCTCTGCGCAAATTGAACAGCCGTTCAGCCCCAGACCCGGACGTCTTCACCAACAAAACTCTGAGAAACCTGGACGGCCCCTCGGTATAACAGCTCACCGAGTACATTAATGACTGCTGGCGCCAAGGGCCCATTCCCCCATCATGGAAAACGACCAAAGTAATTCTTATTCCAAAACTTGGCAAGCCATCTAGCCTTGCCAATCTCCGCCCCATCTCGTTAACCTCGTGTGTCGGTAAGGTTATGGAGCATGCACTCCTTACTCGCAAAAACTCTCACCTAGAAGACACGCCCGCATACCCCCACTCCATCATCGGCTTTAGAGCGCATCTCTCAACCCAGGACGCCGTGCTCCAACTCAAGCATAAAATCCTCGATGGCAAATCCCGAACACACAAAGGCGATCTTGGGCCTCGATCTCGAACACGCCTTTGATAACGTCTCACACTCTACCATCCTCGAACGCATCTCGCTCCTCAACCTGGGCTAGCGCACCTACAACTACGTACGAGACTTTCTATACAACCGACGGGCGTTCCTCTCGGTTGGAGATATTCAATCGCAGAAATTCACTCTCGGATGCGCGGGAACCCCACAAGGCTCTGTCATTTCCCCAATGCTGTTCAATTTGGTCATGCTCGGATTAGCAGAGGAACTACAGAAGCTAAATAGCATAGAACATAACATCTATGCCGATGACATTACCATGTGGACCACAACGAACAGCGACGGGCAAATTGAAACCGCTCTGCAAAATGCGATCGATGCCATCGAAAATTATCTCCAAGGCACAGGAATTCGATGTTCCCCCGACAAGTCAGAGGTCCTCCTAAACCGCCCCACGCTCCGTGGACGCCCACCACTAGGATCTACGCACAAACGCCACTATGAGAAAATCCAACTCCACATGAGCGATGGTGGAACCATACCCGTGGCCTCTACCATACGGATCCTCGGTATGAGCATCGAAGCCAACGGCGCCAAGTCAACAGCCATATTCAATATCTTCTGATAGACGGCGAATACGTCGCGGCTGCTGAAACGGGAACCAACCGGCGGCAGGGCGTGAAGGAAGAAAGCCTCATCCGCCTTGTTCACTCGTTCGTCATCTGTCCCATGACGTACGTCGCCGCCTTCCATAATTGCTACAAGGCAGAAAAGACTAAATTGGCGCCTACAAGCTAGCCTTAGGACTGCCAAACAACACCAGCATGGAACTTCTGCTCCAATTAGGACTCCATAACACCCTCGACGAATTAACCGAAGCACAGCGTCGGTCTCAGCTGGAGCGTCTCACCCTCATAGAAACGGGCCAGCACATTCTAACTCGGCATCACCTACCACCGTCAACATGGAGACAAATACCCAATTCCACGCGACGTACAGATTTGGCTACACGTCGGCCCTATCCCCAAAAACGTGCACCCGGCCTACAAAAAAGAACGTCGGCCAAGGGTTGCCTCCCTCATTAAAGCCTATGGCGACACCACGGGCGTCACATTCGACGACGCAGCTGAATATCAAGACGGGCACCGCTTCGCGGCGGCTACCACAGTACGCGGCTCACTGAAGCATGCCGCCAGCATCGTAACCCAAAACGCCGAGACGGCCGAGGAAGTGGCCATCGCCCTGGCCACCCTCGATCCGGACTGCCACACGATCGTGGGCGATTCCCGCGCGGCAATCAGCAATTACACCAAAGGTCGTATTTCGCAACAAGCACTACGCATCCCACAGCAAGCCCCTCACTCACCCGAAAACCAAATCACTCTCGTCTGTTTCCCAGCGCACGCAGGCGACGTACATCCGCACCTCACCAACCTGAACGAGGCGGCTCACTCCGTAGCACGAGGCCTTGTCACCCGTGCCTGAGACAGCGCAAGTGCACCCGCGGAACGCGATCGCCTCACCAGCTACAACGACCTTGCGAAATCATTCTGTCTCGAAAGAAGAACCTTCCCCATCCCTCATCACAAGGTAAACAAAGCACAGGCAACCACCCTTCGCCTGTTACAAACACGTACCCTCACTAACACGTTACCACAGGATTCACCGAGACATCTTCCCTAGTAACACTTGCAAGATCTGTAAGACTCAGGCAGCATCGCTTCCCCGCATACTATGGGGATGTAAACACCAATATCCGACAATTAATACTGTGAGCCTCTCGTCGAGATGGCACGCCGCCCTGTGCAGCTCCCACCTCGACGACCAACTCTGGGCTACCCAGCAAGCCTGCGAGGCGGCGAAGAGGCAAGACCTTGATGTCGCCACGTGGGAGGCCAAGACCCAGCCAACTAAACTGCTGGTTTCAATAAAGGTTTCCTCCTCCTCCTCCTCCTCCTCCTCCTCCTCCTCCTCCTGCTCCGATTTTCGGGACTCTGCTTATGTAATAATTTTTTTTCAAGTGGCTTTTCTTTTTCTATAACCACGAGCGCCTTCTTCATTCCACCAAGAGCTGTAAGGATTTCTGTTATTTAGACGAATCTCAAATTCAGACTTTTTGCGACAACCTTTCAAAGCGGAACAGATAACTGCGGTTTTTTGCTTAGGGCACGCGTCAGACAGGGATAAAGAGAATTTCGTAAGCACTGTCTAAAATATTGTAATTATTCAAAGTTCGCACAAGATCACTCATAAACGTCACATGGTGTGCTACTTAAAATTACTGGAAGGTGATCACTGCTTGTCGCATACTCAACAGTCGACCAAGAAGATACGGAAAAACTCGGGCCACAGAATGTAAGGTCTACTGCAGAGTAAGATCGACCCCACACAAACGCAATGGATCCTGAGTTTACACACGTTAGCCCATTGTCCAATGACCAGTTCCATAATCTGGTGTCACAGAAATCTGTTTTTAATCCCCATGATATATGGTGAGAATTGAAATCACCAGAGAGCGGGATATCCCGTCTACAAGAACTAAGAACCTTATCCAGTGTTCGTGTTTCCTGTACGCTAAAAGCAAAATATGCATTTACTATAGTAAAGGGGCAACATCGAGGGAGATTTAGCTGTACCGCTAGGATTTCACACTCAGGAGTAGAAAGCTGAAATGAAATTTTGGCCTTATGGAATATTTTAGACGAAATAATAGTAATTAATCGGCCATCTCTACTAGGACGGTCCAGACGAAATGATCTGTAAAATATTATTTTAAAATGTTTTGCAGAATTTAACGAAGTTTCTTGTAGAAAAATTAAATCAGGGTTAACTTGAGTAGTTATACAAGATAAATCTACTGAAGCAGAATATAAAGAGCGACATTTACACTGAAGCACCTTCAGCGACCCCATGGTTTAGAAAGTGCTGCAGCCGAAACTGCCTTCTGTAGAATGCTTTCTTTTGGCATAGCACTGGGCTGACATTTCTTAGCTTTTGAGTGAGGACCGGACGAAGAATCATTGATTGATGACATTTTTCTTTAATACAGTCGAGCGTTTTGTTCCACATCTGTCATTTCCAAATGTGTGTTAACCAGATTGCCATTAGCAGGCCCCACGGAAGAGGAAGTCGAAGGTTCGACGCCGTCATTAGAAGGATGGGTACCGGAACTCTTACCACTAGGTTGTGGCTTAGGATTAACTGTTTGGGTAGTTACATGACTTAGACAGGTAGCTTGCATGAAATGAGAGAAGTTACTTGAAATGGCGTGCAATATACATTCGCCAAGGTTCGTTCCCAGTCACTCTATAGCTTTTGTAACTGCCTTTTCGATAGCGGCCACTATAGTTGCTATTAGCGATACGTCCGATGTAAGATTTTGTCTCCCAGTAACACCTGCATAGCCACACGCCCATTCTTTCACAATGCTTATCGCCTCCTTCCTAGAACAACGTAGTCTCGCATTCCGATCGTGCTGTTGAGCACTATTGAGGGACAATCCGTACCGGAGGTCAACACCATATGGATACTTAGGTTCCACTTGTAAAACGCCGGACACAATAGTTTCACTATCAAAAAACCTAAAAACACAACAACCGCATTGCACATCTTATCCGGCGTGTCTCCACCGAACATCATGGGCGTAAAGAACACGACAAATGCCGTCTCATCCCCGCCTTCGTACTGAGCCGCTTTCTGTGTAAACTATCCCCTATCTCAAGCTATACCGCAGGGAAACAGACACCTTAGAAGCCCTTCTTAGGAAAGCTCACAATATTGCTTTCCATCTCCCTCCTCACACGCAAACCTCTAAATTCCTAGAGTTAGGACTTCACAACACCACACACGAGCTCGTTGCAGCCCAATGACAGGCTCATTACCTAAGGCTCACTAAAGCCCCTACACCCAGACACATATTAGATAGACTTCAGATTAGAATACCCGCCAATCATCCCCAGCTGCTCACCCTCTCTACACGCACACGCTCCCACCTCCTCATCAAACCTGTCCCACGCAACACACACTCCGACGACCACGCCGCACGCAAAGCGGCCCGCGCCCGTGCCGTCCACAAGTACTACGGGTCCGAGAAGTACGCCGTATAGGCGGACGCGGCTTGCGCGGGCACGGCTGCTGCGATGGCGGTTGTGGACTACACGGGCTATCCGCTCATCTCCGCCCCCCTCCCAACCACCTCAACTTCAGAATCAGCAGAAGAGGCTGGAATAGCCGCTGCCATTGCCCACACTAAAGCCCGGTACATCGTCTCTGACACCAAAACCGCAATACACGAGACTGCTTATTGCATTTTACGATTCCTTTATACAAAACTACCCCACCAGGTGGAGCTTATCTGGGTGCCTGCGCACTCGGGAAACCCTAGTAACGAGGCTGCCAATGTCCTCGACCGAGGACTAATAAACCGGGCGGCAGCGGAATCGGACCAGGACGACTCGAGAGAGCGCGTGCATACCTTCAATGAGCCGACGCAGGCCTATAGGGCCGAACGTCAGCTCTACCCCCCCCCCCCCCATTCCTTACCCGCCTGCAGCCACCAACCCTCCCCACCCCCTACCTACTATCCCGCATCCACCCCGGTGCCTTCGCCCCAACTTGCTGCTTGTGCCCCCACCCCACCGCTACCCTAACACACATTCTTATGGAGTGCCCGGCTGATCCTCCCCCGCCGGGCTAGGAGCTCTTCACATGGGAGGAATGGGAGGCCACACTGCGCGCGAGGGACCCGCACGCGGCCTGCAGATGTGCTGCAGCGACATGGGCTGGCGAACCTCTAAGTGCAGTGGGGTCGTGCCTGGCCCGGGCGTGCAGCCCACACCAGTGGACATTAAACTTTCATCTGTTTCTCTCTCTAATCTTCGCATGTTGGGCAGTCACACAGGAGATGTTTGGTCATTTCTTCGACACATGTGCTGCAGGCGGCACTGTCCGCCATTCCAATTAGGAATGAGTAGGCATTTGTCAAATCAACTCCTAGTCACAGGCGGCGCAGTAACCTTTCTTCCCGTCGAGTAAAACTGGGTAAAATTTGTAATCTCATATGTGGGTCCATGACATATGGACGCCGGTTGGTGAACTCTCGTGTATTCCAGTTTCTTAGAGCAATAATGTGGGCAAGACTGCTGAGGTGCCGCGCTGCACCCGTTCTTGACAATGGTATCGAGGTGATTTCACATTCTCCACGGGCCGCTTTGTAAGCGCTTTCATTGCCAGTGTAGTTGTAGTGCCCACGTAGTCCCTGAAATACTATGTCGTGGCCTCTGTCCATCGCTTGGTAATAGTGTAATCGTATCTCAGCTACCAATTGTTTCCGTGGACCGCTGCTGAGATTCGACGAGGGTTATTGCAGGGCCACCTTTGAGTAACAGAATACAGCCCAGTGGTTTGGTGACTGTTGATGCACATAAAGCACTGCGCTACGGAGGGTGGTAAGTTCAGGCCCTGTGATGCGGCTGATCTTGAACTTTTTCCAGAGTGACGTCGACGGAATGACTACCGCACCAGTAGAGCTGGTTAGAGTCGAGGAGCCATCTATATAAATGGGAACTCTATTGGAGCATAGGAATTATGCAGTAGATGTAGAGCGGCTTGATTCAGGGCACCCGTTGGCAAGTCGGACTTCTTTCCAACTCCTGCAATGGAGAGCTGCACTTGTGGTTGCTCGAGACATCGCAAAGGACACGGTAATCTTGCTGCAGGCGTGAAATCGGATGGAAGAGAGGTTAGATCGCCTCTGGTCTCACTTCCAAAAAAGGAGCAAGGCGTTGAGACTGGAGTCGGGAAAGGCGTCGAAGATTGGTTCTAAGCGTGTCTGTGGCGATGTAAATACTGGTGGAATGTTCCCAGGCGATGACGATTGTTCCGGCTGTTGAAGCGCATCGCGTAGATCAAGACAGGTTCTAAGCGCTTGAGCTTGCATGCTCTCAAGAACTCTGAGATTTGTCTTTCGTGTGCTTGATAGCACCGGAGTGCTGTAACGCAGTGGATCCATGAAGAGCGCTTTTTACAGTTGACGCACAAAAGACACCGATGGTCCCCGTGTTTTTCCAGCGATGCCTTTGAAAATGTGATTCATCGAGAGGAGTCTCCTCCTTTGGTAGGCCACATGAAGGCTCTAGGAGAGGTCGCGGTCGACAATGTTTCTTAAATATAGATGGGGAATAGACACCGGGTATTCCGTCATCGATTTTCACATGAAGGCGACTAATGCGGGTTTTGCTGTTGAGACGCCGATACCTTGTTTCTGAGGATAAGCAGACACCAGTGTTGCAACCTTTGTAATATTGCGCGAACCTGCGGGCGAGTTACTCCTGAAATCCAGATGCAAATGCCATTTGCCTAAACTGACAGACTGACCGACAGTATCAGCGTTTCCGCCTGCCCAACCAGAGCTAGGTTGAACAAAAGTGGGCTCAAAATGCCTCCTTGTGGAACTCCACTGCTGGTGTTGTGGTCCGTAGTTAGGCCATCCTCTGCGAATAAAAGAAGCTCCTTTTGGGCCAAATCATGAGAAGCCAACAAACAAGGACACCAAGGAAAACATAGGGTACATTACTTTACTCATTGAATAAAAGAAATGATAAATTAATGGCAATGCAAGTGGATGAAAAAACAACTTGCCGCAGGTAGGGAATGATCCCATGCCTTCGCATTACGCGTGCGATGCTCTAATCAATTGAGCTACCGCGGCGCGGTTTCGCCATCTACTTTCTTGGGCATTTATGTGTTACTACAAGAACCAACTTTGGGACTGTTAGCCAGCGCCACCACTCGCAAACCTTGGCGGCGGATGTGGAACGTCCTTTCTGTCGCAGGCTTCACGAGTACGTGATCTTTCTGGGTGAAGGCAACTGGTCAATAAACCCACGCATGCTACCTGAAGGCATCAATGTTGCCGGATTCCAGACCCTCGTTATGTAAGAATGAGAAGAAAGGGGTTTAACCTAGGGACCCTGATTTTTATTAATAATATCATGAGAAGCCAACAAACAAAGACAGTCTTTGTTGGTTGGCTTCTCATGATGTGATTAATAAAAATCGGGCCGCTCGGTTAACCGCCTTTCTTCTCGTCACTTGGGTCAAGTAGCTCCGAATCCACCGAAAAGTGCGGCCTCCAATTTCAGTAGCCACGAGCGCATCAAGAGTGGCTTCATGAGAAACATTACCATAGGCGCACTTCACTTCTAAAGATAGCGCGCCGGAGAGGTGTTTGGATGATTCCTGTTGTTGAATCGAAGGTACACACAAGATCAAGGACACTGTCGGCCGACGAACGGCCACGTCGCACCTGCAATCGCGCCTGAATAAACAATGTAATGTTCAAAGAAACCGCTCGAGGCGCCTGAGGATCATCCTTTCCATCAACTTGCCAACCAAGCTCGCGAAGGCAATAAGCCGATAAGATGCTAGTTCAAGGGGAGGCCTTCCTTGCTCAAGAATCGGGACAAGGCGGCTAGGTTTCCGCTCAGAAGGAACAACACCATCACTGTATGAAATGCTGAGATGACGTAGCAGGATATATTGTGCTTCATGGCCAAGGTGACGCAGAGCAGCGTACGTTATGTTCTCGGGTCTGGGCGAATAAGACAGCCTACAAATGGCCAGAGCAGCCTCCAGTTCTTCCATGGAGAAAGGTTCGTCCAATGCTGAATCTTGAATGAAAGGAACTTCGTACAATTCCAGATTATTTAGTAACACTCTCTCACCTGCAATTGTCTCACAAATGTTTTCTCGAACATCCACTTCTCGACAGCCTTGATGGAGAGCCAGTGCCCTAAAGGAGTGGTGTTGCTGAGGAAAAGAGCGAAGGTCTTGGAGAGTTCGTCATACGCGAGAGAGTGGTTTGCGAAGGTCCAACGAGTTGCAGAATAGCTTTAAGCGTTCGTTGTGTAATTTGTCAAGGCGACGACGTCTGGAATCGACTTTGGGCGTCTATATCTCTTCTCGGCGCACCGACGTACTGCATGAAGTCTTTTCAATTCAATGTAAAACTCCGTGTAAGCAGCTGACCATGCGAGGCAACGCATTGTAGCATTCATTCCGTTCGAAATCACAAGTTCTGTGCTACATGCAAGGCCGCCCTTGCCTTCGGCTTCCATAGAGGCTTGAAATGCGAACCAACCAATTTTCTGAGAGACCATAGAGCATAGGACCTATACTGCTTAGACCTTTGATGGCAACCCGAGTAGGAATATGGTCGCTTCCATGGGTTTCCAAGTGAGGAAACCAGAAGACGCTTGTGGTAAGGCGTCGTGACGCCAAAGTGAGATCTAGGCAGCTGCTGTACGACGACCCTCTCAGGAATGTCGGGCTGCCGTCGTTCAAGAGGGAGAGGTCGTGAGAAGTAAAATATACAGAAGTCCTGCCTCTTAAAGTGATTCTTGTGCTTCCCCAAAGAAGGTGATGGGCATTAAAATCTTCTGTGATTATCCAAGGACCGGAGATCGTCATCGAAACATTTTCAAGGATTGTGCAGTCTAAACGTCTTGATTGGGAAATGTAGCTTGCAAGGAATGCGAAGAAGATCCTCTTATTTACGCTATGGCGCACACTGTTAAGAATGGCGAGCTGCAAGGAAAAATTGCCACCCAATTACGGCTGGGGGACAAGGCGCGCATCCCCCACTCTCCGTCGCTGCAGCAAGACTGCGTTCGAAGAAGCGGGCTTTGTGCTGAAAACCGCCCCCATACACCAGTCCCATCGCCGTTGTGACGAAACGGGTTCGACGGACGAACTATTGTACCCGAGGTCCCCAGTGCGAACCTGATTTCGCTACGCATGAGCAAGCCGCGGCGGGACAACGAGCTACCCAGGATGTCTCCGAGCTTCCCGGAACGACTCCCCTCGGTCGTCGGCTCCAGTCCTTCGCACCTGTGTGTTTGCGTGTGTGTGTGCGTCACCTTGTCGCGGGAGGCGGCTAGTTTTGCGATGACGAAACGAACATTCGCGGCCTTGTTTCGCCGAAGGACCGAACGTTTAAAAACGGCTGTTGGGCGGAGGCTCGACACACTTCTCTCGTGCAGTCAGGTTGGACTGACACACTTCTCTCGTGCAGTCAGGTTGGACTGACACACTTTCTCTTGAGCAGTCATGTTGGACTGACACTCTTTTTCTTAAGCAGTCATGTTAGACTGATTTAATTTCTGTAAATAAACCCATTTTCCTCATTCTCGATGAGAAGCAGTTCTTCCCTTCATCAACGTCCTCAGCGTGTTTAAGTTGGACGACGGCATGGGCCAGCTACCTTCGAATTCATGCCGGACTCCAATCTTGGCAACGGATCTCGAGCGATGGGATTGAGCCCCCAATCCTGACAACTGGTGGCAGCGGTGAGATTGACTTTGCGACATGGTGCTGTATCTGCGGTGAGTGCTTGATTCTTGCTTTGACTCTCTAGGCTTCATTTTGTTGTTGTTCTGTTTAGAACTGTAGGGAAGCTAGATTGTTGTATGTTAGCTAGGTTGTGTTTTCCTAGCTAGATTTAGAGAGCAGAATCAAGGCAGTAAAGCAGCAGTCATGGAGTTAAGGACACTGCTGAGAGAAGAATTGTTGATTGTGGGTGAGGAACTTGGCCTAGATGTGCGCAAGGAAATGCTAAAATCGGAATTATTGGAGCTAATTTCCGAAAAGGCCAGTGAGGAAGAAATTGAAATGGGGTTTGAACTTCTGAAAAAGAGAGAACAGAGAGAGGAACGCGAGTTAAGAAAAATTCAACTTGAACTTGAAAGCAAACGTTTCGAGTTGTCTCAAGGGAGTGAAGGCGCTCTGGGACGATCAAGTGAGGCAGAATCGTACCGCAAGGACAGGCTATTAAAACCATTTGAGGTCGGGACCGACATAGGCTTGTTCCTAAGCAATTTTGAAAGGACTTGCGAAAAGATGAACTTCGGCCCGAGTACATGGCCACAGCGGTTGTTGTCTATTGGCACGCACTAGTTACGCTAGAGGTCGAAGAAGAAGAAGTGTGCGTGGTAGCTGCTGCAAACACGAACTGTAAACGGCTGTTCGCTTAGAACTGACTGACTGGCTTTTTCTCTCGTGACAAACTGGTGGAGGTGCTGGGTACGCATCCATCGTATGCCTACGGGTCCTGAACCAGAAGCTACCGACGCCAGTACCTCGGGGACGGCAGAAATCTATCGAAGCAGCCGTCGCCTCCAAGGTCTTCCACCGCAATACAGTCCCCTGGCAAGCTCCGTGAGGAAGATGTCAACAACTACCGCAAGCCAAACCGAGGGGATCCCAAATGCTCCCGTAACATGCATTCTCAACGCGCCTCGCACGCCTAACCCGTTCCATGGCGACGCCTTTGAGGACGTTGAAGACTGGTTGGACCATTTCGACCGGGTCGCCGCCTTTAACGACTGGGACGATCGCCGTAAGTTGAAGAACGTCTACTTTTCCCTTTTAGACGCGGCGAGAGTATGGTACGAGAACTACGAAGCCTCATTTACCAGCTGGCAGGAGTTTTACCGACTGCTATGCGAAGCCTTCTGCACTCCCGAAAGGAAAGAAAGAGCCGAACAGGCACTGTCTTCGAGGTTCCAAATGCCAAACGAAACCGTCGCCATGTTCGTCGAAGACATGACGCGATTGTTCCGTCGGGCCGACCCACTAATGCCAGAAGACAAGAAGGTGCGTCTGTTAATGCGAGGCGTAAAGGAACAGCTTTTCGCGGGCCTCGTGCGTAATCCTCCTACAACAGTCTCTCAGTTCGTTCGTGAGGCAACAGTCATGGAACGTATGCTTCGGCAGCGGCTCTCGCAGTATGAACGCCAGACCACCATGACTGCTGCATGCTCTCTCGTACCTGCAAATGATGACAGGGAGTCACTTACCGAGCTAATACGACAAATTGTTCGAGAAGAACTGCAGAAGTCCTATGCATCGGCTCCGACACCTCCCAGTGCCGCGGTTCTTACGGATGTCATTCGAGAAGAAATCGGCAAAGTGGTTCATCCCTCGCCACCAACACGACCCGAACCTCCCACGTTCTCGTACGCGGATGCTCTTCGGGCTTGCGCGCCGTCGACGGGCCGTTTTTCGCAGCCGCCTGCTGGGATTTCTCGACGCTCCCCAAGTCCGATCCACCGCACGAATCCGCAAGCACCCTTTCATCCTGGTCCGCGCAAATCTACAGTATGGCGCGCCCCCGACAACAGTCCGTTGTGCTATCACTGCGGGGAGGCTGGTCACATGTATCGCGATTGCCAGTACCGACGGATTGGTCTGCGGGGATACCATCCGGACGCCCGTTGCCCGCGCTATGGCGAACGCCCGCACGAAATCGAGAAATACTTAGAAAGTAACCGGCTTCCTCCTGCCCAACAGCGAAGACAGTCACGGTCGCCTTCACCTCGTCGGTACGCGTCACCGAACCGTGCTCGACCCGCCTTTGATTCCGCTGGAGTCAACGGTGCAAGCCCGCGCCGGGGAAACTGAAAACGGCGACCTCCGGGGGTGAGGCCGCTGTCATGCGAACCGTCAAATATCCTCCGCCGACGCCATCCCCTCGCGACGTACCACTGACGCCTTCATTCGCAACTGCAAAAAAAAACTTCTGCTGCTATTACTGCTTCAATCGACGGTTATCCAGTAACTGCACTTGTAGATACGGGAGCTGACTACTCGGTTATGAGTGCCTCACTGGCGACTCGGCTACGCAAGGTGCTGACAGCGTGGGACGGCCCACATCTGATTACGGCCGGAGGACACCACGTGTCACCCATTGGACGATGCACCGCCAGACTTGCAATTTCTACTTCGACTTTCGTAGCGTCTTTCCTTGTGCTGCCCAAGTGTTCTCGGCTAGTTATACTGCGCATGGATTTTCTCCAGGAATATGGGGCGATCATTAACCTTCGTGACTTGTTCGTGACATTTTCTAACTATGTTTCTTCGGATTCGAATGTGGCGGATGAACATCACCGCGCGGCTTTACGCGTGGTCGATGACTGCGTGACGTTACCGCCTCGAAGTAGCATCTTCGTCCTCGTTGAATGCCCCCAAGAACAACTAGGAATAGGCATCGCCGAAGGTAACCTCACCATATTGCTGGATCGCGAAGTCGGCGTCGCACGAGGTCTCGTAGAGCTCCAACATAGGCAAACCACGATTCTAGTTACGAACTTCAGTGGCGAATACAAACACTTTGCGAGGCATACCACCATGGCCTACTTTGAAACGGTGGCCGAGTCCAACGCCTGTGCTTCGGTAACGACAATCTCGATTCCGGAACCCAGCGATGTGGACTTGACCAGTCACATCAACGTCAACCCACAGCTCGACCAAAACGAGAAGGAGAGGCTCCTTACTCTGCTCTCGTCATTTAGCGACTGTTTCGCCACCACGTCGAAGGTCAAACAGACTCCTTTAATCAAACACAGAATCATCACTGAACCGACCGTCCAACCTGTTCGCCAACACGCTTATCGCGTGTCGCAAAGAGAACAGGATGCTATTCGTCATCAAGTGAAACAAATGCTCGACGATGATGTCATTCAACCATCGACAAGTCCTTGGGCTTCACCTGTTGTATTAGTTAAAAAGAAAGACGGTTCACTAAGATTCTGTGTCGATTATCGGAAACTGAACAAGGTCACGAAAAAAGACGTTTACCCACTTCCTCGAATTGACGACTCCTTGGATCGCCTGCTACATGCCCGTTACTTTTCTTCAATGGATCTACGTAGTGGGTACTGGCAAATTGAAGTTGACGAACGGGACCAGGAAAAAACGGCGTTTATAACACCCGACGGTCTCTATCAATTTAAGGTCCTCCCTTTTGGATTGTGTTCCGCTCCGGCCACATTTCAACGCATGATGGACACAGTTTTATCTGACCTCAAGTGGAACTCGTGTTTAGTCTACTTAGACGATGTAGTTGTTTTTTCCACCACGTTTGAACAACACATCCAGCGGCTTGAGGCGGTTCTTCAAGCTATCCGCACCGCCGGCCTCTCCCTGAAGCCCGAAAAATGTCACCTTGGCTACGAGGAGCTCAAATTTCTAGGTCATATTGTCAGCAGCACCGGTGTGCGCCCTGACCCTGACAAAGCCCTGGCAGTTGCTCTGTTCCCGATACCGAAGACAAAACACGATGTCCGCCGATTTTTAGGGCTTTGCGCGTATTACCACCGTTTTGTACCCAATTTTTGTGAAATTGCCGAACCTTTGCAACGACTCATCAAGAACGACGTCACATTTGTTTGGGGCCCAGCACAATCCGACGCCTTCCACGACCTTCAGCGACGTCTACAGACACCACCGATACTTGGTCCCTTTGACACCGAGGCTGACACAGAAGTGCATACTGATGCTAGTAACGTTGGTATCGGAGCGACACTCGTACAGTTTCAAGCTGGTGTTGAGCGCGTTATTGCGTATGCCAGCCGAACCTTGTCCGCTGCTGAAAAAAACTACTCAGCAACTGAAAAAGAATGTCTGGCAGTCATATGGGCTATCCAGAAGTTCCGCCCATACCTATACGGACGCCCCTTCCGTGTCGTCAGCGACCACCACTCTCTCTGCTGGCTGGCGAATCTCAAAGATCCTTCAGGCCGTCTCGCAAGATGGAGCCTTCGGTTGCAGGAATTTGATGTGACCATCGTCTATAAGTCTGGCCAGAAACACACTGACGCCGACTGTCTCTCCCGCGCCCCCGTCGAACCCGCACCACTAGATACTGACGACGATTCTGGTTTTCTTTGTACTCTCCCGTCTTTAAACCTTGCTCAACAGCAACGCCAAGATTCCGAGCTCCAGCCCTTGATTGAATACCTTGAAGGAAGCCGCCCACAACCCCCACGGCTGTTCGCGCGTCACTTGTCCTCTTTCTGCCTACGTGGCGACATCCTATACAAGCGGAACTTTCACCCTACGGCAGCCGTTTTCCTGCTCGTTGTTCCCGCTACTCTCCGCGACGACGTTCTACGTGCATGCCATGACGAACCAACGTCCGGGCATCTTGGTTTCACGCGTACTCTCGCGAGGATCAAGCAGAAGTACTATTGGCGAAAACTCACAAAAACCGTGAAGCAGTACGTCAGAAGTTGTCGAGATTGCCAGCGCCGCAAAGTTCCACCACTAAAACCAGCCGGTCTGCTTCAGCCTGTCCGACCTCCTTGCTCACCTTTTGAACAAGTCGGGATGGATTTACTCGGCCCATTTCCCAAGTCTTCGGCTGATAACCGCTGGATCGTCGTCGCCACCGATTCCCTCACTCGATACTGCGAAACACAAGCCATTCAGCGAGCTACTGCTTCAGATGTTGCTAACTTCTTTATCAAAAATATCGTCCTTCGACATGGTGCTCCCGCTGTCGTCATCACAGACCGTGGTACGGCCTTCACTGCCCAGTTGGTCCGAGATATTCTGCAGCTGAGCGGAACAACGCACCGTACGGCAACTGCGTATCACCCGCAGACTAACGGTTTAACAGAGCGTCTCAACAAAACGATTGCGGATATGCTTTCCATGTATGTTGCCACGGATCATAAAAATTGGGACGAACTGCTCCCGTATGTGACATTCGCGTACAACACTGCCCTACAAGAAACCACCGGGTTTCCTCCTTTTCGTCTGGTCTACGGACGCGACGTCACCACTATGCTCGACGTGATGCTCCTACCAACTTCGTCTCAACCTACTGCACCAGATACAGACGCCTTTGTTCAGCGTGCCGAAGCGGCGCGGCACCTTGCGCGGCAACGAATTCTATCCCGACAAAGTCAAGATGCTCGTCGATACAACATATGCCATCGAGACGTCACGTACAACCCGGGAGATCTTGTATGGGTTTGGACCCCTATACGTCAACGAGGCCGGTCAGAAAAATTATTGCGCCGATACTTTGGACCCTACATAGTTTTGCGTCGTCTAAGTCCTGTCAACTACGAAATTATTCCAGCCGACACTTCGCACCACTCCCGTAGACCACGTTCCTCTGACATTGTTCATGTTACCAGGATGAAGCCTTACCATTCGCGCTGACTCTCATCCACAAACTTTGTGATGCGGCCCCTGTCGTCTCGTCCGTTGTCTTTCTCATTTCTTTTATTCTTTCCTTGTGGCATTTAACATTTCCCCAACTTTATTTATTTATTTCTTTTTTTTTGGAGGGAGGGGTAATGGCACGCACTAGTTACGCTAGAGGTCGAAGAAGAAGAAGTGTGCGTGGTAGCTGCTGCAAACACGAACTGTAAACGGCTGTTCGCTTAGAACTGACTGGCTTTTTCTCTCGTGACACTATGTTGCCGTGTGAGGCGGCGGAAGTAATCGCCAGATTGAGTGCAGAGGATGCATATGATTATGCAAAAGTTAAGGCTAGTCTCCTGAAGAAATACCGACTTTCAGCCGAAGCTTTTCGGCAAAGGTTTAGGAGCACAAGCAAGAAAGATAGCGAGGGCTATCCGGAGTTTGCATATAGCTTGAAGGCCAACCTAGTCGAGTGGCTTAAAAGCGCGGAAGCGTACGACAGCAGAGACATGATCATTGAATGCATGTGTCTAGAGCAGTTTTACAAAACCATCCCCCAAGCTGTGAAACTGTGGGTGCAAGACAGAGGTAATGTAAACACTGTGGAAAGGGCGGCTGATTTAGCCGAAGAGTACGCAAACCGTAGAAAGTTGAACGCCGAGGAGGGAAACTGGGACGGTCGAAAAGGACCGCGGAAACCATTTCCGTTCAAAAAGGGTGCGCAGACTAGACGATCGGAGCCTGTATACATGGCGGAAAAGCCCGCAGAAAAGAGCGAGGAGAAACTTAACGGAGAAACCGCACAAAAAGAACAGAAAAGAAAATTCGAATCTTTTAGGCCAATGCGCTGTTACAAATGCCACAAACTGGGACATATAGCTGTAAACTGCGAGAAGTCTAGCGTAGTTTTCTCCTACGTGGAGGAAAAGGATGAGAATATGGAACTTTTAAGTCCATATCTTCACGACCTGCAAGTTAATGGAAAACCATGCCGAGTGCTAAGAGACAGTGCCGCCACGATGGACATTGTCCATCCGTCTTACGTGACGGTAGATGACTTGACCGGAGAAGTAGCGTGGATAAAACAGGTTGTAGAAGAACACAGCGTGTGTCTGCCCATGGCCAAAGTCAAAATCAATGGACCATTCGGGGAGCTAGAGACTGAGGCTGCAGTTTCCAAATTTTTGTCACTGCAGTATCCTTACATCTTTTCGAATCGTTCGAATCGGTTACTGTGTGACAAAGGGCTCAAAGTGGGAGAGGGCATAGTACAGGCATTGACCCGAGGCCAAGCTCGTAAGATCGCGGCGCTTTCGGTGGAAAATGCACACGCTCCTCCAGCGGAAGCAGAAAAGGGGATAACTTCAATACCCGAATCCGAGCTAGGCCTGAGGGACAAAAGAACAGTTGAGGAGAGCCTGCCAGCTGACCAGCTCAATGAGAGCGTAGCACTTGAGTGTCAAAGTTCTAGCCTGCAGGAAGAGCAAGCTGACGCACTCACAAGCGAGACAGGGTCGTTATTATCACCGGCCTCAAAGAACTTTGATCAGCTCTTACGTGTGGATAAAGAGTCACTGGCAGCTGAGCAAAATAATGATGAGAGCTTAGCTAAATTACATGACACAGCTAAAGAAGGCATTGCTAGGCGCAACGTGACGATACATGAGAGAGGAGTTTTGTTGTATCGGCACTACAGAGATCGAAAGGGTAGGATTTTAGATCAGTTAGTCGTACCTACTAAGTATAGGGAGGACCTTTTGAGTCTCTGTCATGGAAATGGGTGGTCCGGCCACCTAGGCATAAACAAATCAAAGGAAAGATTGCTTATGGAATACTACTGGCCTGGCTGTTTCAAAGACGTAGAAAACTTTGTAAGATCATGCGACGCCTGCCAGCGTTCGGGTAAACCAGGAGAGACATGGAAAGCTCCACTGAAGGTAGTGCCCTTAATAACAGAGCCTTTCAGACGACTTGTAATAGACACGGTAGGGCCTCTTCCAAAAACAAAATCGGGCTACAAGTACTTGTTTACCATGCTGTGTCCGGCTACCAAGTTTCCAGAAGCAATACCTTTGAGAGAGCTCAGTTCCACCGAAGTAGTAGACGCGCTTTTAACAGTGTTTGCACGAGTTGGGTTTCCAGCCGAAATTCAGGCAGATCAAGGGTCAGTATTCACGAGCGCACTGACTTCCACATTCTTGCAAAAGTGCGGGGTAAAGTTAATACACAGTTCTGTCTATCACCCTCAGTCAAACAGTGTAGAGAGGTGGCATTCGGTGCTTAAGCGAGTTTTGCGTGCGCTTTGTTACGAGCATAAGGAGGACTGGTCTGCCGGCAACTTTGTTTGCTTTGCGAACGGTTCCACATGAAGCGACAGGGTTCTCACCGGCAGAACTAGTGTATGGGAGGACACTCCGTTCTCCACTGAGAATGTTAAGAGAGATGTGGGAGGAAAGAGGTGAGAGTCCAACAGTGGTTGAATACGTGCTAAATTTACTGGAACGGCTAAGCGCAACCCAAGAACTAGTCGGAAAGAACATGGGAGTAGCTCAAAAGAACGCCAAATTCTATTACGACAAGAATGCGAGGCTTCGTACGTTTAACGCCGGAGACCAGGTAATGATCCTCAAACCTTCAAGAAAGAACAAGCTTGAAGTTCACTGGGACGGGCCCGTTAAAGTGTTGCACAAACTTTCAGATACTAACTATGCTTTGAGAATGCCCGGTCGCAGGAAGGAAGTGAGGATATATCACTGTAATTTGATGAAGCCGTATGTAGAGCGGAGCGGAGTCGTTAACTATACCATCAAAGAGCCGGATGGCATTAGTACCAAGTTTAAGGAGTATAGGGCGACCTCCAACTCTGAAATCGGTCTAGAAGAAGTAGTCGAGCACTCGGTAAGCTCGCACGCTCTAAGACCCGAGCAGCTAGATGAGCTAAAAGAGGTGTTAAGGGAATATCTCGACAGATTCAGCGATCGGCCGGGTAGAACCGAACTGATAACGCATGAAATTGAGCTGACATCAACCGAACCAGTAAGATCAAAGCCTTACAGGGTGTCTCCAAGACAGAGAGAGATTATGGAGGCAGAGATACAGCGCATGCTAGAGTTGGGAGTTATTGAGCCCGCTGAGAGTGACTACACGTCACCGCTAATACTGGTAGAAACCCCTAACAAGGACCCTCGTCCGTGTGTTGACTACAGAAAGTTAAATGCCATCACTAGGGATCAGCTGTACCCGATACCCAACATTGAGGAACAAATTGAAAGAGTTAGCGCTGCTAAATACATTTCAACTATAGATCTCGTGCGGGGGTACTGGCAAGTTCCCCTTTCAGAAAGTGCCAGCCGCTATGCAGCATTCATCTCGCCTGTAGGCACTTTTCGCCCTCTCGCACTCAGCTTCGGGCTGAAGAACGCGCCGTTTAGCTTCTCTAAGTTAATGGATATTGTCCTAAAAGACTTGCAGGAGTTCGCCTTGCCCTATCTTGATGATGTGGCAATTTTTTCGGACAGCTGGGAACAACACGTATTGCACCTCAAACAGGTGTTCTCACGGTTGAGGGAAGCCGGCTTGACTATGAAAGCGGAAAAGTGTAGGTTTGGTTGTTCGCAGGTTACTTATCTGGGCCATGTTGTCGGTCAGGGCATGAGACGGCCGGCGGAGCTGAAAATAGCTACGATTGGAGGATTTTCTCAGCCGCGCACGAAAACGGACCTTCGTTCATTTTTGGGACTTGTGGGGTACTATCAACGGTACATTCCGAATTACTCGCAAATGGCAAGTCCATTAACAGACGCCCTCCGAAAGGGAGCACCGAGTAACGTACACTGGGATAAGGACAAAGAGAACGCTTTCCAAAGTTTGAAAACGCTATTGGTTTCTCGCCCTGTGCTTCGCGCGCCAGACTACACAAAGGAATTCATAGTTCAATGCGACGCAAGCGACAGAGGTATGGGCGTGGTACTTAGTCAGGTCGGCGACGATAACGAGGAGCATCCTATCCTCTATGCCAGCCGTAAACTAAATGTAAGAGAGGAAGCCTACAGCGCTTCAGAGAAGGAATGTGCTTGTTTAGTTTGGGCCGCACAGAAGTTGTCGTGTTACTTGTACGGAGCGAAGTTCATCTTCGAGACCGACCACTGTCCTCTGACGTGGCTCAATCAAATGTCACACAAAAATGGCCGCTTGCTCCGATGGAGCCTCACTCTCCAAGAGTACAACTTCTCCGTTAGATATAAGAAGGGAAAGTTGCATAGCAATGCGGATGGTTTGAGCAGGCTAATTTGAATTCTGCGTTTGAGGGTCCCACCTAAATTTTAGGGTTACTAGTGCTAATTTTATTAGGCGAAGAAGATCCCGTCTCATTTAGCAGGATTCCATCCATGATTGCTGAATTCGTCAGCAGGAATTTGCTTCAGAAATTGGCATAGCGAAATGCAGCATTTTTTTGTTTCTGCATTTCTGTTTTCTTTTTTTTTGAAGCCTAGCGAGTCTAAAGTGGGAGCCAATGCACGTCATCTCGGCGCAGAGCCGTGTTGTGGGGTTCATTTTGCAGTTGCCTGTCCTTGTTGGATGTTTTGGGGCAGTGACATCAATACACAAGTGGTCGCTGCGAGCCAAGACATCAATCCCCCCCTGACCACCTGCCGTTCTCTTCCTGCCTAGCGGTTGTCAGCGCTAGACAGTCGAGATTTTTCGGGCCATGGAGGCGCTGTTAAGGATGGCGAGCTGCAAGGAAAAATTGCCACCCAATTACGACTGGGGGAGAAGGCGCGCATCCCCCACTCTCCGTCGCTGCAGCAAGACTGCGTTCGAAGAAGCGGGCTTTGTGCTGAAAACCGCCCCCATACACCAGCCCCATCGCCGTTGTGACGAAACGGGTTCGACGGACGAACTATTGTACCCGAGGTCCCCAGTGCGAACCTGATTTCGCTACGCATGAGCAAGCCGCGGCGGGACAACGAGCTACCCATGATGTCTCCGAGCTTCCCGGAACGACTCCCCTCGGTCGTCGGCTCCAGTCCTTCGCACCTGTGTGTTTGCGTGTGTGTGTGCGTCACCTTGTCGCGGGAGGCGGCTAGTTCTGCGATGACGAAACGAACATTCGCGGCCTTGTTTCGCCGAAGGACCGAGCGTTTAAAAACGGCTGTTGGGCGGAGGCTCGACACACTTCTCTCGTGCAGTCAGGTTGGACTGACACACTTCTCTCGTGCAGTCAGGTTGGACTGACACACTTTCTCTTGAGCAGTCATGTTGGACTGACACTCTTTTTCTTAAGCAGACATGTTAGACTGATTTAATTTCTGTAAATAAACCCATTTTCCTCATTCTCGATGAGAAGCAGTTCTTCCCTTCATCAACGTCCTCAGCGTGTTTAAGTTGGACGACGGCATGGGCCAGCTACCTTCGAATTCATGCCGGACTCCAATCTTGGCAACGGATCTCGAGCGATGGGATTGAGCCCCCAATCCTGACAACACATACTGGTTGTCGTCATGGGGAGGCACGGCCTGGGCCACGTGGGTGACCTCCTTGCGCGCATAAACGAGGACCTTGCTGCTTTCGTTACACGTGGCGGAAACAAAAGATTTATCCTTATAGTCTGGGGATGTTATTTGTCACTTTTGGTTCCCAGATGACTAGCACCGGAAACCGATTTACATATGCAAATTCACGAAAATCGGAAATACATGATTTCAGGCCTCTCGCATTCTGCTAAAGAATGCGAGAGGCCTGAAGAAGGCATTCCTGACTTCTTGAAAGGGTCGCTTCTGCAGAAATGGGCGAGCTACGTTTCGATACAAGCTTTCAAGCACAGGAGTGAGAGCATCCAGCACTTGTAAAGGGAATCCAGTAGTCGAAGTTCGTGCATTTCCCAAAAGTGCCCGAACCTTAGTCATTATAGTGACTTCAGCAATATAAACACCTGCACATCCTCTTCAGGTGCGCTTGATGAAGGCGATGTACGCCGCTGAAGCTCAGCAGGCGAGCGTGCATTTGGCAGTGCAGGTCAGGCAACGTCATAAGCATTTTTCTGGGCTTCTTTGTCCTTCATAAAGGTTCGTCTGGGCTCGCTCAAAAAGTGCCTCTTCAGAGTGCGAGATGATGATGCCGCTGGACTAGGTTAGCGTTGTGGCGGGAGGTCTTTCGCGTTCCTTGGGGAACGTCGAGCGGTGGCGGCGGGAGCGTTCTTTTCTTTTTTTCAGAGTCAGCGACTTCCCGGTGCGTAGAGCCACGGCCAGTGGATCAAAGCTGTGGTAGAGCCTTCCCTTACCATCTCCTTAAGTATACTCCACTCCTTCTTGATTCGGGGGCAATTTCTCGATGTGGATTCGTGCGATCCCTTGCAGTTTTCGCACTTAAATACAGTTGCTTGGAAGGACTCCGTGGTATGGGGCTCAGTGCAGCGCGCACATACTGCCGCGTTATTACAAGCGCGTACCGCTGACGTGACCCAGACGAACGCACTTGTGACACTGTAAAAGTTTCGGAATTAACGGTTTTACCGGGTGGCGGGAATGGCCCACCTTGACATTACGTGGTATGCTGCCGCCGTTAAAGCCTATCTTCACACACCGTGAATTGCCACTCCGAGAAACCTGCATGATGGTGGCATCAGGAATGGCAGTCTTGATTAGGATAGGCAAGTACTCATTCGGTATTGCAACTTCTACATCGTAGGCGACGCCTGTTGCTGTATCCTCGTCGGCTGGAAGGAGGGAGAGAATTCTGATCCCGTTCAAATCGACATCTACGGCGAGAATGTTCTTGCTAGGGTCAATTCTTATATCGGTAATTTCCTTTGGCACTAATATTTCGAGGAAGGTAGAGATAGCTTGCCTTTCACATGCCGCAGACTGTCCGAGGGAACCACCGGGATGAAGAGTATGGCGGGTGCTCGGGGACGGCCCGTGTTCTGCACTGTAGTCCTACTTGAAGGCTAAGATGTCCTGAGGTCCTACGCTTCGCCTTGCGGCTTCGTACGGATTTGAAGTCATCTTTGGAGTATTCTCCTTTGCCCGAGTAGAATTCTGTACTGTCACTGGCAGTATCGCCTAGTTCACTGTTTCGCTTCCGCGATAGCACCGGGAAACGCGAGGCTAATTCTGGAGAAGGTCGGGCAATGCCCCCCTCCATCACTGCTGGCGGGGAACCGGTGTGCTCCAGCTACACGGCGTTGTTCCGTGTGTGCAGTCCTGCTTTTAGCTCGGGAATATCTATCTATCTATCTATCTATCTATCTATCTATCTATCTATCTATCTATCTATCTATCTATCTATCTATCTATCTATCTATCTATCTATCTATCTATCTATCTATCTATCTATCTATCTATCTATCTATCTATCTATCTATCTATCTATCTATCTATCTATCTATCTATCTATCTATCTATCTATCTATCTATCTATCTATCTATCTATCTATCTATCTATCTATCTATCTATCTATCTATCTAATTTTTTTCCTTGTAATACAGCGATGCTACATAGAGGTCTTAATCTTTGTGCTATTCATTATACTAAATTTTCTCATTGTTTTTCCACTGTTGTTACACTGTTATTAATATCCAAATATTTTACGTGCCTGGTAACTTCATTTGTGTAAGCTCCATGTTTATGTTCTGCGTTTATTGCCGTTCATGCTTTGGTACCCATGCCTGCAGTATCTAAAGAATGCTCGTAAATAAATGTCAGCTTTCATTTTGTATTGACATATTGATATTTTTGTTACTTTTTGGTATAGTTTTAGTTCTTTAGTGGCAACGAACGAGCCAGTTCGTTGCTGCGTTCCATCTTCTTTCAATTTCATTCCTCATATCTCTAAAAAAAGTGATTTCTTGCCAGGTCGGTTGCCATCACTGAATTCGTCGTCATCCTTAATTTAACAACTTGTTGTTTTCGGAGAAGCCGGTGACACAACCGTGGCAAACATTTCGTTTTTCACTGCAATTGCATCGCATTAACGAATCGCATCAAAATTGGCATCACATTAAAGAAGGTGTGAAGTGTAAGCGGGGCAAAACATTCGAGAGTCTTTGCTTCTCTGTAAACTTTTTACCATTTACGGATTACCGGAGCAGTGGGCAGAAGTGGCAAAGGTGGTAGCGACATCTCGTGACGCTTTTTCCAACTGCAGTGCATTTAAAAAGCTTTTTTGTGCTGCATGAGTGTTTTCGTTGAAGCGATATCCTAAATACACTGCACGATAACGACTATGTCGCTACGGACGCTTGGCCCCAACTGTTAAGACGAAGCTTTTGCCCGGGTTTAACTCCGACGCCACCTGTTCAAGTAAGTGTAAAACGCAGAAATGTTTTTTGAGAAAACTCCTCGGCCGATTTCATTTAAGTTTGTTGCAACTGAGTGAGCAAGTTTCATTCTAGTTAGCATAAGAAGGAATTGTTTGATTTCCGGCTTGCAGTTATTTACAAGAATAAAAAAAAATGGCAAGCTAAAAAAGTGGAAGCCCTAAGTTCACAAATTTATCAGAAACAGGTATCGGAGTTTTGTAAACTCCATTCGTTAGAGTATCTAAAGCGGACAAAAAAATCTACCTGGTATACTAATTTGCATCTTCCGTGGATTTGTTACAATGTTTAGAAGCGTTTTGTATAACTGTCCTGTATAATACGGCAATTTTATACTCTTTAGACGTACTATTAAGCGTAATTTATGGAATTGTTACATTATATTTGAATGGTGAGTTAGAGAGTTGTAAATATGAGTTTCGTTCGCTGAAAATATGTGATTTTCTACAATTTTTATTGGTGTCAGCAGTTTTAATGAAATCGACGGTGCCTAGTCATTACATTCTTTCTCTTTTAAATGTAACAATCTTCATTAAATTTGGTGCTATGGTTCCCGAGAGAAACGATTTCTCCTTTCCCATGTACTTAGATATAGGAGCCCTCGTGCTGAAGCGTCCTCATAGTTAGAACAAATTAACAGAGCGCAAACAAAAGATACGGGTGACATGGGGGCTCTTTTAAATTTTTCGTTCTTAATTTATTCCGTATCACGAAGCAACTTACCCAGTACAGAGCTTAGTAAATAAATATTGCAGGTCAGCGTGGTTTGCTTTGTGTGCTGCCTAAACTCAGTGTCGCAAGATGCCGCTATCGTCGTTGTTGCTGCGTGCCCGTTTCAATACATTTCGAAGGGGTCGCCAATAAACATCGTCATCGTTCGCCGTACTCGTTCGTAAACGACAATTTTACGGACCAGCTAGAGCTTTATTTTACTGGTGTTTACGGCTCATTGTTTCGCTGTTGTGTTCGTTTGTATTCTTCGTATATTAACTCCCGACTACTTAAATCCCAGCGTAGGCGACAGTGTCATTTCATTCTGAATAAAATTTAATATATCATTCGATCATTCAACCTTCAGTGGTCGAACAAATGATGTAGATGGATCCACCCTTCTGTGACATACACTTCTCGAAACGTTGTCTCCAGCTACTTACCTCGTTCTACCACAGTCGACCTATCTCCACCTTGCTGCGATACCTCGTTCTGTTTATTCAACTTTGTAGAATTATAAAAAATTTACAGGGTCTCTTAAGATCTCTCTGAAGAGGTGAGCGGCGAAAGCCTACTCTCCTACCTCTTATCATTCGCCTGCTTCGGTCATTATTAGTCATCACTGCTCACTACTAAGCATTTTTAGTCATTTGCATTTAATAGTGGCCACTACAAGCCGTCGTTAGACATGTTGGTCATATCGTAGTCATTACAAGTCATTTCAGTAAGTACTGGTCATTACTAAGCATTTTTAGTCATTTATAGTGAATTGTAGTCGTTGCAAGTTGCCGCTCGACATATTGGTCATTTCTAGTCATTAGCAGTCAACATTAGTCGTTACTGGTCATTACTAACCTCTACCAACCTGTATTATAGCGTTATCATTCACTAAGTGTCACTATCACTCATTTTTCATTCTTTAGTATGTCTTCACATGGCGTCATGACGCTTCGGCCAACACTGCACGCGGCCGCCATCGGCTGTACAGGTTGCCCACCACCCAACCACACTGCGCGCTAGGCGCGTGGGGTCGCCGCAGAATCAGGACAAGCAGAGACACAGGTCAGTATGTTCATGAAAAATATGGACATTTTATTGGCTTTCCAGATGTATATGGAAATATCTCCGAGATTATAACAGGCTCCCTTTCCGCAAGGCCCCCGCCAACACAGGGGGGCCGACTGCGGGGATCCACAAAACACTCGTTCCAGTCTCATTCCAAACACAACGGCGCACACCTTCTTTCTTTCGCGAGTCTATGCGTTTTTGCACAACAGGCACAGGCTTTCATTTTTTTTTTTCTTTGTAACAGCGAACAAAGGAGCGCGGAACGGGGAGAAATGTACAGAACAAACATACATATACATATATATATAGCACGCGCTGATTTGTTATCACATTTTGATAAGATGAACGAAAAGAGGAGCGCCGCCGAGGGATAACGACTCCGGCGTTGTTTTGGCAGTCAGAGAGCGAAGTGACAATCCAATGATAGACTGCAGTTGCCTTCAAACACAGGAACGCGTAACAAAGAGGAGGTTGGGAAAGCGGTTCAATGCTCCTTTCCCTCTTGTTTTTCTTTTTGACAGTGAGAGGGTGCTGCTAGCTCAACGTCCTAAACTGTTTCTCTGCACTGCGCGGAAGCACTAGCTTGTCGAGGCGACCGAGGTTACAGCCCGCACTTGATCTCTCCACGGGGACGAGGCGCGCCGCATCTACAAATCGACATCGGGGAAGAAAGCCGAAGGATGGATCTTCCGAAAAAGAAAAAAAAACAAATGGTTTACGACGACTGTCTGTGGATTTAATTCTAGTGAGAACGGTAGTAGAGGCGTTAAAGAAAAAAAAATGAAAAACGCGTAACTTCAGGTTCCCAAGCTAGGCGTCGAGCGATACAGAAAACCAGCACGTTTGGTCCCACAAGATTTGCTGACGCCAAGGTGCGTCCACTGCTCGAGGTATTTTCATTGCAGCTGCGTCAAAGGGGCTGTTTCTCTAGTCGTATCAACTCGACGTGAGTTGCGGATAGTCTATAAATTTTCATGGAGTTGAATGGGTGTGGTTGGCACCCTCTTCCCCCGCCTCGCCCCATTCTTTTTTGGAAGCCAGTGAAACATCAAGTCCGCTCTACTGAACCAAAGATGGGAGAAAGGAAGGGCTACATACAAGTCGCGCTTCTCGTGTCCTCTTGAGTCACGCTAAACGAGGCAGACTCCCAGTAAACCTACGCACCCGACGCGCTTCTCTACACACGGTTTTGGCACGAGTTCTGACCAGACGGCGTCGAATGCACCAACGAGTCAAACGGCGGCACACGCCCCGCACTGTGGGCTGTGAGAGAACCTTCGCGGGAACGCTAGGCCTTTTGGCGGGAACCAGATGGAACGCATTTTAGGCGTATACACGGCGTCGCCGTCGAACATCATGTCACGTTGCGCAACGACAGCGCTATGTTCTTGGCCCAGATATGTTCGGCGCGTTTCAAAAGTAAACCAGTACTCTCGGTGGCACGCATTTTGGTTGCTGTTAGCGTCGCGAAATTAACTCCTCTGAGACGCCGAATGTACGTCACAAAATAAGCTCCATGTGGTTGCGGCTCAAGTCCTCGGTCGCCTCGCTGGCAGAGTTGCTTACGGCAGTAGGCCGCAC
Source organism: Dermacentor andersoni (assembly GCF_023375885.2). Classification (NCBI taxonomy): domain Eukaryota; kingdom Metazoa; phylum Arthropoda; class Arachnida; order Ixodida; family Ixodidae; genus Dermacentor; species Dermacentor andersoni. Next base: position 115,048,984 of record NC_092822.1, on the reverse strand, counting down.
CTTGTCGCGCCTTAATGAGCAAGGAGCTCAGCTAGTTGCGATTTAGGTAGGGCGAAATTTCCCACTTTTCAAACGTCTTTAACGAAGATTAACTCGCAGCGCTGTCTGCTCGGCTTCCGCACGTAACAGTCCACAAACACGGCGCACAACAAACCACGCTGCAGTGGTAGCACGCGTTTAACAAAGATTGGCCCCCACACAAGACTGGGTGGTTGTACCAGAAGCCACCGCTTTCGCCATCACTGAGGCAATATCAAAGCGAGCCTGCCGTGAATCTCTCGAGAAAATGAGGCCACAAACTGACAAAATGCACCTGCTTCATCTTTGCAAACGACACGCATCTCTTGGTTTACCGCCAGCCGCTGAGAACGCGCTAGCGAACACAGTTGCAATGTTCATACCCGCGCGTAATAAGGGATTTCGACTCGCTGTTCGTTAGATAGGGTTCTTCCGACCAGACCTTGTGCACTTCAACATTCCACCGTGCGCCAAATTTAGATCGAGCTGTCTATATTGCAAGTAAATATTTTTCACAACTGGCGACTGCGTAATCTGTGCATACAGTGGCTACCACTTTCGCGACAAACCGGGAAAAGGAGAAAATTTCAATCAACGGAAGCTTCGCAACTGTGACCGCCACAGGGCTCTGCGCTACGCGGCTGCTTAAGCGAGCAAGGTAGGGAAGTGCGGCAACATCTACAACGGAGGGAACCCCACCGTTTTCGGTCCGCTGGATCCAGTGGATCCAGTACGAGGGATGGTGCACGCCTTTAGGCTCGTTTGAATTGCCTTCTTTTCTTTTCGAAACAATTTGTTCGTGCCAGTACGCACCGTCTTTGTTAGGTAGGCCACAGCGTTCTATTAACGAATAATCGCACAATTCGGCCAAGATCGTTACTGATCGTTACACGCAAGATCGTTACATGCAAATGACGATGAGGGTCAGCGTCGGGGTAGGCGTGCGAATATATCTCGCATACGACCATCTCTCGAACTGCGCAAAGCAATCGGCAAAGCTTGTTTCCTTAGCCAAACGTGCCAGGCGGCCCAGAGGACCACCGCGTCGACCTTGAAGTGTGTGCGAATACTTAGGGCAAGAAAAACGGCAAACAAATAGGAGAAAGGTTTGTACTTTATGAGAGGCCGATTAGCACTTATGTAGTAGAGCGAAAAGCTGAGGGAGGCCTACGTACGCTTTCGTGCCACTAACAGCAAGTAATGTGAAAAGGTCTAAAACAGGGTGCACCACAAGATGCGCGCTACTAGTTTCTGTACTGGATACTACAAGTTGCAACCAGCTTCAGCCATGTGCCTTTCATTTAACTACAAGAAGACGAGATCTCTATTGGTCACAGTACAAAGCTATTTTGCTTGCCCTATGCGGTGGAGAACCATCAAAAGAATAGCCAGTGCATCCATATATACTTCGAGAGATGATCGTTTCCTCTGGCAAACTTTTCTTTTTTCAGCCGCGGTACGAGCTGGAGAATGAGCAAGTTGGGGCTAGAGCATGTGGCAGGCTACTGATAGCAGACCAGTCTGGTAAACTGCACAAGGCATTGCTTTCTCAGAGGTGGTACTGGTGTTGACATGCATGAACTGCTTAGTGGATAATAAACTGCTACCTTTGGAGACATTAAATTCAGGTCATGCACACAATTAGGTAACAGGAAAACCAATTAAGTATGGGAGACAAGATGTGTTAAACATGTGACAAGGTGAGTGACTGAACAGGGAGAAATCTGACAAGTCTGTCCGAACTTAGACATCGGAAGCAGTTTGACAAGACTTTCGTATATAAACTCAAGTTTATCCTTTGTAGCTGGCTTAAACCAGTTTTAATGGCAGCTCGTGAGAGCCACTACTACATCAGCAGCACCAAATTCAACTTTACACAATTTGAAGGATAAAAATTACCTGCTCACTTCTCAGGAGGATTTCGCTGCTTATGCCCTTCACTGAGCTCCCGCACCACATGACTTAGCGCCCTGAATTTCATAATCCACCTTCCTCATTGCAATGCGTAACAGGCTCTTCATACTGTTCATCTTGTTTGCACATGGTTGCACTAACAAATGAATCAACAGTAAAGTGTGCATCAACAACAAAGCAACAAACAATCAGGTTTGGAAGGAAGAGTTCCTATGGTCAACGGTATGCGTTCAACGTGCGACCAACTTCCCTGCAAAGACTGTAGGGATGTGGCAGCGTGCTTTTAAAGAAAACGAAAGAACAACATACATAACATTGTGCAATTCACTTATGTACACTATATACAGATGTAACGTAATGAGTGATGCTATTTACAGGATAAAAACAATGATGGGTGGGCTGGGCAGTGAAATAGGGCTTCCCATGTTGCCATCTACAAACAATAAATGATGCATTTGCACGATTTCTTTCCCTAAAACACAAATGCTCGCAAACTTGGTAAAACTTCTGAGCAGAAAAAGACCTATTCTTCTACAGTTTACTTTTTTGCTATATGCTTTCTTTCCTCAGCGGCACTAAGGTTTCAATGCCGTTACTCATGCACCAGGTTGCAGGGGAAAAATGGACTTCACCAATTGTATACGTATGATGATTACGTGCCATACTTTGGTGGTAAGAAAAAGAATATAAAAGTTATTGCACTGATAAAATGTTGCAAGGAAATAGGTTCGTTCCTGATATCTTTAGGTGAAGAGTGGGTAGGGCTGCACACCTACCAATAAGAAAACATGTTCTCACATTGCCACACTGCTGCTCAGTGCCACTGTTTGGCACAGAGAAGGAAGACAACTGAAGTTGGAGGTTCCTGCATGTCAAGTCTAGAGTATGATGTGCTGGTCTATCAAAGGTACATGTCAACATGAGTGCGAGATTATGGCTGAATATAATACAGCTGGCACCAGGACTGGTTAGCCTTAGACAAAAGATGTATATGTGTGTATTGCTTGTCCTCGACAATGGAAGGCTTTCCATTTTGCTTACCCTCACAAAAATTGCCAGAATGGCAAAGCTTTGCTTGCATTAAATGCTTGAAATTATTGTTGGCTTCATCCAAGAATGCACTCTTCAGCTTTGAAAGGCCGAACCAGGAAGACATTTTTAAACACAGTCAACCAATGTGTAAACAGCTTGTAAAATTTGCACATCCCATAAAAAAGCCTTTGAGGCAAAAGTTTGCATCTCGCTATCTAAAACATGCTGAAACATATAAATGGGTCAGTGAAGGTTCTGTAAATTAGGTTACCTTGTCATACCGAAGCAGCAACATGGGAAGCATGTCACACAAACCCAGCCCACAACACTGGTAACATTATAAGAAAGATTGCACTGCCAAGATCAAATCTTTAGGAACATGCAGATGTTTTCTCACCAGCCTGCAAAAGGTTTGGGCTGTGACTGAGGATTTCGTACAGGAAACCTACCAGTCTAAAAAGCAGTTATCTTTCCAACGAGAAGCCCTTGGCATAAGCACAATCCTTCAGCACTGCCTCTTACAAACCATACAGCCACCATCAATGAAGAACCAGGGTAGTAGCACTGCTTCATTTTGCATTGAAGAACAACACATGCTAACATGCCTCGTCTGTAAGTTGAACTCTTAACATGTGCCAGTTCATAGCTATAGCAAACGACAACTGCAGTAGTATCAAACTTGTGTTTCACGGGTCCCTTGCATGTGAACCACGTTGACAGGCCAAAAGCACAGGAACAGAGAGCAGACATACTACACTTTCCGGAGCTTGGGCGTCATGTTGGAGTCTCATAGACTGTCACCAGAGTTCAGGACTTTTATGCTGCAGACAGGCCAAGCATTGAGCAGCTTTATACATTCCTCACATGAAGACATCACGTCAACACAGCTGACCTGATCACTTTGCAGCTAGTGGCCTCACAGTACCTGGCTGAGTGAAGTTGCTACAAGCAACCAATGTCTTGCTGGTGACACGAACTGCTTCCCTGGAATGCCCTGGGGAGGCCATGAAAGTTGCCTTTGAAGGCATTTTTTTATGGTCCACACTTTCAAAACCAGCTGGCACAGTGGTCTAGCTGAGCAGTCACTTTGTACTTGCTACGAACATGGCAGGTACCCAGGAGATCCCAACACAATGCCAAAAATTTAAATGTCATGCTTGCCTCACTGATAAAATGCATACTGCTTGCCTTGGTTTTTCACAATCTTACTTTGCATACTCACTGGGAAAAATTATTTCCTTCTTTGTGACAGTTTGCCTATCAGTGCTTGTGTGTGGCAACGATCAAAGGCGTTACAAATTAATGCACACTGAACTCACAAACCAAATATTTACTGGGACATTGTGAGCATCTTTCACATACAATGGTATTGAACAGGAAATGTCTTTTGATAATAAAGAAATTATTTTTTTTGTTTCCATAGCATTCCATTTAACATGTGATTACTGAGTTCTGCATTGGAATTGGAAAGTAAGGGTTTGAGAATAATAGAGGCTGCAAGACATCAAACTTAAATTTTAGTAATAAGTATTCCAGGACATGTATGTCCAGTGTAATACACACAAGGGGAAACTACCTCTGGGTCACTGCCAATGCCGAGTTCATACTTGGCACAAACTGGAGCCTAACCTAGTCAAGTCTTGCCTGACTGAAGCAAGTGCTTACATGGCACTGAACTTGTACAAGGGTTGTCAGCACACTTCCCTTGTGTTGGAAATCTTTAGCCTCGAAACTTCATCAGCACAGTTGGTAGACATGGTTGCACCACCTAATAGGCCCGGATGTGCACAAGGGGCTCCTGGCACAGACTCGGAGAGCAGACATTTTCCAGCAGTTTGCTACGAACATCTATTTCCCACCGCCAGTCATCTCGGCAAATGTTGGCTCTTGTCTACTTATCTTGAACTAACCGGTGGCCGTGGTAAGGCACCCAGTTCTTTCACAGGACTAGTACTCGGTGTCCAAAGAGTAACCGTGCAGTAGAGAAAATTTGAAAAAATATGATGATAATGACCCACCGTGGTTGCTTAGTGGCTATGGTGTTGGGCTGCTAAGCACGAGGTCGCGGGATCGAATCCCGGCCACGGTGGCCGTATTTCGAAGGGGGCGAAATGCGAAAACACCTGTGTACTTAGATTTAGGTGCACATTAAAGAACCCCAGGTGGTCCACATTTCCGGAGTCCCCCAATACATTTCCGGAGTCATAATCAGAAAGTGGTCTTGGCACGTCAAACCCTATAATTTTTATTATGATAATTGTGAATGACATTGCAGTTTCACGTGCAATATTATAACGCAAGACCTTTGGTTTGTGTGATGTCTGTGGGGTGCACTCAAAGAATGGGTGCATTCGAACAATCCTCACATATTGCCACAGACAGCCACCCACCATAAACCCCCCAGCAAATGTTTAACAACATGCAGCATTGTGCGTAGACCTGTCTTCAAGGCGGTGGTGGACATACTGAGCATCTCGTATTGTCACTGCACTGCCGCAACCAAAACTTGAAACAGCATTACCACGATTTCTACTGCACAGTTACTTTTCGAACCCGCAGCACATGGAAATCCGCTAGAGCAGATGTTCTCCCCGAGTTTGGAGCCCACTTTTGTTTTTTGTTGTTGTTCTCTTCATTGCATCTGCAACCAGGGTTTGAAAGGAGGCGGGCGAGGGCTTTCGCCGGTGGCTCCACCATTCGGGGACCCAGGGCTGCGCTGACTTCGGGAAGGCCCTTGCGACGACTCAGACGGCTCCGCAGCCGTCCCGCGGCTGCCGGTGGCCGCTTCCGGCGGCGGGCGAGGCCGCTGCGCCGGCCTCTTCGTCGTCCTCTTCCGACGCCGGCTCGAGCACGGGCTCGAGCTCGTCGGGCGTGACCGCGGGGGCGAACTGGAAGCGGCTGCCCCCGCGGGCCTCACGCTACGTCCACCGGTCCAGGTCGATGCCGGAGTCGGGCGTGGTGCGCGTCGGGGACGTGAAGTGGAGCGCGCGCCGGCAGCGGCACGGCGTGTGGCAGCAGCCGCACCGCTGGGGCCGCAGGTCGAGCAGCTGCTCGAAGTCGAGCAGCTGGCCGAGGAAGTTGAAGTTGGGCGCGATGTTGGCCTTGCGCTTCTTGACCAGGTCGTACGCCTCGTTGAGCGGCAGCTTGTGCTTCTGCATCAGGTAGGCAAGCGTCACCGTCACCGAGCGCGAGACCCCGGCCAGGCAGTGCACCAGGACCCCGACGCGCTTCTGCCTCGCCTCGTCTGCACGAAAAAGAGAAGGACACTTGTTACAGCTGAGCGCGCACGTGTCGTCGCGTCGACGGGACGGCGGCGAATAGGACACCGTCAAAAACGATAGTTATCACTCTTTACAATGGGCGAGCTTGTGCACAGCTAGCCAGAGCAAGCAACACCCACAGAGAGCGGTAGCGTCGGCTATTTATACACGACTCGTTGTACCATTCATCGCAGGTGCTCCCGTGCGTTCTAGAAAGTACGCCACTATTCGCTTCGGGCACGCAATCTGATTGTACAAAGAGTATTTACGACTTTCGAGAAAGTTCCGATACAGGATGGCCCGTCCTGCGACGAGGGATAATAACCTGGCAACAATGCTCGCACCGCGAAAAACGGTCGCCGGACATACATCCAACACTGTTAGAGTACTGCTATTCGGTACGCACTTGAAAAAAACAAAGAACACGGATAGATGTTTTACGTCTTATACCTAAGCTGAGAATATAATCAAAGAAAGCTCGCACTGCTACGAAAGAATGCAGTTGTCAAATCACGATTTCAATTATTATTAACTAGCGTTTTCATTGCGCCGCAGCACCTGCTGCTACAGTTCACCAAGAGAAGGTGTAGGTCGACACATACAGTCATTGTAAAAGTTTACGTGCATCAAGCTGCACATAGCATAGCAAAACGCGCACTAATACGCGGAAGTCAGCGTTGCCGTAAAATTTATATAAAAACTCACGCTCGACTTACGCAAGCTTAAAATGACTAAAGTCGGTGGAAAATGTTTCTTTCAGATACTTTGCCGCGCTTTCCCGCGGAACCATGGCTTCGCCTCCGAGTTCAACTACACCTGCACTGCAGAAGTCCTAAGAAGCGATGCTCGAACGGAGAAAATGAAAAGCTACAAGTGTTCGTGTCAGCATGGCGTGACCGGCGACGGGCTATGTTGTAGAAGCTGGCGGTCTTCAAAACGGTCGCCTAACAGGCATCCGAAGCACGTACGGCGAAAGGATTCGAGCGAACTAAATATAGCACCTTCGACGAGCAGATTCGACAGAAATGGAGAGAGGGAGAGATTTAATGCGAAGAAAAGGCAAAGAGGGTCGGCCTAATGCACATTCCTCTATAGCAAACTAATCTGCACTCGGGTTTAAAAGGGCGACTGTTCGGCCTGCCGCCCAGAAGTTTCCATGGCCGTTTCCTTTTAAATTCTAGGAGTCGCTGCCTAACCCAAGTGTTAGGAAAGAAAGTGGGGGAGGGAGGACGAGGGGCGGCGGGTGTTTATTGCACGGTACACCAGATGGCGTTACGAAGGCACGCCGCGCGAACCAGTTCATCAACGCATAACGTTCAACCAGTCCTCCGACTACTTCGGAATACTAATTCATTCACTCCAATTGCAGTGTAACCAAACGGGTTCCTCTTGGCGCCATGATCACGGAAGCGACGACTAGTCGTCTTGTCCAGACTCCATGCCTTCTGCACTCTTCGTCGAGAGAGAGAGAGACAAGGAAAAAGTTAAAATGAAAGGGAGGTTGGCGCGACTGCCCTTTATTCTTTTTTTTTGACGCGTTTCCAGAGCGTTTATCGATCCGAGTAATGGCTGCTCAGGCTCTCCGAACGGATCGGAACGGTCTTCTCATCCACGCCCCTTCAGATGGACAAAATTTGAATAATTCAGCCACCTCGCAGGCTGGACCTCTTTCTTCATCTCCTGGAGAAAGGATTAAAACACGCCCCTCTTCCCGTAAGGCTGACCCACTGTAGGCGCCTTTGCGCACGTCTCTGCCGCTGTACGCGAAAGCGCACGAAACTCTCAATCCGCCGATTTGCTTACGCTCGAAATTTAAATAATTCGGGGCTCCTTTTACCCGTCTGTCCCCGTGGGGGCCTCCGTACGGTTTCTTCGCACGACACGCGTCCTTTGGTGGAGCTTCACCGCACGCTTCGCTTGCCGTGCGCCGAAGCGCGCAATATGGGGTGCGGAATCAAGTTCCTCCCAAGAATAGCTGCAGAGTACCGGCGTAAGCGCAGCTGCGTGACAGGGAATCGCCGACCTATAACGACGTCCAGGTAATAACGGCGAGACAAGTGCGCCGTAATATCGTGCATAAATGAAATCTGAACGCGCCATACCACTTCCCAACAACAAGGGTTGGTAGATCGAGCTGCGGCGAAAATTATTGGACGGATCGGCGCTTGATGTTTCTGTTTTTGTAGCAAAAATAAAAAAAAAACGAATATTATCCTGGAGCGAGATCCAACGGCGAATTTACAGCAGTGTGTGTGTGCGTGTGTGTGTGTGCGTGTGTGTGCGTGTGCGTGTGTGTGCCCCTCGGTTGTCTGCACTGTTCGCGCTTTGCTTTTGCACAGTGGTACAGATCGTGCGTCTCGAACGCGCTCCTGACGGCCAAAGCAGCAGCGTACCTGCCAACCCTCCCGATTTTTCCGGGAGACTACAAAATTCCGATCAATCGCCCCGATTGCACGAACACGGCCATAGGTCTCCCCAAAAGCTGCCCCACCGCGAAAAATATAATGATAATTAACGAAAACCGAATCCCGCAGCACATTTTCTTTACGACTTAAGCGTGACGCTACGTTACTACCGCGCTTTGTCGTAACCTCACTACGGAGTAGGTGTTGCCTTTTGGTTGAGGTGCGCTGGCGACACAACAACGATCAAAGCCTGCTGCTTGGGAGTAGGTTGAATGTAGTTAACTCGATACGTATTAGAATGAGAAACAAAAAAGCGCTACCGGCAGGCTTCTTCTATCCTGTTCTTGTCCGTTTGTTCGAGTTCGCGATGTGACACAATTAGGAGCCCCGTCGTCGCCTCCTCCTCCAGGCGTCTTTTCTTCTTGTAGCGCTAACACCAGTGAAGCAATCTCGCGCCATCTCTCGCTGCACCCTCGAAGGCCTATGCCCTTATTTATTTTCTCGGAAAGTGTGGATCGTCTCGGACACGCCGACGGGCATTCCACACACCGAGCGTGCGCCAGGTTCCCCCGATGCACGTCATCACGTCGTGCGTCACGGGCCCGCGTAAATAGAAGCGGATTCGAGCGTCGTTACACAACGGACACTCGAACGCCGGGCGCGGCCTCCATCGTCGCCCTCCCCGCCGCTGTCTCCGCCAAGGTGGCAGCCCCGCACGGCGCCGTCGCCGGGAGGCGAAGCGGTCGCCGCTCGCGTAGTGAGCCTCGTACTCGAGAAAAGGTGTCGGCACTCGAGCTGCTCGTGAGCCGGTGTACGTAATTAAGCAAGAATAGTTATCGGTGGTTTTATAACGCTGGAAAGCGAAACGCAGAAAAGTGCCGCTCATCGCACCGTAACTTGTCAACCTTGGACAGCTGGCCATTAACTACGGCGAGAAGGGGGGAATCGCCTCTACAAAATCGGCATATAGAGATACAGTGGTGTTTCCACTGACCTTGGGTTGCCTTCAACGTAATGGCTGTTGAGATGTGATTGGATATCACGCGTTACTTCGGTATATGGAAGGGCGTGAAAAATAAAGGACGAGGACCGAGAATAACGGAAAGAACAGAGCAGCAGGAGGAAAGCTATGTAGAGTTCAAAGTAACTGTAGATAGTTTTCCTCCTTACGATTAACTAGTAATACTTGGTAGCGACGAACGGAGAGTGGGGGAAGTCCTCTGCGTACGCAAAGCGTTAATTCGCGAAGGAAAGTGCGCGCGCACTGGCGTCATCGATGGTTCGACATGGAATGGCGACAAAGCCAGTTCCCTAGCGGTGAGCCCTTCCCTTCGAACATCCTGCACTGCGTCTGACACACCGCGTGCACCACAGCAGAAGAAGAAAATCTGAGCTTTTTATCAGCCTACTGGTAACGAAGGCAACGCTGCGTACTTACACACAAGTTTTAATAATTTCCCCGCGAACTACTTTGCTCCTCGGCGTTGCCCACGGGGCAACTGCACGCAGCCATCCACTGAGCGAAGGCTCAGCCGATGTTCAACGGCGGATGTACAGACGCCAAAGGATTCCCTACGCAAACAGCAAAACGAATCCGTGCAAACGATGACAGAGTGCCGATTCTGGTCCTGAACGTGCTCGACGGAGCAAAGCACACTCCGACAGCGTTCTGTCTTAAATTACCGACGACCACTGCTAGTTGGGGCACGCATTAGGGGCCAACAGAACATGGAACCCGTCGCTCTCGTCCACCACAGGAGTGGCCACACACACACACACACACACACACACACACACACACACACACACACACACACAAAAAAAGAGAACGCGCAGACCACACGGGATTCGCCGGGTCTCCTCGGGTGCGGTCGCGTGGACGGGTTAAGGGCGATATGCATCGCAATGGAAGTCTATTCCACCTCAAAAAAGGGTGGTGGAATGCGCCACCACATTCCAGTGGGGGCGCATGTATGATGGCGAAAATTTGCGTGAAATAAACTTTAACAATGATGATCCCCTTTGAAACGGGTTGGTAGAATGCGCCACGAGATTTCGGGGCATTATTTAAGTACACGTGTAACTTTAGCAGCGCTAGTATAGCGACGTCTACTGCCGGTTTATTCAACCAGAAAGGGGACGAAAGCGCAAAGAAAATGCCTTTCTTCTTCATGCTGCGCTCATCTAAGGAACATAATTTTTCAAACTAGTTTCCGCACATTTCACATTTGCCCAACCTTTTACACCTGGCCAATGATTGTCACTCGAGCCTGTCATTATACAATGGCAGTCTTGTGCGTTGTGGTCGCAAACTCAACGCCGCAAGAAGATGGCGCCACCAGCGGCGACGCTCATTCGTACGTTCTCCAATTATCCCGACAGACGAGCAAAAACTCTTCATTAAGGCGACGGGCGGCGTTACTCCGCGAGAACGTGACGAAAGCGCGGTAATGGGGGACGTGGGCGTGCGGAAAGAGAAGACGTGGCACAACGCAATCCCGCCGATTGCCGGACCCTCCAGCGGGAGCAGCAGCAGCGATTGCGCTTTGTCTCGGTCTTCCTCGAGAACTCCCCGGTGGGCTAACATCGCCAGCAGGCGGCAGGACGAGGAGATGAAACTGTACACCGGTATAGACCCTTACGAAAGCCGTGTGTTATGGCAACAGCCAAACTGTTTGGAAACTGGCTCTTGCAGATTATAAGCTCTAAAAGTCACGGCTACGATTCTTCTAGGAGGACCTGAACGGTTTCTTTATCGTTGCTCTTTACACTATTTACATACTCTTATAACTTAACTTACAGATAACTTTTAACTTACGTGCTCTTATAACTTAAAGAAGAAGTGCGCTGCGGTTATGCTGACTTTGTGTTGAGATGTAAGTGGATAGCGCGCACGATTTTTTTGCTAAGGGACGCGGCGCGGGCTCCAGTAGCCGAAATATGGGTACGGAGGCAAGCAACTGTGCTGAAACGTGAGGTCTGTATCTTATTGTTTGCTAAAGCTTAATTAAGCGTGCTCTAAACAGAACGCCTGACGAAAAGGAAGAAATCGAGACATCCAATATATAGCGCGGAAGTTATGATCATTTAAAGCGAAAAGCGCCAAACTCCCTTAAAATGTACTGACCATAGTGACATTTGTGTACAGCAACGTAATGCGACTATAGGAGAGGTAGCCGGTACATGGCTTTGGGAGCAAACGGCCCTAAAGACGTGCCATCGTGTAAAATATGCACGTCTTCTCTCGTCAAATCAATTACTCCTACGACAACTACACTCGCTTTAATTTTTTAAGGAATCGCTGACGGTCTCTGGCGTAAAATACCGAATGCAAACGGGCTCACGCAAGTACAGCTGGTCGAGCTTGAACTGCAGTCCACTGTGGTCAGGCGAGCTTGGTTATAAATCTATATACATAATTTACTTGGCCGCGGAATACTAGATCCGTGTATAGTTTCGCTGAGGAGCGTACGCATACGTATAATGCCCACTATGGAATAGCCGGCTTTGCTGAGCAGTGCGCTTTACGCGTCAACGAAAATTAAATCACCCCGATCTCGTTAGTGCATCTGCTTAACTTGAAATCTGCAACGTGGTTATGCTACTCGACGTACATTGACTAACGGCCGCTGCGAAATGTGACAAACGCAGGAGGCCTATCGGTGAAACTATCGGCGAAACGACACGTTAGCATACGTATAGGTCCGCGAGTTTACGGGTGGGAGTTTGACACTTGGAGTGCAATTGAGGGAGGGAATGTGATCATATACGGATGGACGGATGCCACCGCCGCTTGTTCCGAGTGTCGACGGCTGTCCCGTCGACATGTGAAGCGAAATCGATATCACATACGTATCCATAACACTATTGACAGCTGTATCACCTTTCACAATTAATAATTCAGTTTCTTATATTTACCGTTTACTTATCGTTGACGTCTAGTTATTTCACATGCGCCTCTGCCAGCAGGCAAGCAGCTCGCCCTCTTTAAGACCACGGCTTCGCCCACTCAAAACCGAAACACTACAGCCGAAGCGACTGGCGCTTCTTGCTCAGCAGGGAAACGGAGCTCCCACAAATGGCCCCAATCTCACAGGGAAGCGAGTGCTTTGTTCACGTCTGCCATGCGGAGACCGCGGGAATGTTACGATTCCGCGCGTAGCTAAGTACAGGCCAATAATTCAAATACAATCGAGGCACAGGCACACTAACAAAGATCTCTCTTTCTCTCTTTTGTATGCTACTTGTAGGCGCAAATCCAAACATTCAAACCAGGGCTACAATTTGATTCACAGCTTTCACTTGCCCTTCTTTGGGCACACAACACTCCGCGTTTACAGGATCGCGAGCGGTAGCTCACTGAGTAATGCGATTATTAGCCAACCGGGCTACGACGCGGCTGACGGCCACAGCGAGTGCTATACCTACGCGAACAGCGCAAACGATCAACATTAAGTGAGAACGGGGGTGAAAAGAAAAACAAAAAGAAAACACTCGCGCGTATAGTACCAAGGGCGCGCGGACAGACAAGCGCAGAGATAGCAAGCAGCGCAGCAGTGCCCGCTCGAGCAAACGGAGGAAAAAAACCGAGCGGCCATCGCTGCTGCTGCTCCGACAAGAAAGTCCTTACGGGCGAAATTTCACGTTCGCTACGAACTGCCAAGCTGCCAACGAGGACGGCGGAAAAAAGAAAACACAATCACGAAGAGGAGAGAAGAGACGTGCCTCGCTCCCAGCCCACTTCCTGGGTCGATAGCGGCGGCGCTCAGCGCCCAGGATGAGCTTGTTCGCGAGGCAACGTGACACCGACGTCGGCATCTGCAAAAGCGGGCGTCGGAACCGCGTATGTGCGGCGCCGCGTATTCTGCCGAGCGGCTCGTCGATAGCGAGACAAGCGACCCGCACGGCGCGCACAGTGAATGGGCGCGTGGACATGCGGCGATAACGGTGCACCCGGTTTTGCTTATCCGTCGATGCGGCCGCCGAGACGAGTGCCCGTCCGACTTGTTGTTCGCCCTGCGACAACGCGGATGGAGTTCATGTTAGACAAAGCATGTTATGTATGTATGCCGCCTTTTATGGAGAATACTTTCTTTTAAGAGCAACTGTCGTGTACAAGGACGCGCGCGCTCCTCTTTCTTTTTTTTTTTTTTTTGCAGATGCGTAGTACACGTTGTAATCTCAAAGTTGAAACCAACAAGTGGTTGAGTGCCCGCGTGCTTGACAAAGAGTGCTGCTGTCTCTTGAATAGTGCCGTGAAGAATCATAGTTTCCACAAACGAACACTTTCGACCAAGTAGCCGAGAACGACGTATACTCGTGTACCCGCCGTGATTGCTCAGTGGCTATGGTGTTGGGCTGCTGAGCACGAGGTCGCGGGATCGAATCCCGGCCACGGCGGCCGCATTTCGATTGGGGCGAAATGCAAAAACACCCGTGTACTTAGGTTTAGGTGCACGTTAAAGAACCCCAGGTGGTCCAAATTTCCGGAGTCCCCCACTACGGCGTGTCTCATAATCAGAAAGTGGTTTTGGCACGTAAAAACCCATAATTTAATTAATTTTACTCGTTTAAGAAGCACGCAATGCCCTCTCAATTACCGTATCGAACTGAGACAGAGCATGCGTACAGGTAGGCGTAGCACCTTTGCTGCTCTTACCCTACTGTGGGAGAGAGAGAGAGGGAGGCGTGGGTCGACAACAAGCCGCAAAGGTAGACCGGAAACGCGATAACGGAGCAGCCTTTCGGTGCAGATGGGCGGCATTGGCGACAGCTAGGCGCGCCACGAATAACAGGAAGAACTCGAGGGGGCGACACAACGGGGATTTCGCGCCTTTGCTATTTTATTTATGTATTTTTCGGCGGAGTGGCCCGGCATTCCGTTCCTGCTATTTCTGCCGCTCACAGGTGTTTCCTTTCTCTTTTTTTTTACTAGGTGTAGAAACGGGGAGGTAGGCGACGTCATAGCCGAGCTAAAGGTACTGAATGAACAATAAATAGCAACGTTATACGTACTTATCTTTTGTAATGGCCGAAGAAAAAACAATTTAAAGGTTATCGCACGGCGCAAGACACGCCTTTCCGTGACGTTTCTCGGAGATACGGTGCTCGATCTGTTGCCCGTGTTGCCGCCCAGGCTCGCGCAGATCAGGTTCTGTGCGTGACGCGAATACTGGCGCACATTCTGAAACTTGCGCCAGCGCAAGCGATTACGCTGGAGGATTCATTGAGCCGTGCATAAATAACCGACGCACCTGATCCGCAGAATCAGATTTTCGGCGATCGACGAGGGTGCTTTGCCGCTATCGTTATGCTGACCGCTACTTCTTTTGTTGGCCACACGTTCGCCGAATAGACAGTTAGTTTCCACGACTCGCGTTGCGCTACCGTGGTTGTTCGCCGTCACTACGACGTGACAAAGAGAGTTATTGCTCGGCGGATTCACGGGCCAGCGGAGACGCCACTGCAGGCGCATATGCGGTACGCTGGAGTAGAGCGTACCCCAGACGATGGGTTCTAGTACGCTCGGCTGCTTTTACGCAGCGGGCCGCTCGCTCGCCGGTTTCGTCTCCCCAGCGGAGCGCGCGCACAGCGGACCGGCGTTTTCGCGAAACGAACGTGGCGACTACCCGGACGGACAGTGGCGTCGTCGTCGTCTTCAAACGCGCCCCTGGCTCGTCTGCGGGCGAAAACGCCTCGGAAGCGCTTACACCACTGAAGAGGACCTCCGCGTCCTGCGACACGTTTCGGCAACGAGGCCGTCTGGCGACGATTTGAGGCGGGCGACCGCCATCGACAACCTGAAGCAAGCGTACTGACCGTTTTGCAGTTAAGTCCAAACGTTGTTCGACAAGTGGCGCAGCAAAGCGCTCCGCTCTCACTGCGCTCGCCCGAGCGAGGTCGCCGAGCTCTTCGTGCAGCGCTGGGACCACTGGCCCGTAAACCCGTTGAGCTATAGTAGTGTCGATTGTATGAATACCCGTCTATTCCCACATAAACATATGTGACCACATAGTGTTATGGTCAACGTGGCATATGGGCCTTTTCGAACGCGGTGGTGCTCTAGTAAACATCCTCTCCAGACGGTTGTTTGTGTCGTCGCTTTGTTTTCACCTTATATCTCCGACGGGTGTCGGACGAGGTGCGGAGCCCCACAGCGGCGGTCGTTGCGCCTATCTCGTCTCGCTGTCTGCTGCTACTGCTATATACTGCACCTCCCCCCCCCCCCTCCACCCTCCCCCCCGCCGCCCCCACACCTCCCCAAGCCATGGAAAATTCCCCTTCGCCGACAACTCAACGCGGCTGCACAACAGTTCTCTTCGAGTAAGTGTCAAAGGTCAAGAGGGCCACGCAGGCAGGCAGCGAAAAAGACGAAGCCACCGATAAACGCAAAAGCACCGTACTGGCCGCGGAAAATAGTAAAAGACGCCTGGCATATCGGTGGCGTAAAGACAGGGAATATGTATCACGAGGAGACAGTTTGGGGGCAATAAATCTTTTCCAGGTTTTTATGCTTTGTTAGCACAAACCCATGGATCTTAAGGACCGACAATACACGTAGAAAGGAGGCAAAATAACGTGGTTGATGGCGCCAGCCACCATCCCCGCTTCGAAGGGAGTGTTCATAAGATCATCGTCCATCATAACACTTGCGGTAATGCCAATTTGCGTTAGTGCCAACTATAATATTATGCGGTAGCGGTGCATGGAGACATTCTACGTTTGAGGCCTCACCCACTCCCTGTCCAAAGGTAAGACTGACGAAGAAGCCGTCACAGCAGCAGAAAGGCGACACCTACAACGAAGCGTCCCCTCGTTTCATCGGGCCCACTTTGACTGCCGAACGAGGGTCGACGCGAACGAGGAGAAGGAAGGGCGGATTGCGCAGCTGCTAAAACGTTCATTATTATATGCACACGCACGAGGCAGGGTGTACAAAAATCGGGTAAGACAGGAAAAGACAAACAAGAACGTGCGTCGAGACACGTGCATGCGAATACAGGAACACACAAACACACAGACACAGGCACAACGAGCCTTCTTTTCAAGTCCCGAAACCGTGCACGGCCCAATTATGGTCCGAAAGGGATAAAACGGCGTTGCCCAATGCCCTCAAATCCGTCGCGCGGCAGCTCCTTGCGGTACAGACGAGCAGCAAAGAGCCCAGCAAAGCCAGCGCTATGTTTTCATCACGGCTCGCCAAACGACGGAGAGGCTCGCGCGATGCTCGTTTTCTTTTCTTTCGTTCTTCGAGAAGAAAACGGGTTTGATCTCCTCGAAATGGAACCTCGGGAAAACAAGGGCTTTGCAAGTCTGGCCGCGTTTTCCCGGCAAAAAAAAAAAAACAGCCGCGCACCCGCGCAATCCTGGCTGCCGAACGCGCGTTACCGCGCGCCGACCCACTGCGCTATAGCTACACCGCGGTTCACAGCTGTTACGTAAGGCGGTAGCAGCGGTGGGGGAGAGAGGAGGCGCGAGTGTCGCTCCGCAGCAAGGGAGGCCGCGCACGGCGAGGCCATCGATCGACTGTGGCTTGTCTCCCGCCCCACGGAGACAAGACCGCTCGGGAGGAGTCGGAAGACGCGGCGACGATCGCGACGACGGTGTTCCTTCACGCGACAGCAGCTCGGCGGAACGTGTTCTCTGGCTGCAGTCGGTTCACGGCGCGGACACTGCGGACGCAACGACAGTCCGAAGGCGGACGCTGTGGCGTTCGCCCATTCGTGTGTGTCCGTTGTGTGCCGCGGGGCATAACGGTTACCGCTTCAGGTTTCTTGACGTGGCCCTCTGGGCGCGCTGCCTCTAGCAGCGCACGGTGAACACTGGCCAGTTAAGCTGCGGGAAATGTGTCGCAATGGAGGAGGGCTCCGCAATAGTGTCTTGACCAATTGACGTTCCTTACTGTTAGTCTTCGTGCGTCTCTCGAGTTGTCGATTAACAGTCTCTCGCTCTGCCGTATCCGCCCGATGAGTTCCGATGGTAGAACGGCCGCGTCGAGAAAGGTGCTGGTCCCTGGTTCGACTCCTGGTGAGGACGAATGCATCTTGAACTGCGCCAAAACTATCTCGGAAGCTCCGCGTGCTAATCTCGGGAGATCAAAACCATCCACCCATCGCAATAAAACAGGCTCGTAAATAAAAAATAAAAAAGCCGTATTTAATGTCTCTGCCCAGAGCTAAGGCTCGGGCATCCCTCGGGCGCTTCTTTTCACATTGAGCTTTACGAGGGCTCCCGCTTTAAACACCGCTTCGCCACACCGGGCAATCTGACGAACAGATCGGTCGTCGCCGCGGTTAAACAGAAAAAGTGAAAAAAAGAAGGCGAACGATTCACGCAACGCAGCCATTGGCAACGGCGTGAACGTTAGCTCAGTCGGAGACACAAGCAAGAAAATAACAGCCATGCATGGAAGCCGCCATTTTCCCGCAGACAACGTTGAGTATTAAAAAAAATAATAACGGTAAGGGGGGAGGGGGAGGAGGCGATGGAGAAAAACGGGAACTAGAGGGTGACAATAGAAAAAAAAAAGGCACCGAGAGAGTTCGCGCACACAAAGGCGTCGAGAAAGCATCGGAAGAGACCGAAGCGAAACAATAAGAACGGGGAATGCGGCGACGGCTGGATAAAAGCACAAAGAAAGGTAGACGTTCAGAAGCGAGAGGCCATTCGCATAACCGAGCGCGCGGCCCAGCGCCGCTCGGCTCCGTTCGCGTCGACCGCCCAAAACGGAAATAAGCCCGCCAGTTCGGACAGCGCGCAGCACCGGTTCGCGTCGCAAGCTCGGTGACAGCCCGGCTGCGCACATTTCTTTCGCCTCAGCGCGTTGTCGCCGACAGGGGTGCCGCACTCCCCACTTCCGACAGCTCAGCGGCTTCCGCGCCGTCAGCGCAGTGGTTAGAGCCGATACACGTCGGCACTGACACCTGCCGAGCGCGGCGGGTGTCGTTTCACACGTCTGCAGACGCGCTAGCAGACGCACCCTATCGCGTCACGCTTCCGTAAGGGCACCGCAATAAATGTGTACTAGAACCGTGGCGCAGGTGCGTTAGTCGGTCTGCTCTGCTTCCTCTACTCACAGTGTAGCGATAACGGGATGTCAACTGGCACGAACTTGTGCGGAGTTGTCATCGGCGTCCCATCACGTTCGTGCGATGCACGTTCGTCTGGCCGCTCGAAAAGTACACCTCCTTTTGAGAAGTTCACCTTTAGACGCTTCTGTATAATAGCTCTTTCGAGCCCGAGGGTAAATAAAGAAAAAAGAAAGAGCCATTCTCGTGGTCACCCAGCCCGTGAGACAGAGCTCAACTTAGCAGAGCATACAAACAGAAACAACGGGACACAATATAAACACAACATAAATATCACCGACGATTTCTCAGCCAGCAGATATTTATCTCATTCTCTGTTTCGGGACTAGAAACAGCGTTTCCCCCGATGAAGATACTCGGAAATATCGAACTTATCCCGCAGTTCAGCTTACCCGCTTCGCACAACGGCTATGCGAAAAGTCATTCTTCGCTGCAGTTCACGTTTGCTGTGCGGAGAAACATACGCGCAATATGGAGCGCGCAGTTGACGCTTAACGCGCAGCTTCGTGCATATGGGCACGGCGTTTTCTTCGAGCAACCGTGGCGCTGGTTTCCCTGCGAGTTTCAAAAAGTCGCAGTTCCGCCCGAAAGGCGAAACATAGATACGAAGTAACAATAGTAGTTTCATCGCCCGTATAAACTTTTAAACCTATGCAGACTAAATGAATTAACAAGCATGGCGTCACGCGTGCAAGGGCAAACATGAACGCGTCTCCCCCGATGACCGCAGAAACTCGCTGTGGAAATGCTGTTGTGAGGAAACGCGGCAGCAGCAGCGAGCGAATTGACCTTCCTGCTGCCGCTCGCATCAATGCAAACTAAGGCGCTAAAACACAGCGCACGGACACAGCACGGACTCTCTACGCGTCGCAGATGGCTTTCAAGATACAGCGGAAAGAGGGCGAAGACGAACATATTAACTTCACAGCGTGCCGAGACAAATGAACGGATTCGCACGTCAACAGCTATATATACGAAAGGGAAAAGCTGTTCAACGATTAATTGACAGTGATCTAGTCATTGTGGCAGAAAAACGTTGGCAGCGGACGCTTACTTCCACAAAGGGATGCGATGAAATTTGTGCGCGGCATTATCTGCGTCTGCAGAGTGCTTGACCAATTGGACAATCGTCCACTATCGTAGCTAAAAGCTCTAGGTCAGTCATCCCAAAGCACGACCGCGCTGAAGGCTTAACTAGCGTTACTAAGGTTCCTGCGGTCCACGGGGCATCACGATAGACGCCACCCCCTACCGCTCCAGAGCGTACGCGGTTTTGTTTGTGCCCGTCTCTCTTTCTCGCTCTATCTCCCCCTTCCACTCTGTTTCTCTTCTTATCCCCCTTAACCTTCCCCCCTTGCAGGGTAGCCAACCGAAACTACCTCTGGTTAACCTCCCTGCCTTTCTATGCATCATTTCTCTCTCTCTCTCTCTCTACTGTGCGCGGCTGAGAAACGGACGCCACTTGGCGCGGCACAAGGTCACGAAAAGCGCTGCTGCGAATTTGGGAGTCATCCGGACTGGCTGACCAATCGTGACGTAGTGGTAAACATTCCAGTTCGTACGGAACATGGCCGAACTAGGTCGCACTTCTTATTTCCTTCCTTCTATCACCCCTTTTTGTCCGTCCTCCAGTTCAGGGCAGCGAAGCTGTGCTGAGTCCCGGTTAAACTCCATGCAAATCCATCGTATCCCCTCATTTGATTCGAGGGTGTTGAGACGGTGAGGCAAAGGCTGTTGCAGATGCGCGCAAGATAAAAGCTTCTCACAAGAAGGTCAGAAATGCGCCACTGCGATCGTCGAGGCGCCATCACTTGAGTTAAATAGCGGATAAAATTCTCGTTTGCGGAATTAATACATTCCGGCAATATTATTTGTTAACGTTTTATTTTAAATTACCCAGCAATCACTTCTTTTTTCGAGAGCGTGGAGGCACCAAGCATATGCTCGCACGTGCATAATGATTGAGAATTGCTGCATTGCCAAGCACAATTAATTGTTCAAAATGATAAGACTTGCAAAGTCGCCAAGACGCGTTTGAAGCCAGAAGAAAGAAACTTCGGCAAACTCACGCGCTCACTACAATTCCCAGGCTCACTCAACGACCATGCAGGCAGATCGCGTAAGTCATTAGGGCCAAAGCATTTAGTGATTTTTTTGGAGTAAGCTATAGTTTTTAGGAAATGTACACACACACACAAAGAGAGAGAGACGTTCTTGTGCCAGAATAAAGCGTTGTTTGCCGCAGCTTCTGCTAGCCATGAGCGCGTCGCTCGCAAGGACAAATGCGCAACCATGCAGAGCTGGCAACAAGACCACAAAAGTAAGGCTGAGGGATCGGCTCCCGTCTTACTACGATTCACCGGGTCATGTGTTCTTTTTTTTTTTCTTAACGTCAGAGAGAGTCGCGCTCCTGTGTTCTCTGCAACGCCTCGTTCCTCGTGTTCACGCACCGAGGCCGGCGCGAGAGACGATCGAAAAACAGAAATGACGGAGAAAGGGATACATACACACAGACACACACACACATAATATTAATAATAATAATAATACAAAAAAAACAATAGAAATGACCAGAAGGCCCCTCCGCGCGCCCCCTATGCACGCAGGAAACGAAGAAAACAACGGTGAAAATCGCGCAGTATGTAGCCCGAAAGCGGACCAAGGCCACAACTGCCGGGCGCGACTTCGCCAGCGAGTGCCAACGACGGCCGCCAGTGGGATACGAGCACGCCCCGCGTACGTGATAAGACATTATTATAACGCCTACGCGACACACGCGTGAAAACAGCGCAGCGAGGGCAGAGAGAGAGAAGAAAAAAGCGGCCACACCGCACTGGGGGCAATGTATGTTGTGCGTTTTGCAGCTTGGTATGTTTTTTCTTTCTAAACTCGTTTAAAAAGAAATGCAGCTGAATCCGCAAACCTTTTCGTTCTTATAATTAGTGTCCTTTCCCATGGGCCAGCGACGTTCACTAATATGTTCAGCGTCGCCATTGACTAGCTGCTTCTTTGAGGAATTCTGGAGCAGGAACGTTTGTATGAATAGCAATTCTGCTACTGTAAATACGTACGAGCCTTAGTTGACGTCCACATTCCAGTTCCTTATGCTTAACAGCTTTTTTTCCAAAATAAAAAAAGGGAAAGTCATATAAGAGTCCCAGGATGAAAGGACACCAAACTGAAGTGAACGTAAATCCAGTGCTTTTGGTCTGACAGAAGTGCGTTAAAGCACTGCGGACAAAAAGAAATGTAGTAAGGAGAAAAAAAAAGTGTTACCATTTTGAGCCCACATTTCCAAGAACTGCCGCGAGGCAGGGACATTCAAGCAAATGTTCGAGATTTAAGCGATGCGCTGACGTCACTTCCGCAAGTACGACTTGTGCGCGTTAAGCACCATGGTACGTCCTTTCGGGCTCCGGGCGAGACCACGAAGACGTGCTAGCATCGCCCACCCGGTGTCCCTGCTACAGCGTCCGCCGTGGGCAGGTACGAAATTTCGCGTTGCAATCACCCGCTTCATCTCACAGCGAAATGCGCACCCTCACTGTCGCGAGTCGCACAATGCAATACGAACCGAAGGAAGCGAAAAAAAAAAAAAAGAAATAGAAGACAGTCGCGCGCTAAAAGGCAATGGAGATACGGCTCTTCGTCCCTTGGTGACGTAACGACCGCGGGAGACGAGGCAGAATCCAATTACGAGCAACTTACGAAAGCCCCATGAGCCGGGCTATGCATACATGCAGATGACGGCAATCAGGCTGACTCTCCCAGCCTACACAGACAATCGGGCTCTTCGAGAAGGAAGCGCGCTTCGAAACTGCAGGACCACGGAGACGGCGTTCCGTCAAGCGGAAGCGAAGCGTGTCACGTGGTGTGGCGCGCAGGCGTGGGAAAGTTAGTTGCGGGGAATGAAAAAGAAAGTGTTTAGACTCCTTCCTTCTGGCTCGTTTTCTAACTTAGCGGTGGGGAAAATGCGCTAAGGCGGTGCGAAGGAATTGCCCCTAAAACTGGCAGCCCACCCATTTCTGAGAAAAGTGCGTCCCTTTCTTGTCGTTCTTTTTAAGGCCGTCTGAGCAAAGTAAAAGAAAGAAGCGCCACCTGACGACATTTTTATCTCCCACTCGCGGGGGCGTGAGAACGGCGGAAATAAAATACGCCGGCAGTCAAGAAAAACCGGCAGGCACTTTCGGTAAGTCGCATAATTTACTCCGACTCAAAAGGCCACTGCACGAAATTCAATGGAAAACTCGCGGCTGCGGTTACGTACACGAAGCTGCATGTAACATTCATGAGCAAGTCTGGCATGTGCGCGCATACACATACGGCGCGGAATACGGGGAGGTACATGGCGCGCAACCGCGTCGGCATCCGCGGTGGCACTGCCTCGTCCCGACCCCGTTCACAGATATCGCGCGCTCAACGGGCGTCCACCGTATATGCAAGCACACACCCAAACACTCACGCACGCCCAAGCACACGCACCAACACACACACGCGCTAGGCAGCACTGTGGCGAGGAGGTACAAATTTCAAGAGGCAGCAGCTCCACGATGCAACCCGGAAACGAGAGAGAGAGACAGTAACTTGCACATGTACAGCTGACCTGCCCGCACCGACCACGCGAAACAAACAGCAAAACAGCGCGGCGCGAATGGGGACTTCGTAACACGGCACAGGAGCGGCCGATGCGTTCCCGGAATCTTCCGCCCCCGAGGGGAAGTCCGCGGCTCTAGCGATCCGACGCTCACGTCTGTGGCTACGGCAGCAGACCGTTCGACGGCGCGTCCGGATGACGGCAGAGAGATCCGCGAGGCTGGCGCCACGATGCAAGGATTAAGCGGCCGCCGTCCCGGGAGTACGTGCCCGTGTAATGGTGGACCTCTCGACGGGACGCTCCATTCGATTGGAAAGCCGACAACGAATGAGAAAACAAAACTGACGCGCGGGGCCCGGCCATGGAGGAGCCTCGATCGTGCGACCGATTGGCACCGCAGTCCTTAAGCCTAACTTCCTGCATTAAGGCAAACGAACGGTAACGCTCTTTGACTTGCCTCGATTAATATATGGCTAACCACGTGCACAGCCAGGTATGTGCGTGGTTGCCAAACTGATTTCTAACGCAAAGCCATTCGTTGCGCGCACGCAACTAGCTCCTATCGGCAAAAGTTGGACGCCCGGGGGGTTTCAGCTCTACGCGTAATACTTTCTTTAGCGCGCAATGAAACGTCATTGTGCCGAAACGCTCGCGCGACAGGAAACGGAGGCCGAGTCACTCGACGTTTCCAGACGGTCGTCTTCGCAAATACTGTCCCGGCTCAATGCTGCTATGCATCGACGACGGTTTCGGCGCAAGCCGTGGGTGGTCGTCGATCGCGGAGTCCTGCAATGCGGCGACTGCCCCGCTTCTCCCCACCGCCGACAACAATGCTGATAACAGCACTAGTAATAATAACAATACTCTTTATAACTTCCGCGGGGAAAAAAATTATTGTGGCCTGACAAAGCCACATTAAGACGGATCAAGAAAGCGTGAACGGCTGCAAAGAAAGTCGTAAGCGTAAGAACTTACGTATCTACGTGTTAGAGCACACAAACGTACCGATCTGTTGACAACAGACTGGAAGCGGCGAACAAGTGTGTCAAAGCACCGCGTTTAAGCGACGACAACCGGTGCGAGTCGCTCTCGGCGACTGTCGCGCATACGGCCTGGATACACTTTTGAAGAAAGCGCACGGACCAGACTTTTCCGTACGCGACGCCCACGCCGCAAAACGCTGCTTATACAGGAGCAGAACCAGGAATCGGAGGGCGGGTGTCCGTTTCCCACCCCGTATCTCGTTCCCGGTTTAATGCCGGCGCTCTTCCCCCTCCGCGACCCCTTCCTTCCGCATAATCTCAGGCGTGGCGGAAATCCCAACCCGCCCAGGCGCCCCACGCTGTTACGGCACCGGGGAGTCAACGGCCTCCCCTGTGGCGGCAGCGGCAGCAGCAGCGGTGCAGACAAGACGCACGCGACCTTGCCTCCTCGACGGGCCAAGAAACGACGCCTGCCCACGTATCGACAGGGCCGACGACGGGGGAGTCGGCGAGCGAGGGATGAGGTCGCGCCAAGGTCGTCGCTTACGCCGAACGAACGGCGACGGCTTGTACAAGAGCGCCAGCCCGCCCCGCGTAGCCTAGGCAGCGGAAGCGGCCGCCCTGCGCTGGGGTACACACAACGCGCACCACAACACAGCAGCAGCAGCGCCAGTCGTGGGCGCCCGCTGAGCGGAGGGGAAACCAGTCCGCGCCCAGGGCGTGGCAGCAGCTACAACGCGCTGCCCGACGCTCGGCGGAAGCGCCACGCTATGCGTCGAGGCAGTAATGCGCGGGCAACATTCGATACGACGCGCTCCAGACTCTATTCGACAAGGCGTCCTCGCTTGGTGTGCGCGGCGGCGGTCCCCATACGCAACCACGGCGGCCGAGGGGGCGACGCTTTCCCTCTTCGGGGGGAGAAACCCCATCTGCGCGGCATGGACCGACCGGGACCGACGAACGTGACGGTGTAATAAGGACCTCAATGCCAAAGGATGCGGCAAAACATGCATTGAAGAAAAAAAAGAAAGAATAAGAAATTGTATAGAGAGGGGGGAGGTGGCGTTGGAGGGCTACCTCAACGCAAACTGAGTGCCTGCCACGTCGAAAGTGTTCGGACCCGTATTCTCGCAAGGTTACTCGATTAGCCGACTTCCGGCGTAGAGCTGGAAAATGGCGCTGTTGAAACCTGCGATTCCTTCCCTCTTCGCCATTGTCGTTGCTGCTGCGCAATTAGAGACGACCCTGCGTTTCTGGAAGGACGCGGTCTATTCCACGGGGACGCCGGGACGCGGATGCCGGGACGCGGTCTATTCCTCAACACGCGTGACCGGCGTGGGCTGTTTCGAGTTTTATGCGTTGCATATTGCAATCACTCAGTTCTGCCCTTGGGCGCGGCCGGGCAGCCACCATTGGGGGTATGAGCCACCATAGTGGCTCATACCCCTACACTAGAGTTTTATGCGTTGCATATTGCAATCACTCAGTTCAGCCCTTGGGCGCGGCCGGGCAGCCACCATTGACCTTTAGCGCAACCACGTGACGTGACGTCACGACAGCCGGAGCAAAAGCTGGGCCCCAACACAATATGCAACGCATTCTTGGCTTAACCAAGCTAAGCCTGGGCGTTTTTTTTTTTTTTCGGTCCCTTCCCATTCAAGCGCTCACCGACGCGTTCAGTACGCGCGTCTCTCATTATCCCAGTGCCACAGCGCAGCCATGCGCCACTACCCGGTGAAGAACGCGCGCGTTTCAGCTTGGTGATGATGATGAAAAACTTTATTTATCCCTCATTAAAGGGACGAGGGCAACGGCATAGAGGGTGGGGGGAGGAACTGCTGGAGACTCCCGGACCATTCGGTACAGGGCTGTGAAAGGTAACCTGGCTGTCGAGCGAGGACCCGGTTTCGCGGACTGCGACCGGAGACAAGCGCGGTGCGCAGCGGAGGCGACCATAATGTCGCGCGATGGCGGTGATTAACGCCGTATCTCCATTTCGTCCACAGGTCAGCACAACGAGCGTACATACTCACTGCTATTCTCGCAAGCTACGTACTCACTCACCCGCGTGTACGTGCGCACTGGCTCACTCGTACTCAGAAACACTCCATCGCTATTTACGGCCACTTCCATTGATATTTACGGCGCTGACTCGCACACATACTCAAATCCACCCACACTCGCCGACAGTCGCTCGAGTTCGCATTAACGTCAATAACTCAATCTCGCTGACCCTTCGTAAGCATACCTACGTTCACCAGTGCACTCAGTACTGTTCATTCTCACGTCCGCACAAGCTCACCGGAACTCACCCCCCGCCATTCATATTTGCGAGTGTGAATCAGTTTAATCGGGAGCGAGTATATATATATATATATATATATATATATATATATATATATATATATATATATATATATATATATATATACCGAGCTACGATTTTCGTCCCCCTGCGAGGGTCGGGGCTCGCGTGCCCAACTTCGTGTACGGTCACCCACAGCTTCTCGACATGCTCGGATTTCCGAACACTCGCTGTGCTGCACACGCCATCTTCCGAGAGGATACGTCGAGAAGCGACAGGAAGGGCGAAGGCCGAGCGCAGGCACGTGGCCGGACACGAGCTCACACATTCACGACGCGAATTTCGGTCGAATAATTACTGCCTTCCTAGCAAACTCGCGCGAAGCAGACCATGCATACACGGGAGGCTGTCGCCGAGGGCATGGCTATCCCCGCTCCCACGGAAACCGCATTTATGCGTCTCGCTCGATTCACGCCACTAGCTCGGCCTGGCGCCTTGGGGAGAGGGTCGTACGCATGCTCTGCTCGCCTTGGAAGGATCCGATGAGAAGCGGCACATTAGACGCGAAACGCACGACAGCTGCCGTAACTTGGCGAAAAAATAAGCGCGACGCAATCTACGGCGCACCCGATGGCGGATAATTGTGCAGGACTGATAAACGACGACCGGCGTTTCTACGCAGCTTCCCCTCAGAGCGGACTTACAAAAGAGTCGCGCGCGAAAAAAAGAGACAGAGGGAAACAAATTCGCTGGCGGCCCTCGACACACTGCCGCACGCACTGTTGTCCGTCAGGTGTGCGCCTTCGCCGTGCACCTGCGCCGGGCCGCACGCTTCGGTGCGCGGAGGGAAACGGCCCACGGGCGGCGTGTCGCGCGAGCTCGCCTCGGAGATTCGCAAACACCCGGCGAGAAACAAACCGGAGGAGAAAACAGAAATGCGCGCGATAGCACAAAGGGCCTCGCTATCCGAGACCCGAGCTGGCTGCCCGCGGACAAAGGCGTGCCGCGTTCGCGACGGGACCAGGCGTGCCGTCTGGTGGATCGACTCGGCACATCGCGACGGAATGCCCGGCAAGAACCCCGTAGGAAAGGTCCACCTGCGCTGGGATTCAAAGAGGACGGGAAGATTGACGGGTCAGCAGTCGAGATAAGCAACGCTTGGAGGATGGGGGAAAAACAAAGAAAGCAGGGGAGAGATCTATAGCCCAGCGGTCGTTACAAGCTAGGTAACTGTACAATACAGAGGCTAGGTAACTGTACAATACAGAGATATGGGTTTTAATGAAGAGGGCAAATATCACGGTCAGTTAGGCAAAATGCTTGACCTAAACAGATGTAGTAACGTCCGATTACATCAAGCAGTGTAAGTGACCAGCGGTCGCCCGCCGTGGTTGCTCAGTGGCGCTGCTGAGCACGAGGCCGCGGGATCGAATCCCGGCCATGGCGGCCGCACTTCGATGGTGGCGAAATGCGAAAACACCTGTCTACTTAGATTTAGGTGCGCGTTAAAGAACCCCAGGTGGTCGAAACTTCCGGAGTCCCCCACTACGGCGTGCTTCATAATCAGAAAGTGGTTTTGGCACGTAAAACCCCACAATTACATTAAGTGACCAGCGGTCGACACCCCGTTTAGAAGGGAATCCCAAGATAAATCTCCATCTGCCTAGTCGGTCCATCCTCGATCTTTAAACTTGAAGCAATGGCAGACATACCGCGCTGTTTCCTAGTTTTTTGAAGGTCGGTTCCCGTACCGCGACAGTTTAGTCGCGCCACGCCTCGACTGGTCCGACGTTCAGCCCGGACTGGCTGAACGCCGATCGGCTCCTGCGCTACAACGGCTATACGTGACCTGTCAAGTACCGCAACATTACCGGCAACAATGGTAGGCTGCACATACATTGACGCTCGGCCGAGTAGGAATAGGTACGAGTCACTCGACACAGTAATATCCTGGCGCGGAGTAGGGGATAATTTGGTGCCGGCTCGGCTAGCCCTCCCGCCTGCTGGCTACGTTCTTGGCTTCTTTCGGGTATCTCTTTCTTTTCCGCCCCGCGTTCTGGCAAAGGCAATCACGGGCCGTCCTCGCAGGGCCGCGCTACGCCTCTGCAGCTACGGCGTCTCGAGAGAATCGAAGACGCGCGACCCGGGGTGCTGACGCTTCGGGCCCACGGTCTCGCCAGCGCACAGACATCGTCGTCACTCGCAAGCGCAATGACATAGCCGCGCAAGTGGTGACGTGCGCACGACAACAACGAAGAAGACGACGGGAGGAAGACGAGCAGCATATGGTCGGAGAGGAGGACGAGCACACGGAGGGAGGAAAGATGAGCGAGGGGGGGGGGGGGGCAAGGACGAGAGAGTGCGTGCCTACGACAAAAATTCCTCGCACGCAGTTCGCGAGGGAGGACGTGTCCCAGCGGGGTGGCAGCTTTCGGCACACGAGCGCGTCGCAGCGAGAGAGCATAAGAACACGACTGGTCAAAGGAGAGCCACGGACGACGGCCCGATCGGGAACGCGGGCTGGAGGAACAGTGACGACATTTTAGACGATTTTCGGCTACGCACAGCCCATTTCAGGCTTACTTTGAATTATTATTTATTTGTTTGTTTATTTAGGAGTACCGTTAACCCTCTCTTGAGGGTCATTACAGTCAGGGAGAGCAATTTAAGTACAATATATATATATATATATATATATATATATATATATATATATATATACACGCTTTTATAAGCTTTCCCGGCCCCTGCTTATCTCTATCACATGACCGGCTTCCCGAAATTCACAGACATACACTTCTTTCCACTCTGACACTCGTAATGCCAACGCGCTAATAAAAAAAACTATCATGCAGTCTTTGATGCATATGCCATCAAATACTGGGAGTACACGATTGCCCCATTCTTGTTTCTTTTTTTTTTGAGTAAGGTTTTCAAAACGAGCTCCCACCTCCAGCAGAATGCGCCCTATACGTAGACCTTTTGATGGAATATACGACATATCCGTTCATAGGAACAGTGTTTACTTTCGACATTGACGATCGTTGCATTATCAAGAAAATTAGGTCTTACACGTCACCCCCGTAAACATGGTAGAATCGTAAATGAAATAATTTATTCAGACAGTGAAAAAAATACCGAAGCCAGCAACGGGTTCCGCCGTTATTCGCGGTGAAAAGCGCCCATCGCCCATAAAAAACGCGCCTCTAGAAAATTTACCGCGTCTAGGGTGCAGCGGATAGCCGACGGGGTGCCGAATGGGACCGGGATGAGGAAGCCGAGGGACGCGAGAGAGATAAAATACGATTGGAGAACGCGCGAGGCCGTAAGATAGAACGAAGAAAGATGGCTAAACATTCGAGGTGGGAGGGGGGGGGCAGAATGGCACGTGATCGCGAGAAAAGGCGGCGAGAAAACGCATTGCTGCAGCGAAGAGGAGTATCCGAAAGGAAACGCAGAAAGAAAGCAAAAGAGCGCTAGGAGGAGAGAGGAGGAGTATGACAAAAGGAGGGGTCCGTAAACAGAACGCGTGGTGGCAGATTACGGGAAATGCGCGGGGATAAATAAGGGCACGCGAAACACTCTCTCCGCGACCACCGTCTCCTTTCTATGCGTCCACTGACACAGCGCGGAGGTGCTGGTGTTTTTTTTTTTTTCTTTTTGCGCGAGCAGCCTCGGAGGGAAGATGAAGGCAAGGCGTTGGGGGGATTCGTCTGTCACGGCGGAGCGGGGGGAGGGAGGCTAGAGCTCGTGCTTCACGACGCGATGATGGAGGGACCACGAGGCACAGAATGGAAGAAAGAACACTAAAGAAATAATAATAAGCGAAGTGCGACGCGTGGTTAGGAAGCAGCAATAATGGACAAACCAGAGAAGCCCCGAGTGCGTTGGGAAGGCAGCGAAGCGTCGTTTTCAGACGGAAAGGAGAAAGTGGAGTATATGGAAGGCGGGGGGTGGGGGGCGGGGGGGGGGGTGTTATGCAGAGACTGAATGCCGAGAGAGAGACGGCAGCAACCATTGAAGAGACGCGAGAGCAAGCGAGGCAAGAGGGAGGAGGGGGACAGCAGCAGGCTCTGAAAGAAGACGCGACCGTGGGAAAACGACTCCGCGGCGCGACTCACTTTGCGCCAGCCCCTCCCGATGCTTGTGTATACGCGCGTGCATCCTGCCCCCCCCTCACGTTGCCCCCCTCTGTCGAAAGGCCCTCGGGCGACGCCGTTCCAGAAGGCGCGGGGCAGCAGAAAGCGCTGGTGCGTCTTCCGGCTTTCTTCGAAACCACCCGAGAGGAGAGGGAGGGCAAGCGAGGGCAGGATGCGGGTACCGTGAGCCTCGCGGAGTGGACGCGCACCGATTAGCACACACACGCCGCAACGCTATTTGGATGACTCGGACACCGCAAAAGCAGGGAGTTCAACTATTGCTCTTCACGCGCAATACTGGAGACCCGGACAGCCGTACGCGACGATGACAATGGGTGATCGCGTTCTCTTTAACTTGGTAGCTAGCCGCTGTGAGTTACTCGAGCGTTACCAAATAGCATACGGCCTATCTGCGCTGTATCTCATATATCTCGCTGTATCTGTAACTCTCCCAGTAGCTTTCGCGCTTCTTTTCCCCGAACTTCGCTTGCCCTCACTATAGATAACGCGTCCACCAGTTTTCAACATTAGCGCTTCTAGATGCTTGACGATTGCGATGGTTCTAAATCAGGGATTACCCTCGCATTATACTACGGTGTACCAAGTTTTCATATCTTTTTTTTCAGCAGCAGGCATATTATCTATATTTGCTCCATGCTGCGAATGTCATGTAGCGAATGCCACGTTGCCAATATTTGCCCCTGCAACTGCAGCGGGGCGCTGGTAGCGACGCATTGTTGCGTTTTGCGCAAACACTTCAAGCTTTTCAGAAAGGTCTGTGCACTGCACGCCTCTTCGGATGCAAGTGAAAGCCAATGCCTAAGTCGCTGCGAATGGCATTTACGTCAGCAGCCAGACAGCAAGACGTCCATCACCGCAATTACCCGGTTGAACTGAGAGTCAAAAGATGGCACGAGCAGCACCACTGCTCGCGCTTACGTCTCCGGTATTCTACTCTACTCTAGTGACCGAGGCCTAACCGACATGACAGAATGTGCTAACTTTGGCCTGTTGGTATAAGCCGGACAAAAAAAAAAAAAATAAAGAAGGAAAGAAAGATAGAAAGAAAGGAAAACGAGTAACGGTACAAGGTGCGCTTCGTCTGTCTCAGTCTGCACGTCCCATAGTTTGCGCTGTTACATAGCTTTTGTGTTTTTCAAACCAACATGGAATGTTGTTTCCCCACTCATACCGCCGCGATGACCGATAACTTTGCAGTTTGGTAGCAGCCTGCTTGCGTCATCGACATTTAGAGCATCCGTTCGGCCAAACCTGCACAGTTCCGGGAACGAGTTGCCGAGCTGAACGGTCGACGACGGACGTGGCCTGACGCACGAGAACGAAAAGAAATAAAAAGACACGAACCGAAACACCATTGGCTTAGAGCGTCGAAGTGCTACGGATTCGTCATGCCCTGGCCCCGAGAAGAGACACGCCCACGCTATCGCTGCGCAAAGGGTGCGCCCATTGTCGGCTGGTGGCTTTTCTACGGAGCAAAATGACTTCACTGCCTGCGTCAATGCCGTCGAGCCGGAGAGAAGAAAGCGCCGGTAGTACGGGCGCCGCCGTCAGCTCCCGGAAAAGGACGTCGTGGCGAAGGTCAACTTTCTCCTCGGTCCCGGCTGGGTAGGTGGTGAAGCCAAGGATGCCGGGCCTCGCAGGTGCCAATTTGGGAGTCGGAGCGCGAAGCGGGTTAATCGGAACTCGGTAGTTTAGAAGAACTTGTTGTTGGGCGAGTTGGTAGATATTCGCGAACATTGTTTAAATGCGCGAACAAACGAACCACAAAGACAGCAAGGGACATGGACGGGCGCAGACTTGCAACTAATGTTTATTCCACAACGACCACATATAAGTGCACCCCCGACATACACCACTGCGCGTGCGCGAAAAAAGGCAAGATAAAAGAAAAGTAAAACCTTGTATAAGCAAAACGCGACCTACCTACGCTCGTCAATAAACCTCATGTCACTGTTGTGTAAATAAAGTGAGGTGTCACTGACACATTCTTGTCCCTTCTTTCTAATATGGTACGCCTCGAGTAGCTCTCTGGCTCGGCTATCTCGGCAGCGGCACAATATCTTTACTTCCTTCATGATCGGCTTGCACGTGCAGGCCAAGCGGTGTACAGCAGGTGCCCATTCGCTTTATTTTTAATAGACAATTCAAGCTCAGGCAAGCGCACATTCACACACCTTCCTGTTTGGCCTATGTAAACTTTGCCGCATGATAGAGGTATCTGATATACTACTCCAACACTGCAATCTACGTGGGAAATGGAGTGCTTTGTTCCGCACCCTCGGAAGTTATTTTGCTTATACAAGGTTTTACTTTTCTTTTATCTTGCCTTTCTTCAGGCACGCGCAGTGGTGTATGTCGGGGGTGTACTTAGATGTGGTCGTTGTGGAATAAACATTAGTCGCAAGTCTGCACCCGTCCATGTCCCTTGCTGTGTTTGTGGTTCGTTTGTTCGCGCAGTTAAACAATGTTCGCTAATCGGAACTCCTTTTGAGGCAAGAACGAAGACGCACAGACACGTTTCGGTAAGGCAGGGGGGGGGGGGGGGGGGGGGCAGGACTGTCTGTTACATATTATTGTTGGCGCTCCTCTCACTTGTGCCGATGCTAAGCCGGTTCTCAGTTAGCCTCAATGCTACGCTTGGCTCTTTCGAAATGAACGTACCTCAGAGTAGGGTCACGTATGTTCTTTGCGGTTTTAAAGATTTGGCATCGTTGGTGCTTCTGTTGACGCAAAACACTGCTAATATGGCCCCGTTGGAACATGCTGAAGCCAAATGTAGCAACAGCGGACAGGGCAGAACAAGCACGAGAAGACGGACGTACTTTTTTGCTCTGTTCGCCCTGTCCCATGCGCCGTTACCCTGTTTTGCATCATGGTGGTAATGATTAGCACTTGTACTTAAGCGGACCGGTTATTACAACGAATGTATCCGGGAAGAAACATATTTTTATTGTTATTGTTATTATTATTATTATTAAAGGAGTGATTTATGTGTCATCGATTGCACCGACTCCGACGTTGGTGACGACGTGCGCCGGCCACGCTGAGCCACAAGGCAGTCGCTCACTTCGGGCGGCTTCCCATATGTTGCCAGAACGGCGAACATGGCCCCCCGTCTTCTAGTGTTATACCGACGTTAATGAGACAAAGAAAAAAAAAGCGCACAGAAAAAGCGCCAGAGGCACTGGACATGGCGCGGAACCCTCAGTACGTGTATTTGTTTGCGCCTCACTGCCACGAAATTGCATCTCCTTACTTCGGGCTAATTCTGACGTCCGCAGCTGCTACCACGCGTGGTCGGTAAGACGTCGTTCTCTCCGGAAATCCTCCATCTCAAGTAATTGCCGTCGGTGAAACATCCGGTTCACAAGGCTTTTGTTTGTCCGTACCGGGACGGGGTTCCGTACCAAACCAGCTCACAAAAGGATCCAATCCGTGCAGCCGCAATCGAACACTAATACCTTAAATTTACCCCCCCCCCCCCGACCCCACGGGTTAGATAAAAAAAACAACCAAAAGAACAGGAAGGACGTTTTACGTGCCAGCTGTGCCACCGGAAGTGACGGCGTCTCTAAGTTTCGCCTCCGCCCAACTGCGCCGCCATTCGTTCTGATCACTGCACAGCGAGACGCCGCAGGTCTGGGTTGCCTCATCGAATGCCCGCACTTATCATTCCCCTTTCTCCTCTCCCTCGACACGTGCTGCAATGAGGCTTAACAACGACTGGAGCGAAGAAAGAGAGATGCCACGAGAAAAACGCTTCGGGAGAGGGTGCGGCTGAACGCAGGCGCCATATTCTCCCCAGTGTTTTCTTTCTCGGTCCTGTGTAAACACCGCCGGCCGCGCGCCCTCTCGTTCGCGGGCGCGAAGCGTCCGGTTCGCGTTCCGCGCTGCACATTTCCTCCCCGCACGTACGTCCACCCCCCCACCCCCCACCCCGCCGGGGAACGGCACGAACGGGGAGGGAGGGCCCCGGCGGCCGCCACTTCCGGTCGTCCCCGAAACAGCGCCGGAAGTTGCGAGTCCACGGCAGAGCGAGGGGGGTGGTCTGCAGGTTGTTGAGCAATTATAGCTGCGCCCCCCCCCCCCCCCCCCGTCTTGTAAAGAAAACGAAGAAGGGGACTGCTGTTTGCTGGCCGGCGCGATAGGTCGGTACATCCGTAGACTTCAGCGTCTCTGTGGCTCGGCGTCCTCAACAACCCGGGACCGACGTCTACAAAGGCGGGTATATTACGACGAGGCACTCCCAAGAACGGCATGAACCACACAGAAGCCGGCAACAAACGACGCGCCACGTCCTCTTGTCGTCTGCACGTGCTATCTCCTTTGCGCCATATTGTAGTAAACTCTATGCTTCGCGCAAGGATTTTGGGAAAGAAAACTGCGCTCAACCTCGATAATAAATGTTTATTCTCTCTCTCTCTCTCTGGAAGGCGCGAAGCACGATCGAGGCCCGGCTTTCGCGTCGGCGAACGTGAATACCTGCGTTCCCCCTGTGCAACTTCGTGCAGTGCGGCCAAGACTAGTGTAAGCCAATCAGCAAGCACGGATGGCCAGCTGCGCGCGTTCCAGGGAAGGCAGCAGGGACCCGCCTCATTGTGCACGCACTACGCGCTACTCCTTCCTTGAAGCTGCAGTAGTCGGCGTCACGCGATCGGAGGCGGGGCCAATGGAGGATCTCCTTTTCTAGTCGCTGCTTCTGATTGGCTGGCACGAGCAACACCTTTCGCTTCTGAAGTTGAGTTCGGAGTGATGGATGTTAACCAGCGGGTTCGAACGACACCTTGCTCTAGCAAACGCAGGAGAAGGTGCTGGTTCAGCCTGCTGGACAACGCATCGACACCGGGGTTGGAAAAATGCAAACGCACGAACAATGAAATTCGAGTCGAGAAACGGCACCGATACGAAAACAGTAGCTGCAGTCAGCGGTAAAGCTTAAGGGCCTCCGAAGCTTGCATAAAGCAACCGTGAGAAGCGTCCCACAAGTCCACGCTGAAACGTCCTCACACACTGGCAGACGTGCCCGTTTCACCTTTCGGCAACGAAGAGGACGGCCGCCACCAGAAAGAGCGTTTACCACTCCCAACACCGCGGCAGCTACAATCGGAACCAATCGCGTTGCACGGTGCATCAGAACTTATCAGACGACGGGCACAAGGCATTTTCTTCGCTGATCCACAGTGAACCAAGACGAAACCGAGCGAAAACGATGAGAAAGAAAAGAACGAAAGAGTAGTTGCTGTTCTCCACAAGATTAAACAGACTTCGCGAATTGCTCTTCGCCGAGAACCAGGCGGCGGACGGCCGTAATTTCAAAAGCCCATTGAGACGAACGGCTAGCACACGCTCAGACGCGCACCAACGGGCGAGCGCGGCAAAACAGAAATCACCCAGAAAAGAAAGGAAACGAACACAGACTGCAAGAAGAATCAACAGGGCAGCCACGGCGCCTATCCGGCCGCCCGCCCTGGTTGCAGTGGGCGCCGAGTGTTGTCAGAGCTCCTTCAAACCGAAATAGCAGCGGGCCGACAAGGCGGTTCGGCCCGAGAGCACTCAGGCAGAAAGTCTTGCTCGATGCGCGGCAGAAGATGAAGAAAAACAAAAACACTCGGATCTCCGCAGAAAGCATGAACAAAATATACATGTGTCTTGAGAGGAAGGAGGAAGGGTGTAAAGAGGGACGGGGTTACACGCGGGGGCGTCAGTGCCCACCAACCCTTCTCGACCTCTCCCCCCCCCCCCTGCTCTTCACCGCCCTGAGGATGCCCACTAGACGGTCTACTCGAGTGCAGCTGATTAATCCCCCCCCCCCCCCCCCACAGTCACCTTCGATGCAGCCCCTCCCCTCCCACTCTTCACCAGGCACGTAGGCCGATACTCTGGCAGAGGGACGACCCCTCTTCCTGATAGTTCCAAATAGTTCGAACGGACGGTGATAGCCGAAACGAGGGCGACGTGGAGAGATGGTGGGAGAGGATACAAAGCAAACACTCCGAAGTACCTTCTTGTCGAGTTTCGCAGCGCCGCAAAAACGATACTGGACAAATGAGAGAGGAACAACGCGGGGGGGACCCGCGCGCCCCCTAACTGTCGCTGCGAACAGAGCCATCTGAAAGACGTAACGAACGGCGGAGACGCCAAATCGGCAGGAAGAGCCGTCCGCGCATGGGGCGCCATAGGCCGTCGGATGACAGCCCCGTGGCGATTTAGCGGTGAATGCGAGAAATGCGTTAGTATTACGCTGCGCAACTTCCAGGTACCGGATCCATGGCTTAAAACGCGTTCGACACATTTTGCAAAGTGTTGTTACGGAGCTCACTTACTCGACACACGTCCGGCCTCTTCGAGGAGCAGCGAAGCGCAATTGACGGTGGCGCAAATTATATACACAGGGTGGCCCAACTATCATGCACGAAGATTTTAAAACATGAAAATTCCACGTAGCTGGGCAAAACCAAAGTAATGTTGCTTGCCGTCGCTTGGAGGTACTCAGATCATTTCTTGTATACCGCCTAATTACATAATCAGTCTTGATTAATTGATCAACTTCTCAAATACTATGACCAGATGAAAAGTCTCAATGAGAAAATCGTACAGCAACATGAAAAGCTCCCTATACAGCTTTCTGTTGCTCAGTACGTGCTATATAAAAGTGCATTTCCGTGCGCGAAAGAAGCTCGCGAAAACATGCAAAGGCACTTTGCGTGCATTCGCGGGCTTCCTTCATACTCGGAAAAGCACGTTTATGAAGCACGTACCGAGCAACAGAAAGCTGTATGGGGAGCTTTTCATGTTGCTGTACGATTTTCTCATTGACACTTTTCATCTAGTCATAGTATTTGAGAACTTGTACCAAGTGACCGGCTTCCCACACCTGACAAACATACAGATTTTTTCCACTTTCCACTCGTAATGCTAACGCATAGAGAAGAAGAAAGCGAAACGAAACACAGTCACGAGGAGAAAAGCGCGGGCGCCCACGCATCTCTCTTTCCGGTAGGAGTGCGTGAAGGAAGCACGCGAGCAGTGCGAAATTTCGAGGAAAAAGGATCTCGAGAAACGAGCTGGTGGGCGGAAGATCGGGTTGTGTAGGAGACACGCAGACTAGATAATATAAAACGCCACAGTGACTTCCGCCCTCGCTCGGGCGGAGAGCTGGTTAAGCGAACGCTCGCTACGTTAATCGACAGCGTGGGAGCGCTTTCAGGACTTAACGAGCGAGAAATCAAAAGGAAGGGGGGGGGGGGGGGGGTGAAACACAAAATAATGCAAATTGGCGGCACGTGCAACAACCTCGCGCTGCGACTGCTCCCCACTTTTTCCTCATCTCCTTCTGTCGCCCACTTCACCCCCACAGCACGGATGAGGTGTCCACTGTCGTGTAGACGCAGCTGTTTTTTTTTTTTTTTTTTAAGTTACAGACATTTCGGAAGCCGTAGAATCTACAGGCGGTGTTTCAAACATGGTGGTTATGACGTGTTTCCGTCTTTGCAATTACATCCGGCGCATGCAGCCCGCAAAATAAGGAACCTTCGAGATCCGTTTCCGTCCCTCGGAGGGAGCCGTCCGCTGGGGCATGCGTTTGGGCGCACACTTCCCGCACGTAAAACGCCGAGGATTCGATAGCACGAAGGCTGCAGAACACTTCTTAAGATACTTCAATTAGGTGCGAAAGTTTGCCTCGAAATTGTCGTAACGTCAAGAAAAACAACGAAATTCGCTTACGTCGTGTATCAGAGAGGCTGTATGTCCGAAGACGCTGCTTACGGAAAGAGAGGTGTGCTGCCACGCGTTTCTCGTGTTTCTGTCTTTCTCGTTGCTCTCACATGTTGCAGCTTCTCTGTAGTGACCAACAGAACGACTCTGGCGCAGTAAAGACTTATAGAGGATAGGTGTGCGGGTAGGGTACAAAAAACAATGTGGCACGTGATCGAGGAGCGGGCGCCCACAGATGATGTTAAAAAAAGAAAAAAAAAATATCGAAAGGCGAAAGAACACCAAGTAAAGTCCATCCCCACCCTCTCCCTCACCGCTCCACAGCCTCCGAAAAGAAAGAAGAAGAAAGAAACTCAGATTTCCATCTCTCAGCACTTCTTGCAAAATATTACTCGAGGTAACTCTGGCGCTAGTGTATCCGGTCAATGCAAGTACGCCGGTTCAGATGGCACTGTAACGATCGTGTTTAGTACGCGGATTCGCCCAATTCGTCCTTCAGTCTGGCTCCAAACGTCTCCGTGTTTCAGCAACGTATTGCGCGACGAACGTAACTATTGGCAACGTTTACGTATGTGCGGGGAGACTTAATCTCTCGCGCGTTTGGAACGCTATTAGACGTTTAATTAGAAGATGCTGTCGGAATTTAAAGAAAATGTATACTGAGCTCGACAAATAACGCTCAACGAACGTCCGAAGCACAAAGCACGAAGTTTAGGCAAATTCCATGCGCTATCCACCGTTCCCACGGATAGCCGAACGACAGCAGCGCCAGAGTTCCCCCCAAGTGAGTTTCGTAGGAAACTCGCGTCGCGTTCCACCCACGTGCGCCCGGTCGGGCGTATTAAAATGAGGCGCATCGGTCCCAGGTATATTATAGCATCGCCCCCGCAGTTTTCGCGCCGAATAACGAAAACACTACACGCGAACGACGCAGCATATCGCAATTTAAGCGTGCCCAAAAGGCGCAGAGTGGGAAGACTTGAGGCAAACCAGTGCGCCGTCGTCGGTTTCTTTTTTGTGTTCTTTGTTTTCTTTTTTCTTTTTCTCGTCGTGCGCTCTCCTACGCAGACGCGCCCTGGAAGGCGACCGGCCCACACGGCGCAAACAGCGACGCGGCCTGCCTCGCGGGAAAGCCAACTACGCGCGCACGCCTGCGCCCACCCCAGTCGCGGCTTTCCTTTCGGCGCGGAGAACTCGCAAACACGCCCACGCGCGCGCAACGACGATGCCGCGGACACCCACGAGCGATTTGGCGACGCATGGATGCCCACGGCGCGTGTAGCCGCGGCTACGGAGAGCCGTTTAAAAAAAAAAAAAAAAAAAGAAAGCGAGTTGATCAACACGCGACGGCAACGCGCGCACGTATCGAGCGGGCAGCCGAATGCGCAACGTTTTCGTTTAAAGGAGCGCCCAATTACTCCCACGAATTTTCGAAGCTGCAGAAGAGGGAGAGAGAGTAAACGTTAAAGGGTAGTTAATGGAAAATATTGAGTCCAGCTAGATCGACAAATTATTCGCATCGTTTTCTCTGTGCCAATACATCACTTTATACTTTGTTCCGTACAAAATCGCCGCTGAAGGTCGCGGCTTCTGCTTCTCTATTTCAATCGCCCACGCCAAAACTGACGAGTAGACGTAAAGTCCACGTCACCCATTTCTATGTCGCTTTCTGCGAATCGGCCACTGCTGACGTCACACGAGATCAACCACAGCCTGCAACAGGGGCGCCATTCCAAATTTCAGATTTTGATTCTCTACTGGAAAAAAAAAAAGAAAGCGTTGTTGTCGTCATGAATTGCCACTTTGTTATCGAAAGCTGTAATCTTACAACGTAGCTGGCCTTCACATTTACTTCCGCCGTTCTTTCAGTAACAGGAATGGATCAGTCGCATGTGCAGGGGTGAGGTTCAATGGTGGGGTCGTAAAATTATTAAGGAAAGATTAAACAAAGAAACGTAAATGAAATAACAAGACCGCAAGTTTCCGGTTAGACAGCCTCCTCACTATCCACATATGCCCTATCCTTAATCGCAGCTTTTTTTTTTAAATTCCTATTCCCCTATCCTCCGCGTATAGCCACCAATAAGATTTACAAAGCGGTAGAAAGAAAGTTTTGCTTCACTTCATGCTTTCGAGCGTCACTATAGTAACACAACCATCCCTACCTATTGTTGTGAAAACTTTATTTTTTTCCCCCCTCATTGCAAAACTGCGCGACCACTGATCGGCGTCTTGCTCGAAAAGCAGGAAACGCACATGCTATTGCTTCACATCAAACAAAGGGCAAGACGACAGCGAAAAAAAAAAAATGTTAAGAAAGAAAGAATCGAGGAAAGAAAGAACAGGGTAAGGAAACAAGCAGCCAGACTCGCACGTTTCGCAGGCGCATTTTCTTCTCAAACGCACGTCGTGTGGTCCCACCTTTCCACACGGCAGTATATCTTGCACGACGAGCGCACAATGAGAGAGAGAGAGACGTGA
This sequence comes from Dermacentor andersoni, assembly GCF_023375885.2. Taxonomy (NCBI): domain Eukaryota; kingdom Metazoa; phylum Arthropoda; class Arachnida; order Ixodida; family Ixodidae; genus Dermacentor; species Dermacentor andersoni. The sequence continues at coordinate 115,008,028 of NC_092822.1, read as the reverse complement.
CTGCCGCTCAGAAACGCACGCCATACGCGCCTGCATCTCCCGCGCATACGCACACCACCATCTCGCGCGGCGTTCATTCATTACGCGGCGCGCTGTCCTCGCCGCGTCCGCCTCTGGCGAGACGCTTCCAGACGGCGCAGCCACATGCAGCAGCAGCAGACGACGCGGCGCAATCACAGCTTCCGCGTGAGATGAAGACAGGTGAGGGCGACGCGCCAGACGGTGCCGCGCTCGACGGGCGTTCAAAGAAAACACTAATAAAGTTGCGGTAGATACAACGCACTCGTTGAAATCGACGTTACGCGAAGCACGAAACTGCGATTGAAACGTTTCACTTAAATGCGACACGCGAGATGCGCCCAATTCTATTTTGTTCCCACGTACCCGCAGGGCACTGGGGCCGGATCACGAAGCTTTTCGTTCGTAAGTGCTTCCTGCAAGTGCCATTGGCTGGCCGCCTTCCCCGATGATGTGTCCAGCGTCGAGATTGCCAGGAATTCACCGTTTGAAATCATTCTAGTGTGTGTGCGTGTGCGTTTGTATATACGGGCCCAGAGCCTGCCAGCGGCAGAAATGAAGGTGTAGTACCAGATGGCTGTAAGCCAATATCCGTTAGCCTGGGCTGAGCTACTCGGCGAGGCATCCACGGTCAACAAAGTCGACGAGAGTTTCAAAAGAAAGCTTCGCTTTAAAAGACGCTGGCGCAATACCAGCGCTCTACGCGAAAGGCAACATAGACGCCTGTGTCACAATAACCTCGGCCCGATTTCACGAAATATGTCTTACGCAAAGATTGTTCGTAAGAGGAAATACCAGCCAATATTTTTGGACGCAGTCCAAAATAAACACTCAATATGCGTGTTGCAATATTATTACGAAAGATGACCAGTCAACGGGAAAGATCACTTAGCAACGAATTTTGTAAATTTGGTTGCCGGCACTGCAACGGAAGCTACACAGGCGCGGTCTGGCGCTCGACACTGGGCAGACGAGCTCGACAGTGAGCAGACGGTGGTCATTAAGGGCCACTTAAATTGCCTTTTTTTTTTTGTACAACTAATCGGATGTCACCCGCCATTTTTTTGCAAGACACGCTGGCCTACCGCGCGGCACCGATACGCCGGAAACGCTTTCTTATGCGGTCGCTGCACGAACACGCGCCGTTCACGTGCACGCCTTATTAAGGCAGCCATCCACGGCACGCGGATCCCGTCCCCGCGACGACGACGACGACGCCTTCGTGGGGGGATGTAAATAAGCCGCGCAATTACGTCGCATGCGGCGGCCTTGGCGGCCGGCAAATTAATCACGTGCTCTCCGAGGTGGGTGCATCGGGCTTGAATGATCGTACACGTTTACCCTCGCAGCCTTGTATATGCATGTAGGAAGCGTGTAGCCGCCGGCGCGGGACCTGCGAGCTCTGTCGTGGACACGGGCCAATATACATACGCTAGTTTCCTTTAGCTGAATCGCCAGCTTAGAGCAGCACCGCGCGCTTTCGCAAATAAAAAGGAGCTGAGCATTGCCATTTGTTGGGCGTGTAGGTAAACTGTCTTGGAAAGAAAAAAAAAAAAAATGTTACTGACACATATTTTCGTGTACGTATCGTCGTTGCTTGCTACTGTCCGTGTCTTCTACGCGCGACGTGACATGTACTAATGGCACACCAAGGTGCTCAAGTATCAACCTTAGTAAAGTATATTTTTTCGAAGTTGTAGAAGCTCTACCACGTATTTCACGTGCGTGAAATGTTGACATTTAGTAACTATGAATGTCGAGAAACATTTAAACATCCTTTAAATGCGAGAAACAGCCGTACGAAGACTCCCGTGCTTTAAGACTCTGGGAGCACGAGAGAAGAGAATGTCGCGACTTGGCCGCTGCCTTCAACAAATTGGTCATTACGGAATATATATGATAACCGTCATAGATAACCACGCAGTTGATCGCCTTCTTCTTCGGCGCAGATATATTCATAATAATAATTATTAGCTAATTTGTATAACCACTGCAGGACGAAGGTCGCGCTCCCGGCGACCTCCAATTGTCACCGCCTCGCTTCAGCTGACTTCGGCCTTGATGTGATGTGATAACTTTATTTGGAATCCGGCGATTGGGAGGCCCGGGCCTGGGGCCGCCTAGATGGCCACTGGGAGCTGCTGCTCCCGTGCGGCTTCCTTGGCTCGCTGGACGGCCCAAAGTTGGTCTTGGAGTTCTGAGCTGAGCAGCACGGCCGACCAGCGCGCCCGTAGATTTTCTGGGGAGACTGCCATTTTATTTTGGTATATTTCACAACCCCACAACATGTGTTGAAGGGTGGCTCTAACAGACTTGCAGAGCTTGCACATATCGCTCTCGTATATATCGGGGTAGAAAGTTTTTAGTTGCACGGGACTCGTATAAGTTTCTGTTTGTAGTCGCCTCCAAGTAACGGACTCAGCTCTGTTCAGTTTAGTGTGAGGCGGTGGTAATACTCGCCTCCGATTTTGATAGAATTTGGTAATATCGCTAAATCTTGTTAATATATCTTTTTCTCTCCAGATTTCCTCCTCCGCGTTCTCCTGACCGATGGAAGCCACTCTTTGCTCAGCTCGGCGAGTGAGACCTCGAGCTTCGCGGTGTGCTACCTCGTTGAGGTTGATTGCTGGAATGTCTAAAGTCGTATGCGCTGGGAACCAGAGCATCTCTCCTGAGGCATGACTTCGGCCTTCGGTCTCCAAAATTTCCAAAATCTGAACAGCTCCATCAAATGCACCACTGCCATCGACAGCGTCAGGAAGTCTCTTTCCCGTGACAAAGTTATCCGACATTAATTACGTTTTCCGAGCGTCAACCCATACACTTGAGCCTTGGCTAGTTCAGGCCATCAGTGGTTAGAACTTAGTCTTTTTCAGCGTATGCGGTTGAGCCAGGAAAACCCAATGACACCCCGAAAAGAGAGAGAGCAACTCACCGATGAAGGCGATGGCCTGCGGGAAGAAAGATGCCAGGTTCTGCGACCAGTGGTCCTCGATGGGGATCTTCATGTACTTGAGGCCTCGGCCCTCGAACGCGTTGGCCAGGTTGTGCGTGACGTTGAGCACGTAGCGGATGTTGTGCCGCTCCAGCGAGTCCAGGTCCAGCGAGTTCTCCTCGTTGCCTGCGCGACAAAGTGCGCGCCATCATCACTGGACTCGGGTCCCCCACCGACCGTCCGCGCAGCGGACCACTCTATAATATATAGCCTCGCGCCCCGTTGCAAACGAGAAAGGCTTTCAAAGCGGCCAATGCGAAGCGAATAAAGAGGGGTCAGCGTACAGCTCGCGCAAGACAAGTCGGACAGCGCGAACTGAATCTGCGTGTCCGCCGCCGCACGACCGATCGGGAAACCGGGCTGCGGGTGTCCTCGAGTCAACCTGTCCCGTTTTTTGACGCGAGGCTTCGGCAAGGAAGCAGCCGGCGCGCCCTCTGGCGCGAGTACTGGACACTGACCGACAATGTTGCGATTCCCACAGTCTGCTGTGACGTGACGCACCGTGCGCGTGTCGCTTACACTGGGACGACGTGTGTCAACCTGTGGGTGTACGCGGTCCTTCCACGATCTCTGCGACGACACTCTGCCTTCCTCCGTGCTGGTCTTGTAAGCGGTAGACACGTTTATCTTTTTACCTCCACGTATCCGCATCAACACTGTCGCCTACTCGTGCGGCGGCCGGGTTTTATTAGCTCAAGCATTAGCTTAAATCACTAGGACGATGATCCTTCTCCATCTCGCTCTTACTCGGTCACCGGCCTGCCGCACCAGGTGGCGGCATTGTCCTGCCTCTGTCACGTATACGTGCCCCAAAATAGACGCTTAGCGACGCGCACAATTACGCGACCAAAGCCGGGTCAGCAGACGCGCCGCACTTTAGTGCACCCGGACACCTCAACGACCTCCTGCGTGCGCAGCTGCGGCTACCGTTCATGTTCGACGGCACCCCAGCTCCTCGTAAAAGAATTGTTTCTTTACGATCGGACTGGAGTTGCCACACGTGTGCTAACACGGTGCGCAGGACTCGGGGGCAAGCGACCGCCGTCCCAGATGGCACACAGTTGCCCGACACTATACGGCCTCTTCGTAAGCCGTAAAAGCGGTGGCGTCACTGCTGGCAGAACGGTGGAGGCACTTCGCTCGGTCGAGGAGACGTGCTGTACAAACGGCACTTTGTCCGGAGAAATACCTGTTCGCTGTGTACGAGTAACTCTGCCGGTGTTGTACTTTGCGGACCCCCCCCCCCCCTTTCGAATTCCTCCCCCCCCCACACACACACCTATTGAAGCAACGTCTCTACAACATTGGACCGCGCAATTCAGGGTCAGCGAGGCGACAGAGTTTCTTACAAAAGTCACCAGACGAAAATCTGACGTCGACATCGTTAATCTATACCAGAGAAATGAAGGAGAGCAATGTGGATGTGTCCGAGATCCGTGTTTGTGGCTTTAGACGTTCTTGGGGCTCTGTTTATTAAGTTTTATTTCTCTAAATTTTGAACGAATCAGATTTTTTTTTTTTTTAAAGGAGGGCGAAGTCAATAAAAACAAGAAAAAAAAAACAATAGTTTGTTGTCCTTACTATACTACGCAGCATAGTCACGCTATCTGCTACCTTCTTATAACAGCAGCTGGTGACGGCAGAGTAAATAACATCGCTGACTAAACAATGCACTCGATTTTACTAACGAGTTTCAGCTACCAATTCCGAACGCAGTTTACGCCACCAGATACAAATTCTGAAACCTACAACACGTTTACCGGAGACCCACTCTGCAATAAGCCAGAGCTGGTCGGACACACTCGTCATAGGCTATAAACTTCGCGTTCGCCGATGGTCACTGCACTTTGAATTGGTAGCTGAAATTCGTCAGTAAAATTAAGTACCTTGTTTAGTCGACTAGAAATGGTCATCCACACGACTGTAGTACGGCCGTAATGACCAACTGTGCATGATACGTTTTTTTTTTCTTTCAGAAATCTTCCTCCATCTTGCGGGATTCCTCAGAGTCGATTTGCGACACGCTGTAACTCTTTGTAGCGAACCGCGGCCCACATAACGCGAGGGGGCCAACATGCATAAAGACTAAGGTGATCGTGTGAACGCTCATCGAGTCAAAGATGTGGTGAGGAGGCAACTGCGTGCACCTATCTTTGTCCGCGGTAGAGCAGCACTCAAAAAAAAAAAAAAGAAAAAAAAAAGAGAGATGGAGACCCACCGAGGTAGAGGAAGGGCACGATCTGCACCGGGAAGGGCGGGTCGGCGCCCCCGGGGCTGTCGTCGCGGGCCAGCCCGCTGTCGCAGCGGTCCGGGTCGTCGCGAGGGTCCTTGGGCGAGCCACATTCGGTCGAGATGCGCAGCGTCTCCAGGCCCAGCAGGGCGCGCGTCGTGGTCACCGACACGGGCCCCGGGTTGGCGGCGCTCCCCGGGGGCGAGGAGGAGCCGGGCCCGGGCTCCTGCGGCTCGCCGCTGTCGCACCACTCCGGGTAGCGCGAGTGGAACTCCGAGAAGCCGCCTGCGTCACACGCGCGGGGTTGGGGGTTTCAGCGCGACGCCGCTACACGTGTGGGACATGCGTACACGCCCCGAACAAGGCACTCGGCTTAAACGACAGTTTACATCTTCACAGGGTCATCGTAATCGTCGTCAGCCCACTTGTGTCCGCTGCAGGACGGAAGCCTTCCTCCCGAGATCCCCAATTACCTCTGCCTAACACCGGTTCACACCATCTTACCCCTACAAATTATGCTGCGCTTCCCTTCCAATGGCAGCCATTATGTAACGCTAATAGACCGCCGATTATCCGCCCTACACATCACGTGGCCTGCCCAGCTCCCTTTCTTTCTCTAAGTGCCAACCGGCTATTCCCCTTTCCTCTATAATCGACACTGCCGTATTCCCGGCTTTTAACTTTGCGGCTATCACATTTCGTTCCACTGATCGTTATACGTGGGAAGAGTTTACGGTTTTGTTTTCCATAGAACACATAGCGCCTAAGGGCGACTGATGCCCTCGACAGGTTATGGAGCCCGATTTCTAATGAAGATTGATGTGCCCGGACGTTAATAAAGGGTCTGAACTGTTGGTAGTGGAAAGGAGCTGTGGCTTCCTGGTACGACAGCACTAGTGCTTCACGACGGAAAGACGGATTCAGAAAGAACAAACACGACTGCGCCCTTTGTTTTTCAATCACAATACATGCGCAAAAGAAATGAAAAAAAAAACAGGGACCTAGAACATCAAAAAAGAATGCCCGTGCTTGCTTAAGTGTCCAGAATTTTAAGTAAGCGTTGTCGTCAAAGTGTGTTCATTGCTGGACTCCTGAAGTTCGTGATGACAAACGGGGTGCGTTATTGTGCACCTGGAGTAGATTTAACTGTCAGCGCTATAACAAAATAAATCAAATAAGTACTGCCCTTCCCGGGGCAGTTCGGCAAAATCACCAAGCCTCGTAAGCCTACCCTACAATGTCCAGTGCAGGTGTTATGTACTGACGCTCACTGAACTCTCCAACTTCGCTACACTGCAACTGCAACAAAAAAAAAAAAAAAAAAGAAGAAAGAAAGAAAGCGTCTTTCATTTGCCAGCAGCCTCCAGCGCCACCACGTGAAGCCAAGTCAACCGAGTGAGACTCGCTGTCCGCGAACCTTTCCAAACACGTGACCGCTCTCCCACCAGCTGTAGCAACAACCCTTCACCGCTGCTCGGAAGCACGCGGACGCAAAAGCCTGCACTCCTCGTTTACACCAGCCCACGACAAGCACGCGTTCCACTGCTGACCCGCTCACTTACAGCCGCACCCCTTGGTTTCCTCTTTTGGGAAGCTCTCCGCTCGCACATATGGGTCTGGAAGAAGCGGTGCGCCCCGCTGATCGACTACGGAGAAACGAAAGCGACAAAGAAACGCGACCGCTTCAGGCGTCCACGCCTCCCCTCATCGTGGCACAGACAGCTCAAACACGACGACGCAAAGTGGACCGGACGACACAGCGTGCAGCTGAACGAACTCCCCCCCCCCACCCCCCCCCCCACCCGCCAAGCTGCACTTTTCTCGATCTTTGCGAGCCTGCACGTGTTCTCGTGCACCGCTGCGCGGTGACCTTCGATGGCAGCCCCTGCGACACCTCCCCCCCTTTCCACGGCTCGAAGAGCGAGACCCGATCGACCGAGAAGCCGTCTCCCCCATCCGCGCACGCCACGGAAACGACCCGAGCAACAGCAACAAAGCGAGACACAGCAGGAAAAGAAAGACAAGAAAAGAAAAAAAGAAACAGTCCAAGATAAAAGCAGTTCGAATAGAGAAAACGGCATGGCACGCAGGCACCACATAGAACTGAAACCTCGCGGGCAGACGAGGACGGGAGCGAAAGGACGCAGAGAGAGTTACGGAGAGAGAGAGAGAGACAGCAGCGCAGCAGACGTACAGTCTAGCAGACGACGACGATCACGCGGCATTTGATGCCCGCCGCGGAGAGATGCCTATCTCGCACCCCACTCCTCGGCTTCCCGCCACGCCGGCCACGACCGACACGAGGAGGAAAGAACGCCGCAGACAAAAGGAAGGGGGGACCGTAAAAAGAGGAGAAAGGCATCGCGAGGTTACAGACACGGCACGCACACACTCCCCGCGCACAACTAACCCCCGTCTCGGCTCCCGCAGTCAGCCACACTCATTTTACGTCCGGTTTGAAAGCCAAAACACAACACGGGGGCCCCATGGAGGCGTCCGCTCTCCCCGCTGTTCGCCTCCGCGGCAGAACGGAGCGAGCAACACGCTCAGCAACCGTGACGACGACGGCGGACGGGGCCGTACGAAAGACGAGGAGGAGGACGAGAGAACGCCAACCGAAACCAAATGCAGACGCCGCCGACGCGGCCATCAACTTCCGCTGCCCTTCGGCGCTGCCAGAGGGCACCAACACTTTTTCTTCTACCCTCTCACGTCCTCATCGCCTATGGCCACTCTGCCCCCCACTCCCGTCCCCCCTCATCTTGCGTTTATTCATTTTTTCTCCTTCTTCCACGACGCGCACTCTCCCGTGACGTCATAGGACGCCACATCTACCAAGTCTTTGCAAACGTCCCTTCGGCTGCTCGTTGCATGCCGCCGCAGAAGCGTTTCTCGTCGTCTGCTCTTGTCGCACGACGCATACTCGGCTGGCGCCCTCGCACGATATCTGTTTGGTGGGGACAGTAAAGTGCAGCTCTTCACTCTGTGTCTTTCCTCGCTTTAGATCAACACAATAAAGAAAAAAGATAAGGGAAAAACCAGCCGCCCCCATCAGCAGCAATTAACACGCCACAGCTTCGAGGGAACGCCGGTACATGGTGGGTTCCAAAGGCGAGGACAGAGAAAGGGCACATGTAGCCGAGCGTAATCTACGCTGCAGACGTCGCCCACCTGTGGCGCCTTCCAAAAGTGCTCAGAGCCTGCCTGTAGATTTAAGCGTCGGCCTTGAGAGATAGTCATTTAGAGCCTGCACTGTTGGAACTACAAAACCACAACAGCACTACCGCAGTGGGTGCGTACGCACCGGCAGATCGTGTTTGCCATATGCCGCCTAAATAACGCCCGCGTGCCTTCTTTGAGTGCTTTTCGCCGTCTTCATGTGGGCGCCTCAGCCATTACACGCCGTGCACCAAGTGACGCTGTTTCGCGTGATTAATTGTCTAGTGTTGATAAGGCTTTTTTAACGTGATATGTCGCAGGCACAGACTCAAGGGCGTGGCAAACGCAACCGATATGTCTCATGCCCAATGGCGTTTAGATATTAAGAGATTAGGAACAAAAGCCGGAATGAGATCAATACGAGGTTATTCGATGTTTAGGGTAAACAAGGCAGATTCCAAGCAGCTAAAAAAACCAGGGTACGAAAACGAGACACGACAAGCAAGACACGTGAGTGTCCGGGCGCTCAGATGAGCAGCGCGCCAGGACGCGTCTCCCATGCTGTCTTGTTTTCGGGCACGGTTTTTAGCTACTAACATGTACTAACAAGCCGCGCAGTCCGTTTTTCTGATATAGATTGCTTTTCGCAAATCTGAATCGTCTGTTACTTCTTCTTTTTCTTCTTCCTCTCAAACGCGAAACTGCTCGTCACTAACGAACGGAAACTCAGACACCGATACCGCAGGCGAAGCAATATTCCGAAAGAGCAGGCAGGCCCTGTGGACCAAAAACGCCAACCCACAGACAGTCCTCCACGCATCGGTACATCGGCGAGAAAGGACAGGACGACGAGGCATAAGGGTGGGCAATGTTGGAGGTAACCGGAAACGACCAATACATTCACCAGCACATGCGAGCGGGCCAAAATGACACCGGGGAGAAATAACCGACGAAGAAAGGGAGAAAGAAATGGAAAAAAAAAAAGAAACGGTCAATGCGGGCTAACGCGCGTGACAGGAACCCTGGAAGATGTCGCGGCTGCCCCCGCTGAGTCAGCGGTCGCTTGTTGACGAGAGACGAGGATTCGGAAACGAGAGCCCCTCGTCGCAGGCCAGATGAGACGACGAGGGTACACCGCGCTGTTTTGCGTCCGCCGCGAGCGCGCCTCCAGAAATGACTTCTTGTTTGTTTCTTTCGTTGTTTTCCTTTTTTCTAAAGCGCACAGCTTTCTCTTGATCTTTCGCCCGTTTTCGTGGTTGGTGGTTGGAGCTTGCCCTTTCGCAGCCGAGGCGCCGACGCAAAAAGCGCGCGTGTAGTTCTTTCAGGCGCACGCGCTGGCGGCCTATATACTGCTGTTCTCTACGGAATTACGCAATGGAACAACAAACGCCAACCAAACATCCTCCCTGCAATAAGCTTGCACCGTCAAACGCAGTATGCCTTTAATGTAGTGAATAGCTTTCTCGAAGCCGTTAGGCTTCATCGTTAGGATTACATCGACAGTCATCGTCAACGGTATCTGCGTCTTTCGCGAAGCTTTCCCTGCGGCATGGTTGTTTATTTAAATGAAAGCGCGCAGGCCTTCCTCATGCAGAACTTGTGGTAGTGGCTCGACGGAGTAGTCGTCCCTGAGCCAACGCCTGTTGACTCTCCCACTCGTAGCCCGCTTGACAGCTAGCTCTTAGCAACGTTCCGGTCCTCGTTCCGTGGACAATGCCGCAATTAACCGGCCCCGCTGTAGAGGCAAGCTGGAGCGCAAAACTTTGGACGCGTGCAGTTCACTCGGCCTTCAGGTGTTGGACCACGGGTCGGTCCAGGCGGCGGACTCGCGCGCACGTTTCCATCACTGAAAACCTGCGCTTTGGTTTCGAGGTGAAAGAAGCTTCCATCCACGTAAACCACAGTTTCGTGCATAGCTTACTAGGAGAACTCCGGCGCTAGCGTCTATGGCAGCTTCGAGTGTGACGGTTCAGCCAGCTAGAATGGCAGCGATGTGTATTATAACGATATACACGGATTTGGGGGGCCGATACTTCGTCGTTTAACCAGGCTTTAAAACGGCTTCTTGATTTTGCAAATTGGCCATTTCCAGCGTGATAAGCGCAATGCGCAATGATTACCCATGCGTACGGTGACTGATTACCTTGCTGTACTTAGAAAAGTACGTTTCTTTCCACTATCGCCATATATATATACACATTACATACACGCCGCAGTTAGCCTTTGAGAACGCAAAAAGGATTGGACCAGTGACCAGCGAGGTCATTCAACAATGCAGTGCGTTGCAGTTTAGCTGAACTGCTGCAGGGAGGGCAGAGGTGCGGAGGACGTGGGCACGCCTTAAGCACTGCACACAACTGATTCGAAGCTTTGAGGGGAAGACAACAGAGACAGTGGAAGATCCTTGGCAGACGGCCTGCTTGGTGACAAAAAAGCCATAGAGGGACGGTGCGAAAAAAAAGAAAGCGAAGAACAAAGAAACAAACAAACACATACGAAATGGTCGAGCCTGCCATTTGGTACTGAGCAGGACAGGCCGCGCGCGCTACAACGAACGTCAGCACGGACATCATCCCGGAGACGGACACACAACAACGCAGGTCGCGCGCGAGGGAAAGCTCCGTAAGCGCTGCAATACGGCGACGCCCGTCAGGAAGGCGAGCCGTCAAGCGATAACTGCTGCCTCAGCCGCTGGGGGACAACATCCGCTCGCGATAAGTGCAACGCGCGACAGATCCGAGCGAACCTATAGTTATAGCGAGCCAGATCCCTTGGGTGTTAAGCACGGTGTGGGGAAAACGCTAAATGAAAATGGCAGCGAGAGACCCTATAGCAACAGACGGCATGGGAGATTGCTGACGCAAACGAAAGAAATAACAATAATAACAAACAATCAATGGACGACTCAAGGAAATCAATGTGTAGACGTGGCTACTGGCCCCGGGTCACTACTTTCGGATAGTCAACCTTGGTTCTACCCGCCGTGGTTGCTTATTGGCTATGGTGTTGGGCTGCTAAGCACGAGGTCGCGGGATCGAATCCCGGCGACGGCGGCCGCATATCGATGGGGGCGAAATGCGAAAACAGCCGTGTATTAGATTTAGGTGCACGTTAAGGAACCCCAGGCGGTCCAAATTTCCAGAGCCGCCCACTACGGCGTGCCTCATAATCGGATCGTGATTCTGGCACGTAAAAACCCATAATCTAATTTTATACTTTGATTCTGCCACATAAAAAATTCCCGGCATATATATCCTGGGTATTTCAGCGAACACTTTCAAAATAAAAAAAAAGAACATAAAGTTACCTGTGGCAGCTAGATACCCCAATTCTACTCCACGAGGTAGTCTACTCGAAGAGGCGGACATGCACAAAAAATTGAAATGCATAATCGATTAATTAAAAAAAACCTGGAATTAAGTTTTTAGCTAATTACCTTATAGCACAATCGCAATTTACAAATTCTAGCGAGTGAGACTGCAAGGCATATATCCACTTAAAAAGAATTGTGTGGATGATGCCCTTTACGAGAAATGCACTGTCAAGGTTGCGGCAAAAATGCACTGTCGTTCCACTTACTTTCTTAACAAAACGTCGTTTCGTGCATTGAAGCACAAAAGTAACTGGAACGCCAATGCACTTCTCCGCAAAGTTCGGGAATTAATTTCTCGAAACTGGCGTCATCCTGAGAATTCGAAGTGGATCCGATCGCCTTGCGAAGTCCCCGACTAGAATTTTTAAATTGCAATATGTGCCATAACGTAAGAATTAAAGCTTAATTAGTGATTATTTTATTAGTCCATCATACATTTCAATTCGATGTGCAAGTAATATGCCCGCCTCTTCGGGTTGACCACCTCATGGACTAGAATTGTGCTATCTGCCACAGGCAACTTAAAAAAAAGAAAATTGAAAGTGTTCTTTCAAACACAGGGTAAATATATATACATACACAGCTGTGAATAAACAGACGTAGAAGCCATACGGTTGTGAATAATAGTAAAATTGAGCCCCTCGGATTCTTCTGCTCAGGTGTGTGTGTGTGTGTGTAAACTTAAATCTCGCAACTGATACAACACACAGCTGCGCTCACGCGCAATTATTTTACCTACGTAAACTGGTCACCTACTATGAAAGAGATCGTGTTTCGCCGCGAGTTTATCAGCCCGGCCTGATCCGAGCTTTTGAGAGAGAGAGAGAGAGAGAGAGAGAGAGAGAGAGAGAGGGGATATCGCTTAGGGGCCCCCCTGCACAGTCAGTCTCAGCAGCTCGGTCTCACCGGAAGTGCCGACGCTGTCCCTTTACGGTTTGCTCCGCTCAGGCCAGCACCGCGCGTATCGGCCGACCTGCCGCTATCGGCGGAAGCGAGGCGCCCCGCCAAACCAACGCCCACGGCCGCTTTTTCTGCCGCGACGGGACGTGGACCAAGTAGGGTTATACGTGCGGAAGACCCGCTTTCTGCAAACGATGGAGGGCGCCAACCGCAACGAAACCGTTATGTTATCAGCATAACCGGAGGCTACGATTAGCTAGCCCTCGGTTATTTTAGAGCGAATGTGTTGCTCCGACTGCAAACGCCCAGAAACGTAAACATAAACATTGTAATAGCGTGTCCCTATGACGCGTTACCTTTAGTTTACGAAACAAGGGTTACCATAGACGCAGACGTGAGCAGCCGTGTTGGTGGCGCCATCTTGTGGTGCAGATTCGAATCACAAAGGTCTAAGTGTTGTTATCCCATTGACTAATCACATGCAGCTAAGCAGTTGATGTAAATCGTTGGCAGTGACACGATCGCTTAACATGCAGCCTTTTTACAGATTTCGTTCGACGGGAACACTCACGTTTTGGTTGAACAAAGCATCAGATAATGTCGCTGCTACCAGCATTGCTACTGCCGTCCGTGTCTCCGTTATCGAGGTATTCACTAAATGGTTTAATACGTTCGCGGAAAAGCTGAAAATACCTATCATCAGCGTTAAGCGGAGGCTACGACTACCTAGCCTTGCATCATTTTGCTTATAAGCTCTTCCTGCGACTGAGGCTGCCGTGAAACGTGAACATAAGTCCCGAGAGAGAAACAATTTAATGGAGAGCTCATGAGACCTATCCGCGAACCTATTACCTTTAAAGGTGTACCGGTGACGTCGGCCGTAACAGAGCTGGTAGCGTCACCACGTGACGCTGTGTTTAACCCCAACGCGCCAGTATAGCGTCAGAAGTGATTGCCTGGCACCGCTGTTCTCACAGACAGGGAAGAAAAATCCCATAAATGCTCATCGTTATTCCTGCCAACGCTGTTGTGCAAGCAGATGGGTGGAATATAGTCATTTCAATTACTGTTCGGTGTGCTCTATAGTCGACGTCCTCGTCGCAGATGACGCCACCAACATTGATGTGCATGTATGCGTCATCGGTACTGCCGGTATTACGTAAGCTTGAATAAGTTTATGGACAGGCTTAAACACTCCAATGCCAAATGGGCGCAGCTGTTCGAGAAGCCAAACGTGCAAGCGTATACTGAAAATTCTAAGGGATGTGCGGAGGGCTTGTAAGGGTGATGCACGGGCAAAGCTACAAGAGCAGGATTGTTATTTGGAGCGTTGTGCGATCAAAATTATTTTACTACTTGTTCGGAGGCCACACACTGCCCATGGGTGTCCGAGGGGGCTCGAGTGACGTTTTAAGGACACTTTACCCTTTCACGGTCATGACTGTTATCTTCGATTTCGTTTTCTTCGCGTTAGCAGCATTCGCAAGCACGTGCACTTAGCGCGCGCCAACTTGGAAGTGCGTCCTGCAGTCAATAGCAAAGCGATGCTTGGATCCAGCATTTGCTGTGTTCCCCTAACAGTTGGCACGACTTTGCGTAGCACCCTACGTCTTGTACGCGACCTTCACGGTAACGGCGTAACCAGTGTCGACGCGTCCGCGCGATCTCGTTGGAAGTGCCAAAACTACTGTACTGGGAAACAGGCCATGGCAGTAGCAACATGAAAAAAAAAAAAAAGAACACACACACACACACACACACAAGAAATATTTGGCAGTTATCTGCGACCGCGCAGAATCACGACCCAACTTGCAGCGAAATTGTTTGTGCGTTCGAAGAACGTAGACAAATAGCAGAGCCTTCCGTGTGTACACGGCATTTTATGGAAATCTCCGAGTCTCGCCCTGTCCCGAACCAGACGAGAACGACGTGAGTAGAGAGCCCCTCAAGACGAGAGAGCGGACCGGATAGGATGCGCCCGCGCCGGCATGACGTATCGTTCGCTTTGCCTTTTGCACATGTGGTCGCAACCGGGACAGCGTCGACAATTTAAACGCGACGTACACTGGCCAACAAAGAGCTCGGCTCGGCTTGACGGCTAGTGATCACCGCAATCGCATCCAGGCAGTCGATGGCGAGTGACCGCGAGCGTTAGAACAGTTCTCTGCTGCTCTGCGGGGCGGAAGCTAATCGCGGGCGCTGCAGGCAGTTCCTGGAGGCGCGGACCCGACGTCAACCAGCCGCACCGTGCAGCCGCGAGCACAACACCGGGCCAACGCCGTGGTTATACCGTGCCCGTGGCAAACACACTCGCTCGTATCAGACGCCGTGCGTGTAGACGGGCATGCGCGATCAACTTGCATCTCCCGCGAAAAAAAAAAAAACAGAGTATTCACGTCGCCGGACCGGAGATGGGCGCCTCACACAACACACGGCTACGAAGGATGCTGGCGCGATATCGCTTCCCCGTGCATTGCAAGAGAGCGAAAACAAACGGATACAGAGCACCGATGGATACTACAAGCACAGAGCTGCACGCAATAATTACCACAGGCTGTCTACGGGAGCTGCAATGGGGGCGGCTCAGCCAGTGTGGGAAGAACGTGCATTTCCACGAACTTTGTCTTTCTGACTTCAAGCGGCTTCGCAACTTTGGCAAACTCGTCATTTTCAACTGCGTAATCAATAAACACTATTAAAGTTATCCGACACCAGGATTCGAACACAGAGCCTCAAGCACAGATGGCCAATATTGAAACCATTACGCCACGCCCGATTGCATACAGTAACGCGAGAGCGTTAAGGGCACCGTGTCGCAAAAAAAAAAAAAAAGAAGGAAAGAAAGTTCGGTGTCGGCGTCGAACGTCGCTGGGCGAAAAATCATTCCGAACCACAACCGCGCAGGCCCTCCGCGTGGCGCAGAGGCTTTACTAAACTAATTGATTTCGTCAAAGTAAAATACGTCAGAAGAATAGTAAAGTACGACCTAAACACAACCTACAGGCATCGTGGCGCCGACGTAATTTAAGTATTCCAGAAAACATAATTCTGTTACGCCGAAACTCAAACACAAGCTCCTTTCCTGCGTTTCTATACCATTCATAGAGCGGCGCGCTCGGTTTCTTTGCAACAACATGCATCCAGATGGCGCTCGCCCCCGCAAGAAAACTGAGGTTGCCGGAAAGCGTGACAATCAGTCAGGGATTTTTGGATGCTATCGCGTTCCACTGTTAAAGGCGAAGCTTAAGCTTTCTCCAAATTTCTAATTTCTTGCAAGCAAACCAGTGTCTTGAAACGCGTTTCAATTTGGCCCCCTCGACAAGCTCAATGTTTGCAATCAGTAGCGATTCTGCGCGTTTGCAGCGCCTTCTGCAGTTCGGAAAGTATAGATTGCTCCGAAATTTACGATAATGAAGGCACATAAAGCATAACAAACAAAGTAATAAGAACGTCTGAGTCTACAAGCACGAAGATCAGACAAATCCACGCACTCCATGAACGACGGCAGCGCCAGAGTTCCCTCTAGCAATCATAGAAGGAAATTCTACGACCACAAGCACTTAAGTGGTTTATTCGAACGAGGAATAAATATACAGGAAGCAGACAGAGAGAGAGAGAGAGACGAACAAAAAACAAGCGGGGAAGAAATTGAAAAATGTCACGTCCGTGGACAGCACGTGACATTCTAGAAGCGATACGGACGAAGAACTCGCGCATCTATTTGCAGCTCTTGTTAATAAAAAAATGTTTCAGCAATCTCTCTGAACTTCTGTTGTCAGCGTTAGCATACAGAACTAATGTGTGCTCTGTGTCCGTTTGTTTGCGCACACTTAACAGTGAATCTGTACCAACTACAGCGCAGCTCTCTGTTCCCCAGCGCTTCCGTATCACTATCAGATTACACAAACTACACTGGCGGATGGGCACGAATCTCCGGACATGCGAACGGTGTGCCTATGCATGTAGGAGAGCGAGAGAGTGCCGTGTGTTTTGAAATACCCTCTCCTGCACGCAAGCCAGACTCACCCTCATCGATAGGACAAACACTTGCGGCCCTTCCATGCAACTCGTGGGAGCGAGTCGCATGGCTATTAAGGGGCAAAATAATCTTCCAAGGGAGACGGATGGTGTCGTCACCGCGCGACAGTTCCGCCGGGGGATCTTTCTTTATTTGTTTCCTTTGTTTAAGAGGAAATGTCTCACGCTCAGCTTCCTGGCTATAGATCCTGTGGCCGAGTGTACGCGCGCTGATTCGCGTGACGCAGAGCCCCCGACAGCGATTAAAGCTTTTTCCACGATTGCAAAGGAGGTCACGCAAAGGGGGGGAAGAGCACGCCCATACGACGACCGCGCCGTCACCTTGTATGCAACCCTTACGTGAATGGCTGCTCGGACAAGTGCCCCTCCTCGTGGAATAACAAAAATAAGTGCCTTAGAAGGATGGCAAAGCTTTGGATGGCGCTCTGGATAGTGTCAAATTCGGTATCCCTTTCGTTGGCTCGCAGGATTGCAACGGGCTTTCCCGATTATCTTAAAGCGTCGCCGCTGCGAAGCTTGAGAATACGGCAAAATTTGGCCGCGTCCAGATTAGAAACCCCGGTTAGCGCCTTTGAAGAGCGCCGGTCTTCTGCGCGAGATGTCGGGCGCCGTCAATGACAGAACGAACGACGAAGGCCACACGGATACCAGGATCGGTACTTCTTCCGCGGACCCATTTAGTTCCGCGGGTTTCTTGGGCTGCGCTACGGGGTCTCCTCTGGACCCGATATGTCGCTCTACGAGTTAGTTTGGTCTCTTCAGAGGCGCCAGCTTGTTTTCAGCCTCTCTTGCGCAGAGGAAGTTGCGGACGGCCTCTAGAGAAAGGACGGCGTCCGCGAGGCCCGTGGAAGCGAGAGCTCGCCGACGCGCCGCAGTGCGTCGTGGCGCGCATACGGCGGCGGTGGTGGTCCCTCGTGAACGGGCGCAGCCCACGAGCAGCATGCAAGAGTAGCGGCGCGAGTCGATATAAGCCCCGCAGGGCGTGGGGAGTCGAAAAGGCTCGGCTCCGTTACCTCATTACCACTCCCTCCCTCTCCTCGGCCTTCCCCCTCGCCCGCGCCATCACTCGGCTGCCAAAGGCGATTCGCAGGAGCGCGCTCACGCACGGCTTGTCGACATAGCGCAGCGGTGCGTCACAGCCACTACTCGCAAGAGGGAGCGGGGGCGTTTAAATTTAGCGAGAAAGAACCCGAAAAGAAGAGAGAAAAAAAGCAACGAAAGAGGCCCGAATGGCGCCACCGCGGTCGCATGGGACAGGTGCCAGCTGCCGCGGACGAGTGAATCGCGCCACGGAGGCCCGCGTAGCGTAAACAAGGAAGTCGGCCGGAGAACGCCAGATTCTGCTCCGCTCCGACGCTACCCTCCTCCTCCTCCGGACGCACTCGCTCCGTTGTTACTCTTGCGAAATCGACGAGCGGGACTTTTGCAGCCTTGCGACGCGAGGCCGCCAGCTCCGTGAAATTGCACCCCCCCTCCTCCCCCCTCTCCGTATGTAGTGACTCGTAGTATACGTCTGTCAATTGCTCGTCCCGTTTACCCCGAACGTGTCCGAATTCGCTTCGACCTCGACGACCTGCTCGCCTCCTCCCGCAGGGGTCAACGCAAAAAGCCTCTCGTAAGCGCACGCATTACGAGAGCGGTCTGAGTTACACCCGCTGTGCAGCACGCGCCCTCTGACGTTTCTCGTCAAAAGGTTTTCAGAGCCCCCTTACAGCATCTCGCGACGTCGAGAGGACAACGGTGCTCTTCCTGCCAGTAAATGACGACAGAAATAATGTCGACTTCCGCTCGAGGGGGCTCCCTTTGGCAGTTTCCCGTCGAAACTTACTCTGCCACTGCCATTCTTCCGTTACCCTGAGAATTATGCGCTCGATGCCTGAACTTGTTTTAATGTCTGCGCTTATATGGCTTCATTATTTCTTGTTGCGTTAGTTATTACGCTTTATCTTTCTAAACTTCGAAGGAATAATAATTTTTTAACAAAACGGCAAGGCTATCAAGTTTGTCAATTCAAAACGTCGCAAAGCGGTTCGAAGCCAGAAAGACGACGTTTAGGGAAATCCACGCACTGCACGCACACTCTCGTTCCCGTGCTGTGTGGCTGAACCGCCACGACTGAAATTCCAGCATACAGACAGCAGCGCTAGAGATCCACTTAGTAAAATTTGCAGGAATATGTATGCCGGATGGTGTGCGCGAAACAACCGAGTAGCGCGGTCTAACACTCCCAGGGTGACGTCACAGATGCACGTGTTAAATGCCTCCTACCCTGTAAACCGTTTTACACCCTCGGGGATTCTTTATAGGGTGCAAGTCGGTCGATATCTCACACACTTACGACCTTACGGGTGTAAGGACGCGACTTAATTATGGCGTGAATCAGTTTACAGTGTTTACAGTTTACAGGCTGACGGGAGGACAGCTGGCATCGCACAAATATTAATTTGCATAGAACGTCGCTTGCGTTACGTGGAGTTGCTGGGCTCCCACCTGCTACAAAAGTTGTGTTTTCTTTCATTTTCCAGTTCATTTTACATGAATTGATACATATGATCCTCGTGGTAAGGCAAATTTTTCCATTTTAATTCGTTATCAGGCTACATTCCCTTTCGCTTTCATTGTCTTCATTGTCTCGGGTGGCGTTCACGGCTGTAGCGCAGCAAAAGAACGATTCGTTCAACAACGAACCACGACTTTAAACGGGCCTGTAATGAACGCAGTTCCACAACATACCCTCACCCCCCGCCTTGACCTCTTTCGTCCTCCGCAAGCTGCTTACGTAAGGCCACTCTGGCGACAGGGAGGATTTACGGACGGCCTTGGTGTCGTGCGGAGTGGCTAAGCTAGCGTGAGCGGCGGTAACAGCGAGAATAATTAGAATAATTACGGCACGAATAAGCACGCAAGCGTTTTAATAGCGCGTGAATGCGTGCGTACGGAAAACCGAATGTGCCGACTCCGCGGATAGAACGATGAAGCGTCCCATCGCTCACAGAGTTTCTCACTAAGATCCCAAGAGGGACCACTGGCACTGCGCGATCGCTGGGCTCCCGTGGTGATACGGTGGGCTGCAGACACGGATTCGTTTTAACCGTCGTGGTTGTGGCTTCAGGCGTTCTACTGGCGATGTTTGCGGATGGCGTCTGAATCCACGCACCAGCGGCGGTTTCCTCTCTCCGTAGCAGAAACCGATCTCGAAGGCTTTCGCAAACAGCGGCTGCCGGGAGTAATTGCGAAGCCGGAAACGCGCCATGACCGCCATGTTTTAGATACACACACACACACACACACACACACACACATATATATATATATATATATATATATATATATATATATATATATACACACATACAGAGAGGGAGGAAGAGGGCGGTGTGGATCAGAGAGACAAACGCGGATAGCCGATATTCAAGAGAACACAGTGGAGCTGGGCATGTCATGCAATGCGTAAGGTAGATAACGGGCGCACCATTAGAGTAACAGAATGGGCGCCAAGGGCAGCGAAGCGCAGTAGTAGATGGTAGACAATTAGGTGGGATGATGAAATTAGGAAATTTGCAGGTGCAAGATGCAGTCAGCTGTCGCAAGATAGGGGTAACTAGCGAACGTGAGGGAGGCCTTCGTCCTGCAGTGGGCATAAAAATAGGCTGATGATAATCATGATATATATTGTTGTTTTCAGAATTACGAGAAATCGTAGTTTCGTCAGCACGGCAAGGCAGCAATTCTCATGCGCACTTGTGTAATCGTGGAGAATTGTCGCACCTGTAACGCAGTACCACACGGAAAATGATCAGTTTGCAATGTCGCTCGAATGAGTGGAGTAGGGGTCGAATCCACGTAGTGCACGTCATTTCCATGCTGTCTGAACCTCATATCACGTGTACCAAGAGCTCCCGCGGGCCACAGGTTTGTCTGCTTGTTCCTTGTTCGTGTAACCTTCCATTATTGCTCTATGCGGAGCTATTAGTTACCTGCAGCATACTCAACGAATGCAACGCCAAACAGTCGTTTTCGCTTTGGATCATTCTCGAATCTATTGGCTGCCTCTCAAAACTCCAGTTACCATTCGGAGACTGCTTACATCGTATAGAAACCCTGCAGTGAAGTCAAAAATTACTCCTACGTTCGGACAAGTTGGGCCCTAAAGTGAAATCAAGGCATCTGGCGATGTTTCTTTGTCGCTGCTTGTTTTTCACTTCATTATTCCTCCTCCTCTTATTCAGGTTCTCTGGAACCCCATTCCCTTCCTCTCTCTCTCCACCACTTGCGTACGTGAACACTCCTCCGCCGGCAGACCTCGCCGCTTTCAAATAGGGAGCTCTCTCTGTCCCCCTCACTCTTTATGCTCGGCTTAACAACGCTGCGATTGCTCTGGCCACGCGTGCCAAGAGACGTAAAACGAGAGAGAGAGAGGCGGGGGAGGAGGACGTACAAAGCACGGCTTCGTCAACAAGCCACCGCGCCGCAACCCCGGCCACCCCGAGCACGCCGAGCGTTTGACGACCGCGGCGCGTGGAGCGACAGAAGGTGCCGGCGCCGAGAAGGAAACAAAAAGCAAAGCCCTCGAGAAGAAGTTCGCACCTCGATCGTCCTCGACGGCGGGCGCGAAACCGCCCCGACCCGTACGCACACAGGGCGGCTGCGGCCCCTCGCACGTCTCCGGCGAGACGCCGGCGCTCGGTTATCGCGGCGAAACGGCGCGTATAGGTAACGACGGCAGACGAAACGGCCGCGCTTGTCGCTGCGACGGCGTGGTTACCGATAAAGCACAGTCGGATACCGACTGCGCTTTATTCAGACCTGCTGTCACTAACATTGCATACGCACGTGTAGATGGCATATTAATTTTTTTTTGCGTGACATAACCACTCGTCTTTGTAACGCCGAAGAGACCCTGCGAGTATATAATCTTGCTACAAATAAATAAACAAATAAATAAATAAATAAATAAATAAATAAATAAATAAATAAATAACCAAACAAACAGGACTAAGACAGGACACACCGTCCGTGTAGTCCGCTTCTCCCATATTTTAGCCTCGTTCGGGCGCCGTTTCCTGCATTACATTCAAGACAGCTCTCAGCGTTACGCAAACCCTTTCATCACGGAGCGTTTCCCACTGCGCGGCGCTTCGGCGGTAATGAATCGGCGTATCAATAACCGCGGAACATGGAGGCACGGAGCGCATACCACCACCCGTGTGTATTCACCGACTGACACATGGGCAGTTGACAGCGCCACGATGCGTCCGATCCTTCAGCTGAGTCGCACGCTTCTATAGAAATTACGCAGGCGTGTTTCAGAACGGAAGACGATCCGATCCGCCCATTCGGAGGTCGTCTCTCGTACGCGGCCGACCGACGCGCAATTCGAGACCCGTCACGTAACAGCACCGCAAACATGACTATAGCCGCTGGCTACGCCTATAATCCAAAACCATCGCGGCGGCGTTATCTAGTGGACAAATAGGGAATTAACCACAACCTCCTCCTGACAAGGAGTTCTCGAAACAAGGGTTCCCTCCCCAATCTATACCCTACACATTTCGAAAGGGTCCCCTCTTCGACTAGCGCCCCTCGTTAAAAAACTGGGGAGGGGAAGAACGCGCAAAATGCGACGAAGCTTGGCGACCTGTTTCATGCCACCAACTCATATTAAGCATTGAAGGAAGAATCTTGAGTCCACCCCATCCAATACGCGGGGCTTCGCAAGTCAACGTACCATGGAAAACAAGCGGCAGCCAATCGAAAAAAGAGAAAACAATTCAGTACCCTACCGCTCTGTGAAGAAGGATGACCAGCGAAGTTGTGAATGTGGGCCCCTTTAAGCACCTCCGCCGCGGGTCGGCCCGGCATTGCACTATCTCCGGGATCGGCCCACGTACGAAAAATTGTTGGTCTGTGTCCACGGAGACTAGAGCCGCAGGAACCTACAGCGATTAACAGCTTCGCTGTAGAAAGAACCCGAACTCTGACCGCTCCGTTACCGGCGTTTCGGTTTACCGCGACGCTTTTTTCAAGGAACGAGACAAGGCGAGTACGTGGCCATAGGAAACACACAAGTGAGCATTTGTGTGTAGTCGTTCAGTAATCTCTCGTGTGAAAAGTTGCGCAGTAAACCAAAGCGGCGCCTTAATTACCGGCCGCGTGTACAAGCCCCAGCGGAAGCGCCGTCGAAAGGAAGCTCGCTCCGTTGCCACGCCAACACAGGTAACCGGCAAAGCTTTGGGCCACGCTTTCACGGAGCACTTCGGCCGCAGAGGAGAGTTCGCGAATGCGCTGCGGCAAAGTCGTCATAGCCAATTCGTCGCGGTGACAGTGAACAGCTGAAAGAGGCACGCAGACTCTGCCTGTACTTCTAGAAGCAGCCGTCGACTCCTTCACCCAAAGAAATTGGCCCCGTGTATGGCATACATGAAGCATACTGTAACAACAGGGAATATTATAAATTGCGTGCCCAGACATATTGGCGTACCAAAGGCCTACGCCCTGCCTACGCATTTTCGTGAATCTTCTCGCGTTCTCTGGTAGGCCCCCGCGGTCTGCTCGTGCCGTGGCTGCGAGTGCGCAAAACTTAACGCTCCCAAGGTTTCGTCTAAGCTTTCCTTTAAGTGGGCCTTCGGGTGCGCGCAAGGACGCTCGGGCGCGCTATTTCTAAAGCTGCCTTGTAACAGTATTGTCGGCAGAAGCAGAAAAGGCACCGCACGAAACGCTTCGCGAATTCGGCCGCAATGGACGCCCCACGTGTCCATATATACGACACGCCGCGACGTGGAGCGAGTCATGCACGGTGGGCTCGGCGACGCCTGTGAAGAAGGCTCTAGATAGACCGCACGTTCGAAAATACCCAGGCACAAACCGCCAACTTGCGGCGATACGTTCCTCCTAAAAACGCGGCGCACATATGCACCGGTGGTGGAAAAGCAGTGGAACGCAACAGGTGCGCTCCCCAACGAGAGGTCGCGCATCTCGCCGCCCCTCGCCCCCTCCGAGCACCCGAGTTCGCACCGTACCGATCGATGTGGGACGACGCGGCGAAAAGCTATGTGTATATATATACAACGCATATACGCGGCATGCATGGCTTGCGCGCGCTGACGTCAGCATGCCCACGCGGGCCACGTCGGTTGTTCGCGGTGAGGGGAGGAGGAGCCGTGCGCAGCTCGCGCGAGCAAGGCGACGCGAAAGATGGAACGATTTATATCAGAGAGGCTTAGTTTAGGGCACGCAAGCGCCTTGCGTACGCAGGAACTAGGGGCGACGGTACTGCGCATGCGCAGACCCAGACATAGGGGTCTGCGCATGCGCAGTACCGTCGCCCATAGTTCTTGCGTACGCAAGCCGTTTGTGTGCCCTAAACTAAACCTCTCTAATAAGGGTTAACACTAACCACGCGGGGCCGACGTTCACGGAGACGGCCGTAACGTTACCTTAACGTTGGCACGGCTGAAAGGCGGGGCACCGGACAAGACCGGCAAGCACAAGCGCTTCCCCGTGCTGTAACTCGTGCAATATTGTCGACTAGCTCGACCCATCGCGCTTCTAAGCTAGATCGAACGCCTATTTGCGTTGATTTGACCGAAAAATAAAATTATCACCGTCCCGAAACACAACGAGGGTCAATTTCCCGTACTTTCGCGCACGAACATTGCCACCGCCACGACGGTTTCAAAATATTGTTTCCCATATTGGTGCCCGTTCTAAGGTAGGACGAGTTGGACAAACTTTCTAGTCAGAGCACTTGGTTGCTTTGGAGTTTATTCTAGAGCTCGTGTGCTCACGAACAACTAACTAGCCCCGATGAACGCTCTTGAAATCTGTGACGTCACGTTGAGCCGCTGCGGCAACGTCGGGACGGCGTCGCCATCGGCTTCATTTTTTAGTTTTCTCCCTCGCTTTCTTTATCTCTTTTCTTTCTTTCTTATGAGGTTTTTTGCGCTGTTACAGGCTTACAAAGTCTTCTTCCACGGTTTAGGAGCGCTCGTATTGCTTTTGACAAACCGCAATTTGCTAACAGAGCCTAACTTAACGCTCCCCGTCGGTGCCCTTGTAAAAGGAACATATATTTAATAAATCAGGTTAAGTTACCTAGACTAATCCTATGGAAACTTTGGTGTGAAAAAGAAATATTGATTATATCCGCGTCAAAAATGGCAGCGAGACTACTTTTCTTGAACTTGGTGCTCAAACCACGAATCCCGTTGACGTCAGTGCGACGTCACGCACCTCACTGCATTTGGGACTGCTTTCGCGCACGAAAAGTTCTTAGAGCGGCAAAAGGTTGGCGTTATTTACCTTAGCGCGCAGTGTAATCGTGGTATACTGATAGAGAAACAACTAGGCTGCCAGCCAGACGGCGTCAGAAGTTATGACGTCAAGAGCAGCGAGTGGCCGTCGTCTGGGATACTGCACCGGTGGCTGGAGCGTGGGCTACAGCGCTGCGAAAACGTCGGCAATTTTTGGAACGCCCAGTAACACCGTGATGTTTTCGAGGCTGAGAGGTGCCGGCGGAAGCGAATTCCTGGGCACCGAGACAAAGGAAGGAAAAAGGAAAAGAAAGAAACGAAGAACAATAACAAATCGAAAGAAAAAAAAAAACGATGCTCCCAACAGACTTGTCCGATCCAGTTACCACAGACTACGTGAACTGGCTTCAATACGTCAGATTTCTGAACTCGCGAAATTTTCACATATAACCCCCCCCCCCCCCCCCCCCTGCGGGTGAGAAACGATATCACGTGCTGATAAAGACGACTTGCAATCAACAGACACAACATTACAATCAACAGGAAAAGGTTTTTAATCGAAGTGAATATTAGACTGAGTGGTTTGGACATCCTAAATTACAAACGGAAAACGGGACGCGGTAGGATTGCACCAGACTGTCGGATGGTAACCGCGTGTCCACATGACAGAACTGCACGAGGAGGGCAGCGGAAAACACTGAAAAAATAATTATGGGGTTTTACGTGCAAAAACCACTTTCTGATTATGAGGCACACCGTAGTGGAGGACTCCAAAAATTTCGACCACCTGGAGATCTTTGACGTGGACCTAAATCTAAGTACGCGGGTTTTTTTTTTCGCATTTCGCCCCCATCGATATGCGGCCGCCGTGGCCAGGATTCGATCTCGCGAGCTCGTGCTGAGCAGCCCAACACCATAGAAACACTGAAAGACATTGAACTGAATAGAACACACCTCGCAACTCCACGAAATGGGAGCCGCACACGCCTGCTTCCTAACGTTCGGATCCATTGGTTTTTCTCTGTGTGTGTGTTTGCATTAGCAGGCGCACGAACATTGGCTATATGAAGGGGACACTAAATGCAGAAATAGCTTGAGCTATATTAGTAAATAATTAGCCTACTAGAACACCAAAAAGCATATCGTTACCGTTAGAGCAGGCTCGACAAGCAAGAAAAGACGGAAATGCGAGAGACGGTTGTCGACGTCGCCATGAAGTTACCGCTCTAGCTTGTCGTGACGTCATAGCTCTTAAGGCGTACACTCGACCTTAGAAATATTTCGTGGGTAAAGGTGGACTGCCATGTATTCTAAAGGAGCGACAGACTGAAGATAGCAAGTTCCGATTACATTCACCGAGCCGAAACGGTGTAAACGCGAAAAAAAGAAAAGAACAGCACAGACAAGACAAGTTTGAAATTCATGACGTCGCTCTAGCAGTACAGTCGCTGGGGTTTTATTCGCTAAATTCAGATATGGAATTAAGGTCTTCACTTTCTCAACTGGTAATCAACCCACCACCCGCGAAGTTAACGGAAATAAGAATTTCGAGAGAACACTAAAGTGGCTAAGGGTTTGTCTGTGTTCGGCCTATAGAAGCTTCTCTCACTACAGAAAAAAAAAAAAAAAAAAAAAACGAGTGCCAAGTTTTGTCTCTCTCCCGTGGCACACGTGTTGCAAGCGGCACCAAAACACGGTCGCTGTTTACAACCCGCACGGAGCTCCACTCCCCCCCCCCCCCTCTCCGTACAGAAACCACACGCAAAACAGCTACCAACAAACACGAACGGGTGGCGACTAAATGAGCGAAGGTCAGTGCGTACGCGCTATTGAAGCACCCGCGTCTAATGCGCTCTCAGTTCAACTTGCCGAGAGCACGTCACCTACGGACATGCCTACGGAGCTACAGAAGGAAAGGGAGGGAGGAGGAGGTGAAAGGCCGGTAGGGAACAGGGGGGAGAGGCTTACAAATGAAGTGGTACCACTGGGTAATAATGCGAGAGCGGGGCAGAAGGGCGAGGGGGTGGGCGGCTGAGAAAGGAGGTCATTGACACCGCGGCGCCAGAGCGCCACCAGCTCAACAGATTGAAAAGAAGGAAGAGGGAGAAGGGAACGAACGTGGGGCCCTTCCACTTTCCTTCGCCTCCTCCTCCTTCCGGTGGTAAAAGGCACGACCACGAACGGCCTCCCCGAGTGGATACACAACGCACGCGAGTGGCTCGTTCTACCTGGAATCACGCGCGCCGAAAGGAAAACGAAATCAAAACGCCACAACGACAGAGAATATATATATGAGTGCGAGGAGTACCCTTCCCGCTGCATCCCGGGGGTCAGCTGAGTGCGTAAACAGCGGGCTCCGCCACGCTCTCGCTTCGAACCGTGGACGCGACGAAGTCGAAGAAAAACCACATCGGTAAACGAAGAAGCCAGTTCCGCGGGGCAAGTGCGTCGCGGTGTGCAGACGAGGGAATCCCTGCGGACAGCCGCCGAATGAAGGCTTCGAGCGACAGAGAGGAAAGTAGATCGGCCCGCGGTGGACAATGTGCGACGATAAACAGGCCACGTGTTTGCGCGCGGACGAATACACGTACACATCCGGACCAGGCGCTCGCTGCCGTATCGGAGAACGTATGGCGTATAAACGCGCGTACGTGCAGGATGTCATAGGACGGGGTCCACAGAGGGGGCCGGCACGAGGTTCGCCTAAAGTCCTCTCCCTCCCTCCCTCCTCGTGTAAGAGGCAACCGGGTCCTTCCTTCCAAAGACTGGAACAGCCTTCATGCTGACATTGTTGCCATTATCTGCCCGTCCTCTTTCCAACAGCGCGTGAGTAATCACTTTATACCTGTTGACGTGCAAATGATGCGCACTATATTTAAATCTCGCCCATTCTGTAATAAAATATCTCCTCCAGGGGTCTTTATGGACAATGAACCGAATAAGACTACCTACGAGAAGACTTTCTTCTATAAAGTGAAGATTTCTGTTCACTTTATAATGAACCAATTGTTCAATTTGTTCTCGCACACAAATCGTGGCTTCTTGTTCATTTTTTTTGTCACGCTCTCTGCCGCTTTAACCTTTTCCCAGCAGCCACTCGGCGCTCGGATCACTGACCTCCCGTCGGTTGCATCCTGTCCTGGAATCAGACTGCGGCGCATGCAAACCTATTATTCGTCACGTTCGACGCACCCATGCCGATCGAAATAGGAAACGAGTCACGAATTCAGGGCGTGCAGGGAGCCAGTCGCTACGTCATCCATTCAGAGCGTTGCCAGTGAGTCATTACAGCCGTGTACAGTCGGCTATATATGGGCTCGATGATGACGTCATAGACCGGAGTGAACGTCACAAGAACCGGTGCACTTCGCGCTCTCATCTACACATCCATAATTCAGCGGCTCTGATGAATGCAAATAACGCTGCGTGTGTTGTGGCGAAAAAGAAAACGACCAGTTGCGGAATAGTTCTTAATAATAGTTATTGCTCGACCCTGTGGCAGTGTGTCTGTGTTCCTCGAATTAGTCACCTGTCTCCGCTAGCGCTACCATTTTTTTTGTTTTTCACAGCTCCGCTAAAGCATCATTTAGAATCCACTACAAATGGTACGTTCTGGCTTCGGTTAAACGTACCCTTGTATTTAGTACTAATGAGAAAGTAGGCAGGTATCTTCAGGGTGTGCACGCGTCAGTTAAGTCCCAGTTCGCCGTCATCGCCAAGTTTACGGTGGTGACACGACAAGTATGAACGGGGGGAAAGAATGCTCGGCGTCGGAAACAATGCTCGGTGATCGCACATCTGGAAAGTGGTGCCATTTCGCAATTGCAACATTTGTACGAAAGCAGGAGTAATTAAAAGAACAATTATCCGCGCTTAGACAAGCATCTCAATTAAATGTATTGTTTTTAATATCTGCCTAGCTCCGCTTCCTCTCAGCAAAAACGACAAGGGCCCAAACACGATTTTCTTCCGAGTGTCCTGCTCAACACGAAAAATGCAGGCAGAACTGATCTATACGGTGACCATCCAAGTATGCGAATCCAAGTATGCAGCCTGGCTCCTCTGTCGCGCTTATCTCCGGACACGCTGCGCCTTCTGGTGGCGCCATCGAGAAGTCCGCGCGCACCCAGCGGCAGATAGACGGTGACCAAGAATGGCGGCAAAGACGTCCAGTGAAGAGCAAGCCACAACCACTGGCATACATACCCTCGCGAACTGCCAACATATTTTTTTACTTTTTTTTAGGCTGCGCTACATTCGGTCGCGGCCCGCATTTTCGGTGGGACAGCTAGAGGGCTAGATAGCCGGAAAGAAAACTGGTCTGACGATGCGAAGAATGTTATTCGTATTTTTAAAAAAATCACCCGGTACTTCCCCAGGCAGCGTGACGCACACGACAGCGCACTGCGAGTGAATTCAGAGAAATTGTGCAATCGACGCATCTGTCCGTGAATGCAGGAGGATTCTTAGTCACGCCCGACCACCGCATACAAACGGGGACGCGAGCTGCGACATATTCAGATATAAAGGTGTGGACACACTTCTCGAGTTCAACGCTTGTAATGACACAAGCTATATGGTGCTGAATGTTTCATCCGTTGGAATGAAATAAATGGTCTCCTACTTAACAGCAAAACATAAGGCGGTCAGTACAAGGAGTTCTGAAATATGGGAACTACCAAGGCCTAGAACAAATTATACTTATCAAATGTTACGTTTTCGACTACCCTACCATTTAAACAAGGCAAACATAAAGTAATGCTCATTTCTGTGCTAGGAGAAACATATATTTAGATGCCAATATGTACATAGACGCATGAATGTTCTTTGAACAGGTTCAATTCTTGTATAATCATGTTTTTTTGTATTGTGTGTATCGAATCCTTCTGTATATGTTACTGTATGAAATATTTTCATATATTGTGTCGTAATAGCGATGTACATAGTGCTGCATTTCTTTTATTATCTCTTGTGCATTTTGTGATGTATTTCATGACTAGCTGTATTTATGAGAATTACTCATCGTGTAAGCTTTACTTTTTTCGTTTTACTTGCTCATAGTTATCATGATTAATGTTTCGCAGTTATTAGTGTGGAAATCCTATTTTTCCAATTACTATTGTATTTAACCGTGCTAATTGTTACTGCTGTAAAACGAGGCCATAGACCACGTCAAGCCATGCTGGCTTTTTGTCCACGGTCCTCAGCATCAGTTGTATGTTGAAATAAACTTGATTTGATTTGATACCTATGAACTCTGGCTCATAAAATTTGAATCATGCGTTTGTTTTGAAAACTGAGGTCCGTTTAGCCATCCCTGGCCTCCACAAAGGCTTGCCCACTTTTTAACAAGAAGTTGAAAATTCTTCCAATATGGGGTTGCGTAGTCTGCGCTATTAGATACTTTACACTGCACTACCGACGGCCGAAATGACGTCAAATGTTCACGGAGGCATGGCGACCGGCCCCGGTCGCCAAGAACGGCGCGTTGAAACGCCTCGCCGTGGAAACGGCTTTCGGCGTAGGACACGCCGTTCACTTTGCGCATAGTAAACATAAGCACAACGAAAACACGGCACGCGTATTTTAAAATATTTTTTTCCCCTTCGTTTCTTCGCTTCGTCGCCGCAAATAGCCATGTTTACTTCAGGTGACCACAAAACTGCGCGGCATATTTATACCTAGCGCGTTGAACGAAAAATGGGCTAAAAAGAGAATGAAGCGAAGACAAGACGCTGCCGTCTGCTACAGACGACACCTGCACTGCCGCTCGCAGACGACAAAGAAAAACAAACGGTCAGGCACAGTAGACAATGTACACAGCCGGAGAGACAAGAAAGTACAGCATCCATTCTCGCGTTGAATTTTGTTTCAAAGATATTTGATAACGCCGTTGCTATTTTGCCACAACTTACCGCGCGATTCGCTTCGTAACAGCCTGACAAAAAAGAAAAAAAGAAAAGAAGAGACATAAGAGGGGGAGGGGACCTGCGGGTACAAGACCTTTACGCTGTGGGGTATATGCGCCGCCATGACGCAAAGGACAGTTATTCATTGGCAACCGAGCGACCTGCGAACACCACGGCAAATATATAAAAAAGAAAGACACAGCCGAGTCCCAAAATGACTCCCGCGCCGTCTAAATAAAAACACGACCCGTAGCCCGGACTCCGGGGGTCGCTAGCCGTGGGAAAAAGGAACTCGCGCAGCAGAACGGTGCGTCCCCGGAGTCTACGGTACGTGTCAGAAAGAAAGAAATGAAGAAGAAAGAAAGACTTAGCGTTGTGAAAGGAAAGAACAGGGACGTGACAGGCATAAGAAAAGAAGAGATGGGGTTGAAAGCGGCTCGCTTCGTCGAGCCAGCGAACCGTTTCAAGCCCTGCGCTCAATAAGTTCTCTCTCTCTCTCTCCAAGTTTCACATGTGTAGTTTGTACATGAATAAATCGTTGCTACAGGGAGGCTGACATGTTACACACCACTTCTCGCATTATTAACATACGTTTTTATTTGCGGGTTTTATTCTCTGGTGGTTTCGTTCTGAAGTGCCCCGGTCCCTTTTCAATTATTTTTTGTAGAATATTTATTACTGGCAATACCGCTAAGCTAGTAGAGCCGAACACAGGCAATATGCTTGGGTAGCGGAACATAGTTCCGTGTGTAACTGTCCGATTAATGGCAGCATTAGAGTCTCGTGTTTTTTTTTCCCTGGTACATGATACGTTACAGCGATACGTGACATGTCAGGAAGTTTGCGCATGCAAGTCGTATACCGCGAATTCAGCAGCCGCTGAGCAGACGACGCGGCGCGGATGAACACATCTCGAGGGGCATACGGCCTTCCTATTGGCTAAGGAGTCCGGCAGGGATCCACAGTGCTGCAAACGACTTGTGACGTGGAGCGTGATGACCCTGAGCATGAGACGAAGCCGAAGGGGGCCGTATAATTTCCTATTAAGGTCACTAGGGGAAACTCTGGCGCTAGTGTCGACGGGAGGTGCGAGCGAGGTGGTTGAGTCAGCGTGGAAATGGATGGTCAGCGCATTGATTTCGCTGAACTTCGTTTTTCTGGCTTCAAACGGCTTTGCGACTTCAAAATTCGATGATGTTGAATAAAATGTTGCGTTACGAATGCGACGACAATTCGCAACGATTAAGCTACGCACAGTGTCTTGTAGCCTTGTGCGTTTAGTAAAATAGAAATGCTTCGAAATGCACGCCAGTAAAGGCATACGAAGCCCAACAAATACAGCCACAAGAACGTCTGA
Organism: Dermacentor andersoni; assembly: GCF_023375885.2. NCBI lineage: Eukaryota > Metazoa > Arthropoda > Arachnida > Ixodida > Ixodidae > Dermacentor > Dermacentor andersoni. The sequence goes on along the minus strand of NC_092822.1, from coordinate 114,975,797 downwards.
AGCCATAAGCACGAATACTAGACAAGTCCATGCACTTGTTATTGATCAGTGATTTCTGTAGAAAACTGTAATAGCTTGGCTGAAGAGCGCGACAAGACGTAACGCTACGGAAAGGAAACGCACAGACGAAGCAGCAGACTACAGGTTTTAAAGGCTGTCTTTCGAAGTGGCGAACAGCGGAGGAGATTAGTGAAACCATGGCCGCGTCTGCTGTTCGTCGTGTCTCGTGACCATGGCCTCCGAGATTAGACGGCTCTCGCACACCGGCCGGTCTCGGGGGCCACGTCGTCTATGCCGTAAGTGTTTGTTCAGAAAAGACTTGCGGCTTCACACTTGTGAAGAAATCAAGCAGACAAAAGTGTTCGATTTCTACCAACAAACCTCAGTTGTGAGTATTGCTCCGTCTTCTCTTACCTCAATTATGCTGCAGTGCACCGCAGTTTGTATTCGGGTATGCTCATGAACGTGAATAAACGGCTTCATGTTATCATTATCTGCATCATCGTGCTCCGAAAATGTGCGAGTGAAAGGAGCTTCGAATAAGCCGAGTCTCACCGCGTGCCCGGTCGCCGTCGAAGCGAACGCGGAGGGAGGGAGGCCCTCGCGTCGGGGCAGCTAAAAAAACCGGCGCCACCACCAACACGCACGCTCACTAACACAGCGGGGGCAGCGAGAAGCGAAAGAACGTTCACCCCGAAAGCAGCGGGAGGGGAAAGGAAACTGGCTTGAATGAGCAGCACTGCTCCTCCTCCTCGGAGGTTCAACCGACACTTCTTCTCCGAGCACGGCTCAAAAACAACGAGAGACAAACACCGCAGAACCACATAACAAGGCTTCGCTTCTCTTCCACGGCTCTCGGGGTAGCGCGACGTCCAGAGCGAGCCGAGCTGATGCGCAGAAGTGCATTTGGAAGCAGCAGACGACGCACGTACAGCCTCCGTCACGCTTAACGGGAACGGGCCTTTAAAAGGGGTAGTATACTGATGACACACATTTTGGAAGTTGCGTACGCTCTACCGCGCGCATTTAGCACCCGAAATGATGATGCTTGGCAAGCGCACGACGGCTTGGAAAGGAATATAAGCTATTTTAATGCAAGACCTCACGCCATCGAGATTATGGTGACGTCAGAACGCGAAAAAGGGACCGGCAGGGCAGACAGAGTAAAAAAATATAACCACTTGCATATATAGAAAAGAGCGACGTAGACCTACTGATATATTACGCTTAACTACTTTCAGGATTGGCCCGCGTTACGATGCGCATTAAAATCCTCTCGACAGGACTACACATCGTGCAAAACCAGCAGGACTGAATGATGAACGCGACAAACTTCGGTGACGCTGCACTGGCACAGAGTTCATTAATCTCGTCTCCGGGATCCGCCCAGTTTACTGCTTCACATATTCCTCTCTTGTTTATCTTGAGACTCAACAGCGCTCAGAATAAGCAGGCTCGTAAGAAGTGTAGACGGCGTGTGGGGCGGAAGGATTCAGCATGCAACGCAGTGACTCAGTGTAACCACGCAGGTAAAGTGATTCGGAGTGATAGAACGCGCCAGGTGTGCCTCCTTGCCTAAGAAGAAGGCAAGGAGCGACCACGTCAGGTGTGGGTCGTAAATCAACGCGCGTTTGCTACAGTGCACGAGTAGAGCACGATCCTTCTAAGCATACAATGTAGCGATTATGCGGTGATTGTTTAAGACACGCGAAGTTTGCGCAATGCTCAACAACGGAGCGGGGGAGCGCACTTCAGTCGGCAGAATATGTAGAGAAGCTGCACGTTTGTAAACAACAGTCATGGCATAAAACATGGTTCCCGAGACCGGCCAGCGCGCGCGGTCCACGCGGTCTCGGAGGCCATGGCAGAGGCGCGAACGGCAGACGATCACATGTCCCCCGCTGTTTGGCACTTGAAGGGCAGAGGTTGATATCTTGACTACATAAATTTTTATCTTGGTTGCCGAGAAAGTTATCGCCGTACAGTTTGCACAATTTTTTTTTTTTTTTTTTGCGCTCCCTAACAGTCAAGTCACGCTACGCAGGTTGCTCGTAATGAGTTACCAAGCCTATAGGTGCATCGAAAAATTGTGAAACGCCGCTGAACGTTGCCAGTTTCTGGGATAACGCTGCATCTTTCAGCGTAGTCGAAGTTATACGCAAGCGCACACGCGTAACCGTCATGCGATATACGCCCTTCAACGTAACGTTCTCCTGCAGCTAGGGGTAGCCCCGAATGGGTGGAAAGAGGGTGCTAGCATGTGGCAAATTTGCAAATAACTTAATAACCCGCGTCAAACACATCGCATGATGATAGCGAATGAAAGGGGGAGGGGGGCCACACGACGAAAGCCCAACCCTCAAATTATTTTGAATTGTGAAATGCTCCGCCGTCGCCCCCAGCGACTGTTTATTCAGCTCTACCCTTCGTGCCACACCGCATTGCGTGCTATGGAGCATAAACAGCCGAGGATCCAGGGGTGCTCAACCTGCTTTTAACTACGCCGAATGTTTCGGAGCTTCTAATGACGCGATTCTCTTTGTTAGGGGTATGTTCGTATGGTTATCAGCAATATCCCCGAGGGTGTTATGACACCTAAATGTACCCCCCCCCCCCCCCCCGGTGCCTTGGCCAGCTAAATATTTAAACTGAACGCCGCAATTGGGAAGCATGCCAAAGTGAGGCTGCTACAATGATACAGAAGAGAGAGAGAGAGAGGTCAGAACGGGTTGCTACCCTACGCAGGGGAAAGGGTAAACGATAGCTGTGCGCAGGAGGGGACACCACGTTTGCAAACAAACGGCGACTTCAATAATGGCAGCACAGCCCGCTTATGCTCGTATAGGGACACAGTGAACGGATCTAGTGAAGGACGCGAGCCACGGTTCTAGATTTGTCTAAAAATTGCATAGGTTGCACATGGTTAGGTCGCACAGGTGGAAATAAAACACAGCAGGTGCTCCCACTGCCTCCTCATACTTGCACTCGCACAAGCTATACAAACGGTAGGCGTTACAGCTGTTCCAACGAGGGTCACGTTTAGTTTAAAAAAATATCGCCTTACGTTATTATTGGCAAAGTAACTTTCCATCGAAGTGTTGAAAAGTTGTTCGACATGCTCGCCTGGCTGTAATGAGTGTAGACAAGCGGGCAGGTGGGCAACATTAAAAACCGGCTACCCAAGAAACAGTTAAAAGACTGAGTCTGCCGCTTTCTACAACTATCACAAACGCACAGGCATACTAAATGATTCCAGGATCCTATCGTGATATCAAAGGAATAAATTATTCTTTTGTCGATTCAAGCTATCCAATGAAGCGCGAACCCGCTTGCTTCGGGGTATGTTTTAGTGAGAGAGGGCGAGAGAGAGGGGTGAACGAAACCGCACGGGCGGCTGCTAGCGAACGGAAGCTGGCTCACGCCCGCTACGGGCAGCGCGTGCTGTTTACAGGCCACAGCAGCGGGGGGGGCTTGATTCCGTGGGACAAGGACGCAGAGTCTCGTCCAAGGCCGACCGGCCCCAGCGATTTCATTAATGGAGGCAAAATAGCGCTTTGACGCCGCGTGGGCGCGAGCGAGCGTAGCGTGTGCCTGCTCGATTCAAGCGCTGGCACACAGGCGAGAGAGGTCGGCAGGCGCACGGGCGGCCGCTTGTAAGAGATCGGCGCTGGCTCGGGCGTCGCCGCACAAGCGAACACTGCAGGTGACGCCGTCTCGTGAAAGCACACTCAACGGAGCTACTGCGCGCGAATCGGAAACCGTATCGAACAGTATATGGTGAGAGAAACCAACCACTCGACACGACGACCACATAATTGGTATATCCTCCGAGGTCTGGTTCGTTGTTTCTCGTTTTTACTTTTCTACATTCTTCCTATGAAGGCTGTGCTTATTGATGTAGCAGGACCCGAGGGAGAATCAATGAAATCGTTCCAGTGAAACGCGACAATCGAAAAGCGTGGATAGCGGGACACAGTAGAACGGTGCGTGCGCCACGGTGGAGACGGCAGCGATAACAATGGGCTTACTCCCGTATACACACACCTGCGAGCCGGCAGAGCTATTAGGTTCGGGAAGAGCGCTCTCACCTTGCAGGCAAGACACCTGACAGCCATCTTGGCGGAGCCGCTGAACGAGCACTCCGGTGACCTGAACGTCGGCGTAGCTGCCGTCCGCGTCGTAGAGCACGATGGGCAGTTGGCGGTAACACGCCTCGAAAGCATCTCGCTGCCGAGCGTCCCTGAGGACGCTCGAGACGCACAACTTGCCGTTGGACAGTCGCCTCAGCACGAGCAGCGACGCCGGAAGGCTGACGCCCAGCGCGCCGCGCAACCGGCACCGCGCGAACTGGTCGGGCGGCCGGCAGTCGAGCAGGAGCAGCGCCGACTCCGGCGCCGCTGGCTCGCGAACCCTCGCCGCGACCCAGTCGGGCCCCACGGTAGGGCACGAGCCGCTCATCACGCTCGTCGACAGCTCGCGGGAAGGCATGATGCTACCGCCGGCCGAGGACGCATGGGCCGGCACTTATTCGCGGAGTACGACACACCACCGACGAGCGATGAACCAGGCTTCCCGCACGCTCCGTCGGCGCGCGCGCGCGCGCACACACACACACACACACGCACGGCTCGGCAGTAGACGAACACGGTCTCAGCGCGGCTCCACCGCCATTGCTGCGGGCACTGGCGCTTCTCCCGGCGGCTTCGGCGGCGCGCCGGACGCGAGCGGCCGAACAGGGTACGCGCCGCTTCTGGTGACGACACGGGATTGCCGACCAATGGGCGCCAAACGCGCGCACGGCGGGCCGCTCGCGTTCAGCCGGAGTGAGCTACGTCACGACTGCGGAAGCAGAGGAAAAAAAGAAAAGCCCTCTATAGCACCGGTGCAGGCTCCGCCCACTTCCCCCGCACAGAAATCCAAGATGGCGCGCGCGCCGCGCGCGTAGGTGGTGCGCGGGCGCTAGAGGAGGGCGCGGCTGCACGCTTTCAGCAGGCTCTACCCACGCGTTTTCTTTTCCACCACGCGAATGCAGCGGGGAACGGCATTATTGCGAGGTCTTCGCGAAGCCGTCGTGGGGCGGCTTCGTACACCACCGCCTCGTTTTATTTAATGCTTTTTTTACACCGTTTTTTTTTTCTTCCACCGAATGCGCTTTCCTGCTCGGCGAACGAGGACGTCGTGCGGAGGCGTCGGCGCATGGCCGTCGCCAGGCGGCGCTGCCAATCAATGGAGTGACGCCGCGCGCGTCCCGTTTTTCGTCAATGAAGGCTCGTACGCGAGGAGAAACCATTCAAGGTACGCTGCCACCGCGCGCTCGCAGAAAGGGGGCGGGGGGAAGGGTCTGCGTCACACATAGAGAGCGTGTTTCGGACACACACTGACGGGGCTGTCTCGACCCCCAAGGGGACCAACGTCCTGCGAACAAAGCGCTTCGCCAGACTACGACGTCGTCGTTCGTCCGGTGCACCGTTTGTCTCGGCCGATCGTTTCGCCGACGAGGGAGGGGGAGGGGGGGACGACAACGCCGTTACGCTAGCGGGAGCGGCGCAGCGTAGCATCGTATCGCGTCCTCATTCCAGTCGCAGCTACCTCGAGGAAGGAAAAACAGAAAGAAAAAAAAATAAAGGAGGGAACGTGGCGATCGTCGTCGTCGCTCATTCACTCGAGCGCGGCCACCCGCGCGTCCGTTTTCATTTACCTCGACCGTGCAAGAATGGAGTTGCTTCGTACGCTCGTCGTGAGTGACCGCGTCTGCGCTCGTCACGTGTCGTAGTACTACGAGGAGGAACGGGGGGAGTGGAGGACAGAGGGCCGTGCGGCACACGGGTGGACGAGCGGCGACGGTTTGGGTCTGCGACTCTGTCCGGCGGAGGTGGTCGGTGCCTGTTGACGTGAAACAGTTTCCTTTAGTCGTCAACCTTCCCCCCCCCCCCCCCCCCCCCGGAGGCACGAGATTCCTGGCTCCAAGATGCGAAGGGGGACGGCGGCGGGCGAGACCGTGTGAACCGGAAGTGCCGGCGATGCCTCGCTTTGGGAACGGCCTCCTCTCTTCACCTTCTGGCTACACGTGACTTCCGGCTTAACGTACGCTTTCGCTCTTTTGCGCGTTCTGCATCGTTAATCCGCGCTTCCTCTGGACAGACGGCCACCACCGCCGCCTTATTTCTTTACTTGCAAGACCGGACGAAGAAGAAACCACCGACGCGTCCGTGGGGGAGGCAGACGGAAACTAATTGTTTCCGCCACTTGAAACGCGCCGTCGCGTCTCGACCGTTGCGACGACACTGGTATACAGTCGCCGTGCCGTGGAGCGCTGCAGAGTGGAAAGGGCCGGTAATGCGCTTGGCTTATTCTTGGGTGTCACCAACCGCCATCTTACCTGCGCGGGCGTTGCCCAACTTTTGATCCGCACTGGTGTTTTTCTTACGCGTAGTGCAGGCTTTTACCTCCACGAGCAACGAACGCGCAGAGGAAATGGGTGCAACGAGCTCGTTGTCGCGTACCGCCTACACTCACCTGGAAGCGAGCCGTTGCTGAAAGTTCATACTTAGAGATAATGACTACCTGTCCTCTAAGATTGTAATGTGAGAGAGATGAAAGTTTGTAAGCGTTGCCAAGAGGAAAGCTTTGAACTGATGAAAAACGCGCGAGTGTTTTCGTTAGTTGGCCTCTGAAGCGACTGAGTAGACTCTTAAGGCTGGATCTCTTATTCCGCCCGCCAAAATATTTGAGAAGTGCGAAGGAAATTAGATAATAAATAGGAAGCATTGTGAATACAATTTTGTAACTCTTCAATGAAAACAAATGTTGCCTGCCCGTCGACATGAGCTACGAGACAGTTTCCCGTTCTACGAATACGACGGTACGCAAGTTTCCATTTTACGTTTTTGTTTACTTACTTCAAAATTGTAGTTCACTGAGCCATATATGCTACAAACCATTCTCATAGCCGTGCCTAATATATTCTGTTTACAGATTTATATGCAGAAGCGATACCTACGCCATGTGTACAACGCTCGTTATTAATGCAACAACTACAGTTTTTCTTCCATAGAGCGCATGTAATTATCACAAACTATACCATTATCGATAGTAGTAGATCGAGTACGATCGAGTACTATAGATTTAAGTATGAAGTCAGATAAAATATAAATAACCTCGGTACCCTGGTACATCTAGGAATAAGATGAGCAATGTTATGCTATAGCGGACATGGAGAATATTGGAATGCTGTTGCACGCCGTTTGAACTATGGCATGGAAGGCATAGCTGTGTTATTCTTTGCGATCACTGTTAAACCAGTATCAATTTGCTAATTTTGATTTAGTTATGTGTTCCACTCCTTAACCTTGATCTACATGTTTGAAGAAGAAGAAGGCTGATTTTAGTTATCCTTTTATCTGTTATTTCGGACCACCGCGTTTTAGTTTTGTTCAGCACTCATCAAATGTACTTGCATCGTTTCCTTTCTTTTTCTTTTATTCTTTCTGCTTTTCTTGCTTTTTTTTTGGCATTGCTGTAGCCAAAATGCAGCTCATTACGTGGGGCTGCGGGCTCGTCAACCCGCCTATTGGCAGCATTTTTCCCGCTGTCCTCCATCTGTAATGTATACATGGTGGAAATAAAGATTCGATTTGATGCGTGCTTGACGTGACATTTGCGTATCTTACTTTTTTGCCCAGTTGTCCTTGATGGTTCCATTTCATCAAAATAAAAAAAGAAAGAAACTTAGCGTTCGCCCGCGATATGCTCTGGTGTTTTCTTTTTTAAGGCACTTTTATGAGTTATCGCGCCCCGTCCTCGCGGTAGCGAATCCCGGCCGCGGCGGCCGCATTTCGGTGGCGGCGAAATGAGAAAACACCTCACGTGTACTTAGACTTAGGCGCACCTTAAAGAACCCCAGGTGGTTCAAATTTCCCGAGTCCCCCACTATACGGCGTGCCTCATAATGAGATCGTGGTTATGGCACGTAAAACTCCCATCATTTTTCGACCTATAAGGAACGTCATTGGCCCAAGCAGTGCCTGTGCACCTCGCCCATCGAAAACACTTTTTTCTGTTTCCTTAGCGACACTGGTTGGTCTCAATGAGACATTTCGATTTAGTGTTGAGGGCTGTTTTTGCTGCTTATGTTGTGTATCGGTGTCGTGGACTGCGCGCATACCTTTTCATTTTTCGTCCCCACCTGGATCGAGTAGCACGCTCCAGATGGACATCCACCTGGAGAGGACAGGCCACCAGACAGCCCTCTTTCTGCAGGATTGCTTATAGAGCCCCCTCGGCCCATTGGTACAAAGCGCCGTATAATCACAGCCGCTGATATGGGTAGTTCGAGCCCGGATTGGAATGTGCTCTCGTCACAGCAGACCAGACTCCATGGCCTCCGCTCGCTTCCTTCGACGGACCGTCCGGAAGAGTGCGAAGAAACCGGCCTTTCTGCGATGTGCTTTGCCTATATGGTATGGCGACAACACAGCACGACAGTCGCAGTCACGTCGTCCTTGCACGGAGGTGCCTGTACTAACAGCATAGATTCATCAACATCAAACGAAAACAGGAAACAACTGATCAGAACGCTTAGCATATGCGCGTAATTAGACGAAAGCGCACGTGTGACGTATAATTATAAATTGTTCTTGTAACCGCTTGACAAGCTTGGGAGTAGTGCCAAGCGCACCTTTCCTTTCTGGAGTCTGAATTAAGCCACTGTCACATATGTTGGAGAAACGGCCAATGCAACAGAAGCCTGCATGAGGGAGTTCGCAGTTGTGTTCCTGTCAGCAGCGTTATTGTTTGGAAACTATCATTTGGCACTGTCATGCATCACCGGTATTAGAGCAGCACTGACATGACCTGTCAGACTTGTCATTTACTTATTAATTATTAATTTGATTATTTGCTTTGAGGCTCAGCTTGAGTGCTCAGACCGCGGGCGCGAGAAGAGAAGCAAGATTAAGTAAACCAGGCGATGCTATAGGGACGGCCTCTTGTCTGCTTCTCTCCAAAATGAGATAATATCTATATATATATATATATATATATATATATATATATATATATATATATATATATATATATATATATATATATATATATATATATATATATATATATATATATATACACACACACACACACACACACACACACATGAGCAACGTCATTATACCTTGTAGACTTATCACCACACGACGTAAACACATCTTGCATGCTTTATGCCGTGACCTGATCATCATGTTGATGACGGCGGGTCCAGCATTCCGGATCTAGTTTTAGTATGAAATATAAAATACCATGTTTGTACGAATATAATGGGATATTCTTTTTAGAAGTTTTCGCCCTCATAAGGTGTCTGACCTGATACTGGGGTTGATTGTTGCTGTTATTGTTGCCTCAAAACATGGCTCGTACCCACAGGGGGCATTGGCCACACTGGGCTGATTGAAAAGTGCATCAAACAAAATACCACAAGCGGCGAAGGCAAATATTCAAAACGAGGCATTGGGCAAGTAAACACTAATAGAAGTTTCTATAGGGCTTATGCATAAATTTAGGCATAAAATAAAGATACAGTGTCCCACAGCCGGTACACTAGCCACGAAACCTTCCTGACGCTTCAATGAACTTGTGTAATCATTGATCTATGAATTGGGCCTAATTGACAGGCACCAACGGACAAAACATTTGGTGTGTTAAGCGTTCGCGATTATAGCGCGTTCTAGCTTCTTTTTTTTTTTTTTTTTTGTCCTGCAATTTCGACTCGAGCTGTGAGAGTGCCTTTGTGCACTTTGTACCTTCTTCTCTCGATTTATAGAACTTTACCAGCGTCCCATCACTGCGGTTACACCAAGTATTTATCGCAGCAGCAAAGACGATAGACACTGTTGGCCATCCGCGTCAAGCGAGTGATCTTCCAAGTCGCGCGGTGGATCACCGCGTGTATGTGCATACAATGCGTGTAATGCTTTACCGTGTTCTATTGTGTCACGAACAATTGCGAAGTGCTGCCTGCATGATACTTTAGGAGGCACGGAGGACACCGCAGTTCTCGCCCACAGTGACGTCGGCAGTGACAAGGAGTCATGGCGGAAGCACTCGTCTTTGCAATGGCCGCGTGGGCTTTTATGTGTCGTCTGCTTCTTCTTTGCGGCATCACTTCGCATTATAATAGCAATATATGTATCTACACACATATATATATATATTTTCTGGGTGGCTGAAAGTCCCTCCTCACTCTATGTTCATGGCCCCGTTCTTTACGTGCAAATGCGATATCTTTGTGTTTCCCAACCTCCACGCTTTCAAAACGTCATCCTCTCGCGTGCAAGAGGCATGCTTTGGAACTTGTGCAACTGCGGGAACATGTGCCAGCACTCACTTAAAGGTGTTCTCACATAATATTTTCGACTCCTCATGTCCTTCATGTTCTTTTTTTGCTTTAAACGAAGGTCAGGGACCTCTAAAGTGTAGAAACAAACACTGGTCCACCTCTGCGCACCGTAAAAAGCTAATTATAATAGCATATCTTTACAGCCAATTTCGGTTTTGTTTCCCAGGAGACGTGTGTGTTGTGACGTCATGACGCAGAGTAGTGTCATGGGGGAGCAGGACATGAGGACGGTTTCGGCACTCACTCCAGCTCGCTGGGCTTCCCCGTATGCTGGGCCGATGTGGGGCAGACGTAGCAGCTATAGCAGACGACCGAGTGAGCGTGCGCTGAGGCGGGCCAGTGTTTGTTTCTATACTCCCTGACCATTGTTCATAGTAGAAAAAAAATAAAAATAAAGAATGAAGAGTGGAAAACATTATGTCACTACTTCTTCAAGTACACCTTACTGAACGATTCAATAACATAACCGCTCCGGGCTAACTTGGTCGTCCAGTCCGTTTGTGAGGGAATTCGAATATTTCGTGAACTTGGACGATTAGTATTGACAGTGCGTTAGTTCTGAACCAAGAAAGCATCGTCATGCCGCGTATTGCTTTTTTTTTTTTGTTATAGCAGCTACCAGAAAAGGCAGGCGTAGTAAAAGTAGCTCAGGGTTTTACTCTTCCTACAGGGCTATCTTTTCGTCAAGCAGAGTAAATTGCATTGTTCTATTTAACTATAAGATGTACAAAATAACCCAAACTCACACTGCCTTACCAATTTTTTTTTCGGCGAGCCAAGCTGCCTTTCGTGTGAGAAGGGAGATTATAAATGAAATTACAAACAGCTCCTTGTCCGATGCGTCATTTGGCTGAAGTACCAAATTGTCATCTAATGCGTAACGCCTATAACCGATTCTAATATTTGGGCAGTAGAATGGTAGCCAAAGGGAACGGAAGCAAAGTCACGTATGCTTAGGTGGAGCGATAAAATATATGGAGTCGAGTGACACGAGACAAGGTGGCCGCCGGTGGCATAAATCTAGCCACGATGATGACAGCGCCGCCGCCTGGTGTCGGGAACACTGAACTGCGAGACGCGCACCAGTTACGTTATACGGGGTGTCCCACGTAACTTGAGCCAAATTTCAAAAATATGCAGATGCCACGTAGCTTGACCGAACCAAGGTAATGTTTGCCATCGCTTGGCGATACTTAGATTATTTCATTTTTTTTTGCATTCCACCTAATTAGATTATTAGTCTTAATTCATTAATCAACTCCTTTATATTATAATTGGAGAAAAAATGTCAATTAGAAAATTGCAGAGCAACATGAAAAACTCTCGATACAGCTTTCTGTTGCTTAATACGTGCTACATAAAAGAGTTTTTCCGAGCGTGAAAGAAGCCCTCGAATCCACACAAAATTGCCGCGCGAATGGGCGCTCGAAGCACTTTGCGAGCCTGAAATTGGGATCGCCTTTTCGACCGTAGCTGACTTCGTTAGCCCGACGCGTCACAAATTCCTCGGCTAGTTCAGCGGCTCTGGCTATCGTGTTAACTTCTGGCCTATCTTTGACCCAGTACCTCACGCTATAAAATTGTTCAAGAGTAAAGCACTGAACAACCTGCGCGTGATCAGCATAGGCACTTTGTTCCTTGAGCCCGTTCCTCCATGTTTGACATAGCCTTATTATGCAAACTCTGTACTGGACTCATTCCTAGCCTTTTCCATTTCGCGGAACTTCGGCCGGAATGCTTCCGCTGACAGCCTGTACTTCCTCAACAAACTGGACTTTACCTTATTATGATCATCGGCTTCCTCTCCGGTCAAGTGAGCGATTACATCCGTTGCCTCGCCCGGTAACAGTGCGAGCATACGCTGTGGCCATAATTCGCGGGATAACACTTGCTTCTCGCACGTCCGCTCGCAGGTCACCTAGAACAAACTAATGACCTCTCCGAGCTTAAAAGGTCGCATTAGCTCTGTCATCTTTAACGATGCGCACTCTCCTGCACTGTTTCCTTCGCCCCTCTCCTCCACTGTTGGAGCACGCTGCAGTTCGTGGTCGAGTCGCTTCAATTCATGTGCGTGTTCATTTTCCTCACGCTCTTTCTGTTCTTTACGTTCCCGTCGTTCACGTCCTTCCGCTTGACTTCTAGCAGTCTCCCTTTCTCTAATGACCTCCAGTCATACCGGAAGCTCATCATCCTCAGCCTCTAGAGCGAGAACAGCCTCAATCAACTCTGCTTTTCGGAGGACGTCAGTGACATCCAGGTGCAACTCTGCCGCCAGCTTCAATAACTCCGGTATACGCAGTGACTTCAAATTCATGGATGTTTTCAGCGCCTCTCTCTCTACTGCACACAACTCTCTTGCTGCAACCTAAGTAGATGACAACAACAGCCAGAATTAACCGTTGTGTTCTAACGCTTCGACAAAACCTCGCACTCACCACCTTGCTGCCAAGAATGCGGCGTAGACCACCGCAAGCGCTGCATGCAGTTGCGACTTGCTAGACGAGGCTTATAGGTTCATGTCCCAGCGCTGCTTACCAGTTGTTACGGGAACAGGGTTTAGGTGGCTTTCAACAGCGTCTGCTTGAAGCTCGAACCAAGTTTACCATCTGAGAGGGCTGGGCAGGGAAGACGAGGTGATGTGAAATCAAATAAGAGAAGTTTAATGCATTGTTACGGGTTAAGGGTGGGCTCCAAGACAAAAAATACTGAAACGTTCAGCGTGCGTGCACCTGCACGCAAGGGCAGAGAAGGTGCGACGAGAAGTCGTGGCTCGCTGGCCTTTCTTATACCCTCCACTTCATTCAACTTCATTCTCTGCTGCTTCCCGGCGGAGGGCCTTGTCAGGACACGTCGGGTCAACCCACGCAGATGGGCATGGGAGGGACACCACATATTGATGTAGAGGGGTTGAGCGTAGGACAGATGGGAGTAGGATTTGAACTTTCCACGCATAGTCCCATCGCCAACATCCCACGGACAAGTCTTTTCAAGTTGACGAGCATGATGATTAAGATTAGATTGATAGATTATGGGGTTTTACGTGCCAAAACCACTTTCTGATTATGAGGCACGCCGTAGTGGAGGACTCCGGAAATTTTGACCACCTGGGGTTCTTAACGTGCACCTAAATCTAAGTACACGGGTGTTTTTTCGCATTTCGCCCCCATCGAAATGTGGCCGCCATGGTCGGGATTCGATCCCGCGACCTCGTGCCCAGCAGCCCAACACCATAGCCACTGAGCAACCACGGCGGGTATGATTAAGCAAGCCGTGTCCTAGGTGTTTGGAATCTGCTCCATTCATTGCCGCACAAGGTGAACCGTAAGAGGTAGTCCGCGGTCGAACGGTTAGCGCATCCGTGTGTGGTGCTGAGGTAACGGAGTTCGAAACCAACCATCGGATCAACTTGGATCATTGAGTTGGTGCCAGTGTGTACATACGTGCCTGCATGTCTACAACGAAGCTCTTTCACACCGACATGGGTCTCTGTAGGTGCAGCAATGTGTGGCCACCACTGTCCGAAGAAACTCTTTGACGCCGACTTGGAGCACTAGATATTTGTCAGTCGGTCTGTGTTGGTCTTCAATTACCTCTTTGAGGCTTACTTGAGTCACTGGGTACGCGCCAGTAGGTGGGTGCCGCTCTTCAAGGAGCGTATTTCACGCCAGATTGGGTAACTCGGTATCTCCCATTGGGGAATTTGCCACGCTACAATGACGAAAGGGATTCGTCAAATTTCTCCGACGCTGAGCGGAATCGAGCCCACGTCACAAGAGTTCCTCAAGGACAGCAACCAGACGCATTAGCAGGCTGCGTGGCGAATGCATCAGCCATGTGCCGTTTCACAAGCCAACCCTGTCTACTTCTAGCCCGAACGTCCGTGTCTGTTCGCAGAAATCCAATGGCTCATACCCTCGTAAGCAAGCAAAACATGCAATGGCTCATACGCCCCTAAAGCGGAGGTTGCAAGGCTTTAACGTGGACGTTTCCAAACCAGAACGACAGTGGCCGATTACATTCACGTTTGCATGCTTCTCATTTCGGCGTTTCACTCAGGTGAACGTACTCACTACTGTAAGACGTACGTGTGTAGATTTGATATTTACAAACGACATATGTGACATCGAGATGACCGAACCCCTTACAGTATACCACAGCGATCACAAGGCTACTCTGCTCACTCGCAAAAAATGACCAGTGAAGTTTTCGATGTTCAATAAACATGGGCTTCACTGACAACTTGTCTTCATTGATGTCACCAGTATCCATACAACGCACATCTTGTTAATCACAACGGGACATTCAGGTAAACATAAAGTTGATGGCAAAGGGGATGGTTAGGTATACAAAGAGACAAGCTTCGCCTGTCATCCATCTTCACAGAATGGGAGGGTCGACAATTCTCTTTTATTATTTGTAAGAGCACACCTCCCCCCAGGGTTTTAGCGAGCTGCGCCATGGATGCACTGGGTGCGCAGCGCTCTTCAATGAATGTCTCGCCATCTTGGGCCACTGAGCACGTGCCACTGAGTGTGCGGCAAGCGAGGGGACGATTCTCGGCGTTCGCAGGCCCCTGCGCGTCAGGCTTCTTGCCTCGCAGGCCACGCGACGCAAGCGTGGACTTCTCAGTAGTGGTACCAGGTGATGCAGCGTGTCCGGAGACAAGCGCGAGAGAAAAGTCCGGTTTGCGCATGCGCGCGTTCCTCAGCGTTCGCACGCATTGGTGCGCCCAGCATTTCGAACGCCACGTGCAAGCTTCGTGGCGGCCATTGTTGGTAGCGGACTTTTACAGCGAAGCTGCATAACTCTGCCCTTCAATGCTTTTGTCGTGTCCGTGGGAAAAAATGTGGGCCGATCACAGAGGTAGTGCAACACCGGGTCGACCCGCGGCGGAGATGAATGAGGCTACAAGCACTCCACCCGTAAAAATAATAGGATATAATAGTGAAAGAAGTGAATAGTGCCTTCAGTACAATCACTCCCTACCGAAGAGTAGCCGTCCTGGTGACCTAAGGACAGGAGAACACAGGGGCGTCATGGCACTGCTTGTGCCGGGAGCCGTGGACAATTTCCTGGCCGCGACGATGTTGGTCGGAAGGCGCTTCCATTGGCACGATGAGGTAGTTTCCCGAGGATGTTTGTTTCAGTACCTGATAAGGACCTTGGTACTTGAAGAGCAGCTTGGAGGAAAGGCTTGGAGGGGTAGAGGGCACCCACAGCCAGACCAGCAGCCAGGAGCAAAGCACGTAGCCGTAGTGGATAAATCGTAGCGATGCTTTTTGCGCAACTGGTCCTGCGATGTGAACGAACGAGCGAGCTGGCGACAGTCTCCGGCGTATGCAGCCACTCTAGAAACAGTCGTCCACTCCGAAGAATCTGGCCCGTTAGGTAGAATCGTGTCCATAGTGCATGAAGGTTCGTGTCCGTAGACGAGAAGGGGAGGACCCCGTGGTGTTTTGCGTGGCAGTATTGTAAGCGTAGGTGACGAAAGAGGGCAGAATGCGATCCCAATTCAAGTGGTCAGATGAAACATACATGGCCAACATGTCGCCAAGGGTGCAGTTGAAATAGTTTGCCATCCCATTAGTTTGAGGATGATTTGCCGTGGTAGTGCGGTGAATAATGCGACACTCCTTTAGCAATGCTGAAATGACGTCGGAGAGGAAAACACGACCGCGGTCGCCCAGTAATTCTCGAGGTGCTCCATGGCGTAATATCAGGTTTTGAAGGATAAAACTGGCAACGTCTTTTGTTGTGACAGATGCTAGGGCTGAAGTTTCGGCGTACCGCGTGAGGTGGTCGATAGCAACGATAACCCAGCGGTTGCCGCTCGGAGTGTCGGGAAGCGGACCGTATAAGTCAATGCCAACGCGGTCGAACACTCGCGTGGGACATGGTAAAGGTTGCAAGGGGCCTAGGGCATGTTGAGGTGGCGTCTTGCGTCGTTGGCATATGTGGCATGATCGGACATACTGGCGAACGAAACGGTACGTACTGCGCCAGTAGTACCGAAGCTGGAGGCGAGTATGTCTAATACATCACAGCGTGGCTGCATTGTGGGCCGTCGTGGAACGTGGTGCAGATGTCGGAGCGGAGGTGTCGAGGTATAACAAGCAACCGCTTGCGGCCGCTCGAATTGTAGTTGCGGTGGTACAGCAGGTTATCCCGAATGATGAAGGGCACAGCTTGACGATGGAGCGTCTGAGAGATCGGCGCTGGTGACTGGCTAGACAGGAAGTCAATAAGCGAAGCGATCCATGGGTCATTGCGCTGCTCTGATGGCATCTCTGAAATGTTGAGGGCGAAGGCACTGCAGGTAGAAATAGACGAGTGGACAAGACCAGAAGGCAGGGGTGACCGGGATAGAGCGTCTGCGTCTGAATACTTTCGGCCTGAGCGATAAACAACGCGGATGTCGTACTCGTGTAGGCGTAATGCCCACCGGGCAGGAGGCCGACCAGTTGGATCTTTTAGTGAAGATATCCATCATAGGCCGTGATGGTCGGTCACGATGTCAAATGGACGCCCATACCCGTAAGGACGAAATTTTCCGATAGCCCAAATGATGGCCAGACATTCCTTCTCAGTAGCCAAGTAGTTCGCCTCGGCTTTGGTAAGGGTGTGTCTGGCATAGGCGCCAACGTACTCTTCGAAGCCATCCTTGCGTTGTGCAACAACAGCGCCGAGCCCGACACCACTAGCATCTGTATGGATCTCAGTTGGAGCAGAGAGAGAGAGAGAGAGCAGAAAGAAGAAGACGACGCTGTTCGATCTGTTGTCACCTCAGCTCTGTGATTTTTCCATAAGCTTTGCTATTCATTGAGTGAGTTATTTATATCCTTGGAAGACGGCCGCATCTTTAAGGCGGTATTGTCCCTATGAAAAGGGTACGGCTGCTACGGCGCCGGCATCTTTAAAGGGACAGCGCCATACGAAGGAAGCCAGCGTGGCGGAGGCGGCCATGGCCTCGCAAGGCGTGGAGCTGCGAATCATCAGGGACGATCAGCAGTCCAGTGCGTCATCATCGCTCAGTGGGGACGACTCAACTATCGTCGACCCTGACGAGGAAGTGGCTGATATGGCGGACGTGGACAGCGACGGCTTCAAGGTGGTGAGTCATCGGAAGCAAAGAACGGTCGGAATCCCAGTGATAGTTTTACCAACAGAGAAAGGTGCTGATTTGAGAGAGCAGAACCATATCAGGCTCTTCGAAGCCATTAAAGTGCTGCTGGGATCTGCTCCGATTCGCAGTCGCTTCACAACGCAAGGTGCTCTTCATCTAGATATCGCAACGGAAGAGCACGTTGACGTTCTTCTCCGGTGCTCTCACATTGGTGACATAAGATTTAATGCCCGGTTGCCCCACTCCTACATGACTAACACATGTGTTATTAGGGGAGTACCAGTGTGGTATTCTGAAAGAGACCTTCTTGACTACTTGAAACCGCAAGATGTTCTGCATGTGAAACGTATGATGCACCGGGGCGAGACTCAAGAAAAAGAATGGGCAGCGAAACCTACTAACTCCATTGTGCTAACGTTTGCTCCCAACAGCAAGCGCCCAGAAAAAATTGACCTCGGTTTTACGAAGCATGCAGTCAATGAATTCGTTGAAACTCCTCCGCGATGCTTTAAGTACCAATGCTTTGGGCATGTAGCCAAAGTTTGCATCAAAGATCAACGTTGCAAACGATGTGGTGGCGCCCACGATTACAAAGCCTGCAAGGCAGATTTTGCTTGCGCTAATTGTGGGGGTGACCATCCAGCGAGTTTCGGTGGCTGCCCCTTCCGTGTAAGCGCCTTACACCGTCGAGTGTCCTTCATTAGTGATCCCAAACCACGACCTACAGAGAAGCCAATACCTGGAAGTGACAAGTTCCCTGCGTTAGAGTTGGAAGTTCGTGGCTTGGTAACAAGCAACGTCAGTGAGCGACCTGACCCTCGCAAGACGCCAAAGTCCTCTGTGCGTGAGTCGGTTGTTTGATCTGCTTCAGCCAAAAGTGTCCAAGTTCCTCAGCGACCAGATCAAAGCCAGACTCGAAGACAAGGAGGACATTCCCTTGCCTCAAAAAAGGCGAAGAAACCAGCTGCAGCGGCCAAGAGTGAGTCCCAGTCCGCATCTTTTGTTGAAGTGGTGAGGCAGTGCGTCCAGCAAAATAAGGAGCTCAAAAATCGGGATCTGTCCGAGCTTCTGCGAGTTTTGTTTGAAGTCCTCCGCTCACATGTTCAAGCGATGCAGACTGGCACCCTGAAGAACTTTCTACAGCTCGTTCTTTCCTTTGAGTCCATGATTACCGCCTTCGCAGCGAACTTTGCCTTATAATATGGCTAGTTTCCTTCAACCTCGTGTGCAACCAAAAATAACCGAAAAGTGCCGTTTATTATGCAATGGAACTGCGCTGGGATTATAAGTCGATTAGCAGAACTGAAATTATTTTTGAAAGAAACTTGTGTTCCAGTATTGGCCCTCTCGGAGGCTGGGCTACCAAGGGGGAGATCTTTGACTGGATATGTTGCGCACAAGAATTGCAGCATAAGGTCATTTCCCACAGGAAGTGCCGCCCTTTACATACGAAGAGAGATTGCTCATGTGGCTGTGAACGTCACCGATCTTTGCACCGATAGTATTGAGGTAGCGGCTGTGAAGATACGGCTCGGCTTCCGAACTGTTTTTGTTGCATCCGTATACGTGTCTCCGCGGAAGAAGGTAGCAATGGATTTGTTGCTCCAGCAGCTTTGTGACCGTTGGCCAGCGCCCCGAATTATCTGCGGTGACTTCAACGCCCATCACTCGGTCTGGGGTGACAGGAACACAGGCTCCCGCGGACGCACACTTCTAGAAGTTATCGACAGTTTGGACCTGTGCGTGGCCAATGACGGAAGTCCCACTTTCTTCCGGCCTCCAGACTCAGCCACATCTATAGACCTAACTCTGCATTCACCTGACGTCCGTGTGAAGTGGTCAACTGCACCTGACCGCAACGGAAGTGATCACTATCCAATTTTAGTGTTTACTGCCGTCTTCCATACGCGCGGCACTAAAAGGAGCCATGTTGTTAATTGGGACAAATACAGGGAGCAACTTGCAAGTGTTTCTGGAGATGTGATAGACAGAATGATCTATGGTAAGATGGCTGCTACCGCGGCGGTCAAGTTGCCTAGTCATTTTCCGACTCCGGATTTAAAACTAAGGAACCTTTGCGCAGCGCGCAGAAGGGCGGAGCAACAACTGATGCGGAAGAAGGACGACAGATCTTTGAAGACGACCTTCAGCAGGCTTAACTCTGCCATTCGTCGCCATACGAACAAGCTCTGTAGGTCACAGTGGGCGTCATTCTGCCCCAGCTTGTCTGTTTTTTCACCGATGACGAGAATTTGGCGAGTCATTGGTAGCCTTGCTGGTGATTCTCGTCCTAGTAAGCCTTTCGAAGCGCTTGCACTGCTCAAGCAGAAACCTCTCGCTTGCTTGGCAGAGGAATTTGCAGATGCATTTATACGTGCAAGCTCAGGAATTCATCAATGTGCTCGGCCTGCAACATCTACGTCTGTTATGGACGCCCCGTTCCCACTTCGAGAGCTACAGACAGCCCTCAGCAGCCTGCGGTATCGATGTGCACCAGGTCCTGACGGCATTACCAACCAGGTGATGCAGAACCTACCTCTAGAATACCGGAAGATGCTCCTAAGCTATCCCAATCGAGTATGGGAGACTGGCGACGTTCCTCCTTCGTGGGAGGTGGCTTGTGTTGTCCCAGTGCTGAAACCCCGCAAAGAAATGACAGACTTGGCCTCGTATCGTCCTGTATCATTGACGTCGTGTGTGGCTAAGCTCATGGAGAAGCTGGCAAGTAATCGTTTATCATGGTGGCTCGAAGATAGAAGGGCTCTGCCAACATGCATGACTGGATTCCGCACAGGATTAGGCGCGCAAGATAGCGTCTTGGACTTGATAAGCCACATTGAACATCTAAGAGCTTTCGGCCTCTCAACACTAGCTATTTTCCTAGACGTATCAAAGGCTTATGATAGCGTCCTTCAGAGTTCAATACTAAATAGCTTGATGGACATAGGCGTACAGGGCTATCTTCTGCCATTCATTCACTCACTTATCAGGGATCGTAAAATTGAAGTGCGGTTAGGAAGTACCATAAGCACCGAAACGGCGGTGTCGCGAGGTGTACCTCAGGGAAGTGTTCTTTCCCCGACGCTGTTTAATGTTGTAATGGCTGGTCTTCCGGCTGAAGTGCAAAAAGATTACAGGCATATGCATATGTCGATATATGCGGACGACATTTGTATTTGGTTAAGCGGATATCAACACAAGCGTTTAGCTCTGATAGCTCGACAGGCATTACCTTCAGTTCAAAATTACCTTCAAGGTGTAGGGTTGACTCTCTCGATGGAAAAATCTGGCTTCATCATGTTTCCAGGTGGAGGAAGACGGTATGCGCGGCTGAAGATAGACCTTGATCAATGTTGCCTTCGTCAATTGAAGCACAAGCGCTTGTTGGGCGTCATTATTGACTACCGTCTACAGTGGCGACGAGCTGTGGACTCTATTGTGACAACACTATCTCCGCGTCTCAATGTGATCCGTAGAGTCGCAAGTGAGCAATGGGGAAATCACCCTTCTTCAATGATCAGGCTGCGCGATGCACTAGTGACGAGTCGAATAATGTACCAGCTCCATTTAATTTCCCCCTCACTATCACAGCTGGAACGACTTGAGGTTTTGCACAGAAAGGTCCTGAGAAGGGCTCTTGGCGTTCCGCAGACTGCTCCTAACGATGCAGTACTTCATGAGTCTCTATCGAGACCTCTTAGCCTAGTCGCTTCACAAAGGTTATTGATGCAAATTGGCCGCCTCAAACAGACGATAGCCGGTCGAGCCCTTCTACAGAGCCTTCGAAAGAGATCCGAGTCCCGAGCGTACTTGGCCCTTAATACTCTTGGTTACCTGGGTCTTGACGCTAGAGGTCAAACTAAGAGGTTGAAACCACCTTGGTCTTTCGCGAGCCTCGATTGTTCGTTGACAATTCCTCACGTTCGTGCTAAGCGGAGTTCTCCTCTGGCGGCAACGCGTTCGCTCGTACTGGAACATCTTGAAACAGAATATGCACGTCATCTTCAAATTTTTACTGATGGCTCTGTGGACAAGGTCAGAGGATCTAGTGCAGCTGCTTTTAACATTCCCTCTTTGAAGTATGATTGGTCGGTTCGCTTCACTACAGTCGTGTCCTCCACAACGGCCGAAAGCGCTGCCATTGAGGCAGCTCTAAAGAAGCTACGGTTTTGTACGCCTCAGCCCGTTGTCATTCTTACAGATTCGAAATCCGCCCTTCAAAGGTTAGAGCATGGGTTCCCTACTGATGCTTTATGACTAAGCTCCCTACGCTCGGTGCACAATCTCCATATCAAAGGCTTCTCCATACGATTCCAATGGGTGCCCTCGCACATAGGTATCATAGGCAACGAGATGGCGGACAGCGTCGCCCATAGAGCGCTGTCTGGGAATCCTTTGAAAAAAAGTGCCTCAAGAGGACAAAAGACTTGTCAGAGAAGCGGTGTCGTGCCACTTCATCTCTTTGTGGGGCTCACCTCACAAGCCATGTGTGACTAAGGGTCTCAAAAGAAACCAAGCCACTTTACTGCTCCGCATTCGCACGGGCTCGAGGCGGCTTTGCTCGAGGCGGCTGAGATGCGACGCAAAGTCTGTAGAAAAAACTACAATGTCATCTAAATAACAGAGGCATGCTTTCCACTTTAGCCCCCAAAGAATGGTGTCCATAATTCGCTCGAAAGTGGCAAGCGCGTTGCAGAGGCCGAACGGCACGAAGTTAAATTCATATAGGCCATCAGATGTTACAAAGGCTGTCTTTTGGCGATCGGCCTTTGCCATTGGCACTTGCCAGTGCCCGGAGCGCAGATCCAGCAAGGAAAAGAATTCCGCTCCCTGTAGACTGTCCAAGGCATCGTCGATGCGCAGCAGAGGATAGACATCTTTGCGGGTTATTCGGCTAAGGCGGCGATACACTATAAAATAATTTACACCATTAAAAGTGAAAAAAGGTGTAAATGTGTCTGTAACTCATACCCTTAGGGTGTGCGTAATATAGATAACACCCTAAAGGTGTGAGTTCTAGACACATTTACACCCTTTTTCACTTTTCAGGGTGTAAATTATTTTACAGTGTAGTCGTATGGAGCCATATTTTTTTGACGAGGACAACCGGAGATACCAAGGGACTGTTAGAATGCCACGCTACAGCATGTCATCAACCTGCTGGTCGATGCTCCGGCGTTCAGCTGCCGACACACGATACGGACACTGGCGCAATGGTGTTTGTTGACCGGTGTCGATGCCGTGAACGACTGCAGACGCTCGGCCCATGAATGGTTGGCCAATGTCAAATGAGGCACGAAAACGCTGGAGGACCTTGATAATTTCTGTTTGCTGCGCAGGTGTGAGTTCTGCGTCGACGGCATGAGCGAAGACGTCTACAGGGGCATCGGTCGCGGCGGGAGCAGTGACGGCACAAATCAGAAATGATGCCGTATCACCAAACATGGTGGCCGGTAGAACGCAATCGAAAGCTTCAGAGATACCCAGGCGCTCGCCGTGGAGTAGGTATGATGGGCAGGCGGACGGTTTGCACACGTAAAGGGCAACAGAACCTTCGCAAAAAGTGACGACAGCAAATGGAAGCAGAAAGTTCCGGTGGCGCGCACAAGTGGCCGACGGCGTAAACAGAACAGATGAGTTCGCAGCAAAGTTACCTGACACAGGGACCAGAGCGGCAGAGAAAGGTGGGATGTTGATGTCAGAGGAGGCAACAACTTTAGGAGAATAATGGTCGTCATGATCAAAGCACGGTGCTCATAACGTAAGTTCGGCACGAGCGCAGGTGATAATAGCTTGATTGACAGATAGGAAATTCCATCCAAGAATAACGTCGTGTGAGGAACGAGATAGGACGACAAATGCTATAACATACATAACGCTTTGAATGACAACCCGGGCTGTGCACGACGCTGAAGGCTGAATGCGATGCGAGGTTGCCGTACGCAGAGAAAGAGAGATAAGGGAAAGGGTCACTTTGTTCAAATTGCGGCAGAGCTTCTCACTAATAATAGAAACGGTGGCTCCGGTGTCGATAAGTGCGTGTACGGTGACGCCGTCTACGGACAGTTCAATTTCGTTCGCCGGGTTAGAATGAGGCCTTGAAATGTTCGACGTAAACGGAGTTCTTGCCTCTGGAACTGCGACTGTTAGTTTTCCTCGCGGGTTGTATGGCTCGGTGGGCGAACCGTTGGGGAAATGGATCGGCCACGTGGGGAAGGCGACCGGCATGAATCGAAGGGGTGGCGACTGTAAGACGAGTCGGGAGAAAGGTTAGATGGGTCCTGACGTGGAAGTCGAGCAGGCCTGTAGCCTGAGGTGCCTCCACTGCCAGGTAAACGGTGGCTGCGACTGCGGCAGAATCGTGCTACGTAGCCCGGGAAATGGCAGGAATAGCATATTGGCTGGTTATCAGGTGTTCGCTACGGGTTGACAACAGGGGCTCCAACGGCCGAGTAAGGGACGAGAATCGCACGTGAAGGTGGCGGCGGCACATGGAAGGTGCCGGTGGCCCGGTATTCATCAGGAGCCGGAGGAGCACAAAGCCGGGCGGCAACGTCAGCGTAAGTTAGCGGTCCAGCAGCAGGCTGCGGAGGAGGGGCACGTGTCAGCGCCGCGGCAACTTGCGTACGAATTACGTGACGAAGCGAAGGAGCCAAGGTTGTCGACGGCTCGTGTGTGCTAGTCGCCACAGAGATTTGGCGTGCGACTTCCTGGTGGATGAGCTGCTTTATCTCCGGCATTAAAGCAGAGATGTCGGCAGCGTCGCGACCGAAATACAAGAGAAACAGATCGGCGGCGTCGTGCTGAGCAGCGCGTGTTGAGGCACGGTGCTTGCGTAGCTCATCGGACTGCTGACAAAGCTGTATGACCGCGGCAATCGTCCGGAGACTCTTCGCGACGAGCATCTGAAAGGCATGGTCATCGATGCCTTTCATGACGTACGTATTTGATCTTGTCAGCTTCGTCTAACGATGAGTTAACGCACTTGCAGCGCAAGAGCACGTCTTCAATGTAAATGGTGAAGGTCTCGTCCTGGCGTTGAGTTCGACCACGCAAGTGCTGCTCAGCGCGAAGCCGGCGAACGGCGGGACAGCCGAAGACCTCTGCCAAAGTTGTCGTGAAAGCCGACCAGGTGGTAAGATCGGATTCATGATTGCGGAACCATAGGTTTGCCATGTCAGTCAAGTGAAAGATTACATTTGTGAGCTTGGCGCGGTCGTCCCACTTATTATAGGTGCGTACACGATCATATTTGGCGAGCCAGTCTTCCACGTCGTGGTCGTCTGTGCCGCTAAATACAGCAGGATCGCGCTGCCGGATGACGCTAGAGCAGACGATGGCCGGGGACACGGGAGCAGCCTGGGAGGGTCCCGGTTTATCCATTGCAATAGCTAGTGGTAGCGTCAGACTTCGGAGTTCCAGGATGTCGAAGAGAAACCCAGCACCTTCAACAAATACAACGGGGGTGTTCGCCTAGCAGCACTAGTTGTAGGTTTGTAGCGGTAGGTTGAAGCAGGTCGGTGCTGTAGCGAAACGGGGAAGCAAGCGCTTCTCGTCTTCTTCTCTTTCACCAGCACCATGCCCATTGCTCAGTGCCTTCAGTACAGAAAGACAGACAGACAGACAGACAGACAGACAGACAGACAGACAGACAGACAGACAGACAGACAGACAGACAGACAGACAGACAGACAGACAGACAGACAGACAGACAGACAGACAGACAGACAGACAGACAGACAGACAGACAGACAGACAGACAGACAGACAGACAGACAGACAGACAGACAGACAGACAGACAGACAGACAGACAGACAGACAGACAGACAGACAGACAGACAGACAGACAGACAGACAGACAGACAGACAGACAGACAGACAGACAGACAGACAGACAGACAGACAGACAGACAGACAGACAGACAGACAGACAGACAGACAGACAGACAGACAGACAGACAGACAGACAGACAGACAGACAGACAGACAGACAGACAGACAGACAGACAGACAGACCTTTGTAGCCACTGGCCGCACCCACGTAGAGGACAGAACGCCGTGACGCTCCGCCCTTTCCTGGGCCCTCTGGATAGCCTGGGTTTGCTTTTGGAGTACCGTGCTTCTGGTGGCCTCCTCCTATTCGGCTTCGCTCGAGAGAAAGTCGTTAGGCAACGCGGGACATCGCCAGAGCATGCGAGCCATAGAGCAAAAGGTTTCACTGCAGTACAACTCACTCAGTTTTGTGCTAGAAGAGTTTGGCTTGAAGTGTGGCACCAATCCAAGTCACTGAACTACTCAACAATGGTCGTGTACTGTAAATTTAATTTTGGCCAAGATTCTGTCTTAGGTTGCAACCGAGCCAATCAGTGGATATCACAGTAATCACAAAGCTATCGCCACTACAATGATGAAAATCAATACATGTGCCCTTGTCTAACTCTGTGGGATATGCTATCGCTTCGCTGGTCATCCATCTTCACAGAGTGGAAAGGGTCCGCATTTTTCTGTTTATTTATGGACGCGCGAAAGAGGAGACCCGCTCCGATAAACGCCTCACACATAGCTCACTTCTATGCTGGCGATGCATTGTGTCACTATATTGATTCAACACTAACACGTTACCGTCGACAGCCATCGTTTGATGGGCTCTGCCACAATGTTCTAATTGTCTAATTGAGGCTGCCCAACCACAAGCCTGACGTGGCAAGAAAAAACGGGAAGTTATCCTTTTAGTGTTCCGCATTAAAACTGCAAGATTCAAACGGAAAGATCTTTGATTTTATCTCAGGTATACGTCATTCTATATTTCTTTTTTGCGTTATATACAGTAGTGCGGCAGAAGATGAGATTCTATTGTATTGCGTGCCAAAAATCGTGCCCTGATTATCCGTCAGCCGCCGTAGTAGGGGCTCCGAAATAATTTTAACCACGGGGGGTTCTTTAAGGCGCACCTCAACTGAAGCACATGACCGCTTTCCCATTTCGCCCCCATGGAAACGCGACCGCCGCGGTCTGGATCGAACCCGAGACCTTGAGCTTAGCAGCTCAAATTAAGCCATACATCCGCTCGGCTACCATGGCGGCTCAGATATTCATTAGCTGATCTAAATTGTGATTAAAGAACGAATGGCGTGACTGGCCTTCATTTCTTAAGTCGTAAATGTTGTTCCGGCAAAATACGTTGTGCTAGGTACAAAACGTCGTAAATTTCAGGCATGCAGCGGTGCGCACGAAGAAATAGAAAAAAAATAAATAAGAAAAAATAAAGAAGAGTTCAGAGTACTAGCATACATGGAGGGCAAACACAACTTTCGCTTTATCACTTGATAAGACAGAGTTTCCTTGCGCTTTCAATTATCGAAGCGTCAAACCGACCCTGTCTCGGACACGCGCTTCCTGTGCATTCCTTGAAGTCTCTCCGGCTGTCAATTGGTTCGCCACACGGCAGTTGCACTGCAGTTGCGGTTGTTGGTGCTTAACGGCAGTTCATTTCCGGCGTCAAAGGGTTAATTGTTTGCTGATAAGTGATCTCAGAAAAAAACTCTCGGCCCGCGTGACCATCGTTCCTTCTACACGGCCGTTCAGGAGCGATAGTCGAGGCGCATATCTCGTCTTTCCGAAACTCGTTTTCCGACCGCCTATTTTTTTTTCTCACGTTACGAACGCAGTGCGACTTGGCGTGTTGCGCAACCGGATCTTGTTGCGCAATGGACGACCTCGGCGTCAACACTGCAAGGACGTCGAAATAGAGGAGAAACGCGCTCTGCTCTACCGAGCGGGCCGGCGGGGTTGTGCCGGGTGTGAATTGTATGTATTATATAGACACGTGCGCACCGTAAGCGTGTGTGTTTTGTGAGTGCGAAGAGCCCGGTCCACATCCTGCCGGAAACGCTGTTCGCCTCTGTTTTTTGTGTCAACTGTATCCAATAAAGGATAGAATTTGTCTTATTATTTGCAGGCGAATAGCAAGAGAATCGCTGAAACGCAAGGTGCCGCTGTTGCCGGCAGTCGTCACCCGGAATGACGATCATCGTATAGTGTCAGCACAACGACTGACATCGTAGTAAACAAAAACAAACAAACAAACAAACAAACAAACCACGCAGAGTGTCGAACCTAGCCGGAACTGTGCCGAAAACTGGAACTGAACCGTTATTTTAAGGCGAACCAGAACCGAACCGAACTGTTGTTTTCGCCATCTTAGAACTGAACACAAACCGCAACTTATTGGAGAAACCCTTCCGAACCGGTTCGACGAACAGTTAAAGAAAGCGCTACGGATCCTCTGCAAGGGCACGTAAGACGGGAAACGCTGGAAGAAGGCTCGAAGCCTCCAGTATAGTCGATCGACAATTAAACGATTTCGACGATTGGGTGAAAATACAAATAACGTCGAATAACACTTTTCATCATCATCATAGCAGCACTCATATTCACAAATAGTTCGCATGCTACAGTAGATCCCTTTCATAAAAAGGCCACCTGGCGGTGGGCTTTGCATCAGTATCGATTTGCATAGGGTTCTGAGATAGAAGCCGCTAATGTTTGGGCTTTGCGGATGTGAGTCCGTGCGTATGCCCGTGTAGTGCATCCGTGCTGGTGTCGGCCGGCGGCAACCTCACTGTCTCCGGAATCCCTGCGAATGTATGCCACCGCGCCCTGCTTTGCAAAGGCATTGCACTGATTTCGGAGTCGTAATGAGCGACGTCAATTACCCGTCGACGGGATGGACGAACGATTTGGCGCGGCTGCCGCGGCGCAGTTGAACTCGGCTGGCTTGCTCCTCGGGGACGAAGAACAAAGTTCGTCGGATCTAGAAGCCGCTGACGGAAAGTTACGTCATAGCATCAGCTTTAAATGCCTGTTACGGCCAAGAACTGTGAACAGCTACGATCAATTCCGTCCCTTTTCTGCAATATGCGTGTAGGCTACCGTCGTTGTAGGCGCATTGTTTACATTATGCTAGCGCTGACAAAGAGGCGGCAGCGTTACGCTTTTTTTGTGCGCTTAATCGCCTGCATGGACATAACTCCTGGAAACAACACTGCTGTAAATATGAGACTGTAAATCCGAATAGATGAATCAATCCTCCAGGCCAAATAGGGGTGTGCGAATATTCGAAATTTCGAATACGAATAGAATATTTTCCTTATTGGAAGCGTATTCGATTCGAGAAATGGATATTCGGAAATTCCCGAATATTCGAAGAGGGCCGAATAACGGCACAACGGCGAATATTCTGAAAGACCGAATAATTGAACAAATAACGAATTATATGCTTGCTCCGCATTCTCCTCAGAACATGTTTGTTCACTGACAACTTCGCATGACCGGCTCAATATTTGTATGCTCTGTGTCAGTATATCTTCATGACGCCCATGAGACACGATCAGTTTCAGTGTCTTTTTACCAAGCTTTATTCTATGGCTCTGTCATAACAATATATGATGTCCTTTAGGGCTCTGTAACTATATGCGATAAAATATGTATCCCAAAAGTGTTACCTGGACAATCTTTAGATGTTTGGAAATGAAAAAGAAAAATATATGCCGAGGAGAACGTTGCATCGCCATCGATGACTCCCGCCTTGTGTTCCCACTTTTCTCATGTGATCGCCGGCTCTTTGCTACCTGCTGCGCTGCTTCTCCGTGAGACAAACGCAAGAAAGGCTAACTTTGCCACTGCGATATTTGCAACTATCTTGGTGCTGATACAGCCCTCGATCAGGCGTGTTCTTTAAGAATGGCATCAACTGCAGATGACGAGCCACCGAGCAAGCAAGAAAAGAAAGCCCGAAGAAGTCGTCCTTTGGCGGCAATACACAAGGCTCTCGCCGTTGACAGCTCGGTGCAAGTCGTGCGAACATGCTCTTAAAATGCCAACGGGAATGACCACTACTATTCAAAATCACATGCAACAGCAGCCTTTGTTGATGGAAGAGTACAAAACAGAGTCCGCCGCAAACTCTCCGATGAAGAATTAACCGACACTGGATGATATACTTCAGCAGAGACAGCAGTCATTCTCCCAGAAGAAAGAAAACGCACTTCACCAGAATGTAGCAGCTATTCATTTCTTCACCATTTCTGCCACATCAGTTGAAAGCACTGGTCGAAGCAGCTGTACAGTCGTGCTACAGTCAGCCATCTCGAACAAAATTGTCGCGTGTGCTCGTCCCGCGCATGTACAACGACACAAGAGCAAAGGTACGACATGAACTACGAAAAGCACTTGAACACGGAACAAGCACTCTCGCTATTACGAGCGATATCTGGACGTCGCGTGCCAACGAGGATTTTGTAAGGCTCACGCGTCATTTTACTGCGGTGAAGTTCGACATGAAAACGTTCACTTTGAACACGCGACATATGCCGGAGAGTCACACGGCTGTGAACATAGCTTCGTCATTGGAGCAGCTATGCACCGACTGGGAGATACCAATCGACTGCGTGAAGTACATCGTGACAAACAGCGGCTGCAATATCTGAGCGGCTGCCAGGAGATTGCCTTGGCTCCAGTGAGCCTGCGTTGCGCACTCTGTACCTGGTGATCAGCAATGAAATGTCGTGTACTCTGGCAATCAACAGACTCTGCAAGAAGACAAAGCCGATCGTAGGGCACTACAATTATAGCCCTAGGGCACAGAAAAGTCTAAACTATGTGCAGACGTAGCTTAACAAAGTGTGGTCTATGTTGTGCAGGAGGTTCCCACAAGATGGAACAGTCAGTACCTCATGCTCTAAAGGCTCCTTGAACTCTAAGAGTCCATCAGACTTGAGCTCACCCTTTCGGACACGAGCTTAGATGCCTTTAACTCGGCAAAGGGAAGAGATGCATGGAGTTTTTGCAGGCATTAAAGACCTTATTTGACGCAACTGTGATCTTAAGTTATGGAAAGAACCCCTCATTGTCATGCCAAATTCCAATTATTTTTGGAATGCTGCATTGCCTCGAAGATTGCAAAGGCAACTAAGCGTTTGCTAACAATCTCGCAAAATATGTCAAGACTCGTTTTGCTCAGTGCGAATTTAACGAAGTGGCCAACCTGGTCATGTTTCTTGATCCACGCTTTAAGGACACAGTTCATCAGGCTTCTGGTTAGATGATCTGGCTGAAAGACATTGTAACAAGGGAGCTTCACGCAGCTGGCGTAGAAACCAGTGAGGACACTGCCATGCCAGCGTCGAGTTCATGTCCGCTGGTGGCATCCACTGTATACGGAAAGCTTTTGACGGTCTAGTGATGAACAAGGAGAAAGCACATTTGGTATCTGCCTCTGAGAGGGAAGTTACAGACTACACGGGAAAGCATCTTCTCTAAAGGGGCAAGCATCCTTGTGAGTGGTGGCAGCCCATTGGCCGCTTCACGTACCCGCTTTTAAGTACACTCGCCCAGAAGTACATCGCCATCGCTGCCACCTCAGTTCCAAGTGAAAATCTTTTCTACCGTTTGAAATGTTGTCACAGTGCGTACGGCTCGCTTACTTTCTGAATATATTGAGCCGTTAATTTTCCTTCATGATAATCACTAAAAAGTGCATTGCTTGACTCAGAGCATTACCAGTCATTACCTGAGCGCACTATCTGTAATGAGTGTCTTTTTAGCCTGCAGCAGCCTTGTAAAATGCAATATTATTTTTAACAAGAGTTATAAAGTTATTGTTACTACATTTTGCAACATTTTAATACTACGTACATATTCGATATTCAATTCGATATTCGAAGACAGTTTTTTTGCCTTATTCGCATTCGATTCGTATTCGAAAATTTCAATATTCGCACAGCTCTATACCAATAACTAAACTCCAAGTCTAGCTCGCACGGAGTGTTTCTTTGTGCGTACGCGCGTGCGTGTGTGTGTGCGTGCGTGCGTGTGTGCGCACGCACGCACGCACGCACGCACGCACGCACGCACGCACGCACGCACGCACGCACGCACGCACGCACGCACGCACGCACGCACGCACGCACGCACGCACGCCGAGAATGGCGAGTTGCGACGATGCACTCAGTCGCCTTTCAAGATCTTGAGGGTGTTTAAATATAGGGGCGCAACCGCTAGAAGCGGAGCCGCTGTGAACCAGAGTATCACGTGCGCAAATGGGAAACGGCAAACGAACATTCCTGGCGAAACGATAAAGACGGTGTTGGATCTCTCACAATGCGAGCATAGACGAGAATCGTCGCGTGTTCGCCCTTGTACTGTAGCTCTGTTCTAGCTCCTTACACAGTTTAGCCAGGAAGATGACTTTTTGACAATTTAGTCTGAAGACAGACTTGATGCGCTAACCTACGTGTAATACATGGATAATCAGGAAGGAAAGAGAAAGAAACACAAAATACAGTGCCTAATATATTCCGGAGCTAGCACGACATCGTTTAAGGTGTTCCGTCAAGAGAGAGAGAGAGAGAGAGACAAAAGGGAAGGAAATACAGGGAGGTTAGCAAGTGTAAGTACCGGCTGGCTACTTTTTGCTGGGGAAAGGGGTAAAGGGAATAAAAGGAGAAAGAAGAGAAAGAAACGAGAAAAAAATCACATAGTAACGCGATGCTACGCGTTACGACATTCAAAGGCGGTCGCAAAATTCACAAGCCCTTAAAAACTTCAGCAAAGCCCTTATGCCTTGAGTGCCGAAACCCGTGTGGATCAGTGTCCTAGAACTTTTTCTTCTATGAAAGGGCGATTGTCCAGTTTTTCAAGCGTGGTCACGAGCACTTTTCTTGACACTTTGTAACGGGGACAGTCACAGAGGAGGGGCTCGATCGTCTCCTTGCAGCCGCAGGTGCCACAAGTATACGGCTGTCGGCCATTCCAATGCGGAAGGAATATGAGTTCGTGAATGCCACGCCGAGCCACAGGCAGCACAGAAGCGTTGCTTCCGCTCGTGGTAATCCCGGTGGTAGACGGAATTGCAGACGTGGACCCAATCTGTGAAGACGTGCGTTCGTGTATTCACTGGTGTTCCACAGAGTCTGCTTAAGCTCGCGTGCGACGGAGTGAAGACTTGTGGTGCATCTGTTCTTGACAGCGGTATTGGTATAATATGGGCACCATCGTGGGCCGATCGGGCAGTGTCATCCACACTGTGATTTACCGAAATTCCGCAGTCACCCAGTATCCACTGGTAGATGATGTTGTGCCCATTGTTGATTGCGGGATTGTGGAGTGGTCGGATGTCTGCGACTAATTGCAAATTAGGTCCGTGGTTGAAAAGGGACAGCAGACAATGGAGAGCGGCCTTCGAGTCACAAAAGATGGAGCATGAATGTGGTGATTTGGGACCAAAAACCCCATGGCAGCACGGATAGCTGGGAGTTCTGCAGCCGTCGATGATGTAACGTGAGACGTCTTGAATTTGATGGTGACAGATTTTGCAGTAACTACCACCGCTCCAGCTGAACTTTTAAAGGAGACAGAACGGGTCCGTGTAAATGTGGATGCGTTTTTTGTGCTTGTCGTGTAGGAATGAAAGCACGGTCTGTTTGATGGCGAAAGATGACATCTCGGTTTTCTTTTTGATGCCGGGAATGAAGAGAAGGGCTTGGAGTGGATGCAGGCACCACAGTGGTAGAGAAAGTCGTGCTGCAGGCTTTAAGTTTGACGGTAAAGTTCCATACATAAGTGCTCATGACATCGAGGTTGCATTAATCGTTGCAGTGTAAACTTAATACAGACACACACAGAAACCAAGTAGACTGGACAAGCACTGGACAGGATATGGAACTACCTCTCATGAAGTCTACGTGTGTCTGGGCATGTGTTGAGTTTGCACATCAACCATGAAAGCAAGCTCCAGCAACCAGAAAGCCCGCCTCACCGCTTTGATTGCTTATGGCCTTGTTCTGTAGGCAGTCCATGTTCTTCATACGGGCGAGATGCTTCCGGAACCAGAAGAAAACCCAGGCTAGATATATTGACTGACTGAATAAACTTTATTGAAACCAGCAAGAGATGGTGGCTGGGCCTAGGCCTCCCACGTGGGGACGTCGAGGTGTTGCCTCTTCGCCGCCTCGCAGGCCTGCTGGGTCGCCCAGAGTTGGTCGTCAGGGTTGGGGCTACGCAGGGCAGCGTGCCATCTCGACGAGAGGGTCGTGGGGTTAGTGTCGGGGTATTGGTGTGTACAGTCCCAAAGCATGTGTGGAAGTGTGGCTGGCTGTGTCTTGCAAATATGGCACGTGGGATTGGGGTAAATGTCTGGGTAGATCTTGTTATAAAGTTGTAACGAGGGGTAAGTATTGGTTTGTAGCAGGCGGAAAGTTGTACCCTGCGCTCGGGATAGTTTGTTGTGTGGGCCGGGGAAGGTTCTACGCTCTAAGTAGAAGGACTTCACAAGATCATTGTAGCGTGTCAGGCGATCCCTACCGGTGGGGGCAGCCTCCCCTTCTACCGCGCGGTTAACTAGGCCTCGCGCTAGGGAGTGGGTAACCTCGTTGAGGTTGGGGAGGTGCGGGTGGACGGTGCCTACATGAGCCGGGAACCAGACGAGTGTAACCTGATGGTCGGTGGAGCGGGGCGCTTGTTGCAAGATGCGCAAGGCTTGGTGTGAAATAAGGCCGTTGATATAGTTGATAACGGCGGAGCGGGAGTCAGAGACGATGGTATGGCATGTTGGGTCTAGTGTGGCTAGCGCGATGGCCACTTCTTCAGCTTCCTCAGCGTGTGGGGTCACTAGGCTGATAGCATGGTGGAGAGAGCCTTCACGCGTGGGGACGGCTGCAAAGCGGGTGCCGTGGGGATATTCGGCGGCGTCGACGAAACTCACACCGTCGTGGCGACTAAGGGATTTGGTGAGAACCGTGGCACGTGCTGTGCGACGTGCGTGGTTGTATTCGGGGTGCATGTTTCTGGGGAGAGGATCGGCGTGAATCCAAGCTCGTATGGTGGAGGGGATCTGGTGCTTATGGCCGTGTTGATGGTGGTAGGTGATACCGTGCGAGGTGAGGATATGGCGACCCGTCGCTGTGAGAGTGAGTCTCTCCAGCTGAGAGCGACGTTGGGCCTCGATGAGCTCGTCCAGTGTGTTGTGGACGCCTAGTTGAAGGAGGAGGTCAGTGCTGGTGCAACCGGGGAGGCCCAGGGCTTGTTTATAGACACCGCGTAGGAGGATGTTGATCTTGGTTTGTTCAGCCTTGTACCAGTTTAGATACGCAGCAACGTAGGCGATGTGGCAAATTACGAATGACTGGATTAATCGGAGCAGATTCTCCTCTTTCATACCCCTACGGCGGTTGGAGACCCGCTTCAAAAGTCTCATGGTGTTGGCTGTATTCATCTTGATTTTGGCGAGGGCCATGCCATTCGCTCCGTTCGCCTCTATGAGCAAGCCGAGCACGCGGATATTGGTGACGAGGGGTATGGGGCTGCCATCCGTGAGATGAAGCGCAATGTCTTCGTAATGGCGTTTAGCGGTGGAGTATTTTGGACGGCGGCCACGCAGAGTAGGCCTGTAGAGAAGGAGTTCGGACTTCGCAGGGGAGCAGCGAAGCCCCGTGCCTTGGATATAGGTCTCGACTGTTTCAATGGCGGATTGTAGTGCCGTTTCTATTTCGCTGTCACTGCCTTTGTGGGCCCAGATGGTTATATCGTCAGTGTATATGGTGTGGGTGACACCGTCCACTTGCTGCAACTCCTTGGAAAGATCGATCATGACAAGATTAAAAACCATTGGGGAGATAACGGAGCCCTGGGGAGTTCCCACGCTGCCCAAAGTCTGGGCGTCGGAGCGGAGATCTCCCACCGAAAGGAAGGCCGTGCGATTAGACAGAAAGTCTCTGACGTAATTATAAGCGCGCGCACCGATATTAAGGCGTGAGATGCGGTCAAGAATGGTGGAATGGGCTATGCTGTCAAATGCTTTTTCGAGGTCGAGGCCGAGTATAGCTTTAGTAGTACGTGTTCTATCTTCTAGTATATGGTGCTTAAGTTGTAGCATGACGTCTTCGGTCGACAGGTGGGCCCGGAAGCCAATGACAGAGTGAGGATACGCTGCAGTGTCTTCCAGATGGGTGTTAATTCGCGTGAGGAAGGCATGCTCCATAACCTTTCCCACACATGAAGTTAGTGAGATGGGGCGAAGATGATCGAGGCTAGAAGGTTTGCCAGGTTTCGGAATAAGGATGACCTTTGCTGTTTTCCAGGCCGGCGGAATGGCACCATTTACGCCAGCAGTCATTGATATAATCTGTCAGGTGGGTGACGGAGGCATCATCCAGATTACGGAGGGCTTTGTTAGTGACCCCATCGGGCCCAGGGGCAGAACGGCTGTTTAATTTATGCAGGGCGGCTTGGATCTCAGCGACACTAAAGTCTTCGTCCAGTGGGGGGTTGGGGGCCCCGGTGTAGGAGCCGTGAGATTGCACTGGGCCCACGGGGAGATACTTGTTGGTGAGGTAGTCTGACTTGGGCGCGGCCCTGTTTCTTCCTTTCTGTATAGAGAAGTTTAGTGAGGCGATCTTGTTGGGAAGAGCGGGTGGCTTGACTATCGAGGAGGTATTTGAGAAGCTTCCAAGAAGAGGGACAATGGATCTGTCCGTCAGCAGTATTGCATAGTTCAGTCCACTGCTGACGGCTCAGAGTGAGGCAATGGGCTTCGATTTCCTTATTAAGGAGGGCTATTTTAGCGCGGAGGCGCCTCTTGAGACGTTGCCCTTTCCAGCGGGATAGGATGGATGTTTTAGCCGCGAGTAGGTGGGCCAGTCTACTGTCCATGCGCTCGACGGGGGCATCGGTGGTAACGGTGTGCGTGGCTGCATTGGTATCGGAGTGGAGATTTCGGGTCCATGCATCAATGTCCGCTATGCGTTCCGCGTGCTGGTCAGCGGATCGATGCTTGCGAAATGGTCCCGTGACAATTAGTGGAGATGGTAGGGTTTTTCGCGGCTACTGTGAAAGCCTGCAGTCACTTACAGGCTGTACTGCAAGTATTTTTTTTACTGCAGGAAAAGGGCTTCCAGGAAGCTCCAGATCATTCGTCACGCACTGATTTGCCGCAAGTTTGGAGACGGCCTTGCACACAACCTATGAAAGCAAGCAGCCAGCAAGGCATGGGCTGGAGAAAGGTGGGTGAGGGTGACCGAGACATGCCCTTGCCAAGTTAATTCGACATAAATATAATTTAGACAGCTCAGCGCAGACGAGGAGTGATGCCCGGCTTTTTTCACGTGGCTTGGCCGAGGTTGGAACGGACAATGCATTGGTAGCGATCCTATCTGCAGCAGACCGTGCACCACTGCATTACCAAGCGTTGGACAGTGCGTCATAGGTCGCCAATGGCAAACCATCATCCTATAGCTCCGCCTGAGTTTAGACTTCTTCTATGACACTTGAGGGGGTTTCACCTCAACTGGGCCCCCACGCCTGCCTGAAGAGAGGGTATACAATTCACTGACAGCTTACAGTGGGTTATCCCGCATGAGATTGACGAAAATGAACAGCGCATATTTTGAAAGTATACTGATTTCCTTATTTATGTTTATACATATATTAATGAACCACGCGTGCTTAATTATAAGCTCACTTACCGCAAAAGCACTCTCGCCTTCCGAAGGTCTAAAATGTTGTAGAAGTGTCGGCACAGTGTGTTTGGAGAACACTTGCCAAAAGTTTGTGCAGCTGTATGTCCGAGGCAGACAAGTGAGTGCATAGATTGCAGTTTAATTCGTGTACTTGAATCACATCAACTTTTGTATCTATGTTTATATTCCCGTCAGCATAAATAGTACATGTTCTCCTGAAATAGTGCTCAATTTTTTGTTTCAGACATTTATGAGTTGTAACAATAGCACTGTTATACAGATAGAACAAACAAAAATAAGTATGCAGGACATCCAAATATTTTT
Organism: Dermacentor andersoni; assembly: GCF_023375885.2. Taxonomy (NCBI): domain Eukaryota; kingdom Metazoa; phylum Arthropoda; class Arachnida; order Ixodida; family Ixodidae; genus Dermacentor; species Dermacentor andersoni. The sequence goes on along the minus strand of NC_092822.1, from coordinate 114,938,445 downwards.
TTAATTTTTTTAATTTATTGACTACTGCTAGCCTAAATTCCAGGCCTTAAGTAGCAGTGGGTTACAATTTCGGTACAAATGTACAAGAACAACCAAAAGAGCACACATACAAACAACCGGAACTGGAGAAAAGTGACTGGTGTGTCAAGTGCGGCACTTAATATAATTTCAAATGGCAAAATAGTAGATATATGAACACACGTCATATCGCAATAGCAGATATATGAACACACATCAAGACGCATTAGACAAGAGCGTTGCTCAACAATTGGCAATGGGAAAAAAAGCATTTGGTTAGATGCGTTAGACATGCCAATGCGATGCACAGTACAAAGAAAACATAACTGTAAAAACATCTAAATAAAAAAAGCAGGATATAAGTGCGACGCTTTCATGGAACGTTTCTAGACCATTGGTGATAAGACACCATCATTTCACATTTTGAAGTGAGGCAGTGAAAGCGGCAACAGAAGAGCTCTCGATTACTTCTCTTCTTATTTCTATTCCTATTTCCTATTCCTATTCCTAATTCCTATTTCCTTTTTGTCTTGTGCAATTTTCCATCAGCACCCGTACTATTCTCATCCAGTAAATTCCGTGAAGTGCATCATACAAGGTTATTTGCGCTCACCTACGAGTTGCACAGACACAAGCGCAAACTTTAAACTTAATTTAATGGGTAGAATTAGAGTGGTTTGCTACATGGATCTATGTGACGTAGCTTGAAAGAAAGAAAGATGACATCCTGCAATATACGTGTGGAATCATTAAAAAGCAGTAATCAAACACATGGCAAACAAGAAAGAAAAGATAAAAAGAAAATAAATATCACTTGCACCTATAGCCTAACTGCGCATGCCGCAGCCTCATTAAGGTAAGCAAGCTCTTTCTGTGATAGCCCCGACAAGGCCGCAGTGACGCCGTTTTACCCCAGGCGATTAATCTCAGCCACCTCTATGACCTCACATATTTGTTTTTTTATGTCTGGCGACAATCGTGCATTTAATGAACATCGGCTGACAACCACAATACCGGCATCGCAAACCTCTTTCCATATCTAAGATAAATCACGTACACAATCTTCTTACACAATCTTCCACGCACTGGTATCCTGCGGTCCTATGCGCATAGCTGGGCCTTCATTCCGTGCATAGCGATGCTAGCTTGTGGGGTGCCGGAAAAACCACTTTCAACCCGACAAGGGAAGCTGTCGGGCTGAAAGTGGTTTTTGGTTGAAAGTGAAAATTTCTGGTCACGCAAGAGAGACCAGTTGCTCACAGAGCAGAGTAGCTGCGGGAAAGGGCGGTTTGGTGAGCTGACAGCTGCGCCGGTGCCGCAGCGTGAGTTATTAGCAAGGATTCGATCTGCATAGGTGCGCGCTCGCGCCACGCGCGCAACCAATCAGAGCCGTTTTGCTTCCTCCGGGGAGAGAAAGGGCAGCAAAAGGTTTCGCGAGCACTACGCCGGCTTCGTTTCCGTTTAATTCATTCTCGGAAGCGGATGGGACGTCGTCCGCTTCCCCAAGGAACTGGCAGTCTTCGAAAAGCGGCGGCGAGAACTCGCCCGTGAAAGGCTTGGCCGTCGGTGCGCCGATCCAGCTGTTAGAGCCACCCGAGCCCAGGCAATCCGACAGCAACGATAAGATGATTCCGAGCTGACGGAGCGGGAGGCCGAAGCAACCGGGCACCATTTCCTGTGGGTTACTTAACCGTGACGAAGGTCATGTGCACGCAGGACAAGCTTCGCTTAGCCCCATCTTTAAGTAGGGGAAAGGTTTGTCATCCTTTACGCAATTGGAGATGTAATGAATGTACGGTATTACAGCAGTCCGTCTACAGTGACCCCCTTCGCTCTCATATCACCGCGGCTCTGTGATTCGCTCGGATCTCTAGATGGCTTGCAGTAAAGAACATGAAATAGATACAATGACGAAGCCTGGATATCCTGCTTGCTGAAGCCAACCTACCCGAGTACGAAAGATATTTTGCACCACGTGTAGTAAGTAGTATGAACATTTTCTTCGTCATATAAAATTGTGCTCACATCTGTCGAAGCACAGTTGTTGGAGGGGAACTTCCGAGGCAGCGAAAAAGCTTCACTTGGTACCAAGAAAGGAAATACTGGCTCACAGCATTTAACTTTGGCACCGTACTATTGTGGAGGGTCACAAAAGTGTGCATAATCAAACCACGCGCCGCGTATCACTCAAGCCAGCAAAGCAGCACGCCGGACCAGCCGCAGCTTCGACAGAGGGAGAGAACGCATACGCCAAAGTCAACCGACATGATAAACGGAGGCTAGAAGCTTCGACAAGATACGCGACGGTTACGGTCTTGGGAGAGAGGAGAGAGAGGGCGCGTGCCGGAACACGCTCTCAGGCCTCGACACATGGCGAGCAGAGCGAGAGGAGGAGGCAACAGCCCGAGCGTATGCCAACAGATGAGTCACCACCCTCCTCGAAGATGCTTCAGTGGCCGCGGCCGAAAACGCGAGAAGCGTTTAGAAGATGCCCAGGCTTTGTTCCTGCTATGGCAGCGCGACCCTGTCAGAAAGTTCGAAATTAACGCAGGCGAAGGCGATGAAAGTGCCATGCTAGAATCACTGGGGGATCAGACCGCCCCGGCGATGAAATGTGCCGCGTAGACCGACCGTCTGCAGAAGGAGATTCCCCGGGAAGCTAACCGACGAATTCCTCGGGCGTCTGCATTTCTGGACGAAGTACCTTCTTCGAGTTTTGCCTCAAGACCACCACGGGTGAATGCGAGTGGACACTTGTTACTCCTCTTCATTTCTTCATTGTGTTCTGTACGTGTTGAACGCTTAGTGCTTGTCGTTCATTATTTTCTAGAGTTTTGCGAACACTCGTCTGAATTGCATTGTGATGTGCCTAGCCGAAGTGTGCATGTGTGCATGTAACCACCTTACTCGAAAAGTATATTTTGTTGAGTTTCGACACTCTGGTCTCTCACTCGGTCTTTAGACCACAACCAGGGACTACAATCGACCACAACCGTAAGAAGCCTTCTTATTAAATGTCCGCGCTTTCGCGGGGTTACGTTCCGAAGCAAATAAGACGTCTTCGAATTTGCCCCGGCGCTGGTGCCTCGTTCACGCGGTGTGTGACACTCAGAAAGTGGACGGATAAAGGTCTTGACCACCTAACTTTATCAAAGGACCAATCCAGGGTTCCTGCTGTAAGATGAGTCATTATGTATCCTTCTGTGATTTTGCATATTCATCATTTTTGCCTTGAGAAATATCAGAGGTGATTTCTCTGGATAAACGATATCTTATCCTAGACATATTGCTTACTGTTTTGACCAACTTCTGAATCTGACGCACATTTTGTCAGACATTATTTTGATTAAAATAAAGAAATTGTACAGAAAGTTCAGGATTTATAGATGTGTGGTTTGTAAGGCTTGTATGAGATACTAAGCGACTGATGCACGTATAAGAAATTATACGTTATGAAGCCTTGTTAATCGACGTTGCTTTTATAATATTTTGGAAACTTATTAAAGCAAAGCTTTCTTTTCCGACCTCCCCGTGAATTGGCCTGTCATGGTCATCTGGCTCACTCGGTAGAAGCTGTGGCTTAATAAAATGTTCAAGATACGATAGCCTCAGACGCGATTCTCACAGCGAAGCAATCTGATGCTATACTATTTCGGCCATGAAGGTAGGCTTATCAGGCCTATAAATACCAAATAGCAGCTTTATCAGCTTTGACGCGTACGTTGGATCATACAGCAACAAAGTAGTTATAAATGCGAGAGCTCACGTCCTTTTAACTGACCATGAAAATAATTTATTGCCTGATAAACAAGCCCTTGTGGCTCTGCCATCTGTCATTCATCGTCAGATTTTCGAAGCGCTAATTGGGAAGTCCGGTGTGCTTGCATGAACCATGAGTCTAACAGGACAAGTCCGGCGGCTGGTTGCGATGAAAGTCCACATGGTGAAAGTGACGTCAATAGACAGTTTACAACTCGAGGTGTGTCCACACAAGCTGGTGCAGGGTAGTACAAGCAATAGATGCTGATCCACAAATCGACAGTTTAAGCGGGACAAAAGTGGCTGTGGTTGGGACGCCATGAAAGCGCTCTTTTTTTCTGCTGTGCCTAAAAGTTAAGGTGATGTGTTGCGTTGCATGGTCCAACTCGTCATGTCTTGTGCTACAACACATATTAATGCGGCAGGGTCTGCCCCCGTTTGTGACAGTGACAATTTGGGCACACATTTGTCGCAAAAATCCGCTGCATCTCTGTTTTCGTGATGCATTACTTTCACTCGCCGGCTCGTAAAAGCTAGCACAGATTTCGGTTGTGCGAGATTAGCATGATGATTTTAATATTGAACAAATTATGCAGTCGCGATTTTATAAATGTTTTGATCTACGTAGAAAGAAACCAGCTCTTTCTGTTTTAGGATGTATGTCTACCATGTGCGGGTATGGCATAGTCAAAGAGGCAAACACATTACAGCGATATGAAGATGCATTGAGAAACACATGCCGGGATGTTCAACTACAGTGTGCCGAGCTTTTTGTTAACCCTGGCCATCCATGGCGTGACGCATCACCAGGTGCCATTGTCTACGATCCATCTGAAGATCAACCACGGGGATGCGTCGAACTGAAGTGCCCGTATAGGTTAAAGAATACTGACTTTGAGAAATTTATGACAGCCAGAGACATTTGTGTACATTTCGACAATTTGCAGCCCCCTTATTTAGAAGTAGAACACCGTACTTTGCCCAAGTGATAGGCAAGATGAGTGTTCAACATTGGCATAATTTGTCCTTTACTCGGATAACTTTTTGTGTGTGCAAAGAATCAAGTTTGAACAGGATGTTTGGGAACAAATGGGAGTCAAGCTGGACGAATTTTACTTTATGTCCCTTCTGCCACATTGTGTCCGGTAAATGTAAAGTAGTCTTTTTGCACAGAAGTGCAGAAATTCCCAGGGGTGTGCATATAGTCAATTTTGAGACCGAATAAAATAGTGGCAGAAGGGAACCGGAATGAATACTTTTCAAATATTGAATAACCAACTGGCTAGCAGGCATATTTAAATATGCACTAAGAAAGCTGGCTAGCATTCAATAAGTGAAGCACATAGGCTAAAATGGGGTATCTACTGCGCTTATGTCTGTGTAATGCACTGCCTGCTGATTAGCACCTGCACTGTCTGCAGAAAAGATTAGGAATAATTGTGAGCCAGCCAGGTACTTTTGTTGAACACTTTAAAATGAACAGTAGGGTGCAGCAGCACATAAACTGATTCAAACCGCGCATGCGACTCGTACCAATCCAACAACTCTAGCACGTTTGACTAGTCTTTAGTAAACAACTAAAATAACAGTGACTTGAAAGGCCCTTCATAACAACTAGCGTATTGTATGAGCATTAGCGCAAGCTGCAATGATTCAAGGTACTGCCAAGTCCATCATACTATTAAAATCAGCTTAAATCCGCAATACTAGCACCATAACAGAATATTAAAGTGCATGTGACAGAAAGGGAAAAAATAAGTTTATTTTCAGTGTCTTCGAACGCGCTCAAGAACATGCTTTTGTATAGAAAAACAGCTTTTTGGTTGATGCGCCTACTATAACATGCGAAATGCTGGTTGTCAAGCATTACACAAATTTCACATTTCCTGCCTCTTGGATCATTCATAGTCTTTTATTATTGTGACCCTAAGGTTGCTCAACAGCGTACACACTGACCAGATCTGGTTCTTTATAGGGCCGAGAGAGAGGGCAATTATTTTGTCGAAGATGTGGTAAGTCTTGATGCGTTGCATTCTCCTCTCGACGTGAATGTACAGAGATGCAATGTCTGCTGTTTGTTGTACTTCTGCAACACTGAATTTCTCTTTAGTCACAAATGGCGGAGAGTTCAACCCAAGACCAATTTTTTCCAGTAAGAACTTGATTTTGAAGCCTTTGTCTGCCATCCCCATGTCTCCTGAATCAAAGTTACTCTCTAAAAAGGCACTTTTAATGACAAGTTCTCTGTCTGAGGTAGATTCCACGTAGAGGTCGGAGACAAAGCTAAGAAGTTCATTAGGTGAAATTCCTATGAATCCCCTGAAAGTGTTGACTGGCTCGTATGATGAGTAAGTTCCTGATTGGAGAACCAGAGAACTTGAAGCTTCGCATCGGATTTCAGTTGCGTCAACAATTACACACATTTTGGGATATTTTAGCTTGAATTCATCAGACATAGTTGAATCGACAACATACCATGCTACCATGGCATGTCTGTCAACTTTTCGTACTTCTTCTTAATCCAGATTGTAGATATTCTTCACACTTTCTTTAAGAAATATCCAAAATGTGCACCGAGTGTATGTTAAAGAGGCCAACCTGCATCTTGACAGAAGTCAAGAAGAGTTGGTTTTCTTGAGAGAGCTTGTGTCGGCGGCGCCGCACTTTTTCTAGAATGCATAGCCTAGTGCATGCATTTTTGGAGCTACAAGTCATAGCAGTTTCTTTAAATGCCAATACTTTGGCATCCCGGTGTAAAACTTCATGCTGGTGTCATCATCTTGAAATGTTTCAATACAAAATTTCTATTTCTGTTTATACGCATGCGACAACTTGCCTTCCAGCTATTCAACTGCACCCATGTACTCGATTATTCATTGCTCGCTCATACGTGTTACAGAGACAGTTTCTTTATTTGCTCGTGCAAGGTCCATCCTTGTTTTGGCTTGCATGTCGGTGCAATTTTTCAGCTCTTGGCAATGCTTTGCAAGTTCTTCGCTCTTCTGCTGGACTTCACTCTTTATTTTAATTAGCACAGCATGGCAGTTCTCACGTTCTTCGGATTGTTTTCTCAGCCGAAGAAGCTCTGCTGTTGCTTTCTTCAGTTGTTGCACTCGAACAAGTTCTCGTCGACAGGAGCAACACTTTTTACGTTGCAACATGTTAACGTTTTCAGGTGCTGCATTGTCGATTGTTGAGCGGGGGTATTGGTGGTCTGCATTTCTGCGGTATCACCTGAAGGTGCAAGATCCCTACAAGCAAGCTCACTGTTGTATGGAAGGTTACTTTCCTGCAAATATTTTGTAGGAAGAGACCGGGAAGCAACGTTTGTGAAAGGGAAACTGAAAACACAGCACTGCCCTTCAGATACCGTCGCTAATTGCTATATTCGGTACACAGTCATGAGGTACAAAATCTTGTGAAGTGCTTGGAGCACACTTTTGTCGTTCGTCCTAGGGTGAAATTTTTTATGGGTCCCTCCTAATGACGTGGATCCACATGCGCCGTAGCGACTTAACCGTGGGGAACATGTGGAATGTGACCTGGAGGAGTATTTACAATTGCTAGTAGGTAGAGCGGGGCGTGGCACTTGCGGGGACGCCGGGCGTTTGCGCGCATGCGCGAGTAAGAGCGGGTGCGAGAGAGGAAATGTGGGGACTATTGTTCCTTCAATATATGACTGCCTCGGCACTACGGAGCAGTTTCCTTAGCGCGTGTTGTATGCGTTTGTCCCTAGGCGTGCCGGCAGTAGTCGTGGGGCGTGGTAGTGCGGAACTTGCCGTCGCAATTTGGCGGCTGGAGGTAATTATATTTATTAAATCGTGCTTTTTAGTAATTGAAACAATGTGTCATTATTTACCATTATTGGCGACGCCTCCAGTACACCAAAGCGGCTACAGGGACACCAAAGCTAGAACTCGGACAGGTCCGTAGGTTGGGGCTCGCCGAGGCCTGCGCGTCCCAGGGGTGTATAAGATCGGCTGGCCAGTTTTTTTATGCGAACGCACGCTCGCACGCTTGGGCCTCCGCGGCCGAGACCCACGGCGCGCCCTGCTTCCAGCTTTGATCCCCCCGCTACCCCTTGGGTGCCCGGGAGATCCTGGGCCGCCTGCTTTACTATAACCTCAGCTGCTGCTCAGCGCATGCGTAAACGGAAGCCTCTCCTTAGGCTTCCGTTTCCCGGTTACATGTGCCCTCGTGGAGCAGTGCTTGTAAAAATGCAATCTATCATCGCGACAAAAAAAGCGACCCGCGACTTATACAACACCAGTCCGAACCTTACCCCTTCAGACACAGCGATCACCAAATGGGGCGTCCGTGGCCACTGCCTCAACGCGCGGACAGCTAGCGGCGGAGCGTAAACAAACTCGACCGCACTCCGCAATGCCGGCATGCCTAGGGGACAAACGCGTACAATGCGCGCTAAGAAACCTCCTCCGTAATGCCTAGACAGAGTCACATATTCAAGGAGCATGGCCCTCAGATTTTCTCTCTCGCACCCCCTCGTACTCGCGCCTGCGCAGAAATCTTGAGCGCCGTGAGAAACGTCACGCCCCGATATACCTACTAGCAATTGTGAAAATGCGACCTGGAGCAGCAATCTTTTTTTAATCAGCGGCAAATAAACTGCAAAATACACATGTAACATCATTGCCGCGTTTTTCATGCGTCATACCTATCAATACATGCGTGTAGAGTTAACTAATTATGCAAAATGTAAAATCATGGTTATTGTTCATTTAACGAACCTTGCATATATGGTCACATTTGCATATAGAGTGACATACAAACGAGCGGCTCCTGCTGCTTGAAGCCTGCTGTGACATTTCCGGGTAGTGCTGACAAAAAGTGGCAGATTTCAACAACTAGGCAGAATGAAGGGCATTGTAAGCAAGGTGCTATTGTTAGTACCTTTCTCCCCACCTTGCGCGCATTCAATTGCCGATCAGCCTCTTTACCTTTGTTAGCTTCGTGACAAAGCATGCTGCTGCACTTTCACGCAATGGAGCGCTGCTCTCATCAGCGCACGTACTTGCTACGTAGCTTTAGCCTCGCAACAAAAAGTAAATAACGGAAGCGGGGGAGGAATAATCAAAGTACAGCGTGTTAAAATCCACAACTCGCCACAACTCGCGCACCTGTGTTTATTTACACCGATACTTTTCAAATACATTTCCGTTTTCGTCGAGGTAACCTCGTTGATGGCACAACGGAACACAGCACGTTTGAACCGCCCTTCGCAACGCGTTTTTGGTACAATTCACAACGCGAAATCTGGCTGCCACGCTGGCGAAACGTCGCGCACCGGCAGTCGCAGGCTGCGTCGTCTGCTGCGGCGACCTAAACATGGCGGCTTGTCGCAGCTCGCGTGATCGGCGCTAGAGGCGCCCTTTTGAGAAAAGCGTCTGTTGTCCGCAACAGAAGATTTCTGCCAACCCTGAGGCTCGACAATCTACTAGCGGAGGCGGCCGTTCAAGAGCGAAGAGCACTTATTAACGAGAAGCCTTGTGAACATAAATACATACAGGGGAGGGGGGGAGGTGACTGATTACGAGATACACATCTTTAATTAAGATTCCAAGGTCAGTCTCGTAAGTTTGCTCTACCTAGTATGGATGCTAGGAGCGATACTAGGCGTTCAGTGTATGTTGATGTGTCTTTGCAAATTGAGACAACTATAGGAAAAACAAAACCTCGATAGCTATACTCTTCGGCTGATGTGCCGCATGGACATTGGATAATTTATCCCCATCAACTATGCAGTAATCTAGAAAAGCGTACAAAATACCATAATGTGATAGGCGCGTTAATTAAAACCCTTAAAAGTAAAAAAGAAAAAATCAACAACACGTGACCGCGTCTAATATTCAGCCATTTGAAATACCGGAATATGCATGGACGCGCCGTTAGAACTCGCTTGCAGGCTGTCCAGAGTAGAACATCCGTGATAAGGGGGACGCCTGTCAGGCAGGCCTCTGTCGTTGCCAACTCTTAATATGTTGGTTGCTCACTTGGCCCTCAATCTCAACGAGCGAGGTGCACTCAGGTGCGAGGCAGCTTACAGGTGCAACTAAATCAGGCGCATATGGTAGTATAGCCTACGGACAGAAATGACAGCCCGCCCCCACCCTTCCGGGCACAATGCAGTCAATTTCTTACGGGTTATTAGGACACCAGATATACACTTGATTTCGTCGCCATAGAGGCAGAAATAGCCTTTCACTCAGATAAACTTGCGGGTGAGGCCAAGAAGCGTTGTATTCTAAAAAAAAAAAAAGAGCAGTTATTATCCTTATTTCCGAACCATTAAGAAGCCGCACGAACAGGTTGAAATCGCTTTCTTTTTCTTCTAGAGCTGAACCTGAGCCGAACCAGAAGATATGCATAAGCCTGCACCTGAGCCCGAACCGAATGCGAAAACGTTTCGGCTAGACCCCCTAAAATAAACAAACGAGCAAACAAACAAACGAAAATGCAAGCAAGCAAGCAAACAAAGGAACTAACAACATAATAAATATTAGACAAGATCTTGCAGCAACAAATGTTTCTGTAGTATACATACAGCCTGGCATCTAGCATGTGGCCATAACAATTTAGGTTCAGCCGTAGCGACCACAATCTAGAATCCCTCGCGCAACTCTGATCCTGTATAGGTTTTTTCTTCTTCCTTATTTGGCTGATCGGTTCTGTGGAATCCCGCAAGGCGGAGGAAAGTACATGAAGGCAGAAAATTGACAGCCACCCGAATTGTGGCACGAAGCTACAAAGGAAACCCATATGGATTTCTCAGAAGAAAAGTCATGCAGCTGAAGAAAAGTTTGTCTCAGTGCGAGATTCGAACCCAGGACCGCTGCCTTTAAGAGGCGGTCGCTCTACCATCTGCGCTAACCAGGTGGCTAGCAGATCGCACGGCGAACACGAATATCGACAACTGGGTGCACTGGAATACTGAATATGGCAAATCATTTCTGGAGAAACCATCGGCATAAATAAAATGACGTTTACCCTTTGTGGCGCTCTGCTACAATTCGGGTGGATGTCAATTCTGCCCTTTCAACTTATTCAAGCGAAGCTTGTATTTACTCGCAAATGGCATTGTCGCGGTCACGCAAAAAAAATAAACAAGTTGCTCCCAGAGAAGAGCAGCAGCGGGAAAGGGTGGTTTGATAAGTTGACAGCTGCGCCGGAGCCGGAGCGTGAGTCATTAGCTAGGAGCCCAGCTGCATAGGCGCGCGCTCACGCCACTCGCGCAACCAATCAGAGCCGTTTCGCTTCCACCGGGGAGAGAACGGGAAGCAAAGGGTTTCGCGCGCACTGCGCCGGCTTCGTTTCCGTTTAATTCATTCTCGGAAATGGATGGCACGGACACACGTTGTGCGTTCTTCCGAGGGGCGGGCAGCCTTCGACGAGCGGCGGCGAGAACTCGCCCGTGAAAGGCTCGCCATCGGCACGCCGATCCAGCCGTTAAGCCACCCGAGCCCAGGCAATGTGGCAGCAACGAGAAGATGCCGAGCTGAGGGAGCGTGAGACCGAAGCAATCCGGCACCGCTACCTGTGGGTTACTTTACCGTGACGAAGGCCAGCTGCACGAAGGAAAAGCTTCACTTGCCCCCATTTTTCCGGTAGAGAAGGGGTTGGCCATGCTTCTTGTAAATTTTGGACTGATGCTATTGTTTCATATACGCGGAGTGAGAATATTGTTACACACGAGGTGTTTAACGCAGAACCAGATGAATCTGGTTGATAGGCGCGGTTGTTGAAGAGCGGTCTCGCGGCAGCTTGGCCAACGTCGTTCTCTTCTTTCTTCTCGTTGTCTCCGCGGCAGGCGTGGTTCATGACAGCTTGTGACATTTCCCCGCTGGCAGACGAAGCCCGCCGGGCGAGTCAGTCATCTCGTGCGTTGTAACGCCTCAGACGCGCGACGTGCGTCACTTCAGCCTTGGCCGAGCGTCGTCCACTGCTCGTGAGACGTGCAATGCGGTAGTTCACTTCGCTGAGGCGCTCCAGAATAACGTAAGGGCCGACGTAGTGGGCGAGAAACTTCTGGCACAAGCCACGCTTCCGCAACGGCGTCCAGAGCCACACAAGGTCCCCAGGATTGAAGGAAACGTGGCGGTGACGCCCGTCATAGCGGATCTTGGACCGGTCCTGCGATGCTAGGGTGCGTAGCCTAGCGAGGCGTCGCGCTTCTTCTGCTCGACATAGGATCTCATCAATTGATTCGTTGTCATGAGCGAAGTAGGGAAATATGGTGTCGAGGGTGTAGCGCGGCGGACGAGCATACAGAAGGAAAAATGGTGAGTAACCAGTGGTCTCGTGTCTCGCGGTATTGAAGGCATAGGTAATGAAAGGCAAGATACTGTCCCAATTCTTGTGTGCTGAATCGACGTACATGGATAGCATGTTGGCAAGCGTTCTGTTTGTGCGCTCGACCAGACCATTAGTTTGTGGATGGTAGGGCGTAGAATGGCGGAAGCTACATGAACACAGACGAAGGGTTTCTTCAACCACGTCCGCGGTAAACTGTCGCCCACGATCGCTGATTACTATGCGAGGAGGTCCATGTCGGAGTATAACGTTAGCCAGCAAGAAGATAGAAACTTCTGTAGCTGTGGCCGATGGCAATGCGGCGGTCTCACAATAGCGGGTAAGGTGATCTACGCAAACGATAACCCAACGATTACCCTTGGAGGATCGCGGGAAAGGGCCCAGAAGATCTATACCAACTTGCTCAAAGGGGACGCTAGAAGGGGGAACTGGTTGAAGCAGGCCATGTGGCGCTTGTGGCGGACGCTTGTAGCGCTGGCATTGAGAGCAGCTGGCGACGTACCGTTCGATGTCTTTCCGCATCTTAGGCCAGTAAAAACGTTCTTGAGCCCGGTAGAGTGTACGTGTGGAACCAAGATGACCGGAAGTTGGGTCATCGTGCATGGCGTGTAATACTTGGTGGCGAAGGTTCTTGGGGACAACTAAAAGGTAGCGTGCACCGGTGGTCGAGTAGCTCTTCTTATACAGCGCGCCGCCATCACGTAGGCGAAAGCGACTGCCTGCAGGTGACTCCTGTGCTGCCGCGAAGAGCGGTTGTAAGCTCTCGTCCTTGTGCTGCTCGGATATGACGGTACCCATATCCGGAAATTCCGGGGACACAAAAGCGATGTATTCATCAAAATTGTCCGCATCACATTCAGTTGTTTGAAGTGGCATCCGAGAGAGACAATCAGCGTCAGCATGTCGCCGGCCACTTTTGTAGCAAATAACGAAATCGTATTCCTGTAGACGGAGGGCCCAGCGCGCTAGTCGTCCTGAGGGATCCCGCAGATTCACAAGCCAGCATAGCGAATGATAAGGTGCGCTGCAGTGACCACAGGATGGTAAGAACTCGAATTAGCCTAGACCTGAGGAGGGAACGGAGGAAACTGGCACATAAGAAGCCGATCAATGAGTTAGCGCTAAGAGGGAAAATAGAGGAATTCCAGATCAAGCTACAGAACAGGTATTCGGCTTTAAGCCACGAAGAGGATCTTAGTGTTGAAGCAATGAACGACAATCTTGTGGGCATCATTAAGGAGTGTGCAATAGAAGTCGGTGGTAACTCCGTTAGACAGGATACCAGTAAGCTACCGCAGGAGACGAAAGATCTGATCAAGAAACGCCAATGTATGAAAGCCTCTAACCCTACAGCTAGAATAGAACTGACAGAACTTTCGAAGTTAATCAACAAGCGTAAGACAGCTGACATAAGGAAGCATAACATGGATAGAATTGAACAAGCTCTCAGGAACGGAGGAAGCCTAAAAGCAGTGAAGAAGAAACTAGGAATTGGCAAGAATCAGATGTATGCGCTAAGAGACAAAGCCGGCAATATCATTACTAATATGGATGAGATAGTTCAAGTGGCTGAGGAGTTCTATAGAGATTTATACAGTACGAGTGGCACCCACGATGATAATGGAAGAGAGAATAATCTAGAGGAATTCGATATCCCAGAAGTAACGCCGGAAGAAGTAAAGAAAGCCTTGGGAGCTATGCAAAGGGGGAAGGCAGCTGGGGAGGATCAGGTAACAGCAGATTTGCTGAAGGATGGTGGGCAGATTGTTCTAGAAAAACTGGCCAGCCTCTATACGCAATGCCTCAAGACCTCTAGCGTACCGGAATCTTGGAAGAACGCTAACATAATCCTAATCCATAAGAAAGGCGACGCCAAAGACTTGAAAAATTATAGACCGATCAGCTTACTGTCCGTTGCCTACAAAGTATTTACTAAGGTAATTGCAAATAGAATCCGGAACACCTTAGACTTCCGTCAACCAAAGGACCAGGCAGGATTCCGTAAAGGCTACTCAACAATAGATCATATTCACACTATCAATCAGGTGATAGAGAAATGTGCGGAATATAACCAACCATTATATATAGCTTTCATTGATTACGAGAAAGCGTTTGATTCAGTCGAAACCTCAGCAGTCATGGAGGCATTGCGGAATCAGGGTGTAGACGAGCCGTATGTAAAAATACTGAAAGATATCTATAGCGGCTCCACAGCCACTGTACTCCTCCATAAAGAAAGCAACAAAATCCCAATAAAGAAAGGCGTCAGGCAGGGAGATACGATCTCTCCAATGCTATTCACAGCGTGTTTACAGGAGGTATTCAGAGACCTGGATTGGGAAGAATTGGGGATAAGAGTAAATGGAGAATACCTTAGTAACTTGCGCTTCGCTGATGATATTGCCTTGCTTAGTAACTCAGGGGACCAACTGCAATGCATGCTCACTGATCTGGAGAGGCAGAGCAGAAGGGTGGGACTAAAAATGAATCTGCAGAAAACTAAAGTAATGTTTAACAGTCTCGGAAGGGAACAGCAGTTTACAATAGGTAGCGAGGCACTGGAAGTGGTAAGAGAATACATCTACTTAGGACAGGTAGTGACTGCTGATCCAGATCATGAGAGTGAAATAATCAGAAGAATAAGAATGGGCTGGGGTGCGTTTGGCAGGCATTCGCAGATCATGAACAGCAGGTTGCCATTATCCCTCAAGAGAAAAGTGTATAACAGCTGTGTCTTACCAGTACTCACGTACGGGGCAGAAACCTGGAGGCTTACGAAAAGGGTTCTACTTAAATTGAGGACGACGCAACGAGCTATGGAAAGAAAAATGATAGGTGTAACGTTAAGGGATAAGAAAAGAGCAGATTGGGTGAGGGAACAAACGCGCGTTAATGACATCTTAGTTGAAATCAAGAAAAAGAAATGGGCATGGGCAGGACATGTAATGAGGAGGGAAGATAACCGATGGTCATTAAGGGTTACGGACTGGATTCCGAGGGAAGGGAAGCGTAGCAGGGGGCGACAGAAAGTTAGGTGGGCAGATGAGATTAGGAAGTTTGGAGGGTCAACATGGCCACAATTAGTACATGACCGGGGTAGTTGGAGAAGTATGGGAGAGGCCTTTGCCCTGCAGTGGGCGTAATCAGGCTGATGATGATGATGATGATGATAGCGAATGATGATCTGTTATCACAGTGAAGGGGTGCCCATAGAGATACGAACGAAACCGTTGCACGGCGAAGATGACCGCCAGACACTCTTGTTCGGTGACTGTGTAGTTGCGCTCGGAGCGGCTCAAGGACCGGCTAGCGTAAGAGATCACGTGCTCACTGTCGTCAACACGCTGAACTAGCACAGCACCGATGCCTACGCCGCTGGCATCGGTGTGAATTTCAGTTGGTGATGAAGGATCAAAGTGCCGAAGAATTGGTTGGGATGTCAACAGGAACTTGAGCTGGCGAAACGATGAGTCGCAATCTGCAGTCCACTCAAAGGGAACGCCTTTTTGGAGAAGGCGTGTAAGGGGATGAGCCATGTCAGCAAACCGGGGAATGAATCGGCGAAAATAGGAGCACAAGCCCAAGAAACTTCTTAACTGCTTGACAGAGTTGGGTACTCTAAATGCTTCTACGGCCGCAGTCTTTTGTGGATCTGGTCGGATGCCTTCTTTAGCGACGAGATGGCCTAGCACAAGAGTTTGTCGTTCCCCAAAACGGCATTTTTTTGAATTGAGCACAAGGCCCGCTTTCTCCAAGCAGTTCAAGACCAAATCCAAACGTTTGTTGTGCTCACTAAACGTTCGCCCGAAGATCACAACGTCGTCTAAGTAGCACATGCAAACTTCCCATTTTAAGCCGCGTAATATCGTGTCCATGAACCTTTCGAACGTTGCAGGTGCGTTACACAACCCGAAAGGCATCACGTTAAACTCGAATAGTCCGTCGGGTGTTACAAATGCTGTCTTTTCTCTGTCGTCCTTGTGTATAGGAATTTGCCAGTAACCTGACCGTAAATCGATTGAGGAAAAGTAAGATGCCGCAAAGAGACAGTCGATGGCGTCGTCAATTCGTGGGAGCGGATATACATCTTTCTTAGTGACGGCGTTTAGGCGACGGTAATCAACACAGAACCGCCACGTACCGTCTTTCTTCTTCACCAATATCACGGGTGCTGCCCAAGGACTAGATGATTCTCGAATGACGCCTTTGCATAGCATTTCTTGGACCTGATCGCTGATTAGCTTGCGTTCTGACGGAGATACACGATAGGGTTTTTGTCGGATTGGCTGGGCGGCTCCTGTGTTGATGCGGTGACGAGTTCTGGACGCAGGAATTGATGGCGGGCCATCGTGCTGCGCAAAGTCGAATACCGAGGTATGTTTCGTAAGCAGGGCCATCAAAACTCGACGCTCGTGATCGCTGAGTGACTTGTCAATCATGGAAAGTATCTTCGAGCTCCCGGGGCTAGAGACACTGGTTGCTCCTCCATCGGGGAGCTCTGTAAGTACTGCCACCGATACGGGCGAGTCTTCCTGAAACGTGGCAATCTTTAGGCCTTGAGGTAGCACTGCCGCTTCAGTGGAACAGTTTAGCGCCCACAGCCCCGCGCATCCATTGGTCACTGAGACTACGCAGTGCGGAACTAACACGTTTTTCTTGAGGCAGTTCCGATGTACAGGTTCCACTGCAGCGTCGAACGAGATAGGAGCCGGAGATAAACAGGCGACGGCAACACGCATCGCGGATAAGGCGGGCACAACTGTATCCTCAGACACGCACAGCATACTCTCTGGGCAAGCTTCACCTTCAAAGAGCACAGGTGAAACACTGGTGTCGACACTGAGTTCTCCCGTCCGGCAGTCAACATTCGCACCACACAATTGCAAAAAGTCAATCCCCAGAATCACGTCATGCGAGGAGCGAGGAAGAACAGTAAACTCTGCATTAAAAACTTTCCCACCCAATGACACATCCACGTTACACACACCAACCGGGTATAATGATTCACCACTGACTCCACGGAAACTTGTGCACTGGTCCCAACGAAACATAACCTTGCGTCCCAGAAGGCCTTTAAACCCCACACTCATGACCGAGACAGTTGCTCCCGTGTCGACTAAAGCCATTGTAGAGACCCCATCAATCAGTACATGAACCTTATTCTTTAGCATGAAAATAGTTGGAGGCAGTTGAGTCGGCAGCACACATTTTCCAGCGACCTCACCTCCATCGGCCGCGCTGGCTAGTTTCCCGGCGGGGGCGACACGAAACGGCGCCGAGGCGATGGTGACGTGAATCGCGGCCGAGGGGATGGTGATCGGGAGGCTCGGAAGGCTGGTGGTGGCGTCAGAGTACGGTCGGAGGCAGGGGAGCGGTAGCGGTTCCGGGTTCTTTCTTCTCCAAGGTAGGTCTCCTGGGCGCTGCATCGGTCCTCTCGAAAGTGGCTTCCTGAAGTGGAGTCTCCTGGCCACTGAGTGCGCAGTGTACGACCGCTAGACCGCATAGTCGGCGCTGACGATCCGTAGTTCGATGCTCGGCGTCGGCTACAGTACCTAGCTATATGGCCAGGCATGCCGCAGCAGTAACACACTGGCGAAGGGCGAACTTCAGAATGCGGGTTGAAGTATTCTGCCGAAGACATCGGTTGAGGGTAACGAGGCTCTTCCCCTTGAAAGTCGTAGGTAGCGGCGAGTCTTCGTGGACGAAAGTTGCGTGGGCGTGGATCAAAACGTTGAGGGGGTGAAACATTGCGTGGTGGTTCGGTCGTAATGTAATGCGGTTCGTCTCTGGAGCCGTAAAGATCCGCGACGTTCACCGAGTGGTTCCAAGTAGCCGAAGGGGGTTCCCAAAGAGTGTCTCGGGAAACGGAGGAGCTGTAACGTGGCGCCGCACAACGTGCCTGTTCGTCATGTCGCTGTAGCTCCTCGCGGACTATCTGGCGGATGGCGGACGATAGGTCTGGGAGCGGAGGACTCGTGTCAACACTTGCTACAGTTGTTACATTGGCCAGCCGTCCAAACTTTGGTGTAATTCGGCGAGTCTTCAGCGCCTCGAACGTACGGCAGTGCCGTATCAGTTCTGATACAGTGTGCAAGTTCTCTTTACCAATGAGGAAGTTGTACACGTCTTCCGCTATTCCTTTTACCACGTGTCCCACTTTATCTTCCTCTGTCATGTGAGGGTTCACGGTTCGGCACAGCTTCAAAATTTCTTCGATATAGGTAGTGCAAGTCTCGCCGGGTACCTGAGCTCTCTGGGCTAATGTGAGTTCCGCACGTTTCCTCTTTGCGTCCGAGTCACCGAAACACTTTTTGATCTCCTCAACGAAGCGTGTCCATGTAGTTAGCATGTCCGCGTGGTTGTCATACCATACCAGCGCCGTGCCGGCCAAGAAGAAAACAACGTTCCTAAGCTGACTGGCAGCATTCCAGTTATTGTATTGGCTTACCCTTTCGTAATGGGTTAGCCACTCATCCACATCTTCCTCTGCCTTCGCCGAGAACATGCGTGGCTCTCGGTAGTGCTGGATAGGGACTGGGCTTGCCGAGGCACTGCTGGTGAGGGTATTTTGCTCTGTAGCCATGATTGAGCGCGACGGCGAAAGTCCGGCGAGGCGACGGCTTCGGCGTAGCTCTAGTGCTGGTGGTTCCGTTGTAGGTCGTGGGAGTTACCCCGCACAGCTCCACCAAATGTTACACACGAGGTGTTTAACGCAGAACCAGATGAATCTGGTTGATAGGCGCGGTTGTTGAAGAGCGGTCTCGCGGCAGCTTGGCCAACGTCGTTCTCTTCTTTCTTCTCGTTGTCTCCGCGGCAGGCGTGGTTCATGACAGCTTGTGACAATATATACAAATTTATGCAGGAATAGGTGATGACGTGAAATCGCTGTAGATTGACAAGTTAAGCACGCGAAGGAATAAAAAGTGTCGTATGGCATAATGGCGCAAAAGGTAATAATATTAATAATAATAATAATAATAATAATAATAACAATAATAATAATAATAATAATAATAACAATAATAATAATAATAATAATAATAATAATTGAAATAAATAAATGAATAAATGAACAACACAAACACAAACGTCCTTTTGATGGCAAGGGCTGCCTTCACGCTCTATTTATCAACACGGAAACAGGCGTGGTCGTAGGCATATGCAAGGACACGAACCTCATTTGATCGCAGGCGGAAGCTATGGAATATATGCTCTCGTAGGATAGGCCTTCATCGTTCATTATGGTTCTAAGTACAAGCATAACACCTGTGGTTCAAAGCACCCACGTCGTTGTCAAGGATAATGTAAATGAACTCTTCTTTTAGATCCGCCGCGGTTGCTCAGTGGCTATGGTGTTAGGCTGCTGAGCACGAGGTCGCGGGATCCAATCCCGGCCACGGCGGCCGCATTTCGATGGGGGCGAAATGCGAAAACACCCGTGTGCTTAGATTTAGGTGCACGTTAAAGAACCCCAGGTGGTCGAAATTACCGGAGTCCTCCACTACGGCGTGCCTCATAATCGAAGGTGGTTTTGGCACGTAAAACCCCATAATTTAATTTTCTTTAACTCTTCTTTTAGAAAAATGAAAGAGAATTGGACAAGTGGTATTTTCTTTCGTCTTATAAAGCGATACAATGATGTTTGTGTAACGAGTGGTTGAGTATTACTGGAAAAAAAATTAAATGAGGAATGCCTTCGTCATAAGGCAAGTACTTGAATGTCCCGGAAGAGTCTCTAATCGCGTCCTGCATTTACCTCAATTTATGGACGACAAAAAGCTATGTTCGCTGTAAAAAAAAAAAAAAAAATAAGAACACGGGGCACGATACAATCTTGTGAGCTATACGGTGTTCGTTTGCCACAGGTCCGACGACCGGACAGCGTAAGTCTTACGATTGCATCTTGCCCCGTGTTATTTTAAATCGTATTTTTTTCTCGTTAAGCAGCTTGGCCAACGTTAGCTGGGACACATAGTATACGTCTACTTTGTAGCGTTATACCTATGCCTGTAAGGGATCCGGTCCGATAAATATCTTGCCCGCATTTTTTTCCCGGCAATACTTTAAACTTAGCTTGCTTGCCTCGACAGCTAGTTCGTGTCGTGAGCTACATCTGTGCATATCTCATCGTGCTGAAGCTTGCAACACGTTTCTTGTGGCCCCTCTCACGCACCACCTAAAAGTATTGCATTGATAATGCCTGCGGTTGCAAGAGATACGCAGTTTTTGCCACGTTCATTTGGAGATTGCGACGTTAGCCTATGAAGCGTGATAACCTTTCTGTTCCGCTTGAATGGGGTGGCCTGAGTCTTGTCCGCCTCTTTGTCAGATGACTTGTCTCGCACTTGTTTTTCGTTCGCGAAGCCTATTTTCACGCGAATTGTTGCAACTTCGTGCAGTAAGGTACTTATCAGACATTGTTGCATCATCGACTGTCAGAGAGCTACCAGCAGAATTTTAATGGAATTCTGGGGTTTTGCCTGCCAAAGCCACGACTTGACTATGAGACACGCCGTAGTGGGGGGCTCCGGATTAATTTTGACCACCAGGGGATCTTTAACGCGCCCCCAATGCACGGGCCGCGGGCGTTCTTGCATTTCGCACCCACTGAAATGCGGCTGGCCGGGATTCGATCCCACGACCTCGTGCTTAGCAGCGAAACACCACAGCTGCTAAGCCATTGCGGCGGGTGCTACCAGCAGAACCTTGAGGATTTCTCAACGAAGTAGTTGAACTGGCTTATCTTAGAAGGTGGGATTTAGTCTGGAATTTGTTTTCAGCGCGTCCTGCGAAGCAATCTTTCATACATGCGCGGAAGTGCTAAGCCATTGCGGCGGGTGCTACCAGCAGAACCTTGAGGATTTCTCAACGAAGTAGTTGAACTGGCTTATCTTAGAAGGTGGGATTTAGTCTGGAATTTGTTTTCAGCGCGTCCTGCGAAGCAATCTTTCATACATGCGCGGAAGTGCTCATTCTAGTTCTCCTATCGCTAACCTTATGTTCAATGTCGGTATGTGCTTAATAAGCGAGTCGGGCGCATGCGCATTTCCTTTCGAGAGAAAAGCCCGTTTTTTTCTTTAAACCGTACGTCCAGCAACACGTGCAGTTAAAATGCGGTTACAAGCAGGGAACTGTTTTGTTCCGTGGTCGACAAATTGCGGCCAATGTTTGGCACGAAGCATTTGATCACTGTTTCGTAGTATGTCGGGACGCTGTGTCTTATTGGTATTTGCAGAAAACAAAAAAGAAAGAACTAGTCATCACACCATATTCGTTACCTTTCACTTAGAAATCGCGGCGAGTGGCCTTACCGATACGATTATACTCCTCACTTCGCATAGCATCTGGCGGGGTAGGAATGCCTGATAGACGCGTTAAAAGCCCGATATCTACAATATATTTCTTCTTTTTAGGGGGGTGGATCTGCAGCCTATGCAAGGAGTGTGTATGCTGCTCGGGGTGCAACCGCCAGTTCACCTGTGTATTATGTATTTTGCATTCAAGTTTCTGTTTGTACTGTTTGTATTTCTGGTCCTCCGTGTATTAAATCTTAAATCAAAATAATGTTGCACGACAGCATACTGGATTGCGCAGTCGACTCTCAAATGCACAATAGCATAGCGTCATGGGTTGGAATGCAAGCGGAGGCGGTTGTAGGCAGGGTATTCTTTTCCTTCGCCCCTCGACAACGGTGATGCTGCGGATGACGAGACGGTCTGACGGTGAAAAAACGACGTCGGTGACGCCAATGGTCCTCGTCAGTATAACGGAACGGACGAATGGACAAGCAAAACCAGTTTCGAGCACCGAACTGCTGTTGCAGTAGAAAACAAGAGTACATAAAAAAACTGAGACACGCACTATATTCGCATATTCACTGTAGAGTTGTGATCGGGCTTGTCAAAAGGGGCAGCTGGCCCATGCCGTCGTCCGACTCATCCACGCTAAGGGCGTCGTTGAAGGGAGGGACGTGTTCTCATCGAGAACGAGGAGCGCTGGGTTTATTTACAATATCTACACGAGGAGTGGAGAACGGTACGCCTCAATAGTCTAGCAAGACTGAAGTGAAGCACACACCGAGGAGACGAAAACATCTGCTTAATCCCCCTCTGTCCTCCCTAGATCCCTGAGTCAGGGAACAGCCGTCCGACCTTCGTCCAATCGGAGCGTCCAAAGTCATCGAAGGACCCGCGTTGAGGGCGAGGTTTCACACACGCACTCCCGCACCTTTGTTCGCTGAACATACAGAAAGGAGGGGAGCCTCGTAGACAGGGGTCGTCACACTTGACTCAAGCTTGCGCGTCTTGGTTCCTGTGATGATCTCGCACTTAGCTGGAGCGTTTGTCAAACGACCGTGGCGGTTACCGGGGTCCGTGAGGAAATGGCTTAGAACGCCCTCTTCCAGGAGTTTTCTTGCTCCCATTGGTCCGTGAAGGCGACAGTGAACCAGCTAACAATGCTCGATACGCCAAACGTGTCTCGCCTTGCTGACGCCGTACGCCTGTTCGAAGGGGACGCAATGTTGCCTCCAAGAAGCGATTCATTGCAACGGAGCAGGAGTGGCCAGGAGGTTACTACCCCCGCTGGCCTATCGTAACACCACTTCACTTTCTCACAAGAAAACAACCTGACATTTACATTTACGACCTGACATGGAGAGCGTTCTGACCCTGGACCCGAAAAACGTATTTCAAGATGTCGCCGGCTGCCAATGCGTGCCAAAGATCCAGCCATTCACTGCCTCTCTCTCAAGTACAGCGGGCAAGCCCAGAGGAGGTGGTATTTTGACTCTGGCATGGCGCAGTCCTCAATATGGGCTGTCGACACGGCAATAAATATGGCGACAGTGTTAAGTAAAGGCCAGGCGAACTCGTAATCTATGTAAAAAAAAACTCGCGTGGCTTTTTTGATGTGGCGTGCACGGAAACGTGAATCGAAGCTTTGGGTGGAAAAACTGAACGCCGCGGTAACGGTGGTCTGGCTGGGAGAAGTAAACTGGCCTTAGCGCCGTCAAACCTACACATGCATCTGGCGACAAAGTTGACAACGTGGATCTGCGGCCGATTTTCGGGCCACGCCAAGAAAGTCCGTGTTCTGCATTTTTTCTGCTCTTCCTGTCTGCCACTTAATATGACGCAGGTGGCGACGTTAGAACGGGCGCACACACTTAACAAGAGCACCCGCATACCGGCCACTTGAGACAGCAAGCAACGGGGAGCTCTAACCACAATTTCACTGCGTTGTTCCTCCTGGATGAATAGCGGAGATTCTACTACGATGGTTACACTGCCGCTGTAATCTTCAAGCGAGCAGATAAGTGAAACGCAGTCGCTCATATCCGTACAATACGGAGCCTGAACACTTTCTTCGAAGATAGGTTTAGAAAAAGTAGGCTACGGCGTTGCTTCCGCCGTGCGAGCGTCGCTAGCAGCAAGTGCTGCGTGGTAGAAATCGGACACGTGCGTACGCTTGCCGTTAAAATTTGTTTTGGAAGGAGCACCAAACTATCATTCACGTCATAATGCGCGCACAAAGGTGCCGATTTCCCTGAAACGCGCCCATAAAGTAGCATAAACGTCAGCGACGCTCGTCAAAGCCGTCGCGTTTGTCATTGATATTCAAGCACGAACAGTTTCGATATAACAAGACGCACTGGGCCGGCACAGGCGGGGTCCGAGAGAGATGTTACGCAATCTCCATTCACGGGCGGCAATCAGCGCTCCGATCGCCGTTTCCAATTCGCTTTCTCCCGACGACGTCCTTGCCGCGTCCTCCTTGGGTTATCTCGCCCACTCTCTTATCCTACGCCGCACTCGGCTTCACAGATAAAACCAGGCACGCAACCCCTTACACAACGCGCAACCTTGCGGAGCGAGGAGTCGCAGAGAGAGAGAGAGAAGAGAGAGAGAGAGGAGGGTACGGAAAGGACGAAGCAAACGAGAACACTTTTATCCGCCCTGCGGTCGTCGTATAAATCGAAAAAAAAGAAAGAAAGAAAGGAAAATGCGCTCCCGCGTCAAGAACCGTGCGTCGGTGTGGCGATGGAGGCGCGAGATTACGGGGCTGCATATCCAGGCGAACATCGAAACGCTCAATTAACGGCACACGGCGAGCGAACGCGGGAACGTATATCTGGGGCGGCTCAGAAACGGCCAGCGGATCTCGCGTCGGTTGCCTGCTCGCACGCGCCGAGCCCATTACGCAGAAGCCGGCTGGGATAGATATGGTGAATGGCAAGATCGCATACGCCGACAACGCTCCAAGTCTCGCGAGTTGACGTGGGTGTAGTTGCAGAGCCGCGGTATAGGACAGTCGTCGTCGCTCCTATTAAGGAGTTAAACAATATAACCAGTAGCCGAGGCCGATAGCACCGTTATGATACAGCTCTCCGCTAACGAGCTCCAGACAAAAAAGAATCGTATATAGTTTCAGACTGACCGAGGGTATTAGTCTTTGAGCCTGGATTCGCAAAGGCCGCTTGTAGGCACCCATCGTTCGGGAGAGCTCCGCAACTAATAGTGATAGCGAACTGAAATGGTAAACGTCGACGAAAAGAGAATAAATATATTTTGCGAACGAAACCTCTTATAAGTACGCCCTGCTGTTTCCTTGGATAGAGTGTACGTTAGAAAGGGCGTTGTTATATTAACTGTTTTATAGTGAATGACGTCAAACCGCGCTTAGCGATGCAGACGAACGCGAAAATCCGCTTATCAAAAATAACTTCGGGCAAAGCGCGTCTTCTGAGAGCTTCTTCTGAGAGCTTTTGTGCCCTATGACCTTTCGGCACTCCGTTTGGTCAGTTAGGTTGTTTTACAGGGACAAGCCATTATAATCTTGCGAAACTACTTGTGGCATTTATTCTCCCTGCGGGAGCAATAATTGCCACCGTCTTGATATTGACGCAATGACCGTGCTACAGATGAAACGTTCAAAATCTACCCCGACTAGCAATTTCTTTTATCTTTTGTCATTCTCTACCCGCTCCTTACTATATTTATTGCTTGATCGTTCGTTTTTTCTTCACAATGACTTCCATACAGCCGGTCTTTCAACAGCCAACCTTTTGGCACGATCGCCAGCTGATAGACAGTTTTAGAATAGCGTTTGTCGCCTTACGTACGTTAAAAGTAATCACATTTGCGGGCGTTATCACTGTAAACGAAAATAAACCCACCTGGGAGTTTTTAAGAGGTGATGTGCCCTAAAACCTCCCCTCCTCAAATATTTACTCCGATGCATGGGAGCAAAACAGCGCCATTCCCTCGTTTCACTCCGCTGGCTAGCTGCGGGAGTATTAAGGCGACATGACGCGATTTTACTCCGCTTAAAAATCTTGTTCTCCCGTGAAACTCCGACAGGGAGTTTTAAAAAACTCCCCTCCGCCGATACAGGTTGGTCACGTGGCGCTTCCCATGAGGCTGTGCGCCTCGCCAGTGACCGGGCGCGTTCGGCGGAGCGGGCAGTGCTCATGGCTGACGGTTTGTTTACGTCTGTGAAGTGTCGTTCTGTGACAGCGTTTCGTCAATTTGTTTCCCGTATTTCCTTCCAGAAAGTGTTATAGGCATGCCTGCTCACTGTATCTCAGCTTCAAGTACATTAGCTGTGATCACTTTGCTGACAACGATGATTGCAAGAGCCACGTTTTCAAGTGCGGAAAAAGGCTTAGGTATACCTCGAAGCACCTCACTGGCTCTTGATGTTGGCTCCGGTTCTGACTGTGTTTTCGTGCTGCGTGACCTTGGCTTGTGTTCTTCAGTACGTGAAATGGGACTTTTATGTCCTTTTGGGTACATGCTGACAACGTCCGGTGTAATGTTTGAAAGGACCGCGTAGCAATGGCAACAGCAGCCACTCTTCGAGCGACGACGAGCGTGGTCGCACATGATGGGGGAACCCAAGTTCGTTGCGGTGCTGTGTTGCCAGTGAGAAAGACCGGAGTGCAAGCAACTGTTTTTATGCATCTATGAACGGATATTCTCGCCCGAAGAAAAACGGTAGGACATAAGTATGTGTACTGTAAATAAAGCTTCTTATTGAGCGATGTGAATCGAATTGTTATCGCGCATATAGGTCTTGGTCACGTCGTTGCTTCCGATATTGCATTAACATTACGCTCTATCCGAGACACTGATTTAGACGCATGCCCTGTTGGCTCCGAGTTTAAGGATTCACTCGACAGATCCAGCGATGTAGCTCCTTTTCGCAACCGAGACAGATTGCTTGGACGCAGAGAAAGTAGTGCGGTGTATAAAATGTATGACTGCGCATTTTTCGGTGTTACATCGGCTGCTGCGGGTCATGCTCACACGTAATAATTTCTTGCTACGCTACCACTATATCGCAAAAATTTAATTTTGCTATGCAGCACATGCACTTACATTTTTCTTGCTTACTGTAACTAACGCACTACTTTTTGGCCGCGAACGCCGGCTTTGTGCAAAGTCGCTTCAGCACTCACAGAATGGGATGATAATTTTGAAAAATGACGCCATTACCTTTTTTCCTCTCACAATTTCGAATTAACAGTATTGTGTTGATTAAGGTATTCTGTTAATTTCAGAGGGGCAGATCTCGTATGAACGAGCATGTGAGTCGTAATTCTGAAAACAGCACAGCTGCTCCCTAGGCGGTTTCGAGGCACACAGTATCGTGGCTATATATACTGGCACCGTTGCTTCTTGAGTATCGCGTGTACGTGGGATGTCTTTCAAATTTCTGCATTGGGCGTTTCTGAAATGTTTATGTACGTCATGATATATGTGCTTTCATTGACTTGTTTCGTAGAATTTGAAGCGGTCTCGTGTGCATATTTCGAAATTTGACCAGCAACCTCTGCATGTAAACATGTTCGCGCAAACTCACGCGATGCCTCTTTTTATACTCCCGTTGCACCTCGAAAAAAACTCCGTCCATTGCAAAACAAAAAAGAAAGAAAAAGTAACTCCCATAATTCCACGCAAAAATTCCGCTCGTACGGAGTAAAAATTCTACTCCGATCATACGGAGCATAAAAAACTCCGAACCGGGGGGTCGCTAGAGGACAAGCAGTATACTCCCACCTCGGAGTGATTTCCGTTTACAGTGTATAGTGCGCGTGCTTTCAATACATTTAGTTTACAGCACGGGAACGCAAACGTAAGGAAGACGGTTTAAAACAGGGCGCCGTCTGGTGCCTCGTACCAAACGTATCCAAGCCAAGACAATCAATTACCGACCATCCTGTTGTTCCTAGGCCGATGCGTCTCGTTAGGCCTACGGGCAGGGCGCCAGAATCGCTGAACAATCTCAGAAATCGGACGCGCTATGCGCTCATAACTAACGTTTCAGGTGAGTTTAGAGAAAGCGAAAGCTCATTCCAGTAGTTACTGGCGATCAACGCGAGTCAGAGCGCAGCCATCACGAGAATTCACGCTGAAGTGGGAGCCATGGGTGCCGCCATATTCGACAACACTATTTCTTAGCGTACGTAAGCATTTGAACGTTAAACTCGCCAAGTAACGCACGTTATCATAGCGCACGTAAACCGCGGAAACCCAATAACCTGCAGAGCATACATGTGCGGTGATGAGAACGCCATTTCTTTACGTACGTAATGCGTTTACGTTTGGTTGTAAACGCTGAACTAAAACTGTGTAATGACGCGTTGACACAAGAAATCGCTAATACGAAATCAGCCGTTATTCCAACGCTGCGATTCGGCTCGCGCAGCATACGCCACACGGATAGAACGAAGTCAGTAACGATACCGCAAACTACAGCGACCCTGGCGAGTGGTCCACCGTCTGAATACTTCATTACCGTAGCTTGCAGAGAGAACTTGGAAAAACGCTTCCACGGCCACGCCAATCGCTTCGTCGGCGCTCTGGAAAATGTGCGTGTACAATAGTGTCACGAGTGGCGCCCCCCCCCCCCCCCCCCCTCACGTTTCAGTTTATTCTGGACTCTACGCGTACGCTCACGTAAGTTTTGTTGGCTGTTTGTTTAACGATACTAGTAATGTTGCTCTGACAAACATCTATCATTGAATATATAGTTTGTAGCGTTCATACGCGTCCAATTTATATATTGCTTATTTATTTGTTCATACTGCAATCCGTTACTGAAAAGGCACGAATGGGCTAACACATGTACACATACACACACGAAAAAAAAAATATTACTGAATAGAACGCAATAATCATATCACACGTGTGCGATAACATGTTGCTTAGACACAGGTACCCACAATGCTAGAGTACTAAATGTAGATCAACGCAAAAAATAAGTGCTATTGATACCTTACCAATGATACCTATAAATGCAGACAAATTTAAGGTAACGAAAGACAGCCAAAGCGCAAAAGTGCTGTATGTATATATAGATCAAGATGAAAAAAATTATATTTATGTCTTACCAATGCTATCTATCAATTCAGACAAAGGTAACGAAACAACCAAAGTGCAAAGGTACTTTTTGTACACCAACATGAAAAAAAATACGATTTATACCTTATCAATGATATCTATGTTAAATATTAGAGGAAGAGGACGGCGACAGGGGCCAGCATGTTCAGGGCAAGCGGCGCTTTCATGTTCCCGCGTGTTTCTTGACTAATTCCAACGGCCAGCATGGACGCGTTGCTACTGTTCTCCGGGCAATAAACTCGCCCTGTACTTCCCATTTACTGCAGAATCCTTTGTTTCACATTTTATGGTGCCGATAAACCCGGGACTTGGTGATTCAAGCGACCCGATCACGAAAGGACTTCGCCGGCAGCGAAGACGGAGCGGACCAACGGTAAGCGCGCGACCCAACGAGCTTTGCACACACGTCCATGAAACGAGGCAAGCCAACTTATAGAATCGAGTCTGTGTAGAGCTCCGGCGCTTCGAGTGCTGCATGACAGAGTGAAGAACTGCAACGACGGACTGCGGGTGCTCGACGAACATATGGGGGCATACATCACGGACCACCAAGCATACGAAGACTACATCTTCAGTCGCGGATTATGAAGAAAACGCGACAGCAACGTTGTCCCTTATCTGCCACCACATGGAACAGCCTCAGCTTCAAACGACCGCGGACTGAGACCTGCCGACGCCCAACGACCCCTGAGCTTTAGGTACAACCTCACAACATCGGGCCCTCGGTGATACCTTAAGACCGGTTGTCGGTGCTTCTAGACTGCCAAAACTCGACTTTGTTCTCTTCAAGGTAACAGTGCAACAGTGGCAGCTTTTCTAAGGCATGTTCAAGAAAGCCGTCCACAAACATGCCAGTATAACAAACATTGACCGCTCCTACTACTTGAACACCTCTTTGGCTTGACCAGCGCCCAAAGCAATCGAGGGAATTCAAGTGACGGACGCTTCACATGCAAATGCCATCAAAATTCTAGCCATACGCTTCGGCAACAAGAAGATGATCGAGCAGAATTACTTGCATAGTCTTCAAACGCTCAGACCGGTACGGTATGAGGACCGCTACGAGGAATCTCTTGGATACCGTGCACATTAACGTGAGAGGTCTCAAGACTCTTGGACCATCGGAGCTTTGATACGCCACGATGCTCCTCGAGATTCCAACGAATTTGATCCGCAATGACATCGATGTGGAACACTGCAAGCGACTGAGCTTACTACAAAGGCCCGAAGAGACCCATCCGTCCGGGATGGAGCTATGGCAGCTAATTGGATCATCTACGACGGGAGGTCGAAGCCCGTGAGCACTCCGTTCGCGGCACGCAAGACGGAAGGCGTGACAGCAGGCCCAGTGTAACGCCTGTCGCCTCCGTTTTCCACAACGAATCTAGCAAGACAAAAAGTACTTGTTCTTTATTCGGCCTTTCACACGCTACGGAAGCGTGCACTTCTCCATAAATTCTGCACGAGAAGAAGAACCGTCTCTTCAAATCATGTAGACGTTTCAAGTTCACTACATCAGGCCGCTGATCAAAGGGTTACTGACGCAATACCCGTTGCGCTAACTCTAAAGGCAAAACACTTAACAGCTGCTTAGGGAAAACACGGGGAATGCGGGAGATGGAAATTCAAGACGGTGAGCAAAACGTGAACAAGGTGAACGCAGGAGCCAACGTTTCGACAAGTGGGCTTGTCTTCTTCAAGGCCTTGAAGAAGACAAGTCCACTTGTCGAAACGTTGGCTCCTGCATTCGCCTTGTTCACGTTTTGCTCAGCGTCTTAACAGCTGTTTGTGACCCCAACTACGTTAGCACGAAGAAACCGAGTGAACGCCAAACCCCTAGCTTGCATGCTGCCGCACAGACATGTATCTACACGCAATTTGTTTCAAAATGCCATATTACTGCAGTATGGGCTCTAACTGACTGCAGTTCTTGCTACAAAAGAGAGCTCCTGGAGAACGCAATGGCAGTACCAAGACGTTTATCGGAGAAGATATATCCAGAAAACTAAGCCTGCCAATACTGAAGAAGGGGTCATTCGACACCAATTCGACCAGCGTTTTTTAGACCGTCACAGATATACTCGAAAATATTTTCACATGTTTGTTGAAATTCAAAAAATTTTCTTACATGCTGGTGAAAATTTATTGTTCTTACCCAGCTGAGCTAGAACAAACTAATCAAAAAGTTTTTTCAAAAGCACATGGCATGATCCAGACGTTCAAATAGTGTGTGTACAGGAAGACAGTGAAGTGATGTTACTGCCAAAACAACCAGTACTTCAAATGTTTGAACATTTCAAATGGTTTTGGCACCGGCAAAAGCCGGGAAAATTGCAATCTGAATTTTTTCCCGAAACGCAGGAAAACCCAGAAGCTACAAATTAAACAGAATGGTAGCCTGGTTGACATATATATAGTATAGCCGAAACATATTTCAAGCTTTGAAGGTTCAGCAGATCGCTTGGAAAAAAAAAAAACCTGTAATATAATGTAGGCGCATCTACCGAGGGGGGGGGGGCAGGAAGGGGCAACTGCACCCCCCCTCCCATTCTTAGAACTGAGGGTGCAAAGCAGACAATTTGCCCCCTTCCCCCCATTTTTTATACCCTGGAAAACGACGCCTGGAGTCCCCACCAAGATGACTCGAGTCTACAGAAAGGCGCTTGAAGCGCTGGTGTCGGGGGCCTGGCTTCTCCACCAACTGCACGCGTAGTCTCGGCCCCATTGGTTCTTCACCGCACTCATCACCGGTATGTACATAGCTCATAGGATCTACTCGGTAGCAGCTGGTAAATTTCCCCACCTCTACATATCTGGAGTAATCTTTCAAGATATGATCTAGGCATTTATTCGGGTCATTTGGTCCGTCATAGTATGACCCTCAATAGTACAATTGAGGTTCCCAGTACTTTCAAGACTGCTTTCATTTGACCGTGAAAGGCGTTCTCGTGGTAAAACTAGATGCAGCACGAAGCGTTCGCTTCTCACTGCCAGCGCTCTTCATCACGCCAGCGTTGCGACAGCGAGTGTTCGTTGTCGTAGAGTGAGATGTGCTTATATTTGCTTGTGTGTGCGGGAAACCATGCTTGTCGTAGGCGTATCTACCGGTGCGTGTGTGTGTGGGGTAATATTCCTCCCCCCACCACACACGCACACACACACACGCACATGCACATGTAAGTGGCCGAAACGCGCTTTACGATGCATAGGCTCCGTGACCATGATGAACCAACGGTTGCCTTCACTTTGGTAGCGTTCACATTGTGATTGTGCTTCGGAGCACAGTGGTCATTGTAGCCTTTACATCGCGCTCACAAAATTGAAGTTTCTTTATTATTTACAAAGCCTATTTCAATGTATTTAAACGCTACGGGTTCAGCAGTGTCACTAAATCCTATCGATTGCGCAAGACGTGTGCAAGCGTGTAAGAGAGCTAATTTACGAAAACCAATTGGAACAATTTTTGTTTTCAGATTAAGAGCACAGCAGGTGAATAAGACATATCGAGTGCGTAAAGAAAGGTGCAAATATCGGAACGGCTGAGCTCGTTCATGCGCGTATGAACATTGGCGCTTCACTGTCTTCCTTTCTTCTGTCGCTTTTCAAGAAATGTATTTTGCGCCACAAAATATACCTAGGAAATGCTAATTGGCAGGCCAGAAACAATAATAGCCAGTCGTCATGTATTGGACGAAAAGAAGGGGGAACCGAGGGGCCCGGTATTGTAAGGGCAATATTTTTGTAAGAACGCTCGCACATATTTGTCAGTCACAACCATATAAAACCAACAGACAATGAAGAAAAGGAAAGCATTGGGGAAGTTATATATAGTTATTCAGTGAATTGCAGAAACGCGAAACGAAAGGCAAATGGAGGAAAAAATATCAACTTCCTGACATCGTTCACGCAAAGTATTTGATGTGTTTTGCTCTGCAATACAGTGGCAACATAGCAACCTGCGTTGCGACATGCAATGCAGTTCGATGTAACAAGGAACATGACATTATGTGCCTGGTTCCGTGGAACCTAAAGACTGTCATAAGATGATGCAAGCAGAAAAGACGTTTATAAGTGCAACAAAAAATCTTACAGGAGTGAACAAGGACTTCTGGTATTGCGCGTTGTCCCTGTTCGAAAGCCTAGCAGAACATGCTCGGCTAAAAAATTCATATGGGCCCTGTTCAGGATGATATCCTCAGACGTGGTTGACGTCCAGTTTTCACATTCACGGAAAGAAAAAAAAAAATACGACTCCACGCTGCAGCGCTTGACGTCGATTGTCTTCGTATTAATAATAATAAAAAAACAGTCACAGTTGTACAGTAGACGTCCGCACGCCAAGTTTAATCCTAGACGCCAGCGCTCGTTTCTGCCCTGGCGGTACGATTTCACATCCCACGGGTGTACGTTTCCGCCGCTTTCCTTGAAGGTCGCTCCCCCGCTTAGCTCGCGCTGCGCGCCACGTCTCTTGTTTGCGGCGGCACCTCTTCGGATGACTGCAAATTATTATTGTGTTGTTAACTGTCGCAACATCAATGTAGACATGAAAGGGTTCACGCCACCAGCGAAATTCTGCCAATTCACAAGAAAATAGTACGAAAAAAGCAGACGACAAACATGGATTACTGCGGTGCACAAAATGAACAATTGGCGAATGAAGCGATCTCCTTCATTGATCACTTGTGAGTGTATGACGGTTTTTACATGTAATGCACATGAATTTCATCATTACTGGGTATATAATCCTTTTATACCAATAAAAGGATTATATCAATACCAATACAATACCAATACAATACAACACAATAAAAGGAGAGGCCTGAGCGAAGAGAATCCGATAAGGCTAGTCCACGCTTTCTTGCTATGCCATTTCACGTACGTAGCGGCCATGGACGTCTGGAAGAGGGCCGAGCGAAACAAGCTAAATGCCATGATAGGGGATCAAGAGCGCGCTCGGACTACCAAACTACACACGCACCGACCGACTCCTGCAGTTGGGTATTCATAATACCCTGGAAGAAATTGCAGAAGCCCAAGAAAGGGCACAGATTCTCAGGCTCTCCGGCACCAGGGCAGGCAGACGACTCCTAAGAGAGATGGGCGTCCCACCGGCCACTGTCGAAGACGCCTACCAGGGCCCTCCCAAAGAGCAGAAAGATAGCACCATCATATCGCCCGACCCGCGCAATATGCATCCCCAGCGTAACGTAGAAAGAAGGAAGGCCAGAGCGGTGGCGCTCCTACGCAGCGCGACAGAACTCCCTGGCGGCAGCTGCTTCGTTGACGCGGCCCAGTATGGCAACAGCAACAATTTCACGGTAGTGTCGATCAACCACAGGGGTACGACCGTTAACGCTGCTTCGGTACGAAGCACGTCGTCGCGTGCGGCCGAGCAAGTGGCCATTGCCTTGGCCCTCCAGGACGACAAACATGCCAATATCTTCAGCGACTCCAGGGCAGCCACCCGCGCCTTCAGCGTTGGCGCTGTGTGTAAGGAAGCCTGTCGCATCCTCGACGGCAAAAGCACCGCTACCCACACTCTCACATGGTTCCTCGCTCACATGGGACCTATCATGGGAGGCCCCACAAACCTCAACGAGCTGGCCCACTCCAAGGCGCGAGGTCTCGCTTTCCGCGACCATGGAGAACTCCAATGCCGGCCCGCAGTGGTGGAGAACAGAGATCAACCGACCACATACAATGAAATGGCGCAACACTTTTATCTCGGCAGGAGAGACTTTCCTCTTCCACACAAGAAGTTAAATAGAGCGCAGGCGTTGACCCTCAGATTATTGCAAACAGGCTCGTATCCCAGCCCAGCTTTATTCCACAAGCTTTATCCCGACACCTATGCCACTAGTTCTTGCAGGCACTGCAATGATATCGCTAGCCTAGACCATATGCTCTGGCGTTGCCCCTCACTACGATGCACAGAACAAATCAATGAAGACAAGTGGCTCTCCGCTATCAAGAGCCCCGATGCCGGGGCTAACTATGGGCTGTTCAGAGGGCCCACGATGCTGCGGTCGGGCATGGCCTGACTGTCCCAACGTGGGAGCGGCCCGCAGCGCGATGAGTCGCGTACCTCGGGACCTTCATTAAAGTTTTGCATCCATCCATCTATCCATACCAATAAAAACTTTCAGTTGTTAGACCAGCGCTTGTCCTGTCTTCTTTCTTGTGTTTTGTTTGTGTGTGCGCTGCCCAAGAATGGAAACCACTTCTCTTGCAAGCGTTAGCAGTGGTCGGAGTTCACGCGTGCCAAGAAATTGAATAGCTGCACGATGCATCGCGTGCATCACCACTACAACGATCGATCGAGTTAGTGGACGATACACGCCCGCATCTTGGTCGCGCCGGCATTGCTGAAGCAGAAATGATTACTAATGCTTTCAACTTCCACCTCTTGAACACTGTTAAAAAATTGCCAAGCTACTTACGCTGCTGCCTCTATCCTACACTGCACGAGACGTACTAGTTAAAGTTGTGTGCGCATGTCGTATTTGTGTTATGGCGATATATTTTATTTCCTCCGAACAATGTCGATAAAAGTCCGTTGTCGCCAACAGAGACAACATGGATTTGTAGCCAACTTTAGCTAACAGGCATCGTATGTGCCGACGATTTTTCCGGCGACACATACGATGTGGTTTACGATTACCTACTCAGTGTAACTTACATGGCTAAGCAGACGCTGCCCTTTCACCGCATTGCAGCCACGAAAATAATCGTCAAGCGCACCGATCTTCTTAAAAGCAAATAGAAGCGTGTACACTCTCCTTTGAATAAAACGTCCACACACACAGGCACATACCGCGCGCGGTACGAAACGTGCCCCAGCACGCGCAATGCAAGAGGCAATCGAGGTGGTGCGAACGAGAGATGGGAGAGGCCGACACCCGCTAGTTGAATTTTGCCCCGCATGC
This sequence comes from Dermacentor andersoni, assembly GCF_023375885.2. Taxonomy (NCBI): domain Eukaryota; kingdom Metazoa; phylum Arthropoda; class Arachnida; order Ixodida; family Ixodidae; genus Dermacentor; species Dermacentor andersoni. The sequence continues at coordinate 114,903,008 of NC_092822.1, read as the reverse complement.
GGCGCTCTCACGCCGGCGCGACAGCGTCACTCGGTGGTGCCGTTGTTATCTATTTTTCGGGCTGATTTCATTATCAATATCTCCGTGCTTGACGGCAGGACTTCATATATTTACGCTGTTTGCGCGATCTACGTAGAAACATTTGGAAAAATAGTTTTGCGTGTTTAAAAACGAATACCTTTTCGTAACTTCGCATTTGCATAGCAAAATATAGGCTATCTAACGATGTATCGCAAATATTTTTAGGCCGACCACCAAAGCAACTTTTTGTCCTGATCACGAAGCCTTTTGGGAAAAGTTCCAAATTTATTGTTTCTTTTCCGATGATTTGCTGAACCTTCAAAGCTTCAAATATATTTCGGCTTTACTATATTAATCGGGCTACCACTCTATATTTATTTGGTGCCTGCCGAATTTTCCTGCTCTCGGAGGCAAAAATTCAAACTTAACAATTTCACCTGCTTTTGCCGGTGCCAAAAGCACTGGAAGTGGTCAAACACTTCATGTATTGACTATATTGGCAGTCACGTCACTATATTGTCTTGCCATACAGACCAATTGAACGACTCGATCATACAATGTGGCTCTGAAAAAAAAAATATTGATTGATGCATTTTGGCTCACCTGGGAAAGAACAATAAGTTTTCGCCAAAAATGAAAGAAAAATTTTAGGCAACAAATAAACTGGGAGGATGAGTTTTGAACTTCAACAAACATGTGTAAAATGTTTTCACCTATATCTGTGACGGTCGAAAAAACGCTGGTTGATTGCCTGGCTAATGACCCGAAAGTCATTCCACGCCAATTAGGTTGAAGTGAAAGCGCTTGGTGGCATTACGATTGGCGCTTAGCACTGTTGTATGCGGCATCCCTTCTCGGAAAAAATGCTTCACCTGCGAGCGTGCAGCTATGAAATGTCATTCACGCTGCATCATCGTTTTCTCAAGACCAGGGAGCTGGCAAATAAATGAGTGTCCCCTGAGGCTAACAGCCAAGCAGTTATGTTACGTGTCTTCGTCTGCTCGACCGCCCGGACATGACGGGCGAGACGAGCGCCCGCCCGGACTATAGGCTGGACCCGACACAGACTGTGACGCGAAAACAAAGGAGCTCACTTCGAGGAGACAACAGCCGCCCTCCCTCTGTGGAAGTAGTCACTACCGCGAACAACCTGAACCTGACCCTGACAAGTGGACCGTCACGAACAGCCCACTAGTTGATAAAAGGGGCCGACGTCGAGGACTTCCGTAAGAACGACGCCTACATCAAGTGGTGGTGGTGGTGAAAAACGTTTATTGAGGAGAAGACCAAAAGTAAAAACAAATTAAAAAGCAGCGTTGTGGGCGGCCTTCAGGCTGCCGGTTGTGGCGTCCAGGCCATGCCTAGTCGCGACGTCCTCCGCCCAGTTCACCAGCCGGAGTTGGCGAAGTCCGGCGGAACGGTGCGACGTCACGGGCGGGATTTTGCGAACAGTTCGACGGCTGGGATTGGTCGAGAAGAGGAGCACTTAGTTCCTTCAACGAGTCAAAGGAGGAAATGAACTGGACAAAAAGGGGGAGATAGACTGTCGTGAATGTGCTCGTACTCGTGCTCGTACATGTAAACCATCATGTAAATTTGTAAATAAACTTTTTTCTCATCTCTTGGACGTCGGCGAACCTCAGGCAGCATCGAATGTAGAGAGCTAAGACGTCGCAGAAGTAGAGCCAGTGGCGATTTCGGAGGGCGTTCTTTGCGGTGACGTTCCGGAATTGTCAAAAGTAGAGCAGAATGCCATGACGGCCGAGCAGAAAAGTAGCCCAACGCTCGGGGGTTTCGGGTGCACTTTCGGTGACCGCGTGGCAAGGAAATGTGTTTTCAGACACTGCCGTGAGGTAAATAGAGCTATGCGTTCGGGGAAGAGAACAATCGCGAAAGCTGCCACATCGCACCGCGTGAGACAGGGGAACAGGCCATGACGCACAACGGCAAAGGGTTCATCGTGGCGGTCCAGTAAACGGAGGCGTCGCCAAAGGCTGACTGCGACAGAACAGGGCGCGTCTCCGCGAGCAGGGCTGCGGCTGAAATGTTCAACCGGGCTGACGCACGCACGTGCGAACCGCGAAAGTCGAACAGACACTGAGGTAGAATGTGCCGCGAGAGCCAGGACAAAGGTGGCTATTCTTCCCGTGTTTACGGCCTCCCCTTTAGGGACGAGAAAACAAGCGGCGGGGACACAGAGTGGCAGGTGTCTGCAGAGGGCAGTGCTAGTCTGGCGCCCTTTGTTGGCCTCGACGAAGCGCAAGAGCTCTCGGACTGCGACCCCATCGAGCGCTCATTAGGATGAAGTAATCGATAAATTGGGCAAGCCCATCAGTTACGGGTTTGTATGAAGAATGCGATGCAATTTTGCTTTTGTTAGTTATTAAGAACTTACTGCTTTTATCTTCGCAGGTTTCATGCTAGGCTCAGAGTTTCTTTGTGTCGTTGTACGAGCCACATACACTAATGAAAGCGAAGCAAGTTTTACGACAGTGGTGGCTTGTGGTTGCGCTGATTTTCTAGGTAAGCATTGAGCTTGGAGGTTTGCAGATACTAACCTAAGTTTGGCAATTTAATACTCATAATGTAGGGCGTGTGTCTATTACCATTGCAGAAATTTTCTTAGCTGAGGCGCGTTTGGAGAAGCATTTTTTTTTGTCTTCTGCCCGTAGATAGAGGGTAGCTTTTTGTTTTATTAGGTTTTAAATGTCACTCTCTCAATTAGTTTAATTAGGAGTTTAAGCGGTTAGCCTATCCAGTACATTTCGCATTAGAGGCGGAGGTATTGACTGGTAGCATTGACCAAACGACCAACTCAATACGCGACATCTGTTCATTTGACCATTTTAGATTGAAGTCACGAAGTCCGTGGTTCAAAATGCGCCTTTGTTTTCTTTTTCTGTGGCTACTTGCGAATCACGCGCCACGTAGGCGAATTCTTAGATCGGAAAGGCAGGACGCGGGACACGTTACCGGGAGAGGATCCCAATTATTTCTAAAAACTACGGCCTATCCCTACCGCGTCGCACTATTTACAGCAGTCTTGTAGCCGTTTCGTTATAAGAAGCGTAAACTTAACGGTAATGCCCACGGTCTGAGTCGTTGCCCCTAGTGTAGCGAAAGCCTCATGGTCACTTTGGTTAGTATTTTCTGTTAGTATTTTTTCATAAGCTTTTTAATATTAGCGTAGATGTAGCTGATTGTTAGCTGAGTTTGGTAATCACTTCTTGGAGCTTTTGGGAAATGGCTGTTTCTAGTGATTTAGGGGGAGGACGTGCGAGAGGGACAGGGAAGCAGTAGCGAGCATTTTTTTGTAAAGCCTCGTGTGTCTCATTGAAGGGTGGCCTTGTGCTCACTTTCTTTGCGGTTGTGGGTCTGGCACTGCTATGGAGTGACTGCTTATCAAACGGACGACGAAAAGGTGGCGAGACCGGTTTGCAAGTCCTGCTTGACCAGACCGACCCAGGGAGAGAAGGCGCAAGAGCACCGCGAGGCCTGCCGAACGGCTCCAGGGAATCCATGTGCTAAGAACAAAGGGTTCGCCACAATTGAGGGAAATTGCGCTCGCCCAGTGGCTGCTGGCCCCTACGTGTCGGGATCTTCCTCCCCCGGTGGAGATGCTGTTACAATTCGCCTTTCGCACTGTTGTACCCGGTCTCCATTCTCGGCAAATAATGCTTCACCAGCGAGCGTGCACCCATGAAAGGTCCTTCACGCTGCATCGTCGTTTTCTCAGGACCAGGGAGCTGGCGAATAAATGAGCGTCCCGCGAGGCTAACGGACCAGCAGTTACGTTCCGCGTCTTCCGGCTGCTCGGCCGCCCAGACATGACGGGCGAGACGAGCGCCCGCCCGCCCGGACTAGACTGGACCCGACACAGACTGGGAGGCGTAAACAAAGGAACTAACATCGAGGCGACAACAGCCGCCGCCCTCTCTCCGTAGAAATAGTAACTACCGCGAACAACGCTCTACTTGAACCTGAGCCTGACACCTGGACCGTCACGAAGAGCCCACTAATTGATAAAAGGGGTCAACGTCGAGGACTTCCGTGGTAACGGCGTCTACATCAAGTTGCCAGTTTGCCGCGTCATTGCCTCGTATGCGGGGGTGATCGCGCAACACTGGAGGTGGAGTCCAGCGGAACGTTGCGATGTCATGGGCGGGATTTCGCGAATGTTTCGACGATTGTGATTGGCCGAGAAGAAGAACAGTGAGTTCCCTCGAAGAGTAAAAGGGGGAAATGAACAAGACAAGAAGCGGAGCTGGATCTTTGTGACTGTGCTCGTACTCATGCTCGTACATGTAAACGATCATTATGTAAATTTTTAAATAAACCTTTTTCTCATCTCCTAGATGTGGGCGTTGACCTTTCGATCACCCGGAACCTGACACATCACCAGCCACAGAACCATAGTGGCCACTCGGGCCCCGACATCGCTACAGTGGTAAGAGCGCCGCGCCAAAAGAGCACCTCAACTTGGTTACAGTGACTTTGATGAGCCAGTTTGACAGCTCCAAGCATAAAAGCGAGGCTTTGGAGGTTCCCTTTGTTTGCTTTCACTTGATTTAACTACCACTGTCGCAGAGATTTGTGCGGAAGCTGGCTACTGAAAAGAAATTTATTGTTGACTTTGTATCGCTTCCTGGCCTAAAGACACAAGTCTGCATAAGCTTGCTTATTGGAGCCGATCGAATGTGGAAGGTCTTGCTAAGATCGGCTATAAATACTCTTGAGCTTAGTAACGCGGTTGTAGTATCCGTCCGTGCATCTCCTTTATCGTTCGTTCAGGACTCTGTGCACAGGGCAGTTACCCGAAATCGTTGTTCCATAATGTTACAGGTAAGCACGAGCATTTTTTGGTTATCATATCACATAATTAATACACAGACGCACACAACCATCCGTCTCTTTCTATAAGACAAGGTGAGAATTCGTTACATCTTGAGAGGAAATTTCAAGAAAGACAGAAAAATATATCATCCAAGAAATGGCAAGGATACAAATTGTATAAAAGTTAAGCAAAAGTTGTTAACCGCCGCCGTTCCTACTTCTAAATCACTATTCCTAGTTTAGACGAAAACTTTGCAGTTCTAGTCCTTCATGTTCTTGTTTACATTTTGATGTTTTTAATCAGAAGAAACTTAACTATGACAATGGAAGTCACGCTTATAAATCGAATAGACCTTCTTATAATGTTGTTAAGGATAACTCAGTTCAGTTGCGTTAACAACGGTTGTTACGTATTACAGTTAGTAAAGTTACTCGCGCTACCGTCAGTAACAGTAATTACTCGAAAGGTAGTGAAAATTTTGACAATAAACAGTAGTAGATTAAAGTTAGTAACTACAACAATCTTTTTCCAAAAGTGCTAAACCAGAAGTAAACTTCTCTAATGTGCAACTCTGCGTCCAAGGGAAGAGGAGTTTTATGGGAAATCACGATGCGAACACAGATCGTGAAAAAAAGAATGCAATGCCCTGCCCCATGGACCTATTCCAACTGTAAACCAAGACCAACCAACCAGTCAACGCGCAGAGTGACGCAGAGTCTCGCAATGCTAGAATCAACACACTCATAGCCACGTGGTGTAAGCAGTGCTTTCCTTGGCAGTTTATGCGGTGTTGGAATCGTACCGCTGGCACGAGTTGTTGGGGTCTCGGTGCTGACGCCCGTTATTGCCAATGGGTCGCAAGCCCCAAGGGTAGCGTTGGCCTGGCGGCCTGGGGCACTGGAAGCATCCGAAGGTCCCGGCAAAGCATGAGAAGACTGGTAACAGAACAACTTGTTTATTCTAACATAGCAAAAGAGCGGCCGGTCAGTTCGACCGAAGTGGAGAGACGGGAGAGCACGTAACTCAACAGTACAAATCGGAGCCTCTCCTCTGGCGTCCGGGGGCAGCTGCTCTTATACTCCCGGCGTCGCGGTCCAAAAGGGAAGGAGGGAAGGTCACGGGATGAAGGTCACGGGACGGCGCAGCAGGAGCCCACGACGGCGCGAACTGTCGGGCCGAGAGACCTGCTGAACTGAGTGTAGTGACGCATCGCCAACCTTCACCCACACGACGGCGTGAACAGTTGAGCCGAGAGACGTCCAGGCTCCTCATTCGGGGAACTCCGCTCCCCGGCTGCCGCGCTTTGACAAGCGAGGGCACACACACACACACGCACACACGAAGACACGTGGCACTGAAACACGCCTGGACACGCTTGGCGGGTAGGCGTTGCGGCGGCGTCGAACAGGCCAAAATGTCCGCCGTTTTGAACAAAGCCCCGGCGTCCGTTGCATCCGCGCCGGCATTACCGCGCGTTGTAGGCGAAACGTAACAGCGGATAATCTCGCAATTCTTCTTCGGATTTGTGGTTTTTGTTCAGCGAGGTTTGTGTAATACACATGCGCAGTAGCTAAAACCAGGCAAGATTACTTCCCCCCCCCCCCCCTAACAGCTACCGCTACAAGAGAGACATAATAAAGCAGGCAGGCAGCTGTTCACACAGTGCATCTCAGTATAACACTAGAACTACACTGCGCAACGTAAATTCGGGATGCCGTAGGCAGTTTCATTTGCGACCAAATCTGCCATGGCTTATACTACAGGTCTTTGCAACAGTTCAGTCAAACATGTTATATTAAAGGGAGCTCACACAGATAGCTTAAAAGACGGATAAATCTTGTCATATCTAGCATTGACTCCAACTACTAACCTCGGGCCTCCCAACATTCCAGTAAATGCTGCTGGAAAGATGGCGCTTATGATTCCTCACCTTTACCCGAATGCTTTTTCGCTCACTGGTGTTGGCAGGTTTCGATTTCCTTGTCGTACAGTAACCCCGCTAAGAAGCCAGGTGTTTCGATTCAGCATATGCGTGACAATTTAAATGCAGAGCTGCAACGCAGTGTTCGTCTTTAGGGGTTTTATTGCGCTGCACTCATCGCGAGCCTCCGGCAGGGACAGCAAGCACAGCACGAAGCGACCTGGCAACGCGTTCCGTTTCCCGGTTTGCGATCCAGCGAATCAGCGAGCGCACATGAAACCTGGCATAGTAAATCAGACATATCAATGGCGGAAGGGAGTGCCCGCAAAAGATTGCTCTGTAAACCAACGAAATTGCACACATAGAGAAAAATTGAACTTCGGTTTCCTTTTTTTATTTTCCCACGTTCATATTTTTTTCACCCGCGTTGGGACCTACGCAGGAGGCACGGCACATAAGCCGTGCCAGCTGAAAGCATCGCTTGCGTACAAATCGCGTTTTGTTCCCTAGGATAAAAATTGTTTCGAAGTCCGCTACGTTACATCGGCCCCGCCCGAGCGAGTATACTACGCGACCGCGACGTATATCAGAGGTTTGTCGCTGCTTGCACGCCAGGTCACGCCTCCACACCCACACGCGCATAAGAATGTCGCCCAGCCCGAGCCGAATCCCACGCAACCGCCTTGCTGCGTGCCGATAGAGCGGCCGGCCGTTCCGAGCGACGCTCCTTTCGCAAACACTCGTGCGCGAGCCGCTGTCGGCGCACGCTGGCCGCGTCCGCTATCTTGCGCGCGGTTTCCTTCCAGCCCGCGTGGAGCCGGCGTCAGCCGGCCTTGGACGAGTATGACTCGAACGGTGCGACCATAAATGCGAGAGAAAAAAAAAAGAATCCGGTGGGATGTCGAGTCATCTCGGATAGTCTGTTTACCGACTGATACGAACAGCGCGGCGTGGCTTGCGATTACGGTGTGCCGTTACCCGAGCGCGACAGCTCTTCAAAGCAAGGAAGTGCTGGCCGTGGTTCAGACATTCAACCTGAACATCGCCGGGACAATTTGGGCTTGTAGATAATTCATTGCCAAGATGTTCGTAGCGCAAGTACGATAGCCGTAAGTGTCGACTATGAGCTCTCCTTCCCAATGTACTTGTGCTGCGAACATCTTCTTACTAAGCGCAAACTGGTCTTGTTTCGTTAGTTGCGCGTTGTTTAGGCCTAAATACCACGTACCAACTATACCGCCAGCAAGGTCTCGCTGTTCAGACGTTAGCCCCCCCCCCTTGACATTTTGGACGCGACCAGCAGAATTCTTTTGTCTATTCGTCGTTCTCACAAGACGTAGATAAATCAAGGAAATTCAGTTAGCTGGTGTACTTATGCGTAACAGAGATTTCTCGGCCACAGGTATGGTGAGGGCTGAAATGGACCTGAACATTCTCAGTGTGGCAGTGTTCACAATCGCAGGGATGAGAAAGCGGAATTAAGAACGAAAGGCAAGTAGCGTCGTCTTCGTTTCTGTTCTGTCTGTCGCTGCTGATCTTTCAACTATTTTTGCGCTACAAGATCAGGTCATTCAGCAAGCGCGAACTCGCCCAAGAAGAAAAGTGAACGAAAGGCAAGGAGGGCTGACCAAGGTCGCGCCCGGTGGTCTACCGTGCGAGTGAGAAAAGGAGCAAGAAAAATAAAACGGAGAGGAGAGGCATTGTTCGCGCACCCGCAAATGAATTTTCACTCACGTATGTAGTCACAATGGCTCATCTTGTCCGGTTGTGTTCAAGAAGTACATTACCGCTTCCGTTGCAATGTGCATAATATACCAGGTGTTCAAAAATTAAGCTTTATGGTTTTCTTAAAGTTAGGCACTGGGATGCACGCGAAGACCACCTGTGCAAGTGGGTTATGTAGCCAGGGGGACACAAAGTGAGATGATAATTACCGCTGTGAGCAGCCCAGTTAACTAAAATTGAATAATTAACTTTTTGCTGACTGCAGTGTGTGTTTTTTATTGAGAAGTTAGAGGCAGTCGTATTTCTACACAGTATCAGTTGGAAGAATTTTCCTAGCGTGTCCGTGCTCTGAGATATCCGACTCTAAAGTTTAATTGTCGTCCGCACGATTACGCATGCATGAGAGTGAGGATCGGCGCAAAGGTCCTCCCTGACGTGACGCGGCTGTTGCGTGCGGCGCTATAGTCTGACAACAGGGCGGAGGCATAGGCAAAGATAACTGTGCCCCTTCCACTCTCTGCTGGCGAAATCAAGATACGACAGCGTGATGTGCCGTGCACTTGTTGCGCTTGATTTCAATAAAACGTACAGTACTTGGAAATCAGCATCAATGACCATTCCCACTCGTCTAGTCATCATTACGCACGCGCACTGCCCTCCGGCTTCTCCGCTCGCGTCATTTCCTCGGCATGGCAGCTGCCGTCATCGTTACAGGCTACGCGGTCGTCTGTTATGACAGTGGTTCCCGGTTCTTCGATTTTTTATTTGGCCAGTCGAGAGGGGAAGGGGGACAGTTATCATCTTTGCCGATGACTCCGCCCCGTTGTCAGACTAAACGCCGCATGCAACAGCCGCGTCACGTCAGGGAGGAGCTTTGCGTCGATGCTAACTCTCTTGCATGCGTAATCGTGCGAACGACAATTAAAATTTGGAGTCGGATATCTCGGAGCACAGACACGCTGGAAGAATTATTCCAACCGATACTGTGTAGAAACACGACTGCCTCTAACTTTTCAATACAAACGTGCCCACTTACTGCAGTCAATAAAAAGGTAATCATTAAATTTTTCTTAATTTGGCTGCTGACAGTGGTAATTATCCTGTCACTTTCTGTTCCCCTGGCCACATAACTTATTTGCGTAGGTGGTCTTCGCGTACATCCTCGTGCCTAATTTTAAGGAAACCATAAAGCTTAATTTTGAACCCCCTGCAGGTCTGCTGGCCAAGGTTCCAGGTTCTTCGCTCCCTGTTACGGTCGGTCGTCGACCAGGCAGAGAACTGTACGCCGACAACACCGTTGAATTTCGAAGGGTTGACAGGGGCCAATGACATGCTTCATAGTTTCATATATTACGCAAAAGTGGCACGTGGCGCCATTGGCCATTCCGGTGTGGAATGAGCAGTAAGCGTTCGTGAATGCGACACCGAGCAGGCGGCACCAAAAATCGGAGTGCTTGGTAAAAAGTTCGGGGGAGGATTAATCTCGGGCCGCAGACACTGTTTCTCTCGAGGCGGCCAACTCAACGACCCCTATGGAAGATGTCCAGTCATCAGTCCTCCAAGTAGTCTATCTCCGACTAGGAAGTTAGAGCAGCGGACAAGAACCGATGCAAAGATTTTGTCAATTTACCTTGTGCGACTGATAATACCACTTTTGTAGTTAATTAGGAGTCTACTAATAACCCCGATAAAATCGCATCTGTCCTTAACTCATATTTTCAATTCGATTTTAACTCAAGATAACCTCGAACTCGCTCCTTTTCAATATAGTATAGCATCAGCAATTATTGAGCTCTCTGTACCTTTTGATGGTGCTTTAATTTAGCGTAAAACTCGTTAGCAACAATTCCTGCGGTCCTGACGGCGTCTGCAATGCTTTCCTTGCTCGTTACTCCCTTTGGACAAGCTGTTATAATACAGTTATTTTTAACACATTATAAGCCCCCCCGTTGGCTCCTTATACGTGGCGCCGTGCTAACGTTCTACCTTTGAACAAATCTGGCAATAAGCTGATGTTAACTAAGTTCCGACCGATTTACCTTAACCTCTCACTCTTGCAAACTACCCGAACATATAATTTACAAACGTACAACAACAACTATCAACAACAAGCTATCAAGAAAACGGCACAGACAGCCACGCGCACATTCACGTGTTCTCCAAGGCATTCTGAATTCGACCTGGAATTGGAGTGGCTTCGTGCGATTCGCCGTCGCGCTGAAAGAAGATATCGACGCCCTAAGTCAATTCAGGATCTAAGAACAGCCCGGCGAATGCAAAAGAAGATACAACGCCGCATGGATAAACTAGAGGCTCAGCGGTGGTTGAAATTTTGTGCGTCGCTTGATCCCCACAAACCACTATCTCAAATATTGAGAACTGTGGGAGGTCTACGTTCTGTTCCGGAACAGCGTTTCCCGCTTAAGGCCCTAGCACTATTCCAGCGCCGACAAGACATTGATGTGGCGGAAGACTTTTGTTCTGTGATTGCAGGCCAGCCAACTCGCACAGGTTCGCTTACATTGAACCGTATTCCAGATCCACGAGATTCCCGCATGGACCTTCCTTTCACAACGCAAGAGCTTCCCGCGGCGCTCGCCCTATGTAATTGGTTGTCGTCGCCTGGTCCGGATGACATATCTTACCATATGCATTGTCATCTTGGTGAACGGGCGCGAAGTGCGCTCCTTAATATCTAAAACGAGTCCTGGCAGGAGGGCAAAGTTCCTCAAGACTGGAAGATCAGCCGCCTGGTACCGCTTCTTAAGCCTGGCAAGTCTCCCGTAGAGATTGCTTCATACCGACCAATTGCACTGGCAAGTTGCGTTGAGAAGGTAATGGAGCGAATGATCCTCGCCAGACTTGAGTGGTACCTTGAACATTACGAAACCTACCCGGACGCCATGGCTGGTTTTCGAAGTCACCGATGTTCTAGCGACAACATTATCGATCTGGTAGCCTATGTTTAACACCAAAAGACGTGTAAGAGGTTATCTGTCGCAATGCTGTTCGATATAAAGGGAGCCTACGACAACGTTCTTCATGATGCCATACTTGAAGCATTGGAATCGGTTGGCTTAGGCGGTCCATTATATCGTTGGGCACGCAGTTATTTACATGGGCTGTCTCTATTTCTTAACACTGAAGCTGGCCCAACCTCGCTATATTATACGCACCATGGAGTTTCACAAGGCGGTGTCTTGAGTTCCACGCTTTTCAACCTTGTACTCATTGGTCTAGTGGAACGACTTCCAAACACAGTTAAAATATCAATGTATGCCGACAACATCTGCGTCTGGGCATCTGGTGTGACACGGCCGCAAGTACGCGCCAGGCTTCAAAAAGCTGCCACGTCAACATCGGCTAACTTAAATGAACATGGCCTCAAGATCTCGCGAGAAAAATGCGCATTGGTTGCGTTTAGCCGAAAGCCAATGAGATCATACGATGTCTCTATCGACGGTCAAAGCATACCTTAGGTCAGGACGCACAGATTCTTAGGCGTAATCATTGATCGTGATCTCTGCTGGAGTCCTCATGTGGCCTACCTAAAGAAGCGCCTGGCTGATATCTTTAATGTGTTTAAGTTTTTTGGAGGAAAAGTCTGGGGTACTTCAGTACATGCAATGATGCAACCGTACAGGACGCTCTTTCTTGAGTATTTGCGATACAGCTTGCCTGTGCTGACCAACACCTGCAGAAATAATATCCGTACACTCGAAAGCGTCCAGGCCCAGGCATTTAGAGTATGTCTTGGATTGCCGCGCTGCTCGTCAACGGCTGAAACAATTTCCATTGCAGACGATTTCCCAGCCAAGACCCATATAGTCATGGAAGCGCTCAGAGCAAACGTAAGACACCTTGCTCGAGCCCCGGCCCATCATCTAGCCTCACTGGCAGAGGATCGACCAAGTGCTTCCTTTTGTGAAACAGTCCTGCCGTATCGTGCATACCTTCCATCAGGTTATACAGCTCCAGCGAAAGTTCCGTTACCACCATGGTGCTTGGCTCAAGCAAAGGTTCGACTAAGGGTACCAGGAATACGAACAAAAGCCCAACTCTCGTCTCCAGCACTCAAGCAGCTTTCACTGCTCTTGCTGTACGAGACGTACAACGAGCATCATCATCTATATACTGAAGCTTCAACCACTGTGAATGGGTCTGCAGGATCGGTGATCTTTCCTGCAAAACCTTCCACCATAAAGATTCGACTATCTCACCAGACTACATCGACTGCCGCGGAGCTTGTTGCTATTCGTTGTGCACTTCGTGTAATTTCTGAAGAACTACCCAAGAAATGGAGCGTGTTCACTGACTACAAGGCTGCTCTTCATAGTTTGGTTTCTGCCTTACGCCGAGGACCCCACGAACAACTAGTTCTAGAAATCAGACTGCTGCTTCACCACCTCGTCGAGCAAGGACACGGCATCAAGTTACAATGGATTCCAAGCCACTGTGGCATAATGGGCAATGAACGTGCAGACGCAGCAGCACGATCTGCACATGAGGAGGGCTTGCAAGACTCCATTCCATTCTCAAGAACAGACGCTGCAATGAAAATTCGTGTGCTTGCAAATGAAGCCATCAAAACTTTATGGAACACAACAAGTTTGAAGCATACACGTCTACACCGACTGGACCCATCCCTTCGACTTCGACCTCCATCTGGACTCTCTCGACTCGAAACAGCAGTACTTTGCCAACTGTGGCTTGGTGTCGCCTACACGAGATCTTTCGCCTTCCGAGTAGGTATGGACGACAGCGCGGTTTGCAGTCACTGCGGCGGCAAGGAGACTATCGAACACGTACTTTGCCACTGTCCTCAATACAGCGCGCACCGGCTGTCACTAGCGACCGCGTTGGCACGCCTTGACGACAGGCCACTTTCAGAACAGTCAGTTTTGGAATGCCGACATGAACTGTCATCGCAGCGAAAGTCGGTCAAGGCTTTGTTGACCTTGTTACGTGACAGCGGCTTATCAGAAAAACTATAATGACCCTATTCCGTCCCTTTTCATATTTTTTTCTCACGCTTTTATTTCTTTCCCGCTCTTCTTTCCGTCTTTACTTCCCCTTTCCCTTCCCCTAGTGCAGGGTAGCAAACCGGAGGTTTTAACTCTGGTTAACCTCCCTGCCTTTTTCTCATTTGCATCTCTCTCTCCCTCTCTCTCTTACAAACATACTGCTACCAAGCACAGCGAGAGACGAAGCTGAGGACAGTGCAGGAGACGATGAGACTCGCTGATGTCGCGCTGACTATCTTCCGACTTGTATGCCAGTTAATACTTTGTAAACAGCACCCTGTAAATATATTTAAACTTCTCTTCTCCCCGTAACTTTTTGCTGGAGCTTGCGGGTTCTCCAACACACACGACGGATTTACGCAGCAGGTGCTCCTTGGCTGCATCGGCAATGGCAGTTCAAGGCGGGACTGCTTCGGGCACGTCGCCACCCGCGCCCACCGCCATCGTAGCACAACCGCGCGACCAGGAACGTTTTCTGGCACGGACAATACCGACGTTGAAGATTGCCTTCAACTATACGAACGAGTGAGCGCGAGCAATCACTAGGACCAGAGAGTCATGTTCGCTAACCTGATCTTTTACCTCGTGGAAACGGCACGCGTCTTGTTTGAGACCCACGGAGAGGAACTCACCAGGTGGGACTTGCGCAAACAAAAGTTCACTGAATTGCTTGGCACGCCTGTCGGTAGCCGGTGTTCCTCGAAGAAAGACCTCGCGTTCCGAGTTCAGACTTGTACTGATTACTATAGACACATAAAGGACGTGCTTGTGCTGTGTCGCAAGGTCGACGAGAAGATGCCGCATGCGAAAAAGGTGGCCCGGCCATATCCTCAAAGAAATCGCAGACGACGCGCTTACTATACTTGTCTTCAAGAACTCTTCGGCAGTCCAGGGCATCATTGCCAGGTTCGCGCCACAGACTATTCCCACGCAACAATATCCCTCATCCAGACCGTTGTACGGCAAGAATTGGCTAACGTTGGACTCCAGTGACTTTGCCCAGTCAGCAGGCCCGACTACCGCTCACCCGGCGTACCCGATCTACCACGAAGTCCGTAGGCTCATCCTCGTTATCTAAAGACGGAAGAATGGCGCGCTTCTGATGACAGGCCTATCTGCTTTTGCTGTGGACGCGTTGGACATATCTAGCGCCTTTGTCGCAGCTCTTGGAACTTTCAGCCTTGGTCGAGCTTTCGAAATACCAGGCGCCCGCCTGCAGGTAATCCCCGCCCGCCAACACACATCGAAGAAGACACCGTTCCAACGTCTTTTCCCGCACGACCAAACCATGGCCTTTCACCACGCCCACGTCTCTCCCGCTCGCTTCTGCCTCGTCTCTCTCCGTCTACTTACTCCAGCCGTTCCTAGGAAAACTAACGGGCGCAGCTCCGAGAGGTGAGGCTGTCATGAGGACCCGACCTGAAATTTCTATGCTTACATTGCTTGGCCATCACAACCTCATCAACGAGGACGTGGACGGTGTACCTGTAATGGCACTGATTGACACAGGAGAACACATGTCGGTTATGAACTCGAACGTCCACACGCGCCTAAAGAAAGTCCTAACTCCTGCCCCGCTCGCTCTCGTCCGCGTCTCCGGATGATGGAACTCCAGCTGACAATGGGATGTGTGCCACCCATGTCACTTTAGCCGGATTCCATACTTATGTTTTGTTTTACGTCTTGAAGCTGCGTCCACACGAAATCATCTATAGGTCTTGATTTTCCGTCGGTACATTCGGCCATTATTGACTGCTCTGCAGGTGTTGTCCAACTCGCGCTATCGCATGCCGTTGACCCTCCTGATCCTACGCCGAGTTGACCAGGTTCCACTGATTACGTTCGCCTACCTCACCGAGCCGTGACCCATATTCACCGTTGCCGACGGCGATTACATCTTGTCGCCCAAGGCCACCGTTTACCTGTCGCAATGTGTCGAATTTACACACATGGTCACCCATATAAAAGACGATACCGCCTGTCTTCCTGTGGTGAATTTAGGCCTCTGCGCTCAAGTGCCACTGCAGGGCATATCCCTTGCAGCCTTGGCCTCGGCTTGCGACTAGCATATTTCTGCCCTAGCTAGTGACATTGCGTCGCCTGCCTCTGGTGGTTCGGCTCCTACAATTCGAGTATTTGAAACTTTCACGGCAATGGTCGCTCCTGACCTTCCGGCCCACCATGCGGATGCACTTCGCGGCCTTCTCACCTCGTATCGGGACATTTTAGATCTCGATGACCGGCCACTGGGTCAAACGTCTGTTGTGAAACATCGGATAAACACCGGCGACGCCAACCCAATTTAGTGAAGGTCCTACCGCGTCTCCCCTACTGTCGAGAAGCTGCTTGCCCGAGATATCATTGAGCCTTCTTGTAGCCCTCGGGCTTCCCCGGTCGTGCTCGTCACAAAAAAAGGTGACAGCTGGCGCTTCTGTGTCGACTATCACCATCTCAACGAAGTAAAAAAAGAAAAAACACGTGTATCCGCTGCCGCAGATAGATAGGACCCTCGATTGTTTATATGGTGCAAAATATTTTTCTTCGATAGACCTTCGTTCTGGGTACTCGCAGATTGCAGTTGATGGCATGGGCCACGAGAAGACCGCTTTTAACACACCTCATGGCCTCTATCAGTGATGGCGTTAGGGTTATCTAATGACTTGGCTACATTTGAACGTATAATGGACGCTTTCCTTCACGGTTTTAAGTGGTCAATATGCGTGCTATCTCGATGACGTTATTTTATTTTCACCAAATTTTGCCACGCACCTCGATGGCCTTTCGTCAATTCTTTCTATTTTCCATAAGGCTGGGCTTCAGCTCAATTCATAATTTTGTCACCTCGGCCACCGGCAAAATACTGCCCTCGGACACCTCGTCGATTCTTCCGGCGTCCTTCCCGATCCCGAGAAAGTGCGAACCACCAAGAATTTCCCCGTGCCGACCTGTGCCAACGACGTTCTAAGCGTTGCGGGCCTCTACTCATACTTCCGCCGGTTCGTACGCAATTTCGCTAACGTTGCATGTCCTTTATCAGAACTTCTTAAGAAAAACGCGGCTTTCGTGCGGAGTCCGGAGCAAGCTACTGTGTTCGCTGAACTTACCGTACGACTCACTTCGCCACCAGTTCTCGCCTATTTTAACGTGACCGCTCCAAGGGAAGTTCGCACTGATGCCAGCGGTCATGGAATCGGCTGTTTTGGATGGGCGCCAGCAAGGTTGGGACCGTGTTATTGCGCACGCTAGGCGTCCTCTGTCCGAAGCAGATCGCAACTACTCTATTACTGAACGCGGGTGCCTTGCCCTCGTTTGGGTAGTGGGTAAATTTCATCCCTACTTGTACGGTTGGCCATTCACAGTTATCACCGACGATTATGCCTCATGCTGGCCTTGATCCCTAAAGGATCCTGCTGGACGTCTCGGTCGGTGGGCTTCTATGACTTCAGGGGTATTCGTACAGAGTTCTGTATTAGTGCAGCCGATTGCATGAAGACGCTGATTCCTTGTCGCGCCATCCAGTAGACTCACCGGAGCTTCCTGAAAGCTGCGAGTCCACCTTCGTGCTGTCGCTTACTGCACTTCAGAACATCGGAAACGAGCAAATGCCGTGAGCCCTACTTGCGAGACGTCATTCTCAGGCTGCTTTCTGAGACACCTTCCCCTTCTCTGCGTATGTTCGGGCTGCAGGATGGTGTCTCGTATACCGCTGCATCATGCAGCCTGAAGGTCCTGAGCTGCTTTTGGTTATTCCTCCCCATCTGCGTCAAATTGTCCTCACACAGCTACACAATGCTCCTGCCGCGGGTCACTTCTGAGTCTATAGGACATGTGACCGTGTTCGGCATCGTTGTTTTTGGCCCGGCATTTACCGTTCCGTCTGACGTTACGTCACTTTGCTAGTGCCACAAGAAACCAGCGGTACTCCCGGCTGGCCGCCCTTAACCCCTCTACCTACCATCGATGTCATTCTTTAGGGTTGGTCTCTACCTTCAATAAATAAATAAATAAATAAATAAATAAATACATAAATAAATAAATAAATCATTTATTCATGTATCAATGTACATGGAGGGGCGAAAAGAAAAAGCTGCCAATACGGCAGCTTTACGGGTTCTCCGCCCCGTACGTTTGAACAGCATCAGTTTACAGCTTGCAAAAATTTGTAACAAAGAACAATGCATGTACAAGCATTTCGCTCGACTAATGCAGGTATAACAATAAAAGGAAGTAGAAGAAAAAAATAACTTGCATGCTGGCTCATACAAAGTTGAAGTAACGTACAAGTTTTTGAGCCATGTTCAGCTGTATAGGAACGTTTATATAGGGGAAGAAAGCAAAACAAGAAAAACGACACAAAGGAACAAACTATGGAAAAACACGCTTAAGTTCTAGTGCGCTTAGATTTTCTAACACAATACCACGATAATAAAAGTAATTCAACAGTTTTCGAATTGTACTATTGAGCATCGGCTCTCCGTAATTAGTACGGTTTTCTTGTTTTATAGGTGTGTATCGGTAATGCGAGTTTGGCAAGGCAAGTTAGATCAGAACAGTGTCGCCGCTTTTCGCTGACTAATGTTTCGCTGAGGCAATAATCATATACGTTTTCCATAGGGATTAAATATATTATTTTATTATAGGAGCCGCTGCAGTGTAGTACGGAACACTATATAGAACTCTAATGATCTTGTTTTGGGCAGGCGCCAGTTTTCCTATATTAGTTGACGTTGTATTGCCCCCATACAAGAAAGCAGTATTGTAAGCAGTATTGACCTTCTTGGCCCTCTCCCGCTACCTACCTGCCTGCGGGAATAAGCGTATAGCAGTCGCTACCGACTACACGAATCAGTGCGCGATAAATTTGGCTCTCCCAACCAGCTGTGCAACCGAAGATGCCGACTTCCTCCTCGAACACGTTATACTTTTACACGTCGCTCCTCGACAGCTGCTCAAAGACCGGGGCCGCTATTTCATATTCGAGGTTGTCGAAGACCTCTTGCACTCCTGCGCTACAAAGCACAAGCTGACGAGGGGTACCACCCTCGGACCAACGCCCACACAGAGCGCCTTAATATGATTATCGAAGACGTGCTTCCTGTGTGTTTTTCTTCCAACCATCGGGACTGCGACGCCGCTCTGCCCTTCGTAACATTTGCCTATAATTGCTCGTTTTATCCCTTGTGCGGAAGTACCGACACGCTGCCATTTGACAAGCTTCTTCCCGCCGCTCTTGACACGTCGTCAAAACTACGGAGCCTACAAAACAGCGGTTGCATGTAGCCTTCCTACTGAGAATACTCCCGTGACGCCAGCTTCAGAGATGTAGAGGCACGCCAGATTGCCCACCTCCGCCTTGCCGCTTCGCAGAAAAAGCAACGACGTTTCTCTAATGCCCGCCACCGCGATGTCCACTTCAACCCTGATGATACGGTCCTTCTTCGGACACCGTCAAGGCGAGTTGGCCTTTGCGAAAAGTCGATTTCACCTTGCTCTAGCCCGTGCCTTGTCTTGCGCCATGTGACCGCCGTCCCACGTGAAATCACATCTCTCGATTCAACCATGTCTCGACTTTCCACCGATGTCGTTCACGTCACCCGCCTTTGATACCACTTGGACTATCCAGCAAGCATCGACGCGGCACCCTCGCCGCCGAGAGTCATAATACAAAGCACTGCCCGAGACGAAGCTGGGGACAGCACAGAAGACGTCGATCACTCATGTCGGGCGGACTGGTTTTCATCTTGTATGCCAGTGAATGCTTTGTAAATACCCTGCAAATAACAATATCATGGACTACTCGGAATACAATAACATACTAAGTAATTGTCAGCATGGATTTCGTCGTGAGGTTAGCACCGTATACTGAACTGGCTGAATTCCCGCATGGCACTGCTAAAGCACTTGACCTTGGTACAAAGGTTGACGGACTTTTTATAGATTTGTCCAAAGATTCCGACCCTCTGGTTCACTACAAACTACACTTAAACTTGGCCTCATCCTAAATAATCCAGAACTCGTAGACTGAATTGCCAGTTTTCTCTCCGACCGTTCCCAATATGTACTATCGTGAGCAATATGAGCAGGAACACGCGAGCGCGTGGGAAATAGCTTCGAAACCGACGTGGGGCGATGCGTTGCGGCCGCTGTAGGAAACAAAGTGGAAAGGGCGCCGCGGTTCCGCCAACTGTCGGCACTCCCGCCTCACTAGCGTTACTGCGTAATGGCAGCTGATTGCGTGTCACCGGGCGCTAGCGATGATAAGGCGGTTATGTCATGCAGAGCGTGGACCGTGCTGTCTGTAGTTGAGCGCAAAATATCTCTAGCTCTCTTTTTATCATACTTGCGGAACGTATCGCAATGATACCGGCGTGATACTGTGGCGCCTGTAATAGCGCTCGCACGCAGGAAAAAGCAGGGTTGTTTTGTTATGCGTGTTTTTCTATGTCTCGGTTATTGTGAACAAAGAAAAGTTGTACGCAGCAGTGAATTTAAAGGTTTTATTAGACGATTGCCTAATGGTAACAAAATTTTCATCCACACAAAAAGTATCCCAATACATCAGTGTTACAGCTTGACCTTTCCTTGCAGGCTTCATGCGTTAATAACGGGTCATGGCTCCGCCTGCTTGAATGACGGCCTCCATTCTTTTTGGCAGAGACACGTAGAGAGCCTCGATGAAGGCTTTGTCATCTTGAAGATGTTTCCACTCGCGCTTTATGGCTTCCCACAGTTCATCACTGGTCGTCGAGTCCAAGGAGAGTCTTGAAAGGTTAGCCTTCATAAGTGCCCAAACATGTTCTATGATGTTCATGTCTGCACCCTTCGCACACCACTCCAAGCTCCTTACCCCTAGTTCGCCTAAAAGACGTGCCACGACCTTTGCTGTGTGAACGGGAGACAAGTCCTGCTGGAATAGATAATACCCATCCGGGTGTGGACCATTCAGTGCATAGGGGATCATCTCGTGCTCCAGCAATGTGCAATATGCAGAACTCGTAAATCTCTCAGGGATTCTTACAATGGGACTTAGGCCATCCCGCGAAATAGCCGCCCACACGTTTACTGACGTGCGTCCACTTGCGGCCACCTGCTTGACGTTCTGCGGAGAGAAGCGCGTATTCTTCATGCGCCACACTCTTCTCTGCTGGTCCCAGCGGCTTGAGAACGTAGATTCATCAGAGAAGATGACATATTTCCAATCCTCGACCTTCCAGCTGCGGTGATCGACAGCGAACTTTAGGCGAGCAGTCTTGTTGGCAACTGTGAGAAGGGGCTTCTGAGCAGCGATACGACTACGGAGGGCGGCTTCCCTTAGCCTTCGCCGCACCGTGCTGTCGCTTACATGTTCCAGGGCAAGAGTACTGCGCACCTCCTTCGCATTTAGAAATGGCTTCTCGTTGACTGCAGCAACAATTTGTAGGTCTTGATCCGCCGACGTGGCGCGAGGTCGCCTCTCGTGCGGCGCATCCTTAATGCGTCCTTCATCTCGGTACGCCTGCACTATCCTGTTGACTGTGTTCAACCGGCAGCCCGTCAAGGCAGCAATGTTTCGCTGCGAGTAAGCTTTCTTCCACAACTCAACGACTTCTTCCCGCTTATTCAACGGCACTCGAGACATCGCAGGACGCTGAAACGCACTTCTAACCGCGGGCAGTCGTGGTCTCCCTTATAAGCATTTGCCACGAAAAAGAAATTAAAGATGCGCGTCGGCCGTGACGTAGCGTTTTTACTTCTTTTCTTGTTCATCAAAGATTCGAACGTTTCCATGAAAGGTGCGACTGGCCTTACGATAGACCTTTTAAGAAGTCGGCCAGAAAATATTCCCTGTCGCATGCTTGCAAATATCTAAGAATCGGGTCTGACCGCTCCACATACGCACACTCAGACAAAGAAAAAAGGAACAAAAAAGGTTAACAGCGGTATTTTGCGCTGAACTACAGACAGCGCGGTCCACGCTCTGCATGCCATAACCGCCTTATCATCGCTAGCGCCCGGTGACATGCAATCCGGTGCCGTTACGCAGCAACGCTAGTGAGGCGGGAGTGCCGACAGTTGGCGGAACCGCGGCGCCCTTTCCACTTTGTTTCCTACAGCGGCCGCAACGCATCGCCCCACGTCGGTTTCGAGGCAATTGCCACGCGCTCGCGTGTTCCTGCTCATATTGCTCACGATAGTACATTATAATGCTTCTGATTCCGCTATTCTTAATCTTTCCTCAGGCGTGCTGCAGGGCACATTTATCGGCCAATGCACTTATCTTTTCACTTTGCATTAATGACTTGCCACAAAATATAATTACTAGCATACGTATCTATGCTGATGATTACGTCCCCTATCACAATACTCACAGCACAGAAGATCATGTTGTTCTTAATGAGGCATTCTCACACTTTTATTTATTTTTTTGTTTGTTTCCGTATACTGTTCATCCCATCAGCGGGATTGTTGCAGGCGTGGGTGTACAATACAGATAATATACAGGCGCAAGCATTGTACTGGATATATATATATATATATATATATAAAGATGCTCTAAAATTAACGGCACACAAAAAGTTGGCCGCGTTGGCGGTAGCGCAGGCAGTATACATTTCTCAGTTTGTTGACTTTTCTACGTGACAGTGGCTTATTAGAAAGACTATAATGACCCCATTCCGTCCCTTTTCATATTTTTTTCTCACGCTTTTATTTTTGTCACGCTCTTCTTTGCGTCTTTACTTCCCCTTCCCCTAGTGCAGGCTAGCAAACCGGAGGTTTTAACTCTGGTTAGCCTCCCTGCCTTTCTCTCATTTGCATCTCTCTCTTTCTCTCTCTCTCTCTCTCTCTCTCAGTTTCATCTACAAACTATTATAGTGTGGGCTGCTCTGCGTGGACAAGGTTAGTAAACCTCAATAAGTAAACAAAGATAAGGACAAGGTTAGTAAACCAGGTCGTAGCTGCAATCAGAATGAATAAAGAAGGATCCGCTCACTCTCGATTACACGACGCAAAGGCGGAGAAAGCAGCGATGGTTATCGCTCAGTCTCACCGCGTCGCTTTCTGATGACCGTGATAGCGCAGATTTCATCTCCCGTGTATTTACCACCCAAAAAAGGACAAGAGAAAGTCGAGGTCGTGCCCTTGGCGAAGGCATAACATGGCCAAAAGCGATTGATTTTTATCATTCCCGCTCTGAAGGTTAGTAGCGAAAAATAGACTGAAGGTTGGCAGCCAAACTTGCTGATTACGCCGCGATAGGTTGGACGCGAAAGTCCCCGGATGGCGCGATTTTGGTTAGTAGGATGCGATAGCTGGATATGACAAACGACGATAACGCTTGTGCGACTGACGTGGAAGTCATTAGGTGGATAAAAAGCTGCAACGCAACGCAAACGGGTTCGCGAAATTAGAGCCTTGAACGAGCAATGCCCAGTAGACACATTACGCAGCATGCTCCCACGTAATCGCGCGAAGGTATGACGTTAGACATCAAAACTCTGAGATAAGCCTTAGTCGTAGCTCGACAGAATACTTTGGCAAGCTGTTCAATTATGTTTGCTGCATCAGCTGTCACACTATTTCCCATGTCTTGAATCGCAGTGAAGAAGGAGGCGAAGTTACTTGTTCACATCGATGGCTGCCACTTGCCGCGGTAGTAAAGCACTAAGGAGCCCGTGTCGCAGAAAATCCGATGTCGGCGTCGGACGTCGCTCTGGCGAAAACGTTTTCGAACCACCCATACCCAGGCTCCCCATGTGACGCAAGAAATTTAGTGAAATAAATGAATTTCTCAAGCTAAAAACACGGGGAAGAAATCGTAAACTATGACTTGCACACGACCCACAGACATGATAGCTCTCGGATTGTAACTTCACTATACGAGAAAACATAATTCTGTTACGCGAGAACTCAAAAAAGAAAAAAGAAAACCTTTTCCAGCGTTTCAACAACCAGCCGCAGCGTCCGCCATTTGCGCGCGTAGGTATGTCAGTGTCCACGGAGCGGTGCGCCCGGTTCCTTGCAATACCTCCAGCTGGCGCTCGCCTCCGTCGCGTCGTGGCCCACGCAAGAAACAGCGTTTCTACCAGAAAGCCCGCTTTCGTGCATAGCATTCGCGACCAGTGTTTCCCGGTAAACGTTGCGGTTACATACGCTCTAGTTGCCGGGAAGCGTGAGAAGCAGTCAGGGACCTTTGAACGCTATCGCGTTCCAGTCTTAAAGGCGAAGCTTGAGCGTTCTTCATTTTTTTTTATAACGAGCGGTGAGTTTGCGTTCAGCTTCGCGTCACGCGATTGTTGTCGGCCACGCCGGCGTCACCGACGTCAGCCGCACCCATCGGCGCGGCCCAGGCCAATCGCGTGAGGCAATACCGAACGCAAACTGAACGTGCGTTTGCAATAACTATCGTTGTTCGTAACCAGAAGTAGTACCTGCGAGCCGGCTGGCGCCGTGCAAACGCGGGGGAGGGGGGGGGGGGGGAAGCGTTGCAACGCGAATGGCCACGGGGGGTTGACTGCTCACATTGCTACACATAGCTGTCCTCAGGAGGGGTGACAATCGGCGACGCGTCACGTTCATCTCTTGTGTAGTCGTCTTGCGGCGACAGCTAAGAGGTTTGTGTCTCACTCTAGACGCGCTCCAGACAACGCAGAACGCGTGTACGACGTATCCATTGTTCACTGTGCGCGCCGTGGCCGTTTTGAGCGTCGTAGGAGCTCGTGTTAAGATTATGGGCCACCGACGGGTTTGGCACCGAGCAGATGAGGGACTACCAAGGAGTGTTTAATCGCCCATTTAGAGGGCAAAGTGCATGCGATCCTGAAGTACCGCAGTGAAAGCTTTCGTTGAGGTATGGCCCGAAATATTATGCTATCGGATGTCTCGAAGGTCGTACGCATGCACGAGCTTAGGACGAAGCGGCACATCATAGGTGTTTCGCCCTGCCGCCTTAGCATTTCATTGAGCCAGCTATGTTGGGCTTTGTTGCTTTACGCTGAATACATATGTCCTCTCGAGGAACGTATGGTTGCGATGCGTTTGTGGCAGTCTCCCCTCCTACGTTTTTTCATATATTCTGTTTAGGGAGACGAAGCAGCACCTTGAACTGTGGTAAAAGAGAGTGGGCGTGGATGAGGTTCAATGCTTGAATAGACGGCGGACTACTCACACGACGATCTTCGTACAGATACAGGTGTGCCGGCGCACCGTCGTCAAAAACACTCGGCAGTTAATGGACTGTTCATGCGTTTAGCGAGGCACCGAGATTATAGAAAACGTGACACCGCTGTCCCGACCAAGCGTGCTGGGCTAAACATGAGATGGTATGCGACATCGGCTCTACCAATATCATCATCATCACCATCATCATCATCATCATCATCATCATCATCATCATCAGCCTGGTTACGCCCACTGCAGGGCAAAGGCCTCTCCCATACTTCTCCAACTACCCCGGTCATGTAATAATTGTGGCCATGTTGTCCCTACGAATTCTGAATCTCATCCGCCCATTTAACTTTCTGCCGCTTTCTGCTACGCTTCCCTTCCCTTGGAATCCATTCTGTAACTCTTAATGACCATCGGTTATCTTCCCTCCTCATTACGTGTCCTGGCCATGCCCATTTCTTTTTCTTGATTTCAACTAAGATATCATTAACTCGCGTTTGTTCCCTCACCCAATCTGCTCTTTTCTTATCCCTTAACATTACACCTATCATTCTTCTTTCCATAGCTCGTTGCGTAGTCCTCAATTTAAGTAGAACCCTTTTCGTAAGCCTCCAGGTTTCTGCCCCGTACCTGAGTACTGGTAAGACACAGCTGTTATAAACTTTTCTGTTGAGGGATAATGGCAACCTGCTGTTCATGATCTGAGAATGCCTGCCAAACGCACACCAGCCCAGTTTTATTCTTCTGATTATTTCAGTCTCATGATGCGGATCCGCAGTCACTACCTGTCCTAAGTAGACGTATTCCCTTACCACTTCCAGTGCCTTGCTACCTATCGTAAACTGCTGTTCTCTTCCGAGACTGTTAAACATTACTTTAGCTTTCTGCAGATTAATTTTAAACCCACCCTTCGGCCTTGCCTCTCCAGGTCAGTGAGCACGCATTGCAGTTGGTCCCTTGAGTTACTAAGCAAGGCAATATCATCAGCGAATCGCAAGTTACTAAGGTATTCTCCATTAACTCTTATCCCCAAGTCTCCCCAGTCCAGGTCTCTGAATACCTCCTGTAAACACGCTTTGAATAGCATGGGAGAGATCGTATCTCCCTGCCTGACGCCTTTCTTTATTGGGATTTTGTTGCTTTCTTTATGGAGGACTACGGTGGCTGTGGAGCCGCTATAGATATCTTTCAGTATTTTTACATAGGGCTCGTCTACACCCTGATTCCGCAGTGCCTCCATGACTGCTGAGGTTTCGACTGAATCAAATGCTTTCTCGTAATCAATGAAAGCTATATATAAGGGTTAGTTATATTCCGCACATTTCTCTATTCCCTGATTGATAGTGTGAATATGGTCTATTGTTGAGTAGCCTTTACGGTATCCTGCCTGGTCTTTTGGTTGACGGAAGTCAAAGGTGTTCCTGATTCTATTTGCAATTACCTTAGTAAATACTTTGTAGGCAACGGACAGTAAGCTGATCGGTCTATAATTTTTCAAGTCTTTGGAGTCCCCTTTCTTATGGATTAGGATTATGTTAGCGTTATTCCAAGATTCCGGTACGCTCGAAGTCATGAGACATTGCGTATACAGGGTGACCAGTTTCTCTAGAACAATCTGCCCACCATCCTTCAACAAATCTGCTGTTACCTGATCCTCCCCAGCTGTCTTCCCCCTTTGCATAGCTCCCAAGGCTTTCTTTACTTCTTCCGGCGTTACCTGTGCGATTTCGAATTCCTCTAGACTACTCTCTCTTCCATTATGATCGTGGGTGCCACTGGTAGTGTATAAATATCTATAGAACTCCTTAGCCGCTTCAACTATCTACCGATATAGGGTCGCCCAATGGGTGTTCCAGTTCCACCTTGTATTTCCATGCGTAATTTCTTATAAATAAGCGTGCGAAGCTTGAACTAGTGGTGCAAGGCTGGAGTCAACATCGGAGCTTGTGATCAACAACTTTTACGTGGCTTGCCTAAGTTGTTTGTAGGTTTTGCAAGGTTATTCTAGGTTTTCCTAAGTTGTTGGTAGGCTTGGCTAAGTCGTTTCTAGGTTTTGCTAGGTTATGCTAGGTTTTGCTAAATTGTCTCGGCGGGCTTGACGCTGGAAGTTCTCGGCGACGTCGAGCGTTCAGGCGCCGACTCTCGCGTTCCCTGGACGGAAACTCGGGACCCTCGACGCCGCGTCGCCTCTTCTCAGCCGCAGCTTCGGCGCGATGTTTCGGATCAGCTCGGCGGCGACGCATCGCTTCTTGAGTGGCAGTACGGCGCTCTTCCTGGTAAGCCACTTCTTCTTCGGGCGTCTGGACTTTCATCGGCCTTCGCATGGCAGCAGCACGTACGCACGGAGTAGAGGAGGCGAGAGGTGTGTCGCCGTGCCGGCTGTTCCGAGCTTTTATTCGCCTGTGACGTCACGACTACGCCGTACGCGCGTGGGGTGCGAGGAGGTTATATGGCTCGGTACTCTCGCAGTGGGGGTAGTCGTAAGAGTCCACTTAGTGGACTGTCCATTTCTTCCGATGGTGATTGGATGTAGCTGTAAGAAAGAGGGGGAGACGAACGGCCCTAGCCAATCAGCAGCGGTCGAAATGGAGAGTCCACTAAGTGAACTCTTACAGAATAACCCTCCAGGTGGTTGCTAGGCAACACGAGGCGGCGCACCGCTGGGCTGAGTTTTCTGGTAACGCTCCACGGCGGAATTAAAGCTTAGGTAGTGACTACAGTGACGGGGCCCGGTACTTAAACCTCAGCACTACAGTGACGGGAGCCGTCACTTTAACAACAACACTGTAGCGACAGGGTCGGTATTGGGGGCGAGCATAGAGTTTCATAGAATAATTTTTGTAGGAAACTCTATGGGGGCGAGGACTTACGGAGTCGCCATGTGTCGGAAGCGCCTCACTTGCGTAGTATGAGGGATAACGCGGCGCGCTCCGCGCAGGTTCGGCTATCGGTGCTAAATAATGATACTGCGCGGAAGCCCTCCTGGACATTCTTGCAAGTACTCTCGAAGTGACAGAAGTATTTTACCTTTAAAATAATAATCTTGGACAAACAGAAAGCACAGAATGGTTTACAGACGCTTTCTCTTTATCTACTACGTACAGTAAGCTGGGACACTGCGCGCGGTCGCCGCGATCGATTCCTCCCAACCAGTTTCTTGCGTGAAAAGCAGTCAGACGCCGGGAGAAAACTATGTGAAATATGTTCTTATAGTGGGCTGTCTGTGCAACGAAATGTACAATAACAGAATGAAGCTTCAATGCAGCTATCGCACAGGTTCGCGGCGACCGACTGTGTGCCAGCATGCATGTCCGTGCACAACGTCTCGCTTTCACTGCGAGCTTGTTTTCGCATCGTGCCGTGAGCTTTGGGCCGCAGCATATGAACATTTGACAGTACGCAAGCAAGCAATTTTGCATGGACACTATCAGAGTTGTTCAAAAATAATTTTGTTATAGCTAGGGACTTCGATGCCTATGACAGTCGACTTGTGATGTGCCGTATTTTCTTTTATTCTAAAGTCTTCGAAGCTTCAATATCATTATTTCTCAAGTTGCATATCGCACTGTATGTTTATCGGTCTTCTAAGCGAGCAATTACCTGCAGCTTCTTTTTCTTAATCCAGTACAATAGTCATTGTGCATTGAACATGAACATGTACTATGCCTTTTTTGAATGTGCTTTTTACCGTTCCCTTTCCATTCCAGTGAACTTTCTTTCTCTCTTTCTTTATTATCATCATCATAGGTTTTCCAGAGCATACGCAAAAGACTGTTGGGCCCAATAGCCGCAGGCTAGCGGATGGGTCCGCATATGCGAAATATAATAGACATGCGGTACAAGCCTAGGGGCATCAATACAGAGGATGAATGCAACACATTAGCGTATTAAAAACAGAAAAAAACAAAGAATTTTTGACAGCATATATAAACATTATCACCAGCTACATAAATTATCAAACCGCAAAAAAAAAAAAAAGAACGCCAAGCAAGAACACAGGCACCAAATCAGTGGTTTATAGCTAATAAATAATGCTTTGCCGACATTTTGTGTTTCTTTTGTTTTGGAGGATATGTTAATTGTTCCATGTCTTAACTCCAACAAATTCGAGTAGTCTTTTGCCAAATCCATGATGTACAGGAGGCAGGTTGAAATTTCCAGTGGCAGTACTTCTTGTAGAACGTGATGATGAAAAAAATATGGGCACAGGGAAAGGATGAATACGTACATAGTGTAGCATAAAACAGCTATAGTTGTTGTATGCTCACGCATAAGATCGAATCGCACTATGTTTATTTTATTGAACAGCGGCCTGCTGGGTGTATCGGTTCTCGAGTGCGTCATGATTCTTAATGCCCGCTTTTGTACGCGACCGAATGGAGCATAACAGAATGAAGCTTCAGTGCAGCCGGGCCCCATCGCTGCAGTGCAGATGTTAAAGTGCCGGGCCCCGTCACTGTAGTACAGATGTTAAAGTGTCGGGCCCCGTCACGGTAGTCACTACCTAAAGCTTAAACAGCTCTACTGTTAAAAGTCCTTGTAAATACAAAGTGTCATCTAGATTCATCGGTGTCTGCTTCCATCCATGCGAAATGAAGAAAAAGAGTACGACGTGCGTTGAATAAGCACGTTATATTGCACTGACGTTTCGGCTGGTGGACCAGCCGAAACGTCAGTGCAATATACTGTGCTTATTCAACGTACGTCGCAGCTTTTTCTTCACACACACACACACACACACACACACACACACACACACACACACACACACACACACACACACACACATATATATATATATATATATATATATATATATATATATATATATATATACGGTCTTAAACAAAGTACACGGAGCTGGAGCTGTGAGTGCTTTGTGGACGCTCTTGTTTTGTTTGCTTGCTTAATTTCAACCCTTAATATAACCACGGAAGGCGAAGGGTTTTCGTGTAAAATCCATGATTCTTTGATTGTAACATCACAAGAGAGTTTCATAAAAACCGCGTTAACCCCTATCCCCCTTTTTTTCCCCTGAATCTCTGAACTGACATCCGGCGGGAAATGCAGTCGTAAATCGCACAGGAGGGTCGGCGGTAATGGACGTCACGTGTTTCGGTCGCTGTTGGGAGAGTGGACAACGCTCGGAAGCAGAAGTCATATTAGTGAGTATTTCTGCTAGAGAACCATCTCCACCGATCATCGGCTCAGAAGGCAGTGAAGGCACTTTCGTGCTTTCTGAGAACGCGTGGCTTGCCCGAGCGGCTGTGACTCAAGTACTGTCCGTGCGCGTGTCTATACCCTCTCCATCTCCCTTCTCTCTCTTTTCCTTCTCCCTTCCCCCAGCGTAGGGTAGCCAATCGGTCGTTTGACTGGTTAACATCCCTGCCTTCCTTATATCCCTCTCTCTCTTTCTCTTCCCGAGCTAACTGGGGAAAGATAGCTCTCATAAGAAGGGAACATTACATATGCACCTACGTGCCCTCTAAGAAAAGCTCACCCCCCCCCCCCCCCCTTCCACCTTGGGTTGTATCTTTTCCGCAAACAACAGTCTTCATCTATCTGGCGGGCCTTTCGTTAACGCTGTGCGACCGGTACTTCCTTGTCACGAACGGAATATGCGTTATCAGCTTGACATAGCATTTTTGACGTGAAAGTAGCGAGTGCAGGGTTTTCAAGAAAGCAAATGGTAGCAAGGCGGATGACGATCATGGTTTGGGCGCAAGACACACCGCAAAAGGCTTATCTTCTTTTTATAGCGGAGTGTGCGATCACAGAAGGGCGGACGAGACGAGCGTTTGTGTATGTGTATGTTAATTTCTTGAGTCTCTCTTTTTAAAGGAATTGGTGAAGGATGGTTTGAATAGTCTTGCTTAAATGTAGCAGAGCTTAGAAGAAAAGAAAAGCAAAAGACAAAAATAAAGGTCGCGGGCAGAGGAACGAATATGAAAATAAAATGGGAGAGCCTTCTTGGAACATATTTGTTTATGCCGCAAAAATGCACTAGGATTAAAGTATAGGCCCATAGATTTATTCAGGATCGTTGACTAAGTTCATAAACGTCCGGGAAGGAAAAAGAAAGGAAGAAGGCAGGGAGGTTAACCAGAATAACGTCTGGTTGGCTACCCTACACCGGGGGAATGGGAAAGGGGAAAACAAAGATGACGGGGAGAGAGAGCAGCTAAGAAGGAAATTAGCGGTGAGTTCGCTGACGCGTGTGGCGTAATAGTTATTGCGCTAATAGTCACAGACGTTGACGCAAACCCGTCGACCTGAAGAAGCACAAAAGTGCCTTCACCGCTTTATGGGCCGACGAGCGATGGGGGTGGTGTTCGAGCAGCAGCTGCACGGAAAGCGGCCGATTGTCCAGTTTTTTGGGAGCGTTGGCAAGTTCTTGTCTTTCTGGGGCATATCGTGGACAGTGGCACAGCAGGTGGTCGATGTTTTCTTCGGTGCCGCAGTCCTCGCAGGCTGCACTGTCGGTCACTCCAATTAATGTAGAGTATGCCTTTGTGAAGGCAACTCCTAGCCAAAGGTCGAATGGAGGTCGGAGTTGCAGTGAGGGGTTTAACTGATGTCCTAAACGTCCGGAATTCCTCTTTGTGTAAGTATGGTAGTTTTGGAGTGCGAAACACGCGCGCGCCTTGAATCGGACGGTGGAGTGACACTGTACGTTGGCACAGGGAACAAACAAACAAGGTGTACGGAAAGCGAAAATTAGCAGCTGCTCTTGGGAACCTTGAGAAAGGTTTCAATCCTGTACCGTTCATTGTGTATGAAGCTTTTGAATCACTGTTCATTGTCAAGCAAACGAGCATAAGCGTGAAATAAAGAAAAAAATATCGTCAGGCTTCAGCCACCCCCTTGCAATCATTTACCGCGATAACAGAGAGAGAAAGAAATTATTGACGGAATAATACGCGTGTATTGAACGCTGGAGCAGGCTATATATATAAAAAAAAAGATTGATACTCGCTTAGCCGTCAAGAGCAAGCGCAGATAGCGATAGAAACTTGAGCGCTCTACTAAGAAACGTCTCTACCAAGCTGGCGTGTCGTAAGCGAACACCCATATTGACAAACTGCTTGCGTGTGTACAAAAGAACACAGTCCTGGCCAAAAGAACGGATGCCTAGATTTAAGCATTTCTATTTTTCGCAGTTCACTGCTGTGTCGTAGTACATATAATAAACTATATTGATCCAAAGAACAGGTGACGTCATCGCTCTAGGCGGGCGGCGTCTTAAGTCCAGGACGCTGTGGTGCTTGGCCATCCACTGCGCCCTCTCCACCAGGCTCGCCTGGACCTCGGGGTCGGGACTGGTCAGCAGGGCCTCTAACTGCTTGAGGGTATGAACAACGATATTTTACAAGTGGCTTTTGAAAGCTTGATCACGTCTAATTTTCTTATTACCCCGAAAAAAAAAAATTTCTCGCCACGGTTACGCCACTTGGATTTGTCTCTCTCTCTCTTTTTTCGCCTGCACGGAACATGCCTTTCAGTAGTGTCTCACATCCCAGTAAGTCACAGCTTGTCTGTAACGGCCGTTGCGTTTGTCGACAAATACACCGGCGTGCCGCGCTCGACACAGCGCTTGGCGACCACGACCACGCCGAACGAACAAGGCGGCAGCGCTTGCCCCTTCATTACAACGCACGCATCGTTGCCTACGCCGATTGCCTCCAGCTTCCCCCGGGAAACACTCATCGCCTGCCAACCGTTTCCGAGAGGCGGCCTCCATCAGAGGCGACAGCGGCGCAAAGCTTGACGACGCCGGCGGCTGGACCGTCTCTGAGGCATCAGCGGGGGTGGATCAGCTGCAGGGGAGGGGGGTGGCAACACGTGCAACAACAGCGTGGCCTCGCGTGTGGCGACGATTCAGTCAGCGTGGAGCCTGACTCGAGGCGTTGGAGGGAGAGCGAAAAGGAGAAGGGTTTGGCAGTCGTGCGCCTGCTGGACGCAGAACGCGCGTTCGCTCGATCGCCCCTCCACCACACCCACGCATACGCGCTCGCTCGCTCGCGCGCGTAGAAACAGTTTCTCCGAATTCAGTTTGTAAAGCAACGCGAAGGAAAGAAAAAGAGAACAGAAAAAAGTGAGCTGGGACAAGCCTTCCTATCCTCTAGGGCGCGAATACTCCATTTCACCCTCGGCCATTATATCGCATGATAAGCGGGCGCCGTGCGATAATGACGATGCAATGCTCTGACTGATTTTTCTTCAGTTACGCCACCCGCCAAGGACAGGCACGAAACGGTGCCAAAGCGGGAAGGGACGGTGTAAACCAAGAGGTCGAAAAGGAGTTTTTTTTGTATGTTTGTGTTGATCTTGAGAGAGAGAGAGAGAGAAACAAAGGAAGCAGAGAGAAAGAAAAGAATAGCGGACGCATGACAACAAACTGCAGGGACCTGGCATTTGGTCAAGTCGCAGCCCACTTCGTGAGATCTGCAGTAATGGCCATCCATTCGGTATTTCTTGCCGCACTTTGGAGGGCACCGATAGGAACGACAAGCACCAGTGCGTTTTGCATAAATATGTCGTAATCTGTCAGCATTTGCGAGATTTTCGATGGACGCTTTCATGTGCTAGTGAACAAAATATAAGTCAATATGAAAATGAATTAGTTGCGGCATGGATTCCGAACCTTAGACTCTGTGACCCACCTGTTACTATAAACACAAATTGAATCTTTATCATCATGCAGTTCTGTCGAGGAGCACTGAAGAGAAAAATAAATTGAGCTGTACGAGTTAATTACCCTTCCACAATGCCGAAACACTAACTCTTAACAAGAGCTGAGCTTGGTAGGCTAACGACGGCTGGTGGCGACGCCGCTTTGAGTTTCTCGCACCAACTTGCAGTGACGTCATGTAATTGGATGATGATTGCTAGGGCCTGTTTAACCTGTCATCGTGTTACGATCGACTACGTTGCATTCTGAAGCACCCAAAGACCTTGCTTGTCAAGTTTGTATCACGCTTACTGCGCCGCAACGGCTCAAATACACGAAAATAGCTTAGAATCCGTGACATCGTACTGATGGGATTCAGCATGAAAAAAACAAACAAAGATCTATGGTGTTTATTTCCTCTTGTACTTGTCAACTTATCACCTCGAAATTAACGAAACGGAGTTCAGAATGATCCACTGTAATGTAAACAGAGTTAAAGGGACACTAAAGTGAAAAATGATTTGTTCTGCATCAGTAAATTACCGTTCTACAACACCACAAACACCACTCTTACAACGATAAGACGTTTGGTAAGTCAGAAAAAGCGCAAGAATGAAATACGGGTGGCGACGCCTACTTAAGTTCCCGCACCTTGGCGCTGTGACGTCTTGGATTTTGATGGCATCTTCTAGGGCCTACCAACTATATATAGCGGTATAGACTGCCTACATTGTGTTCTAAAGGAACCAAATATTAAACATGGCAAGTTTCGGGAACCTTTATTCAGCCAACGCCACCCAAATGCGAAAACATACTTTGGTATCCCTAACGTCACGCTGACGTACCGGCACTGGGGTTTCAGCGCGAAATTCAAATACAGATACTTGGACCTTCATTTTCTCATCTAATAATCAAACTATTTTTTTAAATGACTGCCTGTAGGGTTCTCAAACAATGCTGCATTAGTCTAAACTGATTTAATGTTTCGCTTTAGTGTCCCTTTAATGTTCTCAATGTTTTCTTTATTGCCACACTGAGGTGAAACTTGCGTACCTCCGAGAAATTTCACGTGCCGTCATCGTTGATTTTCTCGCCGAGTAGAAACTGTTGCTCAATAAAGAAAACGAAATTACTTGTCTAATGGCGGGGTTTCGATCCCACCTCCCCCAGTGCAGCAGCCTATGTTCTCAATATGTATTGTAAGTGGTTATCTCACAACGATCACTAAGCATCATATACAATGTATCTCACGTTACCATATCGATCGCTGCGGAGCTTGTAGGCCACCGAGGCGCCGCGTATTATATTATCCACCAACTGGCTAATTGGCCGGCAATATTCTGCGACTCAAAGGCACCCCTACAAGGTCTTTTGTCTGCCCTTTGTCGTGGGTCCTGTGAATAACTTGCGCAGGAGATGCGAGAAACGCACCATCATGTGATCGCGAAAGGACACGGCGTCGTGTTTCAGTGGCTGCCGTGTCATTGCGGTATCTCCGGCAACGGCCTCGTCCCCGATTATTATTTTTATTACGAGTAGTGTGCGGGGCGATTCTGACGCTCGAGTTTTTCGATTAATGATTTAATCGCGGTTAATCGGTTGATGTGGCATGATCAAAAACAGGAAGGCGGTTATCGTCGTACTGCTGCATGCATTTCCCCCGAGGCACTGCACATGACGGTCACCACCATTGTTCGACTGACATTCTTGGCACAGCATACTTGTTCATGAGCCACCGGAGTGTGAAGCTATCTGCTCGGGAATTAGCGAAGGTTCTCATTTGGTTCCTTAGGTTACCAGTTAATTTTAGTTCGTTTAGTTCTGTATTATGAGTGCTATGTTATATCAAAGGCGAATGCAGTTTGCCAAACGTTTCGTCAGGTGGCCCTGCCTTTATCAGAGTAATCATTCTGATGAAGGCAGGACCCCAATATATATATATAATCATGAGAAGCAAACAAACAGTGACACCAAGGACAACATAGGGGAAATTTCTTGTACTTACTAAATGAATTAAAGAAATTATAAATTAGTGGAAATGAAAATTGATGAAAAATAAACTTGTCGCAGGCCGCAGGTGGGGAACGATCCCATCTCTTCGCATTATGATGCAACTACTGCAAGAAATGCGGACACATTGAAAAAGCGTGCACAGAGAAGCGTAAAGAGGGAAGATCTAAGAGGAACAACAATATCGAAAATGCACCACAAGAAATTTCCACAACAGCGTCAGCATCAGACGTGGTGGTTTACGAACTGAACTCCTTAGGCGACGCGACCAGCACACAGAAGGTCATGATTAAGCTAGGCATACATGGCAAGTCCTTGGATTTCGAGGTCGGCTCAGGTGCAGCCTGCACTCTCACCGGTGAGGCCACGTTCAAAGCCACGTGGGCACATGACCCACCACGGCTTCAGACGAACAACATTCTCCTATGCACATGGTCAGGTCAGCCCCTTCGAGTTATCGGTTCTGCAACGGTGGAAGTAACGCACAGGAACCATATGTTTACATTACCGCTTGTCGTTATCAAGGGAGCAGGGTGTAACCTCCTCGGACGAAATTGGT
Organism: Dermacentor andersoni; assembly: GCF_023375885.2. Taxonomy (NCBI): domain Eukaryota; kingdom Metazoa; phylum Arthropoda; class Arachnida; order Ixodida; family Ixodidae; genus Dermacentor; species Dermacentor andersoni. The sequence continues at coordinate 114,867,098 of NC_092822.1, read as the reverse complement.
TTTCTCATATTGGTATACAGATAACAGGTATCAATGACGTATCGGACGACGAACTTGTTTCCGAGTTTCTGGATAAGTACCAGTCTGTTTTCGATAAGGACATCTCTGGACACGTCGATCCTGCTGTACAAATCGAACTTGTGGAAGGAACAACACCAAAGTTTCTAAAAGCACGTCCAGTTCTCTTCGCGCTGCGGTCGGTTGTAGCGGATGAACTGGATCGACTGCAAGATCAAGGCATAATCGAGCCTGCGCTGCATTCGGATTGGGCAACGCTCTCGTACTCGTCCGAAAGAAGAACGGTTCGTTACGAATATGCGGTGGCTACCGTTGTACAGTGAATCAGGTATCGAAGAATGCAGATTGCCCACTTCCCATAACAGGTGAGGTCCTCAGCTACTTGAGGGGCGGCAATGTCTTCAACACCCTGGATTTAGCACAAGCTTACCAGCAACTTCACGTGACACCACAGACAGCAGAAATATTGACCCTCAACACTCTGAAAGGGCTCTACCAGGTCAAACGGTTGCCTTTTGGACTCTCGGAAGCACCAGCCATTTTTCAATGGTTCATGGAGACTATGCTGTCTGGCATCACAGGCGTTTGTGTATACTTAGATAACGTGATCGTCAGTGGAAAGGACGCCGCCGAACACGTCGTCAGATCGGATGAAGTCCTCAAGAGGCGCTGCAGAAGTACAATCTGCGCCGCGGAAAAGACAAGTGCCGTTTTGCAGTGAGAGAAGTTTCTTTTCTAGGACACCGAAAAGTTCGGCGTCACACTAGCGAAGAGAAAGTTCGAGCTATCACTGAGGCTCCAGCACCGGACTGGACTCCAGCACCAGACATTCCGGGAAATGGCTGCAAGCGCTGCAGCCATTTCCCGGAATGCTGGCTTTCTACGACATATTCTTGAGGAACAGGGCGACAATTGCCAGTTGTCTCTACCAGCTCCTTCAGCAGGACGCCATGCGGAGATAGGAAACTAAGCATCAAGAAGCGTTTGACGAACTTAAGAGATGGCTTCTCAGTCAAGACTGCTCTGGCATACTACGACGAACGGAAGGAGCTTCTTCTCTCATGCGACGCTTCACCATACAGCATAGGCGCTGTTCTGGTTCAACGTGATGACCTGAATGGAGAAGCACCGATCACATTTGCACCTAGGACCCTTGGACCAACGAAACGAAACTATGCATAGTTGGACAGAGAAGGCCTTGCTATAGTGTTTACTGCTCATAAGTTCCACAAATATATTGCGGGAAGAACGGTAACTTTCGTCACTGACCATCAGCGGCTGCTCGGCATACTGGACCCGGAGAAACCAACCGCTCAAGTCCTTTCATCACGAATGACCAGATGGTGCATCAATTTACCTGCGTATGACTACATCATTCTCTACAGGCAAAACGCAGACGCGTTTAGCCGATTGCCATTACCAGAACGCACCGACGAGCCATGGCCACCAGGCGGCGACGTGCTATTGTTTTAAGCGTTGTCGAGACCGCCGTTTACAGCCACAGAGATAGGACGTCTAACATAACAAGACATTATCCTGCAAAGGCTGTTCAAGTCAGTGCAGAGTGGTACAGTGGAGAAACTCGGTGGAGATGGCTTTACCCCTTACCGACAAAGAGCCACTGCACTGGCAGTTCATCGTGACTGCCTCACGATTGGGTCACGGGTGATTATACCAAGCTCAGTGCGGTCTCACGTTCTGAACTTGTACATGTTGGTCCCAGAGGAATGGTTGCCATGAAGGAGTGCGCAAGAAGCTACGCGCGGTGGCCCGGAATCGACAAGATTATCGGAGAAACGGTACGACAGTGCCGTGAATGCCAGTCAACGCAGAAGAGTCCACCCAAAGTTCCTATTCCCACCTGGGGCCGTCCCCGCACACCGTGAAACACAGTGCACGTTGACTTCGCGGGGCCGTTACACGGGCACACCTACTTAGTTGTTGCGGAAGCGTACACAAGGTGGCTGGAAGTCCGTCACGTGACACAACCAACATCCGCAGTTGTCATCGATCTGCTCTTAAGTGTCTTTACTACTTTCGGCATTCCCCGAAAAGTCGTCTCCGACAATGGAAGAGCCTTTATTTCTAGCGAGATAAAGAAGTTCTGTGCGTAAAATGGCATACAGGCCATCACATCAGCAGCGTATCACCCTGCGACAAACGGCTAGACAGAACGCTAAGTGGCAGAACTGGAGAGAGCGCTGCTGATGAATACAAAGTGGTCCACACAGTGTCGACTTGCGAGGTTCCTGTATCGGCAAAACATGACACTGCACACAGTTACAGGGATTACACCCACGAGAGCGATGTTTGGACGAGAACTTTTGTGTCCACTCGACCTACCGAAGCCGTAGACGGAAACACACATCCATGAGCGCCAGGAGACACTGAAGCAATCACGTCGTTTCTCGGTAAGGAAAAAAGTGCTTATCCGTCAGTTTTTAAAAAAGCCAGACTGGATTGAAGGTGAAATACTGCGCCACGTCTGACCACGATCGTGGCTTATAAAAAGCGTCCTCGGAAAGGTTCGGCGCCACCTCAACCACACCCCCCCCCCCAAAAAAAAAAAAAAAAAAAGAACAGAGTCAAACTATGCAAGCAACCCAAGCGTCAACGGATTGGGGCATAGCAGACGAATTATCGGACGCAGTTCCAAAAGAAACAAGTTCTCCTGTTCCTCTGGTAGCGGACTCACTCGATACGCAAGACAACACTTCCTCTCAACGATCGACCTCGATGTCACGAGCAGGAACCACGTGGCAACTGTGGTCACCAGAGGTTAGGCGGCCTGCAGACCGCTATGGAGACTTCGTGTAAGGGAGGAAGAACTGGCATGTCGCCAGGAAGACGACAACGATGAAGTGCGCGTGCGAAGGCACTTGCGGTTTTGGCACGAGAGCGCCTCATGGAACAAACGCTTCGCCAGTGCTGCATGGTTCCTACGCCTGAACTATCATGTACCTGGTTCCTTGAGTTAGTAAATAGTCGGCAGCCAATCATTGCTGTAGGGACGTAAAAGTAGAAAATAGCCAAAAATGTAAAAAAGTTTGAAGCAGAAGTAGATTTCACTACCGTTCTTTTCCGCAAAACGCCAATATTGACACATGAACTCGTTTATGTTTTACGAGTGAGCGCTTTTACCGTGTAAGAAATGTTATCGCTCAGCGCAGGACGCGTCTACATGTATCGGAAGTTTCTAGAATGTTATCGATGCTTCTATCCGCTGTCTGTTGTCGCGAACCTTGTGTAAGCTGATTGCATGTATGCGCGATGCGAATGGCGTAGAACTTTGTGGAAGGCATGCGCGTCCGAGCGATTACTCTGGAACATTCGGCGACTGATCTATAAAAGCCGACGCGCATGACTCGCTGATCAGATTTTCGGCGATCGCCGAGTGTGTTCGCCGTTATCGTTGAGCATTGAGTGTAGCCTGTTTTTCTGGGCACAGGTTCGCCCAATAAAGTTAGTTTCACCTTTGACAGTTTTCTTGCTGTGTCCTCAACCGTCAATACCACGTGACAATATCAGGAGCAGTTTACGGAATTACTTAATATTTGAAAGAAAAGGAGACAGATAGAGAGAGAGAGAACATTTATTTGGACCATCGAAGCCGTTGCCCTTGAGGTCGAGTGGGTGGTTTCCTCAATCCAGGACTCCACTGGTCATGGCTGCTCGACATACTTGCTGGACGAGAACGTCTTGTCCCGCCAGGTTATCGCCGGTCAGCTGTACCTCCCACCACTCAAATGACGTGCTCGGCGTCTTTAAGTGTTGAGGTTTGCCGCCGCACCCCCACGAGATGTGAAAGAGTGTAGGGCGTGTGTCGCCGCACCAGGGGCAGATTCCGCGATATGTTTCTGGGTACATTTTCCTTTATCTGTCTAGGTTTGGGAATGTGTTAGTCTGAATAAGAAAAGGAAAATCAGTTGACCTACCGATAAGTGAGTAGCTGTGGCAACGATGGGTCGAAGACGGTGCTGCATGCAGAAGAAATCACCAATTACATTACGCCGGTTTTCGATACTTCTCTATTTGCAATGTAATCTTATGAAACTTTTTAGGGGTTAATTTTGTTGCATATATAGTCCACCCGCTGCAGTTCCTGCGCAACTGATCGTGGTCCGAACCACCACTGTGGGCGCCACTTGTTCTTTGAGAATGCCAACGACATTTGCACGGGGAGTATTTACATGGCAGTAGCTGGGGGGCATGGCACTTGAAGAGCCACACAATACAGAGAAAACGTTGCTCCAGATCTGGCTCGAGTGTTCAGACAACCGGGCATCGTTGCGGCCTTCATCGCTCCTCAAACACATCAATACGGCCGTGAGTAGCCGTGACAATACGTCTCTTCAGGGTCATCTGAGATCAGTTTTACCCGCGGAATCTCGGATAAAAGGTTTCAAAATAAACTTGAACCCCTCTCCTGAAAGCACTTTGGAGCTTTTTATAGGACATCTAATCTGGTTTACCTTGTCCATGCATACGGGCACATATTAGTGTGACTTCTCTTTTCATGGCGTATGCGTCAAACGACGCAGTTTTCTAGATGCAGTACCATCTAGCCTGGTAGTCTACTTACTTTTCTGTTTTTAGTCGACGTCACTCCGGCTGTGTAAAGCGCGCTCTATTAGCTCGTAACACGAGTGGGGCGGAACATGAATCAGCCCGGACGCGTCGCGAGTGAATGCAACGCGCTTCGACGACTAACGTGAGTCAGATAAGCGCGAAATTGCGAATGCGCATTTGTTAGGTGAAAGAAAAAAGCAAAGTAAAAGGATTGACATGAAGCGCCGCGTGACACCAAAGTCCGCCGATCGCGCTTATATTCAGGCTGATCATGTTTTAAGTTTTATGAAATTTTTAAAAATCACCTGGGGCAGACAGTGTAATTCTTGTCCTTGAGCTCGATTACTCGCATAGGCGGACATTTATAGCACGCGAAATCGAAACATATGTTGACTAATTAAAGAAAATTCACTAAATATCCTTTTCCTTTTAATTTATTAATTTACGGCCCATTTTGCCAATTCTGGCCGCTCAGCTTCAGACTTCAGCCCCCCCTTCCAGGTTACGTGCCTGCTGGGAAGTAATGTCCGCCTCTCCAAATAATTCACGTGAAGGACTGGAATTATGTTATCTGCAAGAGGCTACCTTTAAAGACTTCAGAAAGCTTAAAAAATGATCACCCAGTTCATAAAGCGCATGGGGCAGCCAGTGTCGGCGCATGCAGCAGTTCCGCATTTCAGGAGAGCATAAGCCTTCGTCCAGGCGGAATTGTGGCTGTTCATTCAAAATGCTTCGGGGACCCGCGGCTTCGAATTGCGCGAAAATGGGACGACATTTCAAAGGACGTGCGCCACACGCGCCTGCATTAGCGCTTGCTTACGCACTCTGTCAGACATTGGCGCCGATAGTGAACACGGAACTCCACGCAATCATCCGTTCGAGCGCCTCGCTATTCAGCCATGTAGGAAGCGTGCAGTTCTTTCAACAAAAGGAAGTGCCGCTCTTCAGTGGCGTATGAGCTGTCGGACTTATACTACTGCGGCCTCTGGCTGAGCTTGAATGGATGCTTGTGTGTGGACCTAGCACGAACGTGGTAATAACAGACTGCAAGGTGCATTCTGAATATGCATTTATATGATGTGCGCATAAGTTGCGTGTGATCAAATTTTCAGTAGAGGCGTATTTATCTTTGTTCTCATTATTTCATTATCATATTTTTTTCCGTTATTTCAATTCTGTAAAGTGACATTTGTTGTTTTTTGCTTTAGTACGGAAGAAAATGGAGTTGACCAGGTTGGTCTTCGCAAAGTAGCCTGTGTATAAAAGAGAAGTAGCACTACATCTACGCCGCAATCACCTACGGAAGGCAGCATTTCAAAACCCGAACGTGCTGTAGCTGAAAGCTACTGTCTCTGCTTGCTATATTGCACGTTACGACGCTGCGGTCAATCCAGGGACCTTTAACGCTTGTTCTGCGTAACTACTCTATGCGGAAGGATATTTACCAATTGAGCTTGTTTGACCGCACATGGCATCTGCATGGTAGGATACCCTTGGTAGTATTCAACTGTTCTTGTAGCAGCCTTCCATGTGAACGGGCGTGAAATTTCACTTTGGCCAATTTTGTTACAAGTGAGTAGTATATACCACTAAGAGAACTTTGGCAATGCTGCAGGGCTAGAAATTGTATTTCTTTTCTTAGCAGCCTTTAAACAGCACCTAAGCAGACAATGAGGGCACCTGATGGCATTAACATAACGTAAAGCCTAGCACGCCACGTCCGAGATTCGTTAAGGGCCCCATGTAGCAGAAAATCTGGCGTCCAGCGTCGGACGTTATTGCGGCATAAAGTTTTCGAACCGCCCATATACAGGCACTTCATGTGGCGCAAGGAAGTTACTGAACTAATTGAATTTTTCAACCTAGAATATGTAGAAAAATCGTAAAGCACGACTTACGCGTGACCTATACAAATGATATCGTCAGATTGTATTTTGAGTATACGAGAAACCATAACTCTGTTACGCGAAAACCCAAACAAACCCCTTTTCTAGCGTTTCTACCATTCATAGACCGACCACGGCGTGCGGAATTTGCGCGCGCCGGCGCGCGAATATCTCGGAGGCCAGGGAGCCGCGCGCCCGCTTCCTTGCAGCACCTCCAGATGGCGCTCGCCTCCGCCGCATCGCGGCCCACAGGAGAGGCCGCGCCTCTACCAGAAAACCCGCCTTCGTGCACAGCGTTCGCCGCCAGCGTTTCCCGGTAAACAGTACGGTTGCATAAGCTAGTTGCCGGGAAGCGTGAGAAGCAGTCAGGGATATTTGAATGCTATCGTGTTCCACTCTGAAAGACGAAGCTTAACTGACCTCCAAATTTTTTTCAGCAAGACGCCGCAGCCGCTCGGATTGGCTTGCGTCGCAACGTCTGGAGACCCATAGAGACTAATGACAACATGAGGTAGCCCAATGGCGAGAGGACTCGTCGCGGCACCTCGTGGCAGCCGCGGCATCTAGGTGTAAAGCAGCAGTGTGACCTCCGGAATTGCACGGGTGTGCCGTTGAATTCTCGGAGGCCGTGCCGAAGAGTTTCGCCTTAGGTCAAGCGTTACTTCTGGAGAGCGATAAGCCAGTGTTCTTTTTTTTTAGTTTCTGTATAAAACAGTACTATTCTTAAGAGTTCTTTGTAACACTCCAGCTCGTATTTCAAAAGTCAAATTTTGCATGGAGGCTCCTTAATATTTACATTATGTTAACCTACGCTTTTATGCGATCCAATATTTTGTTGCAGTCAGCCTTCGATATTAAAGTGGTATACTATAAGGCAGCTTGGTCGTGAGGCACTGCATATAAGATGTAGGAACCTTTTCGGGTAACATATCCCCGCCGTATTTTCTCAGATGGAGTGTTATTCTATCAGCTATGACTTTTCGCCGGCACATACGAGTATCATGCAAAGGCCTTTCTAACCTGACCTTTAGATACAAGTGCAAGTTCCATTACCTCTTTTGAACTACGTGTAATCGCAGTTACATAGGCTGTCTAGGTATACTGCACAGCTCAGTATTGACGCAAACTTACTTAACCGTACATGTGAGCTCAAAACCATTATCATAAACGGACGTTTCTTGCCGGACGCATGTTCATGTTTATGTCTGTACTCTGGCTTGCTTTTGCCAGCGCATACTGTGAAAATGCCAGGTAGAAAACATCTTTACGCACTTTAAAGATGCTTGAAGCGGATTAATCTTGATTGTTTATTCTTCATTTTTCTTTCACTTTGCGTACAAGCTGCGTCTGTACTTTCTGCTCCAGGGTTCTTGCTACTGTCAGAGCTGTCGGACGATCTCGCCGCTGCCACCAGTTATAAGGGTTGTAGGTCGTAGGGAGGAACATGGGGGGGGGGGGTACATGACTAGGCGTACAGGGTTTATTTACCGATTTTACATTCAAACAGGGGATACATTCGACAGTCTAGCGTGGCTCCCAAATGGAGCACGCAAGACGACGCATACAGCATGCGAGCACGAAGCTCCAAACACACTGCTTGTCGAGCACGAGCACACAGCTCAACAGCACGATCACAGAGCACACCGACGAGCACACCCTAGCAGCCGACAAACAGCTGCTTATAACCACTCCGTGCTCCCTAGATCCCTAGGTGAGGGAAACGGCAGTTCACCGCCGATTCGTAGCGTCCAATGTCAACGTAGTCGACCCGCCTTTTTGGAGGAAGAGGGCTCACATACACATGTACGCACTGGTTCCCAGAACTCGAGTTGAGCGCGTCCTCGTAGCCAGGTGGTCACGCCTGACCCCAGCCGGCGCCTCTAAATTCTAGAGCTGGCTTTCTTCTGTAGTTGCCACGAGTGTCAGCAGACTGTGACGAATCCTGGGGCCCGAGGAAAACGTACCGCAAAGGACCCTTTTGTTAGGACAGCTCTTCTTGCTGCAGAGAGACCATGAAGACCCGGCAAATCAACCAAAAATACACGGAGCGCCAAACATGGCCAACTCTGCTGCCGTCGCTGATTCTCCGAACGAGGCGCATGGTGGATTAACGCTGCCGTAGTCTCCAGTTCTCCGAAAGCAGTTCATGGTCGGTTAGCGCTGTCGTCCTAGCCGGTTCTCTGAAGGGCGCCACCACCGCGGGTCAATCGAAGCACGTGCAGCAGGCTGAAATAGCTTTGCAGAGCAGTACCCTGCAGGCCGATCGTAACAGCTCCTCCATGGCCTGGAAAATCTCGACTGGCCAGTGCTGACAACCGCTGGGCAGCAAGAGAACGGCTGGCGAGCAAGTATACGGCTTCTCTCCGCAACAACTGCACCCTTGGAATGCCCTCAATCATCTCACAACAACCGGCACAGAAGAGTCGATCCCGGCAACACAATACCACTCAGCGTGCTAACGCCCGGAATCAGCTGTTAACCCACCAGGCTTCCTATCCAAATTTCAATGCAAGCCACTCAACTGGGAACCCCACATTTTGCCCTAAAATTTCATGCCGCCAAAGCGAGTGTTCACGTTCCTCTTAAGCTCGACCAAACCTGACCGTCGCGCTGCACAAGAGTAAAGGTTTACGCAGAACTAAACCGAAGGCTCTCAACCACCAATACCCGAACATAACTTAAGCAGCCTAGCTTCACGAACAGTCTGTTCTTACCCTATCGCAGTGGCGTACTTATCGCACTTACTTGTGCCACTGAACAGTCTGGTTAACTCCACAGGCACGTAATCACAAACGCGCTAGCTTTGTGGTCCCTATTCCGAACACGTGCTTGCGTCGCCCGCAAACATTCCGACACGCTTACTCATGTGTCTTTCTCTAGTTCTAGTCCATACAGGACACGTAACTTAACCGAGCAACTAAACTTGCGTAACTCACGCACACCGCAGAACCCTAAAGAAATGCGTCTGCTAATAACTCGTTCTACGCACGCTCACTAAAGAATCAGAACACGGCCGCGCTAAACACACACGAGCAACCCAGTCATCAACCTTCTGCTTCCTTCCGTCCGCACAGGACACGCACGAATGGAACTATGAACGCTTTTCAGTGCAAATTACGCACTTACTGAAACCCTACACGCTTAACCTTAGAAAATTCAGAACCACTTATAAAAAAAGAAGGTTAACTAATAAACACGCGCGTTACTATAGGCCTCTCAGCGAAAACCTTGACCTTCAGGTTACTCACAAGAAAAAGAAAACCTATCTACTCATTATATTAACACCTCGCGAAACTAAAGCTTTACCTAAAGCGCATCTTTCAAATCTCGGAGCTTGTCAAACAAAACATGAAGCTCACACCTTACTTATTGAAAGAAATTCTATTCTAAAGTCGCGAAAATATTCAAAATGCTCAAAAATAAAACAAGACAACACCTTTCACTTCTGCGGAAGCTCCATTGGCCTCCCGTTCCAAATGTTTATGACTGACTCATACTTTTGAGCCGTACTCGAGGTGGTCGTGGTTCGAAAGCTACTCAGGCTACCCAGGAACAACAAAAGGGCTGACACACTATCAACTCCTTCAAGACGTTACAGTCTTCTGCCAATTTGCATCCTGGCGCCACGCTTTCGTCACGAACTCGATTGACTGCGTCGCGACTCCCTGTCACCTCGTCTCGTCTTGCCACCTTGCGCTCCTTCGCACTACATGCTGCACTCCGAAAAGAATGACGAGGAACGTAACTGCCCCGTGCCCTTTGTCCGCTTTCGTACAGAACATACTTCTCGGTCTCTTTTTGACCGGTGGCTCGAACGTGTTTGATGCGCCAACATCGTCAACGACGACCGCACCTTTCTCTTCCTCACGCCCTGCCTTCTTGCGCCTGTCGCCGACTTTGGCTGCGCTACATTATTCGCCGTCTTCCGATCTTTACGGCGCTTTCTCTTTGAATTCCCTTTCATGCCGTCCTCTGGCGCCTCGTGCTGGCCGGTACACATCTCGTCGGCCCGGGTCGGTCTCCTACTCGCACAGTCTGAGTGATATTTATTTAAATCAGCTCTCACTTTGCCACGACTGGCGGACAGCCCTACCGACTCTGGAACAATGCAGCAGTCTTTACTCGAGCTATGCAACTCGAACTCTTGCGGAATGCCCTCTACTGCATTCCCCAGCTCACGCTGGGCATTGGCACACAGCCCGTCGGTTTCTATCGCTGTCTCACCCGCACAGTCCGAATAATTCCTAACTAAATCATCGCTCTCGTGGCTACCTGTACTCGCGGAGAGCTGCACCGATCCCTGAACAATGCACTGGTTTTCCCTTGAGCTACGGAGCTCGCAATTCTGCGAACTGCCCTCAACTGCATCGTCCAGTTGGCACTTCACTTCGGCACGCAGATCTGACTCGACATGGGTGCTCGCGTCTGTCGGGTCAGCAGTGCTCTCTACTTCGTTAACAACCTCGCTAACATTACAAGCGACGCACACGCGCGGTAACTGTGCCAATTCATTCGTAGCTGGCCTAGCTGTCTCTACAGTGCTCTGTTGGCACAGCACCTCGTTGCTCTCATTACGGCCTTTAACGGCCTCTGTTGCCACAAAGACATCGTTAGCTGTCAGCACTTCGAGTTAACCTATGAACGTGCTGCTAATCTCACAGGTACTACTACTTCTCTCAGCTTTCGACCGAAATCTGCTATCGACTTCCTCCCACTTTCGCTGCGTCCATCGTACAGATTTCTCAAACCGCTGTTGTCGTCGCTCGAGTAACTGCTCCAAACCTTCAATCTCTTTGTTCAATGCAGCAACGTACGGCCTCGTTACTTCTGTTAGGCCTTCTTCCTGCGAAATTATTTTCAGTTCCTGCCTTGCTTCTTCCTGTTCTTGCCTAATTGCTTCCTGTTCCCGCTTATTTCTTAGAATTCGTTTGCCCATTTGTTCTATGAATTTCAAATCATTGTCACTTTCGAGAATGGTCTTACGAATCTCTGATTCCGTCAAGTCCTCCACTACGTCTACCTAGACCTCTTCACACAACCACAACAGGTCAGCTCTCGTCAAACACAATAGGACCATGGTCGCTACTTTAAGCTTTGGCTCTGCTGTCACACAATACTTGCTGCGATACCCACACAAATCAGAATACAAGTAAAAGATCCCAGCGAATGAAATCTACACACACAGAGAAATTGAAGCCTGGTAAATCTTACAGCCAAAACCAAACGCTTACCCACTGAAGCAGCACCATATCACCAGTCCTTCTCCGCCGTATCCAGTCAGTTGCAAGAGGTGGTCAATCCCAAGTTGCCTCCAACTTGATCAGGATACCGGTCGGTCACCATGTGCCAAAGTCCGTGAGCTACCGTTGCTGTCTACGAGTCGTAGGCCGATCTACGAGCCGTAGAGCGATCTCACCGATGCCACCAGTTGTAAGGGTTGTAGGTCGTAGGGAAGAACCTGGGGGGGGGGGGGACAGGACTAGGCGTACAGGGTTTATTTACCGATTTTAATTCAAACAGGGGATGCATTCGACAGTCTAGCGTGGCTCCCAAATGGAGCACGCAAGACGACGCATACAGCATGCGAGCACGAAGCTCCAAACACACTGCCTGTCGAGTACGAGCACACAGCTTGCGGGGGACAGGACTTGGGGGGGGGGGACAGGACTAGGCGTACAGGGTTTATTTACCGATTTTAATTCAATCAGGGGATGCATTCGACAGTCTAGCGTGGCTCCCAAATGGAGCACGCAAGACGACGCATACAGCATGCGAGCACGAAGCTCCAAACACACTGCCTGTCGAGTACGAGCACACAGCTTGCGGGGGACAGGACTTGGGGGGGGGGGACAGGACTAGGCGTACAGGGTTTATTTACCGATTTTAATTCAATCAGGGGATGCATTCGACAGTCTAGCGTGGCTCCCAAATGGAGCACGCAAGACGACGCATACAGCATGCGAGCACGAAGCTCCAAACACACTGCCTGTCGAGTACGAGCACACAGCTTGCGGGGGACAGGACTTGGGGGGGGGGGACAGGACTAGGCGTACAGGGTTTATTTACCGATTTTAATTCAATCAGGGGATGCATTCGACAGTCTAGCGTGGCTCCCAAATGGAGCACGCAAGACGACGCATACAGCATGCGAGCACGAAGCTCCAAACACACTGCCTGTCGAGTACGAGCACACAGCTTGCGGGGGACAGGACTTGGGGGGGGGGACAGGACTAGGCGTACAGGGTTTATTTACCGATTTTAATTCAATCAGGGGATGCATTCGACAGTCTAGCGTGGCTCCCAAATGGAGCACGCAAGACGACGCATACAGCATGCGAGCACGAAGCTCCAAACACACTGCCTGTCGAGCACGAGCACACAGCTCACGAGCGAGATCACAGAGCACACCGACGAGCACACCCTAGAAGCCGACAAACAGCTGCTTATAACCACTCCGTGCTCCCTAGATCCCTAGGTGAGGGAAACGGCAGTTCACGGCCGATTCGTAGCGTGCAATGTGAACGTAGTCGACCCGCCTTTTTGGAGGAAGAGGGCTCACATACACATGTACGGACTGGTTTCGCATAAAGCGAGTTGAGCGCATCCTCGTAGCCAGGTGGTCACGCCTGACCCCAGCCGGCGATTATAAATTCCAGAGTTGGCTTTCTCCTGTAGTCGTCACGAGTGTCAGCCGACTGTGACGAATCCTGGGGCCCAAAGAAAACGTACCGCAAAGCACCCTTTTGTTAGGGAAGCTCTTCTTGCTGCAGAGAGACCATGAAGACCCGGCAAATCAACGAACAATACACGGGGCGCCAAACGCGGCCAGCCCTGCTGCCGTCACGGATTCTCCGAACGAGGCGCTTGGTGGATTAACGCTGCCGTAGTCTCCAGTTCTCCGAAACAAGTTCGTGGTCGGTTAGCGCTGTCGTCCTAGCCGGTTCTCTGAAGGGCGCCACCACCGCGGGTCGATCGAAGCACGTGCAGCGGGCTGGAATAGCTTTGCAGAGCAGTACCCCTGCAGGCCGATCGTAACAGTACCTGTCATAAGTGAGTACTTACCGCAGGTAGCGAGAACCAACTCTCCCAGTGTTTCTACCTTTCGCACTACAATTTTTGTCATCCCGAGTTTATAGATATTCAGGAAGCGCTTCGTTTAGAATTGAATGTAACTTAACTGAAGAATGTAAGCTTGTCAGCAATTCGCATGCAGCCTTAAAGTTCATACTGCCCAAAAGTATGTAAGAAATCGGACGCGCTCTGCTTCAGTTGTATAAACAATGAATATCTAAAGTTATTTTCTGAGGGCTAATGAGGAAATATGTTATTACTCGCTTTATTTCCCCTCACAAAAATTGTATTTGCGGAAACGTTGAGCTTGCCAGCGAGAAGTTACACAGACTTGCCGGTCGCTCCTTAGTTACCGCGTGTTATCGTGCGGAAACTCTCTTTGCTTGCAGCCCCGCTATCTATCGCTTACCCTAGGCGAAAAGGCCACACCGCCTCGGCACGGAGTTGAACCAGATATCTCGAGAGCCGGATGTACGATAAGCATGACTACGCTCATACGGGCGCCCGCGCACACACGAGGACAGAAGCGTGTGCAGTCACAGATAGCGCAAGCCCACTCGGCCGTTCAGTCTGTTTGCGTAAAAGAAAGCGCTTACGCGCGGAATGCTAGAAGGCAGCGTTCAATGTTTGAGTGTTCGCTAGAAAATGAAAAGAAAAGTTTCTCTCGCTATAAGACAAAAAGATTTGCTTGTCAGTTTGACGTATTATCAAGGTCGGAGAGGTTTCTGTTGTTCAGACAGGTCGGAACAAAGCAAAATGTTTGTCCCGATGAATAATATTTCTGGTGCAAGCCTGATGTCGAGACGAGTAAAGCTTTGTGTCGTTTCATTGAACAAGTTTGTCCCAACCTACGACAAAAGTTCATCTTGTAAGCATGACGTCTTGCCAAAGCGAGAAAGCTTTATGGAGATCGGAGAGAGCTCGTCCATGTCGTAACAATACGCAGGGCCTACGTCATAGGTGGCCTCGCCAATGGAAGCGATGCATTTTCAAGTGCTAGCATTCTTTCGGTACTTCACGTACTCTCCAGGTCTAGCTATATATGCATGTGTGTTATGTATGCTTATATCTATCCGCTTTCCCGCCTACCTCGGTCACTACGTATGATTCCTGGTCGAATTGTTAGCGCATCGTGCAGCTGTCCTGAGGTAACAGGGCTCGAGGACAACAATCGGACCAACTTGGATCACTGAGCATGTGCCAATGCGTACGTACATACCTCTCTTCAACGAAGCTCTCTCACCTCGACATGAGTCACTGTAGAGAGAGAGAGAGAGAGAATAACCATATTTATTACATAAATTAAGCTTTGGAGAGCCGTCCTCATTCCGGATGCCTTGAACTCGGGCTGAGTCCTGGGCCCTCGCAATCAGCCATTTCTCATCCTCATGTCGGAGCTGACTAAGGCTTTGTCCCAAAGCTCGTTGGTTTTATAAAGGTTCGGAGGATGTAATGGTGTCTGTGTGCCGCCCCCTACTATGTGCCTGAGGTAACCGGGTTCTGCGCAGAAGCAGCATTGCGGAGAGAATTGTGTAGGGGCTATGAGGTGATTTCTGGTTGGGTGGGGGAATGTATTAACATGCAGAGCTCGAAGGAATCGCTCCTTCTCGTTATATGATGACATGTGTGGAGGTGCGTATGTTCTGCGGGTTAGCTCGTAATGTTGCGTGATGTCTTTGTAGGAGACTAGAGGGTGAATCTCTCGGGTTCGGAATCCTCGGCCTTGGTGTTCGGGGGGTCAAATCTCGAGCCACGTGGTTGGCGACCTCATTGCGGGGAATGCCGTGATGAGCTGGTGCCCAGATGATCATGACTGGTCTCGTTGGTGGCTTTTGATTGATGATCTTGAGCGTATCGCATGGCATGAATTCTGCCGCTAGCGATGCCGCGACACGCCTGTTGAGAGTCGGTCACTATGACTTCAGCCTCTGTTTGAGAGAGCGCGAGGGCTATGGCCGCTTCCTCGGCTTGAAGCGGATTGGTTCGGGGAATTAAATGCTGCTCCGACGTTCATTATTGGCGAATACGGTGGCTGTTGTGGCTGCACGTCTGGGGTAAGGCCCCGTATCCGAGTTGGCTGTAGAGGGTTGACTCCCGTATTGCTTGTGTATGGCCCGATCCCGGGCCTCAATTCGCTGTACGTGGGTGCTTTTTGCGAGTCAATTAATGCCTTTCACGCCAAATCGGGTAACTATATAGGTATGTGCCGCTGGGAATCTGCCGCTCTGCCGCTCTACAGTGACCAATAAAGGATCCCTTAAGTTTCTTCGATGCTGAGCGCATCGAATCGACCCCACGTCACAAGTGTTCCTCAAGGACATAAACCCGACGTATTAGCAGGTTGCGTCCCAAATGCACTGGGTATGCGCCAGCCTTTATTGAATCTCTCGCCAACTTAGGTCACTGGGTATGTGCTATTGAGTGTGAAGTCAAGTGAGGCAACAATTATTAGCGTTCGCAGGCATCGGCACGCCACGCTTCCAGTCTCGGCGCCACACGCGAACTTCTCGGCAGTGACACTAGATGTCGACACGTGTCCAAAAAGAATCGCAAGAGAGGAGCCCAGTTGCTGCATGACACATTTCTCAGCGTTCGTACGCACCAGTGCGCCATACTTTTCAGAGGTCACTAGCAGGCTTCGTGGCGGCGACGCTAGATGGGGCCGAGTGTTGTGGGCAGGTCATGTAATTCGCGGATTAGATAACCGTTGGATCATTAGGGTGACAGAATGGATACCAAGAGAAGGGAAGCGCACTAGAGGACGACAGAAGATTAGGTGCAACGATGAAATTAGGAAATTCGCGGGCGCTAGTTGGAATTGGTTGGCGCAGGACAGGGGTAATTGGAGATCGCAGGGAGAGGCCTTCGTCCTGTAGTGGACACAAAATATGCTGATGATGATGATCATGATGGTGTTCTTAGGTAAGCGTGAACGAGGAGTCCCGCTGCAGTAGATACCTTATAAATAACTCGTTTCGACGGCGGCAGTAGACCGTGTCGCTATATTTATTGTATGCTAATGCACTGCCCTCGACAGTAATCGTGAGGTGGGGTGTTGCCGAAACTTATTTGTTCTTGCGTGGGCAAACTCCTCGAGCACATCGTGCACGACCGGTTAACAACATACCTCGAGGACAACGGAGACTTGCCGCACACCATGTTCGGATTCCGACAGCATCTGTCCACGCAGGACGTACTCCTGCTCCTCAAAGAAGACTTGCTTGATTACCTCGATCACAGACGCAAATCATCAATCCTGGCTATCGACGTAAAGGGCGCATTCGACAACGTGAGCCACGAAGCCATTCTCCGCAACCTCGAAGATACAGCCTGCGGAGCGCGGATCTATAACTATATCAGCAGCTTTTTGACACACCGAACAGCAACAGTAGGCGTCTGCAACCTCGGCAGCGATAAATTTCGGCTACCCAACAAAGGAACCCCACAAGGATCAGTTATTTCACCCCTCCTTTTCAATATCGCAATGATCAACCTACCGAAACAACTCAACGCCATCCCAAACCTATGCCATGCCCTTTACGCCGACGACGTCACGCTCTGGACCAAAGCGCCTACTACTGGACAACAAGAACGCAATCTACAAGAAGCCGTCGATACTATCGAAAGGTACCTCCGAGACTGCGGTCTCCAATGCGCACCCGAAAAGTCGGAGCTTCTCGTCCTGAGAGCACGGACACGAGGAAGACCACCTAACTATATCGAACCCGATCCTAGCGTCTCGCTCAACGGAACCAAGATCCCTACAGTCGACTCTCTTCGCGTACTCGGACTTCACATCCACAAGGACGGATCAGGGGCGGCCACTCTCCCGCGTCTCCAACGCACACTGTCACAAGTTACGCACCTCGTCAAGAGGATCACAAACCAAAGAAGCGGACTCAAGGAGCACGACACACTAAGCATAATTCAAGCGCTCCTAACTAGCCGTATCACCTACGGAACTCCCTACTTGACGCTCAAGCCGGCAGAAATAAAAAAAAAACTCAATGTTGTCATTCGAAAGGCAATCAAAGTAGCCTTGACGCTCCCACCCATGGCATCAACGGAGAAACTCCTCAAGCTCGGCGTCCACAATACGTGGGAAGAGCTTGTCGAGGCTCATAAGATCAGCCAACTAGAGCGGCTCAAGCTCACACCCACCGGACGTGCAGTTTTGCGCTACCTCAAATACAGTGAAAGCTTCATTGCAGACACAGACCAGAAAGCAAGAATCCCACCTGCAGTCCGGGACTGCATCAGCGTTGCAAGTATACCGCGCAATATGCATCCAACTTATCACAAGGAGCGTCGGCAAAGCAGAATCCGCGCACTCAGCAAGAAATACGGGAGCAACCCTGATACGAGGTACACCGATGCAGCCCGGTATATTAAACGAAACGCCTTTGCCCTAAGCGTCACGGATCACCAAGGCAAAGAACTTGCAGCTGTCACCATCCGAGCAAGAGCCCCTGAGACTGCAGAGGAAACGGCAATTGCTCTGGCAATAACAACCTGCCCTGAAGTAGCAGTAATACTAACCGACTCCCAAGCAGCAGCTCGCAACTATCAAAAAGGCCGCGTATCAGAAACAGCGCTCAAAATACTACCAAATCACATCGCACGCGCCCCGCTACCCGACACTTACATCAACTGGGTTCCAGGCCATCAGGGCATGACAGGAAATGAGGCGGCACACGCCGCTGCCCGCGAGCATACCAGCCGGGCTTTCCTGCCATCCCACACTAGGCCGGCCACCAACGTTGATGATATCGCCCTAAAGTATTCGGAGCTTCTGCAACACCACCGACTCAGCAGAAGAACGTACGCTTTACCAAACAAGAATCTGAGCAAAGACGAAGAAGTCATCCTGCGCCGCCTACAGACCAACACCTACGTGCACAGAATAATCATGCACAGACTATATCCTACGCAGTACTCATACATATGCCCCCATTGCGACGTTCCAGACACCCTGCAACACATGGTGCAGGATTGCCCACTGCGTGGCACACCCACAGACCCTACCTCACAAGCTCCACAAGGCGACTCCAACGAAATCCTCCCCATAGAAGCACAAAATGAGCGCCCCAACTCACCGCAGATCCATACGATAACTGAAACGTGGGAGGCCAAGCTTTCCTCCGATGACCTGGACGACCAACGCAGTCTCGTCGCCCGGGCTAAAGAGGCAGCCCAAGCCAGAGGGTTCTTGGAATGAGGAATCCTCCCACCTAGGGTGAACCGGGTTCTGACTCGGTTTACCGTTTCGGAAAATAAAAGTTTAGTTCTCTCTCTCTCTGGACAGCAGCACATGAGGGGGGCGGGAAGGTGTTGTAACGACATTCATCTCATTTTTTACGGTTTTCTTTATTTCTTTATTGGTTTGGACGTCGCCGCGCGGCTGTTATCGCCTGGATTAGACACTACATGTGAGTGATGTGAAAATGTGAAGGATGGAAAATGAAACGCATTATTTGGTAATAGTGCTCCTGAATCGCACTAGACAGAATTTATTGCTGCAGGAAATCTCTTATGACGCGTAATACTATTACATATAACTGTAACGACAGCCGTGCTGTCAGAATGGCCCCCGTGCTGTCAGTGCGGTCGAAAGAAACTTTTCTCAGTATGGGGCGGGGGGGGGGGGGGAGATTATGGTTGTGTCTTTGGGCATGACAGTGCCCGACAATGAAAGTTTACGGGTGCTAAAAGTTTCAGAAGTGGCCCAAAAAAAAATGAGAGAAAAAAAAAGCTGTCCGGAATAACGATGATGAGCTGGAAAGCTGCGCCTCAACGTTTCGGAGTGCATACAGGCTCCGTTTTCTAGAAGTCCCGCGTGCACTTTTGCGCGTTTGATAAAATGAAATCACAAGTAGCTGCTATACAACTTTTGTTTGGCATTTTATTTGTTCAATTAGGCTTCTATTTATCTTTTAGGAATATATTATTCAACTTTTCTTCATATCAGACTGTGGCTATGTCTTTAGGACACAATATTTACGAAGCGGTAGGATGGAATCGGGGCCTCATAAACAGCAGTGTGGGATGTCAGTCTTGCCTAACGTCAGTCGTAAAGGGCCGAGAGTGTGGTGCTACCCCTACTTATCCAACAAAAACAAACAAACAAACAAAAAACAAACAAAAGCATACCCGCATGAAAAGCTGCGACAATCACTTTGCTAAATAGTCGACACAGGGCATTCACTAAGAAGAAGTTATCGTTGGGCTATAATCGGCCTTGTATTCCAAAAGGGCGAGTTGGAATTGATGTGCTGGAAACGCTGGAACGGGCATAATAACAAAATAGATAACGACGAGCAGTGCTGTACTAACTGTTCAACAGACGACACTCGTGCTGTGCTCTTGCGTTTAGGGATTAATATCTTCGAATAAAGTGTTTGCTGCTGCCTGGAAGGAAATAGAAGCAGCAAATGTCCTTAAACTCCACATGAGCTTGTAATTCTACATTGCAAAATCGCCGTAGTAGCAGAGATTCGCGTCTTATAGCGCATCTGGCGGTACCTGTGGGGGAAGCGGCTGTTTCTATGGGTGACGCGCGCTGATATAGGATTTAAGGCTGACACGTTGTACTTTGCAGGATCTAGCTTCGGTGCATTCAAGACAACCTCCACTCTAGAACAATCTAGACGTTGCATAAGAGGTTAATTTTGTGCTGTATCGTACCCTGACCCAACGCGACGCAGTGAATTCAGTTCACGTATCTAACGGCAAACCAAAGTGTCAGATTGCAATGTGGTTCGGAAGGATTTCGGGACACGGTAAATAAATTTTTGTTTCGTATGCGCGTATTCTAAGTTGACTCCACTGCGGAGGCATTGATGAAAAGAAAGACTCACTATTCAAGCATTGCTTATTCCACTGAAATAAAAGAAAATTACATCTTACTCTTGACTGCGCTCTCATCACTTGCACCAGCAACAACAACGGAAGTCCCTAGGCTATCAGCATTGCGTATTTCCGGAGCAAGAGAAGCTTTGCCGTCGAAGTGCTTTAGCAGATGTGTTCATTTAGTATTTCTTTGGGGCAAAATCGTCTTCAAGACAAGTGACAAACGGGAAGAGAACCCAATGTTGGAAAAATTTCCAGCGATAGCTAGTGAGTTGTCTTAAGCGCACTAAGGTTGTCGGCGTTCTGCGCAGTATCACATATGACGTCAGCCTTCGCCCCCAGTGAGGTGAGAAAAACTAGGCCCCCCACCCTGCCCAAGAATTTTGGACATGTCCCCATCGCCCAGCTGTGGATTTTAACCGCAATGCTTCAGCGTAACTGAGTGGGTAGCGTTAAAAATAATAATACCTAAGTAAATTGACCGTTGAATTTCAGCAACCTTTAGTTAGCTACATGCGTACTTACGGCACTTGGTCGTGTCGTCAATGCGAATGTTCTTAGAGGGGACTACTTTCTCGACGCTGCTAAGTCGAAGTTGTAGAATTTTGGCCATCTTTGAAAATGTCATTCTTTTTTAAATGCTGCGCTGATGCGCTGATTGTTTGCGGCTGAAGGGGTGTTGTCCAAATGTAAGGCACGCTGTAGCGGCACACTGCGAATACTGCAGCGCTTGGTCGAGGACAGTCTATGGCTCAAGGCCACAGATTCAAGCTACGCGCTAATGGCTAAGCAGGAAAGAACACACTTGCACATGACCCGGAAGCGTATTTCCAATTGTTAGTAGGTACAGCGGAGATATAACTTGCGGAGATGGCGGATGTTTGCGCGTATGCGCGAGTAAGAGCGGGTGCGAGAGAGGAAATGTGGGGACTTTTGCTCATTGAATATACGACTCTGCCTAGGCACTACAAAGGAGTTTCTTAGCGCGTGTTATATGCGCTTGTCGCTAGGTGCGCCGGCATAAGTCGCGGGGCGCTGTAGTGCTGAACGTAGCATCGCAAGTTGTCGGCTTGACGCAATTATATTTATTCAGTCGTGTTGTTTGCTAGTTATAACAACGTGTCACTATTTCGCATTATTGGCGGCGCCTCCAGGACACCAAAGCGGCAACGGGGACATCAAATCTAGAAGCCGGACTGGTCCGTGGGTTGGGGCTCGCAGAGCCCTGCGCGTGCCAGAGGAGCATAAGAGCGGCTGTCCGCGAAAGCGGACAGCCAATTTTTCATGCGAACACCCCCTGGCACGATTCGGCCTCCACGGCCCCAACCCACGGGCCGCCCTGCTTCCAGCTTTGATCCCCCCGCTACCGCTTGGGTGCCCCAGAGATCCTGCGCCGCCTGCTTTAATATAACCTCAGGTGCCCTCCCGAGTCCTCGGTTTGCCGGTTACATGTGCCCTCCTGGAGCAGTGCTTGTTAAAAATGCAATCTATCGTCGCAACTAACAAAGTGACCTGCGTCTTATACAGCACCACGCAGAACCTTGCCGCTTTAGAGACAGTGATCACCGAATGGGGCGTCCGTGCCCACTGCCTCACCGCAGAGCGTAAACAAACTCGACCCCCTCCGCATGCCGGCACGCCTAGGGACAAACGCACGCTACACGCGCAAAGAAACTTCTACACCGTAGTGCCTATAAGCAGAGTCACATATTCAAGGAGCAAAGGCCCCCAGATTTTCTCTCTCGCACCTGCTCTTTACTCGCGCCTGCGCAGAAAGGTAGAGCCCCGTCAAAAGCGCCCCGCCCCGCTGTACCTACTAGCAATTGTAAAAACGTGACCCGGTATGGACTCTCTTTTTCGAGAAAATAGGGAATATACCACTTAGCAGAGTAGTATAGTATAGATGGCAACATTACGCTGGCGCTACAAGTCAGCGGTCCTGCAGACATCATCGACTACCCCCCCCCCCCCCTTTTTTTTTTATTGACTGAGATTCCTTTTCGTTCTATAGAGCAGATAGTGCGCTAATGCATCCGTCCAGAAAATCCTACGGTACTATCCGCTTGCGGTTAGGTAAGTCTACTGTCGTATGCATACCGCCGCAATGATGTTCTGTCAACTACCACGCTGTCAAGGCTTACTGGGAGGACGCAGAATTGGATGGGCCATCATGTGAACTAGAGGTCTAGCACAGACCGCAGGATTGCAGGGAGATGTGCCCGAAGTAATAAATAAATAAGCAAAAATAATAAATAAAGTCATAAAGGCAATCACTAACTGCAGCATGCCACGTGGTACTCTTCACAAGCTTAAGCGCGAGACACATGGTGCGATTTTTCGCGCGATCCTTCGTGCGACCACTCGCATCAGCAGCCTCATTCAACAGGTTCGCAACAGGTCCCCCGCAGGCGGGAAATAGCACGCCGCGCATGCGAACAACTTGCTGAATATGGTCGCACGACTGCTGCGCCGATCCGACGGCCGCAGCCAATGACAGCGCCGGTAGCGTGTACGTCATGGCCTCGTAGAAGACCTGGCGGGGCGGGCCTCTCCGATCGTGCCCGTGTTTTTACATCGAAAGCTGTATATGACTAACCTTCCGTAGTTTTTTCGGCGTCCGTCAATAGAAATAGACATAGCGATTTCTAACAAACACATACGCGTGCAGAGCGGCGGTGCAGATGTCAAAATACGGAACAGATTAGAACGCTTGCCGTGAACAATAGCGTGGCGTCCAGGTTATCGCAATAAATAAGGAGGAGAGGTATCGCCGCTAAATACAGCTGCGTTATCGATGGGGCGGCACGTATAGTTCGTACACCCGAAGAAGAGCATGCGTGCTAGGAGCACCGGAGGAAACAGCAACGAGAATATAAACGGCGGCGGCGCAAAACGACCACCGATGAAAAACGTTGCCGCGATGCTGGACGAAAACGACAATCGCGAGCCCGGGCACCTCCGAACGGGCAACGACGCCAGACTCGCAACGCAAGAAATGACGACCATTCCACTCTGTGAAGCTGGAATGGCACTTTTGCTTTTCGTTTGAGAGCTTTCACTCTCGTGAGCTTTCGCTGCCATTCCATCTACACAGAGTGGAATGGCTGCTTTTTTTTCTCCCTGGTGAGAACACTGGCCTCTTTCGCCGCTGACGGCGGCACATAAATCAGCTACAATTTTTTTGTGACACGAAATAACTTATAGAATAAAGTGACCTCGAAAGTGTGCATGGTATAAAACGTTATGGGAAGTAATAAATTGTTGGCGTGATTACGACTCGAAAGCGGTCAGCGCAGGCGCCGCAGCAAACGTCTATGCGAAGCGGCTCACCTGACTGGCGTGTTTACTGGTCGTATTTTCACTTAAGACCAACATAAATGTTCAGAGATTGATTGTGCTGAAGAACTTAGGCGTTTTGTTACGAACTGCGGACGCATCGCAAGGGCTGTCGGCCCTCAAATAGACGGCCGGCGAGCTAGGCCTATTGGGGGCGAGGACTTACGGAGTCGCCATCTGTCGGAAGCGGCTCCCTTGCGTAGTATGAGGGATCACGCGGCGCGCGCCTCATAGATTTGGCTTACGGCGCTCAATAAAAACACCACGCGGCAGCCCTCCTGGGCATTTCTGTAAGTACTCTCAAAACAAGCGAACGTTCTTACTGTCGAAACAATAATCTTGGGCATACTGATAGCACAGAATTGTTTACAGACGCTATCTCTTTACCGAATACGTACAGTGAAAGCCACTGCGCACGGTCGCCGAGATGGAATCTCCCGAATCGGCTTCTTGCGTGAAAGGTAGGCAATCGCTAAGCTCAAACTATGTGAAATATGTTTTTATAGTGGGCTGTCTGTATAACCAAATGGCGCAAAACAGAATGAAGCCTCAAAGCAGCGATCGCACGGGTACCGACTGCGCGTCTGCATGCATGTCCGCGCACAATGTTTCGCTGTCACATCGAGCGCGTTGTCGCACCGGGCCGTGAGCTTAAGGCCGCAGAATATATGCATTTGACAGTACACAAGCAACCATTGTTGTGTGGACGCTATCAGAGCTGTTAAGAAATAATTTCGTTATAGAGACTTCGACGCCTACGGCGACTGTGATGTGCCATCGCGACGATTCAATCTTTTTTTTTCTTCTAAATTCTTGGACGTCTCAATATTATTTCTCAAGTTTCGTCGCACTGTATGTTTATCGGTATTCTCAGCGGGCGATTTCCCGCTGCTTCTCTTTCGTAATCCAGTGCGTTAATTCATAACGCAAACATGACCAATGCCATGTCTTTCTTTAATGTGCTTCTTACCACTCCCTTTCCATCCCAGTGAACTTGCCAGTATCTAGCATCAACAAGTTCATAAACCAAACTATCGCGGCATTAGCCGGGCAGCGAGAGCGGGTGAGCGTCTCAGTGCGTGTTTCCTGCTACTCAACGAACATAGCAGTCCCGGCGCCGTAGCAGAACTCTTCCTCGCTTGTGTGCTTGCTGCATACCCGAGTTGTAGCCGATGGCTGTTTGCCGGTGCTAAGTTTCGCGGGCCAAGCTTCACACAGCTTCTTGTCCTGCGGCTACGTGTGAATAAGGCTGACACCGGGCTCCGTTGCATACGTTCGGCACTGCAGCATCGAGCAGTAGCCTACCACGCTGCGTGGCTATGGTGTTAGGCTGCTGAGCACGAGGTCGCGGGATCGAATCCCGGCCACGGCGGCCGCATTTCGATGGGGGCGAAATGCGAAAACACCCGTGTACTTAGATTTAGGTGCACGTTAAAGAACCCCTGGTGGTCGAAATTTCCGGAGTCCCCCACTACGGCGTGCCTCATAATCAGAAAGTGGTTTTGGCACGTAAAACCCCACAATTTACCACGCTGCACGCTTACAAAGGCAGCCACTACTTATCATAGTGATTTCGAATGTTGTCAAGCAGACACCCAAGGCGGGAAAGCCTCACCACTTAATCAGAACCTCAGCGCAGGTGGGGCATTAAACTTTTGTTTTCAGCTCACTTCAGCGCTTCCGAAGCAGCCGATGCGGCCGCTGTGTCCACGTGATCCCTCATGCCACGGCACGCCGACGGTGGCGCCAGCTTTTCCAGTGGTGAAGCTCGCCCCCAATAACGTCTTCCAGTGATCGCATGCTCGCCTGGCTTTCTGATTCGCTTTCGTTGGCACCAATAAAATCAAATATATCGCAATTTAAGCGTGGCATAATTGTGTACACGTTGCGCCGACCAACATACTACATGCACTTCGTTATACGAGCTGCGTGCGATCTAAAGCCCCTGAAACTTCGTAAAGTAGTGCCACTCTCCTCCTCCGCCTTCACTCCTCCTCGTTTCTCCTCTCTTTCACGCTCCCTCCTCGACCATGGCGCCGCCTACGATGCTCGAGCGCAGCAGACGACCTTTCGCAGAGTGAATGCACGCATAGCAAGGCAGTGCTCCTTAGGCGTTCACGTTGGCTTTCCAGCTCCGCGTAACTTCGTGTACAGCATAGAATTTCTAGTCGGATGCTTATACAAATTCGGTAACGGCAGCTTTTGTTTCACTTTTTTATAACTATTTCTTAAAAATGTATCTGAAGGAGTGTTAACGCTGTGCGTTGACGACCGCGAATCTATCCCGTGCCCTACAATTAGGTACGCAGCATTTGTCAAGGGCGTGTCGCAAGATCTTATTGCGAATGGTTGTAAATAACACGTTTACCATCGAATGACAACCTCTTGGCTCCCAGCAAGCCCTCAGCCTAAAGAATCCGCGCCGCCCTTACCATGTGAATTCGCGGCGCGTATCAGCTATGACGTACACAGGCTGACGGAGATCACTGCTCTGGAGGTTCGAAAGTGTATTACAAGCTACAGTGCCGGCAACGTGCGTGCTTGCCAATCTAAGCGCGCGCAAAGCCTCAGAGGTGGGCGCTGGTGCTATTATGTTCCTCGTGTCTCAACGCCGACAGAAATACCGCGGCCGATCATCGAGTCGGGACTGTGCGTACACAAGAAAATAAAATGAGTTTTTAGCATTCGTGCGCGAAGCGGGAGCGCGATAACAATGCTTGACTCAATCTCAAACAAGACCACTGTGGCCTTCAGTAACTTTTTCAGGTTAATAACTTATCACGAATAACACTTCATCGTGCGTTGGTTCGTCCGTTTACTAAGTGACGTACTTGTCGCGAATCGACTTGCACTGAGGTGCATGCATTGAGGACGGTTGCACTCCCTTCGAAGTAACATTTGCGAGACATTACTTTATTAGTGAAGTCATGATCGCGCAAAGAATGCCCCCGCCATGACGCGGCCGAAATTGCGGCAAGTGAAATGATGTTTTATCCATAGGTTAAAATATGAAACGGCATTCGAGTTGCAAGTTAACAGTTTATTTTCACATAGATGCATTACAGATTTGCCTTAGCAGTCACAAGTCCTTGTGCACAATAAACGCACCAGCCTAAGAGTCCTACAGCAAGCGCGTCTCAATTAGGCCTAGTGACTGTAGAAACTAATAGTGGCATAGACGAGCAAGCGAACGACTATATGAGCGCGCGAACGAAACGAGCGAGCAAACGACTAAACGAGCGTGCGAACGAACGAGCAAACGACTAAGCACGAACGACGACTAAACCAGCCACGGAACGGGCGGGCGACCGCACGTTTTCTTTACGACTGCTCCACCGCCGCATCTTAAGCTTCGCACACTTTAAAGCTCACGCGAATTAGCACATACGTCTCAATTACCTATGATGCGGTCGCTGGACGACGAACGCACCGCGTAACACGGTTTCTGGAGAGCACGCACGCTTTTCATCGGTGCCTCTCTATCGCAAATCCATCGGGCGATCGCCAACGAGGAACACGAACAAATGTGGAAAACAAAGCTACTCTATTTAAAGAAGGCTAGTAAGTAACCACAAAATCCAGAGAGCTGCCCTCCTGAGGTGCTTTCATGATCGAGACTGAAATTTTATCAAAAGCACTGCGCTGAATCTTAAAAATTTCGTAATCAGGTTATCGCACGCAACCTCGCGCGCCCGCGAACTCAAGCCGGTTGGCGTTCAAAACGATTAAGCGCACCAAGCATGACTAACACGAACACGTAGTGCGCATATAAGCAAAGCAGACGTTGCGTAAAAATCATGTTAAAGCGTGCGTACAAATGACAACATGCACTGAACTGTGCAATATCTACTACGTTATTGCCCGCAGCACAATACGCAAGCCTGGCACATACAATACAACTTACATCGCATAGTCGCGCGGAGGAAGTTGGTCCGAAGTTCTCCCTCCCGATTCGGTGAAGGCATGTCTTTCTTCTTAACCCGTTGCGCTTACCGGATGGTATCGCGAACATATTCTTGACTTTTCTAAAACTATATTGGCATCCAAACGCGCAGCAGGTCATGGTAACAGAAAATGACGTGAAGCGACGTCGCACTTGCCACAAAACATCCTTCAAGGCGTTCACAAGATCAAAACAACACAGAATAGGAACGGAAAGAATGCCGCCAACAAGCGCCGCTTCTCGAGCAAAGATGGCACTGAAGCGCGACTGTAAACAAACGAAGCCGGCGCAAGGGGCCACGTGATGCCATTAGGCCAATAGCGACGCGGCGTCGGCTTCGGCCAGAGCGCTGGAGGAGGAGGCGGCATTCTTCAAAGCGTGGCACTACTTTACGAAGTTTAAGGGGTTTTAGTGCGATCGTGTCGCGAGCGCCACCGGTGTCAGACTCGACGGCCGAGCGCTCGAGCTATGCCTGCCGCATCGGCTGCTGTCAACGGAGCCGACACTGGGAATGCGGCCTTGTGGAAACACGTCTGCGGGGTTCGCATCGACGTGTTTATAGTGCCTATCGTTCTTTTAAAATGAAATAGCTGTGCAAACGTGTTTGCTTTCACTTTCTGTGCGAAGTTACGCAGCATTCCGAGAGTCCAAGCAGGGACCCCGATTCTTGGTGGAGCTACGCGCCGCTCGCTCATTCGTACAATGTGTCCCGAATCGTCATGTGTGGCAAGTCGCGCACGACTCGCCGAACGACGGATCGCACGCAGATTTGCAGGATGTGTGGCGACATCGTGATTCTGCATACGCGGAATATCCTTATGACAACCACTGGTATAAAATTTCAATATATTAAAGAGTGTTATTCAACAGTTCAGCAGATAGCGTCAAGCGTAAGGTTGGAGTGAATCAACACGGAGCAGGAACTGCTGGAAGCCCGAGCTGCTCACAATCGCGCAAAGCAC
Source organism: Dermacentor andersoni (assembly GCF_023375885.2). Classification (NCBI taxonomy): domain Eukaryota; kingdom Metazoa; phylum Arthropoda; class Arachnida; order Ixodida; family Ixodidae; genus Dermacentor; species Dermacentor andersoni. Next base: position 114,838,464 of record NC_092822.1, on the reverse strand, counting down.
GTGATCCGCTTGGCTCAGTGGCTGCATTGCAAGCATCGAATAGACGATTTGGTTGGCCTTGTCAGTGTGCTCTTTTTCTTCATTACAGTGTAGTGAAGCAGACACGCCCCTGCGCATGTGCCGACCAACTCGCACAGCTTGCCTTTTAATTCTGACTGAAGAGGTAGAAGAAGGACCGTGCCGTGATCGCGAGTGAGCCCTGTGCTACGGACAGCCCTTTCAGTGCCTTCCTATGCCTAGCGTTCCAGCAATGTTGTCAACGACAATAAACCTCGTCGAATTTGATGGAGGTACTGAGTAAAGGAATATGAAGAGGGAAACTGACTGGTGCAGTTCCTGAGGCAAGAACTGCAAATACATCGACGTTCTCAAGACCTCAATCTTCGCCGCAATATGTTATTACAGTTTTTGTAGCGGGAGTGCCCGCAGTGGTGCTAGTCGATACCGGAGCAGCCATTTCCGTCACTCACGAGAACCTTTGTCAAAAACTACGAAAAGTGACTGAAGCTCCCTCTGGCTTGGTGCTCGCCACTGCCAGCGCGCACCGATTTCACCCTTCAGCTGTATGCACGGCCCGTGTCGTCATCAACGACGTTCTGTACATAATCGAGTGTTTCGTCCTACCATCGTGCTCTCACGACCTCATCCGTGGTTGGAATTTCCTGTCACGTCATCATGCTGTCATTGACTGTTCGCCTGAAGAAGTGTTGCTTTCACCCCTTTGTGAATCACTGCTAACCGGCTCTCCTCAGTGCAGTATCTGACGCCACTGTAGTGCTCACGCCGTGCGACGTGTATGCTCAGCGCAAGGGCATTGTTCTTCCGTTGGCCGTGTTCACTATAACATCTAGGTCAACTGTGATGCTGGTCACCAACTACTACTAGTACCCGATCAGCCTTCTGAGTGGAGAGACCCTAGGATACTTCCAGGCGGTCGACTACATTGACCATCTCGATGTTCCTG